>NC_092126.1:142997024-144247024 GCF_043159975.1 Macaca nemestrina | reverse complement strand
TGTTTAGAGAAACTAGCAATCCCTGACACTTTCTTGGGACTTTTTCTCTCCTATAAGTGATTTTTATACCCATACACAAATTTCCAGCAATGACATTGTCCTTATCATTTCTGTTCAAGGACGTCTTCTGCCCTATCCATTCACAAGATTATGCTAGAAAATGTCTGAGAGGATAAATGTATTTAATCACTAACACTAACTCCAGGACCTCTGATAGAAAATTCAAAAACTATATTGGGAGAAGAGTGCTAAGCCTGAAACACCGACCACTTTCTCTATTGCAGACTAACTGTATGAACATTGCAAAGTGATGTAACCTCTCCAAATCTTAGCCTTCTAGTATGTGAAATGAGTATATTGGGAAATATGTTGTCTTCCTCTCTTTCCTTACTTCAGGGCTGACTGCTTTAACTGTGTTACATGACTGGCAATTTTCTTACACTGCGTTGAGACTAGCAAGTTCTCCATTCATCCAGGTAGAAAGGACATATAAAAAGAAGATGGAAAAATTCATGACTGAGCATGAATGGGAGGCGGGGGGATGAGATTGGAGGGAGATCCAGGAGGATGGAGTTGACCAATGTTCATAAGGGCTCCATATTATCCAAACAGATGGGCATGAATATTACCAGCTAAGAGCCATTCCTATGGCATCCCACATGATGAGTGAGGGTTGGTGCCCCAGCTGTGCAGGCAGCTGTCTGCCATGAGGCTGTGTACCCAACTAAATGGGAAATATTTTCCAGAATTGATGAGTCATAGCCAAGCAGCAGCCAGGGCTCTGAAGCTCCACATCAATCACATTACCCATCACACATTCACTTTCCTTGATTTAGACAAATGCAAAGGGTCTGAATTTCACTTAGTCCCTTCACCTCCAGTTTGCAAACTATACTAACTCTTGATAATAATACTTTTATCTCTATGAAAAACCTAATTGCTGGTCGAAATGTGTAGTGCCTGAAACGAGAAAATATAGTAAAAACGATTGAACCAAATTTCAGGCAATGACCTCATTTTTTAGTAAAATAGGCACTCCAACAAATTGGAAATCTAGGTGCTACAGAATATCAACACTGGGAGGTCCATATGGATACCCTATTTGAGTCCTCATCATTTTACTGACAGAGAAAAATGGATCAAGGTCACACTATTTATGTGTGGGAGGACTGACATCTGAATCTAGGAGGCTTGACTACTACTTTAGTTCCATTTCCACTACTTCCCTTATTAAAATGTATTTGGACTTCTCTTTGAAGGCCAGATCTGCCACTTCCAGAAAGTTATGACTTCAGGAAAGTCACCTAACTTATCTGAGCCTTAGTTTCTTCATTTGCCAGTGGGGATAATTACAGCTATATTTAAAGGGGATGAAAGTTAGCTTAGGGAACCACTTCATATCATTTCTAGTACACAGAAGCCCTTCAGCATGTGAGAGAGGGAGGGAGGGAGTTTTATTATTACTGTACTTTCCTGTCACATAACCATTATTTATATTTTAACATATTCCCCCCTGGTATATTTCTCCCAGAATACTTTCACTCACTTGCAATCACAGCTCACAGGTACTGTTCTACGTTGCTTTATTTGTGTTGGTGTGCACTCTTCATAGTCCTCATTTTAATGGATTCACTATATTTCACTGGGTAGATTACACTTTAACTGAAAGCCACATTACCTTCATTGTTAGGTTGCTTCCCACTTCCCATTTTTTGCTTTTAGAAATTTTGCTGCAACAAACTTCTTTACGCACTTGGTTTAGTCCACATTTTGTGTGAGTTCCTTAGGCTACATCCCCAAAAGTAACCACTTGGGTGGTTCTGAATATAAAGAACTCCCTGAAATTATATTTCTCTGTAAGAAATACTTAAGCCACCATGAGTCATATACACACACATGGGTTTGTCAAATTCAATATTCTCTCATAAAATATATATACTTTCTTTTGTATACTTGAATGTAATATTCTCTCATAAAATACAAATACTTTCTTTTTGTGTACTCAAAAATAAAGAAAATGTAAAACCCATGGAAACAATGACAGAATGTACTTGGATCAAAGCTATTTTAGAAGAATATTTAAGCTGTGGGAAGAACGGAGCCCATAGGGAATTTGATAACTTAGGGTTAAAGATGAGAATTATGTAGATAAATGCAATATGGCTCAGAGAAGGAACAAAATGTCTAAGGATTGAATTTACAAGGAAAGATACAAAGGTATAGCTTGGTTTGCTCACAAGTTTAAAAGGAAACTCAAGCTTGAAAGAAGTCAACATCAGAGAGACAAAGAGACATTTGCTATGTACTGCATTGTATCCATTTGCTTAACAATCTTTTTAAAGAAGTTTCTATAACCCACTTCCTGCTACTCCCCGAGTCTTGCTCCATGAATATTAGACTCAATTACTCGGCAAAAGAAAGAAAAGAGGAGAAGGCTTCCTCTTCTCACTCACAAATGATTCATAGTTACTCTTTGCACTCTGATCCCCTTCCTCCCACACCAAACTACCAAAATCCTTGGAACTGGTGAGAGAATGAGGTGCAATTATCATGCAGCTGCAGAGTTTTGCAGTCTAATAAATACTGAATTACTCCTCCTTCATCTTCTTTCTGACTCTGTGTCGTCTCTGATGTGGACTACCGGACAGGCTGACCTGCCTCCTACTCAGCAGAAGGAGAGAATGTGAAGCCTAATGGGATGTGTCTTTTATACAACACATGAAAAGCATATAAATACACACATTATTCCATTTCAACCTTGTATGCCATTGATACACAATGCTTCATAACACTAGTCGGTGATGTCTTTTAAAAAGTAAGATTCAAGAATGCCATTCTGATTTGTATAATTCAGAAAATTATAAAAACAACTATCCAGCACATTCTCCCACATAAATAGCACTATTAGTAGGGAAAATGATGAGAGACAAATAGTTCAAGGGAGCCATTGTGAAAAAATAAGAAAATACACAAATTTATTTGAAAAGGACGCTGGTCCAATCTGTTCTACTATTTATGAAGTAGTTAAAGAAAATGAGAAATGAAGTATGACTCAACACCCTGAGAATATAATATGAAACTTCCTGTAACCCCAGAACCATTTCTCCAAACAAAATCTTCCTCAACATATAAAGGAAGTCAGAGAGGCAGGGTGGAAGCTGAGGTACAAGTTTTGGAGTTCCACCAGCACTGGCCCTGAGTTAACTCCATAGAACTCCAAGAGGTGTGGGAACACAGGTTGAAACCACCATCTCAACAGAAGGTAGGGAAGGGATGAGCTTGGAGGTGGGGGTTAGGGGGTACGGCAGAGAAAGAAATAGAAAACGGAGATATGGAGAGAGCACTTAAAAGAGAGATTTAAATGAGAGAGAAAATAGTGAATAGAGATGAAAGATAATTTATATTTAAAAAGAAAAGATGGTGTTTTTCAATGCCAACCAACTCAATTCTTTGCACATAACAGGTTATTTTTTTTTCTAAGATTAACATGTCCCTGGTTGAAATCTAAAACTCCAGATGCCCACTTCTAGCACTTTCCTTTATCATCAAATGTAGAACCATTTTCCAGATTTAGTATTCTACTTCCTAGAAACGTCCTCAGTCACCCTCATCACTTTTCCCCAGACCATGTTGTTTTCAGGTGTTTCTCCTCTGGCATAGTTTTTTCAGCTTTATGAAGGAGGTATAATTGACAAAAATCATATATTCAAGGTATGCCATATATATGTTTTCATATATGTATACAATGTGAAATGATTGCCACATACTAAATCTCTCTCACATCAAGCAGTTGCATTTCTGTCTGTATGTTTGTTGTGAAAATATTCATGATCCATCTTCTCTCTTAGCAAATTTCAAGAACATGATATTGTACCCAGAATTGATGGGTTCTTGGTCTCACTGACTTCAAGAATAAAGCCGCGGACCCTCACAGTGAGTGTTACAGTTCTTAAAGATGGTGTGTCTGGAGTTGTTCCTTCTGATATTCGGACATGTTCAGAGTTTCTTCCTTTTGTTGGGTTCATGGTCTCACTGGCTTCAGGAATGAAGCTTCAGGCCTTTGTGGTGTTACAGCTCTTAAGGTAGCACGTCTGCAGTTGTTCGTTCCTCCCATCCAGAGTTACAGCTCATAAAAGCAGTGCAGACCCAAAAAGTGAGCAGCAGCAAGATTTATTACAAAGAGCAAAAGAACAAAGCTTCCATACTGTGAAGGGGGACCTGAGCAGGGTGCCACCTCTGGCTCTGGCAGCCTGCTTTTACTCCCTTATCTGGCCCCACCCACATTCTGCTGATTGGTCCATTTTACAGAGAGCCGATTGGTCCATTTTACAGAGAGCTGAGTGGTCCGTTTTGACAGGGTGCTGATTGGTGCATTTACAATCCCTGAGCTAGACACAGAGTGCTGATTGGTGAATTTACAATCCTCTTGCTAGAGGTGAAAGTTCTCTCCTCACCAGATTAACCAGACACAGAGCACTCATTGGTGCATTTACAAACCCTGAGCTAGACACAGAGTGCTGATTGGTGTATTTACAATCCTTTAGCTAGACATTAAGTTTTTCCAAGTCCCCACTAGATCAGCTAGATACAGAGTGCTGATTGGTGTATTTATAATCCTTTAGCTAGACATAAAAGTTCTCCAAGTCCCCACCCCACTCAGGAGCCCAGGTGGCTTGCCTCGTGGAACCGGCGCCAGGGCGGAGGGCGGAGCTACCCACCAGTCCCATGCCCCTCACGTGCACTCCTCAGCCATTGGGTGGCTGATGGGACCCGATGCAGCAGAGCAGGGGGCGGCACCCCTCAGGGAGGCTCAGGCTGAAGAAGCCCACTGCAGGAGTGCTCAGGCATGGCCTGCTGCAGGTCCTGCACACACCCTGCTCCACGGGGAGGTGGCTGAGGCCTGGCGAGAATTAGAGCTCGAACTAGTCGAGGGCAGGCTGGCAGTGCTGTGGCACCCAGCACACCCTGCGCAGCTGCTGGCCTGGGTACTAAGCCCCTCACTGCCCAGGGCCGGAGCGCTCTGAGTGCAGGGCCCACCAAGCCTGTGCCCACCTGGAACTCACGCTGGCCTGAGAGCACCGAGCGCAGCCCTGGTTCCTGCCCTCGCCTCTCCCTCCACGCCTCCCTGCAAGCAGAGTGAGCCAGCTCCGGCCTCAGCCAGCCCAGAGAGGGGCTCCCACAGTGCAGCAGTGGGCTGAAGGGCTCAAGCAAGCAGAGCGGACGCCGAGGCCAAGGAGGCACTAAGAGTGAGGGAGGGCCGCCAGCACATTGTCACGTCTCAATATGCTATTATTCATTATAGTTACTGTGCTGTATATTTGGTCTCCAGAAGTTTTTCACCTTGTAACTGTAAGATTGTGCCTTTTAACCAACATCTCCTGATTTCCTCCATCTCTGGGCCCCCAATAACCACCATTCTACTCTTTTTATGAGCTCAACCTTTTTAGACTCCACATATGAATGAGATAATGCAGTATTTGCCTTTCTGTGCCTGGCTTTTTTCACTGAGGATAAAATCCAGGTTCATTCATGCTCTCACATATGGCAGGATTTCTTTAAGGCTGAATTATACATATATGTTCATATTTTCTTTATCCATGTATTCATCAATAGACATACAAGTTATTTCCATATTTTAGCTATTGTGCATAATGCTGCAATAAGCATGGGAGTGCACATCTCTTTGAGACACTGATTTCATCTCCTTTGGCTATGTACCCAACAGTGGGATTGTTGGATCACATGGTAGTTCTATTTTTAATTTTTTGAGGAACTTCCATGCTGTTTTCCAAAATGGCTGTGCTAATTTACATTCCTATTAACAAAAGATAAGGGTTCCCTTTTCTCCACATCCTTGCCAACACTTGTTGTCTTTGACTTTTTGACAATAGCAATTCTAACAGTTGTAAGGTGCTATCTCACTGTGGTTTTGCTTTGCATTTCCCTGATGATATTAACTTCTCATCAGATATATGATTTACAAATATTTTCTCTCATTTTTTTGGGTTGCCCTTTTGTTATTTCCTTTGCTATACTGAACCATTTTATTTTGTTGCTGTCCCACTTGTTTATTTTTGCTTGTGTTACCTGTGCTTTTGAGGTCATATCTAAAGAAAATTGCCAAAATTAATATCAAATGACTTTTTTCATTTTCTTGTAGAAATGTTATGGTGTCAGGTCTTAATTTTGTATCTTGAAATCCTTTTATGTTGATTTTTGTGTGTGGTGTCAGGTAGGAATCTAATGTAATAGTTTGGTGTGTACATACTCAGTTTTCCCAGTATCCTTACTGGAGTGACTAAAGAGACCATCCTTTCTCCATTGTGTATTCTTGGCACCTTTGTGGAGTATTGGTTGACTATATACACATGGGTTTATTTCTAGGCTTTGTATTCTGTTCTGTTGTTCTGTGTGTCAGTTTCTATGCCAGTACCATACTGTTTTACTATAGCTTTGTAATATAATTTCAAATCAGCAGGTATTTTTTATTACTATGATTGCTAGGACAGAAAATGCTTTTAGAGACAGGGGTGGGAAAGGAAGGTCTTGGATGGTACCAAAAGTTATGATGGAGTTGAATGAGATAACTTATAGAGAAATGGTAAAATATAGACACATCTCATATACATCTCAAGTCTTAATCTTTAAAAATAATTGAAACAAATGTAATGCTCCTGCCAAATTCAAAGTTTAAGGTAAGAACTCTAAAAGATAAATCAAACCCATCCCAAGGTGTGTTTAGGAATAAATGTTGAAAATATTAGTCCAATAGTATGAGAAGCACATGGAATAATAGTGAAAAAATTCAGGCTTGCATGCAGGATCCTTTACAACTATTTCCCTTAGCATAAGAGTTTTAGAGTTTCCCACCTACCAGCTAAGTCACATCACTCATACCTTCTCACCAGAATACCTCTGAGCCAACCGCATCCAGCTTTCTCCATCATTCTAGAGTTCCAAATATCTGAGGGCAATTCCTTTTGCCTGAAGTATATTTTCCTTACTTCTCTTTTACCTTTCAGTATAAAATCAAATGTCAAATATAGTTGCTGCATCTTCAGAATTGGCAGCATATATTATCCCATTTGTTCTCTACTATAGGGCTTATCATAATATTGGAAAATATTGAGGTTTTTTTGTATTTTGCTATTTTGTCTCTCTCATTAGAAGGGAAAGTCCACAAATATGAGGATGGCCTTATTCTGGGTACCTGGCTCAACATCTAAGTGGCCATAAAGGCCTTTGACAAATAATAAAAATCCACATGCATGAACGCTCATTATGTGCCAGATGTGCCAGGACCCTTTTTATTTGGACTGTCACCCAGGCTGGAGTACAGTGGTACAATCTCGGCTCACCACAACCTCTACCTCCTAGGCTCAAGCAATCCTCCCACCTCAACCCCCCAAGCAGCTGAAACTACAGACATGTGCCATCAAACGTGGCTAATTTTTGTATTGTATACACCGGGTTCCACCATGTTGACAGGCTAGTCTCAAATGATCTGCCTGCATCAACCTTCCAAAGTGCTGGGATTACAGGCGTGAGCCACTGTGCCCATCTAGGCTTTAACTACTTTATATCCATTATCCCATTTAATCCTTACAACAACCCAAGATATTTCATGTTATTATTGCCATTTTAAAGACCTGCAAACTGAGATACAGAACTGGTAAACACCTTGACCAGTTACACGAATTCAGCAACAAGCCATGTCAGGACTCAAACACAAGTAGTGTAACTCCGGAATCTGAGCAATGATTACTAAGCTAAATTAATAATAAACAAGAAAGCAAATGAATAGAAGACAGGGCAAGATTGTGTGATTTCACTTATCCTTTCATCCCAAACATTCTAAGCCTAGCATAACAGAAAATGCCCTCTTTGAATCTCCCAATAAGTATGTCCTTTCTCTTCCTGTATAGCCACCTTTTTAATCACTGTGACTTGCACAAATTTGACACCTCTAGAAACTGAAATAAACATAATGCCTCCTCCAAACTCAAGAGCTTGGATGTGTAAGTCTATAGGTGGCTCTGCATTTTTTAGCCCATGGACAGATGGATGACTGATAGAGAGCCCAGAACTCCACTTCTAATAAAATTATCTGTGCCAAACCTCAATCTGAGAGGCCAAAGGTTGGGTGAAAGAAGCAAATGACATGGAAAGAATAAAACAAAGGCTGGTTTCAGTTCCCAGATCCAGAAAGCAATAACCTCTCTAAGTATTATTTTTATTCGGGCTGTGATCACAATGACCATTTTGAGTTCAAATCACAAAACTTTATATATATATATATATTCTTGGGTGAGTTAGTGAGTTCATCATCTTGAGTCACTCTGCCTTAAGTGTAATGCTAGTTCTAATCCCTTTCCTTTGGAGGAGAGTCCTCAAATTATGATGAAAGGCAAGATTTACTTCCAAGGATACTTGCCCAGCAGCTCTCCAAAGCCTTCTCAAAACATTTGCAATCAACATAAACATAAACCTTCTCTCTTCTGATGTCTAAAAAGGAAACAAATTATAAAGCATAGAAAACAAATAGCAATGGACATTCTGTGCCCTTTAGGCATAGCATGTTTGCATGGAGCCAACTCTTGGGTGCGCCAACTCTTGGGTGTCCCAACTGTTAGTTTCCAAAAATCTGTACTCTTTTGGCTTTTAAAAGAGAGAAAGCAGCATCAAAAAATTATTATTGAGCTCCTATTATTTTCTGGACTCTGAGCTTGAAGTTGAGGATATTGCAGTCAACGAGCCAAGTCTAGCCTTTGGTCTTATGGAGCTTATAGTCTCAGGATAAATTAGCTATGAAAACTCAGCAGCGTGAGTGGTCCTATGGTGAAGACATTCAGAGTGATGAGAGATTATGTAACCAGAGATCTCAGGAAGTTCTCCAATAGGAAGTGGTCCTTAGATTAAACCCAAGGGATAATAGGTACATGTTGGGCATAGAATGAAACGTCATTCCAAGGAAAGATTACGACATGAGCAAAAGTGCTGAGGCTGGAATGAACATGGAACATTCACTCTGAGAAAATGTCAATGAGGCTAGAGCAGAGAGTGGGTGGAAGAGAGGCAGAGAATTAGGAATTAAGAAGGGATCATTGTTTATCAACTGATCAATAAGAATGTTTTGAGCTCCTATAATGTAGAAATCCCTAACTACATCTTGCAATAGGAATATGAAACAAAATAATTTAGTCTTGCTTTGGATTTTCTTAGCTCCTTGACCAACTCAAAATGACCATCTACTGACTCAATGTATTGTGCACCAACCACTGAGCACGGTTAGTTTTCCAAAAATAACCTGAGATAAAATGAGTCAACTGTTTATAGGAGTCACATCTCTCTGTGCAATCACAATTTTTACAGAAGTAGCATGCTTTCATAAAAACAAAATCACCCCCTTGAGGCATGTCACCTAGGTATATGGTAGTGTTACTAACTACATTCTTATTGTCTATTCTCATCATTATTGTTAGGCTCTAGGTGATCAGGATAATGTCTTTCATTTGCATTTTCACTTTTCATATATTTTCTTTCATTTGAATCAGATACTCAAACTGGGAAGGCATTATTACAAGAGGAGGAGGAAGGAGGAGGAGTGGGGGAGCAGACTAGTAAGGTCAAGTAATTTCCCCCAGATCAAATTAGGAAATGGAAAACCAAGATTAGAACCATAGCTTCTCTCAGTTTCATATTCTTTCTCTTTATAAAGATGTTTCTCAAGATGGGACCCAAAGAGCATTTGGTTAAAATACAGATTATAGGGTCTTACCCCAAAACTGTTGACTCAAAATTTTGGAAGTTCTCCAAATCTTAAAGTTTTAGGATACTGGTAGTCACCAGAATCCATCAGAAAGTCCTATGTCAAATAATTGTCAGAGCATATTAAAATAAAAGTCACTGACTAAAATCCCTACTATAGCATTCGTAACAGCATTATACACAACAAAAATCTAGAAACTATCCTATGCGCATCAGGAGTTGAATAGATAGTGTTATATTCATGCTGTATGTAACAGAATACTATACAGCAATGAAAATAAAATATCTACAAGAACTTGCAATATTGATAACTCTCACAAACATAACATTGCATAAAACAGATACAAAATAGTGCACACTGTATGACTCCAGAATTAAATGGTAAAAGCAAGCAAAACTAATTCACACTTTTCAAGTCAGAATGGTGGTTACCCTGGCAGATGTGCGGCAAGTAGGGTACACAGAATAACCAAAAGGAACACAGCAGGGTTTCTGAGTGTACTGATACTGTTCTGTTTCTTGATCTGGGTGCTGCTTACATGGATGTTTGGTTTATAAAAATTCAGGTAGCAACATAGTTATGCTATGTGACATTTTCTATATGTGCATTATACTTCAATGAAAATAAGTTTTGAAAGATGATAAAAACCATTCCCAAGTTTTACAACAAAAACTAGAAGCAGGTTTCTATCCGGCTGTGCCTAAGAGCTGACCCCATGCACATGCGTTACTGCCTTTGCATGTGCGAGGCATCCATCACTTCCTAGCCCTGACTTGATTGCCTCTGTTCTTTCCTATACAAGTCTTGCCTGGTCCTAGCAACAAATTCATTATACCTACTTACATTGATTGGTTTTGCTGGTTATAAAAGCAATACATGCTCATTGCCATATATATATATCAGAAAATACAGTCACTTATAAAAGCAGAAAGCTCTACACTATCAGCTCTCCCTTCTCAAAATAATCACTATGTATGGTGTTAGTTTTTTTCCTTTGTCCTTTTGTCCTGTGTACTTTTGGCAGAATTAAGATGGTGTCACTGATAATTTTGTATTCTGACTTTTCACTCAATATGATATCGTGAGCATTTTCTGAATAATTATAAACACTTAAGACTGATTTGGAAGGTTTATTATTTACCAATTGACCGTTGAGAGTCTGTTAAACTTCCATAAGGTATAATCCCCTGCACTGTATGTTGTTATGGAGATAAAGACATGTGAAACCCAGATCATACCTTCAAGATATTTTAAGAAAATTGTGGCAGGACGCGGTGGCTCACGCCTGTAATCCCAGCACTTTGGGAGGCCAAGGAGGGTGAATCACAAGGTCAGGAAATCGAGACCATCCTGGCTAACATGGTGAAACCCTGTCTCTACTAAAAATACAAAAATTTAGCCAGGCATGGTGGCGAGCACCTGTAGTCCCAACTACTAGGGAGGCTGAGGCAGGAGAATGGCGTGAACCTGGGAGGCGGAGCTTGGAGTGAGCCAAGATCATGCCACTGCACTCCAGCATGGGCAACAGAGAGAGACTCCGTCTCAAAAAAAAAAAAAAAAAGAAAGAAAGAAAATTGTGTGAAATCTTGATTAAATGGTCCTTTAATCTCTCGGAACCTACTTTTTAATCTATATAAAGTTGGTGATAATACCACGTAACCAGGGTAGTTGAAAGTATTGATACAATACATGCAGAATACTTAGTATTTAGTAGATAAATAGTAAATATAACTCCCTTTAGAAAGGAAAGGCATGCACACAGAAATGATGACTAATACTAAGAAATAGACATAGAATTGTACATTCAGCAGGGTAGGAGGGGTTCTCAGAAGACAGAGTTTACTGTAGGCAGAAGCCTTCTTGCTCCAAGAATGGTCCATGGACCAGCAACACCAGCATCACCTGGGAGAATCTCAAGCCCTGCCACAGACTTACTGAATCAGAATCTACATTTTAACAATATCCCTGGGTGATATGCATGTCAATTAAGACTGGAGGAACACTGAGCTAGATAGGTTCTTGGTGATGGGTACAAATCAGACACTCGGAAAAAATGGGAGGGGCATTTCATTGTTGGGAAGAAAAGAGAAAAGGAGTTTTGTAGACCAAAATACTGAAATGTTCTCAAGAAGTACTCTACTTAAAGCAAAGGGTTATTTGGGGGCACAGTGATAGATGAAGATGGACTTATAAATCAGCATCATATTATTCATGGTCTTGGATTCTGTGCAAGAGGTTTTGCCCTTAACCCTCCTCTGATATAATATTTTTATACATTTTTCTCCCAAGTTCCTATTTCCAATACAGCTATAAAGTTATAAGATCATTATTCTTAAAGTGTGAGCAGCTGAACATCTCACAGAGACCCTGGGAAGCTGGTTGGAAATGCAGATCCTTGACCCTACTACTCCTCAACCTACTGACTCAAATTATCTAATGGTGGAATGACTGAAAGTTTGAGGACCACTGTTGTTATCCAGTGTCTATCATGAGGGCATACTTTATATAGTAGCCATATTAAAAGTAAATAAAATTTTCTTTAGGATTTCATTTCCTAATTTTAGAACTAGCACTGGGAATTCAATCTATATGCATTCCTTTAGCAGAGAAATCCCTTGAAGTTTAGATTAATAAAGATGTTTACCACTGCAAGGACAGAAAACCCCAACTCAAACTGCTTAAGCAAAAAAAAAAATGCGGGAAAAAAACCCTCATATTTTTGAAAATTGCGGGGTTTTTTCCTGGCTTTATGCAAAGCATGATTTAGGAGACAATGCCCTCAAAATGCAGTGTCCCCATCTTGCAGACCTGCTCTTCTCCAACTTGGCTCCACTCTAGGGCTCCCAGTGCTAAGACGGCTGCCAGCAGCTCCCAACCACCATCATCCAAGGTTCAAGCCTAGCAGAAAAAAACAGCTATTCCTCCTCCCAATTACCCCTGAATTAAACTTTAAGCCAAATTGACCATATTTATAGAATGACTGAAGCTAAATAAACTTGAATGTACATCAATTGGATGGGTCTGAGTCATACGCCCCCATCTAAACCAATTGCCAGAGGTATGATTTAGTGCTCTGTTGAGTCAGGCACACCTGCTCAACCTCTGGCATGACAGGTAGAGCCCCACCTAAGAAACCAGGACTGAAAGCATGATTTCAATAGAGTCTCCCAAAGGAAACAGTGGGTTCTATAACCAGAGGAGGAGGAAATGCACTCTAGGCAAGCAAGACAGTAAACATACAGTTGGCCCTTGAACAACATGGGTTTAAACTGCACAGGGCCATTTACATGTGGATTTTTTCAACTAAACATCTTTTACCAAGATGTAAATCACAGCATCCTTGGGATGCAAAACCTGCCTTGAACAGAGGGTCAATTTTTCACATGTGAGCGTTCCGTATGGCCCACTGAGGGATTGCATATGTATCGATGTGGGGTAACATGGGGGACCTAGAATCAATTCCTCAAATATACCAGGGGATGGCTGTCTACTAAAATGGTATTCAGGTAGCAGTTTATGTAGGCAAATCTGACATCAATGATTACCTCAAGGTATTATATTCAGCATTCACAGATGGAGGATGAGCCATAAATATAGAGCAGCCACCGTCAATGGAAATTGCATTGCATCATTCCCTGTTGCTTAAAATCGACCAACAACTCAGGACAAGTCTAAATTCCTCCCTGGGGTTTACAAGGTGTTTGAGGTCACGGCCTTTGTAGCTCTCACGGTTTTCCTCACTCCCACTCCACAGTCTGATGTCTCCTACCTCTAGGCCTGTGCGCATGCTGTTTTCTTCTGCCTGTCACGCATCTGCCATTCATTCCGTCTCCCCCACACCCCTTACATGCCCCTTTGCTGGGGTGACTCTTACCCAACACTTATTCAGGCCTCCCATTCAAAGACGCCTATCCCTGCTGTGCCACCCTCTGCTCTCTTCTCCCTTGGTATCTAGTACTGCTCCTTTAATAGCCCGATTCTATTTTACAGAAAATGTTTTACTGTCTCTTGCCACAACTGTATCATAAGCTCAGTAAAGAAGGAATGTAGTCTTCCTTTCTTTGTTTCCCACAGAAAAGAAAACTCCAGGGAAAAGCATTAGGTCCTCAGAAAATATTTATAGGACGGATGGATATAGAAGGATGAAAGTTCAAAAAATAGTACATAAAAACATACATTAAAATATTTAAGCCCCACTAACTTATATAGATGTATATGTATGGCATTTATATACACAGTTTATGACATTAGATATTTTTAGAAGGCCTACTCTGTGCCTGCTGTGAAAGGAAATTAAATATTGGGACCCCAAACTCATTAAGCCAAAGGGAAAAGTTAAGCTGGGAACTGGGTCACACAAACCTGCCTCTCCCTTTTTTGGTTCCTAAATAAGATGGCTATGAGATGAAAAGCTACACACCTCCCTCACATTTTTCCCAGAAGGAAATTCCTAGTGAGCTCCAAGATCTTTATTGTAAAGTGTTTCTGTTAAAATTTCACCATGGCAATGTTAATTGATAGCTTACATTTACAGGTCAACCCCCCGCCCCGCCCACCTGACACAAATGCGTATCTGATTGTTCCCCTGTCCCATTTTGTCTATGTTCTCTTATGTAAAAATGCCGGTTCCATCCATTTTTCGTCTGCCCCATTTGTCTGTGTCATCTTATGAAAAACAAAAAAAGCAGATTCACTGAGTCAGACAAAGGCATGAATGATGTTTTTCCCTACCCCACCTCTTACATGAAAATTGTGTACTTCTCAATAGCCTGCCCTTTCCCCTTTAAATTTGGAGCGCTCAAAAATCATCTTCAGAGAAAGGCATAGACCTGTCTCCTGAGTGCGTTCTTAACCTTGGCAAATAAACCTCCTAAAATGATTGAGACTTGTCTCGTCATTTTTCTCGATTGACATTTGCATGGTTCAAGGCACTGGCGATACATCAGTGGAAACAGGTAAGAATATCATGGAGATAGACAATAAGCATCATAAATAAGTTAACTAATATGCTAAAATGTTATAAGTTCTATGGAAAAATGTTGAAAAAAAGAGAAGGGAGTTAGGAATTCTGGTCTGGCAGAAGGCAATTTTTAACAGGGTGATTAGAGTAGGTGTCACTGAGAAGGTAACATTTGAGCAAAGATGTGAGAAAGGGGTGGCGGTGGAGGCAGGCAAAATCTAGGGAAAATGCCCCAAGCAGAACAGCCAGTACAAGGGCCTTGAAAAGGATTAACACGTGCTTGCTTAATTGACCCAAATCACAACCATCTTGGCACGAAGAAAATAAAAAACTACTTTTGCCTAATTGCCAGAAGATAATTTTATCCATTTTTAATTTTTTATATGGAAAAACCACAGATTTGCCAGAACTTTTTACCATAGTAGACTGACATTATAACTCAGTCTTTTCCATCAGCCAAAAACTTGAGAAAATAAGAGAAATTTTTCTTAAAAACGTATTTTCAGTGTATTGACTTAATATTCATTTACATTAACTTTATTCACCTGAGAATTTAATGGGCATGCCTTAATTATTCAGAGGCAATGCCTATTAAAATGTGGGAAAATCATGTAATGGCTGTGTTTCCTTTTATAACTACTTTAATAACTGCAAACTTCAATGGGTACCAACAATTATATTACTATTAATACCTATTTTATTCATTAGAAGTTGAGCAACGTCTAAGCAGCTAACTTGAATACATTTTTTTTTTAATCCTGGTGATGATAAGCTTTCTTATTCGGCTTCTTGTCATCTGGTTTGCTTCAAAAGAATGATAAAGAAAAGAGTATAGCAAATTTAATTATATGAGCCATGTTTCTAAGACTGATAGATACTGCTCTAATGAGGATACATTCAGACTCATACTCCCAAACTTGTTTAAGCATTGGTTCCAGAATAAGCCTTTTTCTTTATTTTAATCTTCCTGAAATGGTTTCAATGACTCTGAGCAAACAAATATTGAAATAATATGACAAATAGCAATAATAACAATACTAATAGCTCATATTTATTCACTGCTTACTAGGTACCAAGCACTAAGCTAAAATGATTGAAATGTATTAGTTCATATAATCTTCATAACTTTCCAGATAAAGTATGCATAGTTGTTATTCCCACTATCCAGATGAATAAACCCCAGAAGTTACTGCTGAGGTGGAGAGCCTGTGTGGTGTTATGTGATCCCACTCAGCCAGTGTGGATTAGATCTGGGACAATACCTGATCAAAGCAGGAATGATTACTCTCCCTTCTGAGAGATATGAATTAATTACTGTCTGCAGTTGGCTAGAACCTCCTGTAACTGGAGATAGAGAAGCAGAGAAAGAATATCTGCTATGAGAAGAGAACAAAGCAGAGAAGGGGGAGTGTGGAGAGAGGAGCGGGAGAAGCTGCCTCAGCTATTGATGCCTTTCTAGGACCTGTTTTCAGTCCCTCCTAAGGCTTGGCCACCATCCCCGTGATTAGGATGTGTAGACCTTATAATAGATTCCCTATTGTGGCTTAAGTTACCTGGGGAGAATTTCTATTACTTCCTCTTAAGCACATTCATTAGTGTTGACTCAAATTCACCTGAGAACTTAGTGGGACTACCTTAATCAGGAACTTTAACACATCCCCTTAATCACCAACTGTGCACAGAGAAGGAAGGACCAGACTGGTCAGAGGCAACAACTAAAAATGAGTCTATTACCAGGCCATCTGGTAATAGACAATATTTTTTGACAGTATCTCTCACATCCAAATCATGTTCTCCGCATCAACTCTGAACTCTTAAAATGGCATCAGCACAGCAGCAATGTTAAGTAATAAGAACCTCTTGAAATCTGAAATTTAAGCCATGCCGTTGTTTTGACATCTTTTCCCAAATCTAACCAAAACACTTATATTAACTTTCTCATACACACGCTCACACAAACATTTTTGGGCTATGGCCATGCACAACCACTCCCCATTAGTTTTGATCTCCTTGCATGCTGTTGTTTTCCTCTATAACATCTATCATGCTAATGAAATAATTGTTTACAATTTTTATTTCTTACCTGTCTTCCCTGCTAGAGTGTAAATTCTATGCAAGTAGACTATGTCTAAAGCAATAGTTGGCATAGAGGGGACTCTCAGAAAACTTCCAATCAATTAATTAATCCCCTCTCACTCCTTCCTTATCCACGTTTTACAGGAGCTCAAGCTAAGAAACTTGCCAGCGTTCACATAGCTTATACACAGCAGAGCAATGCTGAAACCCAGCTCTTGCTAACTCTAAAGCTCATGCTCCTTCCATTATGCTTTCACTGTCCTTCCAGAAATGTCCACATGTCTTCTTTGATTACATGAAATTCTACTTTTCAATGGCTATAATCTTTCAACAGCCATTTAAGAATGTTAAACTTAATATTTTCAGCAATATAAGCAGCATTGTAAAATATTCATATTTTATCATCTCCAAAATAAAATTCCATTATGTTATTGCCTAAAGATATAAGGCAAACCACCTATACTGTATTAAATATGATGCAAACCACCTTTATTATATAGTCTTGGGGAAACAACTTCTTAAATACTCTTTTAATGCAGAAATAGTTAAGTAGATATTAAAATTAGTCTCTATGCCTTAAAGCAGGGCTAATGGGTAGAAATGAATGTGAGTTTTTTATCTTCTTCAAATTCTATTCCACTGAATATCCTCCCCTTTCAACTTCTGTTATTTTAGGCTGAGTTTAGAAACTGATACAGCAGATAGAGAAAGTGGTAAAAGCAACAATAAGTAGGAGGAATGAAAGGTAGGAATGAAAGAGGTAAAGAGCAGCAATTTTAAAAACAAAGAAAACATCCTAAAAGACTTTGCTTCAGATGCCAGTATTCAAAAACTGGCAAACTACAGAATAAAATACCGATATGATTTGAGCTAATACATTGTGTTCTAAAAATCGAATATACGCCCAATATTTACACGTGGCTGATTTGACATAAAAATTTGGATTTCTCATTGCCCTTGAAAAATTTGGAGTTGTCTTTAGATGGGAAGCATGTTCTCCAATTTGCCTCGCCCACTCCATCTCTCCAGATTTCACTCAATTATAAAACCAACTGCATTGTGTATCATTGGATTTTGGCACCCTTCAATCTGACTTCACAACTCTCTTCCCATATTCTCAAAATTTCAGCCACACTGGCTTCCTTTCAGTTCAATGAACTCATTGAACCTCTTCATATCAGTATCATTCAACCATTTATAAGAAAACAGAAGTCTAGATATTTTTAGCAGAAAAATACTTAATACAGAAAATTAGAAACAAAGTTTTGAAGAGCTGGGAAATCAAAGGTCAGGGAAAAGGTCAAATCAAAGGTCAGAAAGTGGAAGGATCACAAAAATACCATTTCTGATTATCAGCTGCTTTCAGTGCAGAATGGGTGATTCTCAGAAGAACATTAGAATCTGCTAGCAAACCTCTCATCTCTAGCATGTCCACATCTATGCCCTGTCCACAGTAACTGCTAAAGAGAAATAGCTGCTTCTTCCCTTCTGTATTTCAAATCCCACATAGTAGAATCCTACCAGCAAGGAAGTCTGGGAAATGAAGCTTCTCGTCTTCTAGTCATTGCTTTTCAAGGGAACACTAAAATGAGCAGGAACAAAGCTGGGTATCAAAAAAGAATTTTCAGCACACCATCACCAAGCCTTTGCAAATACTCTTGCCTCAGCCTAGAACATGCTTCTCACCCTCCTTCCCCAAATCTGGCTAACTTTGGAGGAGATAAATTCTAAAATTGCTGAGGAAAGTCCTCCAAAAATTGATTCCTCAATAAAAGCAATGAGAATACTGAAAAAATTATCAGAAAATCAACATTTTCAGAACTCTAAAAACTAACCAAAGGCTTGCAACAATTTGAGGTGGATTTATTCAAGAAAAACAGCTGAACCTTGTTTTTTTAATGTGAGTTTTGAGGTATCTTAATCTGCCCTATCCCCATTCCCTTTCTCCACAGCTCCCTAGCATGAAAACCAATAGCCTCATAAACATAGTAGCCAGGAAAATCAACAATCTAGCAGTCACTGGAGAAGGCAGAACTGCTTTGGAGTTCTCCCAAAAAGCCCCATTCCCAGATAATTGTCATTATTTGACCTGTCTAGCAGGTCCTTAAATGTCTTTAACCCTCACTCACATGGCTTATCTTGATTTGATCTCGGAACTTGCTTAGTGCAAATATACTTTTCCCTAGGGTATCTGTGCAAAACAATCAGAGGCAAGTGTTTAACACTGCATCTGACTGATGTAAGAATAACAGCTGACCAAAAGAAGCAGCTGACCAAAAAATTTAAAAGGAAAAGCTGTAGAATTAGATGTTCTTTGGAGGCTTTGAAAAGCTGCACCCTACCCCTGGGAACCAGAGGGCAATATATACGTGTGCAAAGCTGTGCACATGCCCAGGAAATAATTGAGAAGTTCTAATCTCTCACCTCTGGATGAACTTAAGGCTCTGTGCAAGCAGGAAGTAAAGATGACTAATAAAGAATGTGAATTGCCTTCTGGAGTTGAAAACATGTCTCAGCACATATACACACAAAGCCATTTAGCAAAGACTCAAAGACTTATTGGTTCAAGACATTTAAGGAAACCTTTCACTGCCTAATTATTAGCTGACCACCAAGTTAAACAAAAAGACATCAGGAGCCACACAAAACAATACAAACTTTATTTCAGGAAAGTCACTACACAAACAAGAATGACAAGCCTTGGAGTGGGAAGCAATCTAATTTCTAAAGTTGCCACATTATTTAAAATGTTCAACTTTGAACAAAATGTACATGACACACAAAGAAACAGGAAAGTGTGGCCCACACACAGGGTGGGGAAGGCAGTCCGTAGAAACTGTCCCTGAGGTAACTCAGACATTGGACTTACTAGATAAATAATTTAGATCAGCTTATTTTAAATATTTCGTAGAACTAAAGGAAACCATGTCTAAGTATCTAAAGGAAAGTATGAAAATGATATCTCACCAAATAGAGAATAATGACATATAATTTTTTAAAGAATCAAATAGAGATCCCAGAGTTGAAAAGTGTAATAACTGAAATGTAAAATTTCCTAAAGGAGCTTGACCACAGATTTGAGCTGGCAGAATAAATAATTCAGAAGTTATAAAATTGAAGAATTGAGATTATCCATCCTGAAGAGGAAAAAAAAGAAAAATGAACAGAGACTCAGAGATCTTTGAGATATCATCAAGCATACCAACATATGAATAATGGGAATACCTGAAAAAGAAGAGAAAGGGAACAGAAATAGAAATAATATTTGAAGAAATAACCACTGAAAATTTCCCAAATGTATGGAAAAAAACATTAATCTATATATTCAAGAAGCTTTAAAAATACAACTAGGATCAACATAAAGAGATGCACATTTAGAATCACTGCAATCTAACTGTAGAAAGCTGAAGACAGAGAGAATCTTGAGAACAAAAGAAGCAACTCATCACATACAAGGGATCTTTGATATGATCAACAGCGGATATCCAATGAGAACCATTAAAAACGTTAGACCATAGTATGACATATTCAAAGTGTTTTAAAAAAATTTTTTTGAGACATAGTGTTGCTCTGTTGCCCTGGAGTGCAATGGCATGACCTCAGCTCATTGCAACTTCCACCTATCAGGTTCAAGCAATTCTACTGCCTCTACCCACTGAGTAGTTGCGATTACAGGTGCACACCACCACGCCCAGCTAATTTTTGTATTTTTAGTAAAGGCACTGTTACGCCATGTTGGCCAGGCTGGTCTCAAACTCCTGACTTCGTGATCTGTCCACCTTGGCCTCCCAAAGTGCTGGGATTATAGGCATGAGCCACCGCACCTGGCCAGAAAAAGATAATTGACCAAGAATTCTATGTCTAGCAAAACCGTCTTTCAAAACCTAAGGTGAAATTAAGGCATTTT
Organism: Macaca nemestrina; assembly: GCF_043159975.1. NCBI lineage: Eukaryota > Metazoa > Chordata > Mammalia > Primates > Cercopithecidae > Macaca > Macaca nemestrina. The sequence goes on along the minus strand of NC_092126.1, from coordinate 144,226,312 downwards.
CAGATAAACAAAATATGAGAGAATTCATTACTAGTAGATCTAACCTACCAGAAATACTAAAGGGAGTCCTGCAGGCTGAAATAAAAATACATGAGGCAGTAACTGAAGCCCATATGAATAAAGATCTCCAGTAAATATAAATACATAAATATAAATGACAGTATAAACCTTTTTTAGTATGAAAAGATTAATTTGCACTTTGATATGGTACATATATCATAAAATCAATAATCAAGTAGATTTTTCTACTACATGGCTCATGTCAAATTTAATAGTCTCTTCACTGATCATTTGCATTGAGAATGGGTATTTTCATTTTCCTGCTTCTTTTTAAGACTAACAACAGACTCTTTAAAATCTTCAGCTTCTTTAGTACCAAGAAGCTCTTCTTTCTTTACTTTCAAATTTTTCTCAACAACTTTAATTTGGAGAAGTGCTTCCAGGATTTTTTATCCTGAGGATTTATTTTCCCATATATACTCTTCCACATCTGCTTCAGGCTCATTTTGTTTCCATTTTTGTAAACCTTTTTGTTTGTGACTATTGCCTTATCCTATTTAAAAGACAACTACATGAAGCAATGATTAATGTATAAAGATATAATTTGTATTACAAGCACAAAGAATAAGGGAAACCACAGAGCTACATACGAGCAAAATTTTTGCATACTATTAAATTGATAATATGCCAAACTAGATTTTTGTAATGTGTTCATTGTAATCCCCAGAGCAACCACTATGAAAATTAATCAAATATAAAAGAAATAACTAGAAAACTTAAATAATACATTTTAAAATATCTGTTTAATACTAAAGATGACAGTAATGAAAGGATAAGCCAAAAAAAAAAGACATATAGAAAAGAAGGTAAAATAGCAGACATAAATCTTATCTCATCTGTAATTATATTAAATGGAAATGGTTAACTTACCTATCAAAAAATAGAAACTAGTAGGATAGCCTTAATATATCCTACCTACAAGTGACAGATTCACATACTTTACATTTAAAGGCATAAATACATTTGGAAGAAAAAATACATAAACATACATAAAATACAAACACAAAATATACGTAAATACAAAAAATACATAAAATACAAAAAAATACATAAAACATAACCAAACATAAGCAAACAATAACCAAAGAGATTTGAAGTAGCTACACTAATATCAGACAAAATAGACTTTAAGACAAAAATTTCAAAGGAGTCATTTTACAGTTACAAAAAGGTCAATCCATCCAATCCATGAGGAATACAATTATAAATATATATGCACATAACAGAGCTCCAAAACATACGAAGCAAAAACTGGCAGAATTAAAGAGAAATAGACAATAATAAGGACTTAAAACCGCCATTTTCAGTAATAAAATAAATAAGCAGAAAGAAATAGTAGACTTGAACAACGCTGTAAATCAATGTGGCCTAATGGAAATCTCACTCCACTCGGTAACAGTGAATACACATTTTTTCTTTTCTTTTCTTTTTTTTTTTTTTTTTTTTTTTTTTTTTTTTTTTTTTTTGAGATGGAGTCTCACTCTGTAGCCCAAGCTGGAGTGCAATGGAGCAATCTCGGCTCACTGCAACCTCCACCTCCCACGTTCAAGCGATTCTCCTGCCTCAGCCTTTTGAGTAGCTGGGATTACAGGCACGTGCCACCACACCCAGCTAATTTTTATATTTTTAGTGGAGACAGGGTTTCACCATGTTGGTCATGGTAGTGAATACACATTTTTTAAAGTACACATGGAAGACTCTCCACCATAGAACGCATGTTAAGCCATAGAACAACTCTTAGCAAATTGAAAAAGATTGACATCATACAGCATGTTCTCTGGCCACGGTGAGATAAAATTAAAAATCAATAACAAAAGGAAGTTTGTGAAAATCACAAATATGTAAAAATTAAACAATGCCCTCCTAAATAATCAGTGAGTCAAAAAAGAAATCACAAGGGAAACTGAAATACTTTGTAATGAATGAAGATAAAACACAACATCCCAAAAGTTTAGGATATTGCTAAAGCAGTGCTTATAGGGAAATTTATCACTCTAAACATGTATATTAAAAAAGAAGAAAGATCCAAAATCAATAACAATCTTCCACCTTGAGAAACTAGAAAAAAAGAGCAAACTAAAAACAAAGCAATCTAAAGGAAGGAAATAATAAATATTTGAGGTGAAATAAATATGTAGAGAATACAATAATGTTTTTTAAAAATCAATAAAACCAAAGTGAATTCTTTAAAAAGACCTTCCAATTGGCAAACCTTTAGCTACAGAGAAGACACAAGTTACTATAAACGAGAATGAAAATGATGTTACTATTGATCTTACAGAAATTTTAAAATATAACAATACTATGAACTGTTGCATCCCATAAATAACCTCAATGAATTGGACACAAGTTCCTGAAACTGAGTCAAGCAGAAATAGGAAATATAAATTGATATATAAAAATAAAGATATTTCATCAGTAATTTTTAAAATCCCACAAATAGGCCGGGCATGATGGCTCACGCCTGTAATTCCAGCACTTTGGGAGGCCGAGGCAGGTGGATCACGAGGTCAGGAGATCGAGACCATACTGGCTAACACGGTGGAACGCTGTCTCTACTAAAAATACAAAAAATTAGCCCGGGGTGGTTGCAGAAGCCTGTAGTCCCAGTTACTTAGGAGGCTGAGGCAGGAGAATGGCATGAACCCAGGAGGCAGAACTTGCAGTGAGCTGAGATGGTGCCACTGCACTCCAACCTGGGCGACAGAGTCAGTCTCTGTCTCAACGATGACAAAAATAAATAGATAAAATAAAATAAATAAAAATAAAATCCCACAAATAAATATCAGGAACAGATGACTTCACTGGTGAGTTCTACCAAACATGTAAGAATTAACAAAAATACCTCACAAACTCTTCCCCCTCCAAAAAAGTGAGGGGGAGAGAATGCTTCATAATTCATTTTATGAAGCCAGTATTACTCTGATATCAAAAACAGACAAAAGATAAGAAAACCATAGACCAAAATCTCTTCTGAATATATATAAGCAAACATGTTTAACAAATACTAGCAAACTTAATTCAGCCACATATCAAAACAATTACACACCATGCCCAAGGGATTTATCTCAAGAATTCAAGGCTGGCTCAACATATGAAAAATCAGTCAATGCAATATGCCATATTAAGTAGAACAAATTATTAAAGCATGACCTTCTCAATAAATGCAGAAAAAAAAAGCTTTTGACAAAAACCAATACTCTTTCACAGAAAAAAAATAAAAATTAGGAACAGATGGAAACTTCAACATTATAAAGACCATGTACATAAAAGCTCACAGCTAGAATCATACACAACGGTGAAAAACTGAAAGTTTTCTACCTGAAGATCCAGCACAAGACAAGGAACTCATTTTCACCACTGATGTTCAGCATTATACTAGATGTTTCAACTAAGGCTATTAGGCAAGAAAAACAAAGGACATCCAGATGGGAAAGGAAGAAGTAAAACTATCTCTATACACAAGTGATATGACTTTGTCTATAGAAGGTTTTTCAGCCATTAGAACAAGTAAGTTCAGCTAGGTTGCAGTTTACAAGATCAATATATAAAAATCAATTATATTCCTATACCCTAGCAAAGAGCAATCTGAAATTGAAATAAATAAAACAATTCCATTTACAGAAACGTAAAAATATATATATACACAGGAACAAATTTAACAAAAAAAGTGTAAGGCTTTTCCTGAAAACTACACAATATTGTTTTTTAAAAAGAAAGAGTAAAAAAGACCTAAATAGATTGAAATACATCCCATACTCATGGATCAGAGAACTTAAGATGGCAATACTCCTCAGACTGATCTACAGATTTAATACAAGTCCTATCAAATAATCAGTTGTTATTTTTGCAGAAACTCACAAGTTGATCGTAGAATTCATATGGAAATTCAGGAGACTCAAATAGCCAAAAACATCTCGGAAAATATACAAAGTTGGAAGACTCATATTTTCTGATTTCAAAACTCAGTACAAAACTATACTAATCAGGACAGTATGACACTGGCATAAGGATACACATACTGATCAATGGAATAGAATTGAGAGTTCAAAAATTAACCCTAACATTTATGGTAAATTTCTTTTTGATGAAGGTGTCAAGACAATTCAATGAGGAAAAAATTATTTTCAATAAATAGCGATGGGACAATTGAATATCCATATTCAAAAAGATAAAGTTGGACCTAGAGCTCACATCATATAAAAATATTAACTCAAAATGAATCATTCATCTAAAAGGTAACAGCTAAAACTTTATAAAGAGCTAAAACTCTTGCAAGAAAATATGTGAGCAAGCCTTTGTGACCTTGGATTAGGCAAAGATTTCTCAGATCTGATACAAAATACACAAACGACAGGAAGAAAAATAAGGCAATTTGGACTTCAAGAAAATTACAATGTTTGTGCTTCAAAGGACAAAGTGGTGAAAGATAACACACGATGGGGAAAAAATTGCGAATTATATATGCAATAAGGAATTAAAATCCAGAATGTAAGTAACTGTTACAATTCAACAATAAAAAAGCCTCAATTTTAAAATGGGCAATGAATTTGAATAGATATTTCTTCAAAGACATATAAATATTGAGTAAGAATATAAAAAACATGTTCACCATCATTAGTCATTAGTGAAATACAAATCAAAACCACAATGAGATACTCATTAGAATAGCAAAAATTTAAAAGATAGACAATAACAAGTACTGGCAAGAATGTGGGGAAATCAGAATCTCTATACTTATCTGGTGGGAATGTGAAGAGTACAGCCACTTTCAAAAATAGTTCAGCAGTTACTCAAAATGTTGAGCATAGAATTACTATATGACCCAGCAATTTCACTGCTGGAAATAAATCTGCATTAGTCATCTCAGTATGCCGTAACACCACAGTCTAGTTGACTTAAACAACAAAAGTTTATTTCTCATAGTTCTGGAGACTGAGAGGTCCATGATCAAGACCCTGGCTGATATGGTTCTAGGTGAGGGCTCTCTTCCTGGTTTGTAGATGGCCACCTTCTTACTATGTATTTACACAATCCCTTCTTTGTGAGCCCACAGGTGGCAGTAGAAGGTGGGGGTAGAGGTAGGGGATAGAGAAAAAGACCTATCTTCCAACTCTTACAAGACTACCAGTCCTATCAGATTAGGGCCCCATTCCTTTGTAATGCTGGGTACCCTTGCTCTTTCTGTAGCACTTCTGAATTCCCAAGAGATCTCAAAAAACTACCTATTTTCTCTCTGTTTCCTTCTCATCAGGAATCAAATCATCCTCAATATACGTGAAGTCAGTTTTTGCAAAACTGTATTGGGTTGGAAAGTGTTGGCCACAGGCAATGATTCATCATTTCTCCTTAATAGCCCTTCTAGACAGTCAACTCATGGCTGTTATCGGAAAGAGAAGGGTTTATACAGCAAGTTTGATTTTTCGTGCACTTTACAAGCAATAAATGAAATTAACATGCGTTTCACTTACTTAACAAGAAAGCTAATCAGTTCAGTTGAACTACTCATTCTCTCTCCCCTTAGCCCATCTCTAATGCATATGCCTTATTTCATAATTCTTTGAACTATCGGGAGAAATGTTCTTCAGAATGGCACTCCCTGAGAAAAGATTCAAAGAACTAGATGATTTCATAGTTCTTTCTCAAATAATTTTGACATTTTTTTGCTTCTTTGTCACTGGCAAAATTTTACCAATTTCCAACATTTTTGGATACTTAAATACTAAACTCAAATGCATAGGTGTAACTAATGCATAAATTGTGTAACTTCCCAAAGTCATAGGTTGAAGTCCTAATGCCTCCCCACATACCATGTGACTATATTTGGAGACAGGGTCTTTAGGGAGGTGATAAAGGTTAAATGAGGTCATAATAGTGGGGCCCTAATCCAATAGGACTGCTGTTCTTATCAGAACGGGAAGAGACACCAGAGAGCCCTCTCTGTGCATACAGAGGCAAGATCGTATGAGAATACAGCAAGGAGGCGGCCACCTGCAAGACAGAAAGAGGCGCCTCACTAGAAACCAACCCTGCTGTCACTTTGATCTTAGACTTTTAGCTGCCAGAACTGTAAGAAATAAATTTCATTGCTTAAGCCACCCAGTCTGTGGCACTCTGTTATGGCAGCCTTAGCTGACTAATACAATAGGTACATGGATGTTATCTCCTATAACTTCTATGTGGATTTATTTCAAAAGGGATGAGGAGGAGTACAATTTTTCCACAGCTCCAATGGCCCTTTTACTACATGGTATTCCTGGTGCACTTAGTTAACGGCAACAACAATAACACAACTAACCAAAACTTTGAGGTTAAATATGTACCATTGACTTTTGTTTTACTTTTTATTTTGAAATAATTTTGGACTTACAGAAAAGTTGAAAAAATAGTGCAGAGAGTTCCTGTCTCTGTCATCTCTCTAGCAGGAATGAACTAACCTGTATTCTCACAGCAATGCGTCGACAGTGCCTGTTTCCCCACAATCTTCACCAACAGCATGTGTTCATATTTTCTCACTTTTGCCAGTGTGATAAGAAATAGCTCAGTGTTGCTTTAATTTTATCTATTTAGGAAATTTGAAAACTTTTCATATGTTTGAGGACCGTTTCCATCTTTTTTAAAAAAAACTGTTATTTTGGCCGGGTGTGGTGGTCACACCTGTAATCCCAGCACTTTGGAGGTCAAGGCGGGTGAATCATGAGGTCAGGAGATCGAGACCATCCTAGCCGACATGGTGAAAACCTGTCTCTCCTAAAAAAAAAAAAAAAAAAAAAAGAAGAAGAAGAAGATAAAAATCCAAAAAATTAGCTGGGCATGGTGGCAAATGCCTGTAATCCTACCTACTCGGGAGGCTGAGGCAGAAGAATCACTTGAACCAGGAGTTGAAGGTTGCAGTGAGCAAGATCTTGCCACTGCACTCCAGCCTGGCGACAGAACAAGACTCCCTCTCAAAAAAAAAAAAAAAAAAAAAAAGTTATTTCTTCTTCTTCTTCTGATTTTCCTGTTAGGAAATAGGAAAATTTAGTCCAATGCCTCTACATTTCTAAAAGTTCTTTATATATGAGGGATATCCACCTATGATATATGCTATGAATACTTTTTTCCAATTTTTCAATTGTCTTTTCACTCTTTGTGAGGAAAGAACTTTATGTAGTCACATTTATCACTTTGATTGCCTTTGAATTTTGAGTCCTAATGTGAAAATCTTCTCAGACATTTAAAAGGAATTCACCCATATTTTATTCTACTATTTGTATGGTTTCAGTTTTTACATTTAGGTTTCCAGTTTCTTTGCTGTTTATTCTTATATATGGTGTAAAATATGGATCTAACATTTAACTGCTTTCCAAATAGCTACCAAGTTGTTGGAAAGAAATAAGAAAGAAATAAGCATTTCTTTCCTATGACACTAGTCTGTTTATCTATTCATGTGCCAGTAACGCACCAATTATCAAGGCATTAGAGCATTTCACCTCTAGTAGTGCTTACCCTCCTCTTAGAGCTTTTCTTTTGCAGTGTTTTCCTTCTTTATTTGTGGATGTTTGCTTTACTAAGAACTTGTCTAACTCTGAAAAATAGCTTATGAGCATTTTCATAGGGATTGCATTTTGTCCTTGAATTTGGATGACAGATTTAAAAGATTCTAAGAAACTGTGGGTATGATCCCTTAAACTCTAAAGGGAAAAATGACTAAATGGCACAAGACATTTAAAAATAAGTTGACAATAGAATTGAAAACTGTTCACTCAGTATAAGGTGGAAGAATCTAAAAAACTAAAGTGGTTTTTAGGGCACCCACTCTGAAGGTTAACTTCTTTTTAATGTATTTTCAACATTACTAAAAGCTTGCTGATTCTTTTTCCTTAGATTATCTTTAGAACTGGTCCCCTTCCCTTTTTGGTATCCACTGTCATTGCCCTAATACAGCTTCTCAGCTTTTCTCTCTTGCACTCTAGCAACGAAGTCATAAAATGTGTCTAATCATCCTAAGAAAATAATGGTAATGACTCGTCTGAAACTGAAGTCTCATTTCATGACATTGCAACTTAAAACTCTGTAATAATTCCTTGCTGCTTTCAGGAGACTTCCCAAATTCCCATTCAAGGCCCTTTATAATCTCACCTAGCTTAATCATTCTAGGTTTATTTTCCCTCCTTCTGCCATCCTCCGTTATGTTATGTTGCTCATTTTCATATTTTTGCCTTAAATGCCCATAACATTCTTCTCCTATTGAAATTTCCTACTCATCTTTTAGGAGTCAACTCAAACGGCCAATGTGCTGTGATGTTACTCTGTCTTCCCTATGTGCTCTGTACTTATTTATACCACAGCATTGATCAACACTTTAGGGTATGCGCCCACAGGACTTACTCAGTCCTCCTTATGAGGCCCATGACGTAGCATAGTCTCTGTAGCTTTGACAAATTGACAAAGGGAGTTATAGTGGAAGATAAACACATAAGGTGAACTCAGTCCACAGGAATCTCAAGAAAGAAAAGCAGAAAATGAACTTACACTTTAGAAATATTTTAAGAATGATAAAACAGAATTTGTCATGTATGTGTGAAACAAGAACAGCAAGACAGGGCTACACTCATGCATAGATTCTTAGCAGAAATGATAATAGACACCAGCCCAGGAGCATGGGATGTCAATTCCTATCTTGCTTACATCTTTACCACAGAGAATGGGACCACCCATCTTTATGTACTATTTGCACAAATAAAGGAAAAGCATCCTTGCCTCAAGACACTTGACAATAACCTGCTAGAAAATTTTCATAACAAGTATGTCTTCATACATATATATATAAAAATTCATACAGAATATGTGTAATTATATGATTACATATGATTTTAAATATGATCTTAAATATTACATATAAGATAATACAGTTATGTATAGTATATACAGCAGCCATATCCACAGGACATATATTCCCAGACCCCCAGTGGATGCCTGAAACCACAGATAGTACTGAACCCTATATACACTACCTATTTTTGTATATATACATACCTACCACAGATTTTAATTTGTAAATTAGCCATAGTAAGAGATTAACAACAATACTAATAAAATAGAACAACTAAGTACACTGTAATGCAAGTTATATGAATATGGTCGCTCTCTCTCTCAAAATATCTTATTATACAGTAAAATCCTCACCTATTTTCAGACCACAGTTGACCACAGGTAACTGCAACTGCAGAAAGTGAAACATGGATAAGGTGGCACTACTGTATTATTAGTATAAAAATACCAATCTATGGTGGCTACATTGTGAATGGCACCCCCCAATAGTTGTGCAAATAATAACAATATAATTATCATCTGTCTGATAAAGTAACTGCAGTTAAGAGGGACTAGAAGCCTAAAGTAGCTAAGGAAGTTATACACCACTAGGAGATTGAGGCTCACAGCCAGGAAACACTCAATCTTCTGCAAGAGCCGAGAGTTGCGATACAGGCATGTCCTCGGGAATCCTCGAGCATTCACAAGGGATGGGAGAACTTCCAGAAAGAACAATGGAGAGGGGGATCTTCAAAGAGTAACTATTGCCTAGATGTTGGTTGTCAGCACAATTCGACAAGAAATATTTTTAAAGACATCTCAAGAGCATTTAGAAATTGAAATGCCTCTCTCTAGAACAGGGTTCCCCTAACATTAAATCAGGCTGTACTAACCTCACTGACTTTTTGATAAGGTGACCACACTGTCTTGCCCTTTTTCATGTAGGCACACAATGGGCATTTATCAAGAGACCAGAGAAATTGCTTAGACAGATCTCAACTTCATTCAACTGTTTTTCAATGATAAATTTCTGTCTAAGATGAAGGAGCGTGGGCAAGTTAACTGTGGAGCTACGTGCAGTTATTTTTAAAATCTGTAAGGTATGTTATTGGATGGAAGAAAAATAAAAACAAGGTTAAAACAGTGTATGTGATGTCATCAACGGTATGAAAGAAGGAGAGTATGTATTTTATCTGCCTGTATATGCATGACAACATCTCCAGCAGGACATTAAAGAATGTATAGTCTTTGGGAGTCATGAAGAAAGGGCAGAAGGGAGACAGAGGTAAGAGAAAACCTTTTTGCTGTGTGATGTTTATAATTTCTTGAAAAACCATGTGAATGTATTATTACCTATTCAAAATAAATATAACTATACATACATATAATTATGTGTCACAACTCATTTAGAAAACTTATCAAAAGACCATTAAAGGGATGGATACCTATCTTCCCAGAGTGGGGACTCTGATGATAACCTCTCTCATTCAACAGATCCTCACCAAGTGCTTACCAAAAAAAAAAAAAAAAAGGTTGTACAACTGAGGTTGGCTTAACCAACAACTAAGGAACCTAGGTCAGTTCGGTAAGCTAAATCCCAAGGAACTCTTCAGTTTGAATATAAAAGAATGTAGCATGACCATGTGGGTTAATAGAAGTGAACAGACCCAAAATACATTACAAATTAAGCCAACTCTAAAAGAAATTACATGAACAATTTAATAAGAATAACAAAATTCATAGAACTTTGAGTTGCTCATATAAGCTAAGAACTGACAGTATTGCTAAGAAACTGGTTTACAGAGTCATTGCCAGTGAATATTTTTTTGGGCTGGCAGTTTTAAAAATATCTGATGGTTATGAATATGCAACTTGCTGAACGTCATTATAGGTAGGTAGGAAAATAACATTAGTAATCATATAACAATTTGATATTATTTAGATGAAGGTTTCATAACTCAAACAACTTTCACCAGCTTTCCTTCTCCAGTTTCCACCTTGCTATAACTTGCTGCAGAAAATCTACACTTTGTTCTTTTCATTTGCAGTTAATCATATTAGAATAGATCTGTTAAGTAAACATGCCTCTACAATTTAGAATTATTAACAATCCTAGAGAACAAGAACTTTACTGCAATAATGTGTTAAGGTGTAACTCAGGGGGATGTTAAAGCAAAAGTATAGGCTATGTTTTTGCCCACTCTGGCATATAAAATTTAGGAGTTTCAGCATTCCCAATAGGTAGCAAGGGGTGCTAAGGAATCTGTTATGGACCAGTTGCAATATCAAAGAGCAAAACTGTGTCAACAAGGCCCCTGCATAAGCTGGTCCAGAAACCTCTTCTCCCCTCCCTTTTATTTTATGAATTAGCATGATTAGAAAGGAACTAATGATTGGAGAAGAAACCGGGAAAGTTCTTTTAGAAAATCCTCATGGAAGCTTCTCATTCTGAATAAGGTATGGATCAGAGCACTCATCCTTGGTTCCTACAGAACATGGGGTGTCATGCAACCAATAAATTATTCTGAGGTTCTGCCCCACAGAGGGTCTCTGTCATATTTTAAGTTACCCCCAGAATCCAGAATCTTCCAAAAGTCATGACTGCTATGGGCATGGTCTGAGTATGAAGATTTACCTTATATGATGTTATAAACATCTTCCTGAAGATCTCAGTGGGGCCAGGTGCAGTGACTTGCATCTGTGATCTCAGCACTTTAGGAGGCTGTGGCAGGAGGATCACTTGAAACCAAGAGTTTACGACTAGCCTGGGAAACATGAAAGACCCCATCTCTACAAAAAATTAAAAATTAGATGGGCGTGGTAGCATGCCTGTAGTTATTACCATTACCTGGGAGGCTGAGGCAAGAGAATGGCTTGAGTCCAGGAGGTCAAGGCTGCAGTGAGCTATGATCGTGCCACTGCACTCCAGCCTGGGTGACAGAGCAATATCCTGTTTCTTTAAAAAAACAAAAAACAAACAAACAAACAAAAACCATGAGGGAGTACTTGCTATGCAAAAGAATTTTACTATAAATTCACAGAATTTTATTGTGAGACTACAGAATCATCCCTTGATCTATCTTTAGTCATCTGGTTCTTGATGTCCCAGGAATTACTAAAACATAAATACTTTGCCCCAAAGTTTATGCTTCTGCAATATAAGTGGTAAATTCCTAGCTGTGTAATATATCCAAGTTCACATATCTCAGGAATACACATTTTCCTTAAGGATTTCTGCACATGACCTGGGGCATTTTGGCTAGCTCAGCACACACATGAATAAAAATCACATCCACATCAGGGAAAGCGAAAAGTAAAGGAAATCATTTATTTCTATTATATGTTAAAGCATTATACTTACATTTACCCTGAATGTATTCGACAAAGAAAGTCAAAGATAATATAAGCCCCAACCCCATTGTATATAAACCAGAACCACATGATCCCTAATAAGGCATAAAGGCATATTTAACAGTTCAATTTTTTTTTTCTTTTTGAGGCAGAGTCTTGCTCTGTTGCCCAGGCTGGAGTGCAATGGCGCAAGCTCAACTCACTGCAACTTGCACCTCCCGAGCTCAAGCAATTATCCCACCTCAGCCTCCTGAGTAGCTGAGATTATAGGCATGCACCACCATGCCCAGCAAATTTTTGTATTTTTAGTAGAGACTGGTTTCACCATGTTGGCCAGGCTGGTCTTGAACTCCAGACCTTAGGTGATCTGCCTGCCTCGGTCTCCGAAAGTGCTGGGATTACAGGAGTGAGCCACTGTGCCTGGCCAACAGTTCAATTTTTCTAACATATACTAAGCATCTATTTTAAATATAGCAGTGTGATACCTCCTGTGGGGCACATACCACTGAATTATCGGTATCTCCTCACTCCAGTGCTTCCCAATTGGTGGGGCATGGGAGATTTACACTGCCTAAGTATACCTGAATCAGAGCCACAATGTGACATGCTCTCATATTTCTAGCTCCCATGCAATCGATCCAAAAGCATTTTCATATAGTCCTGTTGAAAATCCTTTTACATGAAAGTAGAGATTCCTGGTAGATTTTCAGTTTTGAACAAAGCAATCATTAACAACACCCCAACAACAGATGCTAAAACCAGACCTAGACTTGACTTTGGAAGTAAAGAACCCTGTTCCTCCCTTAGCATTTACCGCATCAGTAAATAGTACCAACTACCCAGTTATCCATGCTCAAAAAATGTCATTCACATATCTTCTTTCTTCAACTCTCACATCCAATCCTTCAGCAAACCCTCATCTTCCCCTCCAAAAGATATCCCCAGTCAGTCCTCTCCCTACCTCATGCATTACCACCATGGTGCAAGCTACCATTACCTCTTGCCAAAAATCCTGCAATAGCTTCCTTACTGGTCTCAGGATTCAATCCTTTTCCCTCTATAATCTCACAGTTCAAAGCAACGTTTTAAAACCTAAGTTGGCCATCTGTTTTTATAAGTAACATTTGATTGGAATGCACCCATTTATTTTACATTGTCGATGGCTGTTTTCATGCTCAAGCAGAAATACTTATCATCCAGCTCATTATAGTTTACTAAGCCCTCTTCGAAAATAAAAATCAGATCAGGCCATCCATCCCCTTCTTAAAAAAGCTCAATAGTTTATCTTTACAGTTAGAAGAAAATCCAAACTTTCTTCCTTTAGTCTACAAAACCCTAAATGAACTAGCCCTTACCCCGCCACACCTCTCTGAGTCTGCCTCCTGCCTACATTGCAGAAGTCACACTGATTTTTGCTCCCAGTTCAGGATCTGTGTAGGGCATCCTGTTCCCTCTGCTTGGGACCCTTCTCCAGACCCTTGCCATTCTGGATCTAGCATTAATAATCCCTTGTCTCTGGCCACCCAATCTAGATTATTCCCCCTACATTAAGTCATAGTGCTTACTTGTGTGCTTATGCTTTATCATAGAATGTAAACTTCACAAGACCTGGGAGCATATCTGATTCATTCACAACAGTCTCCCTAGCATCTAACAAAGCATACATATTAGGAGCTCATAATATAAATATATGAAATGAATGACAGAAATCATACTGGTTCATAAAATTTGGTCTCTTTTCTATGCCAAAGGCACCACATTCTAACCATGAGGAATGTACATCTAAAAATCCATTACTGAGGAATTCGGGGAATTGCTTAGAGGAGGTGGACATAACACAGCCACCAGAATCACAATGACTAGTGTTTAATTTCCAGCTTCAACATTTACTCACTGGATTCCATTTCCCATTTGCCAAACTGCAGTAATGCTATTTATCTCAGGGTGTCTTGGGGAAGATTAAACAGTTTATGTAAACATACTGGCACAATGATTTTACAATATTTGATCACATCTCTTCCCAGTCAAAACTGAACACCCTTCACTTTTGAACCTGTCCTAACATAGGTCCTTGACACGAAAACTGCTTGTGCTAGAAATAAAAAAAAAAAAGCAATACATAAAAATAATGTCTCAGATGCAAAGGCATTAAAAAGTCCTTTGTTCCCTAACAGAACCAATTTTGTCACAGAATTTGTAAACTTGATGTAAGTCAAATAGAAGCACCTCTTTTTCAGTCAGCTGAGATGTAGCTACATACTAATATTTTCACTTCCAGAATCATTTTTTTATAAAAGAAAGCTTGGCAGATGCAGTAATGAAGGCAAGAGAGGCTTTACTATTGCTTTGAATCCTAGCAAATGCCTTCTGATGATATCTATGTTATCTTATGGTGCATGGAAAAAGTCTCCTTTTTGCTACACCCTGTCTAGGAATGCATAGGAGTTTATCACACTCTGTGCTATCAGGAAATCAAGTCCAGGAAAAAGAAGACATCAAGTTTATGAACTCAGTTCTGGTGCAGGTAATTGTAACCAGACAAAATTGCCGAAAAACCAGTCAGGTATCTCTGGTTTGTCCCATAGGGTCACACAGTGCCATCACTTCTCAAGAAGCAGACCTTGAGACAAGAATTTGAATGCAAGTAATTTATTTAGAACAGAACCCTAGGAAACACCAGTAGGGGAGTGGAGAATGAGACAGGGAAACAAAAATAACCAGTAAAAAGCAAGCTATTATTATTAAACTGGAGTTTAATATCCCCAGGAAACTCTGGGACTCAGGGTATCCCCAAGTTATCCCTCTGAGGGGTGAAGGAGCCATGGTATTTACAAACTGACTCTAGTAAGTCACTGGACGATGGCTGTTCCCAGAGGGCACTAATTCTCCAACACCAGCAGCAGAATGTGCTCAAACCACCAAGGCAGCCCACAAGACAACAGAAGCAGAAGCTAACAATTCAAAGTCTGGCCTATGTGAAATATGATGGAAAGTCTAAAGGGCTGTAGGAGGAACACAGAGAGCATCTGCCCACAGGCCATCTATGAGTCACTAAGTCTGGTTGGATACACACATGCAACTCCTACCCTGAGACCAAGGTTCAGAAAGAGGATGTGGGGGAAATGTTGGAGTGATTGATTCGCCCATTGCATGTTAATTAATTACCTACTGCATGACAGAGGACATGGTCACGAAAAAAACATTTCTAGTCCCTGCTTCTACTTCTCTTTCCCACTTGTGTTAGTCAGGGTTCGACAGGGAAACAGGACCAATAGGAGATAGATTTATCGATTATGAGGAACTGACTCATGTAATGATGAAGGCTGAGAAGTGCCATGAACTGCCATCTGCAAGCTGGAGACCCAGTAATCCCAGTGGTGTAATTCAGGCCAAGTCTCAAGGCCTGAGAACTGGGGATGCTGATGGAGTAAATCCTGATCTGAGGGCAGGAGACGATGAGATGAGATATGTCCCAGCTGAAGCAGTTGGGCTGGAGAAAAGGGGGTAAATGCCTCTCCTTCCTCCACCTTTTGTTCTATTCAGGCCCTTGATGGACTGGATGACGTTCACCCACATTGTGATCCACTTTACTAGGGTTACCAACTGAAATCTAATCTCATGCTGAAACACCCTCCCAGACATGCCAGAATGATGTTTCATCTGGACACTCCCTGGCCCAGTCAACTTGATGTATAAAATCAACCATCACACCAATCCATGCCCCTCTGCACACCCTAACCTCAAGCAAGCTGGCTCCTTTGCAGGCCCATGCATCCTCACAGGTTCTGTTTGAATGATGTTCTCCCTTGAAAGGCTCCTTCATCCTCCTCCTGGGCTCAACCGAGCATGCAGAAGCCTGTGTTTCTGTAAAACTTTGTATCTCTACTAGTGTTTGTCAAGGTATATCATAATTCATTATTTTATATCTGTTTGCTCCTACCAGGCTCCGGGCTCCACAGGGGCTAATATGGCTGGACTCTGCATCCCCACCCAAATCTTACCTCAAATTATAATCTCATTTCAGAGGAGGGGCCTGCTGGGAGATAACGGAACCACAGGGGCAGGTTTCCCCGCTGCTGTTCTTGTGATAGTGAAAGAGTTCTCACAAGATCTGATATAGTTTAAAACTGTGGCACTTCTTCCTTTGCTGTCTCTCTTCTGCCACCATGTAAGACATGCCTTGCTTCCCTTTCATCTTCTGATTGTCTAAGTTTCCTGAGACCTCCCCAGCCATGCAGAACTGTGAGTCTTTTATTTATAGATTACCCAGTCTTAGAGAGTTCTTTACAGCGCGTGAAAATGGACTAATACAGGGGCACAGAGACTATAAGCACTCAGCACCGAGCAGGTACTCAATAAATGTTTAATTGAATTGAACAAAAGGAGAGTCATGGCAGAGGAACAAATCAAATCAGAATGATAGTATTCTAAACATAAGGCAGACCATTTATAAGCAGAAAGATGTTCATTAAGTGTTCATAAAATATGATCTTAAATAAATGTACACATATATGCAGAAAAAGATAATAACCATATTTTAACAGTGAACTTTGTCTTTTGGTTTATCTATATTTTCTAATTTTCCTGGCCATTAAAACATATTAACTATATAATTTAAAAGTTAAGTGGATCTTTAAGAACAATGCAAGCACTACTATTCAAAAGTGAGGGTCAGGCCAGTTATAGCTAGCAGATCTCCAGGTTAGGCAAGGAGGCCAGTGAACAATCAAATAGGACCCACAGAGGAGACGACTTTGAAATAGAGGCAGCTTCTATCTTGGGTACAAACCTTTATTTGTTAATCCATCCTATGAGAGCAGAAGCCAGTGACTGGTTCTCAGAGTGAGACCATCTGGGACTATGTGGGAGCTAGTCTATTAGGTTAGGGTCATGGTAAGAGCCAGGCTGAAGGGGACTGGGGAGACCGGAGATGAGGGTGTGGATTCTCACTGCTTCCTGGTTCGATTTCCTGGTCTTGTTCCCACCTTTCTCATAAGCAGTCCCACTTTACACACTGAGTTCTTGATTGTGTGCAGAGCATCAAATAAACAAAGGGTGGGAGCTGAAATAATCCAACCCCCAATGACCCCTTTCTCTCTCTTAAAACACTGGAATATCAAATGAGAAAGGCCTTTAGTGATCATCTTCTTCAAATGTCTGGTTTTACAGATAAGAAATATCAAACATCAAAGAAGAGAAACATTTTTAACCCAAAGTGATTATTTGCTTTCAATTAACATGCCAAGTTGGTTACATAGGGGGTAGCTGCTGGAAGTGCTATTAGAAAATATTTCTGACCACATAATCAGGGCCAACTATGAAGAGAGTTCATTAGTAATGTCTGCCCAGGGCAATGGGCAGGGCATAGGTGGCCCACAAGCAGTCTTCTCCTTAAGCCTTCAGCAGCAGCAGCAGGAAAATCTAGTACTTGTAATAGAAGCCACATATGGAAGGAAATGGCACCATAGACAAACTTTCTAAACTTAATAGAAAGCTGATGCTTTGAAAGATGACATGATATGCTCGAAGTAACTTGAATGGCAAGCAATAGAATATGGATTAGAATATGGATTCCAATTCGGGTCAGCCTGCTCCTAAAATCCATACTCTGGACCATTATGCTATAGGATCCTCCTTGGCAACTGTCCCTTTTACATTAGCCCTTGATGCCACCCACCTTGCTCAGCTCTCACAGCTCTTCTAAAACAGCCTCAAGACTCATCTACTTCTGATTTCACTAGCCAGTGCTGTTTGCTTCACACACAAAGACCTGATGTCCCAAACCAGTCTTCTTTCCGGTCAAAAGTTTGTCATTTTCTGAACCTTTACCACAGAAACTCTTTTACATGTCATCTGGTTCCAGCCCTTCCTCCCAACCTGCTTGATTTATTCACATGTGGAAGAATGACTCACAAGTTGCAGCACGAAGACAAACCCAGCTGTGTACCAGAGATAATTATTTCAGAGTAATTAAAATGAGCTACGGGCTGCCAAACTAAACACCAGAACGTGATTCTGCACTTTCTCTCTTATCTGTCTAGTTCGTTTTCTTCTGTCAAAGGCACTGCTTGCTAGGATGGGGGCTCCCCAGCCCTAATACATTAATCATCACTCTTCAACTGGCTTATTAAGAGATCATCTCTGCACAGAAGACTTCCTAAAGCTCGAAGAAAACTATAGTCTGAAATCAGAGGGCTCCAAGGTGACCACTTACGCCATTTGCTGTTGGTGAGCTCCCCCGTCATCTGTCCCAATCTGACACCAGAGTGTCACAGGACAGTGGGAACAGTGGGAGAAAAGGAAGCAAGCAGCTGGGAGAAAAGGAAGTAAGCAGCTGGGACAAAAAGGAGGAGCTGGATCTGAATGCAGCTGCCCCTCCACCCTAAACCATTGCACTGATGCTCTATAGCATGGGTTTTAGTGCCTCCATATAATGACCTCGAGTTCCACTCTGTCTTTAGGTTCCCTCAAGCAGAGCTGAGATGGAGATGTTTGTGCAAGTGATTTATTGAGGAACTGCTCTCAGGGAAACCTACAGGGATGTGAGAAAGACGGGTTAGGACAGGGGAGCAGCAAGGCAAAAATGTGCCTCCAGAAAGCTCTCAGCCTGGTGCCAGGAGGGCTCAGAAGCATAGTTTGTATCGCAGAGTTGGAACCACCAAGTAGCAAGGGAACCGAGTTCCTGTACTCTTCCAGGGTCAGGAAGCAGCGAGGATTCACACTCTCATTTCCTGTCTCTCCAGTCCCCTCCAGCCTAACTCTCTTACCATGTCCCTAGCCTAATACACTAGCCACCATATAGTCCCAGATAGTCCCCATTCTGAGAATCAGTCACTGCTATACTCCTCAGTCGTTACCAAGGGCCACCTCTGTGTTTGAGGGGCAGAAGGAGGAATATCTCCTGGCCTGGCACTCCCATGAACCAAGAACCACCCTTGGGAAAGAAAGGTAGGTATGAGTTACTAGCAGGCAATACCCACAGTAGCTGGGAGAGGGGAATGCCAATAAGGTAACAAGGAACTGAGTGGGACACTAACAGTGCCTGCTAAACTCTCTTAAATTGTTTTACTTTGTTTAGACAAAGAACACTGAACTTGCAAAGGATCTCATGTCAGGGGATCTGGGGTCTATGGCCCCCAAAATATCCATGCTTGACCTCGGGGATTATGGGATCCCACTAACATGGTTTGCAAAACGTGCATAAACAACACTGACACGGGACAAGGGACACAGGTCTCATTTGATTCTCTGTAAAGTAGATGACCCTCTTGGATTCAGAAATTTCCCTCTGAATTTCCTCACAGCAAGGGCAGCTACTATCAACCTCCTCCATACAGCTTTCCCTGATTCTTCCTAGTAAAAGCGAATTGCTCCTTTTTTTACCTGGAGTGTACCTCAGAGGCATATGTGGGGTCATGGGCAGTGGAAAAGGTACTACCTTACACATTCCAAAAGTAGCAACTTTTTAAATTTGAAGATGGTGATGACAATGATTAAAGCTAAAGTTTATTAAGTACTTGCTATGGGCCAGTTGTCATTCCAAATGTCTACATGTAGCATCTCATTTAATTTTCAAGCAGGAATGGCTATCCTCGGAAGAAGGAATGGTTATCGCATTCTTTCATACAAGAAAACTGAGACATTATGTAACTTGCCCAACTTCCAAAAGTTCGGAAGTAGTAGAATCAGAATCTGAGCTCAGGCAGCCTGACTCCAGAGCTGCAAGGATGTTAGAGGAAGCCATGTAAAAATGAGCAGCCGAAGCATGAGGGCTCAGATTCGGAGCAGGAAAGAAGACACACAGAGGACTAGCCTTTTAATGCTCCTGTTTCCCCATGATCGATGGCATAGGCTGTGCCTTCAGGACACAAGTACTAAGCTGCTTGTGAGTGAATAAATTAAACAGTTTAATGAGATAAATTGAGTAGAAAAGTGCCTAGCTCAGTTCCTAGCACCCAGTAGATGCTCAATAAGTGGTTAGTTTACCTTCTATTTAAAAAAAAAGAAAGCTATTTTTATCCCTTCCCCCCCAGATACTTCACAGTGTCCCAAAAAACTATGTTAGGTACAAAACTACTGAATTGAATTATAATGGGTGTCAGAAAGAGGAAGATTGCAAAATTCAAATTAGATAGTAGGAGAGTATTGAGGAAGGAAAGAAGAAATGAGAGAAATAAAGGAGAGAAGGGAATGGAGAAGCCAAACTTCTACTGCGAGAGGTACACCCAGCATATCCAAGTCAGCAGGATGCCACTGACACACATCTGCAATTTGATTTGAAAGAGCCCAATGTAGCTTGCATCTGTAATTAGATTTTCCTGTGCATGCCCAGATCGGAAAGGGAAAATGCTCACCTGAATTGGAAAGACATTGAATGAGAATGCATATTCATCTTGCCCCTCTCCAAGCCAGTACTCCCACTCCCTGTTTTTTCCAGACACTTCTCTCCGTAGCGTTTTATCACGACCTCCTTTAATCCGTTAACACCACAGCGCCACCTACCGTCTCTGGATGCACATAGGTGAGGTAGGCCTCCGCTTGGACCTGAGGGAGATTTTAACGTGCTAGAGGCCCATTCATCAGTCCTGTGACAAGCCAGGCTAAAACGAAATTGCCACTCAGCATTTCCAGTTGCAGACTCTCTGCCCTCCCCTTCTCGATGCCAGGCTCTTTCTCTCCGCTAAAGCATTTTCTCACCAGAGTAAATGGGTAATTCAAAGAAAAGGAAAGTCTCCCAGGAAATTCGACGTGGTGCTAGACTAGTCACGGATTTTCTTATGCTATGACTAGGAGGATTTGTGGCTACAAGGAAAAATGCTCAATAGACCTAATCATTCCGGCAAGTGGGAAGTGACCGGGTAGGCTATATGCACGTCAGGCTGCCAACTGTTGAAAGATTTCACTCAGCTTCAAGCCCTAAAACCGTACCAACCATTACAAAATGAGTTTTCTGAATGCATAGTGTTTGCTGAGAAGGCTAAACTGCTCTTCAGTTACCCCAGCTGGGTTCAGTGTCTTCTCAGGGAGCTGCCCACAGGCACCTGCAAAGTACGTATCAACCACCACGACTGACAGTACCACCAGTCAGTCACACAAATGGCATTGTGCCTGAGATTTCCCCACTTCTCAGCCCAAGTCCACCTTCTCCATTCTGCTGTGCAATGCTGAAACTGTTTCCCAAGCACCCTCATTGATTGACCTCCAGTTAGATTCTGCAGTGGGAGATACAGGAGGAAATAGGAAGAAGAGAAAGTGACTTTCTCGTGTTTTCAGCTCATCCTGGCCTTCAGCCATCCTGACCCACAGATAGCTCCTGTGTCTCAGATTTCAGGGCATCTGCCCCACAATGTCCCACACCCTGTGGCCCCTGAGCCAGCCAAGCACCAAACATATCCCAAGCTCCCAGAGACTGGCCACCAGCCCTACGTATGGCAGCATGCTTCTCTGCCCCACTCAGCACCTAGATTTCTGTAACATCATGTTGTCCCAAGGGTGGTAACTGCTCCCTCAGTGACTCCTGTGCTGCTTCAGTGTCTACCTTTTATCTTTTCAGCCTTCCAACACCATGAAACCAACTCCCTTGATTGTTTCCCTTCAGCTTGAGATTTCTGGACTGGTTTTGATTTCTTGACTTTATACAGTAGATACTGTGCACAGACAGTCAAGAGTATAAACAGTGAAATATTTTTGAGAGATCAAGAACTGGTTTATGAGTCCTATCTGCTTTTTTCTTTTTTCTTCAGGATGCCTGTTAAGAGCAAGCAGCTAGAGGCTGGGCACAGTGGCTCACCCCTGTAATCTCAGCACTTTGGGATGCCAAGGCGGGCAGATCACCTGAGGTCAGGAGTTCGAGACCAGCCTGACTAACATGGAGAAACCCCATCTCTATTAAAAATACAAAATTAGCCAGGCGTGGTGGTGTATGCCTGTAATCCCAGCTACTTGGGAGGCTGAGGCAGGAGAATCGCTTGAACCCGGGAGGTGGAGGCTGCAGTGAGCCAACATCACGCCATTGCAGTCCAGCCTGGGCAACAAGAGCAAAATCTGTCTCAA
This sequence comes from Macaca nemestrina, assembly GCF_043159975.1. Lineage (NCBI taxonomy): Eukaryota > Metazoa > Chordata > Mammalia > Primates > Cercopithecidae > Macaca > Macaca nemestrina. Next base: position 144,204,055 of record NC_092126.1, on the reverse strand, counting down.
AAAAAAGAGCAGGCAGCTGGGAGCCAGACAGATGGGTGGGGAGATGTGTTTAAACCCTGACTATGCCACTTACTATTTGTAGAACCTTAGACAAGTTACGTGATCACCCTGGCCTCAGTTTTCTCATCTGTAAGATGGGGATAGTCATGACATCCAGCACAAGGCGTGTAAGGAAAATTACAGGTTCTGGGTTTATTCAGAAAACTACTACCCTGAACAGTCTGCAAATCCTTGAGCTGATAACAGAGAGATTAAATTCCAGTGGAGAGAAGTCTCATACAGGAGAGCTACAATGGGCAAGGCAGGGACCTGACAATAATAGCTACATTTTGTCACTGCCTAGTATATACTAAATGCTTTATATGCACTGACTTTCTTAATGGGAACAACTAACGTGTAAGATGGGTAGTGTTGTCTCCAATAAACAGATGAGCTTGAAATGTAAAAACCACACACACCCCTCAAATCACACCAGTAAGGAGTTGGCTAATCCCCAGCCCTAGTCTGGCTAAGTAGTTCCAGAACCCATGCTCTTAACCATGAAACTGCCTAGTAGAAGAATTGATAAGGTCACAAGCTAAGACAGTAAGGAGAATGGAGCAAGGAGGGATGCATGGAATCCATGCAGGAAACAAAAATAGCAAACAGGGAACATACTTAGTACATTTCTTTTTTGTACACCTCAGGACAGAGGTTACTGCATGAAGGCATCATGTGAGACCAGGTTGCAGGGATGTCCTGGTAAATATCAAATCGCTTAACTATTACAGGCTCAAAGGTTTTGAACCCCTAAGGTCTTCTCAGAATTTTGAGCTTTGAAGAATTCCAGTATTAAGGAAGCCCACTGGGAAAATTGGCTCCCATGAGACTCTCCCCACCAGGCACTCAGTATCCAGTTCCACGAAGACCACCAATAATTGACTCCGGCAGTGAAAGCAGGTGCTGGGTCTTACGCACAGAGCATAGCAGTGTGGTGCCATATGTATGTGAAAGTATGTTGTAATAAGCCCAAACAAATCACTGGGTTCAGTGCATGCATGCTAGAAATAAGCTTTTCACCTACAAGAAAATCATTGATCATCGCTAATAAAATAAGTAAACACTTCCTGTATCATAATCAACCCTGCCAAAGCTCTGCCAGTGGAGCCCATCAGCAGCTTTGTAATGAGAATGAAAAGTTACAGCGGCCTCAAACAATAGAGCAGCTGAGAAAAGGCCCCCCTAGACTTGGGCGGTGCCAGAAATCCTGGCACAGTGAAATAGGGAAATGGAGGGAGGGTTCATGAGACAGTCTAAAAACATCTTGCTTGTCTGCCGCATTTGCTGGAAGGGACTGTTTTACAAAATACTCACCGCAAAAATCTCTGTGAAAGAAAACTCCCACTCCTAGCCACCCACCCACTTAGTGGAAAGAACTTCTAGGCCTGGTGGTGAACAAAGCCACAAGAAAGATCACAAAGGCAGAAGATGATCCCCGAACCGAGAACACCAGAAAGGATTTTTATGTGATAGCAGTCAACATTCCTAACCCTAACCAATGCACCACATGTCCGAGGCAGAGACATTCCCAACTTTAATTCTTCTCTGCAGAAAGTAGCAAAAGGGACACCAAGGAAACAGCAGGGTGGGTCTGGGGACCTCCTTTCTGGAGCTTCCTTTGGGTTATGTTGGGTCATCAGAGGTGACCACAGCTTGGCAATAGCACAAGTGAGAGCTTCTGAGTGAGAGAGCGCCAGACGCTTTCCATCAAATAACTTGCCACTTTCAAAGCACGCTGAGGAGGAACACGTCTCACCCGACCCGTCAGTCACTCCCTTTTATTAATAACAGAGGGTTTGTGTTTTGATTCTTCTCTCTGGAGGATCAGAATGAACACCCACAGGATTTGGTAGCATTTCAAGTTTGGCAACATCTCAATAGCAGGTTACAAATACTAAAAGAGAAAAAGTACTCTAATTGACCAGCAGCAAGAATGTAGGAATAAGAAAGAAACCATTATTCCATGACATTTTCTCAGTCCACCCAAGCACCAGAACAACCTATCCCGATGTGTAATACACTACTTATCAGTGATGGCACCCAGCGGGGATGGTGGTATCAAATCCTGAGTATTTTTTGCAGTTTGAATAAGAAGTATTTATTTTTGTCACTACCTCATTGTAATTCTATTTTATTTAGTTTTTAAATGTTTTCTTGAGACAGGGTCTTGCTTTGCCACCCAGGCTGAAGTGCAGTGGTACAATCACAGCTCACTGCAGCTTCGACTTCCGGGGCTCAAACAATCCCCCTGCCTCAACCTCCCTAGTAGCTAGGAGTATAGATGCACACCACCACGCCTGGCCTTTTCTTTTTTTTTTTTTTTTTTTTTTTTTGTGGCAGGGGATGGTGGAGGTGGGCATTGAGACACGGTCTTCCTTGTTGCCCAGGCTGGTCTGAAACTCTTGGCCTCAAGCGGTCCTCCTGTCTTGGCTTTCCAAAGTGTTGGGATTATAGGCATGAGCTACCATACCCACTGTAAACCTATTTTAAAGATGATGCTGCCTGCTGGAATAAATGAGCTTGAAAGTATCTGTGGCTTGAATTCGACTGATATTCATATCTTGCTCACAGAAAAGTCTATAGAGGACATTCCTGATCTGTGGCCTGCTTTCATCCACCTGGTAAGTTAGGAAAACAGGCCACTTCCAACTGTGGCTCTGCCATCCCTGAAGGTCTTGGAGCTGGCTTCCAGCTGGCAAAAAGAATACAAGCATGTACAACGTACACAAACTGCTTACAGTTCTAGGCCTGCACCTCACTTCCACTCACCACTCACACTTCAGTAGTGAGATCCAGTCTTTGGATCACATCTAGACAGAACAAATAGAACAAGGAAATGAGGTCTCTAAATGAGTAACTCCCAGCAACAATTCTGTATCATGGAAGGACAGACACAAATATCAGGAGATGACTTCCTGCCTCTGCCACATTCTGTGGACCTGCATTTCCATGTCTACGAACATAGAATAAATTTACTTTTAAATGAAATGTAAGAAATGAGTCAATTTAAAGAAAAATATATATGTATAAATACTAGTACATATGGTGTGTGACTGACCCCAATTTTCAGAGTGAATGAAATTTAGAAAACTCAAAACTGTTACACACATGAACCCCCTTCTTGCTGTTAATAGAGATGGCATATTTTCCCTTCAAGTCTTCCACTCCCTTGGAAAAATGGTTTTAAATAGTTGAGAACAGCAATTCAGGAAAGTTTTCAGAACAGTAATTAGCCACTAGAGCTTATCAGCAACAGGTAAGCTGAGTCTCTCTCTAAAGTAGAATTTCCTTAGCTATTCAGGCTGATGAAAAAATATTGGCACAGATAATCTTCAACCAACCATATCAAGTCCAGACCCAGGGCACTCAAAGTGGTTTTTGTGTTGTTGTTTTTTTGTTTTGTTTTGTTTTGTTTTGTTTTGGAGATGGAGTCTTTCTGTCACCCAGGCTGGAGGGCAGTGGCATGATCTCAGCTCACTACAACCTCCACCTCCTGGATTCAAGTCATTTTCCTGCCTCAGCCTCCTCAGTAGCCACGATGAGAGGTATGCACCACCATGCCCAGCTAATTTTTGTATTTTTAGTACAGAAGGGTTTCATGTTGGCCAGGCTGGTCTCGAACTCCTGATCTCATCATCCACCCACCTCAGCCTCCCAAAGTGCTGGGATTACAGGTGTTAGCCACCGTGCCTGGGCCAAGAAACGTTTTATATTACAGTTGTTTTATTATTTTTACAAACATTTTTCTAGTAAGAACTTATTATTAGTTTCCTGTTTATCAAGTGTATTTGCCTCTATCATCTTTGTTAAAGTGCCTGCATGTCATACTCTTTTCCTCTGAAAATTTACAATTTCCTTCAGGGCTATTTCTTTTGTGTGTCTCCTCAATGTCTTGCCCCAAAATTGCATTTTCCCAAACAACTCTATTTACTGAGTATATTTGTCAATTTTTGCTGCAATGTAACTGTGAAATAAAAATACCCTAAATACAGTGGCTCATGGAAACCAGCATTCATTTCTCAATCCTGAGTCTGCAGGTAGGTTGTAACTCTATTGCACTTCACTAGAGTAACATTAAGCTTGGCTCCAAGCTGCAGATTGCATTCTGATCAGTTCCACAAGCCACTTTACTCTCCTTCAACCAGTTACCTAAAACATATTCTTTTAATGCAGGAGGCCAAACTAAACCATACAAGATTGTTTAAAGTTCTGTTTACTGTCATTCCTTCTCATATTCTATTAACCAAAGCAAGTAACGTGGTCAAGTTAAACATTAATGGGGTGCTAGTCCAGGGAGGCACCAAAGACAATTGGCAAAGAGTGCAGATATATCATTCTTTCCCTGGGAAGGAGTAAAGAGTTGGAAAAAAATAATACAATCTGCTTCCCAGAGACATTTTTATTTCCAAAGCATCCTGAGAAAATCACACACACAAGCAACCAACTCAACTAAGGAGGAATGAGATGAGAAGAAATGAAGATCTTTAAGACTTTGCTATAAAACCAACCTGTGACCTCACTTGGAAACAAACCAAATCATTTTTTAACTTTTCATAAAGTATCTCCACTTGCATTTCTTAAAACAGTTAATGTTAGATCATCTCAGAACTGATGGTAGCAGAAAAGCTCATTCATCCCAATGTACTCACGTTTCACTGGTAAGATCTAGTCACACAGGTACATTGAAAAGCGAGGCCAGAAGACAGTTCCCTTTGATGATGAGGATTCTGAGGCCATGTCTGGGTTCATCAAGAAAGCTTTCCACAATGTATTTATGATGTCTGAGTTTCCAAGGGGCAATGGCAGCATATAAACACGAGTCAATTTAAAGGAAAAAAAAAAAACATTAATAATAGCACAGGGAGTTTGTGACTATGGCCATAATCTTAGGAGTAACTAAAATTTGGAAAACTCTAGATTAGACATGCCTAAAATACTGAGCCTAACTCTTACCAAAGCAATAGATTTTACACATACAAAATTCTCAGACCCCATTAACTCATGTTGTGAACTCTCAGGAATTTAACCTAAGAATATAATGCCTAAAGAAGATGCTTTATAGCAGACACAAATTGCAGCTGAGCAAGAAGTTATGAGCTCTAACTGCATTAATAGAACTATAGGAGTAATATTAACATAGCCAATAGTCTCATTAAGGAAGGCACATCTGGAAAATTAAGTTCAATTTGGATTCATCATTTTAAAATTACACAAGTGACACAATTACAGAAACCCAGAGACTCAGAATTCTATTACTCTAATAAATCTTTCAATTCTACTTTTCTCTCCTTATTCACTTTTGTATATAACATTTACATAAATATAATCAACAATATAATCACGATCTTTTCCAGCTTATTTACATGACATCTCACACTTTTTCCCATGTTGCTACATTTTTCCATATTATAATTTTAACATTTGCATAATAACCCATTGTCATTATTTGATATACCATAATACCACCTCCCTATGTTAAATTATTTAAATCAGTTCCCATTTATTTATATTATGAAATTGTTGTCACTTTACTGAAATTGAGACCTAGTTTTCTTCTAACCTACAGATCTAATAATATTCAAAAGTCAGATTTCTAGCCGGGCATGGTGGCACATGCCTATAATCCCAACACTTTGGGAGGCTGAGATGGTCAGAGCATCTAAGGCCAGGAGTATCGCTTGACCTTGGGAGGGAGAGGTTGCAGTGAACCAAGATCACACCACTGCACTCCAGCCTGACAGAGTGACATTCCATCTCAAAAAGAAAGAAAAAAAAAAGTAGATTTCTATGCAGAAGACAGGAATATTTGCCCTTTTCCTTAGAGGTCAAGATCAAATAGATAAATTGTTAAGTCTGTTGTATTGGCATTCAAGTGTATCATTATAGTCAAAGCATGTCTTTAGACAAGCAAAGACCAATTCTGAAATGAAATCTATAGTGAAATCACATATGTGCATATATACACGTATATATGCATAGATACATACACATATATATATCTGAACCTTTGACACTATCTTCCATTAGAAATAATATCATTTGGTCAAAAGGAAGATGGTGCAGTTTTTTTTATTATTATTATTATACTTTAAGTTCTGGGACAAGTGCAGAATGTGGTTTGTTACATAGGTATACGCATGCCATGCTGGTTTGCTGCACCCATCGACCCGTCATCTACATTCGCTATTTCTCCCAGTACTATTCTTCCCCTAGCCCTCGAACACCTGACAGGCCTTGGTGTGTGATGTTCCCCTCCCTGTGTCCTTGTGTTCTCATTGCTCAACTCCTACTTATGAGTGAGAACATGTGGTGTTTGGTTTTCTGTTCTCTTGTTAGTTTGCTGAGAATAATAGTTTCCAGCTTCATCCATGTCCCTTCAAAGGACATGAACTCATCCTTTTTATGGCTGCATAGTATTCCATGGTGTATATGTGCCACATTTTCTTTATCCAGTCTATCATTATGGGCATTTGGGTTGGTTCCAACTCTTTGCTATTGTGAACAGTACAGCAATAAACATACATGTACATATGTCTTTATAGCAGAATGATTTATAATCCTTTGGACATATAGCCAGGAATGGGATTACTAAGTCAAATGATATTTCTGGCTCTAGATCCTTGAGGAATCGCCACACTGTCTTCCACAATGGTTGAACTAATTTACACTCCCACCAACAATGTAAAAGTTTTCCTATTTCTCTACATCCTCTCCAGCATCTGTTGTTTCCTGACTTTTTAATAATCACCATTTGAACTGGCGTGAGATGGTATCTCATTGTGGTTTTGATTTGCATTTATCTAATGACCTGTGATGATGAGCTTTTATTCATATGTTTGTTAGCCACATAAATGCCTTCTATTGAGAAGTATCTGTTCATATCCTTTGCCCACTTTTTGATGGGATTGTTTTTTGTTTTCTTCTAAATTTGTTTAACTTCTTTGTAGATTCTGGATATTAGCCCTTGGTCAGATGGGTAGATTGCAAAAATGTTCTCCCATTCTGTAGGTTGCCTGCTCACTATGATGATAGTTTCTTTTGCTGTACACAAGTTCTTTAGTCTAATTAGACCCCATTTGTCAATTTTGGCTTTTGTTGCCATTGCTTTTGGTGTTTTAGTCATGAAGTCTTTGCTCATGTTTATGTCCTGAATGGTATTGCCTAGGTTTTCTTCTAGGGTTTTAATGGTTTTAGATCTTGTGTTTAAGACTTTAATCCATCTTGAGTTAATTTTTGTATAAGGTGTAAGGAAGGGGTCCAGTTTCAAGTTTCTGCATATGGCTAGCCAGTTTTTCCAACACCATTTATTAAATAGAGAATCCTTTCCCCATTGCTTGTTTTTGTCAGGTTTGTCAAAGATCAGATGGTTGTAGACCTGTGGCGTTATTTCTATTCCATTGGTCTATATCTCTGTTTTGGTACCAGTACCATGCCATTTTGGTTACTGTAGCCTTGTAGTATAGTTTGAAGTCAGATAATGTGATGCCTTCAGCTTTGCTCTTTTCACTTAGGATTGTTGTGGCTGTACAGGCTATTTTTTGGTTCCATATGAAATGTTAAGTAGTTTTCTCTAATTCTGTGAAGTAAGTCAATGGTAGCTTGATGAGGATAGCATTGAATCTACAAATTACTGGGAAATATGGCCATTTTCACAATATTGATTCTTCCTGAGTATGGAATGTTTTTCCATTTGTTTGTGTCCTCTCTTATTTCCTTGAGGAGTGGTTTGTAGTTCTACTTTAAGAGGTCCTTCACATCCCTTGTAAGGTGTATTCCTAGGTATTTTATTCTCTTTGTAGCAATTGTGAATGGGAGTTCACTCGTGATTTGGTTCTCTGCTTGTCTATTATTTGTGTATAGAAATGCTTGGGATTTTGCACATTGATTTTGTATCCTGAGACTTTGCTGAAGTTGCTTATCAGCTTAAGGAGATTTGGAGCTGAGATGATGGGGTTTTCTAAATATACACTCATGTCATCTGCAAACAGAGACAATTTGATTTCCTCTCTTCCTATTTGAATGCCCTTTATTTCTTTCTCTTGCCTGATTGCCCTGGCCAGAACTTCCAATACTATGTTGAATAGGAGTGGGGAGATAAGGCATTCTTGTCTTGTGCCAGTTTTCAAAAGGAATGCTTCCAGCTTTTTCCCATTCAGTATGATATTGGCGGTGGGTTTGTCATAAATAGCTCTTATTATTTTGAGATATGTTCCATCAATACCTAGGTTATTCAGAGATTTTAGCATGAAAGCCTGTTGAATTTTGTTGAAGGCCTTTTCTGCATCGATTGAGATAATGGTGTGGTTTTTGTTGTTGGTTCTATTTATGTGACGGATTACATTTATTGATATGCATATGTTGAATCAGCCTTGCATCTCAGGGATGAAGCTGACTTGATCATGTTGGATAAGCTTTTTGATGTGCTGCTGGTTTCAGTTTGCCAGTATTTTATTGAGGATTTTTGTATTGGTGTTCATCAGGGATATTGGCCTGAAATTTTCTTTTGTGTGTGTCTCTGCCAGGTTTTGATTTCAGGATGATGCTGGCCTCATAAAATAAGTTAGGGAGGAGTCTTTCTTTTTCTGTTGTTTCTAATAGTTTCAGAAGGAATGGTACCAGCTCCTCTTTGTGCCTCTGGTAGAATTTGGCTATGAATTCGTCTGATCCTTTGCTTTTCTTTGGTTGGTAGGCTATTAATTACTGCCTCAATTTCAGAACTTGTTATTGGTCTATTCAGGGATTTGACTTCTTCCTGGTTTAGACTTGGGAGGGTGTATGTGTTTAGGAATTTATCCATTTCTAAATTTTCTAGTTAACTTGCATAGAGGTGTTTATAGTATTCTCTGATGATAGTTTGTATTTCTGTTTGATCAGTGGTGATATCCCCTTTATCTTTTTTATTGCATCTATTTGATTCTTCTCTCTTTTCTTCTTTATGAGTCGGGCTAGTGGTCTATCCATTTTGTTGATCTTTTCTAAAAAAAACCGCTCCTGGATTCACTGGTTTTTTGAATGGTGTTTCATGTCTCTATCTCCTTTAGTTCTGCTCTGATCTTAGCTACTTGTCTTCTGCTAGCTTTTGCATTTGCTCTTGCTTCTCTAATTCTTTTCATTGTGATGTTAGGGTGTCAAATTTAGATCTTTCCTGCTTTCTCTTGTGGGCATTTAGTGCTATAAATTTCCCTCTAAATACTGCTTTAGCTGTGTCCCAGAGATTCTTGTATGTTGTGTCTTTGTTCTCACTGGTTCAAAGAACTTATTTATTTCTGCCTTAATTTCATTATTTATTCTTAATCCCTAGTTTTAATTTGATTGCACTGTGGTCTTAGAGACTGTTTGTTACAATTTCCATTCTTCTTCATTTGCTGAGGAGTGCTTTACTTCCAATTATGTGGTCAATTTTAGAATAACTGCGATGTAGTGCTGAGAAGAATGAATATTCTGTTGATTTGAGGTGGAGAGTTCTGTAGATGTCTATTAGGTCTGCTTGGTCCAGAGCTGAATTCAAGTCCTGAACATCCTTGTTAATTTTCTGTCTCATTGATCTAATATTGACAGTGGGGTGTTAAAATCTCCCATTATTATTGTGTGGGAGTCTAAGTCTTTTTGTAAGTCTCTAAGAACTTGCTGTATGAATCTGTGTGCTCCTGTATTGGGTGCATATATATTTAGGATGATTAGCTCTTCTTGTTGCATTGATCCCTTTACCATTATGTAATGCCCTTTTTTGTCTCTTTTGATCTTTGTTGGTTTAAAGTCTGTTTTATCAGAGACTAGGATTGCAACCCCTGCTTTTTTTTTGCTTTCCATTTGCTTGATAAATATTCCTCCATCCCTTTGAGCCTATGTGTGTCTTTGCATGAGATGAGTCTCCTGAATATAACACACTGATGGGTCTCGACTCTTTATCCAATTTGCCAGTCTGCATTTTTTAATTGGGGCATTTAGACCATTTACATTTAAGGTTAATATTGTTAGGTGTAAATTTTATACTGTCATTATGATGCTAGATGGTTATTTTGCCCGTTAGTTGATGCAATTCCTTCATAGTGTTGATGATTTTTACAATTTGGTGTATTTTCACAGTGGCTGGTACTGGTTGTTCCTTTCCATGTTTAGTGCTTCCTTCAGGGGCTCTTGTAAGGCAGGCCCAGTGGTGACAATATCTCTCAGCATTTGCTTGTCTTTAAAGGATTTTATTTCTCCTTGCTTATGAAGCTTAGTTTGACTGGATATGAAATTCTGGGTTGAAAATTCTTTTAAGAATGTTGAGGCCAGTCGCAGTGACTCATGCCTGTAATCCCAGTACTTTGGGAGGCTGAGGCAAGTGGATCACAAGGTCAGGAATTCAAGACTAACCTGACCAACATGGTGAAACCCCATCTCTACTAAAAGCACAAAAATTAGCCAGGTGTGGTGGCGTGTGCCTGTAATCCCAGCTACTCAGGAGCCTGAGGTAGGAGAATAACTTAAACCTAGGAGGCGGATGTTGCAGTGAGCCAAGATTCTGTCACTGTATTTCAGCCTGGGTGACAGAGCAAAACTCTGTCTCAAAAAAAAAAAAAAAAGAATGTTGAATACTGGCCCCCACTCTCTTCTGGCTTGTAGGGTTTCTGCAGAGAAATCTGCTATTAGTCTGATGGGCTTCCCTTTGTGAGTAACCTGGCCTTTCTCTCTGACCTTCCCTAACATTTTTTCCTTCATTTCACATTGGTGAATTTGATAACTATGTTTCTTGGGATTGCTCTTCTCAAAAAGCATCTTTGTGGTATTCTCTGTATTTCTTAAATTTGAATATCGGGCCTGCCTTGCTAGTCTGGGGAAGTTCTCCTGGATAATATCCTGAAGAGTGTTTTCCAACTTGGTTCCATTTTCCCTGTCACTTTCAGGTACACCAATCAAACATAGGTTTGGTCTTTACACATAGTCCCATATTTCTTGGAGGCTTTGTTTGTACCTTTTTTTAAAAAAAAAAAAAATACTTTAAGTTCTAGGGTACATGTGCACAACGTGCAGGTTTGTTACATATGTATACATGTGCCACGTTGGTGTGCTGCACCCATTAACTCATCATCTACATTAGGTATATCTCCTAATGCTATCCCTCCCCTCTCCCCTCTCCCCACAATAGGACCCGGTGTGTGATGTTCCCCTTCCTGTGTCCAAGTGATCTCATTGTTCAATTCCCACCTATGAGTGAGAACATGCAGTATTTGGTTTCCTGTTCTTGCGATAGTTTGCTGAGAATGATGGTTTCCAGCTGCATCCATGTCCCTACAAAGGATATTAACTCATCCTTTTTTATGGCTGCATAGTATTCCATGGTGTATATGTGCCACATTTTCTTAATCCAGTCTGTCACTGATGGACATTTGGGTTGATTAAGTCTTTGCTATTGTGAATAGTGCTGCAATAAACATACGTGTGCATGTGTCTTTATAGCAGCATGACTTATAATCCTTTGGGTATATCCCCAGTAATGGGATGGCTGGGTCAAATGGTATTTCTAGTTCTAGATCCTTGAGGAATCGACACACTGTTTTTCACAATGGTTGAACTAGTTTACAGTCCCACCAACAGTGTAACAGTGTTCCTATTTCTCCACATCCTCTCCAGCACCTGTTGTTTCCTGACTTTTTAATGATCACCATTCTAACTAGTGTGAGATGGTATCTCATTGTGGTTTTGATTTGCATTTCTCTGATGGCCAGTGATGATGTGCATTTTTTTCAGAGATGCCCTGCCCAGAGGGGAGGGATCTAGAGAGGCAGTCTGGCTACAGCAGCTATGCTGAACTGTGGAGGACTCCGCCCAGTTTGAACTTCCCTGTGGCTTTGGCTACACTGTGAGGGGAAAACCGCCTACTCAAGCCTCAGCAATGGTGGACATCCCTCCCCCCTCCAAGCTTAAGCATCCCAGGTTTACTTCAGACTGCTGTGCTGGCAGCAAGAATTTCAAGCCAGTGGATCTTAGCTTGCTGTGCTCCCGTGGAGGTAGGATCTGCTGAGATAGACCAGTTGGCTCCCTGGCTTCAGCACCCTTTCCAGGTGAGTGAACAGTTCTGTCTTGCTGGTGTTTCAGGTGCCACTGAGATATGAAAAGAAATTCCTGCAGCTAGCTCAGTGTCTGCCCAAATGGTCGCCCAGTTTTGTGCTTGAAACCCAGGGTCCTGGTGGCATAGGCACCTGAGGGAATCTCCTGGTCTTTGGGTTGCGAAGACTGTAGGAAAAGCACAGTATCTGGGCCGGAGTGCAATGTTCCTTACTGCATAATCCCTTATGGCTTCCCTTGGCTAGGGGAGAGAGTTCCCTAACCCCTTGTGCTCTCCAGGTGAGGCAATGCCCCCACCCTTCTTTGGCTTGCCCTCCATGGGCTGTACCCACTGTCTAATCAGTCCCAAAGAGATGAGCTGGGTACCTCAGTTGGAAATGCAGAAATCACCCACCTTCTGTGTTGATCTCACTGGGAGCTGCAGACCAGAGCTGTTCCTATTCAGCCATCTTGCCAGCCTCAATACAGTTTTTTTAAATATAGTAATTTTTATTTTATCAGTCTTGAAACTGATCTCATCAGCAAAGGCATCAAGGCTAAGGAGAAACCTGAGAACTGGATTAGTTATCCATTGCTGGGTGGTTTTGGCTCAGGTACTCTGATGAGGTTGCAGTTAGGATGTCAACTGGGGTTGCAGACATCTGAAGACTGCTTGGCCAGGGCTGGAGTATCAGCTTTCAAGGCTGCTCACTCACATGGCAGTAGGTCTGTTCCTCACTACATAGGCCTTCCTAGGGCTGGCTGTGTGCCCTCATGATCTGGCAGCTGGCTTCCTCAGAGTAAGTGATATAAGAGAGACCAAAGAGGCTGGGCATGGTGGCTCACTCCTATAATCCCAGTACTTTGGGATGCCGAGGTGGGCATATCACGAGGCCAGGGGTTTAAGATCAGCCTGGCCAACATGGTGAAACGCCATCTGTACTAAAATACAAAAATTAGCCAGGCATGGTGGTACACGCCTGTAATTCCATCTACTCAGGAGGCTGAGGCAGGAGAACTGCTTGAACCCAGGAGACAGAGGTTTCAGTAAACCGAGACCATGCCATTGCACTCCAGCCTGGGCAGCAACAGAGGGAGATTCTGTCTCAAAAAAAAAAGAGAGAGAGAGAGAGAGAGATCAAAGAAATCACACCATCTTCTATGACCTAGATTCTTAAGTTACAGTCTTCCATTGTATTTTGTTTGTTTCATTCATTAGAAGCAAGTCACTGAAAACAGCCCACACTACAGGGAAAAGGAATTAGGCTGAACCTCTTGAAAGGAGGAATATCCATTAATTTGATTACATATTTTAAAGTCACCAAAAAATGGAGAAAGTATGGATTTTATAGTCATGCACAACATCTGTCAAATTCTGGCTCTTCCAATTATTGCCTGCTTAACATTAAGGAGATCACTCAGTACAGTGCCCTTGGCCTCTTTCTTCATCACTAAGTCAGATTATTTGTCTGCTTACCTCACTGAATAATTATGAGACCTAAATGAGATCATGTAAAATGGTGGGTTTTGTTAGTCATTACTAACACAATAATAAATAAAAATTGAGTATTACTAATGGTCACCATCAAAACAGTGATGATTGCTCAGGACTCTTTAGGTGACAAATAACCTCACTTGAATCACACTCAATGAAAGTCAAACCAAAAATCAACTGTATTGATTCACATAACCAGAGGTACTTCAGGAATGGCTGGGTCCAGGGTCTTAGATTGACAGAGTTCTTTTTCTTTCTATCCATCTTCTGTTTTTTTTTTAAATTTCTCTTTTTGTATTGGCTTCAATATTTCAATGCTACAAGTACCTTCATCTGTGTGTCCAGGAAAATGACTATAGCAGCTCTATCTTACATCATTCCAATAGCTTATCATCCCAAAGGTGAAGAAGCACCCTTTCCCTCCCAGTCTCCACAAGTCACAGCTCAGAAAAGCTTCTGATTAACCCTTCTTGGTCACTGCTGTATTCAAAACCCTCCTAGGTCTTCCCTTCACACATCCAATGAACCCAAAGTCCTCACATCCATGAGCTCCTGTGTGATTTTGGCCCAGCTGCCACTCTGTCCTCATTTCCTATCACTCTGGCCTTGCTCTTGCCATTCTAGTCACATTGCCCTCCTGGATACAGCTCAGGGCCTTTGTACTGGGCAATTTCCCCTGCCCAAAATGTTTTTCTCTAACATATTAATATGCCACATTCCTTCACTTCTTTCAGACCAAATATCACTTTAGAAGTTTTCCATGAGCTCCCTTTCTAAAATCACAGCTCACCATTCCCATCACTCTCAAACCTCTTCCATGCTTTTCATTTTTTAAATAATACCATTATCTGACTTTTGGGGGGTTTGTTTTTTTATTTTTTTAGAGACAGAGTCTCACTCAGTCACCCAGGCTGGAGCACAAAGGCATGATCTCACTGCAACCTCTACCTCCCGGGTTCAATTGGTTCTCATGCCTCAGCCTCCCAAATACCTGGGATAACTGGTGCACGCCACCACGTCTAATTTTTGTATTTTTAGTAGAGATGGGGTTTCACCATGTTGGTCAGGCTGGTTTCGAACTTCTAATCTCAAGTGATTCACACGCCTTAGCCTCCCAAAGTGCTGAGATTTCAGATGTGAGCCACCACACCCGACCCCTGAGATTTTTATTTAATTTCTGTTTACTGGCTTAGTTTATGTCTTCTCCAACTAAAGAGTAAATTCTGTATGGACAGATATCCTATTTTGCTCACCTCTGTATCCACAAGAATAAAAATCAGTGCCTCACACATGCTCCATAAACATTGTTGAGTGAGTGAATGAATGAAAATGCCAATCTATAAACCAATCACTATGACCAGGAAGTGGGGTATTCTGATCAATATTCATGAGATGCCCTTCTTTCCAAAATAGTACAGTAAGTCCATGGAATAGTAGAGGCAGTGGCCTCCAACAGAAAGGCAAAGTACAGTTATCAGAAGCAAAGGGATGAGATGTAGGGCAGGAAAAAAAAAAAAAAAAAAAACCCATAGCTAGCCACCAGATCATGTTTATCCCAATCCCACACAAAGCCCAACAAATAAATGTGAAAAAAGGTCAGAGCTAGATGGAGATTTTAAAACTGTTTTATATACTCCCCAAGACCCACGCCCAACAGCCAGAGTGAAGCTCATGCCTATTTCATAGATAAAAAACACACAACCAGAAAATATACAAATACAAGATTTATCACAATGCCTAATAAAAACTGCAACAACCGCAGCACTCTAAATTAATGATCACCAATAAGTGGCACAGCATTAGAAAAGTGAAAGGCATTTTGTACAAAAGCTAGCATTGAGAGAAAGGCATTAAATCAAACCGCAGTACCATGAAAAGGCAAAGTAGAGGTGGAAAGGATAATTTCTCAAAAAGTAACTTTCTGACTGCAAGAATGGATTGATAGTACTATCCGTTCTTTATAGGAAAGTTCCCAACAATGAATTTCCTTGTCATCATGATCTAATATTGGTTACCAGCTATTACTCTCATTCGTCATGTTCCACATTCGCACGGCAGTATAAACAATATCATGGATTTCTTCAGTCGTATTTCACAGCATTTCTTGGAGGGGGTGGATTTTGTATTCAAGTGCAAACCAAAGTGTTCCAAATCTATCTAGGCTCGTAAAAACTATAAATGACCTGCTTGGGGTGCACAAATGCCCAGTAGTGCTATAAAATGTAAGGCTGGTTTGCTAGAAGTCTCCCTTACTATAGAAAATTTACTTATCTCTATACTCAAATTTAAATTAGGCTGCTCACTGAAATGCTCCATCCACACAAATCAGATTGCTTCTACTCACCATCTATGGTCTTCCTCCACCTGCAAGACAACTCAGTTTTCATCTCCCTCTCTCTTTGTCCCCTATAAATTGTAGCTAACTTCTCTTGAGCGCCTAGTATTTTCTGCTAACCTCTATACAATGTCTGAAGCCTTCACAACAGTTCAAGATAGGCATTATCACCATTTTCAGGACAAGCCAAGTTCAGTGCCTCTGAATAGCTTGTCCAATGTCTCGCAATTACCATTTAGCAGAATCAAGAATTCAACTCCGATCTAAGTCAAAAACTCCCAACTTTTTCAATTCTAGCACATGCTCTCCTCTGTCAGTTGCGAAGTTCTGTCATGACTTCTTTCAAGTATTCCTTGGATTGACCATTCCAATTCCAACCTTCACCACCTGATGTCTAAATCACTACAACCCCATCCTGATTTGTCCCCACAACTCCAGTATCTTCAAACTCCACAATTTCCTGACATGTTAGTATTCATATATGAGTGTGGGGGTGGGGGGTAAAGCAGAGAGAGACAAAGAGATACAGAACTAGAACTAGAGAGAGACATCAGCATAGAGGCAAACATGAATGGCTTTATGGACAGGGATAGACACTGAGAGAAATTGCCATAAAAACACAGAAATTCACACACTCATACACATAAACATGTGGAGAGAAATAGAGTTACAGATCCAGATCCTTACACCCCACACCTGAAGGTTCTTTGTACCCCAATATTACTGACACAATTTCAAAGCTACCTTTCATTGAGGGTTTTCATGCTGTTATGTAATTTTCACAATCATCTTAGAAGATTTTACTATTATCCCATTTTATAAATGGAATTTTGGAGTCCCTTCTATGTTGACTTGCACTGCTCATCAACGACAGAGTAATAGTTCAACACAGTGATATTGACTCTCAAATCCAAGATTGTATAGACCAGCAGTTCTCTCCTGGTAGTGGTTTTGCCCCCCAAGGAACATCTGACAATGTTTGAAGATTTTTATTATCGAATGGGAGGTAAGGGAAGGATGCGGCTGACATCCAGTGGGGAGAAGCTAGGGATGCTACTGAACATCCCACATTGTGCAGGACAGCCTTCATAACAAAGAATGATCCAACCCAAAATGTCAATAGGATAACCATTGAGACACCCTGTTATAAGCATAAAATCAGATTCTAATCCTCATGTTTTCCCATGTAGGCTCTAGACTACAACATCTCTATCCTCCTAGACATCTAAATCATTTGAAGTATGTACTTATTCATTAATACAACAAACATTTGCTGACAGCCTCCTAATTATCAGGCACTGAGACCCAAAAAAACCTGATTAAGACATGGCTCCTCATGGTCTATTACAAACAGAGATGAGATATGGAAAAATAACTTCAATTCAATGTGTCAAATGCTATGATAAAGATATATGCAAAGGGCCATGGAAGCACAAACGAGGAGCATGTAACCCAGAAAATACAGGCCCATAATCCTTGATCCTCAATCTGGAGACCTAAGAAGTTCGACAAACTGAAATGAAAAGTTTTTGAAAATGAAAGTTGTTTTTCCTTTCAATGTAGCACCAAAATAATTTGTGGCAAAACCCAACTTGAACTGAAGTTTCACCTGGGTATCAGTGATTCTGCCAGTCATAAGAATATCTTCTGTTCTTTGCTATTGTTGTAATTTTGGATTTAATTACACCATGAAAGTATAAGAACTAAATATATGCCAATGGATAACAACAGGAATCGTCATGACCAGTAGCATGGAAGGTGGAATCAGCACAAAAGTTTGATCAAGGTCTATCTGCAAGACATCTACTGATGAATATCATGTTAGTCTGTTCTCATATTGCTATAAAGATATTACCTAAGACTGGGTAACTTATAAACAAAAGAGATGTAATTAACTCACAGTTCCACATGGCTGGGCAGGCCTCAGGAAACTTACAATCATGGCTGAAGACGAAGGAGAAGCAAGGCACAACTTACATGGCAGCAGGTGAGAGACAGCACAGGGAAACTGCCAGACACTTATCAAACAAGCAGATCTTGTGAGAACTCCCTGATTATCACAAGAACAGCATGTGGGAATCAACCCCATGATTCAGTCACCTCTCTCCAAGTCTCTCCCTTGACCCCTGGGGATTACAATTTGAGATGAGATTTGGGCGAGGACACAGAGCCACATCATATCAAATATGGTTAAGAATCTATCAGACTTAAACAAAAGAGACAAGTTATGGGAGTTTCACAGTGATAATGATGACCAAGAATTAATGATAAATGGGAAAATATTGCAAACAGTTTATTTAAAAAATGAAGATCTTGACAGTGTACTGAGTGCATTTTTTTTTTTTAACCAAAGAGTGGACCGGTGCCATTGACTGGTTTTTCAGTCTTGAAACATTTTAGAATATACTTTGAAGAACTGGACATTAGCAGGATGTATAACTATTCAGAACATCAGCTACAGAAAGTAACACATGGCACAATGTAAAATATCTGAAAAATCAAAGGTGAAAAGTATGCTAGTGATTTTTTTAAAGTTACACTGACAATTTGCTAAGATAACATCTGCTGAAAACTTTAGTCTTGAACAAACTTAGAGGTTGGTAAAACAGCTCTGAATTGGCACTATATTCTTAGAAAAACATTATCAATCAAGAACACCAAGAGGTATAAGGAAACTAATAGATATGCTGACTATGTTTGCACATGCCAAAGCCTGAGACAGCTACAAGGGGTAAAAAAGTTAAATCACAGAAAAAGCCAACATTCATGATGCTACAACATGGATGAACCTTGAAAACATTTATTAAGTGAAAGAAGCTACTCACAAAATGCCACCTGCCGTATGATTCCATTTATATAAAATATCCAGAATAGGGAAATCTAGAGACAGAAAGATTAATGGTTGCCAGGGACTAGGAAAAGAGGGAATAGGAAGTGACTACTAATGGGTAAATGGTTTCATCTGGAGATAATGAAAACGTTCAGAAATTAGATGCAATGGTTGCACAACTCTAAATATACTAAAAACCATCTGATGGAACTGTTTAAATTGGTATATAAATTATATCTCAATAAATCTGTTAAAAGAAAAAAGAACATAGGGTAATTACATGAATTTTTTTCTGGTACATTCAACAGTACTTTGTACCAGTGGCTTAAGTTGGACTGGAAAAAAATTGTAGAATAGTATTTTTCCTCAACATGTACTCTGTATATTTCTCTTAAACTTCTTATGACAAGTAATGTTGTTGATACTTATTTCTGTGAAACATATCTATTTTTAAAAAGTCCCATAATCAAGATATGTTATGTTCCATGAAGAGTAAGTACAAATACTTTTTAAATTCTATGCTCAGTATATTGAACAGGGAACTTAGAAGTTTAAGATTTCCTTAAAAAGAGCTTAGTCTCGAGGACGCCATTTACATAGTTGTTAAAGTTGGAACAATGTTGATGAGTCAACATTAACAAATGCTTGCCACAGATTTTGAAAATGAACTTGCATGTGAAGATTTTGAAGGACTTCATACGTGTAATGAGAAGATAACTTTATCTTGCTTGCCAGAAGAATTATAGAATAAAAAGAAGTTGTCATTGAAAAAAAACACTGAGCTTTAACCGTGACACAACTGTTGTGTTTTCCTTGGGTGATGGGAAAATGGCTGAATGGTGGTGTTACATATAGATAAGTTTAAGAACATTAGTAATGATAAGGAAGATGTTATTGTGAACATAAGTGAAAAGAAATCCATGTAGATTAACACGGTCAATAAGAAATATTAAACAATAGTTCGTCTTGAACAATGTGTATTTTTCAATGAACAAGAGATTAAGGCAGTTTACTCAATTAATGAGCTAAAATGAAAGCTTATAATGAAACCAATGACAGTCAGAAAAAGACTGAAGGTTGTCAGTTAAAGTGATGATTTATCACTTGAGAATCCTATTTGTGGCTCATCCTCATATGTCCAAAGGCAATACTGATATGTGTTCCTCAAACAACCAGATGGAAGCAGCATTTACTCAATGTATAAGTACAGGTATATGATTTAGTTGAAACCTGCATATGCTTAAATATTTTCTGAAAGGTTTTCTTAAAAATATAATCCATATTTATCAATGTATGGTCTATTTACTAAGTTTTACTGTACACATAACCCTTAAAACTGATGTTACATTCTATCCATTTCATATGAACATTCACATGTTCCAGCACCCCAGTTGCCTCTGGGCATAATTGTATAAGCAAATTTATTTCCTTTTTAAGATGCAAATATTTCTAAATTCTAAAATATATCTGGCCCTAAGAGTTTGGGATACAAAATTGTGGACTTACATCTAATGTGCAATTTACCCTTTAAGGCATCTATCCTTTAACTTTTCTGTGAAATGAATTATGCTGGTAGGCTTTGTAATGTTAAACCACCTTTGCATTCCTAGAATAAGCCCTACTTTTTCATCAAGTTTTTTTTTTTTTTTTTGTCATGCTTTGCTATATTTCATTTGTTGTTTAACTTTGAATGTTGTATCTTTATTCATAAGTAAAACGTATCTTGGGCTTTCTTTTGCTGCAATCATTATTAGGTTTGAATGTTAAAGTTATGATGCCTGGCCGGGCGCGGTGGCTCAAGCCTGTAATCCCAGCACTTTGGGAGGCCGAGACAGGCAGATCACGAGGTCAGGAGATCGAGACCATCCTGGCTAACACGGTGAAACCCCGTCTCCACTAAAAAATACAAAAAAAAACTAGCCAGGCGAGGTGGCGGGCGCCTGTAGTCCCAGCCACTCGGGAGGCTGAGGCAGGAGAATGGCGTGAACCTGGGAGGCGGAGCTTGCAGTGAGCCGAGATCCGGCCACTGTACTCCAGCCTGGGTGACAGAGCCAGACTCCGTCTCAAAAAAAAAAAAAAAAAAAAAAAGTTATGATGCCTTTGTATCATTAAAAATAAAACAATTCTTACACCTTTTTCAATGGAAAGTATTTGTTATCTTTCCAATCTCTTGTAGGGCTGTTGGATCTAGTTGTGTTTTCTACCTTTTGAGTCAAGTTTGATGATTATTATTTTGCCAAAAAATTATCCATTTCCTCTAAGTTTATGACAATATTTTCTTATAATTATCCTGATATTTCCTAAATGTATGATTATGGCTTGATTATAATAATCTTTATTTTTTCACTTTTCTCTTTTTTTCTTCATTCTAGTTTGGAAAACTTTGAGTGCTTTATTGATCTTTGCAAAAAACAGCATTTGACTGTATATTTCTTTTGTTCTTTTTTAACTTCTGCTGGTTGTTTTTCATCTCATTAATTTCAACTGTTAACTTTATTATTTCTTTCTTCCTACTTTGTCTACCTTTATGCCAAAATAGTAAGACAAATAGTAAGCTCCTTTATTTTTTGTCATCCTTAAATAATGAAGACATTTAAGGCTATACATTTTTGTCTCATTGAAGATTTATTGTATCCCTATGATTGGATATGTGTGATTTTATTACTACTTTCCTTACAGCTGCTATTTTCTATTTAATCCAAAAGGTATCTAGGAATGTGTCTGTTAACATCCTAGGAATTAAGTTTTTCATCATGCTTTATTTTTCCTAAATGTATTGGCTTATGCTTGGAGGTTGTTTTTTGTGGTTTTTTTACCATCCTGTAAAATATTTACTTTAAAAAATTTGTTAACATGTTTATAGCTAAATACATAACAGGTTTTACATATATTTCATATTCATAAGGGAAAAATTGTATGTACTTTACTTGAGGGATTAAAGGTTCTCTACATATATTGAGTTTGTTTTTATTCAAGACTTCTATATCATCCGTTTTCTACAAAATCTGTCCAATTTTGAAAGAGCTGTGCTAAAATCTCCTGGTATGATTATTGAAAGTTCTCTTTGCATTTCTTATAGTTTTTGCTTGAGATATTTACCTACCCTGCTTGGTACATATAGGTTTATGATCACTACATCTTCTTAACCAATTGTGTTGTTTTTAATTATGTGATATCTATCTTCAACTGTTTATTGCTTTAAACCAGGAATTCTACCAAATATAATACTTTTTTTCTTTTATTTTGTTTGCATTTGCCTGTACTCTGACTATTCCATTATTTCCAATTACTTTGTGTGTGTTTAACCCAATTTATTAATGGATTTCATATTATAACCCTACCTGTTATCATCTGTCCTTTCAATGAATGCATTTAGTTTATTAACAACTAATGTAATAATCAAAACACTTGATTCAATTCCTTCCTGGTAACTTTACGTTGTAAGTTATTCTACTTTGTTGTGTCCACTTTATCTTCTCATTGTTTTCTGTGGTTTGATAGAGTAACAATTCCTTCCATTCTTTTACTCCTTGCTAATTGGCAAATTCTCTGACATATCTCCATTCCATTAATGGTCCCTTTCCCTTCTCTAACACAAATATGTTTCCAGACCATGGCAGAACTCTAGAAAGTGGAAATACTTAATGTATATCCAAGTTCATTTTTAGGCTAGTGAAGGCTGCTTGCTACTATCAAAATACAATTAATCTTCACCATATTCTCATACCAGCAGTAAAAAATAGTGATAATTTACCTCATATTCTCTTAAATCTCCCTTAATCGACTACATTCTACCTTCTTCTCCTCCATGCTTTAATGTGAAACTTGAGAAAGTTACTTGAATTTGATATATTATAAACTTCCCCCTGTGAAATGGCTCTAATAATACCTAATGTACCTTGTGCCAAGCTCAAGAATTAAATGACAGCATGGCTATAAAAGCTTGTTAATAAAGACAAAACTGTAAGTATAATAAAACCTGAGTTCCACTTATCAAAAGACATATTCCTCAGAACACTAGTCTCACATGATAGTTTGAGGAAAAAAAATTGGTTTCTGAAAATACGCTTACATACTCGGAAAATGTTCTTATTCTACCTTTCTCTTAGAGATTCCAAATGCATATAAAAACAGTAAAAGCTTTGGGAGGTTTTCAAGTGTAATAAAGAAATTTTGTGATTAGAGCTTGTCACTAGGCCCAGACAGACTTCAGTTTGATTCTTAGCTCTCCTATTTACTGGGTGTAAATTTAGAACAGGTTAATCCCCCTCAGCCTCCATTCTCTCATCTACAAAATGGAAATGAAATAATTTCTCCTTCATAAAATTACCGAGGAAATTCAATGCAGTTATGCATGTGAAGCACTTACAATAGTGCCTGGCACATTGTAAATGCCTAATAAGTGGTAGCAATTATTATTGTTGCCTTATTAATTCTAGTAATATTAAAATTTGCTTAATTCTGTTTTCATACTCTTTTGACCATGGAACATCTTTTCTCTTTGTTATATATTAACATACTTCCTCTCAGCACAACACTGGGAAAGCCCTTTCCTAGGCAACCAAAATAATATGTTTGAGTCCTCTCCATTTCCCCCTTCTTAACTTTTTAAAGTCTAACCCTCATTTGTCTTAAACCAACAATGAGAGTCTCCAGAGAAGGATTGTTCCTTTCCCTGAGGAAATGAGAGGATTCTTCCTGGAAATAAAAATATTTTTCACACAGGACAATATGTGATTAAGTGCATGAGTGGTTCTGAGAACAAGGCTACAGAGTAGAGAGGGATCACAGGAGGCAGAAACACCAAAGGAAGGTGTCCTGGGGAATGTGAGACTCAAGGTCAGTCTTGAGGTATGGTAGGACTTAGGAACTTTAGAAAGATGTGTGTAGAGGGGGAATAATCAAATTTGAGAACAGCATGCAAGGAATTTCAACACATATTTTTGCCCTAGAACACAAGAAAACTTAGTATTTGGCCCACATGTAAGCTACTTGATTTGGCTGATTTCCCTCCTATCTGTTATACTTTCCTTAAGTCGGTAGGAGTGGTACCTGATCTAGTCTCTGACTGGTTGAGTTCCCAAGAGAAAAACCACGGGACGCACCACCCAGTGCATTTATTCCTGAAAGAAGCTTCTCTAAGCCTGTCTGCTTCTCTATCCTCACAAACTGTGCAGAAGCGGATTCACAACTTACAATCCTGGAAATCGAGTGTATGTTTAACCCTTTTCTCCAAATTCTAGGCAAGAAAAGCCAAAATATTTTGTCTCATATGCCAATTCCCAGGCAATGATTAGTGGCTGTTCAAAGGATCGTGTTGAGAAGGATAGTGAGACCCCAATATGAGCCCAGCAAGGAAGAGTACTGTGATCAATTTAGGGATGGCTGCTAAGAACACAGGAGGGGGGAAGTGGCAGTAAGAGTGCCACATTGCCACATAGCTCTCATACACGATAGGAACAGCACCCATAGCTCTCACACAGTATGGGAACGGCGCCCATGGCTCTCACGCTCTATAGGAACGACATGCAAAGCTCTCATGTGCTATGAGAACAGCATACACACACTATAGGAACACTGCCCGTAGCTCTCACACACTATAAGAACAGTGCCCATTATCCTTTCCCGAGCTCTACTGCGGACCCCAGGACCAAAAGCCCTGGCAGTGGGAAGGCAGAGAGGAAAGAGACACTCTTCTTCCTTTCCCTACACCTGTACAAATCCTTCTTCTGGTGTTTAACCATATTCTCCCTGAGAAAGCTAACACAGAGGAGGAGGTGTAACAGTCAAGAACAGTCCATTCCTCTGGCCTTTTCCTTTGGCTGCCTACAGACAACACATATTCCCCAGCTTGAAAATAAGCCTGAACTCCTTGTATAGGGGCAATGTCTGATTCATCCCTGAGGCCTAAACATCTACCTTGCTCAGAGAAGGTACATGGCAGTGGGGCAATGACTAAGGGCTTACGCGCACCAAATGGCCTTGCATACTAGCACTTAACTCTGGATCTCTAGTATTTTTTCCCATATTTATCCTAATAGCAGCTCTTCTGGGAGACTTTCCCATAACCTCCCCAGGAAAAATGGATCAAGTTTTCCTATGGGCAACCCCATTGCTCTTCTTTGAAAAATATATGAGGCTTATATGTTTACATCTCATATCATCTAGGATGGCCCTCTCCAGGGCAGGGACTATGTTCTACTTCTGATCCCTCCTGAACTTAATTTTGAATCTGGCAAATGATAGTAGCTCAATAACTGTACATAAAGGCATTAATTTTTTTTTTTTAAGAAATGAACTAATTATTCAAAACCAGGAATGAGGAAATGTTCTCTAGTAGGAAAGTTGCCAGTGGTCAATTTGGAAGTCAAAGAATCTTTAATTACCTGAATTTAGGGGATTCTGCCATTTTATTCAGATTGAAAGTTGAGAAAATAAGCTAAATCAGAAAAGGATACAGAGCTAGAAAAGAGAAACATCACACTAACTGTCCCTAGTCTTACTGCTAAAGTATGATATAATTCTCATGATGCTGAGAATTCTGAAAGATCTGATAAAGACCTAAAGTAGAAACTGACACATATATCCAGAAAATGTACAATTGGGCATAGAAATTATTAAATTAGCCTACAAACCTGCTAGATTTTTCAAATAGTCTAAAATAATTATAAACCCTTAGAGATTTCTGGCTTCATAGTTTCCTTTAAAACAGAATACACAGAAGGCATTTATTAAAATGACATGTGTCATTTATAAAAGACCATGCAGAGGGTGTGGGATGGAATGAGGAGGTGGGGTGGGAATCAACCAAATGGAACAGAAACTCACTTTAAATGAAAATTCACTTAGAGGAAATTATATGATACAGGAGAAATCTATGTGTGCCAAAGTTTTAAAAATTTAGACATACTGTAAATATCTATCTCATGCTTTTTGTATTCCTGTGAACTCTCTTTTTGAAAGGTTACTTTTCTGCCAGTATAGTCATAACATACAATCAATTCAATAACGTAGCATTAAATTATTAAATGAGGTTAATGTGTTTGGAGATTCAAAGCATTAACCTGATTCTCTTTCTCACCCTGAACAACTGCCTTTCAAATGAGATTTATTTCTTCCATGTCTAGTATGGATTTAAAAATCAAAATAATTGAAGCTATTCCATATGAGAAAAATACTTTAGGAACTCTTATAACTTCTTTTGTAAATGCGTTTTGAAATATGAAGCCCAAATTGGGTGTAGCCTTAAATGTGTATCCTCTACGAACTTCTACAGATTTCTGCAAAATAAGATTGGCCACTGACCAGATCCATCTCCAGGCTCCTATCACAAAGGGAGTAGCTCAAGAAAGATGGCCCAAAGAGGTTAACAATTAAGAAATTAATTCTTAATTGTTAAGAAATAATTAAAGCCAGAGCCAAAAGAGGCTCCAAATCCCTTAGTCCAAACCTCCTTCTGCAACAGCATACTGACTATGTTCTACCAACCAGACCCCAATAAAATTTTTTAGGCAACCATAGAATAAGGTTTCCTTAGTTGTTATTTTTGCTAATAGTAACCAATTACAGGCTAGGTACAGTGGCTCATGCCTATAATCACAGCACTTTGGAGGGCTAATGAGGGTGGATCTCTTGAAGCCAAGAGTTTAATACCTGCCTGGGCAACAAAGTGAGACCCTGTCTCTACAAATAAATGAATTATTTGGGCATGCCGGTGCACGCCTATAGTCCTAGTTATCCCAGGGGCTGAGGTGGGAGGGCTGCTTGAGCCCCAGCGTTTGAGGCTGCTGTGAGCTATGATCACACCGCTGCACTCCAGCCTGGGTAACAGAATGAGACCTTGCCTCAAAAATAAATAAACAATTACAACACAACATGAACTCCATCCCAGCACAAAGTTGTATCCTTCAGCACCTAGAACATGCCCGGCATATAACAGGCATTCAATTAATTGGGTTGTTTTATTTATTGAGAGAGCACTATGTGTTAGACACAGAACTGAGCACCTCACATATATTATCTCATTTAATCCCCAAAACACACATATGGACTAAATTGTACCTACCCTCAAATTCACATGTTCAAGCCCTCATCCCCAATGTGGTTATGTTTGGAGACAGGGCCTTTAAGGGTTTAAGGTTAAATGAGGTCCTAAGAGTGGGGCCCTAATCCAGTGGCACTGGTGCTCTCATAATAGAAGGAAGAGATACCAATGATATATGCACACAAAGGAAAGGCTATGTGAGAACATAGGTAAAGGCAGCCATCTGCAACCAAATAGAGAGGCTTCATCCAAAACCAACCATGCTGGTACCTCAATCTTGGGCTACCAGGCTCCCAATAACTTCTGTTGTTTAAGCTACCCAGTCTGTGGCATTCTGATGGCAGCCCTACCTGACTAATACACTATCAGAATATTATTTTCATCTCATTTTTCAGAAAAAGAAACAGAGATAGAGCGATTTTACTAATGTTACCACTGCTGGCCTCTAGGTATTTAGAAGGTTGGTGATTAGACAATAGATGTCAAAAGAAAAGAGAAGTAGGTAATTTAATAGAGTTCAATGTGTAATAAATGAAACTCTTCACGACTAGACTAGCCTTACAAGAGGTCCTCAAGGAAGTTTTAAACATGGAAACAAAAGAATGATACCTGCTACCACCAAACACACTTAGGTACACAGTCCACAGACCCTATAAAGCAACCACACAGTAGAAACTACAAAGCAATTAGCTAATAACTTGATGATAGAATCAAAACCTCACCTATCAATATTAACCTTGAATGTACACGTTCTAAACACCCCACTAAAAAAAAAAAAAAAAAAAAAACACAGAGTGGCAAGTTAAAAAATAAGAATCATCCATCTACCCCATCTCTACTAAAAAATACAATAAAAACATTAGCCAGGCATGGTGGCGGGTGCCTGTAATCCCAACTACTCGGGAGGCTGAGGCAGGAGAATTGCTTGAACCTGGGAGGCAGAGGTTGAAGTGAGCTGTGATTGCACCACTGCACTCCAGCCTGGGTGACAAGTATGAGATCCTGTCTCAAAAAAGATTCTACATACCTAGTATAACTCAGAACAGAAGACTGTCTTCCAGGTCTGCCTTTTTAATCAGCAAGCAAGAAAGAATGTAATTCTGCACCTAAATCCACAATCCGAAAAGGATCCTAGGTTAGGCGCAGTGGCTCACGCCTATAATCCCAGCACTTGGGGAGGCCAAGATGGGTGGATCACTTGAAGTTAGAAGTTCAAGACCAGCCTGGCAAACATGGTGAAACCCCAGCTCTACCAAAAATACAAAAACTAGGCAGAGATAGTGGCGGGTGCCTGTAATTCTAGCTACTCAGAAGGCTGAGGCAGGAGAATCGCTTGAACCCAGGAGGCAGAGGTTGAAGTGAGCTGTGATTATACCACTGCACTCCAGCCTGGGTGATGGTGTGAGACCCTGTCTCAAAAAAGGATTCTACATACCTAGTACTACTGAGAACAGAAGACTGTCTTCCAGGTCTGCCTTTTAAATCAGCAACCAAGAAAGAATGTAATTCTGCACCTGAATCCACAAGCTATCAAAACCAAAACAAATTGTTTAGGGTCAAACGAGGCATTTCGTTCCTTAACATTGTCAAGTACAAAAAAACGAAAAATGGTTAAAAATTTTCATGATGAAAAACTACAAATGTTCATGTAGGTCAATTTAACAACTGCAGGGGAAAAAAGTACCATAGGATCCATTGCAAGATTTCTGAACAATGGTTTACTAATAAAAACTCTAGTTTTAGGCACTGAACAAAATGGGAAATCCCCATGCCATCTTCATCCTGAGTCTGGGACCCTCCTTCCCGTATGAAAAAGAAACATGAATAAATCTGTGTTTGGGAGGGATTTGAAGAAAGTGGACTAATTCAGAAGTAACCCAGAGGGAAAAGAACAGCCGGTTTTACATGTGCACAATTCACTTTCGCCAACAAGTGAATGCTTGATAAACATTAAACAATAATCCAGGGGCCGGGCGCGGTGGCTCAAGCCTGTAATCCCAGCACTTTGGGAGGCCGAGACGGGTGGATCACGAGGTCAGGAGATCGAGACCATCCTGGCTAATACGGTGAAACCCCGTCTCTACTAAAAAATACAAAAAACTAGCCAGGCGAGGTGGCGGGCGCCTGTAGTCCCAGCTACTCGGGAGGCTGAGGCAGGAGAATGGCGTGAACCCGGGAGGCGGAGCTTGCAGTGAGCTGAGACCCGGCCACTGCCCTCCAGCCGGGGTGACAGAGCGAGACTCCGTCTCAAAAAAAAAAAAAAAAAAAAAAAATCCAGGACCCAACTCAAGTTATAATACAATGTGACCTTTAAACTTGGCTATAATCTGAACCTGAGGGAAAAAAAGACAGGTTTCTTTTCAGGATGTTTTTAGAAGCTTCCTAAGAGTAGGGAGCCAGCATTCTCCCACTTTGCACCCCTTAACTGACCTTATAACCACTACCTAGTGACATAAAGAATCACATGCCTGAAAAGCATACTCAGACCACTGAAGGGAAACAACAGGAACAGAGAAGCCAATCTTGCACAGTACAGACCTATGAAGTCCAATATCCTGCCTTACTGCCTTGCAGAATTTAGGGGAAAGTACTGTTGAGGGGTGTCACAATATTATCACAGGCTTAATATCCTTGCACGTGAGAACCAGAGGAGATGGCACAAAATCACCTAACAAAACAACTCACAAATTGAGCATTCTGATAAGACCCTCCAGCCACCCTCTTAAAGGAAGGTCCAGCCTCCATAAGACCTAATGTTAGGAGATGGTAAAACATTTTGGCTGAATGCTGATGGTTACAGGAAATGTAAGGTCACTCTCCTAACAGCTAAAGAATTATATGCCAGCTGCCCCTAACAGCAGTGAGATTCTCCATTTTCATTTGAAATAAGGAAATAAATGTCTCTGCAGTTTAACATTATCCCAGATCCTGTATCACATTGCAATTATCATTGGCGTCCTCGCTTTAGTAATATTGTGCTCAGACAAGGAAGACATCCATCTATTCAGTATGCTTTTGTAGCCCATTTCAAAGTGTAGAACTGAAGAGTCTCTTAGAGAGAAACCTGAGAGAGAACAGGACTTACGACTGTGATTATGCTATCTTACCAAACTGAAAATGTGCCAAATGGAATCTTCAAATTAGAACTGAGCCCTCAACTATAAACAGATTGCAATCTGTACCTCCTAGAAGACTAACATGATACTGTTATCATTTTAAAGGTATATTGTGCTGAATTAATATTAGCTTGTTTTCCCCCTATGTAATTTAAATGAACCTAACTCACTGAAACGAACTTACACCAGGGGCTTTTAATAGGTTTCATTAATAATATTGATAAAACATCAAAATACTATATTAGTCCTCCCTGACTCTCTTCTTTGGCCTAGCTATCTAGTGAGAAACCAGGGAGGTTTTTTGTTAGTATCAGTGGTGGAGTGAACTAAGAACACAGACACGGCCGGGCGCAGTGGCTCACTCCTATAATCCTAGCACTTTGGGAGGCTGAGGCAGGCAGATCATAAGGTCAAGAGACCAAGACCATCCTGGCCAACATGGTGAAACCCCGTCTCCATTAAAATACAAAAAAAAAAAATTAGCTGGGCGTGGTGGTGTGCACCTGTAGTCCCAGCCACTCAGGAGGCTGAGACAGGAAAATCGCTTTGAACCCAGGAGGGAGTGGTTGTAGTGAGCCGAGATTGTGCCACTGCACTGCACTCCAGCCTGGCAACAGACTGGAGTGCAGCGACTCCGTCTCAAAAAAAAAAAAAAAAAATTTAAAAAAAGAACATAGACTCAAGAGTTAGAAGGTGTAGGTTCAAAATCTATGTTCTACTCTATCTAACATGATAGCCACATGTGGCTATGGAACACATGAAATGTGACAGATATCTCAGGATCTAATTTTTAAATATTTCATTTTAATTAATTATAATTTATATAGCTTCACGTAGCTAGTGGCTACCACATTGGACAGCACAGCACTATACCTGTCACTTACTAGTTGGGTGTCTTTGGATATGTAAGTTAATTTTCTGTAATTCGGTTTCCTCATCTTACAGACAGGGATAAAAATACTCCCTCGTAGAGTCATTGAGGAAATAAGGGAGACTATGCAGAGCCCTCTACACGGTGCCCAGGGTGCGGGATATTCTTCTGAAACATCTTTTCACCCATCCATCCTCTACATTCCCACTGTGTTCACCTTTGTCTGGCTCTTACCATGCTCACATTATCAAAAGACCTTCTTGACATGTCTCACTCCCTCTATCAAGTCCTAACTTCACTGCTCCCAGTCAAATATAACCAGTAAGTGTTTCTAAAATACAATTCTCAGCATATTACCCCTCTGTTCAAAATCTTATAGCTATGGTCGGGCGCAGTGGTTCCTGCCTGTAACCTCAGCACTTTGGGAGGCCAAGGCAGGCAGATTGCTGGAGCCCAGGAGTTACAGACCAGCCTGGGCAACATGGCGAAACCTCATCTCAAAAAAAAAAAAAAAAAAAAGGGAAAAAGAAACGAAAGAAATTATCTTGGCATGGTGGTACACACCTCTAGTCCCAGCTACTCAAGAGACTGAGGCAGGGGGATCACCTGAGCCCAGGAGGTCAAGGTTGCAGTGAGCCATGATCATGCCACTGCATTCTAGCCTGCACAACAGAGGCCCTGTCTCAAAAAAAAAAAAAAAAAAAAAAAAAATCTTTCAGTATGACCTTCCACAGAACATAGAGTTTGGCTTTTGAGGCCCTTTTAATAATCTACCCCAAGCTGATGTGTTTCATGTAATCTCCCACTGTGCCCCAGAAACAACCCGCAGTGCCAACAGATGGGACAACTTGCCCTTCCTCAGACCACCATGCATGTTTTCACTCCATTGTCACTGGTTGACAATATGCCCATATCAACTCAGTTCCTTTTCCCTTACTTTGTCATACTTATCCATCGAGGCCTATCCCAAGACATCTACTTCAGAAGCCATCCCCTTTGAGTTGCTCACGAAAAGGACGAGACATTTAACAATCACAGAGGCTCTACTAGTACTTCACTGTTTATGTGTGCATTTCTTGGTTGCCCTCCAAGAATAAAACCTTCTTGAAAATGCAAGGTTATGCTTTTGTGTTTCCCCAACGGTGCCTAGCTTGATACACAGCAAGTAAGCGCTCATGACATGTGTGATAAAGAAATGTCCTTAAACATGAACACAGATGCTGTTCAAATTGAAAACTAGGATCTTTGGAAATCTCTGCTATTCATACCACTAAAGGCATTTGAAATTCCTCCCTCAAAATAACTGTCTTTCCATAAACACATGGAAGGAAAATCTGGGCAAGTACGGATTACTAAACCAATGTATGCTTTAAATAAAACCTCAATAATTCCCTGCTCTCCTTCTGAGTCCTGTTAGAGAAATTCTTCCTTGGGGCGATTCAAGCTTGTCCTTCAGTACAGCATATGCTGTTTACAGGCTAAAGTACATCTACATCCCTCCATAAACTCCACCCTCCATTTCCCTGTTAACTTTCCCCACACCTCACTTCTCTTCCCTTGACTTCCCATCACACTCAATTACCCCAACTTTGAAGAATATTTTTAAACAAGGCCCCAACCATCTTTTCTCCCACCCTTCAAACCCTCCAGAAAAACCCAACTCCAAATACTTCCTCCCTGTCCAATATTTTGCACTTCTCTTTGCAACAGACATTCAAGGAAAGAGAAAAGTGAAAGCAATCAGAAAATGTCTTGAAAATTCACTTAGGTCAGAACCTTAGCAGTGACTTCTGGCACAGAAGACAGATCTCTGATCTCAAGGACAGCTCTCTACAAAATATAATGCCAGATTGCTTCTTGTAATTTATACTCTCTTTTCAGACATTCTTTACTGCTGTAGTTCTTAAACTTTAGAGCACATTAGAATCATCAGGAGTATTTGATGGATGCTGATTCCTAGGCATTGCCACCAGGGAATCTAAGTCAGTGTGCCTGGGGCTACCCAGAAACCTGCATTCTAATGGGGACTCAGATCATTCTCTCACAAGGTCAAGACCACAATGACAAACACTGCAACTGCCTCGCCTTCCTCTCTATGCCGGTCCTCTGTTCCCCTTCTGTACGCCAAGGTAACAAGAATAACTAACTGCAGCCAAAAGGCCTACATCTTCTGGAAAAACAGAATCTTCCCAGTGAGAGCAATTAGGTGAAGGAGCTAAGGCAGAACAAGGTAATCAGGCACACAAGGTAAAGACGAAAAGGCTCACAGTAACCAGAGGTCAAAGCAAATGGCAAATCACGAATCTCAACAGAAGAGCTAGGAAGTTCAGTACAAGCGAAAGGAAAGAAAAAAAATTGTAACATCTGAACATGTGTAGAGCATCACGTTTAATTGCAAACTGCCAACTCTTAAAGAGGAAACTCAACACATTTAAACATGAAGTATCTAAGCTGAACCAAATCAACTAACATGGTCTTAGACTCATCAAATCAGATCATTTCCTGAGATCAAAGAGAAGAAATAATAAAGGGTAATTTCCGAGCACTAGGCAGGCCCAGTCGGGGTCCTGACGTAGGAAGCAGGAGGACAGAACATTTGCAGGAAATTAGAGGCATTAGTAGGTAAGAGAGATGATCCTAATAATAATAGCTGGGGTAGACACACATTCTGAGGTAGACTTTGGATGATCACTATTCATACCCCTTGTCCCTGCATGATCAATGATTGATATCACTTACTTTCCTCCCCAAGAGTTCTCTTTTAACAGTAAATGATATAATCACTCTAATATGGCTAGCAGACACATGCTAGACATTGAGCTAAGTGCTTTATTTATATCATTTAAACCCTAAACATTATAAGGGACCAATGTTAATACTGTTAGTATGCCCATCATTAAGCTGAAGAATGTTGGAGCCATTGGAAGTTAAATTACTTGCCCAACACCAAGGCAGCAGGTGACAAGACTTAAACTCACGTCTGCCCAGGCAGTTCTTTTAACATAGGACAGGTAAACTGCAGGCCACAGACCAAATTCAGGCCACCATCTAATTTTAGAAACAGAGTTTACACTTTTAAAAGTGGAAATAGTGGAAGACAGCCACCCTGTTCATTTGCATATTGTCTATGGCAGTTTTCACACCACAAATGCAGAGTCCAGTAGCTGCAACAGGGACTTTCTGGACTGCAAAGTGGAAAATATTTACTATCTGGCCCTTTACTGGAAAGGTTTGCTGATCTGGGCTCTTCCTGTCAGCCTCAAGAGAGCACCCAAAACACAAATTCACAAACTTAGCCCTGCTACCAGGGATCACCCAAGATCACGGAAAACATGAAGACAAAATAGTAGAATAATTTCCCCAGTTGGAACATTTCAGATTTTGATTTTTTTTTTTTAACCTTAAGGTTTATAACATATTGTCAATAGTTACAATAAACACAATATTTCTTACATTAAAAAAAAAAGACCTGGCACAGTGGCTCACGCCTATAATCCCAGCACTTTGAAAGGCCAAGACAGGTGGATCAATTGAAGTCAGGAGGAGTTTGAGACCAACCTGACCAACATGGTGAAACCCCATCTCTACCAAAAATACCAAAAATTAGCCAGGTGTGGTGGTGGGCACCTGTAATACCAACTACTCAGGAGGCTGAGACAGGAGAATCGCTTGAGCCTGGGTTGCAGTGAGCTGAGATTAAGCCACTGCACTCCAGCCTGGCTGACAGAACCAGACTCCATCTCAAAAAAAAAAAAAAAAAAAAAGCATTAAAAAAAAGGACCAAGAACCAGGGCAGGAAATATACTAGATGAGCCTGGAGCGTCTTGCTCTGTCAGAAAGTTAAAAAAAAAAAAAAAGAAAAAGAAACGAAAAGAAAAAAGAAAAAAAAAGTATTCCAAGAATCCCACAAGGATGGGATACATCAAAGGGACACAAAAACCAACTGCAAGAGCTCCCAATGGCCAAAACTGGAACAATTTGAACAGCAAAATAAAGTAGCATTCAATTATAACCCGAAGTTAAAATAAATATCCATGAGTGCATAGCAATATAAATGATTAATTGAATAAATAAATGGGGGAGAAGAGAAAACTCTTGTGCAGAAGAATTCCAAGCAATTTACGCAGATATTCCACCCTGAAGGAGAAGGAGGAGAGCTCTGATCCTTAAGTCTGGGCCACACATAGCGACTTCCTCCCAAAGAGTAAAGCATGAAAGGGTGGAGGGAGGGGGAAGTAATTTTACAATGGAGAAGCCTGACTGACACTGCCTCAACCAGGTGATCAAGATTAATCAGTGATGAGTCATGTTGATAGTACATACCCTTAATATGATGTGGTGGGAATAGCGTTTTACCTCTACGTCTTCGCTCTCCGAAACCCATAACCCTGGTCTAATCATGAGAAAAACATCAACCTAATTCCAATCGAGGAGCACCCTACAAAATACCTGACCAGCATTCCTCAATGCTCTCAAGTCATCAAAAACAAGGAAGGAAACTGAGAAACGGCCACAGCCAAGAGGATCCTGAAGACACATAATGACTGCATGTAATGTGGTATCCTAGGTGTGATCCTGATGCAGAAAAAGGACACTAGGGAAAAACTAAGGAAATGGGAATACAGGAAGGACTCTAGTTAGTAATACTTAGCAAGATTTGTTCATCAACTGTGAGAAATGTACCATACAACATGAGAGGTTAAAACTGGGGAAACGGGCGTAGGGTACAGGGGAATGCTCTGTACTGCCTTCGCAATTTTTCTGACATCTGAAATGACTCTAAAATTAAGTTTACTTTTTTAAAAGAGGACATAAAATAGAGTCTGCTTTCCACATTTAAACTCACAGTAGGATCTATCTTGGAAGAGATTTCCTTTCCTTATGCAGTTTACATACTATAATTCTAATTTTGTCTGGAAGATGCAAAACACAGATTTTAAAATTATTCCCATGTAAATAATTCAGCCTGTGATTAGTGCCAAAACAGAATAAATTAAACCTGGTATAGATTACCAAGTAACTGTGAGCAAAATTCTGTATTTAAAAAAACACTTGGGATAAAGAAAATGCTGCTTAGTGAAATCCTGGAAGATCTAATTCAGGCATCAACAGCGTACACAACCCTATCTACTTAGCTAGGCTTGATAATACAAATAGTGCTGGTGTCACTCATTGTTCTTTGAAAATTGATCCTCCTGCTTAGAAAGAAAAAATTCTGCAGGGAATATAGTCAGCTTCAAACCTACATACCATAATAACATTTTCCTCACCACAAGCAGGTCTACAGATTCCTCTAAGCACTGCTGGCAAGGGGCATATGGCATGCTACCCTAGAAAAATATGTGACCCAGAGCTCCTCTTTCTCCAGCAACACTGAATTTTCCTCTACTGCATGAAGACACTAAATTCTTATAACATACTTTTCTCACCTCATCACTTAATTATAACAAAATGTCTGACTATAATTGTTAATTGAAAGTTGATCTCCTATATATTAAATGGAAAGCCTTGTGAGGACCATGTCTATTTTATTGACTGCTATATTTCTAGAATTCCATGTAACTAAAGTACTGGCATATAGTAGATGCTCAATAAATACTTTTTGAATGAATGAAAGCATTTATCAATCATAGGCTATTGGAGTTTAGCTCAAATCTACAGATAACCCCAAACAATTTCAAATTTATGGATTTCCTCCAGCAGTTAACTGAATGCATAAATCTGCTGTGAGTATCATCAAAATCTTGCCTTTGGTTCATTTGCTTTATTTGTGCAAAGTCAGGTTTATAGGTTCAAACAACTCAGTAATAGAAGACGGAATGGTTAGCATTATCTTCATGTTCAAAGTGTCAGAAGAAACAGAGAGCAAAGAGTTACATGTAAGCTTCCAACTGCATTATCAATTTCTATTAAGAAACTTATTTTCTAGAGGCTAATTTCTCCTGGGCAGATTTTTTAAGGCTATGTTATTGCAAGTCTATGCTAATTCATACAGCTACTTAAACTATGATCTTATGTTTTGAATATCTACCTCCCAAATAGCACTGCATCCAAATCAGAAAAGGCATGGTTTATAGAAAACTTGGGCCTGGGCACAGTGGCTCACGCCTGTAATCCCAGCACTTTGGGAGGCTGAGGTGGGCAGATCATGAAGTCGGGAGTTCAAGACCAGCCTGGCCAACATGGTGAAATCCTGTCTCTACTAGATACAAAAGTTAGCTGGGCATGGTGGTACACTCCTGTAATTCCAGCTACTTGGGACGCCGAGGCAGGATAATTGCTTGAAGCGGGACCCAGGAGGTGGAGGTTTCAGTGAGCCAAGATCACGCCAGTGCACTCCAGCCCAGGCTACAGAGGGGAGGAGAGGGGAGTGGAGGGAAGGGAGGAGGGGAGTGGAGGGAAGGGAGAAGGGGAGGGAGAAGGAGAAGGGGAGGGGAGAGGAGGGGAGGGAGAAGGGGAGGGACAGAAAGGGAGGGACAGAAAGGAAAGAAAAGAAAGGAAGGAAAGAGAGAGAGAGAGAGAGATACGGAGAGAAAGAGAGAAAACTTGAAATCGGTATGCTGTCATGGAAAGAGTAAACAAGGGTCAGAAGACCCAATTCTAGTCATGGCTTAACTCATAACCATTTGTCAGCAAACTTTTACAAAATACCTTTAACAGACACTATCCTAGGAGCCATGCAGTTATAGTCAAATTACTTAGGCAGTCTAAACCACATCTCTAAATGTATATGTAAACATTAGATCAAATGTACAATAAACATTTTCAACCATCATCCTGGCTACTCAAAATCACATGAAACAACATAAAAGTTACTAGAAAACAAAATAAATATGTAGCATTGCTCTGTTGTTTAAGTATAATTGCTAGGTAAGAAATTCTGCATTCTCAACTTTCAGTGAGCCAGGAATTTTAAGGCTCCCTCAATATAGAAAGCATATAAGATAAATTTAGGGGTATCAAAACCCAGAGAAAAGCCATAGACAATGATACGATGCGCAAGACAGGTGACAAGGACATATATGTGGTTCAGAAGAAGTATAAACCCAGAGGTAATTGATACAAAGAGGTGCTTACAGAAGACAGGTAAGTGAGGAAGGAATCAAGGTGGTAAATAGATACTCTCATATTTTACTCTGGATATTTAGGTATTTCTTAAATATATTATTTTTGTAGTGAAGAGTCATTTTGACATGTAAATAACACTGAAATAAACATGTTAATAGAATTGAATGATGATGCATCCCAGATCTACTTTTCTCTTCTTGTAAAGGTAGAACCACAAGAAAAGCAGAAGCAAATTTTCTAGCATCTAGCTCTACTTTAGAAGCACAACTTGCTATTTCTTCAACCCAACATAGAGGGGAGAGGCAGCAGATGAACTGACAGTATTCAGGAAGGTTGTAAAACACCACATTTCATAAAGATAACAGACTCTCAGTTCCCCAGATTCAACACATACCTCTGTTGTTCCTTCTTTACAATTAAACATCCTCTTTACAATCTGGACAGAATTATATGCAGACATGCATATTTACTCATAGTTTAATTAATGTCAGTAAAGATCAGGAGAGTTTTTCCAAGGAAAGACCTGGTATAAGGCAAAGCATTAAAATGTTTATTGGACCTCTACCCTCCACCCCCATTTCAGAGCACTCTTTCCAAAGGCTGGCTACATTAGGCTCAGACAAGCCTCATTTCAATTAACCTCTTTCTCTGATTTTAGGTCATCTCACTCTGTGGCTCCCAGACAGCATCACAGAGGGACATCAGAAAAAGAAAAGCAGTATATGATTAGAAAAATTAAAACTACAGAAAAGATAGGTGGCAGACTTAGCACCCAATGCATGGATTTATCCATTGAATAGGAAAAGGTCACTTTTCCCAAGCTAGGAAGAGCATTCTAAAACTCTCATCTACTACTGAACCATTTCAAGCTCATACACTGAAATAGGCTGGAAGAAACTTGAGCATAAACTCTCTTTGAGATGTCTTTAGCTTCCTGTTAAAGGGTAAGAACATCACAAGTTAAGGCTGGGATGATCGGTACCTTGTCCCCTTTTGCCTTCACATCATGCGTGTAGCTGTATTTCAACAATATTCCTAAGCTCCTGGGAAATCAAAAATAAAAGGCAGGATTATAAATATAAAACATGTCCCTGTGTTATAGTGATAGACCAGAGAGACAGACGGGAATGAGGTCAAGCAAGGTGTTGGTATCTAAGAGACAGGACACCAAAGTAGAAAATTCAGGGAAGAGTAATTTCTAGCCCTGAAAAGAACAGAGAGACAGACAAGTCTCTTTTATCCCTACTAACTTGCAGCAGGTTAGGGGCTGCAAAGCTCCATAAGAAACCTTACCTTGATAAAGCTGCACACTCAAATCAGTGCTGCTAATATGGGGAGAGATTTTTGGCTCATGCCTCTAGACTGAGACATTCCCTATTCCACTGAGACTTAGGAACTGATTTTACCCTGCATTAAATTGACCATACAAGCCTGCTGCTTCACAAAAGGATATTCCTATGTGGTCACATTCTCAAAAAAAAAAAAAAATTCTGAACCCAGGGATTATGTATTCCTACATGGCACCTACCAAAGACCTTCACTCACCATGTGTGGGTGTGTAGGCATATGTATGTATGTGAAAGAGAATAGTGATTGTTGACTTCATGTGCTATTCCTCACTCTAAGTCCAAAATCCATTCTAGGCAAAGGTAAGAAAGAGAGAGATCATACTAAGTAATAGCCTTCTGAGATTACCTTGTACCCTGCTAACCTCCTCAAGACACGAGAAGAAGGAACTTACATCTTTTCTCCCCGTTTTCTTAATAGCAACAATGCCAATAAGTAGAACAGAAAGACACAGACAGCAGTGTGATTTATTACCTGCACTGACTTGAGCGGAGTCAGCAGACTGAGGAAGAAGTTAGTGGTATCTAAAGGTTTAAAACTATGGCCCCAGGTGGCTGGCAAGATGGCCAAATAGGAAGCACTCTGGTCTGCAGCTCTCAGTGAGATCAATGCAAAAGCCGAGTTATTTCTGCATTTCCAGCTGAGGTACCTGGCTCATCTCATTGGGACTGGTTAAAAACTGGGTACAGCCCTTGTAGGGTGAGCCAAAGCAGGGTGGGGTGTAGCCTCACCCTGGAAGCACAAGGGGTTGGGGAACTCCCTCCACTAGCCAAGGGAAGCTATGAGGGACTCTGCTTTTCCCACATTCTGTGCAACCCCCAGGTCAGGAAATGCCGTCAAGTGCCTACATCACCAGGGACCTGGGTTACAAGCACAAAACTGGGCAGCCATTTGGGCAGACACCGAGCTAGCTGCAGGAGTTTTTTCATACCCCAGTGGCACCTGGAATGCCAGTGAGGCAGAAACGTTCACTCCCCTGCAAAGAGGACTGAAGCCAGGGAGCCAAGTGCTCTTGCTCAGCAGATCCCACCCCCATGGAACCCAGCAAGCTAAGATCCACTGGCTTCAAATTCTCGCTGCCAGCACAGCAGTCTGAAGTCAACCTAGTATGACTGAGCTTGGTGGGGGGAGAGTCGTCCACCATTACTGAAGTTTGAGTAGGTGGTTTTCCCCTTACAGTGTAAACAAAGCCACTGGGTAGTTCGAACCAAGTGGAGCCCACTGCAGCTCAGCAAAACTGCTGTAGCCAGACTGCCTCTCTAGATTCCTCCTCTCTGGGCAGGACATCTCTGAAAGAAAGGCAGCAGCACCGGTCAGAGGCTTATAAATAAAACTCCTATCTCCCTGGGAGAAAGCACCTGGGGTAAGGGGCAGCTGTGGGCACAGCTTCAGCAGACTTAAACGTTACTGCCTGCCAGCTCTGAAGAGAGCAGTGGATCTCCCAACACAGCACTTGAGCTCTGCTAAGTGACAGACTGCCTCCTCAGGTGCGTCCCTGACCCCCATGCCTCCTGCCTTGAAGACACCTCCCAGCAGGGCTGACAGACACCTCATACAGGAGAGCTCCAGCTGCCATCTGGCCAGGCCCCTCTGGGATGAAGATTCCAGAGGAAAGAATAGGCAGCAATCTTTGCTGTTCTGCAGCCTCTGCTGGAGATACCCAGGCAGTGTCTGGAGCGGACCTCCAGAAAATTCCAGCAGACCTGCAGCAGAGGGGCCTGTTAGAAGGAAAACTAACAGAAAGGAATAGGATCAACATGAACAAAAAGTACATCCACACAGAAACCCCATCTAAAGGTCACCAACATCAAAGAACAAATGTAGATAAATCCATGAAGATGGGGAGAAACCAGTGCAAAAAGGCTGAAAATTCCAAAAACCAGAATGCCTCGTCATCCAAAGGATCACACTCCTCGCCGGAAAGGGAACAAAACTGGATGAAGAATGAGTTTGACAAATTGACAGAAGTAGGCTTCAGAAAGTGGATAATAACCAACTCCTTCAAGCTAAAGGAACATGTTCTAACCCAATGCAAGGAAGCTAAGAATCTTGAAAAAAGGTTAGCAGAATTGCTAACTAGAATAATCAGTTTGGAGAACACAAATGACCTGATGGAGCCGAAAAACACAGCACAAGACTTCGTGAAGCATACACAAGTATCAATAGCCAAATCAAGCAGAAGAAAGGATAACAGAGATTGAAGATCAACTTAATGAAATAAAGTGTGAAGACAAGATTAGAGAAAAAAGAATAGAAAGGAATGAACAAATCCTCCAAGAAATATGGGACTATGGGAAAAGACCAAACCTACATTTGATTGTTGTACTTGAAAGTGATGGGAAGAATGGAACCAAGTTGGAAAACACTCTTCGGGATATTATCCAGGAGAACTTCCCCAGCCTAGCAAGGCAGGCCAACATTCAAATTCAGGAAATACACAGAACACCACAAAGATACTCCCCGAGAAGAGCAACTCCAAGACACATAATTGTCAGATTCACAAAGGTTTCAGAAGGAAAAAATGTTAGGGTAGCCGGTGAGAGAGAAAAATCAGGTTACCCACAAAAGGAAGCCCATCAGACTAACAGCGGATCTCTCTGCAGAAACCCTACAAGCCAGAAGAGAGTGGGAGGCCAATATTCAACATTCTTAAAGGAAAGAATTTTAAACCTAGAATTTCATATCCAACCAAACTAAGCTTCATCAGCAAAGGAGAAATAAAATCCTTTACAGACAAGCAAATGCTAAGAGATTCTGTCACCACCAGGCCTGCCTAACAAGAACTCCTGAAGGAAGCACTAAATATGGAAAGGAACAATCCGTACCAGCCACTGCAAAAACATATGAAATTGAAAAGACCATCGACACTGTGAAGAAACTGCATCAACTAATGGACAAAATAACCAGCTAGCATCATAATGACAGGATCAAATTCACACATAATAATAATAACCTTAACTGTAAATGGACTAAATGTCCCAGTTAAGAGACACACACTGGCAAATTGCAAAAGAGTCAAACCCATTGGTGAGCTGTATTCAGGAGACCCACCTCACGTACAAAGACACATATAGGCTCAAAATAAAGGGATGGAGGAATATTTACAAGAAAATGGAAAGCAAAAAAAAAAAAGCAGGTGTTGCAGTCCTAGTCTCTGATAAAACAGGCTTTAAACCAACAAAGATAAAAAAGCAGAAGGGCATTACATAATGGTAAAGGGATCAGTGCAACAAGAGCTAACTATCCTAAATATATATGCACCCAATACAGGAGCACACAGATTCATAAAGCAAGTTCTTAGAAACCTGCAAAGAGACTTAGACTCCCACACAATAATAGTGGGAGACATTAACACCTCGCTGTCAATATTAGATCAATGAGATAGAAAATTAACAAGGATATTCAGGACTTGAACCCAGTCTGGAGGAAGCAGATCTAATAGACATCTACAGAACTCTACACCGCAAATCATCAGAATATACATTTTTTTCAGCAACACATTGCATTTATTCTAAAATTGACCATGTAATTGGAAGTAAAACACTACTCAGCAAATGCAGAAGAATGGAAATCATAACAGTCTCTCAGACCACAGTGTCATCAAATTAAAACAGAGGATTAAGAAACTCACTCAAAATCGCACAACTACCTGGAAACTGAATAACCTACTCCTGAATGACTACTGGGTAAATAACGAAATTAAGGCAGAAATAAAGTTCTTTGAAACCAATGAGAACAAAGACACAATGTACCAGAATCCCTGGGACACAACTAAAGCAGTGTTTACAGGGAAATTTATAGCACTAAATGCCCATAAGAGAAAGCAGGAAAGATCTAAAATTGACAGCCTAACATCAAAATTAAAAGAACTAGAGAAGCAAGAGCAAACAAATTCAAAAGGTAGCAGAAGACAAGAAATAACTAAGACCAGAGCAGAACTGAAGCAGAGACACAAAAAATCCTTCAAAAAAGAGAAAAAAAAAAATCAATGAACCCAGGAGCTGGTTTCTTGAAAAGATTAACAAAATAGATGACTAGCCAGACTAATAAAGAAGAGAGAAGAATCAAATAGATATAATAAAAAATGGTAAAGGGAATATCACCACTGATCCTATAGAAATACAAACTATTATCAGAGAATACTACAAACCCCTCTATGCAAATAAAGCAAAATCTAGAAGAAATGGATAAATTCCTGGACACATACACTCTCCCAACACTAAACCAGGAAGAAGTTGAATCCCTAATAGACCAATAACAAGTTCTGAAATTAAGGTAGTAAGTTAATAGCCTACCAACCAAATAAAGTCCAGGACCAGACGAATTCACAGCCAAATTCTACCAGAGGTATAAAGATGAGCTGGTAGCAGTCCTTCTGAAACTATTCAAAACAATAGAAAAAGAGGGAATCCTCCCTAATTCATTTTATGAGGCCAGCATCCTCCTGATACCAAAACATGGCAGAGACACAATAATAAAAGAAAAGTTTAGACCAATATCCCTGATGAATATCGATGTAAAAATCCTCAATAAAATACTGGCAAACCAAATCCAGCAGCACATCAAAAAGGTTATTCACCACAATCAAGTCAGCTTCATCCCTGGGATGCATCCCTGGGATGCAAGGCTGGCTCAACATACACAAATCAATCAATGTATCCATCACATAAACAGAACCAATGAAAAAAGCCACATGATAATCACAATAGATGCAGAAAAGGCCTTTGACAATATTCAACACTCCTTCATGCTAAAAACTCTCAATAAACTAGGTATTGATGGAACGTGTCTGAAAATAATAAGAGCTATTAATGGCAAATCCACAGCCAATATCATACTGAATGGGCAAAAACTGGAAGCATTCCCTTTGAAAAGCAGCACAAGACAAGGATGCCCTCTCT
Organism: Macaca nemestrina; assembly: GCF_043159975.1. NCBI lineage: Eukaryota > Metazoa > Chordata > Mammalia > Primates > Cercopithecidae > Macaca > Macaca nemestrina. Next base: position 144,159,979 of record NC_092126.1, on the reverse strand, counting down.
CACCATTCCTATTCAACATAGTATTGGAAGTCCTGACCAGGAAAATCAGGTAAGAGAAAGAAATAAAGGGTATTCAAATAGAGAGAAACTCAAATTGTTTCTGTTTGCAGATGACATTATTGTATATTTAGAAAACCCCATTGTCTCAGCCCAAAATATTCTTAAGCTGATAAGCAACTTCAGCAAAGTCTCAGAATAAAAAATCGATGTGCAAAAATCACAAGCATTCCTATACACCAATAGCAGACAAACAGAGAGCCAAATCATGAGTGAATTTCCATTCACAATTACTACAAAGAAAATAAAATACCTAGGAATCCAACTTACAGGGGATGTGAAGGACCTCTTCAAGGAGAACTGCAAACCACTGCTCAACGAAATAAGAGGACATGAACAAATGGAAGAACATTCCATGCTCATGGATAGGAAGAATCAATATCATGAAAATGGCCATACTGCCCAAGGTAATTTATAGATTCAGTGCTATCCCCATCAAGCCACCACTGACTTTCTTCACAGAATTAGGAAAAACTACTTTAAATTGCATATGGAACCAAAAGAGAACCCACATTGCCAAGACAATCCTAAGCAAAAAGAACAAAGCTGGAGGCATCACATTACCTGGCTTCATACTATACTGCAAGGCTACAAAACAGCATGGCACTGGTACCAAAACAGAGATATAGACCAATGGAACAGAACAGAGGATTCAGAAATAGCACCGCACATCTACAACCATCTGATCTTCGACAAACCTGACAAAAACAAGCAATGGGGAAAGGATTCCTTATTTAATAAATGCTGTTAGGAAAACTGGCTAGCCATATGCAGAAACCTGAAACTGTACCCCTTCCTTACACCTTATACAAAAATTAACTCGAGATAGATTAAAGACTTAAACATAACACCTAAAACCATAAAAACCCCTAGAAGAAACCTTGGCAATAATATCCAGGACATAGGCATGGGCAAAGACCTCATGACTAAAACACCAAAAGCAATGGCAACAAAAGCCAAAATTGACAAATGGAGCCTAATTAAACTAAAAAGCTTCTGCAAAGCAAAAGAAATTATCATCAGAGTGAGGAGGCACCCTACAGAATAGGAGAATATTTTTGCAATCTACCCATCTGACAAAGTGCTAATATCCAGAATCTACAAGGAACTTAAACTCACAAGAAAAAACAACCCCATCAAAAAGTGGGAGAAGAGTATGAACAGACACTTCTTAAAAGAAGGCCATTTATGTGGCCAACAAACATATGAAAAAAAGCTCATCATCACTGGTCACTAGAGAAATGCAAACCAAAACCACAATGAGATACTCTCTCATGCCAGTTAGAATGGCAATCAATAGAAAGTCAGGAAACACAGATGCTGGAGAGGATGTGGAGAAATAGGAACACTTTTGCACTGTTTCTGTAGGAGTGTAAATTAGTTCAACCATTGTGGAAGACAGTGTGGTGATTCCTCAAGGATCTAGAACCAGAAATACCATTTGACCAAGCAATCCGATTACTGGGTACTTACCCAAAGGATTATAAATCATTTATAAATTATACACATGCACACATATGTATACTGCAGCACTGTTTAAAATAGCAAAGACTTGGAATCAACCCAAATGTCCATCAATGATAGACTGGATAAAGAAAATATGGCACATATATACCATGGAATACTCCGCAGTCACAGAAAAAGGATGAGTTCATGAACTTTGCAGGGACATGAATGAAGTTGGAAACCATCATTCTCAGCAAACTAACACAAGAACAGAAAACCAAACACCACATGTTCTCACTCATAAGTGGGAGCTGAACAATGAGAACACCAGGACACAGGGTAGAGAACATCACACACTGGGGCCTTTTGGGGGATGGGGGACTAGGGGAGGGATAACACTAGGAGAAATCCCTAATGTAGATGATAGGTTGATAGGTACAGCAAACCACCATGGCAGTGTATACCTATGTAACAAAGCTGCACATTAGGCACATGTATCCCAGAACTTAAAGTATAATAGGAAGGAAGGAAGGAAGGAAGGAAGGAAGGAAGGAAGGAAGGAAGGAAGGAAGGAAGGAAGGAGGGAGGGAAGGAGGGAAGGAGGGAAGGAGGGAAGGAGGGAAGGAGGGAAGGAGGGAAGGAGGGAAGGAGGGAAGGAGGGAAGGAGGGAAGGAGGGAAGGAGGGAAGGAGGGAAGGAGGGAAGGAGGGAAGGAGGGAAGGAGGGAAGGAGGGAAGGAGGGAAGGAGGGAAGGAGGGAAGGAGGGAAGGAAGGAAGGAAGGAAGGAAGGAAGGAAGGAAGGAAGGAAGGAAGGAAGGAAGGAAGGAAGGAAGGAAGGAAGGAAGGAAGGAAGGAAGGAAGGCAGGCAGGCAACAACAACTACGGCCTCAACATCAACACCATCCTTTTGTTTATAACACAAATGATTTCCCTCAAGACCTCATTCCTGGTTTTGCATTACAGACTCCAGACCTTTGCCACAAGGTGGAGCTCATTAAACCATGCTTGGCTCCACTTGTAATTATGACTTTCTCATCTGGGCACCAACTCTCTTATAATAATGTCATTACCATAATGCAGGGTTCCTACAGATAGAGCAGCTAACATCTAGAGTGTCCAATGTGGCCTTGACAAAAACCTTTAACTCTGTTTGGTCCTATTTCTAGTATGTCCTGGTCCTCCCTCATTCCACTCTTGTGGTTGGTTCCATTCTCCATCTCTCCTTGTCTTGTGCCTGCTTCTCTTTTCTGTGTGGCTGACCATGGGAGTGGCTCTTGAATTTGCTACTTTCTGCATATTTTTATTTCTACCATCTCACTTTTGATTCCTTTTCACACACACACACACACAAAAAAAAAAGATCCACACTCCAAGCAATTTTTCCCATTAAATCATAACTACCATAATTAGTATATGATTATACAATTTATACAATTGAATGAATGTTTTGTTTGTGCCTAGCACAATGCTAAGTGCTTTACACGCTTTCCTATTACCATTTAATTTTCACAACAGTCACATGGGCTCATTATTGTCCCCATTTGAAAGAAGAGAAAACCAAAGCCCATAAATGTCTGTGTCTGGCCCAGGGTGTAGAGAAAAAAGAACCCAGGTCTGCTTTTGGTGGGAATATAAAATGGAATAGCCTTTATGAAAAAAAGGGATGGAGGCTCCTCAAAAAATTAACAATAGTCCAGGCATGGTGGCTCATGTCTATGATCTCAGCACTTTGAGAAGCTGAGGTTGGCGGATCACTCGAGGAAAGGAGTTCAAGATCAGCCTCGCCAACACGGTGAAACCCTGTCTCTACTAAAAATACAAAAATTAGCCAAGCATGGTGGTAACACGGCTGTAATCCCAGTTATTCAGGAGGCCTAGGCATGAGAACAGCTTGAACCTGGGAAGTGGAGGTTGCAGTGAGCTAAGATCACACCAGTGCCCCCCAGCCTGGGTGAGACAGCAACACTATCACCAAAAAAAAAAAAAAAAAAAATTAAAAACAGAACTAACATATGATGCAGCAACTCCACTTCTGGGTATATATTTAAACAACTGTGGATGCTAGTCCTTTCTGTTTGTTAGTTTTCCTTCTAACAGTCAGACCTCTTAGCTGCAGGCCTGTTGGAATTTGCTGGAGGTCCACTCCAGACCCTGCTGTTGATACCATCCTGGGTACCACCAGTGGAGGCTGCAAAACAGCAAATATTGCTGCCTGATCCCTCCTATGGAAGCTTCATCCCAGAGGGGCACCTGCCTGTATGAGGTATCTGTCGGCTTCTACTAGGAGGTATCTCCCTAGCTACATGGGGGGTCAAGGACCCACTTGAGGAGGCAGTCTGTCCATTCTCGGAGTTCAAACGCAATGCCGAGAGAACCACTGCTCTCTCTAGAGCTGTCAGACAGGGACGTTTAAGTCTGTAAAGCTGTCTGCTGCCTTCTGTTCTACCATGATCTGTCCCCAGAGGTGGAACCTATAGAGGCAGTAGGCCTTGCTGAGCTGCAGTGGGCTCTGCCAAGTCCGTGCTTCCCAGTTGCTTTGTTTACACTGTAAGCTACTCAAGCCTCAGCAATGGCAGGTGCCCCTCCTCCATGTCAAGCTGTGGCATTGCAGGTCGATCTTAGACTACTGTGCTAGCAGTGAGCAAGGCTCCATGGGCATGGGGCCCACTGAGCCAGGCACGGGAGGGTATCTCCTGGCTTGCCAGTTGCTAAGACTGTGGGAAAAGTACAGTACTTGGTCAAGGGTGTACAGTTTCTCCAGGTACAGTCTGTCACGGCTTCCCTTGGCTAGGAAAGCGAAATCCTCCGACCCCTTGGACTTCCCAGGTAAGGCAATGCCCTGCCCTGCTTCAGCTCCCCCTTCATGGGCTGCACTCACTGTCCAAGAAGTCCCAAGGAGATGAACCAGGTACCTCAGTTGCAAATGCAAAAATCACTCATCTTCTGAGTCCATCTCACTGACAACTGCAGACTGGAGCTGTTCCTATTTGGCCATCAACAAAAAGGACATCCGTACCAAAACCCCATCTGTAGGTCACCAACATCAAGGACCAAAGGTGGATAAAACCACAAAGTTGGGGAGAAACCAGGGCAGAAAAGCTGAAAATTCCAAAAAATAGAGCGCCTCTTCTCCTCTGAAAGATCGCAGCTCCTCGCCAGCAAGGGGACAAAACTGGACAGAGAATGAGTTTGAAGAGTTAACAGAAGTAGGCTTCAGAAGGTCAGTAATAACAAACTTCTCTGAGTTAAAGGAGTAAGTCCTAACCAATTGCAAGGAAGCTAAAAACCTTGAAAAAAGGTTAGACAAATGGCTAACTAGAATAAACAGTATAAAGAATACCTAAAATGACCTGATGGAGCTGAAAACCATGGCACAAGAACTTCGGGACACATGCACAAGCTTCAATAACTGATTTGATCAAGAGGAAGAAAGGATATCAGTGATTGAAGATCAACTTAATGAAATAAAGCGTGAAGATTAGAGAAAAAAGTGAAAAGAAGTGAACAAAACCTCCAAAATATATGGGACTATGTGAAAAGACCAAATCTACATTTGACTGGAATATTGGAAAGTGATGGGGAGAATGGAGCAAAATTAGAAAACACTATTCAGGATATTATCCAGGAGAACTTCCCTAACCTAGCATGGCGGGTCAACATTCAAATTCAGAAAATACAGAGAACACCACAAAGATACTCCTCAAGAAGAGCAACCCCAAGACACATAATCGTCAGATTCACCAAAGATGAAATGAAGGAAAAAATGTTAAGGGCAGCCAGAGAGAAAGGTTGGGTTGCCCACAAAGGGAAGCCCATCAGACTAACAGCAGAACTCTTGGCAGAAACCCTACAAGCCAGAAGAGATCGGGGGCCAATATTCAACATTCTTAAAGAAAAGAATTTTCAACCAAGAATCTCATATCCAGCCAAACTAAGCTTCATAAGTGAAGGAGAAATAAAACCCTTTACAGACAAGCAAAAGCTGAGAGATTTTGTCACCACCAGGCCTGCCCTACAAGAGCTCCTGAAGGAAGCTCTAAATATGGTAAGGAACAACTGGTACCAGCCACTGCAAAAATATGCCAAATTGTAAAGACCATCAATGCTATGAACAAACAGCATCAATTAATGGGCAAAATAACCAGCTAACATCATAAAGACAGGATCAAATTCAAACATAACAATATTAACCTTAAATGTAAATGGGCTAAATGCCCCAATTAAAAGATACAGACTGGCAAATTGGAAAAGAGTCAAGATCCATTGGTATGCTGTATTCAGGAGACCCATCTCATGTGCAAAGACGTACATAGGCTCCAAACAAAAGGATGAAGGAAGATCTACCAAGCATATGGAAAGGAAAAAAAAAAAAAAAAAAAGCAGGGGTTGCAATCCTAGTCTCTGATAAAACAGACTTTAAACCAACAAAAATCAAAAGAGACAAAGAAGGCCAGGACCTAATAGTAAAGGGATTCAACAAGAAGAGCTAACTATCCTAAATATATAAGCATCCCATACAGGAGCACTCACATTCATAAAGCAAGTCCTTAGAGACCTACAAAGAGACTTAGACTCCCACAAAATAATAACGGGAGACTTTAACACCCTGCTGTCAATATTAGACAGATCAACGAGACAGAAGGTTAACAAGGATATTCAGGACATGAACCTGAGTCAGCTCTGGACCAAGCAGACCTAATAGACATCTACAGAACTCTCCATCCCAAATCAACAGAATATACATTCTTCTCAGCACCACATCACACTTATTCCAAAACTGACCACATAATTGGTAGTAAAACACTCCTCAGCAAATGTAAAAGAACAGAAATCACAACAAACTGTCTCTCAAACCACAGTGCAATCAAGCTAGAACTCAGGATTAAGAAACTCACTCAAAACTGCACAACTACATGGAAACTGAACAACCTGCTCCTGAATGACTACTGGGTAAATAACGAAATGAAGGCAGAAATAAGGATGTTCTTTGAAACCAATGAAAACAATGACACAACATACCAGACTCTTTGGGACACACTTAAAGCAGTGTGTAAAGGGAAATTTATAGCACTAAATGCCCACAAGAGAAGGCAGGAAAGATCTAAAATTGACGTGCTAACATCACTATCAAAAGAACTAGAGAGGCAAGAGCAAGCAAATTCAAAAGCTAGCAGAAGGCAAGAAATAACTAAGATCAGAGCAGAACTGAAAGAGATAGAGATATAAAATCCCTTCAAAAAAAAAATCAATGAATCCAGGAGCCAGTTTTTTGAAAAGATCAACAAAATAGACAGTCTGCTAGCAAGAGTAACAAAGAAGAAAAGAGAGAAGAATCAAATAGATACAATAAAAAATGATAAACGGGATATCACCACTGAGGCCATAGAAATACAAACTACCATCAGAGAATACTATAAACAGCTCTACACAAATAAAATAGAAAATCTAGAAGAAATGGATACATTCCTGGACACATACATCCTCCCAAGACTAAAAAAGGAAGAAGTTGAATCTCTGAATAGACCAATAAGAGGTTCTGAAATTGAGGCAATAATAGCCTATCAACCAAAAAAAGTCCAGGACCAGACAGATTTACAGCCGCATTCTACGAGACATACAAAGAGGAGCTGGTACCATTCCTTCTGAAACTATTCCAATCCATAGAAAAAGAGGGAATCCTCCCTGATCATTTTATGAGCCTAGCATCATCCTGATTTTAAAAAAAGCTGGAGGCATCACGCTTCCTGATTTCAAACTATACTACAAGGCTACTGTAACCAAAACAGCATGGTACTGGAACCAAAACAGAGATATAGACCAATGGAACAGAACAGAGTCCTCACAAATAGCACCACACATCTACAATCATCTGATCTTCGACAAACCTGACAAAAACAAGCAATGGGGAAAGAATTTCCTATTTAATAAATGGTGTCGGGAAAACTGGCTTGCCATAGGTAGAAAGCTGAAACTGGATCCCTTCCTTATACCGTATACAAACATTAACTCAAGATAGATTAAAGACTTAAATATAAGACCTAACACCATAAAAACCCTAGAAGAAAACCTCAGCAACAGCATTCAGGACACAGGCATGGGCAAAGACCATGACTAAAACACCAAAAGCAATGGCAAAAAAAGCCAAACTTGACAAATGGGATCTAATTAAACTAAAGAGCTTCTGCACAGCAAAAGAAACTATCATCAGAGTGTGCAGGCAACCTACACAATGGGAGAAAATTTTTGCAATCTATCCATCTGACAAAGGGTTAATACCCAGAATCTACAAAGAACTTAAACAAATTTACAAGAGAAAAAAAAAACAACCCCATCAAAAAGTGGGTAAAGGATATAAACAGACACTTCTCAAAAGAAGACACTTATGCAGCCAACAGACACATGAAAAAATGCTCATTATCACTGGTCAGAGAAATGCAAATCAAAACCACAATATTATCTCACACCAGTTAGAATATCAATCTTTAAAAAGTCAGGAAACAACAGATGCTGGAGAGGCTATGGAGAAATACGAATGCTTTTACACTGTTGGTGGGAGTGTAAATTAGTTCAACCATCGTGGAAGAAAGTATGGTGATTCCTCAAGGATCTAGAACTAGAAATACCATTTGACACAGCGATCCCATTAATGGGTATATACCCAAAGGATTGTGAATCATTCTACTATAAAGACACATGCACACATATGTTTATTCCAGCATTATTCATAACAGCCAAGAGTTGGAACCAACCCAAATGCCCATCAATGATAGACTGTTTAAAGAAAACGTGGCACATACACACCACAGAATACTATGCAGCCATTAAAAAGGGATGAGTTCATGTCCTTTGCAGGGACATGGATGAAGCTGAAAACCATCATTCTAAGCAAACTATCACAGGGACAGAAAACCAAACACCACATGTTCTTACTCACAGGTGGGAGGTGAACAAGAACACATGGACAGAGAGTGGGGAACATCACACTCTGGGGTCTGTCAGGGGTTAGGGGGCTGGTGGAGGGATAGCATTAGGAGAAATACCTAATGTAAATGATGGGATGACGGGTGCAGTAAACCAACATGGCACATGTATACGTATGTAACAAACCTGCACTTTGTGCACATGTACCCTAGAACTTAAAGTATAATTTTAAAAAAAAAACTGAAAACAGAATCAAAATTACAGTAAAGAAAAATCACTACCTCAAAGAGTTATCTGCACCCACATGTTCATTTCAGGATTATTCACAATAGCAAAGCTATAAAAATAACCTAAATGTTCATCAATAGATGAATGAATAAAGAAAATGTGGTGTATATACATAATGAATAAGGTGGCATATATACACAAAAGAGGGAAATCCTGCCGTTTGCACTATCACAGGTGAACATGGAGAACATTATACTAAGTGAAATAAGCAAGACACAGAAAACCATATTATATAATCTTACTTATATGAAATCTAAAATAATCAAACTCATAGAAGTATCGAGTATGCCAGACACAGTGGCTCACACCTATAATCCTAGCACTTAAGGAGGCCAAGGTGGGTGGATCACTTGAAGCCAAGAGTTCCAGACCAGCCTGGCCAACATGACAAAACTCCATCTCTACTAAAAATACAAAAATTAGCCAGGTGTGGTCCCGTGTACCAGTAATCCCAGCTACACTTTGGAGGCTGAGGCTCGAGAATTGCTTAAACCCAGGAGGTGGAGGTTGCAGTAAGCTGAGATCATACCACTACATGGGCAACAGAGCAAGACTCTGCCTCAAAAAAAAAAAAAAAAGTACAGAATAGAATGGCAGTTGTCAGGGGGTGGAGGGAGAGGGAAACGAGGACAGGATGCTCAAAGGGACCAAATTTTAGTTGTGCAGGATGAGTAAGTTCTGGAGATCTACTACACGGCAGTGCCTATAGCTGACAATACTGCATTGTATACTTAAAATCTGCTAAAAGGGTGGACCTTATGTTCAGCGGTCTTTCCACAAAAACATATTATAATTACGTTACTATAATTTAAATTATAACAATAAAGTGAGTAGAAGGAAACTCTGGGAGATGATAGATGTGTTCACAGCCTTGATGGTGTTAATGGTTTCACGGGTATGTAGTTATCCCCAAACTCATGGAGTTATGCACATAGGATACACAGCTTTTTATATGTCAACCATACCTCCATAACATAGTTTAAAGGAAAAAAAGTCACTTTCCAACATCTGTTTGACTCCAAGACCAGAGCTCTTCACCAATTCCACACTGCCCACAGTAGCCCTCAGTCCAGCATTTTGTGTGACATTTTTTTCCCTTTGTAACAAGAGCATTACATCAAAGATATATCTAAAAGTGATTTAATTGCAATACTTTTGGAACACTGTTTATATTAAACACACACAAATCAGAAAATAATTTTTAAGTGTGTCCTGATTTATGATTTTTTAATGCAATGATTTTTACATTTTAAAATTCATAAATCTGGACACAAAATAAATAAGGTTAAGATGGGTAGAAAAATGGTGGTACATAGTCCATCTTCAAGAATTATTTGTTCATTTACAGTACAGCTTTCATGCAGAGTAGCTCATGTTCCACAATGTCAGTTTGATAATAATTTTCTTTTTACCAATAGGATTGGTTTTATTTAGAGGCACACACTATCTACTACTGTACAGCAGAATGGATGTAGGACTCTGACAGATACCAAAAATTTTCCCATTTCAAACACCTCAGATTTCACCACTTGAGAGTAATATTCTTTGGGGCTGACTTTTTTTTTTTTTTTTTTTTTTTTTTTTTTTTTTTTGAGACTGACTCTTGCTTTGCCACCTGGGTTAGAGTGTGATGGCGCCATCTCGGCTCACTGCAACCTCTGCCTCCCAGGTTCAAGCAATTCTTCTGCCTCAGCCTCCCGAGTAGCTGGGATTACAGGCATCTGCCACCACCCTCAGCTAATTTTTGTATTTTAGTAGAGACATGGTTTCACCATGTTGGCCGGGCTGGTCTCAAACTCCCGACCTCAGGCGATCCACCCACCCTGGCCTCCCAAAGTGCTGGGATCACAGGTGTGAGCCGTCACACTCAGCCAGGGCTGACCTCTTTTAAAATATATATTTATTCACAGGGAAAAATAACCTTAAGCCACTAATAGCTTAGTGTGAATAAATATTCCAAGTGCTTCCTGAGAAAAGAACCTAGAATAGAAGGAACAAGCACTGTTAGTTCCTCAGGAAGACAGAGTCCTGATCTGGAGAAGATTACCCAAAGAGGATGGTAGATGGGTCAAGACTAATTTTGGCCTGAATTCGGGCCATTGTGTTGGCCTGAATCAGTGCTTCTTTCTAATGTGAAACAGCTATACTAAGAATAGATTTCATTTATTGGAAAAAAAAAAAATGACAACAGCAGCAACAAAAAAACCACTGCTCATAATCCTAGCCTTTGGGGCCTACCTTGCCCTAATGTAATAAATACAAAAAAACAAAACTGAAAGATTGCATAGAAAAATGTTATGCTTGATCAATTGCAACTATCCAAGTGAGAACCACAACTTGCTTTAAAGGTAGAAGCATCCAAGTATTTTTTGTTGTTGTTGAATCAAAGGAATGAGCTGCTTTCATCCTAATTGAAATTATGCATCCTTTGCATTCATAAAACTTCAGTAACAATTTGAACTGCCAAGGTCTTTAATAATGAGATTATTTGCCTTTCAGAATTGACAGTTATGTTAAAAATCCCACCTCTTTTATCCATCAGAGTCGAGTGCTGCTCATTCAACCTGAATCTTTTTACTAAACATATTGAGTATTTCATAAGTTTAAAAAGAGAGAGAAAGCTTTCAAAAGTCTTTTTTCCTCCTTAGCTTCCTAAAAAAGTCAATTTTTTTAAGTATCTGGAGAGTCTTATTTCACTAAATTATTTTTAGTATAATGTTCAAAAATATTAGATAGCCAAAGACTCAGAAAATCAAATGTGTTCTTTTCTGTTCTAGCTAATGTCCATTAACACCAAAGTTATCACAATTCTTTGAACTAAAGTCACTGAAACTAAAAATTAAAGTTAGCCATCAACAAATTGTATAGATGAAGGTGGTTCCATCTTTAACAGCTCAACATTTTAAATTCCTTCCCAAACAGAGAAAATACTTCTGGACAAGTCATTACACATTACTTTAATGAGACTCCAAATCCTACTTTAAAATAAGTCTTGATGTACCTGCCATTCTCACTTCTTTGAGAGAGGAAACTCATTCAAATGAAGTATGAAAAAAACTTTAAAATGCTACCCAACCATAAGGTGATATAATTTATTGTAATATTCAAAGTAAACTTTTCATTTCTACTTTAAAAACTACCTAATTATAATGCCTTATGTGCCCCGATTCTATTGTGTGGTAGACTGCTTCATATTCTACAGTCTTACAGTGTCAAATAAACCTTGCCTATTCCTGTCATTTTTTTTAGGAATTAATGTACATCCTGAATCTGTATTAGAATATGTTATCCTTTTTGAGAAAATTGTCTTCTTTTTTAAATTTATTTATTATTATTATACTTTAAGTTGTAGGGTACATGTGCATAACGTGCAGGTTTGTTACATATGTATACTTGTGCCATGTTGGTGTGCTGCACCCATCAACTCGTCATTTACATCAGGTATAACTCCCAATGCAATCCCTCCCCCCTCCCCATGATAGGCCCCTGTGTGTGATGTTCCCCTTCCTGAGTCCAAGTGATCTCATTGTTCAGTTCCCACCTATGAGTGAGAACATGCGGTGTTTGGTTTTCTGTTCTTGTGATAGTTTGCTAAGAATGATGGTTTCCAGCTGCATCCATGTCCCTACAAAGGACACAAACTCATCCTTTTTGATGGCTGCATAGTATTCCATGGTGTATATGTGCCACATTTTCTTAATCCAATCTGTCACTGATGGACATTTGGGTTGATTCCAAGTCTTTGCTATTGTGAATAGTGCTGCAATAAACATACGTGTGCATGTGTCTTTATAGCAGCATAATTTATAATCCTTTGGGTATATACCCAGTAATGGGATGGCTGGGTCATATGGTACATCTAGTTCTAGATCCTTGAGGAATCGCCATACTGTTTTCCATAATGGTTGAACTAGTTTACAATCCCACCAACAGTGTAAAGGCGTTCCTATTTCTCCACATCCTCTCCAGCACCTGTTGTTTCCTGACTTTTTAATGATCGCCATTCTAACTGGTGTGAGATGGTATCTCATTGTGGTTTTGATTTGCATTTCTCTGATGGCCAGTGATGATGAGCATTTTTTCATGTGTCTGTTGGCTGTATGAATGTCTTCTTTTGAGAAATGTCTGTTCATATCCTTTGCCCACTTTTTGATGGGGTTGTTTTTTTTTTCTTGTAAATTTGTTTGAGTTCTTTGTAGGTTCTGGATATTAGCCCTTTGTCAGATGAGTAGATTGCAAAAATTTTCTCCCATTCTGTAGGTTGCCCGTTCACTCTGATGGTAGTTTCTTTTGCTGTGCAGAAGCTCTTTAGTTTAATGAGATCCCATTTGTCACTTTTGGCTTTTGCTGCTGTTGCTTTTGGTGTTTTAGACATGAAGTCTTTGCCCATGCCTATGTCCTGAATGGTACTACCTAGGTTTTCCTCTAGGATTTTTATGGTATTAGGTCTAACATTTAAGTCTCTAATCCATCTTGAATTAATTTTCGTATAAGGAGTAAGGAAAGGATCCAGTTTCAGCTTTCTACTTACGGCTAGCCAATTTTCCAAGCACCATTTATTAAATAGGGAATCCTTTCCCCATTTCTTGTTTCTCTCAGGTTTGTCAAAGATCAGATGGCTGTAGATGTGTGGTATTATTTCTGAGGACTCTGTTCTGTTCCATTGGTCTATATCTCTGTTTTGGTACCAGTACCATGCTGTTTTGGTTACTGTAGCCTTGTAGTATAGTTTGAAGTCAGGTAGCGTGATGCCTCCAGCTTTGTTCTTTTGACTTAGGATTGTCTTGGAGATGCGGGCTCTTTTTTGGTTCCATTTGAACTTTAAAGCAGTTTTTTCCAATTCTGTGAAGAAACTCATTGGTAGCTTGATGGGGATGGCATTGAATCTATAAATTACCTTGGGCAGTATGGCCATTTTCACGATATTGATTCTTCCTATCCATGAGCATGGTATGTTCTTCCATTTGTTTGTGTCCTCTTCGATTTCACTGAGCAGTGGTTTGTAGTTCTCCTTGAAGAGGTCCTTTACATCCCTTGTAAGTTGGATTCCTAGGTATTTTATTCTCTTTGAAGCAATTGTGAATGGAAGTTCATTCCTGATTTGGCTCTCTGTTTGTCTGTTACTGGTGTATAAGAATGCTTGTGATTTTTGCACATTAATTTTGTATCCTGAGACTTTGCTGAAGTTGCTTATCAGCTTAAGGAGATTTTCGGCTGAGACAATGGGGTTTTCTAAATATACAATCATGTCATCTGCAAACAGGGACAATTTGACTTCTTCTTTTCCTAACTGAATACCCTTGATTTCTTTCTCTTGCCTAATTGCCCTAGCCAGAACTTCCAACACTATGTTGAATAGGAGTGGTGAGAGAGGGCATCCCTGTCTTGTGCCAGTTTTCAAAGGGAATTTTTCCAGTTTTTGCCCATTCAGTATGATATTGGCTGTGGGTTTGTCATAAATAGCTCTTATTATTTTGAGGTACGTTCCATCAATACCGAATTTATTGAGCATTTTTAGCATGAAGGGCTGTTGAATTTTGTCAAAAGCCTTTTCTGCATCTATTGAGATAATCATGTGGTTCTTGTCTTTGGTTCTGTTTATATGCTGGATTATGTTTATTGATTTGCGAATGTTGAACCAGCCTTGCATCCCAGGGATGAAGCCCACTTGATCATGGTGGATAAGCTTTTTGATGTGTTGCTGAATCCGGTTTGCCAGTATTTTATTGAGGATTTTTGCATAGATGTTCATCAGGGATATGGGTCTAAAATTCTCTTTTTTTGTTGTGTCTCTGCCAGGCTTTGGTATCAGGATGATGTTGGCCTCATAAAATGAGTTAGGGAGGATTCCCTCTTTTTCTATTGATTGGAATAGTTTCAGAAGGAATGGTACCAACTCCTCCTTGTACCTCTGGTAGAATTCAGCTGTGAATCCATCTGGTCCTGGACTTTTTTTGGTTGGTAGGCTATTAATTATTGCCTCAATTTCAGAGCCTGCTATTGGTCTATTCAGGGATTCAACTTCTTCCTGGTTTAGTCTTGGAAGATTGTAAGTGTCCAGGAAATTATCCATTTCTTCTAGATTTTCCAGTTTATTTACGTAGAGGTGTTTATAGTATTCTCTGATGGTAGTTTGTATTTCTGTGGGGTCGGTGGTGATATCCCCTTTATCATTTTTAATTGCGTCGATTTGATTCTTCTCTCTTTTCTTCTTTATTAGTCTGGCTAGTGGTCTGTCAATTTTGTTGATCTTTTCAAAAAACCAACTCCTGGATTCATTGATTTTTTGGAGGGTTTTTTGTGTCTCTATCTCCTTCAGTTCTGCTCTGATCTTAGTTATTTCTTGCCTTCTGCTAGCTTTCGAATGTGTTTGCTCTTGCTTCTCTAGTTCTTTTAATTGTGATGTTAGAGTGTCAATTTTAGATCTTTCCTGCTTTCTCTTGTGGGCATTTAGTGCTATAAATTTCCCTCTACACACTGCTTTAAATGTGTCCCAGAGATTCTGGTATGTTGTATCTTTGTTCTCATTGGTTTCAAAGAACATCTTTATTTCTGCCTTCATTTCGTTATGTACCCAGTAGTCATTCAGGAGCAGGTTGTTCAGTTTCCATGTAGTTGAGCGGTTTTGATTGAGTTTCTTAGTCCTGAGTTCTAGTTTGATTGCACTGTGGTCTGAGAGACAGTTTGTTATAATTTCTGTTCTTGTACATTTGCTGAGGAGTGCTTTACTTCCAATTACGTGGTCGATTTTGGAGTAAGTACGATGTGGTGCTGAGAAGAATGTATATTCTGTTGATTTGGGGTGGAGAGTTCTATAGATGTCTATTAGGTCTGCTTGCTGCAGAGATGAGTTCAATTCCTAGATATCCTTGTTAACTTTCTGTCTCGTTGATCTGTCTAATGTTGACAGTGGAGTGTTGAAGTCTCCCATTATTATTGTATGGGAGTCTAAGTCTCTTTGTAAGTCTCTAAGGACTTGCTTTATGAATCTGGGTGCTCCTGTATTGGGTGCATATATATTTAGGATAGTTAGCTCTTCCTGTTCAATTGATCCCTTTACCATTATGTAATGGCCTTCTTTGTCTCTTTTGATCTTTGATGGTTTAAAGTCTGTTTTATCAGAGACTAGTATTGCAACCCCCGCTTTTTTTTGTTCTCCATTTGCTTGGTAAATCTTCCTCCATCCCTTTATTTTGAGCCTATGTATGTCTCTGCATGTGAGATGGGTCTCCTGAATACAGCAGACTGATGGGTCTTGACTCTTTATCCAGTTTGCCAGTCTGTGTCTTTTAATTGGAGCATTTAGTCCATTTACATTTAAGGTTAATATTGTTATGTGTGAACTTGATCCTGCCATTATGATATTAACTGGTTATTTTGCTTGTTAGTTGATGCAGTTTCTTCCTAGCCTAAATGGTCTTTACATTTTGGCATGTTTTTGCAATGGCTGGTACCGGTTGTTCCTTTCCATGATTAGTGCTTCCTTCAGGGTCTCTTGTAAGGCAGGCCTAGTGGTGACAAAATCTCTAAGCATTTGCTTATCTGTAAAGGATTTTATTTCTCCTTCACTTATGAAACTTAGTTTGGCTGGATATGAAATTCTGGGTTGAAAATTCTTTTCTTTAAGAATGTTGAATATTGGCCCCCATTCTCTTCTGGCTTGTAGAGCTTCTGCCGAGAGATCTGCTGTTAGTCTGATGGGCTTCCCTTTGTGGGTAACCCGACCTTTCTCTCTGGCTGCCCTTAAGATTTTTTCCTTCATTTCAACTTTGGTGACTCTGGCAATTATGTGTCTTGGAGTTGCTCTTCTCGAGGAGTATCTTTGTGGCATTCTCTGTATTTCCTGGATTTGAATGTTGGCCTGCCCTACTAGGTTGGGGAAGTTCTCCTGGATGATATCCTGAAAAGTGTTTTCCAACTTGGTTCCATTTTCCCCCTCACTTTCAGGCACCCCAATCAGACGTAGATTTGGTCTTTTTACATCATCCCATACTTCTTGCAGGCTTTGTTCATTTCTTTTTCTTCTTTTTTCTTTTGGTTTCTCTTCTCGCTTCATTTCATTCATTTGATCCTCATTCGCTGATACTCTTTCTTCCAGTTGATTGAGTCGGTTACTGAAGCTTGTGCATTTGTCATGTATTTCTCGTGTCATGGTTTTCATCTCTTTCATTTCGTTTATGACCTTCTCTGCATTAATTACTCTAGCCATCAATTCTTCCACTTTTTTTTCCAAGATTTTTAGTTTCTTTGCGCTGGGTACGTAATTCCTCCTTTAGCTCTGAGAAATTTGATGGACTGAAGCCTTCTTCTCTCATCTCGTCAAAGTCATTCTCCATCCAGCTTTGATCCGTTGCTGGCGATGAGCTGCGCTCCTTTGCCGGGGGAGATGCACTCTTATTTTTTGAATTTCCAGCTTTTCTGCCCTGCTTTTTCCCCATCTTTGTGGTTTTATCTGCCTCTGGTCTTTGATGATGGTGATGTACTGATGGGGTTTTGGTATAGGTGTCCTTCCTGTTTGATAGTTTTCCTTCTAACAGTCAGGACCCTCAGCTGTAGGTCTGCTGGAGATTGCTTGAGGTCCACTCCAGACCCTGTTTGCCTGGGTATCAGCAGCAGAGGCTGCAGAAGATAGAATATTTCTGAACAGCGAGTGTACCTGTCTGATTCTTGCTTTGGAAGCTTCCTCTCAGGGGTGTACTCCACCCTGTGAGGTGTGGGGTGTCAGACTGCCCCTAGTGGGGGATGTCTCCCAGTTAGGCTACTCAGGAGTCAGGGACCCACTTGAGCAGGGAGTCTGTACCTTCTCAGCTCTCAACCTCCGTGTTGGGAGATCCACTGCTCTCTTCAAAGCTGTCAGACAGAGTCGTTTGCATCTGCAGAGGCTTCTGCTGTGTTTGTTATTGTTTACTGTGCCCTGTCCCCAGAGGTGGAGTCTACAGAGACAGGCAGGTTTCCTTGAGCTGCTGTGAGCCCCACCCAGTTCGAGCTTCCCAGCAGCTTTGTTTACCTACTTAAGCCTCAGCAATGGCGGGCGCCCCTCCCCCAGCCTCGCTGCTGCCTTGCCGGTAGATCACAGACTGCTGTGCTAGCAATGAGGGAGGCTCCGTGGGCGTGGGACCCTCCCGGCCAGGTGTGGGATATGATCTCCTGGTGTGCCTGTTTGCTTAAAGCACTGTATTGGGGTGGGAGTTACCCGCTTTTCCAGGTGTTGTGTGTCTCAGTTCCCCTGGCTAGGAAAAGGGATTCCCTTCCCCCTTGCGCTTCCCAGGTGAGGCGATGCCTTGCCCTGCTTCAGCTCTCGCTGGTCGGGCTGCAGCAGCTGACCAGCACCGATTGTCCGGCACTCCCCAGTGAGATGAACCCAGTACCTCAGTTGAAAATGCAGAAATCACCGGTCTTCTGTGTGGCTCGCGCTGGGAGTTGGAGACTGGAGCTGTTCCTATTCGGCCATCTTGCTCTGCCCCGAGAAAATTGTCTTACTTTATTAAAGTCTTAACTGCCAGGAAGCAAGGTAGAGAAGCATAAGTAGAGGACCAAAAGCTTTAAAAAGAAATCCGACAAGACAGATAATAGTTAACACTTATAAGGTGATCACTACTTTCTGAGTTCTTTACACACCAAGTCCTTTAATCCTTACAATGACCTTGTAAGTGCTGTTCACACACGAGTTAAAGAAACTGAGGTACTGAGAGGTTAAATAACATCCTAGGTATCTTACCTTTAATAACTTGCTGTGATGGTTAATACTGAGTGTCAACTTGATTGGATTAAAGGATACAAATATTGATCCCGGGTGTGTCTGTGAAGGTGTTGCCAAAGGAGATTAACATTTGAGTCAGTGGACTGGGAAAGGCAGACCCACACTTAATCTGGATGGACACAACCTAATCAGCGGCCAGTGTGGCTAGAATATAAGCATGCAAAAAAACGTGAAAAGAGACTGGCTTAGCCTCCCAGCCTACATCTTTCTCGGGTGCTGGATGCTACCTGCCCTCAAACACCAGACTCCAAGTTCTTCAGTTTTAGAACTCGGACTGGCTCTCCTTGCTCTTCAGCCTGCAGACAGTCTATTGTGGGACCTTGTGATCATGTGTGTTAATACTTAATAAACTTGCCTATATATATATTCTATTAGTTTTGTCCCTCTTGAGAACCCTAATATTCTTGCCTATGTCCATTTACATGCTAGTAATGGGCATACGCAAGTTATTAAAGGTAAGATATTTAAGAATATGCATGTTTAATAATATGCCCATTTACTTACTGATATGCTTAGTAATATGTCCATTTACTAATTTGTAAATGGACATAGGCAAGTCATTAAAGGTAAGATGGGATAATCAAGCAATGTTACCTATATTTAAAAATAGGGAAGACAACCATGTTTGCCCTTGGTTCCTCTGTCAACAAACTCCAAGTCTGCAGAAATTTTGGGCTCACTATTATATTCTTATTAAGAGTAACTTATTTATCATTCTTGGATGCAAAGAAGGAATGAGAGCAAGTGTCTTGCTTTGCTTTTATGAGGAGAGGACCCATGAACAGAAGCATCTCTTGAAAAGCTTGAGGCTAGTTATTTACATTAATGGCAATTATATTAATAAATTATCTAACACCAATCTTTTATAAGCTACTTAGAAAATCAATTTTGAGTTAGTGAGAGAGGAAGTAGCAAAAGCCTTCCATCAAGAAGAGGAAATGGGGCTGAATTTGTAAGTATGTGCATGTATATGGGAGTCAGGGCAGGGTCTTAAATAATCACAGATCAGTAGGAAGGCTTTGGGTTAGAGTAACAGAGTGTCAGTTAGAAGGAGGACACAGAATAATGAAAAAAGATGACAAATGTAATTATGCTGCAATTTGACCATGGGCCCTGATGATAGCTAAATTCACCCAGGCAGATATGGGTGAGTTACATAGCACATAGGAACTCTGTACTCTATAACCAAGAATTGTAAAAGAAAAGCCAAAGAGTCATAGTTATGTGGATCTATCAGATTGTTTTATAGAGCCTATGTAGAGTTAGCCAAAAGTTGAGATTTGAGGACACAGTCCTCTAGACTGCCAGGCCAGCCCTAGACTCCTGATACCTACAGCAAGGAGTCAGAGTCCAGCTAGGAAGGTAGAGGGGGAGAGTCCATACAAGACTCCTAAGACTATTCTCACTTCAGACACCAACTGCAAGTTCAGGGGTTTCTCAAAAACCACCCTCTGGTTCAATAATTCTACAGGACTCACAAAACTCCCTAAAAACAATTATATGCATAGTTATGGTTTATTATAGGGAAAGGATACAAATTAAAATCAGCCAAAGGAAGAGGGCAGAATCTGAAAGGACACCAAACATGAAACTTCCACTGTGCTCAGGACATTACCCTCTCAGCATCAATGTGTGATAATATGCATGAAATTGTCAACCAGGGATGCTCATCTGAGTTTCTATGTTCAAAGTTTTTATTGGGGCTTGTATTCATTTCCTAAGGTTGCCATAAAAAAGTGCCATAAACTGGGTGGCTTAAACAACTGAATGTTTTTGTCCCACTGCTCTAGAGGATGGAAATCTGAAATCAACGTGTCAGCAGGGCCTCACTCCCTCTGAAACCTATAGGGGACAATCCTTCTTTGCCTCTTCTAGTTTCTGGTGTTTCTCTGCACTTCTCACTCGCAGCTGCATCCATTCCCATCTCTGTCTCCATCGCCACACGACATTCTCCTTTCACATGTCTCTCTCTTTTCATAAGGACACCAGTCATATTATTGGATGGTGGTTGGCTTCATCTTAACAAATTACATCCACAATGACGCTATTTCCAAAGGTCACATTCCATGATACTGGAGTTTAAGACTTCAACATATCTTTTGGGGGGCGCATGATTCAACCCATAAAAGGCTTCCCTTAACATAGGCATGATTGACTGGTGGCCCACATAGCTGATAACCCTTTCCAGGTTGACAGTGTGGCCCTAAACCCCTACCCTAGATCACATGGTTAATCTTTCTGGTGTGTCCAGCCATTGTCCAAAACAAAGACACTCCTATCAGGTATGACACAGGTTGCCTTTCAGAAGCTGAAGACAAAGTCCAGAGCTCTTTTTGAGCAAGGCCAAATTCTTTACTACACAAAGCCTTAATAATTTTCCACTGATTCATCTTAAAGCTGTTTTAGAATATCAGAAGTAGAAAAAAATATAATAGATATGTACAGATGATTAAGATGACAATATTACATATAATATTCAGTGGCAGCGGTCAAAATGACATCAGCTTCCTTAGTCAAATAAGCTTCAAAGCTTTGATTAAAAATTCACTGATTTTTTAAACAGAGTTCAGATATTTTGAGATACACAAACTAGAAATAATTTTAGTGTTTAAGTGACAAGATAGCAGTGACGTCAAGGAGAATATACATTTACATACATCATTTGAGAGAAAAATCTTCCTATTTTTATAGCAATTACTGTGACATTTGCTATACAAAATTAAAACATGTAAACCCTCTTATATCCCAATTTCATAATCTTCATGACCACAAGTTGGTTTGAGGCCATTAAGAAGCCATCCTGACCTCAATATCCTCTCCAATACGCCTCAAAACCAAAGACTGCTCTAAATTTGGAGTACCATCACTTTATTAAAAGAGGGGTGAGGGGAGGGATTCCAAGGTGGCCAAATAGGAACAGCTCCAGTCTACACCTCCCAGGGTGAGTGATGCAGAAGATGGGTGATTTCTGCATTTCCAACTGAGGTGCAGGGTTCATCTCACTGGGGCTTGTCAGACAGTGGGTACAGGACAGTTGGTGCAGCCCAGGGAGCGTGAGCCAAAGCAGGGCGAGGCATCACCTCACCCAGGAAGTACAAGGGGTTGGGAAATTCCCTTTCCTAGCCAAGGGAAGCTGTGATAGATGGCACCCAGGAAATCGGGTCAGTCCCACCCTAGTATTGCACTTTTCCAATGGTCTTAGCAAATGGCACACCAGGAGATTATATCCCACACCTGGCTTGGAGGGTCCCACGCCCACGGAGCCTCACTCATTCCTAGCACGGCAGTCTGATATCAAACTGCAAGGTGGCAGTGAGGCTTAGGGAGGGGTACCTACCATTGCTGAGGCTTGAGTAGGTAAACAAGTAGCTGGGAAGCTTGAACTGGGTGGAGCCCACCACAACTCAAGGAGGCCTGCCTGCCTTTGTAGACTCCACCTCTGCAGGCAGGGCATAGCTGAACAATAGGCAGCAGAAACTTCTGCAGACTTAAAAGTCCCTGTCTGACAGCACTGAAGAGAGTAGTGGTTCTCCAAGCACAGAATTTGAGATCTGAGAACGAACAGACTGCCTTCTCAAGTGGGTCCCTGACCCCCGAGTAGCCGAACTGGGAGACACCTCCCAACAGGAGCCGACTGACACCTCATACAGCCAGGTGCCCCTCTGAGACGAAGCTTCCAGAGGAAGGATCAGGCAGCAACATCTGCCATTCTGCAATATTTGCTGTTCTGCAGCCTCCGTGCGTGATATCCAGGCAAACAGGATCTGGAGTGGACCTCAAGCAAACTCCAACAGACCTGCAGCTGAGCATCCTGACTGTTAGAAGGAAAACTAACAAACAGAAAGAACATCCACACCAAAACCCCATCTGGATGGCACCATCATCAAAGACCAAAGGTAGATAAAACCACAAAGATGTGGAGAAACTAGAGCAGAAAAGCTAAAAATTCTAAAAATCAGAGCACCTCTTCTCCTCCAAAAGAACACAGCTCCTCACCAGCAATGGAACAAAGCTGGACGGAGAATGACTTTGACGAGTTGAGACAAGAAGGCTTCAGATGATTGGTAATAACAAACTTCTCTGAGCTAAAGGAGGATGTTCAAACCCATCGCAAAGAAGCTAAAAACCTTGAAAAAAGATTAGATGAATGGCTAACTAGAATAAACAGCATAGAGAAGACCTTAAATGACCTGATGGAGCTGAAAACCATGGCACAAGAACTATGTGACACATGCACAAGCTTCAGTAGCCAATTCAATCAACTGGAAGAAGGGTACCAGTGACTGAAGATCAAATGAATGAAATAGAGAGAGAAGAGAAGTTTAGAGAAAAAAGAGAAAAAAGAAACTAACAAAGCCCCCAAGAAACATGGGACTATGTAAAAAGACCAAATCTACATCTGATTCGTGTACCTGAAAGTGATGGGGAGAATGGAACCAAGTTGGAAAACACTCTTCAGGATATTACCCAGGAGAACTTCCCCAACCAAGCAAGGCAGGCCAACATTCAAATTCAGGAAACACAGAGAATGCCACAAAGACACTCCTCGAGAAGAGCAACTCCAAGACACATAATTGTCAGATTCACCAAAGTTGAAATGAAGGAAAAAATGTTAAGGGCAGCCAGAGAGAAAGGTCGGGCTACCCACAAAGGGAAGCCCATCAGACTAACAGCAGATCTCTCAGCAGAAACTCAACAAGCCAGAACAGAGTGGGGGCCAATATTCAACATTCTTAAAGAAAAGAATTTTCAACCCAGAATTTCATATCCAGCCAAACTAAGCTTCATAAGTGAAGGAGAAATAAAATCCTTTACAGACAAGCAAATGCTGAGAGATTTTCTCACCACTAGGCCCACCTTACAAGAGCTCCTGAAGGAAGCACTAAACATGGAAAGGAACAACTGGTACTAGCCACTGAAAAAACATGCCAAATTGTAAAGACCATTGATGCTAGGAAGAAACTGCATCAACTGATGAGCAAATTAACCAGCTAACATCATAATTACAGTATCAAATTCACACATAACAATATTAACCTTAAATGTAAATGGGATAAATGCTCCAATCAAAAGACACAGACTGGCAAATTGGATAAAGAGTCAAGACCCATCAGTGTGCTGTATTCAGGAGACCCATCTCACCTGCACAGACACAAATAGGCTCAAAATAAAGGGATGGAGGAAGATCTACCAAGCAAATGGAAAACAAAAAAAAAGCAGGGGTTGCAATCCTAGTCTCTGATAAAACAGACTTTAAACCATCAAAGATCAAAAGAGACAAAGAAGGCCATTACATAATGGTAAAGGGATCAATTCAACAAGAGCTAACTATCTTAAATATATATACACTCAATACAGGAGCACCCAAATCCATAAAGCAAGTCCTTAGAGACCTACAAAGAAACTTACACTCCCACACAATAATAATGGGAGACTTTAACACCCCACTGTCAACATTAGACAGATCAACAAGACAGAAAGTTAACAAGGATATCCTGAAATTGAACTCAGCTCTGCACCAAGGAGACCTAATAGACATCTACAGAACTCTCTACCCCAAATCAACAGAATATACATTCTTCTCAGCACCACATGCACTTATTCCAAAATTGACCACATAGTTAGAAGTAAAGCACTCCTCAGAAAATGTAAAAGAACAGAAATTTTAACAAACTGTCTCTCAGCCACAGTGCAATCAAACTAGAACTCAATCAAAACCACTCAACTACATGGAAACTGAACAACCTGCTCCTGAACAACTACTGGGTATATAACGAAATGAAGGCAGAAATAAAGATGTCATTTGAAACCAATGAGAACAAAGACACAACATACCAGAATCTCTGGGACACATTTAAAGCAGTGTATAGAAGGAAATTTATAGCACTCAATGCCCACAAGAAAAAGCAGGAAAGATCTAAAATTGACAGCCTAACATCACAATTAAAAGAACTAGGGAAGCAAGAGCAAACACATTCAAAAGCTAGCAGAAGGCAAGAAATAACTAAGATCAGACCAGAACTGAAGGAGATAGAGACACAAAAAACCCTTCAAAAAATTAATGAATCCAGGAGTTGGTTTTTTGAAAAGATCAACAAAACTGACGGACTGCTTGCAAGAGTAACAAAGAAGAAAAGAGAGAGGAATCAAATAGATACAATAAAAAATGATAAACGGGATATCACCACTGATCCCACAGAAATACAAACTACCATCAGCGAATACTATAAACACCTCTACACAAATAAAATAGAAAATCTAGAAGAAATGGATAAATTTCTGGACACATACACGCTCCCAAGACTAAACCAGGAAGAAGTTGAATCCCTGAATAGACCAGTAACAGGCTCTGAAATTGTGGCAATAATTAATAGCCTACCAATCAAAAAAAGTCCAGGACCAGACAGATTCACAGCTGAATTCTACCAGAGGTACAAGGAGGAGCTGGTACCATTCCTTCTGAAACTATTCCAATCAACAGAAAAAGAGGGAATCCTCCCTAACCCATTTTATGAGGCCAGCATTATCCTGATACCAAAGCCTGGCAGAGACACAACAAAAAAAGAGAATTTTAGACCAATATCCCTGATGAACATCGACGCAAAAATCCTCAACAAAATACTGGCAAACCAAATCCAGCAGCACATCAAAAAGCTTAGCCACCATGATCAAGTGGGCTTCATCCCTGGGATGCAAGGCTGATTCAATACATGCAAATCGATAAACGTAATCCAGCATATAAACAGAACCAAAAACAAAAATCACATGAGTATCTCAATAGATGCAGAGAAGGCCTTCAACAAAATTCAACAGCCCTTCATGCTAAAAACTCTCAATAAATTAGGTATTGATGGAACATACCTCAAAATAATAAGAGCTATTTATGACAAACCCATAGCGAATATCATAATGAATGGGCAAAAACTGGAAGCATTCCCTTTGAAAACTGGCACAAGATAGGGATGCCCTCTCTCACCACTCCTATTCAACACAGTATTGGAAGTTCTGGCCAGGATGATCAGGCAGGAGAAAGAAATAAAGGGTATTCAAGTAGGAAAAGAGGAAGTCAAATTGTCCCTGTTTGCAGATGACATGATTGTATATTTAGAAAACCCCATTGTCTCAACCAAAAATCTCCTTAAGTTGATAAGCAACTTCAGCAAAGTCTCAGGATACAAAACCAATATGCAAAAATCACAAGCATTCCTATACAACAATAACAAACAGAGAGCCAAATCATGAGTGAACTCCCATTCACAATTGCTTCAAAGAGAAGAAATTATCTAGGAATCCAACTTACAAGGGATGCGAAGGACCTCTTCAAGGAGAACTACAAACCACTGCTCAACAAAATAAAAAAGGACACAAACAAATGGAAGAACATTCCATGCTCATGGATAGGAAGAATCAGTCTTGTGAAAATGGCCATACTGCCCCAGGTAATTTATAGATTCAATGCCATCGCCATCAAGCTACCAATAACTTTCTTCACAGAATTGGAAAAAACTAAAGTTCATATGGAACCAAAAAAGAGCCTGCATTGCCAAGACAATCCTAAGTCAAAAGAACAAAGCTGGAGGGATCATGCTACCTGATTTCAAACTATACTACAAGGCTACAGTAACCAAAACAGCATGGTACGGGTACCAAAACAGAGATACAGACCAATGGAAAAGAAGAGAGCCCTCAGAAATAATACCATGCATCTACAACCATCTGATCTTTGACAAACCTGCCAAAAACAAGAAATGGGTAAAGGATTCCCTATTTAATAAATGGTGCTGTGAAAACTGGATAGCCATATGTAGAAAGCTGAAAGTGGATACCTTCCTTACACCTTATACAAAAATTAATTCAAGATGGATTAAAGACTTAAATGTTAGACTTAAAACCATAAAAACCCTAGAAGAAAACCTAGGCAATACCATTCAGGCCATAGGCATAGGCAAGGACTTCATGACTAAAACACCAAAAACAATGGCAGCAAAAGCCAAAATTGACAAATGGAATCTAATTAAACTAAAGAACTTCTGCATAGCAAAAGAAACTATCATCAGAGTGTACAGGCAACATACACAATGGGAGAAAATTTTTGCAATCCACCCATCTGACAAAAGGCTAATATCCAGAATCTAAAAAGGACTTGAACAAATTTACAAGAAAAAAAAAAAAAAAAATCAAAAGGTGGGCAAAGGATATGAACAGACACTTCTCAAAAGAAGACATTTATGCAGCCAACAGACACATGAATGTTCATCATCACTAGCCATCAGAGAAATGCAAATCAAAACCACTATGAGATATCATCTCACACCAGTTAGAATGCCGATCATTAAAAAGTCAGGAAACAACAGGTGCTGGAGAGGATGTGGAGAAATAGGAACACTTTCACACTGTTGGTGGGACTGTAAACGAGTTCAACCATTGTGGAAGACAGTGTGGTGATTCCTCAAGGAACTTGAACTAGAAATACCACTTGACCCAGACATTCCATTACTAGGTATATACCCAAAGGATTATAAATCATGTTGCTATAAAGACACATGCACACATATGTTTACTGCAGCACTATTCACAATAGCAAAGACTTGGAACCAACCCAAATGTCCATCAATGATAGACTGGATTAAGAAAATGTGACACATATACACCATGGAATACTATGCAGCCATAAAAAAGGATGAGTTCATGTCCTTTGTAGAGGGACATGGATGAACCTGGAAACCATGATTCTGTGCAAACTATCACAAGGACAGAAAACCAAACACCACATGTTCTCACTCATAGGTGGGAATCAAACAATGAGAACACTTGGACACAGGAAGGGGAACATCACACACCGGGGCCTGTTGTGGGGTGAGGGGAAGGATAGCATTAGGAGATATACTTAATGTAAACGACAAGTTCATGGGTGCAGCACACCAACCTGGCACATGTATACATATGTAACAAACCTGCACGTTGTGCACATGTACCCTGGAATTTAAAGTATAATAAAAAAAGAGGGGTGAGCAGGTGTTGATGATGCTAGCACCTTTGACTGTCACTAATGTAATAAGAAGAAAATGTAAAGAATTTTAAAGGAGAGAATATGCAGAATCGTGTCCTCAGAATTTAGGATCTAAAAGAGCTGGTTATCTATTTGAAGATGTCTCTACAGAATATTCCTTAAGAATGAGGAATATATTGTTAAATGTGCATGAGGCCAACCATATTCATGCTGAATCCATAGAAACATAGTCAAATGGGGGAGGTGAAGAACACTTTAACTCAGGCAAAGCAAATCTGACCAGGAAAAAAAATAAAAAAATAAAAAAATAAAACCTTTTCCAGAAATTAAGTTTGAGGTTTCCTTCAGAAAGGCAAATGAATCTAGAAATATTCTAATTCTCTATTCTTCCCTCTTCCTACACTTAGTCCATTTGTGCAGTTATAAAAAAAAAAAAAAAAACTATGGACTCATTAATTTATAAAGAATAGAAGTGTACGTCTCACACTTCTGGAGGCTGAGAAGTCAAAGATCCAGGTGCCAACGTTTGGTGCCTGGCGAGGGCCCATTCTCTGTTTCCAAGATGGTGCCTTGTTACTGTATGCTCAGGAAGAGATGAATTCTGCGTCCTCACACGGTGGAAGAGCTGGAAAGGCAGGAACAGGTTCCCTTCGATCTTGAGCCCTGTTATAAAGGTGCTAACTACATTTATAAGGGTGAAGCCCTGAGAACTTAATCACCTCCCAAAGGACACACCTCTACAGATTGTTGCATTGGGGATTAAGTTTCAACATGAATTTTGGAGGGAACACCATTATTCAAACCGTAGCATCCATTGGACTCTCTGAGCATCAGACCACTCCACCTTGTTAACAAGTGCTGTCATTCTACACTGCCCAGGTTTATGAGAAGAAACACAAGTCTAACATCATAACCTGCTTCCAGTTCAGCAGATTGGAGATCTCCATGCAAGCAAGCTGATCTTTTGAGAGTGAAAAATGTAGAGAGTTGGAGTCTGTCTTCAACTTGTTTCTGTTACTGGATCACTAAAATGTCCTTTGGCTGATTCTTCCTCTCTCAGGTCTCACTCACTGTAAGTACCTTCTCTGACTCATGAGTTAAGCCCCAACCCCAAGACATTCTGAGCTCTCATCCTCCCTGTAGTATTCCATTCATCATTCTAACCTATCTGCATTGCAATTGGCTGTTTTCTTATCTACCTCTCCAGTGGACACCAACCTAGGTAAAGCAGAGGCTATACCTAACCTGATCCTCACTGCGTCTTCAGTACCTAATACCATGCTTGGCAGCACATAGTACTCAAGAGATGTCTGTAGAATGGAATAGAATAGAGCAACATGGAAACAATTTCAATGGAATGAAATGGCATGGAGTGGAATGGAATGATGTAGTCCCATGACTCCCCTCCCTTAGTAATTTTTCTGTCCAGAACTGAACCCCTAACCTATGAAGACTGCCTTGGGCAAAGAAGCAGTGTCAACAGAACCAGCTAACAAAAATTAAGAAGGGTGATATCAGACCTGAAGTGATACAATCAACCATGCAATATGGAAAGCAAACAAGCTCAAGAACTACACTGCTTCTACCAGAGATGGTTGGCTTTGAGCATCACTACGGTAGACAAGCAATACAGTAGATCCTGCGGTTTACTCAGGTAGAGATGCATTTCCTTTATTCTACCTAAAAAAAAATCTCTGATAGATTCTGTCTACATATTAATACTTTCCAAGTTCACACTTAGCCCCCGATGCATTTTCACCTTCCCCAGAGTACACCAGCTTGCCATGCCATCTAGATGGAGCATTATTCATGTATTCTACAATTATTTATTGAGTTCACTTGATGTTAGAGGGTCCATGCCATTGCAAGAGACAATTTATTTAGGAGCACAGACTTGAGTTGGAGAGAAATGGATTTGAATGCTGATTCTAGCATTAACTAGCTCAATGTCCCTAAGGCAATTATGGAATCTCTCTGCACCTCAGTTTTCTCATCTATAAAATGGGACTAGTAATTCTTACCTCACAGACAAGGCCCCAGTTTATTGCTAGGATGTTTTGCAGCGCTGTTTATAGAGGTATGGGGAATAACAAATGAAATGCAAAATGCCTGCCTCAAAGTTAGCACCCTCAAGTGCTACCTAATATCACACACCAAGGTGAATCAGAAATGGATCCTATCCTCAAGGAGCTTACAGTCAAGAATGGAAAATTATGCATGCATACACAGAAAATAAAGCGCATAACACAATTGTCAGTGCAGACAAGGGACAGCCGAGCCTGGGAAGAATCTTACTGTTGCTAGCTACTGCCTGGTAACTTCTCATTTGTCTTGTGAAACATTTCTGAAACATGTCATATTGAAAGAAAATAAAGACCAGTATGGGGGTTACTAAAATCAAAGATTAAAGTCCCAAAGGCCAAAATTAATGCTTGTGAATCTCTACACTTACACAAAGTTCTTCAAAATGCAGATGCCTGAGTACTATATGGCTCATTCTGATGTCCATAAATCAGCCGCAGATGCAGCAGTAGTAGTGTGAATATAGTTTGGTTAAAATGTAATTTATTCTTATTAAAGGCCTTTCTGTGCCTGACTCAGTGGAGAGCTCTCTACCCATCAGGATTATTACTCTCCTGATGAACCCAATAGAGCATGAAGAGGGACCAGTTGAGTCAGGATGGTCTGCTTAGAAACGTGATGGCCTAATCCAGCTTGGGAACAATATTTTCAACTCCCCTGAAGGGAAGAGCTCTAATTAATGATAGCAGGGCACATCGCCTATGCCCAGATAAAGCTTGGCTTTAAACTCTAGTCCATGGAATCAGACTCCTTCCACTTTTTAATATATGGATTTTAAGAGTTCGTTCAGCAAAATAAGGAAAGATATTCTCTATTTCCATTCTCCTCAGCATGTAACTTCATATGCATTACTGAACTATAAGTAACATTTTTAATTGCATGACAAAAATATTCCATGCAGCAACTGCTCTTAATAATATACTTACCATTGCTCGTTTCATTACCTGATAATTACCAGATCATTAGAGCAAATAATACATTCTTGTGGGATAAACTTATGGCAGTAATTTTAGAGTAAAGAATAGAAAAGCTCTCTTAAAGTTGCCAGCCAGTAGGCAATGTGCAGAATTAGCTACTGAACTAAATGAATAGAAATGTATATTCTAAAAGTAAACAGCAGTATAATGACATTTATAGCTAATTCTGGATCATGAAATCAAAAAGAAAATGGCTGGAAAATCCAACCCTCTCATTTTACAGGTAAGGACAATGAGGTAGTGAAGTTGAATTGCCCCCACAGGCTAATTGTGTCCATAGGAGCAAAGTCTGGACAAGAATGGGTCTCTCGTCCCTTATCTTGAAGCTCCTCCTTTTTATCACAGCATCCTCTAAATGCAACATACATTTGGTTTTTAAAACCCAGATAAACTGAAATGTTTGGAGACTACAAAGAGCTAGTTAGTTGGACTTTCTAGTTAGGCTTTCAGACCAAAAACTAATCTTTTCTAACTCACAATTTTTACAGGGATTGAAGAGGCAAGATCTCAATGTCAAGTCTCTCTCACCCTGGTTCCAGACAGTTATCCAGCCCAGGACACATTTTTCTCCAATCCACTTGGACAACTTCTCATCGGCCTTCAGATGGCAGCTTAAGAACCCCTTCCCCAGCCAGGCCTTGTCTACCTTCAGAGTAGGTGAGCTGCTCAACAGTGTGGGACTATAGTTCTGTCTCCTGTGATAAAATCACGTCATTATTTGTAATTAACCACTTATTTGTTTCTCCCCACTAGACCATTAGTTCTCAAACATAACCATATTTTAGAATCACCTGGATGGCTTGTGAAACTACAAATCACTGGGCCTCACCCCTGGAGTTTCTGATTCAGGTCTGAAGTGGGTCCTGAGACTTTATAGTCCTAACAAGTTCACAGGTGGTGCTGGTGTTACAGATACCACCCACCTTGAAAACTGCTAAGCTGCCAGACATGGTGGCTCACGCCTGTAATCCCAGCACTTTGGGAGGCTGAAGCGGGTGGATCACCTGAGGTCAGGAGCTCAAGACCAGCCTGGCCAACATGGCAAAACCCTGTCTCTACTAAAAATACAAAAATTAGGCAGGCGTGGTGGTAGGTGCCTGTAATCCCAGCTACTCGGTAAGCTGAGGCAGGAAAATTGCTTGAACCCAGGAGGCGGAGTTGGTGACAAGAGTGAAACTCCATCTCAAAAAAGAAGAAAAGAAGAAAAAAAAAAGAAAACCACTAAGCTAGACTATGAGACTCATGAAGCAAGGGGCAAAGTCTGTCCTATTCATCATTCTATCCCTAGTGTCTAGCACAGTGCATGGCACACAGTGAGTTCCCAAAAACTAGATGATAAATGAAGGATTTTCCTCTCTGAGACAAAAAGTTACAACTCCAAACATCTAGAGTATAACATTAAGGGAAGCTTGGTGAAGGATATACAGGAACCCTGTAGCATCTTTGCAATTTTTCTATAAATCTTAAGTTATTTCAAAAATAAAAGTTTTATATACACACACATGCACACACATATATCTCCATGCTCAGGCATGACCTTAAGATATACCCCCGATGTTTCTTTTTTTAGTCAATTTCTAATAGAAGTTGATAGAAACTTTTTTTGCTCTTCTCCTCTTGCTGGAAAACACTATCTAGTCCTAGGTAATTGAGCATTCAGGGTTGGCTGGCTTCTAGTAAATAGGTGCATCAGGTTTTTACCTGTAATTGTAGCAGACCCCTCTGACTTCAGCTCCCCTGGACCAAATGAAGAACAGATGTGCACCTGGATGATGCTTTCCATTATTCAGTGGAAGCATCCTAATCATCAGTAAATTACTTCCTGAGTGCCCTTTGTGAGCATGCAGGGCCTGTCTTATACAAAAAGCTGAGACAGCAACTACCTGTTGGAGGGATGATTTATAGACTCTAGGAACGCTTCCTGGCCCAATATTCCTTGCTGCTTCCCCACTCCAACCTGCCACTGGGCTAGGATTTTCACCAGGAGAGATGGCCCTTAGGTTTCAAGCCTTGCCTCTCTGTAAGTCCTCTGTTAAAATGCCAATGTGGTAGCACTTTCAAACATTATCCAACATTTCACCCCTAGATAGGATTCATTTATCAGACTGCTTCCCAGTTTGACAGCCAGCCATAGGAGTCACAAAAAAAGTCGTGCTTGGGAAGGGAGTGTGCAAGAGCAGACCTGGGTCTAGAACCTCAGGGCAGGGGACACACAGGAGAAGTGGGTTTCTGGAGGAGAGGCTGGCCAAAGGTCTTGGAAGGGAAGGGAGGAAGTGGCTAAATGATGTACACCTGGGTGTTGGCCAGCCCTAGGATTCACTGTGCAGTTTCAATGGATCTCATTTACAGAAAAGATATGACCCTTGCCTTCAACCTAGACAAAAGCCAAAGTCCAGAGATATTAACACATAATACTAATTACAGAGTGCCAGGGTCTGTGCTGGATACTTAATACATTCATTCATTTAGCACTGTGACAGAGCTATTGATCTGATTAGATCCTCCTAACACCTTGGGTGATAGTTGTTATTGTCCCCTTTTTTCACTAAGAAACTGAAGCTCAGAAATGAAGTGACTTGTCCAAGCTCCCACATTAGGTAAGAGGCAGAGCTGGGGTTTATCACTATACACTGTGTTCTTTTCTTTGCTACTCTATCTATAATGAAAAAGGGTCAGCATTAATAATGTGAATTATTGTATTGCTAATAATGCCAATAATGCATAATTATTACCATTAATAATGCTAATAATAAGGGGCATGGTTTGTCCAAACCTGCCTCTTCTGGCTGTAGTCCCTTTGGAAAGTGAGTAGCCATTGCTGAACCTAGAAAGCAGAGCACCTGCTCCAGAGTAAGCACAACTTCAGTGTTTGCGACTATTAACATTACTATTATTTTCTTTTTATGCCTAAAATAACATTAAAAAGGAAGTTATTTTTAAATGTATTCCTGTTCTTGGAACAAAGAGTAGAGAGATAAGGAAGAAAAAGCTGCTAAACTAGTACAAATTGGTAAAACAAAACCATTATAGAGGGTGATATATGCTAGGAAGAAAATATACAGGATACATGATGAACAGTTGTGGAAATCGGAAAAGGCATTTTAGGAAAGGTGATTATGACAGGTCTCTGAGGAGCTGACGTTTATGCCAAAATGTGACTAAGTTGGTAGTCATACAAAGACTATAAGGAAGGATATGTCAGGCAAAGGGATGTGTAAGCACAAAGGCCAAGAGGTAAAAAAGGGCTTGACTTGTTTGAGGAATAGAAGGAAGACACAGCTTAGCTGGAGCCCAGTGAGCCAGGAGAGTGATGGAGTAGCAGTTGGAAAGGTAGAAGAAAGCCAGAGGAGGCAGCTTGCTTTTGGTCCTGGCAAAAAGTCTGAATATTATCCAAAACACAAAGAGAAGATACTGGAAAGTTTTAAGCAGGAAAGTGATATAATCTGACTTGATTTGGGTTCATTTTTTAAATCCCTTTGGCTGTTCTGTGGAAAATAAGTATAGACAAGAATAGAAGTACAGAGATCAGTTACAGATGCTTGACAATAGTTAGGTGAAACATGGTGATGACGTTGACTAGAGAGGTGAAAGTGGAGATGATTAGATGGAAAGATTTGCAATACATTTAGGAGATAACCCAAAGGACTTGGATTCAATGTGGCCAATGACAGAAAGGGGAACATTCAGTTCTGGCCTAGAGCCTAGAATGCTGGTTAGAGAAACTAGGTAAGCACACAAAGAAAAGGAGGTTTGGGAAGAAAAATAAATTGGGGGTTCCTAGAAAATATTCATTTTGAGAAACCATGTAGAGTATTTCATACATGAGCAGGGGACAGGGTCAATGATACACACATGTCAATCATCAGCATTCAGATATTGTTAAATCCATGAGTCTGTGTGAGAAACCTAGAGAGAGTATGGAGAGAGATGTAAAAAGGGCTCAGGACAAAACCCAGAGTAGTCTCATCACTCTGAGGAAGGAAATACAGTACAGAATAAGGAGGAATGACCCAAAGAAAGTGGCACTGCAGAGACCAAGGCAGGAGGAAGGTCAAAGATGATAAGTAGTCTCTACGATGAACACAGAAAAGGGCCTCTTAGACTTGGCTACGTGAAAGTTGTTAAAGACAAAACCAGTTTTACTGGCTTGATGAAAACCAAAACCTTATTGGAGCAAGTTGTGGAGAGACTTGGAGATAAGGAACAAGAAACCGCCAAGTGTGGGTAATGCTTACACATTTTTTGCGTGAAGGGAGGAAGAAGAAGAGGATATCAGCTGAAGGAGGATGTGGTATCTGAAGAGAGCTGTTCATTTACAAGAGATACCTAGAGCTCATTCATATGTCCGGGTTAACAAGCCAGCAGACAGAAAAGAAATGATACCAAAGAGGAAGAGACCTACAGGAGCAAAGACCTTGCAAGGGCTAAAGGCTGGACCCTAAAGCATTGAGGGAGAGGTTGGCTTTTGACAGCAGCAGGGACACTCCTCCTGGGGGGCACAGGAAGACAGAGTAGGAGGTCCAGCTGCAGATGAGTCTAGAGGGTAGGCAATGGGGCCATAAGGGGTTCCACTGGCCTTTCAAATAGTCTCAGTTTGGGTGTTCTTAAGATGAAATGACTATAAAGTAGGATATCCAAACAGAAACAGTATTGTCTCCATCTGTAGAAGAACTTAAGGTCAAATAATCCAAAGTATTCCTTCCACAAAAGAGGTTGAAGCAGTTTTCAGTGACTGGCTGCTGGCACACAACTTCTTAGTAACAACCATGAGGCTAGAAACCAGTGTATCAGGATCTCAATCTTTTTGAAACAACTTTTCTACTCTCTACCTTGTACTTTCATAGACTGAGATTTTCTCTCAGTACATGGGCAAACAGATAACATACCACCTTGCATTCCTTATTTTTTTTCCCCTACCCATCTGCTGGCTATAGTCAGAGAGAGTTAACAGTTAACCTTTTTTCCAAAACCTCACCCATGAAGTTGGGGGTGGAGCTCGGAGGTAGATGGAAACAAAAGCAATGAACCTGCACCAGGTCTCAATTAACGTTTCCAGGCTACCACTGCATTAAAGGGCAATTTAGTGTTTGTGAAGCTGTTTCCATTAAAATACTCTCACAGCCTCTTCACATATTTCTTAATTACGATGCTGAAAACGTTTGGCTTGAGGAAGAAAATGCACTGGGAAACATCAGCCAATATGAAAAAGAGGCAGTCTGCCACCAGAAAAATGGTCTGTTGACTTAACTTGGGGACATTTTCCCCTCAATAACGAGGCAGACCAACCTAGCAAGTTGACTAGCTCAAGTGAAAATGCAGAATTTGACAAATTTGACACTTTTATACCCAGAGTTTCTTTTATTGTTTTTCTTTTTATATATTTAGGGTATACAAGTACAGGTTTCTTACATGCATATACTGCATCCATATTGTAACCAAAAGGTAATTTTTGAACCTTCATCCCCCTCCCACCATTCTACCTTTTGGAGTCTCCAGTGTCTATTATTCCACTCTGTATGACCATGTGCACCCACTGTTTAGCTCCCACATATAAGTGAGAGCATGCCATACTCACAGTTGGACATGGCATCTGGCATAGAGAAGAGCTCAAAAAACATTTGCTATTATGCTGAGTGAAAAAAAAGCCAGCTTCAAAAGCTTACTTCGTGTATAGATCTATTTATATAACATTCACAAAATGACAAAATTACAAAGATGGAGAAGTGATCAGAGATAGCCAGGGATTAGGGATGGAGACTGGGCTACAACAACCCAAGAGCAACTCAAGGGCATTCTCACATAGTGAGGGAAAAGTGCTGTACCTTGATTGTGGTGGTTGTGATGTGAATCTATCATTTGATAAAACTGAATACAACTACACACACATGCACTCCCACACACAAAGTAGTCCATGTAAAAACTGGGAAAAGATTAAAACATTCGGTAGATTGGACAAATGCCACTTTCTTAGTTTTGAAGTTGTACTGTAGTTATGCAAGATGTTATACTGGGGGTAGGGAGGAATCACAAGCAGCCCAAAGACCTGAGACTGGAAGGGATCCTTACCTTGGAGGCGGGTGAGAACTTAAAGAGAGCTCTCACCCTTGCCCCTAGCCTCTGCACATGCACAGCTGTCATTCAATGAGAAGGTCAGAAGAGGAGGATAGAGAGGAAGCTGAAGAGCAACCCCCACCCCCCAGCCCAAGCCAATCCACATCACACTTGCTCTCCAAAGACCTCCAGGTAGAAACAGACTCAATGTGTCAAAGACTAGACTGGACCACACAGCCTCCTTGCCCAGGTAAAATGGATGTGAAGCTGAAGAATAACTTACAAACAGGACCTTTTATAATAAAAGGAGTAGTGGAAGCATTAAGAGAACACTTTAAATATATTGGAAACACAATTTATGAACAAAAGTAGCCATGCCTAGGAGGACTGAAGCCACCTGTAATGGTAATTGTGTTGTTTTGTCTGGATGCTAGTTTACTACCACAATTCTGTGTGTAATTGCTCTTGTAATCTCAAATTTTTAGTTTTCACTAACTAGTTTGGAGAATCACATCTTTTTTCCCAACTTGTCTCTCATGATGCTTCCTACAAAGTTCTAAGTAGACCATCACTACATGCTTGCAAATTTATTTCATTTGTGTTAACACATTTTTCATTACCATAAACGTGTATTGATTATTGACAACCTTATTGAGTTACACTGTTCTTACTTCCAGGGCGCACCTCCACTCCAGAATACCTTTACCTTTCAAAACATGCCCCTGTCCCAGGATTATGGACACTGAAAATACTCCAAGACTGAAATAGGCTCCAAATTCCCTAGCCTATTCATCACGGAGCTTGTTCATTCATGGCTGACCTATCTCTTTTGATACCTTACACCTTTGGACTTGGTTTGAACCTCCCACTCCTTTGGACTATTGTTTTTGTTTTTTTAGAGACAGGGTCTCACTTTTGCCCAGGCTGGACTCAAACTCCTGGGCACAAGCGATTCTCCTACCTCAGCCTCCCAAGTAGCTGGGAATATAGGCACCCATCACTGCTCCTAGTTCTTTAGATTATTTTTTAAGCTGAGAGGCTTTCAACTCCCTCACCTATACATTTGTTTCATTTCCCTTTTGAATCTAAAACAAAGGTAAAACGTCATCTGTTGCCTTTATCCTCGTTCTAGGCAAAGAATTAGAGTTCAGTAGATTCTTATTAATAGACTGCCTCATGCCTCACTGAGTGATCTCTTTCTTCTGCCCAATGGTAGTGTCTTTATACATTTCTATGGACAAGTTCTTGTCCCTTTTATATCCTTCATTTGGTTATTCTTTAAAAATTAAAAAGTAAGGCCAGACACAGTGGCTTGCACCTATAGTCCTAGCTACTCAGAAGGCTGAGGCAAGAGGATTGCTTGAGCCTAGGAGTTCAAGGTTACAGTAAGATATGATTGTACCACTGCACTCTTGCCTGGATAACAGAGTAAGACCCTGTCTCTTAAAAAATAATAAAAATAAGTAATCAAGTAAAAGATAAAAATCCTTCACCCTTTTTTTCTAGGTAAGTATGAAATAATGTGGTCTAAGAGGTTGAAATGAAAAATTGAACTTCAAAGGAAAAAGAATAAGCTGAAATTTAACTGAGTCAAAAAAATTAGACTGGCAGAAGCTGGAGGAAGTGTCTTCAGTTTTTCACTGTACTATTTTTGCAATTTCTTGCGAGTCCAGAAATTATTTCATGATAAAGGTGTTTAAAGAATAACTGGATTTAATTACATGTATACATTGGTTGAATTCTTTTAACTGCTATCCTCATAAAAAATTCTGTTAGCCATTTTAATCCTACCCATTTAACAGCTGAGGAAAGCGAGTCTCAAGTGTTTCATGGTAGTTAATAGAGGAATCTCTGGAGCCAAAGTACCTAGGTTCTAATTCCACAGTCATTTAATAGCTACTTAACTGTAAGCAAGTGACTTTTTCTGTGCCTCAGTTTCCTCTCCAATAAAATAGGAGATATCACATATTCACCTCCAGGCACAGGGGCTAGAATGTTGTAATTAATAAATGCTCGAGGTTATTGCTGTAATCAAAATTCACCCAGAGAAGTGGCAGAGCTGAAATTCAATGTAGGTCTGTCTAGTTCCCAAGACTTCCTCTTAATCATCATCAAATACTACCTTCTGTGTTAGTGGCAAACAAAGAAATAAATGAACACAGTTATTCAATGCTTCGTCCCCTCTCCCCTGTGCACACACACCCACCTTATGTCCATGAATCTTAGCTCTGTGTTGGTTTACTATGGCTGTTGTTACAACATGAACTGGGTGGCTTAGAACAAACTTACTGTCTCTCAGTTCCAAAGTCCAGAAACCTAAAATCAAGAAGTGAGCACGGGTCGAGTGTGGCGGCTCATGCCTATAATCCCAGCACTTTGGGAAGCCAAAGTGGGCAGATCACCGTAGGTCAGGAGTTCAAGACCAGCCTGGCCAACATGGCAAAATCCTGTCTCTACTAAAAATACAAAATTAGCCAGGCATGGTGGCGGATACCTTAATCCCAGCTACTCAGGAGGCTGAGGCAGGAGAATTGCTTGAACCTGGGAAGCAGAGGTTGCAGTGACCCGAAACTGCACCAGAGCAAGACTCTGTCTCTAAATTAATTAATTAATTAATTAATTTTTAAAAAGTGAGCAGGGCCCCTCTCCCTCTGAAACCTGTAAAGGAGAATCCCTCCCGGACTCTTCTAGCTCCTGGTGGTGCTCATCAATCTTTGGCTTGCAGCTGTATTACTTCAACCTCTGCCTCTGTTACCTGCATTTGGCTGCCTTCCATCTGCATCTCTCTCTCCTCTTCGTATAAGGACATCAGTTATATTGGATTAAGGGTCCATCTTACTCCAGTAGGAGCGCATCTTGACTTAACACCTTAATTACATTTGCAAAGATCCTATTTCCAAATAAGGTCACATTCATAGGTACCAAGTATCAAGAGTTAAGACTTCAATAGATCTTCTGGGGAGACACAATTCAATCCCAAGTGCCTCCCAGGGCATTTCTAAAGCCATCTCAGACCCCACCTGCCCTCTTTCCACTCAGCAAAAACACCTCCTGTACTGCCTGTGCCTCTGCCTCTGCCCAAGACAAGTTTTGGCAGTCCACTGTTTATTAAAACATGAGGAGAGTTAACGAGCACTTTGGGGGCACAGATGGGCATTTCTCTTTAAGAGCAATTTTAGCTTTCTAGCACAAAACACACAAGCACAGGGGGCATTGTGACCTGTCGTCATTTCAAGCTGCTTAAGTGATCATTTATGGTAGGGAATAAAAATTATCACTGTTTTGAAACAGACACTAAGCTGTCTGCTCCAGGTAATGATACCTCCGGGCCAAACCATTATTTTTCAGAAGCCCTAATGATCAAGATGGG
This sequence comes from Macaca nemestrina, assembly GCF_043159975.1. Classification (NCBI taxonomy): domain Eukaryota; kingdom Metazoa; phylum Chordata; class Mammalia; order Primates; family Cercopithecidae; genus Macaca; species Macaca nemestrina. Next base: position 144,120,018 of record NC_092126.1, on the reverse strand, counting down.
CAGGCTATTGTTTATCAACTTATTTCCGTGTCACAGACAGTGTCTGAATAAGATGAATATCGTCGTCTTTGTCAGCTACAGTCAGTTTAACCAATTCTTCTCAACTGCCCTCTATGCTGATCAGCCGATGGAAATCAAGGGCAGGATCAGGAACAATGTGTACACATGCCCTGCTCCTGGCTCCCATGATCAAAAATGCAGGCAGCAGAGAAGCCAGGTTCAAATCCTGGCTCCATCACTTTCAGCCATGGGACACGTTGTTTAACATTTCCCGAGATTCTGGTTCCTCTGTTCCATGGACATGATAACTACCTCCTGGGGTTTTTCTGTAGATGAAACTCCATGAATGCATGTGAAAGACTTAGCACAAGACTTTGCATATCATAAGAACCTATGTTAACGTTTTATTTTAATTCATAGACATTTAAAGGGAGAAATGAGATGTGGCCTCAGAGAGCTGGCTCATTTTCCTTTCTGAGACCTGCAGACAAGCCATGTCCAGCCCATTTCTACTCTGCAGTTCAGAAACCAAAGCCAAATGTCTCACCTCAAGTGTCAGAGGCTACTGCTCCAGAGAGAAAGAAAAACCAACTAATAATTCCTTAACCTGCTACAATTTACCAAGCATTTTCATTTCTTTGGAAGGTCACAACCTGAGAGGTAGAGGTAACTGTTACCTCCGTCATGAATCAGAGTACTTAGTTAAGTGCTTGTGTGAGGGAAGCAGTGGGACATCATGGTGGCAAGACCAGACTCTGGCACTAGAGATCATTTGGGTTCAAAGCCCAACTCCATCTCTGGCTTATTTCACCTCTTACTGACTTGACTTCCTCATCTGTAAAATGGGAATGACCCGGCTGCGCATGGAGGCTCACGCCTGTAATCCTAGCAGTTTGGGAGGCCGAGGCAGGTAGATTGCCTGGGCTCAGGAGTTCGCAACCAGCCTGGGCAACAGAGTAAAACCCTGTCTCTACCAAAAAAATACAAAAAAAAATAGCTGAGTGTGGGGGTGTGCACCTGTAGTCCCAGCTATTCGGGAGACTGAGGCAGAAGAATTGCTTGAACTTGGGAGGTGGAGGTTGTAGTGAGCCGAGATCATGCCACTGCACTCCAACAAAGGGACAGGGCGAGACTCCATCTCAGCAACAGCAGCAACAAAATATATGGGAATGACCCTAGTACTAAGTCCATCTTGTAAAATGGGGACAGTACCAACCTCATGGAGTTGTTTGAGGACATTTAAATGAGTTAATATGTGTGAAGTGATTGGAACATTGCATGGCTGATAGCAACTGCTATTTAAGTGTTTGCTAAATAAATGTTAAATAAATAAAAGAACAAGTACATAGTGAGCTCTCAATAAATAATAGCTATTAATGGCGATTACTAGCTATTTCAATGAGCAGCAAACTACAGCCACAGGGCAAATCTGACCCTCGGTGCAAATAAAGTTTTATTGGAATATAGCCATATTTATTCATTTATGTATTATCTAAGGCTACGTTCCTGCTACAATGGCGGAGTTGAATGGGTTTAACAGAGACCCTATAGCCCATAAAACCTAAAATAATTTCCATATGACCCTTTAAGAAAAAGTTTGCCAACATCTTATCTATCTCCTTGAGCAGACCAGGAACTTTCAAGCCAAGGATTACACTTTGTATTTACTCACCATTTCAGTCCCAGCATCTAGCATAGGGCCTAGCACTCAGTAGACATTCTAGAAATATTTGTTGACACAGTGAATAGATAACTGAAGTCCCGTTTTATATGTCAGGAGATAAAAAAAAAATAGCCATCGTTAAGCCCTTGCCACATGTCAGATACCAAACCAAGTACTTTGTCCTAAGTCATTTAATCCTTCGACACAGATTATCATCCCAATCTTAGGAGAAAACTGAAGTTGAGAAGTTAGAAAACTACTCAAAGTGACACAACTGACATGTTTGAGCTGAAGCTCAAACCCTGGTTTTCTGACTCAAAACGCTATGTTCATACTTTACCCCCTATCCAAGCATATATAACAATTTGAGAAAAAAAGAAAAATTCATAAATTTTTCTATGGCTGTGACCTTCAAGTTACATTCCGCATTCCTTTTACTCCTGTGTTTCTCAATTTAATAAAATAAATAGAAAACCTAGAAAAACAATCCTATAAAAGTCTGTCCAACTTACTCAAAGCTCCAGATTTTAACTGGGCCCACATGCCACCAACCTTTCCAGTTAAAAAGTCACTATATTCCCACCATGAAGTGTCTTTTCAGAATACAAGATGCAAATTGATAAACAACTGGTTTGACCTTTTCTGTACTAGGTTAGGTGCTAGTTATCTGACTGACGATACTAGCTGGTATACTATTCTATAGACTGTATGATAGTTATTGAGTTGGGACAACCTAACAGCATGAATATTTCACACACCAGCAATCAAATTGGGCATCTATTCTGATAAGTAACTTGCATTCTATTTTTAGCATGTATCTTTAACACAAATCTTGCCTGCAGATACATTTGCCACCTGTGCTGGACCTATTTTTTACTTCTCTCCAGATTTGCTCATCCTCACCTCCCCCTCAGATCTTAGCTCCCTGCTCAGTGGAGAACCCTGACTGCCACTGCTTGCACCTCACCCACTAACACTGCCGGTTGTTGCAGCTTCCCACAGATAAAAACAGACCAAATTCCTGAGTCACACTTAGAGAAAAGTCTCCGGGGAGAACCATTTAACCAACATGAAACGATGTGTGGCTTACTTGTTATTGCAGCATAATCTAGCCTTAGCCTAACTAAATCTATTAGCATTTCACCTTGTACCCTGCCAAGAGCTAGAGAAAGAATCTCTGACCTGAACTATCTCCACGAGGCCAACAGGAATATGCTGTGTCATGCTGAGTAATTGTCCTCTGAGATACTAGAGTGGTGGGTGGGAACAGTGACATTATATCCTAGTAATAAGTAACCTGTCTTGTTTTGTAGCAATTCCACCCCTTAAATTAGGTTAACTTTCTCCAGAAACAAACCTGAGGCAAGGATTCAAACGAATTCTTTCATCTGAGAAACAATGGTAATAGAGTAGAGAAATAAGATGGGGATTGGAAAGTCAACTAAAGGTACATCATTGAGCAAGTTAGTGCCAAGGATGACTGGAGGTCAAGTTCACTGAAGAGCTCTGGGACACAGTGTAGACTGTGCCCCAGGCTTATCCCAATCAAGAAGCAGAGGAGATGGGGGCACTTATTCACCAAATCTCCACCTGTCATTACAAGTTTGCTTCCAGAGCATGATCCAGCTCTTCCAACTTGCCCTACACACACAGGCTGAGCAGACACAACGACCACCACCCTCCCACAGAGAGTGCAGATGTTCACAGGTGTACTATGGGTAGTCAGTGCCAAGAGCATGTGTGTGAGGCACATAGCACATCGGCTATTCCTTCTGTGTCCAAATTATGCCACCGCCAAACTCAAACCCATGTTAACCACCCATGAAGTTTCTTTCATGACTAGTAATTCTCCCCTTCTCCCCAGGCAAGAGGTATTAGGTCTATTTAAAAAATCATCTCAACAGCTCAAATTGTATCACAAATATAGTCACTAGGATGGTGATGAAGCCCCACCTACCATCTCTAGGTCAATTTAGTACCATTCACCTCACATCCCAGCATGAGTCATTCTTGGTAGGTGGAACATCCCAGTGTCCTGGCTGTTCATGAAATGCCTTATAACTAATTCCTTTGATCCCAGATTTCTTGGCATAATGTGGTCTTCCATGGAGCCAAGACATCCTGGGAAGAGGCTATTCCTTGGAAGCAGCATGTACACAATCAGCAGCACTTCATGTCTGCTTTTGAGAGTTCTCTCTCCAAGTCTCCATTTCAGTAATAAACTGCCTAATCCTGGCCATTTTCCCCATGGAGAGGTGATTAAGTCTGTCACCCTTGTTATGATTGGAGGTGGCTCATTCTCATTAAAATGACCTCATCACTGCTTCTCTCTCATAGGCCACTGCAATTATTTACTGAGTCTCTGTTGGTGGAAAGGTAAACTGGAGATTGCTTTAGCTCTCTTCCCTACTTGTGAGTAAATCTAGGAAGCTTCTGGAGAAGTATAGGAACCTAAGGGTCAAGTTGTAGCTCTCTTCTGAGCTTAGCACTGATATGTTGAATGGGCAGTGGGGAGGGCTGAAATAACAGCACCCCCTTCCATTTTAATGAGACAATTGAACTCCAGTAACTCTACAAGTTCAGCACACCAGCTACAGATGTCACAGAAGTGGCTTTTTTTTTTTTTTTTTTTTTTTTTTGCCATTGCAGATATTCAAAGTAACGCTGAGATGGCTTCCATATTTTTTAACTAGATAATTAAAACAAAAAAATGATTATTTGGAGGTATAGGGGCATGTCTGATTAAGCCCCAGTGCTGAAAATAACCATCAATTCACTGATGATGAATCAGCCTATTTTGGAGAGTCACATGAATGACAGTACAAAAACGGGCATTGATATACAGTTTCATTTTAGAAAAAAATGTCTTTTTGATTTAAAAAAAAGGATGCAGTTGTTTCATGATATAATTAACCCAAAACTGATCATTTAATTTAATTGTGCCACATACAGAAAGAAAGGGTTTGTGGGGAAGAAGGAAAACAATGAATGAGCTGCTACCAGGCAGAGATGGCAGGGCAAGTTTCCAAGCTACATGAGCTATGTTTCCTTGACAGCTTTGGATTATTAAGAAAACAATTGCCCAGACATAAACCAATATTCAGAAACAGCTGCCAGATAATACGTTGTCTTTCCAATGGTTAGATTATCTCATGAAAAGCCTTCTTGACAGAGCCACTCTCCTCCAGTGTTGATTTACAGAGCACTATTCCCAGAAAATGCAGTTAGCTTAATTTACAGTAACCCAGGGCTAACCAAGGAAGTGGAGTCAGCAGAGAGCTGGCAGGAGAGTTAAAGACCAGCTCAGCTATTCATGAAAATCTGTATTTATTAACTACCAGACATCAAAGCGACCAGATTCCTAGCTGCTTATAAGTGCTTTGTCCCTCTATCAAAATGACATTAGCCATCCAATCCTAGATGATTGAACATAGCCTGTCCATGCTGAAAGGAACTTGAAACATCACCTAACCAATCCTTTGATTTTTAAGTGAGAAGATGGATGCTCAGATGATCAAGTCACCATCCAAGATCAACTAATCACTTTGCAGTCAAGCAGAACCAGCAGTAATGCCTTATCTCCAGTCCAGGACTCTTGCCACCACTTCCCACAGGCAAAGAACTCTGAATTTTGTGAGACTGTTACTAATCACAGACTGGGTGATCTGTGTAAGGCATATTGAGCCACATCTTCAACCATGTCTTTTGGGTACATTAGGTGCATCCAAAGCTTCTTTAATAACACTCAGATCATGAAGTTTCTCTTGGGTACACAGAAAGTAACTTATTAAGCAAAGTCCCTGTGAAATAAACATCCATTGATCTTTTTCTCTTCACAGTCATAATATACGATGCAACTAAGGGAGAGACTGGCTACTCTCCAGGAGAAAATAAGTAGTTTCAGATCCCACCTATTTAAGAACAGAGACAGGGACCAAATGATCTCCAAATACTTCTGGTTCTAAGATCCTATAAGTTGAATTTATATATGTCAAGGGTTGAATCATAGTCACACTCCTGTAACATAAACTCATAAAAATTTTACCATCTACCTGTCTAGCTCATCACTGGGAACGAAGCATTCTCACTTATATAAACTCATTATCTTCTAATAACCCTGTGTGGCTGAAGAGTTAAGAATAACATATTTTGAACAATCCTAGGAGGGAGAAAAGCATAAAGATTAAGAAAGTCAAGTCAGAGAGGCTCAGATTTAAGCTTCAGCTCTCTCCCTGCCAGCGACCTGATTAGCTCCTCCAGGCCTTGGGTTTTCATCAGTAGAGTGGGCATCATTATTGCAAAATGTAATAAGAATCAGTGATTAATGACACACTCTAGGTCCCGAGTCCTACTTCAGAGTTTTTCCTATCTCCGTATCACCTTCTTTTCATATATATATATATATATATCTACACACATACACACACACACACACACATATATATATATATTTTTACCTTCAACTTTAAGATCAGGGTACATGTGCAGGATGTGCAGGTTTGTTACACAGGTGTACCATGGTGGTTTGCTGCACAGATCATCCCATCTCCTAGGTATTAAGCCCAGCATCCATTAGCTATTCTTCCTGATGCTCTCCCTCCCTCTCCACCTAGTGTGTGTTGTTCCCCACTGTGTTCATGTGTTCTCATCATTCAGCTCCCACTTATAAGTGATAATATGCAGTGTTTGGTTTTCTGTTCTTGCATTAATTTGCTGAGGATAACACCTTCCAGCTCCATTCATGTCCCTGCAAAGGCCATGATCTTGTTCCTTTTTATGGTTGCATAGTATTCCATGCTTTAGTATCTGGGGCCTTGCTGACCCTGCCAGGACTAGTCAATTCTTAGAAAATATGTTTTGCAAATGCAAACCAACCAATCCAGAGCCTATAACCCAACCACCTCCTTTACCATTCCAGCTTACTCTAGCCATCTGCCCCAATTACCCCAGGGCGAGATATCACTCAACTAGGGACAGCCCCTCTTCCCTCAGAGCCCATAGGAATTATTCAGCTAGCCAATCCTGATCCTCCTTACCCTGCCTCACCCATTTCTTCTTGCAGAAACAACAATATAATCCCCATCCCCCTGTTCCCCCTCTGCCTCCTGACCAATGCTGGTGCTTCCCCATGTGGCCCTGCATGGTGTGGTGTGCTGTTCCCTTCCCCAGGGGAACTGTAACAAACTAGCTTCTTTTTTTTAGACAGTGTCTCACTCTGTCACCCAGGCTAGAGTGCAGTGGCATGATCTCCAATCTCGGCTCACTGCAACTTCTGCCTCCCAAGTTCAGGCTATTCTCGTACCTCAGACTCCCTAGTAGTTGGGATTGCAGGTGTGTGCCACAACGTCCAGCCAATTTTTTGTAATTTTTAGTAGAGATGGGGTTTTGCCAAGTTGGCCAGGCTGGTCTCAAACTCCTGGCCTCATGTGAATCCACCAGCCTCGGCCTCCCAAAGTGCTGGGATTATAGGTGTGAGTCATCATGCCCCACCCAAACTATATCTTTTCAATGACAGTTACCCCATGATCTGTTGGCCCAACTCTACCTCAAATGTTCTATTAATACACTATATTTTAAAGCACTCCTACCACATTTTACTCACCCCTATCTCCCAACCCAGCACTAGCACAGGGGAAGTCACATAGCAAACAGTAAGTAACTGCAATGGTTAATTTTGTATGTCAACTTGGCTGGGCCATGGTGCCCAGATATTTTTTCAAACATTGTCCTGGATGTTTCTATGAAGGTGTTTTTTGAATAAGAGTCACATGTAAATCCACAGACTTTGAGTAAAGCAGGTTGCCCTCCATAATGTGGGTGGGCCTTGACCATCAGTTGAAGGTTTTAACAGAGCAAAGGATGACCTCCCCCAGGGTCTGGGAAATTCTACCAGCAGATGACCTTTGAGCTTGAACTGAAATTCTCCCCTGGGTCTTCAACCTGCCAGCCTATCCTACAGGCTTTGGACTTACATCTCCATAATTTCATGATCCAGTTCCTTAAAAATACACACACACACACACACACACACACACACAGCTGATTGTGTTGCTCTGGCAAACCCTAACAGAGACTATGAGATTAAATGCACAAAGTCCATCTGCTATGAACAAGAATGCTTGTAGCAGCACTCTTCATAATAGGCAAGAAGCAGAAACAGCCCAAATGATCATTCACAGTGGTTTGAAAAATTTACAATATACTCATTCAACAGAATGCCAGAGACCGATGAAATGAAGTACAAGTACAGTCAACAAGGATGAAACTCGCAAATACAATATCGAATGAGGCAAAACAAATTTGTGGTCACAGTCACCCTGGGAAGAGGAGCAGGGGAGGTGAGGACTCAAGGGGACTTCTGCAGTGCTCCCGCCAATGTTCTGTTTCTTGATCTGAGAGTTGGTTCCGCATGTGAACCAATCAGTGAAACATTTACTGAGCTGTACATGGCAGATCTGTGCCCTTTCCTGTGTATATGTTATACTTCACTAAAGTTTACAAAGATAGAAAAATATATAAAAATGATATTTGTTAAAAGTCATTCATTATTCCAATCAGCAACCTGTTTCTAAGATACAGTGGGCATTCGCACATTTGAAACTCTCAGAAGAGAAAGGTTAAACTTGAAATTACCTATGTCTGAATGTATTATATTTCCTAAACTGAATTTTGAAAAACATGCTACAGCGTCTGTGCCAGATCTCTGGAAACACTGAGAAAATTGGGGCTTGGAGCCTCAGAATCACCCCAGTAGGTATATAAAGTACTCTTTTATTCCCATAAGGGACAGAGTCCCGTGGAGAACCTGGCAAAATAATCCTCTCAGCATGCAGGTTTTTTAGAAAACAGAATTTCCCACTGTAATTATCTCAAGTGTCTCTGGGCAAGTAGAGTAAATTAGACATGCAATCTATACTGACACTTCAAGAACTACAAGTCATTCTCTGAACTTTTAAAAGAGGCAAAGAAAAAGCAAGCTAAAAAATATATATATTTGTGTTACCCAGACAATAAGAGCAGGTGCACTTAAACTTGGGAGGCACAGGGGAGTCGTTTGTTAAGAAGTGGACTCACTCAGGGGACGTCGCTGGTTTTGTGTGTTGGAGATGCAGCATTCAGATGCTGAATGGGAAAGGGGAACTGGAAGCCCAGGAGATCTGTCAGTGCCAGCAGCTCTTTCATCAGGCCTTGGCGTCTATGGGACCCGGGTTATGCTTAACCCGTAGAACAGCAAATGCTCAGTGCTGCCCATGCCTTCAGGATCACCTCTATACTTCCTGAGCTGGTCCCAGGCCCCTTCCTGCTCCCTCCTTACTCCTCCCTCACATGGCCTGTGCTATAGCACCTGCACTTTTGGAAGTCATAGGCACGGACCAAGAATGTTTACTCTCTTACCTTTGGTCACCCTGTCCTTTACTTGGAAAGCTGTAACAATGACATGACAAACTCCTGCTCAACCCTCAAGACCCAACTCTTTTCCAAAAAGCTTTTCCTAACACTCCCCACCCCAATCTGTGTCAAGCACCCCTCCAGTACATCCTCTGCTGCCCACCCCTCTCTCTGCCACCCCTCCCCCTTGCCTTCCTCTCCTCTCTCTCTGCTCCATTACCAGAAGGTGGGGTTGGGGAGAGATGGGGGGTGAAAGGAGGCAGAAATGGATTGGGGACAGAAGGGAGGCACACTCCTAGATTGGTTTTAAAAATCATAGGGAAGGACTATGATTGGCCAAGCTTGGCTACATTCCTCGACTTTAGACCAATTACCCATAGCTGTGGGTGTGAGATATTATGCCCAGAGTCAGGGCCTCTTACAGAAAGAAAAGGAAAGAAAGGTGCTGAATGAAAATAACACATACAACTATTAATACAAATGTTAAAATTACTTGATATTCTTATTAAATTTCAAGGCTACTCCATAAACGCCAAGCTCCAGGTGGGCCAAATTTACTCACATCCATGCGTCTTGCACAAAACTAAACATTGCTCCTAAACCTCTATGTCTACAGACTCTAAGCTCATGAGACAAAGATTTTCTGTCTTGTTCACTCCCATATCCCCAGCACATAGCACAGTGCTTGACAGATCAGGGGAGCTTATTAAACATCTGAGCAAAGAAATAAATGAATGAACAATTCCTTAGGGTAACTTGAGAATTTCTTTTCACTAAAAACAGATCTCTCCCCTCACACACATCCCTATACCTCACCCAGGCAAAGATACACAGAACTCAACGCCTTGCCTTTTATTGGCCAACCACTACTCCCAGAAACAATACATTCTTGAGGTTACCTACAGCATGCCAAGATACTAGAAGCCTCCTACTGTACCAGCAGCTCCTTCTGATTTTTTCCTGAACCAGTTTCCACAAGAAACTTCAAGTGCCTGACCTAAGAGGCCACTAAACAAAGTAGCCAGCCCCGGAGTCCACCTGCCACAGCTGGCCTAACTCAGGATGAATGAAGCTCATAACCATGAAAGAATCTCCCCTCTGATATCTTCCTAACTGCGTATCTGACCCAGGCTCAGGAAGCAGAGAAAAGCCAGCACAAGATCATTAGGAACCAAATCTGTACAAATGAGGCTGCTTACAGCGGATTTAAAAAGCAACGCAGTGCCCTTGTTCTGGGCATGGTGTCGTTTCTCACATGGCTCCTTTGGAAGTGGCCTCTGATGATACAGCAGGCATCAGAGGGATCACATGAAACTGAATAAAACATTAGCACCAGACAAGTATGGTTCATCATGCATCTTTTAAACCCTAGCGTGCAGAGAACAGAGAATTGGCTCCAATCAGCCAGACACACTCAGACACACACACACACACACACAGACACACACAGACACACACACAGTCTTTTTTAGTTGGATGAAACCATCTTTCAACTCACCTCAGGGCTTTCATAGTCAAAACCCAGGCAAAAACACAACTAAAACCACAATATGTGGGCCAACACCAGTTCTTTTTGACACAGTTGCTCAGCCCTTGACAGTTCTGATCTCAGAATACTCAGAGTGACTGCCACCCCTTGCCTCAGTTTCCACATTATACAATTAACAATATGCTCACCATAGGTCCCAGGAGCTATGGGACAAACCAAAAAGAACAGCTCAATCAAGCACTTTGTACTCCTCAGCCAAACACAGTGGGTGAATTCATGGGCTCAGGCAAGTCATGGAAGGTTGTTGAGCTTCACCCTCCTTGTCTATGAAATGAGAATAATGCCTCCTACTTCTCAGGAGAACACTAAGGATTAAATTTTAAAAACAGGTGAACGACTTAATCCAGGGCAGTGCTTGACCCTCGGCAGCAAAAATATTGGTTCCCTGTGTATCCAAATCAAAATAAAGAAACCCAGAATTCCATATTTTACTGCTGTCTTTTGATGTCAATGCATCTGCATAATGAATGCCCTGAGAGGCAGCACTTCACAAACTGGAAAGCCAGACAATCCATACAGACCTTGCACATGAGACCCCACCCCCATACCAACCACATAGCTGCTAAAACCAGACCAGAGATACCAGGAACCCCGTCAGACAAAGAGAAGTCACAGAAGTCATTGATTGATAGGGAGGTTGGAGCGGAGCAATGAAGTATCAGGGGAAAAGCAACCAAGACAGTTGAAGAAAGAGTCCAGCAGACAAGGAGAATAGGAGGAAAGCAGATGGGATGTAGTGACACAATTCTCTTTGTGATAGTCCAGATCCTCCAAAGAGCAGACACCAAGATGGGATTAAGCCGCAAAGATGTGATTAGGAGAGGAGATATGTGGAAGAAAAGCAGGAGGGGCTGTCTGACATCTTAGTCTGAGTGATGGACAGAGAGAGAGAAGAAAGGTTGGATGAAAGCGTCCCAGCCTGCTGTGTGGTCTAAGGGGGGTTGAACATGGTTGGGGACCAGCTGCATGAGAACTAGGTCTTCCAGTCATGTTCTCATTGCTTTTACTTCCATAAATCAGCATTTTGTACCAATATGGAAGAGCTTCTCACTCCAGTGACTACACATGGGCCTGGCCTGAGAGCATAGGTCAAACTATGAACAAAACGTCATGTGAGAGAATACACCACACTAGAGTGCTCCTTAGCAGGGTTAGAGACGACCCATGATGCTTGTTCCAAATGGAATGGTTAGGGGAGGTTCAATAACACTAGAGAGGACTGGAGAAGAAGGCCAAGAAACCAGGGTTTGCTCCGGAAGTTCAATAACACTAGAGAGGACTGGAGAAGAAGGCTAAGAAACCAGGGTTTGCTCCTGCCTTTGTTTAGGTCCCCCAGAGGCAGAGCCAAGGGTTTGGTGGAAGGTGCTCTGTTTGAAAGACAAACCAAGGAAGTGGGGGGTGTAGGGGTGAGGCGAGGCAGACAGGAAAGGAGCAGCTAATATGAGGGGCACTGCTGAGTTCTCAAGAGGCAACAGGAACTCAATTTCCTGCAGGACTGGAGAAAACAAAGAAAGCGTTCCAGAAATGTCCTCTGAAGGACCAGAGTCTGAAGTATTTATCCACTGGCTCTTCTCCCATTGTTTGAGAGCTGTCCCTTGGGGAGTTAATGCCTCTAATCTTCCAGATTGGGAAGGCCTCTGTGCTACAGAAAGCCAACCCTTGGGGTGAGACACTGCCAGTGGTGAGTAAGTCAAAGCCTACATGAAACCATCCAGCACAGCTGCAGCAAAAACCAGGGCCGGGCACAGAGTAGAAATGTGGGCACAGACATCACAGACATTTGCTACAGCTCCAAAGGTCAATTGCCACTGAGGGACTTTAACCTCAACACCTTGTTTTTGTTCTCATCTTAGACACTCCCCATCATCCCAGGTCCCACTAGTGTAAAGCCCTGCTATCATGTTGCATGTAACACATTAGTTAGATGTGACCTCCCACTCTGACCCCAAGGCATTTGCTCAATAAAGAACTATTCGATTGGGCTGGCGTCCCCTCAGAGGAGAACTAAGTGTGTGAGCAGTAGATACGGCAATGCCAGGCCCTCTTGTCTGCAAAGTCCTTTTCCTCCCAATAATTCCTACCCAGAGGGCACACTCACCTTGGCGAAGGATGGACTCACAGAAATGATGCATCAAGTGGGACAGGTGTATGAGTCCTGGCTAATACCAGGGGATCTCTTTGCTGTTGTAGATAAATTGGGCTTCTGCTGTGACTGAGAAGCTAAGAGCAATCCCAAACATGCCTACTTTTGTGTCTCTGTTCCGCGTCTGCAACATTGCGGATGGATTTCAGACTGGTGAGAGGAGTCCACCTTCACCTGCTGTCAATATCTAATCATTTCAGCCAGTGGTCTGCAAACTGCGGGATCTGAATCACGTGGAGAGCTAATCAAGTGCAGCGAGACCTCTACTTGTTGAAGTAGGAAAGCACCTGCTTGCCTTTACCAAGTTCCCCAGGAGATTCTGAGATGCACCAAAGTTCAAGAACCTGATTGAAACCTCGATCAGAGCTTCTCAAACTTTACTGGGCATGTGATTTGCCTGGGGATCTTGTTAAACTACAGTTTGATTCAGCAGCCTGCTGTGGGGCCTGTGAATCTGCAGCTCTGATGGGTTCCCAGGTGATGCTGATACTGCTGGTCCACAGGCCATACTTTAAGTAGCAAGGGCCTGTGATACAGAACATAATGGCCTCAAGATGGCTTCACGGGGGATGTACAGGAGTGGCTTTGCTGGGGACTGTTCTTACGTGGTCTCTTAGCTCCACACAGAGCATATGCACCAGTGATATTTTAAGTGTAAGTAGAGAAAGGTTTTTTTTTTTTTTTTTTTTTGAGATAGAGTCTCACTCTGTCACCCAGGCTGGAGTGCAGTGGCACGATCTCGGATCACTGCAAGCTCCACCTCCCGGGTTCAGGCCATTCTCCTGCCTCAGCCTCTCCAAGAAAAAATAATTTTTGCTATGCTGCTGCCTTTTTTTGGAAATTTTATAACTTTTTTAACCCAACATATCCAAATATTGCCATTTCAATGTGTAACCAATACAAAAGTTATTCATGGCCAGGCGGCGTGGCTCACACCTGTAATCCCAGCACTTTCGAAGGTGGGGGTGGGAGGATTACTTGAGGTCAGGAGTTTGAGACCAGCCTGGCCAACATAATGAAACCCTACCTCTCCTAAAAATACAAAAATTAGCTGGGCGCAGTGGTGAGCACCTGTAATCCTAGCTACTCAGGAGACTGAGGCAGAAGAATTGCTTGAACCTGAGAGGCAGAGATTGCAGTGAGCCAAGATCATGCTACTGCACTCCAGCCTGGGCAGCAGAATGAGACTCCATCTCAAAAAAAAAAAAAAAAAAAAAAAAAGTTCTTCATGAAATATTTTATATTTTTGTTGAAGCACAATGAACCTCTAGTTCTTGAGCTAAAGCCTGCACTAAAAAGCAGCACTCTCAGCCAAAGAGAGACAAAGTGCCCAAGACTTCCTGGATGAGTTTCCTTTCCTCTAGCTTTACAGTGGCCTCCTGGGGAGTCGAGGGTGACCAACAACCCCACTTTTCCCAGGGCTGTCCAAGTTTCAGCACTGAAAGGCTTTTATTCCAGGAAACACTTCAGTCCCAGGCAAACCAGAGTAGCTGGTCACCCTTAAAAGTCTGTTCCTGCAATGATCATTCCCCCAGCCCTAACGAGGATCTTTCTCTGTGGGTGGGGAAGCAGGTTCATTCCCACAAGGGATGGGTGGGATGGGTCCCCTATCAAGATCTAAACATTTCAGTAGAGGATTTGTAGCACCATAATCCCCAACGATTAGCACAGCCTCTCTCCACTCTCATCCTCCCTGGTTCTGATATTAATTCTGAGCTTCAGCTTATCTCACTGGGTTTTATGGGCATTATAAGAATGTGAAAACACTTTGAAAACTGTGAGATACTAAGCAAACATGCTACCCATACTTACTGAGCAACTACTATGTGCCAAGTTCTCAGCTAAGTGCTGCCAAGTTCTCAGCTAAGTGCTTTACGTTTATTATAAGATATACTCCTTACAACCACCCTAAAAGGCAGGTACTATTATTGTCCCCATTTTGCAGATATGAAAACTGTAGCTCAGAGAAGTTAAATAACTTGCCTACGATCACACAGCTCCAGTCTCTGAAGTGACTTGCACCCAGGTCTCTGAGTCCAAAGCCCATGAAAACAACAAGATAAAGTTTGGGAAGAGACATAGATGGCAAGACTAATATCCACACTGCAAGAAATGTGCTCTAAAAGTGAGGTTCTTGACAAAAAAAAAAAAAAACCCGCAGCAAAAATTTTCAGCAGAGTTTGAGATAAGAGGATACATTATTATTTTCAAACAGGTTGGCAACATGGTCCAGCTGAACGTCGTTGTTTAATTGGTAGAATACCACACCGCCAGACACCAGGCGGTTCCTGTTGCCAGGCAGGAACGTGGGCCTTGAGTGACCCCATACTTTTTTTTAAAGCCTAAACGTCTAGATGTTCATTTTTGAGTGAAGGTCTGTATTAAATTTCTTGACAACTAATACAAAAAAATACATATATATTTTAACACTGTGCAGGCTAACACCAGACCAAACAAATACCACCAAACAGTAACTGATGGCTTGTGGAATCCAGTTGGAAAATTCTGATTTAAATTGATCATGCGAGGTCATTTCCTGAGCTTTGAGAGAGTTAATGCAAAGAAGTTGGGGGTGCCCATGCAGAAAATGAGTACAGGAAGGGATTGCTGATTGTGCAGAGACACTTCACATTGCAATTTGCTCTTCGGGTGCTTCAAAGAGGATAAGATGGATCTTAAAAGATTTGCTGGAGCCTTCATCGCTCTATTCTTAGCAGAGTTCTGGCTCTCAGAAAGAGCACTGCGTGTGTGTGTGTGTATGTGTGTGCGCACACGAGCACCCACACGTGCACGCACATGCTTTGAGTTAATAATTACATTTTAATTCAGTTTTTAAAAAGTAAAACAAAAATAAGGGGTAAAATATGATTATCTTAAGCCACATCTTTTGGAATTCACAGGTAACCCCAATTCAGTTTACTGTGCACAGGGCTGAAATTAATTGCAGGTAATTTGTTCATCTAAATCCATTTGTTCACGAGAAAACCATTCCCTGGGGGAGCTTTTAGCAGCTTTCTCCCACCTAGGCCAAAGGCAGCAGCCCAGTCTAACTCTTACAATTCAGGTGCTTCTAATCAGCCAGCATCTAGAAACTTACACAAGACCTCTGTACAAGGTGTGGCTGGTGTTTTTGCAACAAGGAGCTACTTCACTGTGGCCTGATGCTCCAGATTATTTGCATGGGCAGCAACAGAATCAAGACTTCTGTGTATAAATGTTTTTGTTGAACAACTTCTTTATTCCCACACATGGTTAACGACTGTTGGATAGCTTGGGCATAGTCTCAGGGATCACTGACTACTTGCTGAGGCCAGCACAGTGTACACAGAGCTGACAGTGGCTGCCAGCAAAGTGCAATGATGTGCTCCAGGTAGCACGTTTTAAGAGACACTTTGACAAGTGTCAGAAGGCAAGCCGCCTGGGTGATGGAGAGATTGGGACCATGGCAAAAGAAGAAGAAACAACAATCATGACAGACTTGAGCCCTGCCTTTAAGACTCGATTTGTCACAAGAGAGGGAATCCAGAAAGCGTCATTAAAACCAATGAATGGAGGCTAATTTATTCTACAAGCATTTATTTAGTGCCTGCGATGTAACAGGACAGTGCTAGAGGCAAAGAACTCAGTAGTAAGCTTTGCAAGAAGTAGGCTAAAATCAAAGAAACAGAATTTTGTGCATAAGGAAGTAGGTGGCGGTGGATATTTTGAAGAGATTAGATGTTTCTGGGATCTTGAAATCTTGCTATGTAAGTGGCCAAAGAGAAGTTTAATGAAGAGAGTTATCAGTATGATCAGGAAAGGCTTGTAGATGCTCAAAGTGCCACCAATGCTATCATCAGCCTTCCTTTGTACATGACTTTTACCTTAATTTTTTTATCTAGTCTTCTATTTTATTTTTATAGCCATATAAAATTGACAGGGATTAAAATTATCTCCAGTGTTTCAGTCAGTGGTCACTAATTCCAAATCTACAGACGACATCCTAGTAAATAAGTGAGTAAAGTAGTAGAATGTGGGGTGACAATAGGGAGTGTGGTGGTAGCTATTTGATTTTTATATGGCTATTACCAAAAAAAAAAAAAAAAAAAAAAAAAAAGTCTTAACACTGTGCAGGCCAACATTAGACCAAACAAATACCATCAAACAGTAACTGTTGGCTTGTGAAATCTAGTTGGAAAATTCTGATTTAAATTGATCATATGAGGTCATTTCCTGAGATTTCAGAGAGGTTTCATAAAATAGCTCTATTTTTATATGGCTACAAAAATAGCCATATAAATAAAATAGAGGACTAGATAGGAACAAAATTAAGGTAAAAGTGGTGTACAAAGGAAGTGTTGGCATATTTTTCACCCCTTTTCACAAGTAAGAAAACTAAGCTTGAGTGTTTGTGTTAGTATGTTCTCACGCTGCTAATGGAGACATACCCAAGACTGGGTAATTTATAAAGGAAAAAGGTTCAAATGACTCCAGTTCAGCATGGCTGGGGAGGCCTCAAAAACATGGCGGAAGGGAAAGGAGGAGGAAGAGCACATCTTACATGGTGGTGGGAAAGAGACCATCTGCAGGGAAACTGCCCGTTATAAAACCATCAGATCTTGTGAGACTTTTTACTATCATGAGAACAGCACAGGAAAAACCTGCCCCAAGGTTCAATTACTTCCCATGAGGTCTCTCCCATGACACATGGGGATTATGGGAGCTACAATTCAAGATGAGATTTAGTTGGGAACACAGCCAAACCATATCAGTGTTCGAGTGGTTTTACAGGATCGTGCCCTTCAAGGAACCATTTTTTTAAAACCACTCACTGTCATCCAAAGTCATAAAAGATCTTAGACATCATCGTGTCTCCACAAAGCAGAGGGCTCTCCTTCATGGGACACCTGACAGGTGTCACAGAGGGACTTTCAAAAGGGAAATACCACAGGTGGTCTAGGGAGACCCCCAAAGGCACTCATGGAAAACCCAAACTCTTTCTCTTCCTACCACCCACTCTGTCTCGTACTATTCTTCTCCTTGAGATAGGTGTTTTTGCTCCTTTTGAAAATGTTGGCCAGGCGTGGTGGCTCATGCCTGTAATCCCAGCACTTCGGGAAGTTGATATGGGCATATCACCTTTCAGGAGTTCGAGACCAGCCTAGCCAACATGGTGAACCCCTGTCTCTGCTAAAAATACATTAGCTGGGTGTGGTGGCACGTGCCCGTAATCCCAGTTACTCGGGAGGCTGAGGCAGGAGAATTGCTTGAACCCGGGAAGCAGAGGTTGCAGTGAGCCAAGATCACACCACTGCACTCCAGCCTGGGTGACAGAGAGAGGCCCTGTCACAAAAAAAAAAAAAAGAAAAAAGAAAGAAAGAAGAAGGAAAGAAAGAAAGAGAGAGAGAGAGAGAGAACGGCAACTTGTTTCTGCCTCAGGACCTTTGTACATACTGTTCCCTCTACTTGGAATACTCTTGCCCTGATCTTCAGGTGGATGGAGCCCTCTAATCATCCACTCAATCCTATTACCCTGCTTATTTTTGGTTGCGCTACTCATCAGAGATGCAATATTACTTTATGTATGTAGCAGTTGTGTGTATTAATTTCTCCCTTCACATATGAGTTCCTGGGAGCAGAGACATTGGCCTTGTTCATCACCACATCTGGGGGCCAAAGCAGTGTCCAGCACATGGCAGGCACTTGAACTCCTGCTGATTGTTGAACAAACACAATATTGAAAAACTGTGTAATAAATTGCTAATAGGGGGGAAAAAAACTTCTTTGAGATTTTTTGTGTGTATGTATGACCTGCAATCAATGCACAAAACCAGACTTGGTTGAAGACAGAGTTAATTTTCTTACTGTTGATACCTCTCCACTTGCAAGGTGAACAGACCACAGAAGCTACACTGAAATCTCCCCTTGCTGAGATGAGTTCTCACTCTCTACTTACAGACTGGAGTCTATACATTTCAATTACCAAAAGTGTCACCACAAGTAATAGTCACTTAAATTCCTTGGCTTTGTAGAAGTTGAAACCCAAGTCAGGTAAACCAGAAACATCTTCACTGATCTGGTTATGTTTTGAACCATTTCCATAGAAACTGGAAGAGTTCCCAGCTGAGACTTTCTAACTTCCAGCAATTATCTTAAGGTCTGATTAGCATTTTAAATGTCACTTGTATAAATTAAAACTGTTTACAGCTCACAATGTCATTATTTTGTGATTCACAGTTTCACCTCAACTAGCCAAAACCTGCTTCTTGAAAACTCCCATTCAAAATGCTCTCTCTGCTGGATTAGGCCTGGCACAATCTCCCTCTTGGTTCAAAAATCTGGCTTCCCTTTTTATACTTCACTTTGGTAATCTCAGCTTCTTTCCTCAGAACATTTCAAGTATTTGAGGTATCAAACTTGGCAGGGAGACTATTTGAAAACAGTTATTTTGGTTATTTAAATTACTCAACACAATCTATAGCTGGCTTAAAGAAAACAAATGGAGATTTCTGAATATAGTTCTACATCAATCAAGCATCACACATCATCATCTATCTTGTTTGGGTCTATGAGTTACTTTCCCAGGTATTGGAGGATGGGATAATGATTTTTGGAGGTCACCTCTACTCCTGGTCATCTTTCACCAAAAGTAATACAGTCAGGTGCTGCAAAACAGCATTATGGTGAACAACTGACTGCATGTATGACAGTGGTCTCATAAGATTATAATACCCTAATTTTACTTTACAGTTTCCCTGGTTAGCTATATTTAGAGACACACATACTTAACCATTGTGTTACCATGGCCTACAGTATTCAGTACAATAGCATGCCATACAGGTTTGCAGCCTAGGAGCAATAGGCTATCCCAGCTAGCCTAGATGTGTAATAGGCTGCACGACTGGATTTTTGTAAGTACATTTCATGATATTCACACAGTGACGAAATTGCCTAATGACACATTTCTCGGCATATATCCCCACCGTTAAGTGATGCATGATTATATTTAAAAATAACTTCTTTTTACACATACTTTATGCCACCTGCATTTGATTGATTTACCTTGTTTTGCTCCAGAATTATAGATTACAGAGGCATTTTATGCTCCTCCAGTCAAAGGCAGCTGGGTGTAAAAGAAAACGCCTAGGCTATGAAGTCATTTGGGTAGCAATTTCCATCTTTGCTCCTCTACTCACAGCTCTGGGACCTGAAGCAAGTCCCTGCACCTCTATTTGTCTCAGCTTTCTCATGCCCACTATCTCATAGGGAATCACTGGGGAACAAAGTAGAGACCCTGCCCTCAGTCCAGCTGGAGCTCAGACCTACATAGGAGACACTTGAGGGTCAGCTACAAATATGCTACCCTCTTTAGAAAGATCATACCCAACAGTGATCTTTCTAAACTTCCCATCAGATTGTGCCACTTCCCTGCTCATAACCCTCGAAAGCAGAGGTCGCCAAACCTTTTCTAAAAGGGTAAGATAGCAAATATTTTTGGTATTGTGGGCCAAAACTCCATCACAACTACTCAAGTCCACCCTTGTAGCATGAAAGTAGCCCTCGACAGTTGGAAACAAATGTTTGCAAACAAACGGACTTGACTGTGTTCCTGTAAGACAGCCCACCTCTCCAGCCCCATCTCTCACCCATCGGCCCCTCCTCCACCATGCTTCAACCACACAGGCCCTTGCTTTCAGTTTCTGGAATATTCCAAACTTGCTCCTTCTCACCCTGGAGACTTTGCCCTAGCCATTCCTCTTGTGTGGGCAGTTCTGCTTCCAGATCAGCACACGCCTGGCTCCCTCTTGACAACTATCTCTCAGTTTAACATCATCAACTCAGGGGCTTCTATGACCGCCAATCAGCCAGCCACAGTGAAACAGACCTCCCTGCTTTATTTTCCCACAGTATTTATCACTCTCTGATAAGTGGTACTGAGGAGTCAGTTCCCACAATAACAGTTTTGGATGCAGACTGCTGATATTTTCTCAGTCTTATGTAAACTTGAGCAAACTTAATTTTTGTTTTTTATTAATTGTGGTAAAGTTCACATAACATAAAACTTGCCACCTTAACAATTTGTAAGCATACAGTTCAGTGGCATTAAGCATATTCACACTGTTGTGCAACCAGCAGTACTATTCACCTCCAGAGCTCTTCATCTTGCAAAACTGAAACTCTGTGCCTGTAAAGCAACAACTCCCATTCCTCCCTCTCCACCTCCAGGCCCTGGCAACATCTTATCAATTTTTAACGTTAACTCTCACCATGCAAAATCAGATTTTAAAACTCAGTTTCTTCTAACCAACTTTCCTACCAAATTTCCACCTCTGAGCCCATTTGATGTAGAGATTCTGGAACCACCATTGATATTGGATATTTTATCTACTTTTCATCTTTTTTCTCTGTGTAATGCAAGCTCCATGCAAACAGGAACCTTTTTTCCTACCTGAACAGCAAACATCTGGCACAGGCTAACACAGAGTGGGTGCTCCACAAATATTAATTTAGTAAACAAATAAGTGAATAAATGACTGTGTTCTTGGTTGGGTTAGACTTTGAGCTACCTCCCAGCAGCTTTGGATAAGTAAAGACGAAAAAGAATTTCAGCTCACGGCAACAGCAGAAAGCAGGAACTCGTTGAAGGCCCGGGTAGCGTCTAAATTGTATCAGCAGCTCCAAGTACTATCAATAGCAGATAAAGAAAGAAAGGAAGTAGAGAGGAGAGGAAGGAGGCAGGCAGGTAGGAATTCAGGTAGAAGGGAGAATGAGAATGTAATTTCCACAGAGAATAAGCAATTAGGAGTCCTGGACAGAAAGGACTAAGGAATTAGGAAGTTAGATTGTTAAAGATCCAGTACTATACGTCATGTGAACCTCCTGGTTCCTGACCAGGGAATGTAATGATGCCAGCAGGTGTGTAAGAAAAATGATACGTTGCACCCCTTTCAAAAACTTTATTTCAAAACGTCAGCAACACTGGAGTCAAATGTTAACATTTCCATGGCAGAAGCCTCATCATAACGAATCTTCACAAACAGTAGAGGTGATGTGGTTTGGCTCTGTGTCTCCACCCAAATCTCATCTCAAACTGTAATTCCTATGTGTCAAGGGAGGGACCTGGAGGGAGGTGATTGGATCATGGGGCAGTTTCCCCCATACTGTTGCCATGATCATGAGGGAATTCTCAGGAGATCTGATGGTTTTATAAGTGTTTGGCAGTTCCTCCTTCCCACTCTCTCTGCCCGGCCATCTTGTGAAGAACGTGCCTGTGGCCGGGCACGGTGGCTCACGCCTGTGATCCCAACACTTTGGGAGGC
This sequence comes from Macaca nemestrina, assembly GCF_043159975.1. NCBI lineage: Eukaryota > Metazoa > Chordata > Mammalia > Primates > Cercopithecidae > Macaca > Macaca nemestrina. Next base: position 144,097,975 of record NC_092126.1, on the reverse strand, counting down.
CGAGGTGGGCAGATTACGAGGTCAGGAGATTGAGACCATCCTGGCTAACACGGTGAAATCCCATCTCTATTAAAAATACAAAAAATCAGCCAGGCGTGGTGGCGGGCGCCTGTAGTCCCAGCTATTCAGGAGGCTGAGGCAGGAGAATGGTGTGAACCCAAGAGGCAGAGCTTGCGGTGAGCCGAGATTGCGCCACTGCACTCCAGCCTGGGTGACAGAGCAAGACTCCATCTCAAAAAAAAAAGAAGGTGCCTGCTTCCCCTTCAAGTTTCTCCATGATTGTAAGTTTTCTGAGGCCTCCCCAGCTATGTGGAACTGTGAGTCAATTAAACCTCTCTCCTTTATACATTACCCAGTCTCAGGAAGTTCTTTACACCTGTGTGAAAATGGACTAATACAGGAGGGGAACAAAAATTACCTGCACCAGGATATCCAATGTGACTGACCTTTCCTACCCAAGAGGAAGGAAGACAAAGAATGTCCCATGGAACCGGCTTCTGGTTCAGTCCCCTTGTGATCTTTACTCTTGTCTCCAGCCAATGTCTCTGTGACCCTTGGCTCTGACCAGGTAGAGAAGATACTGAGCAACAGTGGGTGGGGATTGGGGGGGTGGGGAGACTGTATATTTTCCTGCCCAGGAGTGATCATTCACGAAGGATGTGACTCACCAACCAGCTTTGATCGTGATTTTGTGCATCAGGCCCCCAGAAATCCTGACTCATTCACTGAGCCATAAGGAGATTGTTTTAAAGTGGTTGAAATCTCACAGCAAGTTTATACAAACAGAAGTGGGTTAGGCGTGGGACTTGCTGATGTAAATTGGACTTACTCATTGATTCATATAGTCTTCTCTCATAATGGATCCTATATGTAACTTTACCCAGAAGTGTTTGTTGCTCCTGCTGAGGTTAATAAACCTTTGTTGAAAACTTACTGTGTGTAGCTGATCCTGTTAGGCTATTGGGTTGGATAAGTATACACAGATGCTCTAAGTTCTTGAGGAATTCACAATCCAGGGCAAAGTCAACTCAGTTCAGCCAGGATTTATTAGAAAGATGTTATTGGAAGCGAATGTGGAAACAAACTAGTCCCATCTATTCATTTTGCAAATTAGAAACTGATTGGCTGAGGTTAAAAGAAGGAAACTCACATATAATTAGATGAGCTGACTCCCAGGGAAGGGGGCCTTTGAAGCCTGATTGTCACTGAGCTATATACTAGGGAAGGAGGAGTGGGGTAAAACAAAGGCACCTGCTGTCACTGAGCCTGAAGAACTTTTGAAGAGACGGCACGGTTGCAACAGAGTGTTAACAAATGAGCGATATGGGAGATGCCTGCAGAGTCCAGAGGAGAGGGCAGGAAGGGTCGGGATGGAGCTTTAGGAGGAGATGATGTTTGAGGCTGGGCCTTGAAGGAAAGGGAGGATTTGAGAAAAATGAGTGAAGCACAGCAGCAGAGACAGCAAGGGTGAAGCTGTAGAATCTGAAACAGGCAGGGCAAAAGCAAACAGCAGAGCTGGAGCACACTCACCTGCAGAACACCATTGTAAATGGGCACCAAAAGTCTCACCTTTGAGCAATCCTAGACCTCTCTGTACTGGTAAATGCATCACAGCTGGCTCTTGGGGAGGTAAAGAGCCCTGATGTGTAGCTTGTGACCATTTTCTCTGCAGCTGACCTCAAGGATGGCTGAGATTAACAACAGGCTCACAAATTTCCTGAAAATTTATCTATCAGTTCTTAGAAGTGGTATTCTAAGTGACTTCAAAATACCATTACCTGAGACCCTCTCTGTTTACAAAAATGTTTCTCTCCTGGTATTTTCATAATAGCTGTCCATTATTGAGCATTTATAGGTCAGGGTATGTGCTAATGTTTGACAAGCATTATGTCCTTAATTCCTTACAAGAACTCCATGGGGCTCTTGTTATCCTTAGCAATTAATATTGCCACTTTGCAGATGGGAAAACTGATATTTAAAGAGAGATCAGAAGGCCAAATCCTTCTCTCTCTAAAACTCATACTCTTTTTGTTTATTTTAAGTTCTGGAATACATGGTGCAGGACGTGCAGGTTTGTTAAATAGGTAAATACGTGCCATGGTGGTTTGCTGCACCTATCAATCCATCGCCTAGGTATTAAGCCCCACATGCGTTAGCTATTTATCCTGATGGTCTCCCTCCCCAACTCCCTCAACAGGCCCCAGTGTATGTTGTTCCCCTCCCTGTGTCCATGTGTTCTCACTGTTCGGCTCCCACTTATAAGTGAGAATATGCAGTGTTTTGATTTTCTGTTCTTGTGTTAGTTTGCTGGAAAAAAAAAATGGCTTCTAGCTCCATCCACGTCCCTGCAAAGGACATAATCTCATTCCTTTTTATGGCTGCATAGTATTCCATCGTGTTTACATACCACATTTTCTTTATTCAGTCTCGTGGTGATGGGCATTTGGGTTGATTCCTTGTCTTTGCTATTGTGAATAGTGCAGCAATGAACACACACATGCATGTATCTTTATCAGAGAATGATTTCTATTCCTCTGGGCATATAGCTAGTCATGGAACTGCTGGGTCAAATGGTATTTCTGGTTCTAGATCTTTGTAAAACTCATTCTCTTGAATTTTATACTATACTCTTCCTCTTCCTCTGATCACTGTTAGTATTATTCTTAGCATTATCATTCTTGTGATCCTCCTTTAATCTTCAGAACTCTTCCGACCCTGTGCTTCAAAAACAAACTAGAGACATGACATGCAGTGGACCCACTGTCCACCTTCAAATATGAAAGGCAGTAAGGGTGGTCACCTAACTTAGAAGTACGCTTTATTGCTTCAATTTTCAAATTCTTATATTTTAATAAAACATTAAGAAAGTAAACATGTATGTATGTATGTATGTATAGTTCTTATAGAGAAAGTACCAACATGTGACTAGGTAAAACGAAAAGGCAATCTTCTGGCATATCTTAAATTTTAGATCCCACAAAGCTTTGACGGAGAAGTTAGTAGAAACACCTGACTGCTGAATTTTTTTCCTGTTGACTCTCCAAGTTATTCTAAGACAATATCTTTAGTTGGGTTCCAGGAAAGCAGACCCTGAGATGAGGATTCTTATGCACGGGATTTTTTGAGGGAGCCGTATGAGTCAGCTTGGGCTGCCATAACGAAATATCACAGGCAGGATGGCTTCAATGGAGATTTATTTTCTCATAGTTCTGGAGACTGGAAGTTGAAGATCAAGGTATGGGCAGGTCAGGTTTCTTCCCAGGCTCTGTCCTTTGCTTGCAGATGGCTGCCTTCTTGTTGTGTCCTCACATGGCCATTTCTCTGTGCACGTGCACCCCTGGTGTCTCTTTGTGTATCCAGATTTCCTCTTTTCATAAGGACACCAGTCAGCTTGGGTTAGGGCCCACTCTAATGGCCTTATTTTAACTAAGTCCCCTCTTTAAAGGCCCTACCTCCAAATACAGATGCATTCTGAGGTTCTGGGAGGGAGGGGTTCAACATATGAATTTAGGGAGCAGGAGATGACAATTCAGTCCACAACAGGAGTGTTCTCAGGAGAAGCCTGTAAGAAAGTGAGGGGAACAGGAGATGGCAAGAGAAAAGATGTGGCTTCAGCTACAGTCTAGCTTCAGTCTGATCCCACAGGAAGCTCTGGAATATGATAGCATCAGAGAACACACGTGAATGCAAGAGAACTGGGCTGTTCCTGGTCCTTTACAAGTAGATGTGGGACCATAAGCTCCCAGGCATTTTCTACTGAGGTTGTTCTTGTGGACCAAGGGCAATTCTTTAGAGAAGGATCTAGCAAAGAGCCGTGAGCAGCCAGCACTGCCAGCAGCTGGGAGATGCAACAGCTGGGTAAACGGGATCTGGGCAGGGCTTCAACAATGTCTATTTCAGACTGGTAACTGAACTAAACTTCTAATCAAAAGAACTTCACTTTTGCCTAATCAACCAATCACAGTAATTTTTCAGTATGTTTTCCTGCATGGGAAGCCTTAAGACCTAAATTCCTGGTTTACGATTTCACATCAGCCATAGACTCAAATGTTTTGGGTCTGCTGTGAACACTGATAAAGCCACAGAATTTCTTATGTGAGATTGAAATCCACATTTTGCTTTATGACTCTAAATCTCTTCTAGGGCAAGGACTGTGTCTTATTCATTTGTGGGTCCTTAGAAACTAAGGCAGTGCTTGGCACACAGCAGGTGCTTGATAAATGTGTTGATCAATTAGATGCCTAAGAAACCCTCAAGTCAGGTAAGCACCTTGTCCCATTTTGCCCAGGACTTTCCCAGTTCTAAAAATAAAAGTCTCACATCCTAGGCATACCCTCAGTCCCAAGCAAACTAGGACAATTGGTCACCCTATGACTTGAGTCTTTCTCTGTGCTTTTGCATCTTTGCTACATTTGTGACAATCCAATCAATGACTCCTTCATCTTTCCTAAATGTCTCCCAAGAGTTACACTTATTAGCTGGACACAGTGGATCATGCCGTGTAATCCCAACACTTTGGGAGGCCAAGGGAGGCAGATCACTTGAGTCCAGGAGTTCGAGACCAGCCTGGCCAACATGGAAAACTCCATCTTTACTGAAAATACAAAAAATTATCCAGGCATGGTGGTGCACACCTGAAATCTCAGCTACTCAGGAGGCTGAGGCATGAGAATCATTTGAACCCAGGAGGCAGAGGTTGCAATGAGCTGAGATTGTACCACTGTACTCCAGCCTGGTTGACAGAGAGATCTGTCTGAAAAAAATAAATAAGACAAAAATAAAAGAGTTATACTCATAGAACTTCTTCAAAAAGATGCACATAAGTGTTCCTGCTGCAATTTGGATCATTTTTACTTTTCTTGTCTCCAATAGAAACACCACCCAACTACCCACCAAACTTTGACATAGGAAATATTAGCCTGTAGTTCTTCCATTCTTTCTTCCTTCTCAAACCCTAGGATAGCCAGTGCTCTTGAGTGAATCTCTGGGTGCCCTGCAGGACCTTGCTGCAGGCTTGGAAAAGAAGTCTGAACACATCTAAGACTCCAGATATTTTTTTTCTTCATCGTCTATATCAAAATGTATCTGTCCCACATTATATTCTCCAGCTGGATAGTGATGACTTTGTCCTCAAAATAACAATGATTTCATCTAGTTGGAACAAAAAACACGTAAGCACTGGGGCATTTTTTTGTCTGCTCTTAGATCTTTAACTGTGCTCTGCTAGCCAGGACTCATGGAGTGGCTAAAAATATAAACACGGTGCAGACGAGCTTAAGGAATGCACAAAATGAAAGGAATGGGAGTTGGAGGTTATTGGTTTGCATAACTAAAAAGTCAGCTCAAGGTATCCATACACACAGCCGGTGCTGTTTCTCTCCCTCCCAGCTCTTCCCTCCTTGGTGTTACTGTCTTTCAGTTGCAGACAAACTCTCTTTATGGGATGAGAAGCCTGTCTTCGACAGGGCCAGGATGTCATCATCCTTGCCACGCACACTGACACAGGACTAAAGACCTCCCCCTTGAAAAATCCATACCCAACACTCTCACAGGGACTTGGGTTGTGCTGGTGGGTCATGGGGGCCTGTGTCCACCCTTAACCAGTCATTCTGGCTGAAGAGAGTGGAGCCTTCTGAGAGTTAGGCTGGGTCACTTGCCTCCTCTGTGGGTGATGAAAGTGTAACTGAGCCTTCATCATAAAACTCATAAGGGATTTGTGTGTGTGTGTGTGTGTGTGTTTAACTTTTCCTTCTTTGTTTTCTTCCAGGCACACTGGCTTGCTCATAGTCATTTCTGTAGAGAAGAGTCGCTAGTAATTGATTAACTTCATATCCTAAGCCCCTGGGGCTGCTTGCAAGATTCATGAACTTGCTTTTCTTTTAGAGAACAATGATCCTTAGTCATGCAGACCTCCTTGAGAGCATCCAGGAGTTTGATTGGGCTGAGGGATGCAAACAGTATTGATCATCAAGGGAACCTCACTTCCTGCCTTACTCATAAAAGCCCCTGGTTATATTCAAAGGCAGATCAGATTTGAGAGCTCATCTCTGCCATCTTCTTTGGCTTTGGCCAAATCAAATAAACTTTTCTCTGTTCCTAAGCACTGATGTGTCAGTGTTTGGCTTACTGTGCATCAAGTATGCAAACCTAAATTTTGAAGTTCTACAACAAAAGGAAGGGGAGAAGAGAGGAAGGACTAGGTGTGGGACTGACAAAAACTGAAGCTGTGAAAAACCACCCATGTAGTCCCATAATTCACCTACCTACAGAGCTTTTCTTCATAGCCATGCTTAACCCATCACAACATGATCTGGCTAGAGCCCTGTAGCCTTATTTAGAATCTGCTTGAAGAAAGGGATTAAAATATGCTCTTAAATAATAATAACAACTGCCTACAAAGAAGAAAATGTCAAAGGACACTTGCTTAGGTATCATGCTGCAAACATGAGGGGACGGATCTCCCTAAAAGAGGGCGATTTTGCTGAAGCAGGCTGGGAAAGTTTACAGGTGTTTTGGCAAAGTTTTCCCTAATTGAGGCCAGAAAGACCTGCCTGCACCCAGCTGCATTTTCCATTCATTCAAACTGCTGGTAGCAACTTCACCCTCTAATTGCCTGTAGTTAGTCATTATGTCTCAGCTGCAAGACTTGGGAATGCCAAGAAGCCAGCACACCCAGAGGTCTTTTGTGTTTTAAATACTTGGACCAAAAAGAGATTTTTTTTCCTAAGGAAAGCTACAGTTTAGACAGATGTGAGCCAATGGACTCCGGTTTGGAAACATTTCAGGCAATCCAACTTTGAAATCCCTGAGGTTCACAGAAGAAACTCAGAGTAGCAGCATACATAGGAATGAGATTTTACAATCCTCTGCGCTTATTCTTGTGTATGGCCCAGATTACGAAATGAGCCAAATCAGTTAGGGGAATTCAAATCAATTCTATGAACATTAATTGAGCTCTGTTTCAGTGAGAATGCTTTCAGCTGCAAATAACAGCTGAAAGAGCCAATTAAAGTTGGCTTTAAATAATAGGAATTAATTACCTCACATAACAAGAAGTTGGAGAGAGGCAGGTCCAGAAATTGGTTAATCTAGCAGCTAAATAATGCCAAGAATATTGGTTGGTTTTTTTGAGATTCCCCTGGAGAGATCATCATGATTTCAAGATGGCTGCCACAGCTTCAAACATAGCATCTTCACACAACACCACCCAAAAGTAGGAAGGAACGTGGGATTTCTCCATGCCCATCTCTTTTTCTAGAATGAAAAGTCTTTGCCACAATTCCTTTCAACAGACTTTCTTTTGCATCTCTTTGGAGAGAATTAGATCACATAACCATTCCTAAATCAATAATCCAGAATAAAGGAATATGATAGTCATAAAGGCTGAAGACCAATCATGATTCATCCCCTAGGTCTGGGCCTACCTTTCTTGAGCATGTTGTCACCTAAACAAGTTTAGGGATCTGTTGGTAAGGAAGAAAAGGTAAAGCAGTGCCTACTAAGCAGTGTCTTCCCTCAAGCATCTACCTCTGTGCTCTGCACTGGACATACAAAGATGAACAAACCACAGCCACTATTATAAAGGAGCACACAGTGATACAAGGGGAATGAGCACCCACATAACAATTTGTATTATTTGTTTCCCTGCTTAATTATAAAATGGATTGGAAGTGTAAAGAGCTTTGCCAGGTTGTATGTTCTAAAAATGACTACAACAGAACTTTCCATCTCACATGCTCTTCTTACAGTGTGACTTTAACATTCTGCCCAGTGAAAGATGGGGTCTGTATTCCCTCCCTTTGAATTAGGAAGGGCTGGTGCTTACAGCTAAGATGACATCATGTGACTTCTAAGGCTAGATCTTAAAAGTTGCGTTGACTTAAAAGTCATATTGACTTTGAAGATCTAGCCTTAGAAGTCACTTGGACACTCTTTGGACACTCCTTCATAGAGCCCAGCCACCATGCTGGGAAGAAGCCCAAAGTTCCCATGGGGAGCCCAGCATCCAACTGGTCAGCCATGTGAGCCATCTTTCAGCCCTGGATGAGCCATTGTAGCTGATGCCCTGTGAAGGAGATAGGGACTGCCCTGACCAAACCACAATTTTTGAGCAAAATAAATGATTATTGTTTCTATAAGCCAAAGTTTGGGGGTAGTTTATTTGATAGCAACAGACGACTGGAACCAAGCTAATATTAGAATTAAGTTTTCAAAATGGCATAAATTAACTACTATCAGAGCACAGAAAAAGAAAAAAAAAATGTTTCCTGGAGAGAAGAGAAAGGGCAATTACAGAGGAAGGGGCTTTAGGGCTTGGTCTCAGAAGATGAATAAAGTTCAGAAGATGGACAACAGAAGTCTAAAAAAGTGGACACATGTGGTGGTTTTGGAAAATGTGGAGTATATGGTGGATATCTGTGAGCTTTGCCTCCTTTGGTAGACCTTACTGTTGATCACCAAGATTTCTGATTCTCCTTTCCATCCAGACACACACCTTCTTGAAGTTAGTTATGGGCCATGTGACTTGCTTTGGCCAGTCAATCATCATAGGAAGTGTCATGAGTCTCTTTTGGTGAAATATTTAGGAGCTTGTACACAATTTCCCCATTCTGTTGACTTCAATCTTCAGGCCTCCTGTTGAGGTAGTGATATTAGATGATTGTGGAGTTTCTGTCAGTCTGAGTTCCTGAGTGTAACATAGATTTCTTAACAAAAAAAAAAAAAAAAAAAAAAAGGTTCTGCCCTTAACTGGTTTGGTTTGGTTTTGTTTTGAGGCAGGGTCTTGCTATGTTGCTAGGCTGGAGTGCAGTGGCTATTCACAGGTGTGATTATAGCACACTAGAGGCTCAAACTCATGGACTTGAGCCATCTTCCCACCAGCTGTCTTAACCCAGTTTTGAGGCCCTGGCCAAAAACCAGACAGTTCCCTTCTAGGACAGTCAATTAAAGCCATACCCCAACCACCTGCTGTATCAGGTTCTCATGCTCCAGGCCACTATACACCCACCCTAACTGCCCCAGGGCCAAGTACTCTACAACCAAGGACAGGCCCTATACTCCAGAGCCACTGAAATCATTCAAATTCGCCACTCCTATGCCTGCATGCTCTGCCTTACCCTCTCCTTCCCACAGAAACCACAATAGTGCCCACAGTTCCCTCATATTCCTCTGCATCATGACTGACCAAGGTGCATCCCCCAAGTGGTTCTTCATGGGGTGCTGTGTTCTCCCAAGGAGCTGTATTTCTTCTCTTGATTTGCATCTGCTCTCACCAAACCTCATCCATGGTAATATAGTTAAAACACTGAGTTACCATAACAAGCTCAAGTCCCCTGCTAACATGCACTAGGCATGTCACTACTGCAATAAGTTCAACTTTACTGCTTTAAGCCATTGAGGTCTTGAGGTTGTTGATTACTGTAGTATCAGCCCACCCTGACTGAGTACTGCTCAGTCCCATCTCCCCAATTCCCTTTTCAATTTTCTTTAGGAAATCATTTCTCTCTGACTCATGTGGTTCCGATGTGTTGATTCCACTCTCTTGCTTCAGGATAAAACATGTCACCCAAGCCCAGAAAATCAGCATAATTCATCTGTCTTTAAAAAGTATCCAAAATCCGACCACTTACTTCCATCTTCACGCTCCTGGCCCATGCCAGCATCATTTCATCACTGGATAACCACACGTGCCTCTTATCTGGCTTCCACAGTCTCTTCTACAGTCTATTTTCAGTGTAATTATCAGAGGGGTTACTATGAAATCGGTTTTGAAACATAACTCACTTCATTTTACTCCTGTTCAAAACTCTCCTAGACCACCCATCTTACTTGGGAAAAGCCACAGTCCTTAGAGTAATCAGCAAAGTCCTATCTGATTGTCTACCTGTTACTCCCCTGTCCTCTTCTTCTCTTTCTTTCTCCCAGCTCACTTCATTTCAGTCACATTAGCTATCTTATTCTGTTTGTCTTGCTGTAACAAAATGTCTGAGACTGAGTAATTGATAAATAACAGAAATTTATTGCTCACAGTTCTGGAGACTGGGACGTCCAAGATAAAGATGCTGGCATGTTTGATGTTTGGCTAAGGCCCATTCCTCATTATAGCATCTTCTAGGTGTCTTCACAAGGCAGAAGGTAAAAGGGCACAAAGGATCTGAGCTAGTTCCCTCCCACCCTTTTAGAAGCCACTAGTTTATTCATGAGGGCAGAGCCTTCATGACTTAGTCACTCCCCAAAAGGCCCCACCTCTTAATCCCACCACAATGGGAATTAAGTTTCAACATATGAATTTGGGGTGAAGAGGGGACATTTAGACCCTAGCACTGGCCTCCTTGCTTTTCACAAATATGCCAGACTTGCCCCTGTCTCAGTCGTTGGTATTAGCTGTCCACTCTACCTGCAGCACTCTTCCCCCATACATGATTCACTCCTTCATCTCCTTCCAATCTTCATTCAGATGCCACTTTCTGGGGGAAGCCTCTGTAACACCCAAAAGAAAACTCCAATCTGTGACTCCCAGTGTTCCCTATCCTTCTTCCTTAGTGTATTGTTGATCATAGCACCATCTGCAATGCCATATGTTTTAGTCATCTGGCTTCACTAGAATATAAACTGCATGAGAACAGGGACCTTTACCTGTTGTATTCACTGCTGAATTCCCAGGGTTGGGAATAGTATTTAGCACATAATAACTGTCATAAATATTTGTGGGATAAATGATAGAATAAATGAATGAATTCCATCTCTTGAAGCACAGTTATTCATTCAAGAATAGGCGTATGACCCAAACCAGACCAAGACTTCTTAATTTCAGAGACTCTGGTTGTCATTACTGGAAATTTGTGACAGAGACTGACAGCAATCAACAAATTCATGAGCTCCTGCCCGTGGTGTGAAACTGTGGCTAGAAAGAAGTATGTCAGTCTGGGGCTACATTTTCTAGCCCTTCCTGTGTCCATATTTGGTCATGTGGTCAATTTCACTAAAGAGAGTTGAGAGAAGGTGCAGAGTAAACATTCTTTAAAAAATGATTGCAGTTTCTCCACTCTTTCCTTCCCCATTTGCTAAGAAAACTCTGAGCCCTAAAGGATGGTGGGCCCTGAATCATTCCATGGAGAAAAGCCACTCACTAACAAGGAACACCTGCATCCAGATGTCATAAGAGAAAACAAATAAGCTCTTTTTGCTAATCACGAAGACAATTAATTTTAAGAAGTTGCATCTTACAGCAGCTAGCATTATGCCAACTAATTCAAACTGGCTGCTGAGAGTACAGGGTGTAAGCCTGGGGTATCAAGGGCTACTGAGATAGGGAGATGAGAGGTTCTGCCTGGGAAGAACCTCCCTGAACTCACTGATCACAGAGGAAAGCAGATGTGGGGAAACACCAGATTCACAATGACATCATTTGAGCCCCTAGATGAAGTTAGTTCTCCCAGTGAACTCTTTCCATTATCTGAACCGGTACATCATCCTTTTTCACTCAAGCCAGTGTGAGGTGAGTTTTCTGTTACCCATAACAGAAAGTCCTGACTGACAGCAAGTAGGTGGAGAAAGGTGGAAAAAGAAGATCCAAATGAAGTTTAAAACAAGATCGTGGTGGACCTTGACCACTTAAGAACTTTGGAACTTATAAGCCATTGGCTTTTGTAAGAAAGGCACCAGATGAGGATCTGAGAATCTGAAACATCTTATTATAGAACTAGCAACAGCCATTGCTCTTTTCCAAAGGTGTAATCCACATCAGAATTCAAATGTTTTTCTTGCCTACTGGAAGCAATCTGTTCTCACTCCATATGCCCTTCTGAACCTATCCTGTACTTCTGCAATTTTCCGCTATGATAGAAACATTTTAAACTTTAAAAGACACAAAGAAAATTGGGGTCCAATTTTCTTCAAGCAGTGGGGGTCTTGAGCACTTTCAACAGTGTCACTGAAGATCAAGAACTCTTCCACCAGTCACTAACGCTTCAGGTCAATAATCTTGCTGACAGCTGTTGTGGAAGAGAGTATTCCAACCCACTTGAGACTGGTTTTAAAGCTATTTAAATTCCTAGAATGTTAAAACTGAAGGAAGCTTTCCTCCTCTGTGATGTTGTTGATGTTTCTTAACCTCTCTGTACTTCAATGTCCACATCAATGTAGTGAATATTAAACAGGTTGTTGTAAAAAAAAAAAAAAAAAGTTACATGTAAAGCACCTAGAAATGTGTCTTTTATATAATAACCTATCAATTTAGCTATAATTTTATTATAATTTATTTTTATTATTATCTATCTTTTCATTATTATTTATCTTTCATTATTATTATTAATTGAGTGCATACTGTATACCTGGCTCTGGTTTTGAAACAGATGATGTTTCAGATGATACCAGGGGTATAGCAGTAAACAGATAGATATGTTCCTTGCCTTCATGAAAGTTACAGTCTGCAGGGGCCTTTGAAAACAGTATGCTGAGAATAGATAGGGCTCAAGGACAGTATCTCCAATTGAACTTTTAATGAACTCCCGTAGGCGCCAAGAAGGCGGGCAGATAAAGAAGAGCATAGAAACAAAGAACTGAGTAGAAGGTTACATCTGGGAAAAGAAAGTTTGTTTTGCATTGCATTCTTTCTGCTGACGTGGGGTTTATGGAGTATAAATAAAGTGAGGCGGAGGCTCTGAGCGCGGCCGCCATGTTCTCTGTGTGTCTTTGTCTTTTGTGTGTTCTTTCATTCTCCACCACCCCCGGCACGGACCCCAACAAGTGGCGCAGCGAGCAGGGTCAGCACGGGTGAGTAGGGGAGAACAAGAAGGGGAACCCCCTAGGGGCGGGTAAGGCCCAGATATTGTTAAGGGGAACCTTCTTAAGCTTTCATTATGGGGAATTCCATCTCTCTGGCCTCAGAATATTTATGGCTGTTTCAAGGACTGTTGCTGTCTATAGGAGTAGAAGTGAAAGAAAAAGACTTTGAAGCGATTGTTTGCCCATGTTGAACAACATTGTTACTGGTTTCAGTATCAGACTAAAGTGCAGCTGAATCGCAGAGAATGGTTACAGGTAGTAAAAACTCTGCTTAGAGCTCTCCAGTTAGGGGATATTATGCTTCTAAAATTGTGGACCTTTTGTGTGACTCTATCACTCAGACATTTAGAGTTACTTGAGACTGATTCAGAGTGTGGTAATGTAGCCACAGGAGGAAAGGTATCTGAGGATTTGGAAAAAATAAAAAATAAATAAATAAATAAATCTGAAATGGAGCCCATTTGTGCCAGGATAACAGAGGATGGTGGGGGTAGCAAAAGGGGGAGAAGAGAAAAAGCCAGCTCTTCCTTCTTCTAAGGGAAATTCTGACATGCAGTGTATTATGGAAATGCTTCAACAAATATTACAGATACATTCTTCTAATTCACCTTTGTGAGCTTTCCCTGTTTCTTTTCCTTCTGCCCTGTTAAAAGAGGATTTTCCAGTGCCTCCAACCCCCCGGCTTCCTTATCTTTACCTTTGTTTGGCAAAGTTGAAGCCCTGTTCACATCAGACATACTTTAAATTTATACTAAACACCTGTTTAATATGTCAAAACCAGTGTATATGTATTATCTTGTTGTTTGTTAAAATATTATGAGTATTTCAATAGTTAATAAATAAGCATATTAATATTAACTATTAATATTAATATAGTATTAATAACCCCAGCTAGGAAATTGTTATGTTATAGGGGTGCATAGGTTCCACCAATTTACATTCCAAACAGAAGTTGAGTATTCGAGCTGCTTAACACATTAACTACCTCTTGATATTTTCTGTGTTTTTAAATTTTAACCATTGTATTGTGTATGTAATGATTCTCAATTTGGTATTAATATATATATTTCCTAGTGAGTAATGATGTTAGAAATATAGGTTTATTGTCATTTCCTTGTTCTGCTACTTTTGGTTGGGTTATTTGCCTTTTCTTATTAATATGTTGAGATTCTTTATATTTGGGGATATGAGTATTATTATATATTATATATACTTTTAATTAAAAAAAAAAATTTAAGGAGCTGGATCTGTTTCCAATTATTTGTGCTTCTTTTGCTCCTAATGCTCAGTTTTCAAATGGTGGCAATAATTTCCAATTTAATGCCTTACAAATTAAATTTTTAAAAAAGAAATGAAAGCTGCCATTTCTAACTATGGACCTCAGTCTCCTTTTATCCTTGGTCTTCTTGATATTTTTCATCAGAAAATTTGATAATTCCTATAGACTGGAAGACTTTGGGGAAGGCTTTTCTTGATCGTTCTCAGTGGTTACAATTGCACAGCTGGTAAATGAACAAGGCGCATGTACAGGCTAGAAAAAATGTTATGTGTGATCCCCCTGGACCCACTGAGGAACAACTCACAGGCACGGGCCAATATGCTACTCTTAATGCTCAGGCTGGTTTAGATGATGTTGCCTTTACTCAAACCAAGACTTTGTTTTTAAGGGCCTGAAATAAGGTAGAGATAACAGGAAAATGTTCCCTTTCCTCTGTGAAGATTTTACAGGGCACAAATAAACTATATCCAGATTTCGTAGCCCGTCTTCAGGATGCTGTCTTCAAAATTGTGGGTGCTGGCCTTGCTTCAAAAATTTTGTTACAAACATTGTCTTTTAAAAATGCTTATGCTGACTGTTAAAAATTGTTAAAATCGTTAAAGGCCAATGGGGCCAATTTAGATAAATATATTAAAACTTGTGTTAGTGTTGGAGGGGCTATTTATAATGCTCAATTATTTGCTAGAGCTTTGTTTAAAGCCTTAAAAGGAAATAATAAACAAGGTGTTTGCTTTCAGTTTGGTAAACCTAGACATTTCAAAAAAGAATGTCATAAAAATTGAACACTTTTATCCCTCAAGGCAGAAAGCTGCCTTCAGAGGTGTACAAATATTGTGGTAAAGGTCGACATTGGACAAATAAATGTCATTCCAAAACTGATAAAAGTGGAAATTTACTGTCTCCTCTCCTGGGAAACGGGAGCCAGGGCCCACAGGCTTGGGGCCCCAACAATTACAATACAAGTCTACTACAATATTCAGTGAGCAATGGCCTACAACATTAAGGAATAAATTCAAGTCCTCCTTAAGGATCCCACACCTTACCCCAGTTTCTCAGCCTTATGCGGCAACTAAGCAGAGCACCGCTGCTGACTTAGCTATTACTCAGCCTTATACTTTGTCTCCTAATAGAGGAGTATATAAATTAGCTATTAGAGTGTGTGGCCCTTTGCCAAAAAGACATGATATTACTAATAAAATTCTTATTTTGGTACAAGTTTCACAATTTATACGCCTAGAGGCAGGGGAACGTATTCTCAATAGAGAGGGTTTCGTAGCACAGAAAAAACTGTTTTTTGGGAAACTTTAGTTTCTAATCAAAAGCCCTTATGTTCATTGCACATTAATGGGATAGTTTTAAAAGAGTTCATTGATACGGGGGTGAATATGTCTATTATTTGTTTAAATTAGTGGCCTATACAATGGGAAAAAAGACAAGTTTCAGTTATACTCACTGGCTTGGGTGCTGCTTCTGTGATTTATCAAGACGTAGAACCTTTAACCTGTATCGGTCCTAAAGGTCAACAAGGTCAAGTGTTTTTTTTTATTTTTATATTGTTCCTATCAATATTAATTTTTGGGAACAAGATCTTTCACAACAATTTGCTGCTTTTTTAAACATTCCTCATATTTCCTCAGCTGCCAAAAATATGATGTTCAAAATGGGCTACAATCCTTTAAACTCATAGCCACCACTCCTATTTAGGTGAAACAGTGACCATTATTTAAAGAAATACTTAGGACTCTAAAAGAGTAAGTCAAAAAACAAATGGCCGAGAGGAATATAAAGCCACGTATTTCTGCATGGAATTCCCGTCTTTGTCTTGTCTTAAAACTATAAACGTTTACATTAAACCTAGGGAAAGTTTACAGCCTGGTCTTCCTAATCCTGCCCTTATCCCATAAAGTTAAAACCAGAGAAAAGCAGCAAGATGCTTTTGTATCATTACAAACTCAGCTTTCTTTCTACTCACTTAATATTGCCACAGAAAAACTTTAACTGGATTTTCCTATTCAATATTTAGGTTATACCTTGGGGGCACAAAATATTCGACCCCAAAAAATTGAAAGTCGACGTGATCATTTAAAAACATTAAATGATTTTCAAAAGCTTCTAGGAGACATTAATTGGATGCGTCCTGTTTTAGGAATACCAACATATCAGTTATAACATCTTTTTTCTATTCTAGAAGGAGACAGTCACTTGGACAACTCACGCCATTTAACTCCTTTGGCTTTACAGGAACTCCAGCTTGTAGAAGAGCAACTTTAACAGGCCCCTTCCTAATGTTCCCTTTTCTTTTTGTTTATTTCATACTTTACATTCTCCTACAGGAATGATTCATCAGACCAATCGGCCGCTAGATTGGTGGATCTTTTTGTCCAATAAAACATCTAAACGCTTGGCTACTTATATCGATCGTTTAGCTGAACTGATCATCAAAGGACGGCATCACTGTCGACAACTTTGGGGAGGATATCCTTCCTTAATTATCTCTCAATTCACTCATAGTCAGATCACTTATCTTCTTGCAACTTCTGATTCTTGGCAAGAAGCTTCATCAATCTTGAGTTACAGTTTATCCTTATCCCTGGGTGCAATAGGGAGAATTGTTTGCTATTCTCATGGTCTTACTTGATTTCCCTACTACTGGTTGTAACATTGTTAGTGATTCTCAATACGCCGTTTATGTTACTTCTTATATTTCTCAGGCCACTTTACCTCTTTGTGCTACTTCTTCTCTTCAGAAATTCTTTTCTTTGTTATCCTTTACTTTGAGCCAATGTCGAGCTCCTTTATTTATCACTCATCTTCGTTCTCATTCTCAGCTTTCTGGACCATTAGTTCATGGTAATACTCAGATTGATTTGCTTTTAATCGGCCACCTACATGCTGCAGAACAAAAATATACTCTACATCACACTAATAGTTCTGGCCTTCAACGATGGTTTCATTTAACTCATAAACAAGCTCATTCTCTTATTCGAGCTTGTCCTTCCTGTGCTCCTTTGAGCATTCCATCCTTCCATCCTGGAATTAATCCACGAGATGTCCCTTCTTTTGGACGATTAAAATGTTCATCATACCATTGATACCTTTTCTCATTTCTGTTATTACTCATCTCTTAGTTTGTTTCACCATCATGGGCATTCCTCTTATACTTAAAACTGATAATGCCCCTGCTTATGTCTCTCATAAATTACAAGTTTTCTTACAGCAATACAATATTCAACATATCACCGGTATCCCGGGCAACAGTCAAGGTCAAGCCATCATTGAGCGCGCAAATTTAACTTTAAAAACTTAACTATTAAAACAAAACAAAAAGGGGGAAATGAGCCCCCCAGAAACCAGATTTTGAAACCAGATTTTGAAGGTTCTTTTTACCTTAATTTTTTTGAATCAATGGAGACAATTGCAAGATTCCGCTGCCGTAACCCATCTTTCCTCACCTCCCTCGGTGATAGTCCCCGCTGACAGTTTAAAGGTTTGGTATCCTAATGAAGAAGGTAAGTATGTTCAAGGGCAAGTTCTAAAACAGGGACGGGGCTATGCTCCTGTCCTTACAGGGAGCGGACCTGAGTGGTTTCCTACAAGACGATTGAAACCCTGTTGAAAAGAAAACTGGATTCAGCATGCATTTCTTCCTTTGTTGGATGTGCCTCGGCGGGGGACTTATTTCTCTTAGTGAGGCTTTCCACCCTTGTATCAGGGAGTCGCCTGGGGGGAGGCAGAAATTAAGGTTTTCACCAATGACACTACTTGGATGCCGTCCCCCTATATAGACAAGGACAATATAGAATGGGAAACAGGAATTATAAACAACACATACCAATTTGGAGTGGAAGAACTTCCAATATGTATGGGAAATAGTTCTCATTGTCTCCGAAGATCGCATGAAGCCTGGGCTGTTCATTATAATCATAGTCATGTGGCTGCTAATACTGTTATTATTGTAACTAGAAGTTTTTAATATAATCATACTGTATATAGTAATGAAACTATTCCTAGTTCTTTACTTTTTTGTCCTATTCTAGAGGTTTCTCCTAATATTGAGGTGCTGGAGTGACAACAATGTCGGGGAACTAAACCCCGGATTTTATTAGAATACAATGGAATGTAAATAACTGATTGGAGTGTGCACAGTGATTTTCAAACAAAATTTAGTCACATACCTTTGAAATGGCACCGGCTAAATAAAAGTATTGCTGCTAACAATAATGAAACCTTGGTATGGCGTGAAGGAGGCCTAAGTACAGAGTCATCTTTGGAAGTTGTTAGCTGCAGGCAATGCCATTAGCACTTTTGTGGGGAATATGCCCCTTAATCTTTCTAACCTGAATAACTCCTTTCATATTCAGTTATATCGAAATACCTCCTGATATATTATTGCTTGTGTCCGTAAGCCCTACCTATTATTAGCAGGGAATTTGACATGGGATAATGATACGGGGATTGTTAATTGTACAGATACGTGTACATTTTTGTCTTGCCTCAATCATTCCTGGTGGCACAACTTTACTGAGGATATTTATATCCTCAGGGCTCGTAGGGAAATTTGGCTACCTGTTAACCTTACGCGACCGTGGGGGGCATCACCTCTTGAGACTTATATTTGGACTTCTCTCCAGCGAACCCTCCGTGCCCTTGGACTTATAATTGCCTCGGTGATGAGCCTTGTCACCATCGTCTCCACTGCGGCCATAGCAGGGCTCGCTCTTCATCAAAGCATACAAAATGCTGAATTTGTGCAGCAATGGCACGAACAATCTCACCGGTTATGGCTTCAACAACGAAACATTGATTCTCAACTTGCTGAAAGATTGGACAACATGGAACAAGCCTTGACATGGCTTGGAGATCAGCTCATTGTCCTCAGTACTCGGATAACATTACAATGTGATTGGAACTCCACTCAATTTTGTGTAACGCCTGTGCTTTTTAACATCTCTCAAAATTGGACCATAATCCAAAAATTATTAATAGGCCATAAAAATATTAGTTTGGACATCCAAGAGCTCACTCAGAACATTTCCGATGCATTTCGACAACAATTACATGTGTTGTCCGGAACTGTAACCCTTCAGGAGCTGGGTCAGCGCCTTGCTGCCTTTAACCCATGGACCCAGATGAAGACATGGATTTCTACAATCTCTGGAAGTATATTGCTTTGGGCATTTGGATTGGGTCTACTTCTTTTGGTGATTCGATGCTC
Source organism: Macaca nemestrina (assembly GCF_043159975.1). Lineage (NCBI taxonomy): Eukaryota > Metazoa > Chordata > Mammalia > Primates > Cercopithecidae > Macaca > Macaca nemestrina. Next base: position 144,078,695 of record NC_092126.1, on the reverse strand, counting down.
CCTCCGTCGCTCCAAAAACAAAAGAAAACACAAGAACAAATATGGGCTACCTTTTTAGGATTGAGGCAAAACAAAAAAAAAGGGGGGAGAAATGCAGGGGCCTTTGAAAACAGTATGCTGAGAATAGATAGGGCTCAAGGACAGTATCTCCAATTGAACTTTTAATGAACTCCCGTAGGCGCCAAGAAGGCGGGCAGATAAAGAAGAGCATAGAAACAAAGAACTGAGTAGAAGGTTACATCTGGGAAAAGAAAGTTTGTTTTGCATTGCATTCTTTCTGCTGACGTGGGGTTTATGGAGTATAAATAAAGTGAGGCGGAGGCTCTGAGCGCGGCTGCCATGTTCTCTGTGTGTCTTTGTCTTTTGTGTGTTCTTTCATTCTCCACCACCCCCGGCACGGACCCCAACAACAGTCTAATAAAGGAAATGGGCAAGAAGATAATTATGCACACAGGTACTAAGTTACAACAGGAATAAATGCTACCATGAGCATACACCAAAGTTAACAGACAGTCAAGCCCTGAGCAGCCTGCTCATGTTCCCCCAGCCCACCCAGAATCAGATTGTGTGGAACTTCCTCATACTTACTTTAAAACTTACTGTTGTTTTTTCCCTAGAATCACACAGAGTAGTTAAAGTGGGGATTGGCATCATCTTTTTCAGAGCCTAAGACCTCCTAAATATCTTAACAAAGCGGAGAAAGAAAAGAGAGAGTTCTCTTTTTAATAAAGGCTAATCCAAGTTATGTTACTATAATAAAAATTTCTTGAAATAACTGGTTTCTTAATGGACATTCAGAAATCTTAAGAAACAAACATAGATTGTTCTAGGGGCACGTTACTGTGGAAGCTTGACACACTTGTCAGCAGACAGGTAGACACAAGGAAAATGCAATATGGGTGACTGCTTATTCCCTAGGCAGTCTAGTGCACGTTAGTTTGTGGGAAAGGCAGCAAAAGCAGAACAGATGAGGCAACTAGGTAAAGGCAAAAACTTTTCCCTAAGTTATTTGACATTTTAAAGTCTTAGACACAAGGCAAGCAATACTCATTATCTCATTATTTCCTATGGGACAATCCAGTTCAGTTAATTATCATTAAGACTTAACTAGAAATTCAATATGTTATGCAAATGTTCCATTTATATACTGTCATGTCAAGCCAATACTGAAATGTAGCTGTAGTTAAAAGGTGTAGATGAAACCCTGGTTCTCTTCCAGAGACATTTCAAAAACAGTGAATGACACTCCCTAGCCCAAGCACAATAGAATAAATCTCACAGATAGTTATGGTCATAGTACCAGAACGGCAGGAAGCTGATGGTCAGTCTTCTTTTTTCTACAGAAATTGAGGTGTAATTACTAGTTACTTCCAAAGAGCAGCATGACTTTTTGTTCACTTACCAGGAACAAATATGTAAGATAAGACACACCATCCATTCTCAATGCGGGACAGGGAAATACGAGCCTCCCAGAAGAGGAGTTGGGCCAGGGTACAGGTAGAAACTCCAGGAAACAAGCCATATTTTAGAAATGGAAGGAAAGAGAGATGCTGTCCACCCTGGTGCAAACCCACATATTCTAGACTACAGTGATTCACTGTACATCAAGTAGGCCAGGTCTTTGCTAGTGTGGTTCCCACTGCCTACAATGTCCTTCCATTATCTCATCTTGCAAACACCAAACTGCCGGCTGTGGGAACCCAAATGAGTCATTTACCTCTAACGGAGGTGATTATAGTAACTACTTGACTGTCTTAATGGGAGGAGTAAATACAATATTGTATTTAAGTATCTACCACATTGCCTAGAACACAATAAATTCTCAATCAATGTTTATATTCATAATAATAAAACAATTAAAATGTATCAAGAGCTTACCTTGAATAGCACACTGTTCAAAGGGCTTTACATTATTGCTTTAATACTTACGACACCTTGATCAGCTAGGTACCATTATGCAAATGAGGAAACTAAGGTACAGAGAGGTGAATTAACCTGCCCAAGGTCACACAGCTAGTAAATGATGGAACTGCGACCTCTGACTTAAAAAATCAGGAAATATGTAAGAATGGTGATCAACAGCAAATTGGCAGATGAACCAGTGCTGAGAGTGGCTTCTAACTCAAAGAAAAGAAGGAGATTTGAAAATACACATAGCACAGTAGAGCATAGAGTCCTAAGTCAACAAAATGAGATAGCAATGGGGTATAGCTAGAGACCTGCACTTGCCTTCAGAAAGTCAACTGTGAAAATATGTTTCTGCACTCCCTTGGATCTTTATTTTAACTGTGTAGCTGTATACTTGAGTTCTGTTCTAGGCTGAAGTCGTTTTTAGAAATAGACAAGGTGTAAATTAAAAATAAATGCCTACATACATATTGGATGAGAACCACCTGGTTTAATAGCAGCTTACAAGAAATGAATTTAAAGGTTTTAGCTGACTGCAAGTTTATTTTGAATCAGCAGTGTGAGGAGGCACTCAGAAAAAAGACTTTGATCTTAAAGACACGTCTATAGAAGCTAAGTGTCCTAAACAAGAGAGGTGAAAGTCCTTTATTTTCACCCAGCCTCAGGTGTTTGGTTCTGAAGACTGCATCTGAGGAAGAATGCTGGCCAACTGAAGTGTGTCCCAAAGAAGGCGACATTGACAGGAAAGTTTCTTAAAACCCTGTCATATGAGGATGGGCTACACTTAGAGAACAGGAGAGTTAAAGGAAATGTGATCTAGAGAAAGAATAGATAAGTAGTAGGATTTCTCTGCAAGGCTCCAGGGGATACAGCCTAGAGCCAGAAGCTAAAGCAAAAATGATTCCAACCCAATATGAAGAAAAATTGTCTAACAAAAACAAAATGAGCTAAGTGTAAAGGACCAGACACTGGAAACCAGGTTACAAATGGTCACCAATGGTTAGGGCAGATACAACTCCTTACCTAGGCTTGCAAGGCCCTGTGTGTCAGGTCCTTACTTGCCTCTCCAGAACCCAGGTTCTTCCCTGTCTCTGCATCCTGCACCTCTGCCCTTAATCAGTCCTTCATATACAAACTGATTTGTCCCCTCGCAGGCCATTTGCTCATGATTTCCCTCCACCTAGAATGTTTTTCCATTCCCTCATCACCTTGTTCATTCTTCCTCGTTCTTCAGATCGCTTTTTAAGAGTCAATTCCTCTAGGCTGGGTGCGGTGGCTCACGCCTGTAATCACAGCACTTTAGGAGGCCGAGGTGGGTGTATCACTTGAGGTCAGGAGTTCAAGACCAGCCTGGCCAACATGGTGAAATCCCATCTCTACTAAAAATACAAAATTAGCTGGGTGTGGTGGCACCCTCTCACCTGTAATCCCAGCTACTTGGGAGACTGAAGCAGGAGAATCACTTGAACCTGGGAGGCAGAGGTTACAGTGAGCCGAGATCACACCATTGCATTCCAGACTAGATAATAGAACAAGACTCCGTCTCAAAAAAAGAAAAAAAAGAGTTACTTCCTCTAAGGATTTCTCTGACAACCCAGATTAAGCTCATCCCCATTTGGGGCCTCTCAGAGACTTGTTTATCTTACTATTAGAGTTTTGTGTTTTTATGTCACTTTTTAGTATTTATTATACACACAGACGCATACATGCACACACAAACACATATAAACTCCATGAAAACAGTCATCTTGCCTTGTTCACTGCTGTGTTCCCAGATCCTTGTACTTAGTATGTTTTCAATATGCATCTCTGTTAAATGGATGGACAGGCAGGTGAGTGGATAGATGAATGGAAAGATGGATGAGATGTACACACAAAGTTCCTGCAAATATGTGAGAATGGATTACATAAAATTTTATAAGAAATTTTTCATCAACGTACATCCAACACACAGAGAAGTTCATGAGTGAATTAAATAAATGTTTATGGCCTTTCAAATTCTAATTATATGCGTCACTGCTGTTTTGTTGTCCTTGCCTCAGTCTACTATTTCAAGATATCTGGAAACGTAGTGTCCCCAAAGGCATTCATATTTTTCCTTGACTTCTCGCTTGAATCCCACCAAAATTGTACTCCACTGCTCCTTTGAGCCACCTTTATAACTGCCACTGATATCTGAAGTTCTTGAAGCAGGAAGATAGTGTTTTAGCCCCTAGACTTCACACTGCCTAGGAGTCACACTGCTTTCCATGCAGAAGGAGGAAGGCCTCTCTCCTTACTTTAGGGCACATGCTGTCCAAGGGTTCCAAAGAGAAATGCTCACAGCCAAGGGTATTAACAGAGTTTAGTGGAATAGCTCCATCGAGTCAGAGCTCACAGGACACACCCCCACATACACAAAAGCAAAACCACAGAGAGGCTGGTCTTAGAAGCTGATTCAATCATAAAAACCAAGAACTGCATGCCAACTCACTTTCCAACAATCTAAGCCATGTCATTGTACCAGGAACCCTCTTTCTTCGAGATCAATGTTATTCCGTTAAGCTCCTTGATCCTTCCTGAAAATATACCTACGTAGAGGCTGCCCCACCAGTTCATCCAGGATGTCTAGAAACGCCCCAGCCTGAGCAGTGGTGAAGCTGAGAGGTAAGCTGGAACTCCCTGCTACAGAGGCATTACTACCTGCCCAGCTTTGAAACAGCAAGCCAAAGAATGCCTGACATGGACTCAGCTGCAGGCACCATATAAAACAAAATGATACTTAAGAATTCCTACCAGCTCATAAATCGATCTCGCCTCTACCACCATCCATTCTTTGCCAACCCTAAGTGGCAGCACCTGCTTTTTGAATCTGGAGGCAGAAGGTAGAGTGAGGTCCTGTCCTGGGCCTGTTTGCCCCGGGTCCATGTTCCCCCTTCCCTGCTCTGTTCTGTATCCCAGGAGGACTGCAGGCTGTGCTTCCCAGGCTGCCACTGCAGCTTGCTTCTTGCTGGGTTTGGCCAATGTGGGGGCACTGGTAAGAGATTGAAAAGCAGGAAGAGGGAGAAGCTGGGATATTTTTCCCGGGCATCTCCGGCAGTGACTGTATTTCCTTCATGCCGTTAGTTCACTCTAGACAGGGCCACCATGGTCCGGCTTACTCAGGCAACTCCAGTTCCCCCAGGCTTGAATTGTACTCTCTCCTCCCTTTGTCCCCCCAGCCTTGGGGTGGTAGAGGCTTCCTATGACTTTCATCTCTGGTTGCCTCACTGTCCCTTGCTTGGCATCTCAGCCTTTCCTTTTTTTTTTTTTTTTTTTTTTTTTTGAGACAGACTCTCGCTCTGCAGCCCAGGCTGGAGTGCAATGGTGTGATCTCAACTCACTGCAGCCTCCGCTCCCTGAGTTCAAGCAATTCTCATGCCTCAGCCTCCAGAGTAGCTGGGATTACAGGTGCCTGCCAATACACTAGGCTAATTTTTGTATTTTTAGTAGAGACAGGGTGTTGCCATGTTGGCCAGGCTGCTCTCGAACTCCTGGCCTCAAGTGATCTGCCTGCCTCGGCCTCCCAAAATGCTGGGATTACAGGCGTGAGCCACTGCTCCTGGCCTGCATCTCAGCTTTTTAATTGCCTATGTATCCCATTGTCTCCATGAAAGGCCTTCCATATTAAATATTCAAGTAATTTTTGTTTCCTGGCTAAACCATGACTAGTGTCAATACCTAAGGGAATAAATCATCACTCTTTACCCCATGATTGTTAGTTAGTAATAATGAGCTTTGATAACTTTAATTCACCTCTGATTCAATATATGGAATATGTAGCTTGAATAGTGAACTCTCTTCGTCCCTACCAGTTTTCAGTTAGGGAATGGGCTATGTACTTAGGGGGGTTATTTTGGCCAGACACTAAGATGCATCATTTTAAAATTCCTTTGCTTCCCCGATGCAGATTCAATCTTGAGAGATGCTATAAGAGTTTCCTAACTTGTCTCTCTGCTCCTACTCTTGACTTCTCAATAATCTATCTTTGACATAGCAGCCTGAATGAGGCTTTTAAAAATGCACATTGGCCAGATGCAATGACTCATGCCTATAATCCCAGCACTTGCTAAGGAAAGCAGATTGCTTGAGCTCAGGAGTTCAAGACCAGCCTGAGCAACATAGCGACACCCTGTGTTTACAAAAAAAAATTAAAAATTAGCCAAATGTGATGGCGCATGGCTGTAGTCTCAGCTACTTGGGAGGCTAAGGCAGGAGGATCACTTGAGCCTGGGAGTTCAAGGCTGCAGTCAGCCATGATTACACCACTGCACTCCAGCCTCCAGCAAGACCCTATGGCAAACAAACCACAACTTAAAAAAACACATTGGATCATGTCACTCCCCTGCATAAAGCCTTCTAATGACTTCCCATTGCACTCGGAATAAAATCCAAACAGTGCCCCCCATGCTCTACGTGGCCCTCTGTCATCTGCTGCTTGCCTGTCCCAGCCTCCACATCTCCCACCTCTGCATCTCCCTGGCTCATTGGCTTCTTTCTGGTCATCACATTCCCAGTTCATTTGTGACTTGGGGACTTCATGATGTGGTTCCCTCTACTCCCAGAACCTCACATGGCTGTCTTGTCTCACCATTCAAGTCCAACCTAAATTACCTCTGTACCCCTCAATCATTTTCTATCTTTTCAACCTTTTTCCCCTCATAGCACTAGCAGTCAACAATAATTAGCTGGTTCATTTATTGGTTTCCTCATGTGAGAGCACAACCCCTACTATATCCCCTACTTATTCCCCTACTTATCATCTTACCTTATTCACCGACTGTATCCCCAACATTTAGAATAGTCAAGGCACATAGATATTTGTTGAATTAATGACCAAATCTGCATTTCTCAGATAAGAAAACTGAAGCCCACTCGTGTTTAGTGACATGTGTAAGGTCTCTCAGCCTAAGATCTGATGCCATACCTTTTTGGGCGCTGCTATCCCAGATCTTCCAATGCTATGGCCAAGAATTTACACAGAATGGACAAGAGATCAGCCCCTCCTTGAACTCTTCTATAGAATATTTATTTAAGAACATACTGCCTCTTAGTACTTTAGATCTCCATGAACTTTGGCCTCATGAAAACCAAGTAAATAAACAACCACTATCAGTTCTACATTGAATTTCTTTGTGAATATACTCATTGTTGAAATGTGATTTTCCTGGTGAGAGATCCTCATCTAAATGAGCATATGTTTGTATCTCTATACAAATGTTTATAGATATATACATCCTCCTCCCCTTCTTTCACTTGCCCTTGGCAATTGGCTCTTGAATTTCTACCTGGTGGAAAGACCCACCATGGTGCTATGTTCTGTTCAAAGATGTTTCCCTCGAGGTCCTGGTAGTTCTTGTTTTAATTTGACATTAAAAATAAATAACAAAGAATTACTCAGCAGGCTTAGAAATCCTATCCACCTCAGCTGAGCTCCAAAGCATGCCAAGAATCTAAAAGGTCCGACAGAGCTCCCAGCATATCCTTCAGGGAAACTAAATGAAGTATACCACACACATGCCAGTGGCCAGGCTCACGGAGAGCAGCACTGTCACGGCTCCTCTGCCAAAGGCAGGAAGAAAGGGTTGGATGTAGATTTCAAGATCAAGCTCTGTTCATGGAACTGAACTCTGAAGATATTCCTGGGGGCAGCCAGGAGAACATGTCTAAGGTAATCATATTTTCCCTGACTGAAAATTAGGACACACAAGCAGAGAAGAGAATGTTTCCTTTTTGTTTTGGTGTCTGTGTGTGTGTTGATTTTATGTATCTAAAGAAGCCAGTAAAATTTAGAATTAACCTCAAATTGTTGGATTTTCAAGGATCTTGGAATGGCTTGGTTTCTGGGAGATAACTGGAAAGCACATCTTAAAACAGGGTTGTTTAAAAAAAAAATGCTATTTATGCATCCCTGTGCCTACCTTTAACTCAGTTCCTAAAAGAGACCCAAAGATTTACACTTTGGGCCAGGTGCAGTGGCTCATGCCTGTAATCCCAGCACTTTGGGAGGCTGAGGCAAGTGGATCACCTGAGGTCAGGAGTTCAAGACCAGCCTGCCAACATGACAAAACCTGAAACCCCATCTCTGCTAAATACAAAAATTAGCTGGGTGTGGTGGCACGCACCTGTAATCACAGATACTCAAGAAGCTGAGGCAGGAGAATTGCTTGAACCTGGGAGGTGGAGGTTGCAGTGAGCCGAGACTAAAACATCACACTCAAGCCTGGGCAACAGGACAAGACGCCATCTCAGAAGAAAAAAAAAAAAAAAAGGGATTTCCACTTTGTGCAAAGAAACTTTCAATGGTTCAACTTGCCTGCAAACTACACTGGAAAAACTTTAGGCCAAAACTGAGGACTCTCTCTACCCTACAAGCCTAAGTTTATCCCCTTTTTCAAACTGTATTAGTCAGCATAGACTAGGCTTATGCTGCAGTAGCAAAAAACCCCCAAATCACAGCCTGTTCACTTGGTATATTTCTTGCTTAAACTACACATCCAGCAGAAATGCCCAGGGTGCCCTGCATCACAGATTTACTCAGGGACTCTGGCCAGCAAAGGTTCCATGATCTTGTCATGGCACATCTAGAACACAAATCTGCCCACTTGGTTGATACTGCAACAAAAGAGGCGCTGGAAAATTGTCGACAAGTTTTTCAATGACTGATCCCAGAAGTGATGCATGTCCCTTCAGGTCATGCTGCTTTGGCTGGTAGTAATCATGTGGCCTCGCCTACCTGCACAGAGGGCTGAGACATGGAGAGGAGCAATGCAATATGGAATGAGACTTCTTGGCAGTGCCCTGCAAACCCTCCAGCCCTCAAGAAGAATTGACTACTTATTTAAAAGCCCCTTAGAATCGGGCAGAACTAGGCTCAGTTTCCAGCTCCTCCACTTAATTCCTTGCATGACTTTTGACTATCTAAACCCTCTAAGCCACAGTTTCTTCGTGTATGGAATGGGAGAATAATAATACATACACCATCAAGTTATTTTTAGAATTAAACGAGCAGATTTACGTAAAGTGCTCAGAATGGTGTCTGATACATAGGGAGTTCTCAATACATGGTATTTATGATGATGAAAATGAAGAACATTATAATGATGATGCTATTCTATTCCATAATTATAGCACCTTTAGGAATTTATTGCCTGAGTCTTTCTGATGTCCCTGTCCTCAGTACTAACACAGTATCTGGCCTGCAATAGATACTCAGAAATGTTAAACTTTTGTTGAACTTAGCTGCCATATTGACTTAGCTGACATCTCAGTACTTCTTGAGTATTCTCCCCTCTAAGCCATAATTCTCTTGCTCTTGCTATTTCTCTCAACCAGAATGCCCTGCTAACATCTCTCTGCCTTTTCTTTCTGTCTTTCTTTCTGTCTTTTTTGAGACAGGGTCTTGCTCTGTTCCCCAGGCTGGATGATGCAATTATCACAGTTCACAGTAGCCTTGACCTCCCAGGCTCAAGTGATCCACCCACCTTAGCATCCCAAGTAGCTGGGACTACAGGAGTACACCACCGCACCCAGCTAATTTTTGTTTTGTTTTGTTTTTGTAGAGATGTGGTTTTGCCATGCTGCCCAGGCTGGTCTTGAACTCCCGGGCTCAAGCAATCCATCCACCTCAGCCTCCCAAAGTGCTGATATTACAGGTGTGAACCACTGTGCCTGACTCTTTCTCTACCTTTACAGTGCTGCTCATCCTTCAGTCCTTCTCCATCACAAAGCTTCAACGAGTCAAATTAGTCCTGCAGACCCCTATTTCCCTTTCCTCAGAAGTTCTACTTCTCTTCTTGTCAATAATGACTGTGATTATTTGACTATCTCACATTCAACATCTTGGTCCTCCAACAAGACTCTAGGCCTCTAAGAAGTAGAGACTGTGTATTTTGGACTCTCAGTAACAATTCATAACAATAACAATAACAACAAATATTATTTAGCATCTATAAGCCAATGACTATACAACAGCATTTCTCAAACTTTAGCATGCCTCAGAGTCACTTGGAGGGTTTATTAAAATACAGATTGCTGGCCAGGTGCAGTGGCTCATGCCTGTAATCCTAGCACTCTGGGAGGCCAAGGCAGGTGGATTACCTGAGGTTAGGAGTTCAAGACCAGCCTGGGCACCATGGCAAAACCCCGTGTACGCTAAAAATACAAAAAATTAGCCAGGCATGGTGTTGTGTGCCTATAATCGGGAGGCTGAGGCACAAGAATTGCTTAAATCTGGGAGGTGGAGGTTGCAATGAGCTGAGATTGTGCCACTGCACTCCAATCTGGGTGACAGAGCGAGACTCTGTCACACAAACACACACACACACACACACACACACACACACACACACAGATTGCTAGGCCCAACCCCCCAGAGTTACTGATTCAGTAGATCTGGGGTGGGACCTGAGAATTTGCATTTTTTTCTCCCCCTCTTATTGTAAGAATTTGCCTTTCTAAGGTGTTACCAGGTGATGCTGATGCTGATGCAGCTGGTCCAGTGACTACACTTTGAGAACCACTCTTCTGCAAGATGTTTTACATTTGACGTTATATTTAATCCTCACAACCAGCCTTTGAGACAGACAGTGGTTCCTCATAAAGAGTTGAAGAAACAACTCTCTATGAAGTTAAAGAAGCTCAAATCGCACGGCCAGGTTCACCCTGCTGGGAAACAGCATATGCCAGATTGTGACTCAACCTTAGCCAAACCTTTGCTCTAAACCATTACGATAATTGTTCATATTGATTATATTGTGACATAAAACAGTTTATTACTGATTTAAATAAAATGTCAACCTTCCCTTTTCATTAAAATTCTAATCAAATGCTAATGCCCAGGAACATTAGTGTATGCGTCACTCTTAAGGAAGTTTGCTCCGGCTCAGAATAAATATGAATATCTTTCCCAATAACTGAAGCCCTAAACCAGAAGCAGAATCATAGTAGCAAGGAAGACACAATAGCCACAAGCACTGCCCCAGGCGAGTGACTGACTTCAGGGCCTTTCCTCTTTGAGACGATGCCTGATTCCTTCCTCCGGGACCCTACCTTTCCTTGGTGTTTGCCTTTTATGCTCCAGTTGACATTTTGACTATTTCCTAAGACATTTGGTAAATACAAAAATACACTGAAAGAGTACAGCACTTCCTCAGAGTAGCATCTGTATAGGTTTAGCACCCAGAAAAATCCTGGGAGACCAAGCGTCTTTTCTTGTGACCATGTTGCCCTCTAGGGGCCGTTCTTTTCCAGACACTGTTGCTTCTGTGCCCAGTAAATTCTCCTGAAGTTTGAAGATGGGCAATCTCACACTCACCGGGCCATGAGATTCAGGGGAGTTCTGTCTGTTGAGAACAGGGAAAGAGAGACCAAAAGTGACATGTATGACCCTCTCCCACTTCCAAACCCCTTTTCCTACAGAAAACCAAGAGTCCTAAAGAGTCGGTCCTTGTCTAGTCTAATCATTGGGCCACACCTAGAAATCATGCTCAAGGACAGGGCAGACAGGCAAATAGAGATGCATGGGACATGTGAAAAAGAATGATCAAGATGGTAAAAAAAAAGACTCAAGACCAGGGAGCACATAGTTATAAGAATGAATAATATTTAGCCAGGAGAAGAGAATACTTGGGACACTGCAAAGCCTCGTCAGATATCTCAGAGGTTGGCAGCATTTCCACAATCCTGCTCTGCAAGAAGCGAACCGGTATTTTATGAAGAAGGTTCTGAGGACAAATACATTTAAGGAACATGGATGTCATCAATACACGACCTTTTAATACACTCTAAGCCTTGTCAGTCTCTAAGGGGGCAAAGAGTACAGTGTGTTTGCCAAAGTTATTTGGCCAGAAAGTCTTTTCCCCCAGGAATGCCTTGCAACCTGTCACGGGACACTGGTTTTCATAGGAAACACTCGGGGATCATCAACATTCACATTTGTCCAGGACAAAAGGGGGACACTCGTCTTCCTAGATCCAAATTCAGACAGAATTTGAAAATAACTGTGCTAAGGCTTGTTCTGCACAGCCGCAAGGGCAATAATATCACTGTAAATTGGCATAACACTTTACGGGTTACAATGCACCCCTTTTACATTCTCTCATTTCATCCTTGCAGCAATTATGAGAGCATGCCACCCTGCAACCCTGGGTTTGTTTAATTGAACCAACTGAGGCTCAGATAAATTAAGTGACTTGTCAAAGGACATGTGACTAGTAAATAGCAGACCTGAACCTAGAATTAAAGTCATCTCACTCCCACTTTACTGTTTTTTTTTTTTTCTCCTGAGTCAAAGGAAAGGTGAATCTAGCAAATTCCACATCCCTGGAAATATTTAAGAACTGACTGAAGTCTACTTCACAGCCATAAAACCACTCGCTTTTATAAGTTCGTAAATTCCTGTACCAAACTCATCTATTTCTCCCAAAAAAATTCTCTGAGGTATAAATTACATTACATGTGTTTTGGGATGGGGAAATTGAGGCTCAGGAAGGTCAAGTGACCTGTTCTAGGTCATATAGTTAGATCTCCTTGAATCCACAGCCACATTGCGGCTTTGGGGAATACTTTAAAGCCTTTTTTAAATACTTTAAATACTTTAAAGGGAATACCTTTGGGATACTTTAAGTATCCCAAGGAGATTCGTGATGTCTGAAGTTTAAATGCTCTTGGAGAGTCTATATCTTATGATAGATTTTTCACTGCCAGTGCCCCTGCCCCCATCCCCTCCTTCAGCCTTAACAGAAGGCTCATTTGTTCAAGCAAAATGCCAGCTGGAAACAAACAGTACCAATATCCCTAATTATCTCCCCAAGGTGGTTTGCCAAGAGTATGGTTTCCGATATAACTCTGTTTTTGTAATTTATGAACACATTAAGGCTACTTTTTATTTTGAGGGTTGGATACAGAAGGAAGGACCCGCTTCTTCTAGGAAAATACTGACAGCAGCGAAACCCTTAATATTCACAGGTTTTCTTAAAAGAGACATTCTGTCAACCCCTTCTCCTTATAATCTGAGGTGTTAATTAGTTTTATAGTTTTGTTATTACCTATGCTTCTCACTTCTTCATCTGCTTTGTAAAAATTAAAATAAGGAGACCAAAAAACTTCCAAACATTTTAACAACAAAAGCTTGGGGAGTAGGCAGAAAGATGTGATTATAGATCACAGTCAGTTCGGATTTTGTCCTACAAAACAGAATAAGTTCTCATGACTTAAAGGTAACCTTGAACCCATAACCACTGAAAATCATTTGAATGAGTAGGTCTTTATCCCTATCCCTCATCATTCCTCGTACAGGAATATCACACGTGTCATTTCAAACAGTGGGTAGAGCTCCAAAGTCAGAAATAGCACATCTAGCTTGGGATGCTCTGTTTAATCCCTGTGTTAGTTTTCCTAGGGCTATGATAACAAAATACCACAGACTCCGTGGCTTAAACAACAGAAATGTATTTATTTCCTCACAATTCTGGAGGATAGATTGTCCAAGATCAAGGCGTCAGCAGGGTTAGTTTCTCCTGGGGTCTCTCTCCTTGGCTTGCAGATGGCCCTCTTTTTGTCTTTCCAAGGTCTTACCTCTGTGGCTGTGTGCTAATCTTTTCTTATAAGGATACCAGTCACACTGCTTTAGGGACCACCCATATTACTTCATTTCACTTTAATTATCCCTTCAAAGGCCCTAACTCCAAATACAGCCCATATTCTGAAGCACTGGGGGTTAAGACTTCAACATATGAATTTGGGGGAATATAATACAGCCTAAAACAATCCCCAATATTTATTCAGCACCAACTATGTATGAAAAGCAAAATTGGCAAAGGCCCTGCTCTCTTGGATCCTACATTTTGGTGGGTAATGCAACAAGAATCTCTAATAGGTACTGGGCAGTTGGTGGGGGTAATAGTCCTAATCATAGTCACGGACAAAGTTGTAGTCACGGTCAAAGCCATAGTTCACGTCATGCGGGTAGTCTTTTATCACTGTTAACCTTTATTGGAAAGCCACAGCCCTGGGAGTGGGAGAGTTTCTCAGCTTTTCACTCACTACCAATGCGTAAAGGACAGGCTGGTGATTACCTGGTTGTGCACCCAAGCTGGTACCTCTGAAAGCACAGCTGGACCATGAAGATGTTTTCTCTTTTGTTTCTTCTCTGAAGCAAGATGGACGTTCCACCCTGACCCATGATTCCTGCTCTAAGGCTGTTTTTGCATGGGTGGGCTAGTGAGACCCTAGATATCAAGAAGACCCTAAAATAGCAATGAATTGGGAGTCACTAGTCCTACGTCCAAATCCCACCTCTGATACTTACTGACATTGTGCAAGTCGATTCACCTCAGGCCTGAATTTCCTTACTTATAAGTAAGAAGGTTAAATTATATCAATTTTTTCAAGCTGTGCTCTGAGGCAAATGTACACACTGTCTATGTACAGAAACTGCACAATGCCACACAGCGGTCCTGCTCTTCAGGAACCCAGGGGTTCCACAGATATAAGGTAGGGAAGATAGAGGGATGGGAAGCCAATCTGCTGCCTCCACTTCAATCACAGCAGTTCTACTTTTTATCCTTCTATCTTGCCCTTCTGCATAACATTTTGTGAAGTCTTTGCAGCTCAAAGATTCTGAAAACCATTAATGACTCAAAGGCTGATTCCATTGCTAATACCCTTGATGATGACTCTATGTACCGTAAAAAGAACTCCTGGGGATGGGGCATTCCCAGCAGCCACTCTGGGTTTAGGGTCAGAGACTGTGCTTCCTTCTCACTAGACTCCACTCTCTCCAGGATGGGTGACCTGATTGTATTCAGGAGGTTAGAAAGTGTATCACATTGCCCAGAGGCGTCAGGGGTGGAGGCAGGGAATATCGCACTCCTGTCTAGGAAAATTTCATTCCATTTGGTGGCTTAGGCTTTTCAAGCAGTTATAGAATCCCCCCTCATTAAGCCTTCTAAATTTATTCCTCTTCTTCACCACTCAGAGCTGCATGACACTTGGTGCTGTCACAGCCTGTCGGAATTGAGGAATCCCACGTTGCTGTTTATTTTTAGCTTCACTTGCTTACATTTTAATTTCAGACTCTGCTGGGAGTTTTCTCTCCTTCACAGTCTTAAATTGGTAAGAAGATCCGGGTCTTTAGGCACAAGGTTTTAAGTCTACCAGTGTCTCTGAGGGAGACCCTGTGGTTGATACATGACAATGCCTCTATGTGATTCGGTAAGTGTTTATTAAGCACGTACTGTTTACTATGTGCAAGTCATGTTCTAGAACTCTTAGAGATTTTGAGAATGAATCTGACATGGATCCTGCCTTTAAGAACTCAAGAGCAAAGATGGTCGGGTACAATGGCTCACACCTGTAATCCCAACACTTTGGGAGGCTGAAGCGGGTGAATCACTTGAGCTCAGGAGTTCAAGAGCAGCCTGGGCAGCATGGCAAAACCCGTCACTACAAAAAACACAAAAATTAGCCGGGTATGGTGGTGCACACCTGTAGTCCCAGCTACTTGGGAGGCTGAGGTGGGAGAATCGCTTGAGCCTGAGAGGCTGAGGCTGCAGTGAGCCAAGATCACACTACTGCACTCCAGCCTGGGTGACAGAGTCAGACCTTGTCTCAAAAGAAAAAAAAAAAAAAGAGCAAAGATGGAAGTGTGTGGAGTGGCAAGTGATGGGGGAACTCAATGGTCCTCACCCCAATGAAGTTGGAAAACTCTCCTCTATAGCCTGTAAGAATGTGATCCGTGGTAGACAATCTTCCTGGAAGATAATCAGTGACATTGAACAGAATAGCATAGCCTAGTACTCCAGGAAGACATGTAATCTGGGGCCACCATACTCAGAATCCCTGGGGTTCTCATTTATCAGGGAGCCTGAGGCAGAAATTATCTCCATGCCTTTTTCGCAAACACCCAAAATAAGACTCCCCCACCTCTGCCAGACTCTCGCTATACACAAGAGGCAGCCATCCCAGGCGTTGACAGAATTATCACTTAGGCGACTGTGCAGAAGAGTTTAATATAGCAGCTCTGAGACTGCTCTCCTTAGGAAAACCCACTCACAAAGTTAGCCCTTACCTAGTGTCTGTCTAGGAACTTGGATTTCAGGAAGGTTCCCACCATCCCCTACCTGATCAGAGTGGCTCACTGTGCCTAAATAGAAATAGTTTGTACAAACAATGTGGTATATGTTGAACACCTCCTTTCCTTCTGGGAGCCTGGAATTTTGGTATGTTCTCAGCTACCCATGACCAGTCCCCTGTAAAAAGATCACCGAGTCTCTGGTGAGCTTCCCTGATAGACAATGCTTTACGTGCATTGTCACAATTCAGTGCTGTAGAAATTAAGTATGACCTGTAAGACTGCACTGGGAGAGGACTCTCGGCAATCGATGCCTGGCCCCCTACAGCCCTCACTCCATGCATCTATTCCTTGCACTGATGCTGCTTCCTATCCTTTCACCAAAATAAATCTCAGCTGTGAGTACAATTGTATGCTAAGTCCTATGAGTCTTCCCGGCAAATCAACAAAGCTGAGAGTGGTCTCAGGGACCTCCTGACACAGTGACCTTACCCAGAAATCTCAAAATGCAATGATTGCTCTGAACCTGAAATGTTGCCTAGAAATAGTCTCATCCCCCACATTCTCTTTTGTGGCACAATCAGGATCTGCCTGGTTCCGGCCCTGACATCCCAAACCTTCCCATGAATGGGGTCACTTGTTCATCATTAGAAGCCTCAGTTTTCCTAGGGCTATGATAACAAAATAGCACAGACTGGGTGGCTTAAACAACAGAAATGTATTTATTTACTCACTACTCTGGAGGATAGATTGTCCAACATCAAGGCATCATTAGGGTTAGTCTCTCTTGGGGTCTCTCTCCTTGGTTTGCTTAGGCTTGGCTTAGGCTACTCCTAAGACCTGAAGCCCATCCTTTCTGAGACAGCCAAGTCTAAAGGGGTCCCCAGAGAAACTCCGACCAGACTGCACACCGGGAGAACAGGATGGAGCCACAGAAGTTCACACCCTTTGCAGGGGGGAGGAGCCTGGCCTCTCCTGTTGGGGATGGAAACTGGGATTCAATCTGTCAGGTGGAAACCAGCTAGCAGGACTCTTGCTTTGCTGAGAGTCCCTGTTTCCCTTTTTTTTTTCCCTTTTCACCCAATAAATTCCATTTTTCTCACCCTTCAAAGTGTCTGAGAGCCTAATCTCTCATGACCATGTGACAAGAACCTAGCATTTAGCCGAACTAAGGAGAAAGTCCTACAACATTTCCTTGACCAGGGGAATTTTTAAATTCCTAGTTCAAACCATCACAAGATTCAGCATGAATCTCTTCTTTCTGCTAATCCCCCTCAGACCATATAGGCCAGCCTTATTCCAAAAACCAAGGTTCTACCCTGTTAGATTGATTTTATCACTGAACCTCCGCCGTGATAATATTCCCAATCCCTCTGTAGCCCTGCTTGCTTTGATCTTTCTGCTTATCAGCATCACGAGCTCATTCATCATGCCTTTGATGTCTCTGTACTGCAAAAGCATTTCACTAGACTTGGAAGCAAAAAAACAAAACCAGTAGAAACAGAATAACAAAGTCATCAGGAACACATGCAACTTCACTCATCCACACTGGTCTTAAATTATTGATTTGGTTAGGTTATTATTCACACATTTTAGCTTGAGTACTTACGCTGTTGTTGCTGGGTTTTATGGTGCAGGGAATATATTTAGAATTAAAACATCCTGTCCCAGAACACTAAAATTTCTAAAACTAAAACTGTAGAAGTTAGCATGTGATAAGAATCGTTGGGAATTGAGATGCAGTGAAGACCATAGACTTTGGTCTTCAGCACTCCCTTTATTTTGTATTAAATCAGAATTGTCAATCATCCATGGTGGCGGGGGAAGCCCAGCCAATTTATCTAGGACCTAACCAAAAAGTTGTGAAAATTCTATTTTCTTTATGCTCTATGATAAATGTGATAGAGAACAAAGGGAGAATAGGAATCTCAAGAAAAGATAGAAAGATAGGTACAGAGGTTACAATGTTGGCAGAATCGTGACCAGCCCTAAGCATATGATATGTGTGAACTGATGGAGCTTGAGAGCTGTTTGAATGACAACAGTGGCTTCTAAATAGCAAGAGAACAGAGATCAGTTCTTTTCACTTATGGATCATCACTACCTAGACTTCTACTTCCTCATTTTGAGTGTTCAGTTGTAGCACTGCTAGATTTTCTTTGTCTTTGCAAATAATCCTATAACTTAAATAGTCTATTACCAGGTAGTGGTAATCTACCATAGACATGAGAGCTCACCTCTTGTTTAGGACATAAGATTACAATGATAGCTCTTTGTTAAGTTCATCTGCTTTGACAATGCAATTAAATGGATATATATATATGTATATATATTCAAATGCAAATTCAAATATATATTTCATACATGCATCAAATTTTGATGAAGCATCTATTCAACTACTATTTATAAAGCAACTCTAAAGTTAATATACTCTAACGTGTATCTTGGTAAGTTTTCTTTCTGCTCTTGCTCTTTCACTAAAACATTCCTTTTAACTCACCCTGATCCACAGCCCAGAGTGGGAACCTCAGACCCCTACACATCACTGGAGGCTTGAAGATAGCTTCAAGAACACGAGAGCTCCTTCTCTTTGCTCCTGGCTCGCACTACCAAGTCTCATTTACAAGTGAACTCTTCACCTTTCTAACCAGTCTGAGTTCATCAAAGGAAAATCCCTACTTTGTAGTTCCAGCACACATCTGAGCGGCAGCCAGAAGGTTCTTCCCACTCCCTCCGGCTCTCTCCTATAATACACACTAGGGTTTTCCCTCTGGAGCTGAAATAAAACAGCTCTCTTTACTCCAGCTCTTCTTTATCCAAATCAGGAAGTAGTGTTGCTGCATCTTATTATTTTCATTGGCGCTAGCCCTTATACCAATCCCAGTATCTTCTCCGTTTCCCTTCCTTAAAAGGTGGTTCAATTGGAACATAATACTGAAGTGAGGTATCAGCTCAGGGCCTTTGGTTTAATTTAAACCCTCTTTTAAATACAAAATACTTCAATTAATGGTAATGAATCCCTTTAAAGAGAATCAAGGCTGGGCAGCATGGTGGTTGACACCTGTAATCCCAGCACTTTAGGAAGCCGAGGTGGGCACACATGTAATTCCAGCTACCCGGGAGGCTGAGACACGACAATCACTTGAACCTGGAAGTGGAGGTTGCAGTGAGCCAAGTTTACACCACTGCACTCCAGCCTGGGCGACAGACCGAGACTATCTCAAAAAACAAAAATAGTCTTAACATAAATATTTCCAATGAATAAACTTGTGGTTGAACTGGAACTTTGGATTACACAGAGCTGGGCTTGAATATAAGATTCTTTCTGAGCTCTGTGGCTTTGACAAGTCACTTCACATCTCTCAGCCTTGGTTTCAATGTCTATGAAATAGGGAGAGAATATTGACCTTGAAGTGTGAGACTGAAATTATAATCGCATGAAAAAAAATGAGTAGCACACGACTGTGCCCACGATGAGCACATAAAACTGGTAGCTGCCAGTATTATTATTATTCCACACTGTGTCTAATGCATCAGAATTTTGGATAAAAGGAAATGGTTTTCAATAGGAACATCTGGGTTCCAGTTCTGCCTGATCCAAGCATCAATCACAGGGCCTCAAATAAATCTAGGATGATCCAACATCCCCATTTGCCACGGATAGTCCCATTGGATACCTGTTGTCTGGGAGTAATTATTTATAGCATCTTCTTTCACTCTCAGAAGGTCCTATTTTGGCCATTACACTAGTAAAACATAGTTAATTTTTAATTAAATAATTAGTTATGACTTTGTGATCCAGTATCCTATAAAACTAGGAAAATACCCATCCAATCTATCTCATTGATTTATGAGGAAGAGCCTAAAAGTGTTATTTTTACCATAAGGTCTATCAAGGAAAGTTCAGATTTTATGATAATGAATCAGAATTTACACTGTCACACAAAAGGATATAAGCTCCTTTTATCCAATTCATTTCTTACATTTTTTTCTTCTAGCTGCAAAGTCTTCCCACATTTTGTGACGAACACAACTGTAAGTCAAAATCACAAAACTCTGTAGTCTTCCTCCTAAAAACCAACTATAAAGGACAGAATTTTCACACTCTAAGGCCTCTTAGCTCATAGCACACTCCCCACCACTTCCTGGTCTGTTCTCAGGGTAGGCATTGCTAATCAATCACAAAGATTTTACTGCAGACTCCGTCTTTGGGTACTTGGAGCAACCATTAAGAGTGAACTAGAGTTGATACATAAAACAAATATTTTCCTTTCTGATTTGCCTACCATGTTCGTTTTACAGTCAGGGTCACTGGGGGCAATGAAAGAGAAATGAGCCATGACCCAGATAGGAGTGAATCTGAGAGTTGTACCCAGGCTGGCTTTTTCCATTTTATCATTTTATCATACTGACAAGTGACTGGCCTTAGAGGTCCTTGCAGATCAAATCAAAGCAGACAAATTTACATTTTGAGGCCAATAGCTAGTCTTCTAAGAGACTGCGAAATACCATCTCCTGAAAAATATGATAGTAAAATAATGAGTCCCCTTTACCTCTTTATTGACTCACAGTCAAAATTTAGGTATTTACCATTGGCCTTCAAGGAGCTACATAATGTGACCTGCATTCCTTCTCCAATATCATCTCCTCCTACTCTTTACTCTGGCCACACTGGGTTCCTTGGGAGCTTCTTCATACATGCTTGGCATGCTTCTGCCTTAGGGCCTTTGCACTGGCTGTTCCCTCTGCCTGAAATGCTCCTCCCCAATTATCTGCATGATTCTCTCCCTTTCCTCCTTCAATAATAATTTCAAGGTTACTCAAATGTCACCTTGTCAGTGGGGTCCATCCTGACCAACTTGTGTAAAATGGCAACCCACACCCACCCGCCCTGGCACATCCAATCACCTTGGTCTGCCCTATGCTTCCCCATATCGCTTATCACCTTCTAACCTTCTATATCATTTACATACCATGTTTATATTATCAGTTGCCTGTTTCCTGCAAATAGAATGTTAACTCTAGGAAAATACATGCATGCATATGTACATGCACACTCACGTGTGTGTGTGTTTTCACTGCTGTATTCTCAGCATCTAGACAAGTAGTTGACATATTCTACCATTCAATACATGTTGAATGTCATAGTTACAAAGATGCAAGATGCACCCATAGAGATATGGAAGATACATCTGTTTGTGATGGTTTAGTCATACAAACCATCAAGTAATTTTCTCATATATTTGCCTGGGGGTTTCAGGAATTCCACAATACTGACTGTCAGTCAAGAACCCATCAGCAGAAAAGAAATCTCAGTGCATTTACCTCAAAAACAAAGCCTCAGGTAATTAGAAATAAATCGAAAGAAATTTATGCATCTTTGTGGTCACATAAAGTCAAGGGTGAGAGAGCCCAACAGACAGACGTCATAACCCACAATTTGTGAATGTGAGATAGGCAAGAAACTGACTGGCCAGCTGTTTTGTCTGAGAGTGTTTGTTTCTAGAATGTGATTGTGTCTATATTGGGTTTTTAAAGGTGCATTAGAGTCACTTTAGAAAATAAGATGTCATCCTTAACTGTCTTTGATTCCTCTAAATGCCAAAAGAGCTAAACTGCTTGTATCCACAAAGCCTAACACTTGATTTTAATCTGTTTTTTTAAAAATAGATCTAAACTTACAACTCTAGCAAAGTTGAAAGAAGCTTAAGGGTAGGTACTTAAAGGGTTCTTACCTTTCCACAAAGGGTAGAAGCTCAAGGGTAGTAAATCATCCAGCCCCACTCCTCGCTTGCCTTGTCCCCTCCAATACAGCCCCTTAGTCCTAGTACGCATTATATCATACCAAACGTCAACACTGCTTACTAAAGACTTGTTTCTTCCCTGTTCACGTATCAAAGAGTCACAAGGGTTTCTAAAGGACTTTCTTTCTTAGCAAACATAGATAAAAGAACTGTGCTAAGAGGGACACAAAATGAAAAGGCTAAGATCCCATTTGGGAGAAGCTCGTGATGAAGCTGGGAATTTAGACATGGGAACAAGTAAGTATTCAACAATGCAATGCATGCCATGGCTACGAGATGCTCTACCAACACCTGGAGTAGAGTAGCCTGGAGTTCCTGGGAAGGCTTTGGAAGGGAAAGGACAGAAGAGGAGGTGGGTAACAGAAATAAGGCTAAATTGGGTAACATCCTTGCAATTCCTAGATTGTTGCTCACTTCTAACCCAGAAAGTCTGGTCATTTCTAACTGAATCATGGAGAGAAAATGTAAAGATCTAATAGCACTGCAAAGAGAACCTCCCTGCACTGGTTGACTCTCTCCCTCAGAAAAATGAGAATTTTCTGGGCTACTGAAGCATTCCCAGGATTTTGTTTGTTTGTTTTTCCTCACTCAGTCGCCCAGTGCAGTGGTGCCATTTGGCTCACTGCAACCTCCGCCTCCCAGGTTCAAGTGATCTCCTGCCTCAGACTCCCAAGTCACTGGAATTACAGGCACCTGCCACCATGCCCAGGTAATATTTGTATTTTTAGTGGAGACGGTTTTCACCATGTTGGCCAGGCTGCTCTTGAACTCCTGACCTCAGGTGGTCCACCCACCTTCACCTCCCAGAGTGCAGGATTACAGGCATGAGCCACCCCGGCCAGTCAGTCCCAGGATTTCTTAACAGTCATAACAGAAAGAAATTGATGGACTAAACTGAAAAAGTAAATAGGGAGACACCCAAGCCCTCCTTCTTCTTCCATAGTCTATTGTATAGAATCATTTAGTCATTTATTAAATTAGCAAGTAGCAATGAAGCACCAACCAAGTGCCAGGTAGAAGAAACAATGATAAACAAGACCCACGGGATCCTCAGCCTCAGAGCGCTTTCATTCAATCCCCAAGTCAATAATTTGATAATTTGCCTTCACACCCTATAAAGGGGCAAGAGTTTTTACAAAGTGGTAATGTGTTACCTGGAAAATTCCATCCAGCTGAGTGAATCTATTTGAATCTCAGCTCATGACTCCCCAAGATCCCCAATTGCTACTATACATGGTACTGGAAAGTTCCATGCTCCCATGATCGAATGATATTCCAACTCATACCTATGCAAATCTAGCTTGGTAAAGCCAAACACCAGTCCCTGCCTTCACCTCCTCAATTTAAACACGATTCAAATAAAATGAGGACTGTCTTAGATGACTACTGAACAGAACACCTGACTATATATGGCCTTCGGAAGAAATAGCTACAAATAAATTTAGAAATCATCCAGCCCCACTCCTTCATTTTACGGATGAGAAAACAGACAGCCAGAGTGGGAATGTAACTGACTCAAGCTAAGGAAGCTGTTAAGAAAGCTCAGATTTCTAAGGTAGGCTCCAATCCAACCTAACTACCTTTAAAAAGTTGTTTAACAGCTCAGAGCTACATCTGATATTCCTATTAAAGCCTCAAATAGAATAATTATTTCTAGCTTTGGTTGGCGCTTTGCTATTCTTTCTGCAGCAGAAATAATTGCATTTTGTCAAGCAAACCTCTATACCATCCAAAAAAGCAAAGACCAGCGACCTGCAGCCAGCCAGCACACTCACACGTAGTCCCTCATCAAAGCCTAAGGCACACACAGTGCATTTGAAGAACCCCACATTGCAAATTTAACTGGCAAACTGAGTCCAACTTCCAATATCAATGAAATGTCCACACATTTTATCACCATGTAATTGCCTTTCAGGTGACTTTTCTTTAGTACCTCTGGTTTCTGAGTAAAAATTTTAATTTCAAGGAAGTGCTATAATTTATTGTACCTGTTCCTTTGGTATTATAAAAGCCAGTGAAATCTCTGTCCAGGTAAATAAGCTCATGGTTCAGTGATCTATTGTGCCCTCTGTATCGTGTTTACGCACTCTACCTTAATCAGTTCATAATTAGAAGGTGAAGAGAATAGTGGTGTTTACAAATAGAATTTGAAATGGAAGATGAAGTGGATACAAATAGATCTGTCTGGAACTTTCAGCCCTAGCCACTTTCATCTATCAGAAAAATAATAAAGGCACCAAAATAATCCATGCCTGTGGCAGAGAAGGAAAGCTTCTAGTTAGATCGTGACATGAAGAGGCATGTTGTTAGCTGCTGCTATGTAATGTGGAACACAAAGAGATAGTTAATCCTAGGCTTGAAGGAAGGGAGTGGTCTGCTAATAAAATCATCACATGCAGGGGAGAAAGATCACAGAAAGGTGATGATAGAGGTGAATGCCTAAATTTTTTTAAGAGACAGAGTCTTGCCCAGACTGGAGTATATTAGTATAATCATAGCTCACTACAGCCTCAAACTCCTGGACTTAAACAATCCTCCTGCCTTAGCCTCCCAAGTAGCTGGGACTGCAGGTGCATACCACCATTGCCCAGCTAAGTTTGTTTATTTTTTGTAGAGATTGGTGTTTCACTATATTGTTCAGGCTTGTCTTGAACTCCTGGCCTCAAGTGATCTGCCCACCTTGGTCTCCCAAAGCATGAGGATTACAGGTGTGACCCACTGAGCCCAGCCTGAATGCCTAAATTCTGAAGTTCTGTTCTAGTCTGTGCTGTCTATCACATGAACTTCTAGATAAGCCAGAAGTTCACTGCCAAGCACAACACACACACAAAATTAGTCATAGGGTATCTTCTATGCATTCGGAACCATGCTGGACATTGTGATATTAGAGGTGAAGAAAATAGGCAAGGTCCCTGCCCTCATGAAGTTGACGTTCTAGTGAGGGAGGCATCCAATGAATAAGGAGATAAGTAAGTAAAGGGAATTACAGATTGTGGTAAGTGTTATAAGAGGAAGAGTTAGAATGATGGGATATAGAATAAGTGGGCAGGGAGTGAAGGGAAACCACCAATAAACAGGGACAATCTCTTGGAGGAGGGGGTATTTGAGCTAAGACTTGAAGGACAAGAAAAGCATGTGAGATGGGCCGCAAGCACCATTCCTGTTAAATGTTAAAGGGGGCCACCATGCCTATTAAGTTCCTAGGACCATACTCAGTCTCCATTTCTAAAACTTTCCACCAAAGATCCTCTACGTTCACAGTTTCTCACATTGAGATGCACTGGTACAGACGTAGCTAAATGGCACTTATTGTAAGCCAGGCACAGTTCCCAAACACTTAAGGTATATTCATACTTTTAATCCTTACCATAACACTTAGAGGTGGGTATGTCAATATACCCACGTTATAGAAGAAAAAACTGAGGCACACAGATCTACAGGACTTGCCCATGAACAGACATCTAATAAATGAGATCCGCTGCTGGAGTCTACACTTTTAACACTGTACCATGCCACCTCTCAAGGCTATGTGTCAGCACAATTTAAAAGGCACAAGAGTAGGAGATAGATACCACTTACAAGTTTGCAATGTGATCTTGAGCAGGTCAGCCCATCTCATGCTTAGATTTCTCATTCATGAAGTAACTGTAATAGAAACCAGCCTCAAATACCTCAAACGTGATCACCAGTTTGCAAGCTCCTTGACAAGCTGAAATCCCTTTTTGATTATAAGGTAGTACCAACACTGTTATTTTCAAGCTGGATACTAGCACAAGCCCTAAAGAGCCTCAAGGGGGCTTAATGGAGGATCACTGCAATGCCTGGTAAGAATAGCTGTTTCTTTTGACATCTCTATTCTCTGACCCTTAGAAAGCACAGAGAAACAGATGAAATACCTACTGACTCAATCGATCTTTCAAAAATTTGGACACAGGGAGACATCAAGGCCTAAAGACTTTTCCACCCCCATGTACGCAGAAGTCCCAAATCTGTTCATTTTGATCTCACCCAGGCCTCTATATCCACTTGGCCTCTTGCAAATAGCTGAGTTGTGGCCAACTTTATGCAAAATAGTGACAAGAGATAAATGTTTAGCATCTTTCCACCCTCCTGTCAAGAACCCTGATGTTCTCTCTTTTGCCTATTATCTGCTTCTACTCCTGTAACTTTTTGTGCACTGCCTGCCACATTAGCGAAGACTTCAAGCATTTGCATTCTCCCTTATGAAAACTCATCTTCCTGTGCCCCATGCCTTCAAGCAAGGTCCACCGAGGTGATTAATAACTTTGTCTAATGAGAAGATACCATCATCTTACATCCATATAGACCTTTATAGTGTGCAAAGTCTGTACAGGCATGATCTAATTTAACCATCGCAATAGTCATCTGCACTAAATATTGCCATCCCCATTTCACAACTGCAGAAATTGAAACTCATTGAGATGAAGCCATTTGCTTAAAATCACTCAACTTGTTTGTAAAAAGCTAGAGGTTGAACCAGGTCTTCATATTCCATATACAGAGTGCCTTCCATTCTATTACGACAACCACCAGCCACATTTGGATTAATAAATGTTACTTCCCAAAGCAGGAGTTTCTAAGATGATATCTATGAACATCTGAAAGCATAATAAAACATTAAATGTGTGCTTTTTAATCAGACATTTTGGGAAGGAAAGGGCCAAGGCTTTAATAATCATCAGATTGTTAAAGCCACTCATACCCAAATAGTTAAGAAGCACTGCTGATATAAGTGATGAGTTGTTCACTCCTGTTTTTCCAGCCTAGGAAGGTAATTAGTCTTATTGACATTCCAAAGAGTTCAATTTCCTCTAGTCATCTTTACCCGTGTTCTGTTGTACAATTCCATGCTTAAAATGGAAAAATAGGAGTACAATTACTTTTAATCCTATTTGAAAAAATACTTTCCATTTATTAATCATCATTTTTACTGCATTTTAAGGCAAGGAGAAGGCAGGGATCAAATAGAACAGATCTAAGAGGGGTACCAGAGTTTCACATATATTCCCAGTGGATGTTTCTTCCCTCTTATCACCAACCTCCTCTTGAGGCCTTAAGCTAGTAGTTTGTAATCTTGGCTATAAGGAATGTAGGGATGGTGCTCTCATTGGGGTTAAATGGGGTAGAGGAGGGATAGAAAGTTTGTTAGAGCTCTCTAGACACAGAACCAATAAAAGGTATATACAGATAGAGGGAGGGAGAGAGAAAGAGACAGAGAGAGATTTAAGGGATTGGCTCACATGAATATAGAGGCTGGCAAGTCCAAAAGCTGCAGGGAGGGCCAGCAGTTTGGAAACCCAGAGAAGAGCCAGATTTGCAGTTCAAGTCAGAAGGCCATCTACTGCAAAATTCCTTCTTGCTCAGGGAATGTCAGTCAGTCTCTGTTCTGTTCAGGCCCCCAGCTAACTGGATGAAGCCTACCCACATTAAGGAGGCCAATCTGCTTTACTCAGTCCACCTACTTAAATGTTAATCTTATTCAAAAACAGAATAATGTTTGACCAAATATCTGGACATTGTGGCCCAGCCAAGTTGACAAACAAAATTAATCATTACAGATGAATTCTGTCCACTACCTCCCATTCCCACCTAAGCCAGAGCAGTACAATATTTATCATTTTTTATGAAGCTGAAGATTTTTGTTTACAATAAAGGTCCTGTTACAAAATGGTAATAAAAGGTTTGATCTACTACCTCCATCCAAAGTAGCAATGAAAGTAGAAATTCTATCTCTGCACACATGGGTGATATTTGGTGTCCTGATGCTTTCAGGTGCAAAGTAGCCTTCTTAAATAGTTGACCCACATCCTCTCTTAACTCCCTCCCACTAGAGCTCTAGAGTTCAGATAGGGAAATCTTTTCTACGCTCAAATTTGATAATGTCTATCCCCTCTCTGCCCATGGCTTTTTCTTTGATCTAAAGATAGCAATAGTGTTTAATATTCTTTCATAAATAGATGAAAGGCATGGAAGGCTTAACTTCTACCTCTTCCCAAAACCTCTTATGTACTAGCCAGAGCAATCAGATAAGAGAAAGAAATAAAGAGCATCCAAATCAGTGAAGAGTAAGTCAAACTGTAACTATTCACTGATGATATGATCATGTACCTAGAAAACCCTAAAGACTCATCCAAAAAGCTCCTAGATTTGATAAATGAATTCAGTAAAGTTTCAGGATACAAAATCAATGTACACAAATCAGCAACGCTGCTATACACCAATAACAACCAAGCTGAAAAACAAATCAGAACTCAATCCCTTTTACAACAGCTACAAAAAATACAATAAAATATACCTAACTAAGGAGGTGAGAGGTCTCTACAAGGAAAACTACAAAACACTGCTGAAAGAAATCATGAATGGCATAAACAAATGAAAACATCATGGATGAATAGAATCAACTTTGTGAAAATGACCATACTGCCAAAAGCAATCTACAGAATCAGTACAATTCCCATCAAAATACCATCATCATTCTTCACAGAACTAGAAAAAAAGTCCTAAGATTCGTATGGCACCAAAAAAGAGCCTGCATAGC
This sequence comes from Macaca nemestrina, assembly GCF_043159975.1. Taxonomy (NCBI): domain Eukaryota; kingdom Metazoa; phylum Chordata; class Mammalia; order Primates; family Cercopithecidae; genus Macaca; species Macaca nemestrina. The sequence goes on along the minus strand of NC_092126.1, from coordinate 144,050,332 downwards.
CAAAGCAAGACTAAGCAAAACAACAAATCTGCAGGCATCACATTACCCAACTTTAAACTATATTACAAGGCTATAGTTACCAAAACAGCATGACACTGGTATAAAATTGGGCATGTAGAGCAATGGAACAGAATAGAAAACCTAGTACTAAAGCCAAATAATTATATCGCCAACTGATCTTCAACAAAGTAAATAATAACATAAAGTGGGGAAAGGACATCCTATTCATCAATTGATGCTGGGATAATTGGCAAGCCACATATAGAAGAATGAAAACTGGATCCTCATCTCTCACCTTAAACAAAAATCTACTCAAGATGGATCAAAGACTTAAATCTAAGATCTGAAACCATAAAAATTCTAGAAGATAACATTGGAAAAAAACTCTTCTAGACACTGGCTCAGGCAAAGAGTTCATTACCAGGTACCCAAAAGCAAATGCAACAAAAACAAAAATAAACAGATGGGACCTAATTAAACTAAAAAGCTTCTGCACAGCAAAAGAAATAACCAGCAGAGTAAACAGACAACCCACAGAGTGGGAGAAAATATGTTCAAACTATGCATCTTACAAAGGACTCATATCCAGAATCTACAAGGAACTCAAACAAATCAGCAAGAAAAAAAAATAATCCCATCAAAAAGTGGGCAAATGACACGAATAGACAATTCTCAAAGGAAGATATACAAATGGCCAATAAACATATAAAAAATGCTCAACATCATTAATTATCAGGGAAATGAAAAAGTAAAGCCACAATGAGACACCCCCTCACTCCTGCAAGAATAGCTATAATTTAAAAATCAACAAATAATAGATGTTGACATGGATTTGGTGAAAAGGAACACTTTTACACTGCTGGTGGGAGTGTAAACTAGTACAACCACTATGGAAAGTAGTATGGAGATTCCTTAAAGAACTAAAAGCAGAACTACCATTCTAGCCAGCAATCCCATTACTTGGTATCTACCCAAAGGAAAAGAAGTCATTATATGAAAAAGACACCTGCACATGCATGTTTATAGCAGCACATATTGCAAAACATGTGAAACCAGCCTAAATGCCCATAAACCAACAAGTGGATATCCCTCCTCAAGTTGATAATTTTAAATCCAAATTGTCTATTAAAATGACCTTTTTGAGAAACTCCTCTTATAAATTTAACCTCTGCTTCTCTGTTTAATCTACCACTTAAATATCTCAGTAAGCACTGCCCCATTTCAAATAATCTTCAAATGTCATGCCCCATTTTCCCAGAGTTACTTTGCTTTACTAATAACGGAGCAGATTCCACAATGACACAGAAGCAAAATAAATCTTTTGTCCTCACTTTGGAAAATAATCTCATTAATGAAATCTATAGTATGGAGTTATGCACAAGAATATGATTTCAATGCATCTACCATACTGGCTCTCAGATATAAAACATCTCCTCTTGAGCAATAATGTTTTTCTATTTCCAAAATAAGAAGATAGTGTCTGGTAATAGCAGCAGTGACATCAGCAAGATAGTAGAGTAGGAGATCCCAGCCTTCATTCCCCACCACACACACACACACACACACACACACACACACACACACAAAATTAGATAGCTATCAATGAACAAAAATAATTGAGAGAGCTCAAGTCTAGGTAAGAAGCTTCAGCAACACAGTGAAGCAAAATTCAAAAATAACTGCACAGAAAGGATAGAAAGGACAGTTTTATTTTGCCTGCATCATCCTATCCCCCAGGGTGGCACAGGTTAGTGCTGAGAGTGATATCCTCAGCCCCTGAATTCCCCTTGTGGAAGGAAAGAAGAACAGAATGAGATTCCAGCTTCCCCAGTCTATCACAGTGCTGCATAAAGAACTGATTTCAGTTTCATCCACCCAGAACAGTAGGGAGACTGACATAGCTGAGACAGCTGGAAATGGCTAGGCACAAAAAAGAAGGGTGGGGACTATTAGTATTAGCTACCCCCAGTGGCCTACTCGGCAGAGAACCCAGTAGCCTTCACCACTGAGGTTCTCAACATCCTCTGCAGTCACCATGAAACTTCCACAGCTTTAATCATTAAGGACCCTGAAGTGATCACCATCATAGAATCCAGAAGCCCACTCCAAATTGGACCCCAGCAGCTTTGCTACTGAGGAAACCAACAACTAGTACAGCTGTTGCAGACACTGTTGCAACTTTTGCCACTGAGGGCCCCATAGTTTTTTGCCTTCATGGAACACACCTGCCTGACCCACCACTTCCCTCACCCATTTCTCCTGCGAGACCTGTCCCAGCCAGTGCACCAAGGGCACTCTGATCCCAGAACCCAATGGAGTCACTAAACATCCATAAGCTGCTAGCCCTGACCCCTGGTGCCATGCACATGCACAGAGTCAACCCCAACCCCTATCATCAGCCCCAACTGCCATGTGGGCACAGACCACTGGCCCTTGCCCCCACCTACCAAAGCACACTTTCCACTGGACCCAGAGGTGCCTCTGAGGACCCCAACAGCCTTCACAACTATTGCAGACCACCCCTCATAGAAGTTTGCTGCCAAGAGCCATCCAGTTGCCAATATCACAGACTCCAGTGGTCTGCAAACACTATGCCTCCCTGAAATTGGAGCTGCCACACACCCCTGCACTTAGAGCCCCATACCAATAGATCTGATGTCACAGATTGGTGCTTCAAATTACAGGACCACAAGGTACTACACCCCCATTAGCACCATCTCACCTTTAGAACTGAAGGCCTTTCCTTACTGAAGCCAGTCCATAAAGTCTAGAAGAGGTGACCAATTCTTCAGATCTGCAGTAATCAACATAAGGATGTAAAGAACACACCAAAAAAATCAGGGAAACATGACACCACCAAAAGATTATAAAAAACCTTCAGTAACCAGCCCCAAATAAATGGAGATCCACAAATTGCCTGACAGAGAATTCAAAATACTTGTTCTAAAGAAGCTCAGTGAGTTACAAGAGAATACTGGTAAGCAATTTAATGAAATCAAAAAAATAATACAAGAACAAAATAAGAAGTTGAACAAAGAGATTTAAAAGCATAAAAAGAACAAAACAGAAATTTTGGAATTGAAGAATACAATAAGTATACACACAAATAATAATAATGATAATAAAATAAGTAAACTAATAAATGCAGTAGAGAGTTTCAACAGCAGACTTAATCAAGTAGATGAAAGAATCAGCAAAATTAAAGATAGGTCATTTCAAATTATCCATTCAGAGGAGAAAAAAATGAAAAAGAGTGAAGGAAGCCTACAGGATTTACGGAATACTATCAAGCAAACTAGTACACACATTATGAAAATCTTAGTAGGAGAAGAGAAAGAGAAAGGGACAGAAAGTTTGTTTTTAAGAAATAACCAAAAATGTTCCAAATCTGGGGGTGAAAACAGACAGCCAGATTCAACAAGCCCATATGACCCCAAGTAGATTGAACATAAAGAGGTCTATATGAAGACACATTATGGTTAAACTGTCAAAAGTCAAAAACAGAATTTTGAAAGCAGCAAGATAGAAGTGAATTGTCACATTCTAGAGACCATTATAAGACTATAAGTGGATTTTTCAACAGAAAACTTCCAGGCCAGGAGAAAGTGGGATGATACATTCAAAGTACTGAAAGAAAAAAATGCTGACCAGGAATACTATATCCTTTTTATATGTGAAAAGCATAAAAAAACTCACAAATAAAAGTAAATAAATAGCCAGGTACAGAATACTATAACCTTGCAATGATGGTACACAAATTACTTGTAACTCTAATATAAAAGTTAAAAGAAAAAAGCATTAAAAATAATGGCATAGAAATTTTGTAATGGACCATAGAAATTTTGCAATGGATTCAAAAATATAAAAGTAAACTCTGACTTCAAGAACACAAAATAGGAGGGCAAAAATGTAGAATTTTTGTGTGCAATTGAACTAAATTGTTATCAAATTAAAATACACAGTTACAACTACGAGAAGATTTATACACATCTCATGGGAACCATAAAGGGAAAACATAGTAGAGACACAAAAGATAAAGAGAAAGGAATTGAACCAAACTACTACCAAAAAACTATCAAATAATCAAAGACAGCAAAGAGGAAGAGAAAAACAAAAATACTACACAGCAAACAGAAAAACAATTAACAAAATGGTAATGCAAGTTCTTACCTATCAACAATCCCTTTATATGTAAATTAGTTAAACTGCATAACAAAATGAATGAAATGGCTGAATGGATTAAAAAGCAAGATCTTGAGATACACTGTTTACAAGAGACTCACATTATATATAAAGATACATAGACTGAAAGTGAAAGGATGAACAAACATATTTTATGCAAATGGAGACAAAAGATTAGGGGTAGCTATACTTATATCAGACAAAACATACTCTAAATCAAAAACTGTCATTGGAGACAAAGATTATTACATAAAAATGAAAGTGTCAATTCAACAGGAAAATATAATAATTGTAAATATATATGCACTCAACACCAGAGCACCTACACATATAAAATAAATATTGACAGCTCTTAAGGGAAAAATTAATACCAATACAATAATAGCAAGGGACTTCAATACCCCACTTTCAATAATGGACACAACATTCAGTCCAAAAATCAATAAGGAAACAGCTGACTTAAACAACACTATAGATCAAATGAATCGAACAGGTACATAAAGAACCTTCCACCCAACAGGAGCAGAATACACATTCCTCCCAAGAGCACATGGAATATTCCTCAGGATAGATCACATGCTAGGTACAAAACAAGTCTTAACAAATTTAAGAGATTAAAATCATTCCAAGAATCATATCAGACCACAATGAATGAAACTAGAAATGAATAAGGGAAAGAAAACAGAAAAAGTCACAAACATATGGAATCTAAATAACACACATTTGAACAATAATTGGGTAAAAGAGGAAATCAAAAGGGAGTTTTTTAAATATCTTGAGACAATCAAAAATGAAAGTACAACTTACCTCGGGCATGGTGGCTCATGCCTGTAATCCCAGCACTTTGAGAAGGCAAGGTGAGTGGATCGCTTGAGCCCCGGAGTTCAAGACCAGGCTGAGCAACACAGTGAAACCCCGTCTCTACAAAAAATACAAAAATTAGCTAGGCATGGTGGCACACACCTGTAATCTCAGCTACTCTGGAGCCTGAAGTGGGAGGGTCACGTGAACCTAAGAGGTTGAGGCAGAAGTGAGTGGAGCCATAGTCATGCCACTGCACTCCAGCCTCATGGCAGAGTGAGATCCTGCCTCAAAAAAAAGTACAACTTACTAAAACTTATGGGATGCAGCAAAAGCAGTACTAACAAGGAAGTTTCTAATGTTAAATGCCTACATTTAAAAAGACAAAATATGTCAACTACACAATCTAATTTTACACCTCAAGGAACTATAAAAAGAAGAAGCTAAACCTAAAGTTAGGGCTGGACATGGTAGCTCATATCTGTAATCCCAGCACTTTTAGAGGCCAAGACAGAAGGATCACTTGATGCCAAAAGTTTGAGACCAGTGTGGGTAACATAGGAAGACCCTGGCTCTATACACACAAAAAAATTGTCTGGGTATGGTAGCTACTGAGGAGGCTGAGGTGGGAGGATCACTTTGGCCTGGGAGTTTGAAGTTAGAGTGAGCTATGATTACACCACAGCACTACAGAATGGGTATGCAAATTACTTATAACTCTAATATATAGAGTAGATATAGTACTAATAGAGAGAGCAGGATATAGTATTCTTGGTCAGCATTTTTTTCTTTCAATACTTTGAATATATCATCCCAATGTCTCCACTCACTTCTGCCTCAGCAAGACCCTGTCTCTAAGGAAAAATGATTGTAGGGCCAAAGTTAGTAGAAGAAAGGAAATAATAAATATTAGACTGGAAATAAAATAGAAAAATAATTTTAAAAATCAATGGAACCAAGAGTTTATTTTTGGAAAAGGTAAACAAAATTGAAAAATCTTCAGCTAAACTAATCAAGACAAAAAGAAGATTCAAATAAAATTATAAATGAAGGAGGAGACATTACAACTGATACCACAGAAATATGAAGGACCATAATAGGATACCATGAATAATTATATGCAAACAAATTGGATAATCTAGAGGAAATTGGTAAAGTTTGAGCAACATACAACCTTCAAGACTGTATCACAAAGAAATAGAAAAACTAAACAGACCAATAATGAGGAAGGAGATTCAATCAGTAATCAAAAACCTCCCAACAAAGAAAAGCTTGGCAACAGATGGCTTCACAGGTAAATTCTACCAAGCATTTAAAGAAAAATTAATGCCAATTCTTCTCATCCTATTCCAAAAAATGTGGAGAGGAGAGAAGACTTTCAAACTCATTTTATGACTCCAGCATCATCCTGATTTCAAAGCCAGAAAAATACAGCACAAGAAAAGATAACTGCAGGCCAATATCCAAGAAGAACATCATTGCAAAAATTCTCAGTAAAATACTAGCAAACCAAATTCAACAATACATTAACAGAATCATGCACCATGATCAAGTGGGATCTATCCCCGGGATGCAAACATGATTCAGCATATGTAAATCAATAAACATGGTACAGCATATTAACAGAATGAAAGGCCAAAAAACCTGCATGATCAACTCAATAGATGCAGAAAAAGCATTTGACAAAATATAACATCGTTTCGTGTTAAATGATAACTCTCAGCAAAATAAGATAGAATTTAACTCAATGCAGTAAAGGCTATACAGAAAAAACCCACACCTAACATTTTATTGAATATGGAAAAACTGAAAGTGTTTTCTCTAAGATCCAGAACAAGGCATGGATGCCCTCTGTCACCACTACTATTCAACATAGTACTGAAAGTCTCCTAGCCAGAGCAATCAAGCAAGAAAAATAAATTAAAGGCATACCAATCAAAATGAACAAAGTAAAATTATCTCTGCAGATGACATGATCAAATATGAAGAAAATCCTAATGACTCCATTAAAAAATTGCTAGAACTAATAAATTAACTCAACAAAGTAATAGGACACAAAGTCAACACACAAAAATACGTAGTGTTTCCATACTAATGCTATGCTATACTATACTATACTATACTATACTATACTATACTATACTATACTATACTATACAAACTATACTATACTATACTATACTATACTATACTATACTATACTATACTATACTATACTATACTATACTATACGTAAGGGGCTGGTACCTTGTCATAAGGCTGCTTTATGGTTCACAGCTGAGACCAAGATCTGCAGGTCTGATTCTGGAGGCACAGAAGGGTGTGCCTGCTGGGTTTGAGGATGGTCAAGACTGTTTCAGACTGCAGCTGAGAGGGGCTGGAGCCAAATTCCAGGGCCACATAAGGGTCTACAGCTAAGACTGAGGTTGGTGAGTATGTCACCTGAGGCATGGATAGGCTTGATTCCTCCTGTGTCCCTCGATGAATGAATCTAGCAGAGGACTGAGGCCAAAGGGGATTGTAACCGACTCCCCAAGGGGCTGAGGCCATCTCTGGGTCTGTAGCCAGAACCATGGTCCGCAAGCCTACACCTGGGCACAGGTCTGCCCTCTCCAAACAGTCCTCCTCAGTCTTGAATTCCACTGGGGTTTTGAAAACCTCCAACCTGGATTCCAAAGCTTCCATAAGGCATTCTCATTCATGGATGGCTGCCAAATTATTGTTGCTTTGAGAGGATGTGAGCAGGAACATCCTATTTCACCAATTTGCTGATATCACTTCTCTTTTTTCTTCTTCTAATTAATTCTATAAATAAGTAACCATAATGGATATGCATAAAATTCATATTTATGCTTTTGTTGGGTCTTTTATCAGAGTTATTTTAACTTTCACAGTGAATACTGAATTCATTTTTTCTTTCTTATTTTGTTACACAGATACTTAAGTTTATGAATTTTCCACTCAGTTCAACTGGGGCCACATCCTAATACCTCTTACATGTGACTTTTTCTATACCTATATTTTCTAAATATTCAGCAAATGTGGTTTTGATTTTTCTCTCTGACCCAGGAATTATCCAATAAAGATATTTATAACTTCCAATTAATAAAGCTTTTGCTTATCTATCTGTGTTTTCATTTATCAATTATTTCTAAGTTTATTTATCAGAAATTGTGGCTCATTCTAGTTCTACTCTGGGGACTTTACTGAGAGTTTCTGTGTGGCTGGATGTTATGGATAATATTTATACATCTTTCTTAGGGTACTTGATTATTTCAGAGACAATCCCAGTTGCAACTTTATATTTCTGGAGAACATTCCATGGTCACACAGAAGTCCATAAATGGCCTTGCTATTTAACCAGCATTTTTAAAATTTCTTTATTAGAAAACCTATGTGGACCCTAAGTAAATTGGTACGTGAAATTCACCCTAAGTGCTAAGAGGCTACTTAGGCAATGGACCAAATGATATGAGATCTGGATCAAAACTCTCAACTCTACCACAAGCCAGCTGTGCGACCTTGGGCAAGCTCCTTGCCCTTTCAGAACCCCAGCTTCCTTACCTCCCTGTAAAAAAGGCTGCAGCATTTGTCTTTGCAAGCTCAGATCTGTCTAACTAAGCCTAGAGTTTTCAAGGGACTGGGAGAAGCAATATCTCCAACTCCCATTGTATAAATGAAGTAATACAATTCAATGACCCTTAAGGTCCTGACCAGCTTTTAAATTCCACAGTTGTAACAAATCAGTTACCCATAGTCCTTGCTCTCAACTGCCTGAACAACTGTGCCTGGGTTTAAAGAACTCATATTGTATAAAAGAGAGGAGGAGCTATTAGGTTCAAGTCCCAGCTCTAGCATTAACTAGCTAGCTATGTCACCACAGATATTGTTATCGATTATTTAAGTACTCTGACCCTACACTCTTCTCATTTTTAAAATGGATATAATACCACCCATCTCACAAAACTCAAATGGAATAATAAATAGAAAGTGCTTTGTAAACTGTGTAGTGCCATGAAGCATTAGTTCCCATTATTAAACTCATGCAGCGACTTCCGTGTTTTATAGGGTGTGAAATTTAATGGAATTGTTAAACCAACTGCCTTTCATTAAACAGGTAATCACCAGAAGATCTAAACAGTGAACGCAAGAGAATAGGTCTTTCACCTGAATTGCCTGGATAATCAAAGTTAAATCACTTCAATGAGTTAAGAAGTGTAAGAATTAAGCATGTCACAAAGCTGGGGAAGGGATTAATAGCCTCGCTACATCTTTTTCTTCGCCATTATTTCATAAAATTGAGACTAAGAGAGAATTACATTACACTACACACTGAAAAGAAAATGAAACCATAGATTCACACCAGATTCACATTAGCATGGGACAAAGGCACGCCTCGTGACTAACGTGTCGAATGAGTTTTCACATGAGGTGCTAATTATTTCTTATTTCAGGAGGAAGGTATAAGCCAACTCTCTGGCACTTTCCTAACTCTAAAGCTATATGAGGAGCCCTTTTGTAATTCCAAGCCCTCTGCCATTAACAGATCATGAAGTCTAAAATCTGAATTACCTACATGTAGGATAGAGAAAATGGATTTGAATGATTATTTCCTCCAGCAAAGAATGATTCAGTGTTTGTCTGAGCAAGCCTGTATACTCATTATCTTTTTTAGCTCCTGGGAAAAACATTCGTGATCGGCAATGATAACAATTATAAACCATCAGCCAGGTGTGGTGGTACTCGCCTGTAATCCCGGCTACTCTGGAGGCTGAGACAGGAGGATAGCTTGAACCCAGGAGGCAGAGATTGCAGTAAGCCAAGATTGTTGTGCCACTGCACTCTAACCTCGGCGACAGAGCAAGACCTGTCTAAAAAAACAAAAACAAAAACAAACAAACAACAACAACAACAACAAGAATATATATATATACACATCAACCACCTGACCAATGATTGAGAAGTTCAAAGTCATGCTTTCAGGAGCTGGGTTCTTAAAGCAAAATCAAACCAACTTTCACAGAGAGACCAACAGGAACACAACTCAATCACTCACATGTTAAGCCCAGCTGAACTGCTGTCATGGTACATTCTAAGGAGAAACTTAACACCACACGTTCGTCTTTAACAAAAGTCCTCATTATGGTGTCCAACTTTCTCTCCTTTTTTTATGGTAAAAATGGCCTTTATCGGCTGCAGCAGGAAGTAGAAAAGGGGAAATGGCACCCGCAGACTAGATCCCCACCCTCCAAAAGCCAATTTTTCTCTTAAGAGCAAAGGACAATGCTAAAGAGCCTGACGTCACTGATTCCATCTGTGTCCAAGCTATTTAGCTTTTTTCTGGTCGTAAGGTCTTAATTAGCTGCACATATTCCCATATCCTTGGCTGCCAAGAGTGTGAATTTATGCAGTAGGAGCAATAATATGCTCACTGCCTACCTGGTGTAGGTTGAATGGTATGCCCCAAAAAGATATGTCTATATCCTAACCCCTAGAATCTGTTACCTTATTTGGAAAAAAAAAATGTAATCTTTGTAGATGTAATTAAGGATCTCAAGATAAGATTATCCTGGATTAGCTGGGTGTGCCCTGAATCCAATGACAAATGTCCTTACAACAGTCCTGTTGAAAAGGAGCCCTGTAAACCTAGAGGCAGTTTGGAGTTATGCAGCCACAAGCCATGGAATGCCTAGAGCCAACAGAAACTGGAAGAGTCAAGAAAGAATTCTCCACTAGATACTTGGAGGGGGTCCAGTCCTGCCAACACCTTGATTTGGGACTTCTGGTCACCAGAAATATGTGAGAATAAATTTTTGTTGTTTTGAACCACCAAGTCTGAGGTAATCTGTGACAGCATCCACGGGAAACTAATACCTCCCCTCCAAAGGATTGTTACTAATTGAAAGAAAAGAGTTTATTATCAGTCTGGGCTGACCCAGGCCTGCCTGGAAAAAATGAAAGTCAGAGTCCTATTTCCTTGGATACCATTATAGAGTTGAGATAAATGTGGAAGGTTATGTTGTCCTTCTTTGCCATGAAACCCTGATCTGTAGAGCTGTGATTGGCATGCAGACTGTGGGCCTGCATGGATAGAACTAATGGCAAACCAAGGCGTCAGCTGCTCTCTGTCAAAGTGACCCACATGTGTGAAGTTCTTGTTCTGCATAAGCCCACACAATCTTGTGGGTGAGAGGGCAAGGGAAGTCTTGTCCTTGGGTAGCTGCTGGGACTCTGATGAGATAAAGGTGCTATACAGAATGTATTTCCTATCCTGTGTCTTTCTACAAGCTGAGTAGAGATAGTGTTTGATTGACTAAAGCCTGTTGCATCTTATAAATCTGACAGCCAATTCTAAACTGCACCCACCACTGTACCAGTAAAATAAAAATAATAGCTAACACATACTGATATACAAGGTATTATGTGCATTTTCATAATTAATCCTCACATAGTTATGAAGTTGGAATGATTATTCCCATTTTAGAGATGATGTTTAAACACTTAAGTAACCATCAGTAGTGATTCAGAACTTGCCTTGTGGTGTTTTAGTTATGAGCTTCATATTACGCTTTCCCTATTGGCAGGGTCAAATAAGTTTAGGGTATCTTGTCAAAAAGCCACAAACTGAAATCCCTCAGGTTACATCTATTTCCCAACCATATTTTGTTTGTGTTTATAAATTGCATTAGTTATCAATTGTCTAAAATAGTGTTTTAAATGCATTAAAACATTGGAATTAAATGCATTAAAATTTGAATTTCTAGCTTATCTTGAAGAATCACATCTTGCAACACAGAGCTTACCTTCCTATAATATGCTGGATCTTAGTAGGGATGATTTTCCTTAGATAAACCATGCACCCTCCAGTTCTCCACAGCCCCCACCATTCCCTCTTGCCTCCCCAAAGACTGAGGCAAAGGATCAGCTACTGTTTTCATTTTACACCCAGCCCGAGCAATACACTTGTATTCATTTATATTTCTTCTTGGCTAATGTAGGCTTATGAATATTTAACTGTGATGTATTAGTTTCTTATTGCTGCCATCTAACAAATTACCATAATTTTAATGGCTTAAAACAACACTCATTCATTATCTCACAGTCTGTAATTCAGAAGTCTAGATACTGCGTAGCTCAACTTGTTCTCTGCTCCAGGTTCCACAAGGTCAAAATCAACGTGTTGGCAGGGCTGTATTCCTTTCTAGAGGCCCTAGGGATGGATCCACTTCCAAGCTCACTTAGGTTGTTGGCAGAATTCAGTTCCATGTGGTTGTAAGACTGAGATCTTTATTTCCTGGCTGGTTGTCAGCCAGGAGCTGTTCTCAGCATCTAGGGGTGCTTGCATTTCCTGGCTGGTGGCCCTTTTCCTCCATCTGTAAAATCAGCAATGGCAGGTCAAGTCCTTCTCATTCCTAGAATCTCTCTGACCTCTCCTTCGGCCTCATCTCTCCTCTCCCTTCCTCTTCCGCCACATCTTCTGCTTTCCTCTTCTATTTCTAAGGGCTTGTGGGATTGCACTTGTATTAGTCAGGGTTCTCTAAAGGGGACTAATAGGATAGATGTATATATAAAGGGGAGTTTATTAAGGAGTATTAACTCACACCATCACAAAGTGAGGTCCCACAATAGGCCATCTGCAAGCTGAGGAGCAAAGAAGCCAGCTAGAGTCCCAAAGCTGAAGAACTTGGAGTCCAATGTTCAAGTGCAAGAAGCATCCAGTATGGGACAAAGATGTAGGCTTAGAGACTAAACCAGTCTAGTTCTTCCACATTCTTCCACCTGCTTTCATTCTGGCCATGCTGGCAGCTGATTAGACGGTGGTGCCCACCCAGATTGAGGATGAGTCTGCCTTTCCCAATCCACTGACTCAAATGTTAATCTCCTTTGGCATCATCCTCACAGACACACCCAAGAACAATACTTTGCATCCTTCAATCCAGTCAAGTTGACACTCAATATTAACCATCACATTGTTACAAGGACAGGGATGAAAATCTCACACACATGCTGAATGAAGTAAGTCAGACAAAAAAAGAACACATTCTGTATGGTTTCATGTATATGAAGTTTAAGAATAGGAAAACTAATTTCTGATGATAAAAATCAAAAAGTAGTTGTTTCTGGGCAGGGGGATTGTTTGGAAGGGGACATAAGCAATTATGCTGCACTATTAGAAATATTATCTGTCTTGATTAGAGCCATCATTACCTGGGCATGTCATTTTTCAAAACTCATTAAACTGTGTACTTAAGATCTGTGAATTTACTATATGTAAATTAAACCCCAGTAAAGATAAATATTTATTTACCTATTTGTTTACTTATTTACTTAGTTTTTAAAGGATGGGGAGGAAAAAAATAGATATCATTTAAACCCTGTGATTTCTGACCATGCATGGTGGCTCACATTTGTAATCCCAGCACTTTAGGAGGCTGAGGCAGGAGGGTCGCTTGAACCCAGGAGTTTAAGACCAGCCTGGGCAACGTAGGGAGACTCTGTCTCTACAAAAAAAGTAAGAAGAAGAAAGACTTAGCTGAGCATAGCAGCATGTCTGTAATCCTAACTACTTGGGAGGTTAACACAGGAGTGCCCCCTGAGCGCAGGAGTTCAAGATTACAGTGAGCTATAATTATGCCATTGCGCTCCAGGCTGGCTGACAGAGCAAGACCCCATCTCTTTTAAAGAAAACAAAAGCAAAAAAAACTCTGTAATTTCTATCTCTAAGCTACTTTATAGCAAACATGTTAAACCTAAAGCTTTGTTGGCTCTTTTTGTAAAGATTATTTTTACCTGTACATCACTCCCACACTTTGTTAAAGTCGATTTGATTATTTTGTTTGTTTGTTTAGTGCTTAACAGTCTAGCTAGGAAACTTCTTCTATGACATGCATTATGAGGGCACTGTACTGAATTAGAGAGTGAATATTCCTAACTCTCAGTACATGGTGTAAAAATAAAGGCCTAGTTATTGACTCTGAGAGACATGTGAACAAATTAAACATGGCCTTAATAGTGAAGGGGAAAGGTGGCAACAATTAGAGCTTAACACAGTGATCCATGGGGCTCATTAGCATGGAGTGGAGTTTATCAGAAGAGGTTTTCGGAACCTAATTAATTAAGCCCCCATCAAATAGATGCATTCGATTAATATGACTCCACTCTGAGTTTGAACATCAACATTAATTAACCCCCTAATTGATACATTTCCCATCCATGTGAGAAACATTCATCACATTAATCAAAAAAGATCACAATATTAATGAAAATAAATTGAGTAGCAAATGTAGAGGAGATGGCATGACCCTTTGGCCTATCCCATTTAAAATTTATTTTTTTTAATGAACCTTAGAAAAAATGTTGGATGACAGTGTATTGCAGAGAAAAAAAAAATTTAATTGGGAAATATTCAAGTTTTGCTGCTCACATAATGTATTACTTAAACCAGTTACTTTGGCTATCTTGGCCCCTGTTTCCACATCTCTAAAGAGTAATACTTAAAAAATTATCTCCAATTTCTCTTATACCTCTGAAATGTTAATTAAGTGATATCCATTTCTCTTATACTGCTAAATTTTTATATAAGTGATATGTATACATATATGTGGCATTTTCTCTATTTGTGCAGGAGTTTGCATATTTTTCTGTAAAGAACCAGATAATAAATATTTCAGGGTTTTCAAGGCATGCAATCTCCGTTGCAACTCCTCAACAGTCATTGCTGCCATTGTAGTGTGAAGAAAACAGCATAGAAAATATGTAAATGAATGAGCATGGCTATGTTCAAATAAAACTTTATGGATACAGAAATTTGAATTTTATCTAATTTTCATGTGTCATGACACAGTGCTCTTCTGATTGCTTTTCAACCATTTAAAAATGTACAAACCACTCTTAACTTGAAAGCTCTACAAAAGCAAATAAGCGGTTTGGAGGTGGGGCTGGATTTGATCTATCACTTGCCAATCCCTGTATTAGTATATGCTGGCATGGTGAGTGATACTCCAGTACCCACCCCCACTACCCAACCACAACATGGACATACATCTATTTATTCAAATAAGTAGCTCTGTTTCAAATAACTCATGTAATCAAAACAAGAAGTTCACTTGCAATGTGTGGATTGAGTCACAAAGCCACTGTCACCAAAACATGCTTTTGCACTGTTGAAAATTGAGCTCTTGGGGCCAATTCTTCACCTTCCATGCATACATATGTTTTGTGTACCTTCCACTAAAGAACAGCGTGCATTTCTCTACCCCTTAACTTTGGGCATAGCCATGTGACTTGTTTGGACAATGGGATATTAGCGAATGTGATGCAAGTAGAGATCAGAAACACATACATGGAGTTCAACTTGCTGTCTTGTGCCTCTGCCATTACTGTGAGAAGCACATTCCCCACTAACCTACATACTCTCAGTAAGATAACAAATACACAACACAGATCAAATCCTGCAGGCTTTAGGGTAAAGCACAGCCTCTCAACCCCATCCACCCACAGATATGTGAAACCAAATTATTTCTGGTGGACAAACTCTAAAATGACCCCCAATTACCTCTACCTTCTAGTGTTCACACCCCTGTTTTATCCCCAACCCTGAGCATGGGCAGGCCTGCGACTTACTTCTAACCAATGGAATGCAGCAAAGATTATGTGACGTCACTTCCATAGTTGTGTTGCATAAAGTGGTAATATCCATCTTGCTAACAGACAGACTCCCTATTGCCTTCTCAACTTGCACGTTTTGGTGAAGCAGGCTGCCACATTGGGGCAGGAAATGAGGGCAGCCTCTGGTCAATACCCAGGAAGTAAATCAGGTCTCTAGTCCAACAGGTCACAAAAAACTGAATCCTGCCAATAATCAAATGAGCCTGAGAGTGAGTCAATCATTCAAATGAGACTCCAGCTCCAGCCAACACCTTGATTCCGGCTTCATGAAAATCCTAAAGCAGAGGACCCATCCATGCAGTGCCCAAATTTCTGCCCTATAGAAGGGTATACAGTGAGCTGAAAGTAGGCTGCACTCCTAAGAACTTCATGGAGAAAACCCACTATGCTAGCTTGCACTGCCTAACTCTGGACTTTTGTGAGAGAGAAATAAACTTGTATCTTACACGAGCCACTTTTTGTATTTTGTTGTTTTGTCGTTGCTACTTACAACTAAATATAATCCTAATTCATACAGAGTATCTTATTTGTAGTTTTGTGTTTGTCCCTTTTCTGTTTCTTAAAATTAAAATAGCAACTAAAGCCTCAATCCTTGAGAAAGAATACCAGACATGTGTAATAAGGAACTCTTGTCTTCACCTGAGTTCCCTAGAAAACAAAGTTTGAGGCAAGGATTAGTGCTGATGATTATTTACAGGTCCAATTACAGGAAAGTGAGAGTGAGGCACACGGATGTGAGACAGAATGAGAACAATTCAAAATTATGATTACCACGTTTCTGACTCTTTCACAATAAGCCATAAAGAGATACAGTAGATTACTTCAGCCCTGTGGGACATCTTCAGATAAGCCCTATGGGTTCAATGTGGTGGCTCTCACCTGTAATCCCAGCACTTTGGGAGGCCAAGGTGGGTAGATCCCTTGAGGCCAGGAGCTTGAGAGCAGCCTGTCCAACATGGTGAAACTCCTGTCTCTAAAAAAAAAAATAATAATAATAATAATAATAATAATAATACAAAAATTAGCCAAGCGTGGTGGTGCACGTGTGTAATCCCAGCTATTTGGGAAGCTGAGGCATGAGAACTGCTTGAACCTGAGAGGTGGAGGCTTCAGTGAGCCAGGATTCTACCACTGCACTCCAGCCTTGGCAGCAGAACAAGACTCTTGTCTTAAAAAAAAAAGAAAAAGAAAGAAAGAAAGAAAGATAAGCTCTATGGATAAACCATGCTTTAAGCAGTCCATGGGTGGAAGGAAAGAGAGGAAAATTATCTATGTTTCCCCCTCCTCAGAGTGCCAACATTCTCCCCTTATGCAATTAACTCCCCCACAGAACTCACACACTGTGGTGTCATGCTTCTTTCAATCTCAGACGTGGAGAAAGGAGTTGGAAAGTCAAAGGTATGTGGCTACTAGGCCTGGCTTGTGGTAGCAGCCATGAAGGAGGACCCAGAAATTCCAAGCAAGCAATTATCTGACCCAAGCAAGAAGATGCCTCAAAATCAGACTTGGACCAGTAAAGCTACCATACTTGCCACTCTATTATGAGTTGCCTGCCAACTCAGACCTCATACATGCTCAAACTCTTACTCTCTAACATCTCAAAGCTGACATTTGCAGTACCAACATGGGCAGGTCCCTACATATATGTACAATCCTACCTATGAATTTGGGCCTATCGGCTTTGGTTTCTGGGTATCCACCCTATTGGTCCATATCCATTGCCCTTGCATGTCATAAATAGTACCCTCACTCTATATACAAGATGAGAACAGGAAAAAAAGATGGATAATCACTGATAACCTTAAACCAATCAACACCCCAACGTTCAAGCAAAAAGGACATATTGAGTCCTTTTTTTTTTTTTAACTTGTTGTGTGCAGAGACACTCATCTCTGATTCTCCTCTCTAAAGGGATATAAGTGAATTTTGCCAGTAGAGATGCAGTGTGCCTGCCTCATGGAGCACTGCAACTTTGCTATAAATTTAAATTCCAGGCTCGTTGGTGGCTAGAGTGGTACAATGAAGAGAAAACTAGACTAGTACTTTTTAAATTTATAAACAATTCTAGAGGAAAAAAAATTTTACTGCATATAATAAAGCCAGATATTTAAAAGAGAGGGACTCATAGAATACAGAAAACAAGTGATACATATTGTTTAACTTTCTACATGACATTTACAATTTGGATTAGATAGTATGTGGATCACTTTTGACAGATACCAGGAGATTCTACCTTGGATAACAAAATGCAAGACTCCCTGATTTTCACAGCTTATTTCTGGAAACTGTTTAGAAGCTGCTGCCATTCCGTGAGTCCAGTGGTTTATGGATGCCTCCATCATTCATGGCTACTACTGGAAAGTACCTGATTCATTGTCTATCTTGAGATGCAAGACGTTTTAAAAGTGCAAACCTTTCTCTACTAGAAATATAAAACTTTTCTTTTGGAAATGTTTCATTCTCCCAGGATGAGAAAAATTAATTGTTCCAGATAGTTTGCACCTAGACTAAGGGGCAAAATGGCAGATTGCTTTTCCTTCTTCTTCGTGAGGAATCTAAAAACATGTTCCAGTTCCAGTTCAGCCATGTACTTGTCTAACTTGGGAAAATCCCCTAACCACTTGTAAACTCAGTTTTCTAATCTCTTGAGAGGGGAAAATACTACTGCTGCAGTATAATTTTCAAACCATTATACTATGACACTGATAAATGTATGTTAAAAGTTTTATTCAACTCATTAATTAATGAGAGAGCTAGTAAGATGTTATCACTGGTTCAAAGAAGAATATGAAGAATGGAAATATAGACAGTTAAAAAAATGTCAAAGTACATTTTGTTGACAGATGCAAAGCTAGTTAATATCATACAGGTCAACAAACTGTAATATTTGGCATTATCCATTTTTAACACATAGAAATCAATTGCATCTTGACTGGACAAAATTTACTTACATTTTTACAGAGAGGAGTTATTTACATTCCTCTCAGACAAGAATCATGTGCAATGTATTAGTTTTTACAAGTTAATGTCTATCCCTACAGAGTTATCAAATAGCCTAGTCTAAGAAATGGCAAGACAAACCACTGCCCATGGGTCAAATCTAACCCACAGGCTATTTTTGTACAGGCTGCAAAGTAAAAATGAGTTTTACATTTTTAAAGAAATGTTAAAATGAAAAAAAAAAAAGGAGAGGAATGTTCAGCAGACATTGTATATGTCCTGCAAAGCCTAAAATATTTACTATCTAGTAAAATATTGACTATCTAGTGTTTTACAGGAGATGTCTTCTGACCCCTGACCTAGTCAATAGACAGTCTACCCCCCCGTAGACTTAGTGAATCCCTGGGGGATCGGCTGCACAACATTTGTACTGTAGTGAGGGGATAAACCATCATCTTGTTTGCCACTTCAAATCTGGGATATTTTTTCCTGACATCTTCCACGCTGCCCTAGAGGAACTGTTATGAGAATCAATTTTGCTGACAAAGCAGGTAGTAAACTCTAGTGTGCCACACACGAATAAAGGGGCACATTGCCATAAGCAAAGAGTTGATAGTTTTCAGAAGTAAATCATGGCAAGGTCTGGCAAGGTCATAATGTCATCTGCCCAAGGCTGATACTCCAAAGATGTTTGGAATCCTGGAGTAAGAAGCATTCACCTCCATAAATTCTGCTATACTGTGTTATCTTCAATTCCACTAGGATTTATGAAAAAATTTACACTTTGTCCTTCAAAACTGGCTTACGAATCATTGAGAATTTTACTGAGTTTTGACTTTCTGTTATTGTTGTTTTTTAACTACTGAACTTCTTTCATAATGTCTTTCCTCACCCGCAGCTCAGTGGCAATGCCATCATAACCACCTTGGAATATTACACTTTCTTCCATGCAGATGAAGATTTCCCGGAGCTATGAATATGTTTTCTAAAAAATGAGGGTGATTAATACAATTAAGCAACTTTTTCTGCTTTCCGGCTCTAAAATAAAACTCCTACTGATAATATATGAAAATCCATTCCAGCTTTATGAAATGTACCATTCATCTCCATTAGTTAGTCTACTAGTATCTATTGACCTCCCACTGGGTATGAAACATTCTGCCACATATTCTAGCAGATAGAAAAATAAGATCCCACCCATGTCCCTAAGAAGATTAAAATCTATTTAGAGAAATACAAAACATATCACATCAAGAGCAAACTCATGAAATATGAGGTCCAAAGTATGATGAAATCAGCAGGGGTGATATCCTAGCATTTGGAATCAAAATAGTTCATGTTTATAATTCTATGAAGTAGAGAGGTTTCCCATTTTATAAGTATTTCTGCAAACATTAGTTACTACCATTAAAAATCAAGGTACTTTATGTAAAACTGAGACTTACAAGTTTTCTTTAAAAATATAGTGAGCTGGTAAAACTGAATCCACATTTCTGCGTGGCAACATCAACTAGATTCTTACCTCAAAGCGTGGATCACAGAATTGTCATCGCAGCATCACCTAAGAGCTCATTAAAAATGCAGAGTCGGCTGAGCTCAGTGGCTCGTGCCTGTAATCCCAGCACTTTGAGAGGCCGAGGTGGGTGGTTCACTTCAGGTCAGGAGTTCGAGGCAAACCTGGCCAATATGGCGGAAACTCTGTCTCTACTAAAAATACAAAAATTAGCCAGGTGTGGTGGTGCATGCCTGTAATCCCAGCTACTCAGAAGGCTGGGACAGGAGAATCACTTGAACCCAGGAGGCAGAGGTTGCAGTGAGCCAAGATCATGCCACTGCACTCCAGTCTGGGTGACAGAGCAAGACTCTGTCTCAAAAAAAAAAAAAAAAAAAAAAAAACAGAATCTCAGGCCCTGCCAGAGACTAAAATCCCAGAGCCAAGATGCTCAAGTCACTCACTTGCATACACTGAAGTCTAAGGAGCACTGAGCTAAATCTGGATAAGCCCCTTAGATGGGCATATGCTGTCTAGACAGGTACAGTCCCTACAAGTCCATCTTTCTTCACGCCTGGTCCATGTACATACTCCAGTTTTCAATCCTAATCCAAAGCCCTTAGCCTATCAGCCAAAGCTACACAGAACTATATTTCAAAACTTTCTCCCACTGCACCTCAATGCAATCCTTCCATTCAACTCAAAGCACAAGCACCTCTAATATACTTTTCCTGCCATTACTTCCCCCATCATTCCTCTCACCTCAAGTGTCCTTTCTTTAGGGCACCAGGCCTGACACACAGCAAGGATTTAATACGTGATTATTTCATTCATGCATTCCTTCATTCACATGTGAAAGCATGTGTGTGGACACAATTTGCATTCCTTACAGGAATTATGGGATTCTTCAATGTCAGTGTTGCTCACATTTGTACTCCTAGCACTCAGCACAGTGCATGGTGCACAGTAGGCATTCTAGAAGGAAAACATGAATGTAAGAAAAAATCAACAAGTGAATAGAGGAATGTCCTATTAAATTAATGCCAGAACTTCAGGTGGCAAATATTTATTACCTACCTAGTACTATGCTGGACCCTGAGGTTTAAGGCAAATAAGATACCATCTCTACTCTCAAGAATTTCCCAGTATATGTAGAGAATCTGATAAATAAGCCACCATAATTGCAACACAAGAGAATTAGAGCTGTAATAGAAGTTTAACCATTATTGATTGTTTTAATAAGCCTGCATAACAAACAACCACAAAACCTCAGTGGCATGCAACATTTCTTCTTTATTGTTCATGCGTCTGGGGTGGTCAGCCAAGTGGCTTTGCTGTTCTTGGTTGGACTTACATATCTGGAAGTCAACTGGAGGTCAGATATTCTAAAATGCTTGTGGCTGGAACGACCAGCTCCCCTCCATGTGTCTCTCATCCTCCAGCTGACTATCCTGGGCATTTTCATGGTGATGGCAAGTATGTAATATTTTTCTCTTGGTAACATGAAATCAGCCAGGTGCAGTGGCTCACGCCTGTAATCCCAACACTTTGGGAGGCCGAGGCAGGCAGATCTCTTGGGGTCAGGAGCTCGAGACCAGCCTGGCCAATATGGTGAAACCCTGTCTCTACCAAAAAATACAAAAATTAGCTGGGCATGGTGATGAGCACCTGTAATGCCAGCTACTTGGGAGGCTGAGACATGAGAATCACCTGAACCCAGAAGATGGAGGTTGCAGTAAGATCATGCCACTGCACTCCAGCTTAAGCGACAGAGTGAGACTCCATCTCAAAAAAAGAAAACAAAAAAAAAGATGAAATCACACCATTCGCACATTATTTTAAGGTCAGCAAAACTACATCTGTCTTGTGCTTTGGGTTTGTTTTACAATAGGTGGACTACTATCCCCACATCTTTACCTAGCAATACTTCTGGTTGAGGCCTTTGGTTTTGAATCCCAGAGCAGGCTTCAGATATGGCATAAGACTATTTCAAATAAGTGACTTACTGCTGTGCTGAGTTCCATGAGACTCACACCAACTGGAACTGTGCTTCAAAGAAATCCTACCAGGAGTCTGGAGAATGCTTGGGATGTTATTGTGCATGACTCCGAACAAGCGAAAACTCTCACATTTTTCAAGCCTTCCTTTACATCATGTTTGCTAACATCCATCAGCCAAAGACAGTCACGTGATCCATTCAGAAAAAAGAAGCAAGGAAATAGAGCTCCTTCCTAATGGGAGGAGCTTCAAAGTCACATGGGCTAAGGGTGTGGATAGGGGAAATGAGGAAGAAGTAGGCCATTTTTGCAACCTATCGTAAGAGGTATGAAAAAGCTGCTGTAGGCAGAAGCTTAGAATCAACAATGTAAACACAGGAAAGCTTTTGGGGAAGCTTTCCCATTCCACAATTCCAAGATTATGTTTTCTCAATACTATCTAAACTAGAAAGACCACTGCCATTCAAAGCCATGATATAACATACAAAATAACAAAACTTACTGAGCCCTTTCAATGCAGCAGGCCCTGTGCTAGGCACTCCATATGCACTAACAAACCTAAGACATGCATATTATTACACCAGTTACAGGTGAAAAAACTAAGGATCAAAGAAGTTTGGCAACTTGCTCAGGTCTGCAAAGCCAGGATCAGGTACTCCTTTGCTCTCTTCAGTCACACCACAGTAATTAAACTTATGCCCATTACCTTGTCTTCCTTTTCCTTACTGAGAGAGGGTATGTAATGGTTTTCACATACAGGTCATTTTTGGCCAAACGTAGACTCCAAAGAATTAAAAATTTCAGTAAGTGAACCACCAGGAGTCAATTACAGCACAGGTCAGCCATGAAATTGCAGTTGTGTATTTTTAGGGCCATTGTATACTAATAGACAAGGCCTATTTGTTTTCCTTTTCCTGCAATACTGAATTTTGAAATTGAATCCTTGGTTCAAAAAGTTCTGATGCCATTTGTGTAATGTCAGTTTCAAAACAAATTCAAGGAATCCTGAAGAATCTAATAATCATGTGTCAACCAAAGATGAGGGTTGCATTTTTCATTCTATGAATAATGCATTTTGATGAAACCAATTCACTCCTCAGGTTTGAAAGCCACAGTCTAAAACTTTCCCTTCTATCACATTATTTTGTTCTGTGTGGTCATTTGCCAGCCTTTGCTGGCAACTTCAAGAGGCAAGGACAAGAAAAGTCAAACAAACAGACATGAACATTCAGTGTCACTTGGCATTCGCTTGCCATCAGAGAAAACTTTCCATCCCAAAAATCAGATTCTCACTTGGTGCAACCCATTTTCCTTCCCTGCTGAAATACACAATTTTCCTTTTGTTCCAGGTATTGGCTCCCATCGATGTCTGGCATAGGGTAAAAAGATCAAAAAGTAAAATGAAGTCTTGCCTCAGCAATCCTGTCAGAATTCCCCAGTGGAACTTCTAAAATGGCCCACTTTTCAAAGTGACATAACAAGCAATGAGCCATTTAGTGATTCAGCTGGAAATACAAAGCCCAGGCTGTTTATCCTTAAAAATTTCACAAAGGTTAATAACAATGAAAAAAAAAAGAAAAAGAAATAGAAAACAGCCAGAAAAGAAGAGAAAGACAACTTTTTCTTATGATTTACATTAGGGATGGCAAAAGATTTTGTCTTATGTAATAACTCCAGTCTAATGTCTCCAAATAGTGTCTTCCTGGTGTGCTATATGGAGAAGAATGTTGAGGTCATATCTGGACATGATGGGAAAAGTGCAGCAATCAATTAGCAATGTCTGCTTTGTAACACAATGGGAAGTGATAGTCTGTGTGCTATCCTGACTTCATTCTTCCAAAGTTGCAGTTGTTTAAAAGTTCATCTAGAGTTCTATCCAATATGTTTTATTGTATAGATGGACAATTTTTTAAAGTATCTTTTAATGCCCAACATAATTGATGGCATTAAAGAATTACAATAGACTAGGCGTGATGGCTCACACCTGTAATCCCAGCACTTTGGAAGTCAAAGGTGGAAGAATCACTTGAGGCCAGGAGTTCAAGACCAGGCTGGGCAACATAGCGAGAACCCATCTCTACAAAAAATAATAAAATTAGTTGGGCACCTGTAGTCTTGCTACCCAGGAAGCTGAAGCAGGGGGATCCAGACATTCAAGGCTGAGCCCAGGTGTTCAAGGCTGCAGTGAGCTATCATGCCACCGCACTCCAGCATGGGCCACAAAGTAAGAGTCTCCCTCTAAAAAAAAAAAAAAAAAAAAAAAAAAATGCCACAATGGGCTATGGTGGGTGACTCATGCTTATAATCCCAATACTTTGGGAGGCCAAGGTAGGAGGATTGTTGAAGCCAGGAGTACAAAACAAGCCTGAGCAACATAATGAGGTACCATCTCTACAAAAAAATTAAAAATTAGCTGGATATGGTGGCATGTGCCTATATTCTCAGCTACTTGGGAGCCTGAGGTGGGAGGATCACTTGAGCCCAGGAGTGTGAGGTTACAGTGAGCCATGATCTCACTAACCTGGGTGACAGAACAAGATCCTGTCTTTAAAAAAAAAACAAAATTTAAAAATCCACAAGAAAAGTGATCTAAGGTGGTTATCAGACAACCATATAAAATGCCTACAACACACTTACATATTTATTGTTCATACCCAAGCTGCATAAAATTGGCTTCACCCAACTGGATTTCTCTTTAAAAATAAATAGCTGTTCTTTCCGATTCTCACCTTACAGTATAGAAATTGAGTGCTATGAAATAACTAGGTAACCATGTCTTTCCACAGCTCCAGAATGAAATCAGTGGCTTTTCGCTAAGCAAGAGGTCAGATAACCATGAGAGCCTTGTTCAATAAAAGCAGTGCAGCCCCATAGCATGGCTTCACGGACTACATCAGATCATTAGGTAGAAATTAACTGCCTTTTGTGCCTGCTACCTCATTAAAGCTCACAAATAAAGCTGTTCCTACTAGTTAGCGCTTATTCTACCATCTCTCCTTATCACCTCGTAGTGCCTATCACCTCCCAGTGCCTTGGTCAGAGAAACGACCTTATTGATGAATGTCAGCAGAGACCTGGGAGTAAATGGTGTTTTGTTCTTTATACAAAGGTTGGAGTGCACAATGAGATGTCTGCCGTTCGGACCAAACAGTTCTTGTTTTAACTCAAGTCTATAAACAGGAAGAAACTCAAAGCCTCCAATTTCTCTTTTCTCTCTCTTCCTTTTCTTTCTTTTCATTTTTCTTAACTTTACTTGTTCTTTGTTCCCTTCCAATCCTTTCCTTCCTTCCTTCCTCCCTCCCTCCCTCTTTTTCTTTCCTTCTTTCTTTCTTTCTTTCTTTCTTTCTTTCTTTCTTTCTTTCTTTCTTTCTCTCTCTTTCTCTTTTTCTCTTCACTTCTTTTTCTTTTTTTTTTTTGAGACAGTGTCTTGCTCTTCCTTCCAGGCTGGAGTACAGTGGCACAATCACAGCTCACAGAACCCTCTACCTCCCAGGCTTAAGCATCTTCCCATCTCAGCCTCCCAAGCAGATGGAACTACAGGCATGCGCCACAGCTGATTTTTTACTTTTATAGAGATGGGGTTTCACTGTATTGCCCAGGTTGGTCTCAAACTCCTGAGCTCAAGGGATCTTCCCGACTCAGTCTCCCAAAGTGCTGGGATTACAGGGGTGATCCACCATACCCGGCCATTTCTTTACCTCTTTGCTTTGATTCTTTCCTTCCTCTTCTACTTCTCTTTTCCTTGTATCTTTCTTTCTCTTTCTATGCCAAAACATCTTACTAGCCATCGAGACTCTGAGTTCAATAGATATCAAGAGTCCTTTTTCACACAGTCATACCTCATGTACAATACTGATATCAGATCCTGTTTTTGTTGCTAGTTGCAGGAGAGATAAGGAGAAAAGGAGAGAGTGGACTACCCAGCCTCACCCCTAAGCATGTGGTAACACCACCATTGCAGAAACTGAGTAAAACAAATATCTGGTTTCCATGGTTCTAAACATTTATCCAAAATTATATCATAGATTGTGCATGATTCTCAGGGGGTTTGAAGAGTACTTTGGTGGGCATGGGTCTGGGGAACTGAAACAGTTGACTGGCTAAGGATGAAATCACAGGGGTCTCTAAACTGTCTTCTAAACTCCAAAACTGTCTTCATGCAGCTGAGTCAGTTCCTAGGAGGGGGTTTCAGGACGGGGTGGTATCTCTTGATCTGCTGAAATGCTAAATCTCAATATCTCAAAGACCAGTTATTTAGGTTTCACAATAGTAAAGTTATCTATAGGAGCAGTTGGGGAAGTTACAAATCTTGTAACCTCCAAGTATATGACTCTGGGCAATAAGCAACTTACAGAAACGCCAGCTAAACAAGTAATGGATGGTTATGGTTTAACCATGCCTACTCTTTAGCAAAGTTCAGGCCTCTAGTGTAATTCTAACTTTGTTACCTTCTGTTAGTCTTTACAAATATGGTTTTAACTTCTGAACAAGGAGGGGATCAGTTCAAGGAAAGGACTATTATGGCCTCCACACAAGAATGAGCAAAAGCAATCTAGCCTGACAGAAGCAAGACGGAGTTGGGTGTGTTAGATTTCCCTTACTGCTATAATTTTTGCAAAGGCCACTTACTACTATAATTTTTGCAAAGGCCATTTCATCTGCAGGCAGAGCTTGTATCAGCAAGTTCAATGAAACAAGCCCATTGTTGATACCCAATAAATAGCTACTAATAATATCAAAATCTTATTAAAATGTCTACATTTTGAAAGTTTGCAGCCAGACACGGTGGTTCACGCCTGTAATCCCAGCATGGGAGGCCGAGGCAGGTGGGGATCACGAGGTCAGGAGTTCAAGACCAGCCTGGCCAAGATGGTGAAACCCTGTCTCTACTAAAAATACAAAAATTAGTCAGGTGTAGTGGCACATGCCTGCAATCCCAGCTACTCGGAAGGCTGAGGCAGGACAATTGCTTAAATCAGGGAGGTATAGGTTGCAGTGAGCCGAGATCTAAGCTAGGCAACAGAGCAAGACTCCATCTCAAAAAAAAAGAGAGAAAGAGAGAGAGAGAGAGACCGAAAGAAAGAAAGAAAGAGAGAGAAACGAAGGAAGGAAGGAAGGAAGGAAGGAAGAAGGAAGGAAGAAGGAAGGAAGGAAGGAAGGAAGGAAGGAAGGAAGGAAGGAAGGAAGGAAGGAAGGAAGGAAGGAAGGAAGGAAAGGAAGGAAAGGAAGGAAGAAAGGAAGAAAGGAAGGAAGGAAGGAAGGAAGGAAGGAAGGAAGGAAGAAAGAAAGAAAGAAAGAAAGAAAGAAAGAAAGAAAGAAAGAAAGAAAGAAAGAGAAAGAAAGAGAAAGAAAGAGAAAGAAAAAGAAAGAAAAAGAAAAAAAAAGAAAGAGAAAGAAAGAAAGAAGAAAGAAAGAAAGGTTGCTAATACGTAATAAAGTCATACTAACTCAAGATTTAAATGAAGTTAAATTTGTTTTGACAGTCTGGACGAAGTGGCTTATGCCTGTAATCCCAGCACTTTGGGAAGCTGAGGCAGGCAGATCACTTGAGGTCAGGAGTTTGAGACCAGCCTGGCCAACATGGCAAAACCCCATCTCTACAAAAAATACAAAAATTAGTCATACATGGTGGCACATGCCTGTAATCCCAGCTACTCAGGAGGTTGAGGCAGGCGAGTCACTTGAACCCAGGAGGCAGAGGTTGCAGTGACCGAGATCATGCCACTGCACTTCAGCCTGGGCGACAGAGCAGGCTGTCTCAAAAAAAAAAAAAAAAAAAAAAGTTTTAACAAATACAATGAAGGTAAGAATCATTAGTTTCAACACAGGCAGCTAGCACTTACTGCAAATATTTTTCTCTCATAGTATACTGCTTCGTTCCTGTTGAAACTGGCTTATCCATTGCACCAAGTTATCTCCCTTAAACCCAAGGAGAGTAATCTCCACATTTCTGCTCAACTCCAAGGTGGCATTGCCTTCGTAAAATGATCTGGTAGCTCATTCCCGAAATTTCTTTTGAGCTCTGCATTGTTTGAAAAGAAATTTCCTCTGCTGCCTGAAACTCACTGGTGGGTGTAATTTGTGGCATTATGCCTCAGCCACCAGGAGGGTGAATGAAGGCAGGAACATTAATCAAATTTGGAAACAATGAAGAAATAGGGGGGTTGGCGTGGATCCACACATGTTTAGCAGCCTACAATGTCAGATTTTAAATGTGAAAATGAGAGCCTTGTGGCTGAGCTACTACATACTTAATAGGTTAAGGCATCAACCCGCAGGCCATCCCTGAGGACTTTGAGAGCAAATACTTCCTTCCAATGCATCATGTCAATGTCATTAACGTATCAGTTGTTTGCAATTTTTCTCTTTCTATCATGAACTGCAATGTTTCAGAAAATTATAAATTTATCAATTTGGTATAGTCCCTCACATGGCACTAGGGGCATGAGGATTTAACAAGTGCTTCTGGCTGGGCATGGTGGCTCACACCTGTAATGCCAGCACTTTGGGAAGCCAAAGCAGGAGGATCACTTGAGCCCAGGAGTTCACGAACAAATGAGGCAACATAGTGAGATGCCAGCTCCACAAAAATATTTTAAAATTAGCTGGATTCAGTGGTGCACACCTGTAGTCCCAGTTACTCGGGAGGCTGAGGCAGGCCATCACTTGAGCCTAGGAGTTCAAGGTTGTAGTGAGCTACGATCACACCACTACGCTCGAGCTTGGGCAACAACAGAGCAAGACCCTGTCACAAAATAAAAAAAAAAAAAAAGCAGGTGCTTCTAGCCAGCAAAATGTCTGTTGAGCACCTTCAACATGTAAAAGGCACCCTTGGAGAAGCATAGTTGGATGTTTCATCAAAATAAGTAATTGTTGGCTGGGCTTGGTGGCTCATGCCTATAATCCCATCATTTTGGGAGTCCAAGGTGGGCAGATTGCTTAAGCCCAGGAGCTCGAGACCATCCTGGGCAATCCAGAGAAACCCTGTCTCTACAAAAAGTACCAAAAAAATTAGCTGGGCATGGTGGTATGTGCCTGTGGTCCCAGTTACCTGGAAGGCTGAGATGGGAGGATCACTTGAACCTGGGAGGTCAACACTGCAGTAAGCCATGATCGTGCCACTACACTACAGCCTGGGGAACTGAGCAAGACCCTGTGTCAAAAAATAAAAATCAGTAATTGTTCTAAATGGTATTTTTTTCTATCTCTGCTCTTCTTATACATTTCTCCCTGACAAAAATAGTTTTCCCAATCTTTCAAAATTCAACTCCTCTTTAAAGGCACAGCTAAATCCCACCTCTTCTACACCATCCCTGATCCTCTAATATCTTTCTCCTTTGAAATTCCATGTGTTTTGTAAACTCTAAGTGTGCTCTTCATGAATATCTTTTTTCTTTTTTTTTTTTGAGACAGAGTCTTGCTCTGTCACCCAGACTGGAGTGCAGTGGCACGATCTTGGTTCACTGCAACCTCTGCCTCCTGGGTTCAAGCAATTCTCCTGCCTCAACCTCCCTAGTAGCTGATATTATAGGCGCACACCACCACATTTGTCCTCTCACAGTTTTAGAGGCTGGAAGTCCAAGATCAACACGCCAGCAAGGCCGATGTCTGGTGAAGGCTCTCTACTTGGGTTGCAGATGGCCCCTTCTCTCTGTGTGCTCATGTGAGCTTTCCTCAGTGAATGTGCCCCAAAGGGATTGCTCTCAGAACAAATCCTAAGCCTATGAGATCAGAATTCACCCTTATGAACTCATTTAACCTAAATTACTTTCCTAAAGACCCTATCTCTAAATACAGTCGTATTGGGGATTGGAGCTGCAACATATGAATGAAGGGGTACAGAATTACAGTCTACGGCAAACTTCCTATGAACTGTACCCATCAAAGAATGCTATAGAACCTGTGAGACCTTAACAGCACCTTAAAGAGAAAGGATTATTCTTGGAAAGAAGAAGGAGGATGTTCCAGTTTGAAAGAGGCACTCATCAAATGGGAAGCTACAATCCAACATCTTCAAGGCCTTTGCACCCATGAACATATAGGGGAATACAGCTGGGAGCGCTTAAGGTATGGGCAAGGTGAAGAAGAGACAAACGTGTATGAGGTAAGAAAGACCAATGAACAGAGAAGAAACTTACATTTTTAAACTCTGTGTTTCTTTAGATCAAGTGGGAAAGTAGAGGTTTCTGGTTGTTTCCATTGCTCATGCATGTATTCAGTGAGGAATAAAACATTTATAATAATCATCTTATGGAAATTCTAGTCTTGGTGGGAGAGAGAAAAAAGAGAAAGAGAGGGGTTGCAAAAGCTAAAGATTCATTTAGTCATTCATTTATTTATATGTGTAGAGCATCTGCTACGTGCCAGGAGTTATTTTAGCTGCTGAGGATGCAGCTATGAATAAAGCAGGCAAAGCCCTCATCTTCAGGGGCCTCTATTCCGTGAGAAAAGAGAGATAACAAACAAATAAACATGAAAATGCATGATGTCAGTTGTGCTGGGTGTGGTGAAGAAGGAAAGCAGAATAAGGAGGATAGAGAATACAAAGGCTCTTCTTGATAAATGGTGAGCTTAGAAAGCAAAGACTTGAAAGAATCAGAGAGCAAGCCATGTGGTCATGAGGAAAGGAGTTTCAGGCAGAGGGAACAGTAAATGCAAAGATCCTGGGGCAAAACTGCTGGCAGCGTGTTAGAGGAATATTGCTGGAGGCAGAATTCTTTTTTTTTTTCTTTTTTCTCTTTTAGACAGGGTCTCCCTTCTGTTGTCAAGGCTGGAGTGCAGTGGTGCAATCTCCACTCACTGCAGCGCCGACTTCCTGAGTTCAAGTGATCCTCCCACCACAGGGGAGGTAGAATTCTCAGAGGGACCCCATGATCTCCACTCCCAGATGTCACTCCCATGATTATGTAGGTTAAAGGAATTTTGCAGCTGTGAGTACAATTACTAATCAAGTGACCTTTAGTTAGGAAGATTGCCCAGGTGGGCCTAACCTAATCACTTGAGTCCTTTAAAACAGGGAATTTTTTCTGGCTAGCAGCAGAAGAGCAAGTATGATATTTTCCAAGTATGAAAAGAAACCAATGAACATTTGCTGGCTTGAAGATGGAAGAGACCACATCGTAAAGAATGTGGGTGGCCTTTAGGACCCAAGAGCGGGCCTCAGTTGACAGCCAGCAGCTGACAGCCAGCAAGGGTTCCACAGTCCTACACCGGTAGGGCACTGAATTCTACCAATAACCTGAATGAATTCGGAAGTCGACTTTTCCCCACCAAGCCTCCAGATGAGAGCATAACCCAGTCAACACCTTGATTTCAGCCTTGTCAAACCCTAAGCAAAGAACATTGCTGAGCCTGCCTACACTTCCAACCTACAAAACTTTGAGGTAGTAATTCACAGATGTTGTTATGAGATGGCTGTGTTTGTAGTAATTTATCATGATGCAGCAACAGAAAACTAATAGAAATAGCAGGGAGGCCAATATGGAAGGCATGAGGGAAGCCAATATGGCAGGTGTGCAGTAAGCAAGAGCGGTTGTTGAGGTGAAATCAGAGAGGGCCGGAGGCTAGATCATGCAAGGCTCCACAGGCTATGGTAAGGCCATTGCATTTCCAGCTGAATAAGTGGGAAGCCGCTGGAGGGTTTGAGCAAAGAAAACATGGTCTTTATTTGCTCCTGAGAGCTCAGCACTGCTGGATCAGCTGATATCCAGAGAAAACAACTCCACTGATGGAGTTCCTGATGACCTCCAGAGGCACTGGTAAATATTTGAACATAAAATATTCAGAAGGCACTGGCAAAACTAATGGAGAACAGCCAGAGAGGTTGAGAGACAAAACATATCAAATACAACACTAAAGAAATGCTAGCAGCTTAGAAAGAAGAGTAAATCCATCAAGAGAGGTCACATTAAGGCAACCTGAAATGCAACCATGCTTCCCACTTTCTGCAACTCCCACATTCAGTACAAAAAAAATGCTTTCCTTAGACATGTTTCTCTAACAAATGTATCTGGGCTCTACAGAGGCAGCCTCAGGAATATCTGAAGCTTGCCCCAACACCATCTTGGCAAATGATTAATGCACGATTAAACCTGATGATTAGCCATGGCCAGGAATCAGATTGCTAATAGCCGGAGACTCAGTGGGCAACTTTTGTTGGTGGTCGAGTGCTTTGCCAGAACTGCCTCTCAGCGGGAGTTGGGAGATTGGAAAGTTGACCCATGGAAAGGAGCCCCATGGTGGGAAAAATTAAGCTGTAGACCCATGAGATAATAACAGCAATAGAAAGAGAGGCAGAGCCTCCCACCCACACACCAATTCAGAAATACCTCAGGTATAATTAAATCCGACTCCAGAATTTAGCACCTTTTTGTAATAAGAATCTTTCCTTGCAGTCCTTAACATTCTGTTGCCTTGGCAAAAACCCTGTCTCTTGACATTTGAAAGGTTTCTGTCCCATTTTCAAGGAACAGCCCTGGTGAAGATGCCTTTTAAAATGTGTTTTGTTTCTGCAGATGCTTTTACCACGGAGTCCTACTCTGGCCGAGTAACATACTCTTTGACAGATTCTGTTCATATCCTCCACCTGCCTTCTCCATAATGGGTGTGCCCAGCTCCATTTTCACCACCAAACTTTAGGTGGAGCATGCCATGGCACACCATGCTGCACCATGCTGACCCATTGTAGGAGAGTGCCCCAGCAGGAAACAGCCAAGATGGCCACATCAAATGGTGCTTTGGGAGGATTTATTTGAGTGCCCACTGCTTGTCTTTGACCCTGGTGCCTGCACATGACTGAGCTCCTGACTCAGGTTGACCCTCTTGGGCTTGGGATTGGTGACTTCTGCCTTTTTCATTGGTTTGTATTTGGTTTTGTCCCAACTACCAGTTTATGGGGACTCCCATATGCGATTCCTATCTTCCATTTCCATGCTTGACAATATTTGCTTTCTCCTGGCTTCCCACTCTCTCTCCTTCTCTTAAGAATCTATGGTCATAGCCTAATTCCATTATCTATAAAACAAAAATTCTCGTGATTCAATCCCAAAGAGTGAATCTCAAGACAATGTACATAAAGCACTGGGGAGGGTACCCGGCACATGGTAAGTGCTGAAAAAATGCTGGCCAGTTTTAATAGGAAAGCTGAAAGAAGGGTGGGTAAAGGATGAGGATTAAGCTCAGAGACAGCATGCTGGTAGGAGAGGAGACTTGGGTATGGGAACAGAATTTCGGTATCCTATTTACAAGCAACAGGTACCGTACTGGGCCTCGGATGCCCATTTCATGAACCTGGATTCAACCCTATAGTCATGGAACCATAGAATCTGGCACTTCAGCCAGGCCTCATGGCATGTGCCTGTAGTCCCAGCTGCTCAGGAAGCTGAGATAGGAGGATTGCGTAAGCCCCCAAGTTCTGGCTGTAGTGTGCTGTGCCAACTGGTGGATGTACACCCTAAGTTCAGCATCAATACAGTGGTCTCCTGGGAGTGGGGGACCACAAGTTTTCTAAGGAGGGGTGAGCCAGCCTGGGTGAAAAACAGAGCAGGTCAAATTTCCCATGCTGATGAGTAATCAAATCGCACCTATGAATAGCCACTGCACTCCAACCTGGGCAACATAGCAAGACCCTGTCTCCTAAAACAAAAAGAATCTGGTACTTGGGAGTTTGCTTAAAGCCACATACAGATAGTTATGCCATGTTTGAAAATTCCAGGGGTGGAAAATTCATTTTTGTCTGACTGTAGCCTTCTCTATCAGAGTGAAGACAATAATGATTCATTCAGTAAATACATATTGCAGGTGTGCTATGTGCTAGGCCCTATGTATACTGCAGAAAGCAGCACCACGTCACTGCAATCATGCATCTTAAGAGTCTGATGGGAAAGACAGAATAAACATGTACATAACACAAATAAGTAATTACAGTCAAAATGGTCATAAGAGTAACAGGAAGTAACAGATGGAGGGGTCAAAGAAGTCCTCCTTAAGAAGGCAACATTTGAACTGAGATCCGAGGAACGAGAATAAACAAAGAAAGCAAAGAATGGGAGGGACCTAGATGGGAAGGTGATAGTCTTTCTGGCCATGTATTGAGCTGCTCCATGCCAGCTCCTTTACAGGCTATGTCCTTTAATCCCACTACTCTGCAAGGAAGGCATGATTTTCCCAGAAGGCAGCCAGGGAACAGAGAACTGAAGGAAATCACCCAAGCAAGTGGCAATGCTAACTAACACTGAGCCACATCAGCACTTGCCTTGTTTTGATAACTCAAGGTCAGAGCAAGGGAATAAACCAGAACCATGAAGAATCAAAAAGACAAGCCCTCCAGGCCAGGGAATAGGCCAGCAGCCTCGAGGATTGACTTCCAATGACACTTTTAAAGGGAATTCTAATACCAGCCACCATGCTCTGAATGATGGTCTTGTGCCAGGCACTGGGCCAAGGCCTTCACAAGCATTGTTCATGTCTTCCTCACGATACCCCAGAAGGTAGATACTACACTCCCTGCTTTGTAGATGAAGGAAAGGCTGTAGACCCATACTTTCCCACACCCCCATAACCCCTCCTCCACGTCACACACAGACCCAAGCAGAAGCCAACATTTCAATCTGGTGTATGGATTCCAAAGGAAAGTTATGAGGGTGATGGTAAGACTTTAAACCATGACAGGGGAGCTCTGGTAAAACCAAATTTGAGGCTGAGTGCAGTGGCTCAAGCCTGTAATCCCAGCACTTTGGGAGGCCGAGGTGGGCAGGTTACTTGATGCTGGGAGTTGGAGACCAGCCTGGCCGACACGGAAAAACCTTGTCTCTATTAAAAATATAAAAATTAGTTGGGCATGGTGGTAGGCACCTGTAGTCCCAGCTACTGGGGAGGCTGAGGCATGAGAATTGCTTGAACTCAGGAGGTAGAGGTTGCAGCGAGCTGAGATCACACCACTTCACTCCAGCCTGGGCAACAGAATGAGATTCTGTCTCAAAAAAAAAACATTTTTTTTTTTTTAACCTAAAGAAGAGATGAATGCAGCCAAGAACGGAGATAAGACACTGTCTTCAAGCATTTGGAAGCTGGGCTAGCTTTGTTTTGTGTGAACTGAGAAAACAGAACTTGAGTCAGTGGGTATCAGAGGGAGTCAGGGGCAGTCAGTGCCTCACCCAGATCTTGCCTTACCAGGTCTTTTCAATCCCAAGTTGCTGTAAGGACTGCTGCCAACTTCTCACAGCTGCACCCTTTTCTGGAGAATCTACAACTAGGGATGTACTACTAGGAAAGCAATGAAATGTTAGCCGTCTCCCAGCCACTTTATTCAGCCTGAATCTTGGCACGTACAATGACTGTCCGAAAATACCAGCCCCTCCATATACAGCTTTCTTCAATAATAACCAAAGGACCAAAGAATACAGCTTGAAGACAAAATGAATTCCATGGTATTCTGCTTGTCCCCAGGCAGGCAGGCACAAAACAAACTGAAACAGGACACACCTCCTCCAGCACCAGAAAACAGTTGTGGAGCTTCTCACTGCTGATATTCATACATTTGCTGGGGCTTTCTCTTTACTTGGATAAATTCCAGGTCACTTATTTCTATTCTCTTTGCACACCTCAT
This sequence comes from Macaca nemestrina, assembly GCF_043159975.1. Lineage (NCBI taxonomy): Eukaryota > Metazoa > Chordata > Mammalia > Primates > Cercopithecidae > Macaca > Macaca nemestrina. Next base: position 144,014,646 of record NC_092126.1, on the reverse strand, counting down.
ATTTGCCTCCTCTATTTAATCAAGGAAAGTTGGAGGCAAAGTACAGCTGTAGCAAAAAGCAGTCGTCAAAAACGTTACTCCAAGATCAAATATGCCGCAGCAAGCAAGCTAACTGATTGTGATATCAAAGGATAATAAATCATTTGAAAAAAGAAAGAAAAAGCGATCAATGTGAATAGTATAATTTGCCTTTCATCAGGTGCTGTTGAGATCTTGATTTTTTTTTTGTTCATCTAACAATGATCGTTTCTGATTTTCTTTTCTTTCATTTAAAAATACATTTTTTCCCTCCCCAAGCCACTCAGATGTGCAGTGCTATTTGATGAGTTTTTGTGGAGGAGGCTCACATTCCATATTCTGCACCCTGGGAAAAAGAACATGTGTAGTTTTCTGTAGCCCGTGTCTGGTTTTCAACGACTCATGCTGTTACTACACGATTAAGAAATTGATTGAGTCGGGGGGTGGGTTAAAGAAAAAAAAGAACGAAATTGATTGAACTCAGAGAGACTGGAACATTTCAAAGAACAGCCATGTTCAAATTACAGATTTCGATAAATGAGACTTATGAAAAATTAACCGCAGCCAACTGGCCGATATTTTTCATCCCCAGACACCCCTACCTCTTCTCCCAAGCTCAAATGGGCAGCAAGTAATACATTAAATGTAGATAACAAAAGAAAAATGATAATGAACAATGTGACATCGCTTTACCATTCATGTTCACTGAAAGGTAGCTTTTAAAAACATGAATGGTAAAGCGATGTCACATTGTTCATTGTCATTTTTAAACAGTACTGTCCATCTTGTCGCGTTTTTAAATTTTTTATTATGTGCTTCTATTATGAGATCTTCCTGATTTTTATAGAAAGCTCAGCACATATGGAATTCGGTATTCTCATTTTTAAAATGTACTTAATACAGTTATTGGAATATAATTCACATTCCATACAATGCACCTATTTTTCTGCTTTTTTTTTTTTTTTTTTTTTTTCTTTTTTGAGACAGAGTCTTGCTCTGTTGCCCAGACTGGAGTACAGGGGTGTGATCTCAGCTCCCTACAACCTCTACCTCCCAAGTTTAAGCAATTTCTCGTGCCACGGCCTCCCGAGTAGCTGGAATTACAGGCATGCATCACCACACCTAGCTAATTTTTGTGTTTTTAGTAGAAACGGGGTATCACCATGTTGACCAGATTGGTCTTGAACAAGTGCTGTGATTACAGGAGTGAGCCACTGTTCCTGGCCTTTTGTTCTTGTTGTTAATAATTGCAACTTTTATTTTGGATTCAGTGGGTATATGTGCAGTTCTGTCACATGGGAACACTGCATGATGCTGAGGTTTAGGGTACAGATGATTCTGTCACCCAGGCAGTGGGCACAGCACCCAATAGGCAATCCCTCAGCCCCTTCCCTCACTCTTGCCTCCAGCACTCCCCACTGGCTATTGCTCCCATGTTTATGTCTATTTGTAGTCAATGTTTAGCTCCCACCTATAAGCGAGAACATGTGATATTTGGTGTTCTGTTCCTGTGTTAATTTGCTTAATATGATGGCCTCCAGGTGCATCCATGTTGCTGCAAAGGACAAGGTTTCTTTTTATGGCTACAAAGTATTCCATGAATCCACCCGTTTAAACTGTATATATCAATGGTTTTTAGCATATTCAGAATTGATTCTTTTGTAACCAGTTCTATTACTTTGAACTGGTCTTCTGTGGAGGAAAGTCTTAGAGAAAAATAAAAAAGAACTTTTAACTTCATGAACATTGAACTCAAGAAATCAACTCTACTTTTTTTCCACCCCATGGCTTCTTTCTTTGTAAAATTTTATCTTTGCTTTTAGAAGAATCCATTCCACCAACTGAAGTGTTCTATGCCTAAAGTCAGTGCAGAAGTAATTGCATTAGGTTAAAGCTACGCTCTCACTCCAGGAAGCATAGTTGGAGCTTTGCTACTAGAATATAAAAGCTTTATTTCCCTTGTTTTTTCCTTACAGACATTTTTGGGCCACAGCTCATTGAAGACTGATCTTCATGACTTCACATTTGCTCAAGGCAAGTGATTTATTAGGAACAGCACCGACATAAATTCATAGAGGAAAAATCTTTATAAAATATCAGTGAACCAAGGTTCACTTTTCACACCTCATGCTGCCTGTGTGTGTTTGCGTATGTACACATGCAATGTGATGCATGCACAACACACACACAGGCACACACACGTTCAGTCATTTATAGCATGGCTTACAGGTCTGATTCTGTTAAATTTTTTACTTTTAGGAGAGGAGATCATTAAAAATGAGCACTTTTGTCTATTCAATTCCTCTACATCATTCCCTTTCACCCAAGGAGTTCTGAACCTCTTGGAGGGTTGAGGCCCAGGAACCTGCATTTTAAACCAAATCTCCAGGTGTCTCTGATGCCCTGACGTTGAAGAACTCAGACTACTCTGTCGCATCCTGAAGTCTGAGTATTCAATGAAGCAGGGGATGGCTTCTCTGCTGAGAGTCAGGGAGTCAGACGCACTGGAATGAAATCTCTGCCACTCCAGATGTGTGGCAGCACCCAAATCCTCATGTGAGATGCAAATCTACTGCGTGCCACATGCGGGGAATACAACACAGGCAAGACTCAGCTCTTCACTTTCTCTGTCTAGTGGGAATCTGGAAATGTAAACCAATAAATGACAATAAAGTGTTATAAGTACAAAAACAAGAAACCTGTATGTTAAAACACCAATTTGAAGAAAGTGTTTTAAACAATTCAAGTTTCCTATATCTCCTTTTTCCTTCTTCTGACAAACCCTCTTATCTACCCACCCAAACATATACCTCACACAAGTACACACAGCTCACACACCATACACACACACACAATGTCCATCACACATATACCCCATACGCACACGATACCCGGGGCCCACACATCACCCTACATGTTCCCCACGTACAGATCGCAAAAAGTTGCCAGATTAACAAATAAAATACAGGACACTAAGTGAAATTAGAATTTCAAATGAACATATTTTGGACAGACACTAAAAATAAATGCATTATTTATGTAAAATTACAACTTAACTAGTGGGGCTACGTTGTACTTGACAAACGTAAAATATCTCACACATATCTTTCTCTATCACACACACACATACGCACACCCATTTCTCTACTTGACTTTCACCATTGCTGAAAATCTGACAAAGAGAGTTGTAAGTTACTATCTTTTTACCTTTCTATGTTGTTTTGTTTAAATTTTATAACACACATGGATTACATCTAAAATTAGAAAATCGTTCATAATTTTTTTTTTTTTTTTGAGACAGAGTCTCGCTCTGCTGCCCAGGCTGGAGTACAATGGCTCAATCTTGGCTCACTGCAACCTCTGCCTCCTGAGTTCAAGCAATTCTCTTGCCTCAGCCTCCTGAGTAGCTAGGATTACAGGCGCACGTCCCCATGCTCAGCTTATTTTTGTGTTATTAGTAGAGACAAGGTTTTACCATGTTGCCCACCTCAGCCTCCAAAAATGCTGGGATTAAAGGCGTGAGCCACTGCACCACTGGGAAATATTTTACATGAAGACTTAGTCCCATTAAACCACTAGCATTCCTGGGAGTGTGCCCCTTCCTTGCCAGTTTGTGAACTGCCATGGAGAGTGCCATGTATCTGGTGAAATGTGGTAGATGGAAGGAAAACAGGCAAGGACCAAGGCCCAGTGAAAAGAACAGCTGGAAATGGACACAGGAGAAGGCCACCAGGAGGTCCCTGGGCTTGGGGACTGCTAAATGCCTTAACTGTTTATTTTTAATGGTGAAACCAATTACAACAATAATAGTTGTCAGGACTGCCATGTTTGGTTGTGCTGTGTGTGCACTGCATAAGGGTCTCATGAAAGAGTGGCTGGTGTACTCTGCTTCCCCCTTCTCCAATGTCCACAGAGCAATTTTTCTAATTTCTGTAGACTCCCAACAGAGGCTAACAACTGCCTCAATTAGTTAGCATTTAGGAATAGTTGTACATGCCTGCAAGTATGCTAAGTGACTTACGATCCAACACTCCCTATGGGGGTCTCCCTGTTACAGAACACCACCACTTCAGCAAATTAGGAGCACCATCAGGTAGCTTGTCTATCACACACAATGGAAGCTGTCCCAACTTGTTCAACCTGGACTCCCTCACGAGAGAGAGGTGGAGGATATAACTGCAATCTACTCTTCTACCACGTGACACCTCATTAATAGGAAGAGTCTAACTTCTCAACCTTGAATCCAGGCAGGGTTGCAACTGCCTCAACCAGTGGGGTAGAACAGAGTTGCTGCAGATGGCTTTGGAGGCTGGGTCATAACAGGTGGAACAGCTTCCGCCTTGTTTACTGGACCTCAAAGTTATTGCACCGAGCCATCACACAGGAAGTCCAGCCACCCTGAAATCACCATGCTGTGAGGAAGTCAAGCCACATGGAGAGGCCAGGTGTCAACACTCTTGAGCCACCCAGGTCCAGGCACACAATATGTGCAGGAATTAACCCTGAGGGGATTCCAGCCCCCTGAGGTTGTGTTACCAACTTTTGAGTCTTCCCAAAGGAGGACCTCCAACCACCCAGAGCACAAACAAGCCATCCCCAAATGCGTATACCCTATATGATCTCCTGACCCACAGAATCCATAGGCACAAGTCACCAAGTGTTGGAGTAACTTAGTACCCAGCCATTATGCCTGGAACAAGAGGACAGAAAACCACCTGACCTAGGAACACAGTGAAGGCCAACAAATTCTATCAAATTCTATCAAATTCTATCAAAGTCCAGAGAACTAAGTGATATAAGCAAGACCCACTGTCTTGTCCTAAAATCTACCAGATTTGGGCTGTCTCTCTCTCTCTGGCCTGTACAGTACTTTGAGCGCATTTGATCCTATCAAAACAGAAATTTCAGAACAGAAAGAATCAGCAACCAGCAAAGATGGCCTTTCTCTTATTATTGCCTATCAGAGGTGATGCTAAGCTATATCAGACACTACTACTACCCTCTAGAAAAGTTGGGATTCCTCAATGGTCTGAACATTCCTGGGCCTCAGGGCTTGCATAGTGTACTTAGCAGTGGGGACAGGAGAGAACTTCCTGCAGTACATCCCCCAAAGAGAGGGGTAATCTGATAACTCTTAATGCTTTTCCCTGGGCAGAAATCCTGAGGCCATGGTGCTAGCCCAGCACAGCTTTCTTTCTTTTTTTTTTAATTATACTTTAAGTTCTGAGATACACGTGCAGAATGTACAGGTTTGTTACATGGGTACACATGTGTCATGGTGGTTTGCTGCACCCATCAACTTGTCATCTACATTAGGTATTTCTCCTAATACTATCCTTCCCCTATCCCCTAACCTCCCAACAGACCCCGGTGTGTGATATTTCCCTCCCTGTGTCCAAGTGTTCTCATTGTTCAACTCCCACTCATGAGTGAGAACATGCGGTGTTTCGTTTTCTGTTCCTGTGTAAGTTTGCTGAGAATGATGGTTTGCAGTTGCATCCATGTCCCTGCAAAGGACATGAACTCATCCTTTTTATGGCTGCATAGTATTCCATGGTGTATATGTGCCACATTTTCTTTATCCAGTCTATCACTGATGGGCATTTGGGATGGTTCCAAGTCTTTGCTATTGTGAACAGTGCTGCAATAAACATATGTGTGCATGTGTCTTTATAGTAGAACGATTTATAACTCTTTGGGTATATACCCAGTAATGTGATTGCTGGGTCAAATGGTATTTCTGGTTCTAGATTCTTGAGGAACCGCCACACTGTCTTCCACAATGGTTGACCTAATTTATACTCCCACCAACAGTGTAAAAGCATTCCTATTTCCCCACGTCCTCTCCGGCATCTGTTATTTCCTGACTTTTTAATGATTGCCATTCTAACTGGCATGAGATGGTATCTCATTGTGGTTTTGATTTGCATTTCTCTAATGACCAGTGATGATGAGGTTTTTTTCATGTTTCTTGGCCACATAAATGTCTTCTTTTGAGAAGTGTCTGTTCATATCCTTCACCTACTTTTTAATGGGGTTGTTTTTTTCTTGTGAATTTAAGTTCCTTGCAGATTCTGGATATTAGCCCTTTGTCAGATGGGTAGATTTCAAAAATTTTCTCCCATTCTGTAGGTTGTCTGTTCACTCTAATGATAGTTTCTTTTGCTGTGCAGAAGTTCTTTAGTTTAATTAGATTCAATTTGTCAATTTTGGCTTTTGTTGCCATTGCTTTTGGTGTTTTAGTCATAAAGTCTTTGCCCATGCCTACTTCCTGAATGGTATTGCCTAGGTTTTCTTCTAGGGTTTTTATGGTTTTTAGGTGTTATGTTTAAGTCTTTAATCCATTTTGAGTTAATTTTTGTATAAGGTGTAAGGAAGTGGTCCAGTTTCAGTTTTCTACACACGGCTAACCAGTTTTCCCAACACCATTGATTAAATTGGGAATCCTTTCCCCATTTCTTATTTTTGTCAGGTTTGTCAAAGATCAGATGGTTGTAGATGTATGGCATTATTTCTGAGGTGTCTGTTCTGTCCCATGCATCCATATATCTGTTTTGGTACCAGTACCTTGCTGTTTTGGTTACTGTAACCTTGTAGTATAGTTTGAAGGCAGGTAACATGATGCTTTCAGCTTTGTTCTTTTTGCTTGGGATTGTCTTGGCTATACGTTGGCCAGTACAACTTTCTTAAGCCTTATTTGGGATAACAAAAGATAAGCTCTCGCTACTATGTAGGAGAACATGTATAAGGAGCAAATGTGATTTTTAAATCAAGAAGTGTTCAGTAGAGGGTTTGCAAACATTATGTATACTCTTCCTTTGTACAGATAGATATGCAGCCCATCTCTGGGAAAGGACACAGAAACCTTTGGGAGACCCCATGAAAAGACAGTTGGAAAATGACCATAGTCCATTAATTCCATCAATTGCCCATGAAATGAAAAAGTAATTACAGTCAGCCAGGTATGGTGGCTCATACCTGTAGTCCTAATTACTTGGAGGCTGAGAGGATAGTATTGCTTGAGTCCAGCAGTTCAAATTCAGCGTGGGCAACATAGCAAGACCCCATCTCTAAAAGTAATTTTTTTACTGTTATATAATTCCATAATGTTGTCAGGGTTTCCAGGTCTAGGTAAGGGGTTTTTCTGAGGGGAATCCCATGAAATTTGCAGATAGTTTATATAAGCCCTTGATAGGATCCAAGAGGATGCCCGAAATCACCCCTATATCTTCATGAGACTCACAATTCAAGTCACCCATTGTACTCAAAACTAGAATAGCCAGGATCAGTGAAAACATTCTGGATCAATGGAAGAGGTTGTGCACTACTATTCAAAAACAATGATAATGGCACCACTCTCATAGTGACATCAGTAAGGATAACAAAGACTTTTTACTTAGAGCCTTTGCTGGCAACAAAACATGAACTGGAAGGATCTGCTACAATGGTCCTGAGACTTCACATCAGCCAGTCCTACTTATATTATCTGCCTGGAAGGGATAGTATTAATCCAGGATCTCTTGTAAAAAGGAATGACATTCAAGGTACTTCCAAGTCTCCAATCAATAATAAATGATACAATCTGCTGGCTCAAGCACTTGCCTCAGACAGCTTTGAATCCCAGCATAACACCATCCTACAAGACCCTAAGAAAGTCATGTTGACCTTTTTGAAACTCATTTTAATAATCTGTAAAATGAGGATTTTGGACAAGCGTAAAATATATTTCTTAGAATACTAGAATTCCCTGAGAGTTAATTCTAGCACATACCTAATTTCTTATAAGATGCTTCATAGATCAGACCAGAAAAAGGGAAAAATCCTGTGATCAAATAAATTTGGAACATGCTACATATTGAATCACCCTTTAGAAGAATCACAAGATGTACTGACATATACAGGTTCTGATAAGTCCTGCATTAAAGAAGTTTGTTTCAGTTTGTTTAACTCAGCATTTCCAAAACACGGTTGATCACAAAATTCATTAGTACTCCAGGAATGGTTCCATAAAACCCATTTGGGGAAATGCTGAGTTTCGTTCATTTATTCATTCACTAACACTTATTCTCTTAGTCTTCCCAAATTCCAGAATTCTTTCATTCAACCTTAGTTAGTTTGCTTGTTTGAATGGAACATCTGCCAAAGGATTTGCAAGGGAAAAAACTGAGACAGAACCAGATCAGAGACACAATGTGCTTTCTGCTAAATTTGACTGCGAGGCAGCCCCAGGTCTTAACGATAGGACTGTGGTTGCAAAAATATTAGCAAATGAGTTCTCCAGGGAAAAAAAAAAAAAAAAAAAAAAGCCTGGGCCAGGTACGGTGGTTCATGCTTGTAATCCCAGCACTCTGGGAGACTGAGGTGGGCAAATCACCTGAGGTCAGGAGTTTGAGACCAGCCTAGCCAACATGGTGAAACCCTGTCTCTACTGAAAATACAAAAATTAGCCAGGCACGGTTGTGCCCACCTGTAATCCCAGCCACTCGGGAGGCTGAGGCAGGAGAATCACTTGAACCTGGGAGGTGGAGGTTGCAGTGAGTCAAGATCGCACCATTGCACTCCAGCCTGGGCAGCAGAGCAAGACTCTGGCTCAAAAAAAAAGAAAAAAGAAAAAAAGAAAGAAAAGAAAAAGAAAGGCTAACAGAAGCACTGAGAAATAGTTTTATCATCATGCTGATGTTCCTATTTTTCCTGTTATAATGTACTACCATGATTCAGTCACTGCCTGGTTCACCAGGGTAAACCATTCTTCCTTAATAGCCCCCCCAAAATAGCCAGAAAGTTCTTCTCTTTCCCAAAAGTACACAACTCTAAACAATTTTCTATTGCTTTCCTGTGAACTGAATATTTACCTTGCTGCACTCCCAATAAAATGACTAATCCAAAGACAGCAAGTAGGTTTCAGACCTATTCTCTCAGTTTCTTGGACTTCAGGGGAGAGAAGGATGCTGAGGCTACATCCAGAGTCATCAGCCAAGAGCACTGTGATTGATTAATGATGTCTGCCAAGGATCAGGGGGCAAAGACAAAAGCCTCTGATTTGTGGCCCTGGCTCTGAATTAAGGTAAGGTGAAAGCCACCATCTGGAAACAGAAACAACAGGACGATTACAAAAATCACCACAAAACTCAGTCATATATTAGCAGGGGAAGTCTAAACAGATGCTCTGTGTGTGTGTGTGTGTGTGTGTGTGTGTGTGTGTGTGTGTGTGTGTGTGTGTTTACTATTGCTCTCTTTACACCACTAGCACTCAAGAAAAAAAATTGTGAAAAACGAGTTCGTTTTATTACACTCCCAAATTCTGCTACTGATTCTAGTGGGACTGGAGTTAATAAATCTCTGAGATGGAAGATTGAGTTGTAGTTGCTGCAATCCCCATTTTATTTCGTTACAGAAAATATGTACTCGCCAAAAGTAACTTTATTATTCTTCTGACATCTTTTATCTAATTCAGAAATGGACAATTTCAGCCATGAAATGAGCATGCCACACGCCAACATTTTCAGAAGTTGGGCAAAGCCCTGAGTGCTGGTGTGAGTGCTGGATGGAAATATACTACTGGTGGCTGTGGGCTCAAGTTCACAGGAGCGTGTTAGTGACAGCTGCTTCCAGTGTTCAATGACTACCTCATGGTGAAGGGGGCAGGAATAACCGAGCTGCTCTGGTCCCTGCTTGATTTTGTAGGGTTTGGGGAGCATCTTGAGATCAAGCAGTGTAGAGTTACTGACTTCTGTCCCTCGATGCTCAGAATCTCCAAACTGAGTCTTAGAATCAGGGAATATGGCCATATATAAGGCAAGGAATTTCAGGAGACCTAGGTTCTAGACCAGCGCTGTCCAAGAGCAGTTTCTGCCACAGTGGAAATTATTCCCTAAACTGCAGTGTCCAGTATGGTAATCACATGTGTCTACTAAACACTCCTAATGTGGCTGATGCCACTGAGAAGAGGGAATTTCTAACTTTACGTAATCTTATTTAATTTAAATAGCCACTATGTCACTTTGGTCAATTTACTTAATTTCTCCAGCCTTCAGTTTTACTTTCTACAGACCTCCCAAATCCATCCACTTCTTTCCATGCGTCTGCTGGCACCCTCGTTCTCTAATCTCAGCAATGCAGGCTTTCTGTACCCTGGACAGCCAAAGCGATCTCCTAATTCTTTTTCCTGATTGTGAAGGGTGAGCAATTGATAAAATTAAAATTGGATTTTAAAAGTCTGTCATTGGCTTCCCAGTGCTCTCCAGAAAAAGGCCACAATTGTTTACATGGCCCATTGATGAGGCTCCATGTGAGTGGTCTCGTCCCTCCTCTCTCCCCAGCCTGAACTCTCACTGTGATGCCCTCACTCTCCAGCCACTCTGGCCTTTCCCTGTTCCATGAAGCCCACGTTCCTTTCTACCCCAGGATCTTTGTACATTCTTCCTTTCCCATTGTTTCTCCTCCCTTATCCTCCTCTCTGCCTTTGCCATATTAACTCTTTTACAACCTTTAGAACTCAACTTGGCCAGGTGTGGTGGCTCATGCCTGTAATCCCAGCACTTTGGGAGACCGAGGCAGGTAGATCACCTGAGTTCAGGAGTTCAAGACCAGCCTGGCCAACATGGTGAAACCCTGTCTCTACTAAAAATACAAAAATCAGCCAGGTGTGGTGGCACGCGCCTGTAATCCCAGCTACTCGGGAGGCTGAGGCAGGAGAATTTCTTGAACCTGGGAGGCAGAGGTTGCAGTGAGCCGAGATCATGCCACTGTTCTCCAGCCTGGGTGACGGAGAGAGACTCCATCTCTACATACATACAACATACATACATACATACATATATACATACATACATAGAACTCAGCTCAGGCATTCTTCTTCTCCAGGGAAACTTCCAGTTTTGGCCTCTACTCTCTGTTGTACGATTTCCTAGAATTGTAATCCACTCCTTCACAGTACCGTCATCTGCCAACTTTAAGTTCATTGCTCCGGTGATAAGAAGAAGCACAACCTTGTCGGAATCTTAGTAGCATCTCAGAGTGGAAGGGCAAAGTTGGAATATTTAGGAGATTCAGGGGCACTGGTTTAAGGCATTTCTTTCAACACATGGTCGATTGGGTTTGGGCAAAGTTCGTGACATAATTATTTCAAATTTGTGGACACAGCAAGGCAAGGCTCTTGAAGCTGTCTCAAAAAGTCATTTGATAAGCCTAGTTAAGGGACCTGTTGCTTTGAGAAAGGGTTATTTATCCTAATGAGAGCTAGTTGAGAAGTCTCCAATATGGATACATGGATTTTCTATATATCTATTTGCAACTTCAGCTTCCAGGACAAGAGTTTCTTGGAATGGCAAGTCATGTTAGTATGGACAGTCAACAGGAAAGTTTTGTTAAAGAAGAGACGAGCTGGGTGCTTGTAGATGGCACTAGTTCTCAGTACCTATGAGAATTTGTAATTTTACAGTTTGGTGGTTATTTGATTTCTCTCTCTCTCTCTCTCTCTCTCTCTCTCTGTCTCTCTCTCTCTCTCTCTCAGCTACAAACTCATGAGAGCAGGGACTCTATCTGCTTTTGAGTCACCATTGTATCCCAACACTTAATCCCAGCATGATGTCTGGCAATAAATATTTGTTTAACAACTAAATAAATAAACAAACATAAGGAAGGAGGGGACCAGTGAGATTTTCCATAGGGTAAGAAAGTTAATTATGAAAAAAAAAGCTGGGAGGAGGAAGAGGTGATTATTTAAGGGGTAGAGGGAGGTGGCACAAAACAGAGACCATGCTGCTTGACTATCAAGTGTGTTTCTGGTTACAGAGACTCTCAAAACCCAGAGTTGCTTGGCCTTCTGTCTTCAGCATCCACAGCTGCCCGTCTCCATCCCTCGCTCTCTCTTCCTGGGTATCTACGCCCCCACAGTATCCCCCTCCCACCTCACCGCTTCCTCTATCCAAACTTTAGATTGATCACATCCCATCCATCCCCAGAAACCAATGTCATGATAGCCTTTCTCCCAGAGGCTTCTTCATCTGCAGCTTCATTTCCTTTTGGAGAAGCAAAGGCTTTTCCCCTAATAAAGGGACCTCAGGCTGCCTCTTTCCCCAGCCTCAGGTAAGCAGAGGATCATTCCATAGACCTGCACTAAAGCTTCTGTGTGTGCAAGTACTCCTTGAGCAAGCCTGAGGCAGAGAACTGGGCTGATGACACTTCTGGCCGTCTGCAGAGATCTCTGCTGACAGGCATCCAAGTGATGAAAGGCCTTACAAGCAATATTGCGGTCCTTCCTGTGCTAGAGGGTTCGCTTATTGGTCTCAGCACCTGTGCCAGCAGATTATAGTTCGAATCCCCACGAGTTTAAAGAGAGACATCTATGTGCGCATTGTTGCTAATGTCCACATTCGCATCCTCCAGGTCACAGGAATCCTGATCAGGCCTCTTCCTTTTGTAAAAGACAGAAACCCAACTCAAACAAGCTTAAGCAAAAGACGAGAGTCTTGGTGCCCATTTCTAGGAAGTCCATGAATGACTAGATCTGAGGCTGAAACTCATCCGGAGGACACTGTTTCTCCATTTCCCTGGCTTTGTTAACTTCGTTCTCAGCCAGTCTCCGGGTTTATTGATCGGGTCTATTCTCAAGCTCCAAAGGGAAATTTTCTTTATCATTCTGTATCTACCTTAATCCCTCCAAATACACTCTGAATGTCCCTACCCAAGTTATATGCTGACCTGTGCACCACTCTTCGGTTATCTGACCAACCTGAGATCCATTTCCACACCTGTGCAGCAGTGTTTGGGCGCCCTTGGTGGGCAGCCCCACCCAGACCACAGAGGGCGAGGAGGAGGCGGTGCTCCAAGAGAATGAAGAAGAAAAGACCAAAGAGTGGCAGATGTCCACTGCTCTGGTACTTCTGCAAGTGTGGTCTAAAGACCAGCAGCAATGGCACCCTTAGGGTGCTCGTTAGAAATGCAGACTTCCAGGCCCCACCCCAGACCCGCTGATTCTGAATGCCTGGGAATGCAGTCCAGAATCTGCATTTGAACAAGGCTCCCTCCCAGGTGATTCCGACGCATGCTGAAGTCTGAGTGCACATTTCTACTCACTGTTCAGATGTCACAAGCTGAAGAGGAGTAGTTGTCCAATGGGCAGTTGCTCCTGGAAGAAAACATAAGAAGTCTTGAAACAAGGCTTATCCAGCATTTCCACAGACTTTTCCATCATCTAGTAATCACTAAATGGGCCCTACTATGTGTCAGACCCTGAGCTAGAGTCTGCAGATCCAGAGACAGATATGAACCCATCTTAGTGATCTACAACCAAAGGTTTTCAGTCTAGAATGAGCTTTTTTTTTGAGATGGAGTCTCCCTCTGTCACCCGGGCTGGAGTGCAGTAGTGCGATCTCAGCTCACTGCAACATCTGCCTCCTAGACTCAAGTGAGTCTCCTGCCTCAGCCTCCTGAGTAGCTGGGATTACAGGCATGTACCACCATGCTTGGCTAATTTTTGTATTTTTAGTAGAGACATGGTTTCACCATGTCTCTACATGATCTCTTTGAGATCAGCCAGGCTGATCTCAAACGCCTGACCTCAAGTGATTCACCTGCTTCGGTCACCCAAAGTGCTGGGATTACAGGCATGAGCCACCATGCCTGGCCTAGAATGAACTTCCTTTATTAATTAATTTTTTTTTTTTTTTTGAGACGGAGTCTAGCTCTGTCACCCAGGCTGATGTGCAGTGGCACGATCTCAGCTCACTGCAAGCTCCACCTCCTGGGTTCATGCCATTCTCCTGCTTCAGCCTCCCAAGTAGCTGGGACTACAGGCGCCTGCCACCACGCCCGGCTAATTTTTTTGTATTTTTAGTAGAGATGGGGTTTCACTAAGTGCTGGGATTACAGGCGTGAGCCACCGTGCCTGGCCAATTAATTTTTTTTTTTTTTTGAGACAGAGTCTCCCTCTGTCACCCAGGCTGGAGTGCAGTGGCATGATCACTGCTCACTGCAGGCTCCGCCTCCTGGGTTCACGGCATTCTCCTGCCTCAGCTTCCTGAGTAGCTGGAACTACAGGTGCTCACCACCATGCCTGGCTGATTTTTTATATTTTTAGTACAGGCGGGATTTCACCGTGTTAGCCAGGATAGTCTCAATCTCCTGACCTCGTGATCTGCCCGCCTCAGCCTCTCAAAGTGCTAGGATTATAGGTGTGAGCCACCGTGCCTGGCCTGGATCAGTTTATATACAAATCTTGGTAGCATTATTCATCACAGAAAATAATGATGGCAATCAGGATAGCCAATCATAGGAGAATGGCTAAATAAATTATGATTCATTCATGAAAAATCATATTTATGACTAGTTTTTAATGGCCTGGGAAAATGATTTCCATATAATAGTAAGTTTTACAGAAGCACAATACAGGGTTTATCTGTTTCCACTCCCAAAACTCTTTGTGCTAGTTATCCACTGCAGTGCAGCAAATTTCCCACAAACTTCGCAGCTTAGAACAGCACCACAGATTATGTCACAGTTACTGTGTGTTAGGAATTCAGGAGCAACTTGTTTGGATCCCCTGGCTGCAGTTCTCTGACAAGGTTGCAATCATCTTAAGAATCAACTAGGCTGAGGTGGGTGGATTATTTCAGGTCAGGAGTTTGAGAACAGCCTGGCCAACCTGGTGAAATCCCATCTTTACTAAAAATACAAAAATTAGGCAGGCATAGTGATGCGCACCTGTAGTCCCAGCTATTCAGGAGGCTGAGGCAGGAGAATTACTTGAGCCCAGAAGGCAGAGGTTGCAGTGAGCCAAGATCACACCACTGCACCCCAGCTCCTTCTCAAAAGAATAAAAAATAAAAAGAATGAACTACGGCAGGATCCGCTTCCAGGCTCACGCTGGTGGCTGTTGGCAGGATACAACTACTCACCAGAAGCCTCCTTCCATTCCTGTTCACACCATGACAGCTTGCATCATCACAGCAAGCAAGCAAGAGGGCAAGAAAGAGGGTCAGCAAGACAGAAGTCACAGTCTTGGATCCTAAACTTGGAAGGGACGTGCCATCACTCCTGCCAAATTCTGTTCATTAGAAGCATCTGCTCACAAGGGTTCACCCTGTGAAAGTCCTTGCAGGCAACGTCGTGGTTCCTTCCTGTGTTTCTGGGTTAGCCCACTGACCTCAGGAGTCATGCTAGCAGTTTTAAACTTAGGGTCCACATGAGCTTACAGAAAGCCCCTCTGAGATCCAGCCCACACACAAGAAGAGGGGATCCTACAAGGCCGTGAATACTAGTAAAAGGAATCGCTGGAGCCATTGCAAAAACAGCCTGCTTCACCTTCAACCATCAGCCAGAGGCCGCCACCAGCAGGAAGCTCTCCTAGTCTTTCCCATGACCTTCAGTAACGCTTAGAGAACAAAGCAGGTTTTAAGCACCTGATGGTCTTCACCGAGCCAGAGGCCTCAGCACATGGAAGCAGCAGATGCAAACAGTGAGAAAAGAATTAAACATTTAGAAAGCTTGCCTCATGTAAACACAGGCTGAAGCTCACCAATATTAGAGAAGCACAGGTTAAGCAGCCAGAGGAAATTCTGGTCCCTAACTTGAGATTAAACATCCCCAGAACCAGGGGCTCAGCCGGGACCGAAAGTGACTTTTTCACAGATCGCCAAAAAGAAACAAAACAGATACTCAGAAAGGTGATGCTGGGAGGTTCTGAGCCCCACCCAGATCTCCTTTCCTGGGAGGGCACCCACGCTTCCCCATCCCCACACTGCCCACCAGGAGTGTTGGCCACTAATGGTGTACAGTGGCCCCTTGTCCTCAAATGTCAGGAGCTCACTCTCCCAGAAAGTTGCATGCACACCCCCACCGGGGTGACACCCTGCCTGGCAAGGGGATGGTGCTGTATGTAGTTCAAGCTGAGATCACCCACATCCCCATCATTGCATAGCTCCTTGCCCTTAACTATCCTGCTCCCTCACTCTTTCACAGGCTTTTTTCTGCTCCAGAAATCACATACATCCAAGTCCCTGTCTCCAGCTCTGTTTCTAGGAAACTGAACTAAGGTAGTGATAAAAGATAGAAGATGCCAGGCAGTATTGAAAGAGCTGGTCCTCCAGGATGTATGCCAAGAGCTAGAATATTTGATTAGTCATAGTTGCTAAAGGCCAACTGTAACAGAGGTCAGCGTAGGGAAGTGCAAAGAGCGGTTCTGTAAGGAGTATTTGTTATTGTTAAGTGAACTGGCATTACAAACTCAAGGAGAGAAACAATGGAAGAGCTGCTGAAGAATGGTGTTGCTATTCTTCTTATGAGTCTCAAGGTGGTAGACTGATCCCAGGCCATCCCTGAATGGTTACAGCTAGTGGCTGCCAAGAGGATCGTGTCAACAAGGATTCTGACCCTCATCTTCAGATCAGTTAAAAAAGAAAAAGAAAAAGCAGGATCAGGCCAGGCATGGTGGCTCACGCCTGTAATCCCAGCACTTTGGGAGGCTGAGGCAGGTGGATCACCTGAGGTCAGGAGTTTAAGACCAGACTGGCCAATATGGTGAAACCCCATCTCTACTAAAAATACAAAAATTAGCCAGGCATGGTAGTGGGTGCCTGTAATCTCTGCTACTTGGGAGGCTGAGGCAGGAGAATCGCTTGAACCTGGGAGGCAGAGGTTGCGGTGAGCCAAGATTGTACCGTTGCACTCCAGACTGGGCAACAAAGTGAAATTCCGTCTCAAGGAAAAAAAAAAAAAAAACAAAGCAGGATCAATTAGCAATAGTTAACCTCAATTCAGGAGTGAAGTGCCAAGCCTGCAGGCTTTGAACAAGCCATTTCTGGACTGGAGATGGGAGAACTAGCCTTTGAAGTCTGGGAGGTCTATGTTAAAATTCTAGAACAACTACTCCCTAGCCCTAGGGACGCAGGCAAATATTCAACTTCTCTGTGTCTCCTGTATTCATTTCCTATGGCAGCTGTAATAAATTACTAGAATTTTATTTTTGAGACAGGGTCTTGCTCTGTTGCCCAGGCTGGAGCGCAGTGGCACAATCTTGGCTCACTGCAACCTCCACTTCCTGGGCTCAAGTGATCCTCCCACCTCAGCCTCTTGACTAGCTGGGACTCTTGGTGTGCATCACCGCACCGAACTAATTTTTGTATTTTTTATAGAGACGGAGTCTTGCCATGTTGCCCAGGCTGTTCTCAAATTCCTGGACTCAAGCAATCCACCTGCCTCAGCCTCCCAAAGTGCTGTATCAAATTACCATAAATTTGGTAGCTTAAAACAACACACATGTATTCTCTTACAGTTCTGAAGGCCAGAAGTCCAGAAACAGGTAGATCAGCTTAAAATCAAGGTGTCAGCAGGACTGGTTCCTTCAGAAGACTTGGAGTGAAGAATTATTTGTTTCAGGTGAGGTGCAGCCACACCAGATCTTAGGGTGGGAGTGGCTATACCTGATATTCATGGAGTGGGGACTGGCCACACCAGAAAGGACCAACCCTGTGATTAGGGTGGGGTCTTTGGCCAAGCTGTGTCAGTTGACCTGAAGTCTGAGTTCAGTCACGTAGGCCAGGAGTCCCCAACCCCTGCACCACAGACCAGTACCAGTTTGTGGCCTGTGAGAGCTGGGCCGCACAGCAGGAGGTGAGCCTTGGGTGAGCGAGCATTACCACCTGAGCTCCACCTGCTGTCAGATCAGCAGTGGCATTTGATTCTCACAGGAGAGCAAACCCTATGGTAAACTGCATGTGAGGGATCTAGGTTGCGTGCTCCTTATGAAAACCTAATGCCTGATGATCTGAGGTCAAACAGTTTCATCCTGAAACCATCCCCCCAACCCTGTCTGTGAAAAAATTGTCTTCCATGAAACTGATTCCTGGTGCCAGAAAGGTTGGGGACTGTTAATGTAGGCAATCAATCAATCAATCAATTATGCTTACATAATCATGCCCTGTTAAAAACTCTAGACAGCAAAGCTTAGGTGAGGATTCCTTGGTTGGCAATCACACATCAGTGGCAGGAAGGCAAAATAGAAGAAAATATGATTTTTGCATTTGCAACTCTTCCAGACTCTGTTCCATGCTTCTCTTCCCTTGCCTAATTAATTTTTATCCGTTTCTCGGTATAAGCTGTAATCATGAGCACACTAGCTTTCAATGAGTTCCATGAGTCCCTCTAGCAAGTTATCAAACCTGAGGGTGATTTGGGGAGAGGATTTCTCCCTCTAACTTTGTAGTTGGCTGAAATTCCTTGTATTTTGTGTCAGAAGTGAGGGAGGTCTCATGTAGAAACTGTTCCCTCTATCTTTGCATTTTGGTTAACTCCAGGCAACTACTTACTAGTTCTATCTGTGACTTTGGACAAGTCATTTCTCTGTGTGTCAATGCCCCAACTTTGGAATGGGGAAATCTGATGGGGTCATGGTGAGTATTAAATGAGTTGTTATAAGTCAGGACTCAGAGGACTGCCTGTTGCATGCGGAGTAAGCACTGAATCATGTATCCTTAATGGGGTGATATCACCAAAGGGACAAAAATGGTTCTTGGAGACAAACAAAAAAGAAATAATTATTTTTCTGTATTAAACACAGATATACACACAGTACATAAACAAGTATATAGTATATCTGTTATATTAACATTTGCCCGGTGCAGTGGTACACACGAGTAGTCCCAGCTACTTGAGAGGCTGATACAAGAGGATCACTTGAGCCTGGGAGTCCAAGGCCAACCTGAGCAGTATAGTGAGACTCAGTCTCTCAGAAAATTATTTTTTAATTCGGTGAGAGATCAGAAGGGATTAGGGAAAAAAACTATAAAAAAGGCTCCCAGAGGGTGGTCGATAATTAAAAATAAAAGATTAAAAAGCATGGTGCAAGACGGATGTTAACAGTAAAGATGGTGGTGAGACAGATAGAGAGCAACTGCTCCAAGTGGCTAAAGTGCAGAAATGGGCTATTGCTGTTACTTGGGCAGATTCCCAGTCTAAGGACTGGTCAGTCCCGATTGCTTCTCCAGAGCCCTCACCCCATGGCACCCCCATCCCAGGCTGCTGAGGTTGCAATCTGGTTGGGCTGTTCTCAGCTGGAGGAAATGCTGCCTGCCTTCCTCCTCCATCTGAAGCTCATTTATGCACAGCCAAGCCTGGCAACTCTGCTCCCTCATCTCCACCCCTGTTTGGCATATTATTAAAAGCAAATCATTTGGATGTCTGCACTGAGAGAATTTTACTTCTGTCATCAGATAAATCTGTTCTGAAATTGATGGATGTGAAAACAAAAAAGCAACAAGCAATGTAAATTGGCCTCAGAATGACTGACTTTGCTATAATTCTGAGACGAGAGAAAGTGCTGCCCTAAGAAGGTATCATCTATCTGCATACAATTTAGGTTAGAAAGAGAAAATCCTTATCAGTACCTTATTATACATCTCTCAAGCCAGCCGCAGAAAACACAGTGATTTGAGACAATGAATATCATCAATGCTGTGAATTCGATGTAATTGTATTTCATTGAGAAAAAGAAAAATGTCTCTACTCGGCACACTTGTGCACTGTACCATCTGGAGTATCAGAATAGACAGAAAAAATAGACCAGCCACTCATTCTGTCATTGGGAACTCAGTCACGTGTTTCCTAAACACAAAACATGAACACCATGAGGCTAAGGTAACAGAAATCAGCTTGGCAGCTTATTATTTTCTGGAATCCAGCCACTGGTTACTGAACACCCACTGCTGGCCACGGGCTGAGAGCCTCACAGGTTCTCTCGCTTTCCTGCATCCTCTCAATCAGCCCTTCTTGCAGAGGAGGCAACTGACTCCCTGAAAGTGGAAGACACAGGTGTTGAATGCAAGTTCCCTGGATTTAGTATTATGACCCTTTGAGTTTCAAAAGACTGAAACATGTTCTGCTGAAAATGTAATGTATGGGCTCACGAAACTATAAAGTCTAGGAGTAAGTGCTTCAGGCATGCCTGGATCTAGTGCAGCAGTCCCCAGCCTTTTTGGCACCAGGGCCAGTTCCGTGGAAGACAATGTTTCCACGGACACAGAGGTTGGGGGCAGGTGGTGTGGTTTTGAGATGATTCGAGCACATTATATCTATGTGCACTTTATTTCTATTATTATTACATTGTAATAGATAATGAAATAACTATACAACTTGCCATAATGTAGAATCAGTGGGAGCCGGGAGCTTGTTTTCCTGCAACTAGACAGTCCCGTCTAGGGGTGATGGGAGACAGTGACAGATCATCAGTCATTAGATTCTCATAAGGAGCACACAATGTAGATCCCTTACGTGCACAGTTCACAATAGGGTTCGTGCTCCTATGAGAATCGAATGCCACCACTGTTCTGACAGGAGGCGGAGCTCGGGTGATAATGTGAGCAAAGGGGAGTGGCTGTAAATACAGACGAAGTTTCACTTGCTCACCTGCTGCTCATCTCCTGCTGTGCAGTCCAGTTCCTAACAGGCCAGGGACCATGACTTACCAGTCTGTGGCCCAGGAGTTGGGGACCCCTGATCTCGTGGGGTCTGTAATGAGGACTCTCTCTTCCTCTCAGTCTCACTTTCTCTAGGTAGGCTTTGTTTCTCAGGAAGCCTCTTCCCTCTCAGTAGGCCCCAGAAACCCCAAGCCCCAAGCCTCGCAGCCCAGTGACATCAGCAGTTGTTAAGAAAGGTTTTTCATTTCTCTCTTTCCAGTAGTGTCTAGGAAAAGTCCCGGGATTGAATCTCCTTTAGGCAACTTGTGCCCAATGCAGAAGCATTCACTCCTAGAGGCAGAGAGATGAATACTTTGATTGGCCAGAAATGGGCGATGTGCCTATCCCTAAAACTGTAGGGATAAGGAGGGTGGAAACTTTTGAATTGACGGGGTGGGAAGAAAATCAAGGTGCTTTTCTCAGAGCAAGGATGAAAGGGCAAATAGAGATTTTCCTTTATATCATCCAAGATAAAGCAAGTGGCCCCCTCTTCTCTTTCCACATTCCCCTCTCCCACACTCAACATTCTATCCTCTGATTCTGCTTTGCCCTCAAAGCTATTGCCACTCTGGCATTGTAGCAGGTATTTATTTTTTCATTCATTTCTTCATGTATTTGTTCATTCATTTCTGCATGTATTCATTTATTTATTTCTGCATGTATTTATTTATTTCTGTGAAGGCATAATCTCATCACTATATGCCCAGTACCCAGAATACCAGAATACCTTAATATTAGTTGAATAAAAGAATGAATGAATCAGAAACCCTGAATTAGGTCATTCTGGGACTGCTATAAATAAATAGCTGAGGCTGAGTAATTTGTAAATAAATGAATTGCCTCACGGTCCCACAGGCTGTACAGGAAGCACGGTGGCCTCTGCTCAGCTTCTGGGGAGGCCTCAGGAAACTTACAGTCATGGCGGAAGGCAAAGGGGAAGCCAGCACGTCACATGACCTGAGCAGGAAGAAGGGAGAGAGGGGGTAGGTGCCACACACTTTTAAACAACCAGATCTCACTAGAACTCACTCATTATCGCAATGACAGCACCAACAAGGATGGTGTTAAACCATGAGAAACCACCCATTATCCTTTCACCTCCCACCAGGCCCTTCCTCCAACACGAGGGATTACGATTCTACATGAGATGTGGGCAGGAACACAGATCCAAACCATATCAAATACCAGTCTACCTCTCAACTATAAATATATGGCTTAGTTGACAGGGCAAGATAGAGGGGAAAATGAGTGATCAGCGGTCAGCACATCTAGTAGGTGCTTAATAAACGTTCACCACCTGCACACTCAGAAGAGTGGAGCACAACTCCCCCCAACCCTTACCCCTACCAGCCTAAGGTTGGAAGAGACTAGATTCCCATGTCTGTCAGGGTTAGGAGGGCATCTGCCGCTGGCCTGCGGAGTCACCTGGAGTGCTTCTTACAGCACAGGTTGCTGGGTCCCATCTCGGAGTTTCCCATTCAGTGTTGGGTGGGGCCCAAGGGTTGCCACCACTGCTGCTGTAGCTCCAGGAACCATAGTTTGAGAACTAAGCCTTCCTG
The DNA here is from genome assembly GCF_043159975.1 of Macaca nemestrina. Taxonomy (NCBI): domain Eukaryota; kingdom Metazoa; phylum Chordata; class Mammalia; order Primates; family Cercopithecidae; genus Macaca; species Macaca nemestrina. The sequence goes on along the minus strand of NC_092126.1, from coordinate 143,992,619 downwards.
CTGTTAAAGACAGCATTTCCTAATAGTTATTCCCAAGGTGATAAAGCAGCTACTGAATGGCAGAGAGTCCTTAGGAAGGTGCAGCAGAGGAGCCAGATTTGAAAAATTAAATTAAATTAAATTAAATTGTGATTAAATCTGTCCCTGAAGGTAAGCTTTCGGTGCAGTTTCCCCAGCAAACTCCCAAGGCTGTGGTTCTCAAACTGTGATCCTTTGACCACTTGCTTCAGAACCTCCACCCCTCACCCCCAGGAGAGATTTCAATGTAGATTCTGTCCAAGCCATCCACCAACTGTTTAGCAATCATGCCAACCACTGCCCCCAAGGACCATAGGGTTGTGCCAGAACCCTATAGGTCAGAAACAAGTATTCTGTGAAGTGCTGTCAGAACCAGGAACAATGACCACAGAGGCAGCTGATCAGACGGCGAAGGAGGAGGAAAGGGAAAAAGGATTTGCTCAGCAGATCCATCCACCACACGCCAGGCCCTTGATATACATAGTTGCTTGAATCTCCCACAAAACCCTGTGAAACAGCTAGAATTAGCTCCATTTACAGAGGAGGAAACTGAGACTCAGAGAGGTTTACTAATTCACCCAGCTAATGAGCACAGTTCAGATTCAAATCTAAAACATTGACTCCAAATCCTGCCTTCTGTCTGCCACATGGGTTAATGGAAACTGTAGGAAGGGCAGGAACTAGTAGGAGGCTCTAGGAGATGAGGCTCCATGGGACCGGAAGCTGCCAACATCCAGCGTAGAAGCTAGTGATGAGAGGCCGCAGGGAGGAGAGGCTGCAGCAGCTTTCGTCTCGGGGAACTCCCAACTGTGCAACATTCCGTGAGTGCTGAGAGACGCTGGGCATCTTCCCAAGCTTTATCTTCAACCTGATTTCGTATCAAGCTGAAAGCAACTTCATGGGATGAAAATGAAACCACTCAATGCTGAGGAAGGTGCTCTTCCCAAATAATAGGTCTCCGTTTCTCCCTCTTCTTACTTATCCTTGCTGCTGAAATATCACCACCCAACTATGCAATTTGTGGCATTTCCCTGAAGCTCAGTTTTATTCTCTAGAAAATGAGAACACTGAGACATCACAGTATTGTGAGTCTTTTTTGTTTGCTTGTATTGTTTTGTTTTGTTTTAGAGACAGGGGCTCACTCTGTCTCCCAGGCTGGAGTGCAGTGGCATGATCACAGCTCACTGCAGCCTCAAACTCCTGGGCTCTAATAATCCTCCTGCCTCAGCCTCCCAAAATGCTGGGATTACAGGTGTGAGCCACCATGACTGGCCAATTGTGTTAACTGTGTAATACATACGAAAGAGCTATGATCTTGGGACTAAGACCCTATAGAGATACACAATGTCATCATTGTGATCATCACTATTACTCATGTTTCAATTAGCAGCATAAGCCAAGATTTAGAAACAAGATCCTGAGAACCATGAAATTATGTTTGTGCACACTGTCTTTAAAACATACAACACGGCCGGGCACGGTGGCTCATGCCTATAATCCCAGCACTTTGGGAGGTCGAGGTAGGCGGACTGCCTGAAGTCAGGAGTTTGAGACCATCCTGGCCAACATGGTGAAACCCCATCTCTACTAAAAATACAAAAATTAGCTGGGCATGGTGGTGGGCGCCTGTTATCCCAGCTACTCGGGAAGCTGAGGCAGGAGAATCACTTGAACCCAGGAGGCAGAAGTTGCAAGTGAGCCGAGCTCGCCGTTGCACTCCAGCCTGGGCGACAAGAGTGAAACTCCATCTCAAAACCAAACAAAACATACAACGCTATTTTCTTTTTCTGTACCACTGGGTTTTTCAAACTGTTTTTTTTTTTTTTTTTAAAGGCACCTTTGGAAATAGTGAAGCAATAGTGGTCTCTTGTGGAAGTGAACAGTATTTGCAACCAGTTTTTGTAAGCTAAATGGCATAGGACTTTTAAAATTGACAATAATTGTACATATTCATGGGGTATATGGGGATGTTTTGATGCATATAATGTATAGTAATCAGATCAGGGTAATCGGCATATCCATATTCTCAAACATTTACCATTGCTTCGTGTTGGGAAAGCTCAATAGCTTCCATCCAGCTATGTGATGCTATGTATTATTGTTAACTGCAGTCATCCCATGGGATATTTTTGATGCCCACTGGTGGAAAACGGCCCATTTTCAGAGTGGATGGCTTATGAAAATGCATGCATAAAATCTTAGCCTATATTTAGCAGCCTTTCCTTGGGAGCAGGAAAAGTTTTATTTTTCCTGTTGGCCGACTGTGCTCTCCAAGCCACCCAGGTGAGCCTGAGCAGGTGTTCAGGACATAGTCTTTGAGATTCAGGGGTCCAGCAAGTGTCGCTGGCATTGTGTGGTGCACATCACTGTATTTTCATTAAACACTACTGTTGGGGCTCCAAAAACAATACCCCAAAAATGAAGGTCTCAGAAGCAAAAGTTTTTCTCTGACCTTCTCTTGCCCTCCCTTCTCTCAGTTCCACTGCCCTTGCCAAGACTAGCCATAGAAACCAGAACCCCTCTTCTCCAAGGCAGGTCATAGAAACCAGAACCCCCTTGCCCCAGAGCCAACCATAAAACTTAAAAATATTACTCTAACTTTCCCTCCACCTTTCTGTGTAAAAATTGGCCATAAAGAAATTATCTGGGCCAGGCACGGTGGCTCATGCCTGTAATCCCAGCACTTTGGGAGGCTGAGGCAGGAGGATTGGGTTCTCTGAAGGTTCACTGAAAAATAAACCCACAAAAGGCAGATTAATTGGAGAAAAGGCACACAGATTTATTTATTTATTTATTTATAGTTTTTTGAGATGCAGTCTCAATCTATCACCCAGGTTGGAGTGTAGTAGTGCAATCTCTACTCACTGCAGCCTCTGCCTCCCAGGTTCAAGCGATTTTCCTGCCTCAGCCTCCCAAGTAGCTAGGATTACAGGTGTGCACCACCACACCCAGCTAATTTTTGTAATTTTAGTAGAGACAGAGTTTCATCATGTTGGCTAGGAAGGTCTCGAATGTCCTGACCTCAAGTGGTCCACCCACCTTGGCCTCCCAAAGTGCTGGGATTACAGGTGTGAGTCACTGCACCCAGCCACACACAGATTTATTTAATGTGTATACACCAGAACCTTCAGAAGGGAGACCCAAAGATACAGAGAAAATTGTCCATTTTTATGCTTAGGTTCTACAACGTATGGACAGCCATGCAGAAATATGATTGGACGTAAAAGGTCTGATCTAATGCTAATAGACTGAGTGGAGGAGCCCAGCAAGACCTGTCTGTCTAGATTCTTCTTGGCTTCTCCATGCATCATTGCTTTCCTTCTGGGTATGGGACAGGACCCTCTCCGGAATGGGGGGTCTTAAGACCTACAGTCAAAGAATGTAGGTCAGGTAACTTTTAAAAATATATTTATCATTATTATTTTTGTAGAGACAGGGTCTCACTATGTTATCCAGACTAATCTCAAACTCCTGGCCTCAAGCAATCCTCCCATGTTGTCCTCCCAAAACTCTGGGATTATAGGGTTAGCCACTTCCCACACTACTTTCAAAATAGGGCCATGATATTTAAAGACTTTGCATTGGAACTCCCATTCAAAAATAGACTACTAACCCATTGGCAACCCCTCATCTAAGTTTGCATCCCTATAAGGCAAAGAAAGAATAAGGCCAGCCTAGGTCTAACAGGACTAAATGGGTTGGAGGGGCCCAAGATACTTGGTGGACTCTTCCACTGGATGATGCCCATTGTTGTATTTTTCCCTGTTTTGATGGATATTTTGCCATTTTTTTTTTACAGTGAACCAAAACAAACTGAACTCTGACCTCTATTTCATAATTTGGAAAGCTAATGTCACATGCAATGTTAAAATTCATTTATTATAAAATTCAACACACACACTGTCTTAGTTTGGTCAGCTACCACAAATTACCATAGATTGAGTGGTTTAAACAACAGCAATTTCTTTCTCATGGTTCTGGAGGCTGGAAGTTTGGGATCAAGGTGCTAGAATGGCTGGGTTCTGATGAGGGCCCTCTTGTGGATTTCAGACTGATAACTTTCCCTTTATTATCAAGGATAGGCAGAAACACAGTGAGATAGCTCTCCTCTGGCCTCTTCTTAGAAGGGCACTAATCCCATTCAGGAGGGCTCCACTGTCATGATCTCATCACCCCCCAAAGGCCCCACCTCCTATGGCCATCATATTGGGGGTTACATTTTAACATCTGGATTTTTGGGTGGGGGAAAACATTTGGTCCACAACACATACTGACAAGCATCTAAAACACGTGCACCATGTAAAGAATAAAAATAGGCCAAGTGCAGTGGCTCACACCTGTAATCGCAACACTTTGGAAGTCCAGGGTAGATACATCACTTAAGCCTAGGAGTTCAAGACCAGCCTGGGTAACATGGCCAGACCCTGTCTCCACAGAAAATAAAAATAGAAAATTAGCTGGACGTGGTGACGCACACCTGTCATCCCAGCTACTTGGGAGGCTGAGACAGGAGGATCACTTCTGCTCAGGAAGCCGAGGCTGCAGTGAGCCATAATCGTACCACTGCACTCCAGTCTGGGCAACAGAGTGAAATGCTATCTCAAAAATAAATAAATAAATAGTAAGTACCCATGCAACTACCACGCAGGCTAAGAGAAAACACTGTCCGTGCCTTCCTTAAAAGACCCCTGTGTGACTCTCCACAATCACATCTGACCCAGGGATAACCCCTATGCCAACTTTTATGATCATCGTTTCCTTGGTTTTTCTTTATAGATTCCCACCCATGCTTATACCCCTAAGCAATAAATTTAATTTGGGTCGCTTTTAATTTTTATATAAATGGACTTATTGTGACTCATTTCTCTGCTCTAAAATATTCTGTCATATGAATTAATAGCTTTTGATAAACATTACGGTAGTTTTAGTTTTCCAACTTTTTTTTTTTTTTTTCCCAGAAAAAATGCTGTAGTGAGCACCCTTAAATGTGTCACCTGGTTCCCACATGCAAGGGATCCTCTAGACCAAAGGTAAGCAAATTTTTTCTACAAGGAGCCAGATAGTAACTATTTTGGGATCTATGCACCAGTCATTCTCCCAACTGTTCAACTCTACCATTGGAGCCCAAAAGCAACCATAGACTATAGTAAACAAATGAGCAGGACTACATTTCGCTGAAACTTTACTTAACAAAACAAAACAAAAACAAGTGGTGGGCTACATCTGGGCTGCAGTCCACAGTGTGCCAACTCCTGCTCCAGATGACTTGCTTAGGAGTGGAACTTCCAGGGCCACCCCACTGCACAAGCCCATGGCAGGCCCAAGTGGGGTCGTGCACGTGAACGTTCAACTTCGCTGGGCAATGCCAAGCTCTTCCCTGGAACGGTTTCAAAAGTTTGCATTCCCGCCAGCAGTGTAGATGTGTCCCCATCACTCACCTCCTTAGCAGTACTTGGTGTCATGCATTTTTGCCAAACACAAAGATGTGCAAAAGTTTTGCTTTGCGTGCATAGTTGTCTTGAGTTCCTATGTTTCTGACAGCTGTACTACTGCTCTGTAAATTGAAGATGAGTCATTTCCCTTCGGGAACTTAAGTAGTGACAGAACCACGTGTTTCTGTATCCCCTCTTACCCCTTTTCCCAAAAATCATGCTAAACATCATTGAGGCAGTTATTTTGGTAAGTCAAACCATGCCTTAAGTTTTCAAAATACCCTCCAGTGAATGAAAGATGGGTAACCAAGACTGGTGGTTAAGGCTGAGGCCATTTTTTTAAAAATAGAGACCACTGACCATATAAAAATTCTGAAAAAAATGAAAGTCACCCTAGTAGTGATGAAAGCAAAGTGAGTGGTTATCTCACTGGTTTCTAGGGAATCCCTGGGTCTCTGTAAAACAGGCCTGGTGATGAGGAGGCAGGAAGTTAGGGGCAGGATGTGCCAAATACAGAGGAATCCTGGTTTCCACTCCTACCTCAACCACAGTTACTGGTGTGTGTGTAGAGGGGGCAATCTGTTTATAAATGTGGCCACTATTTCATATTTTATTTGAAGACCTTTACAAACTCTTCTAAATTCTAAACTGCACTGTGTAATATTAATCCATTTACTGAGGGCCAATACAAGAAAAGAAACTGGCTGGGCGTGGTGACTCACGCCTGCAATCCCAGCCACTCTGGAGGCTGAAGTGAGAGGATTGCTTGAGCCCAGGGGTTGAGGCTGCAGCAAGCTATGACAGTGCCACTGCATGCCAGCCTGGGTGACAGAGCGAGACCATGTGTCCTTAACAAAAAAAAAAAGAAAAAAGGAAGAAAGAAAGAAAACAAAATGTCCTCCACGGAGGATATGCAAGTACAGCTAGTGGGTAAGAGCTGGGTGCCGGAGTCAGACAGCCTGGGTTCGAATCCTGGCTCTATCATCTGCTAGCTGGGGGAACTTGAGCTAATGCTGAACTTTGAACCTCAGCTACCTTGTGTGCAAAATGGGAGTAATGATTGAACCTCCTTCACTAGCTTAGTCTAAATGTTAACTGAGATAAACCATGGAAAAAGCTTGCTACATTTCAGGCATGTAAGTATCCAATAAATGCTGGCTATTGCTATCTTAGCAGCTTTTAAAAAATGCACTGAGGAATAAAGTGGAGTGTCTCTAATAAAAATTTACAATAAACTCTTGTGGCTCAGAAATACTTAAAGTGGTAGACTTGGCTCAGCCAAGAACTTTCTCTCTTTGCTCTAGCTGTCAGGAGGCTGGAGTTCTGTAGCCAGAGGGTTGAGTGTACGTATCAGGGAAGGGGAATACAAATGCAAGCCAGAAAATCTGCACATATTACATACAATCATCAAAGCAGATGCAGCCAAAAACTATAGGAACAGAAGAGGTACATCAGGTAATTTTAATAAGGACATTTTTATTTTTATCGATTTTGTGTTATTGTGGTATTTATCAGCTTTTTAATATTTGTGTTTGCTGTGGTTTCTTTCTCATTCCAAATATGTTTTCACTTTTGCATTTCTAATTTTGCACCCGTAATTCCATATTATTTTCCCTTTTCATTTTTTTGAGACAGAGTCTCACCCTGTTACCCAGGCTATAGTGCAGTGGCACCATCTCGGCTCACTGCAACCCCCGCCTCCTGGGTTCAAGCAATTCTCCTGCCTCAGCCTCCCGAGTAGTTGGGATTACAGGCATGCACCACCACGCCTGGCTAATTTTTTGTGTTTTAGTAGAGATAGGGTTTCACCATGTTCCCCGGGCTGGTCTCAAACTGCTGAGCTCAGGCAATCCACCTGCCTCGGCCTTGCAAAGTGCTGGGATTACAGGTGTGAGTCACTGCGCCCAGCCCATATTATTTTTCTTAAAGAGGCCCCTCTTGGGTCTACCCCTGCAAGAGATGGAAAAGTGAGGATGGTGGCCTTAGTACTCCAAAACTTGCCTAGGGATCCATCAGCAGGGAAAGGTTTAAGCAGAGTCACAGAGGGTGGTGCCCAGATCAGCAGCATCAGTCCCACCTGGGAACTTGTTAGAAATGCAGATTGTCAGGCCCTACCCCAGGAACTCAGAGCTCGCAAGTCAAAAACTCTGGGCTGGAGCCCAGCAATCTGTGCTTTTACAAACATTCCAAGTGAACTGAGGCACTCTAAAGTCAGGGAACCACAGGATTTAAGGGAACCAATTTCTAGATCCTCGATACCCTTAAAATAGACTGACGTGAGTCCTGACCTGGGACCAAACTGCCCTGTCAATTCTCACTCCCAATCCCCTCTTCCACTTTAACAAAGAGGGCATCCCTCTCACAAACCCAGGACCTCACCACTCTGGGCGCACACCCCTAAGTGTGTAAAAGTCTCTGGGGCACCAAAGGGTTGACATGAAATATTTTCCATGTGACAATCTTTCCTCTTCCCTTCTCTATCTTTGGCAAACAGGGCATGGCTCTGAAGGGTGAGTTCCCACGGGGACACAGGAGACCAAGGCTGTAGTACCTCGTCCCATTCACGTGGAAAACTATGAAAGCTTCCTGCTGCTTCTCCCCATCTTGGAGTTCAGAAATGAGACGGATAGCACAGGACACATAGTTACAACACACGTATTAAGAGTGAGAAATGAAGCTAGACTTTTCTCTTCAACAAATAGTGCTGATAGGGTTGATTGGAAAATAAGGACTGGCTTAGCCAAGTAAGTTGGACGATGGATACATTCTCTAAATTGAATGAGCTAGAGCTACAGCTCTAAGGTTTTGATGCCAATATAGTTAAAGGAGTGACAAGATAAAGGCACTTTAAAAAACTGTATTTTCAGAGATGTGCTGAAGTTAATACTACAGTAGACCCTTGTGCGGCATGGGTTTCAACTGTGTGGGCCCGCTTAATACACAGATTTTTTCAATAACTACATTGGAAAATTTGGCAGAGATTTTTGACAATTTGAAAAAGACAAATCACTTTGGCTAGAAATATTGAAAACATTTAAGAAGAAGATATGTCATAAATGCAGAAAATACATGTAGCTACTAGTCTATTTTATCATTTATTACCATAAAACACATGTGAATTTATTATAAAAAGTTATAATGTATTAAAACTTACATGAACATGCTGTAATTAAATGTAAAGATGCAGTATTAAACCATAACTGCATAAATTAACTGTAGTACACGCTGAACTACTGTAATAATTTTATAGCCACCTCCTGTTGCTAATATGGTGAGTTCAAGTGTTGCATATATCTGCTTAAAATACTGGTAGGCCAGGCCTGGTGGCTCACACCTGTAATTCCAGCAATTTTGGAAGCCAAGGCAGGAGGATCACTTAAGCCCAGGAGGCAGAGGTTACCATGAATCAAGATGGCACCACTGTACTCTAGCCTTGGGGACAGTGGGAGACCATGGCTAAACACACACATGCACACACACACACACACATACACACACACACTGTGTGATCCCTTCCACCTCTGCCACCTCTGAGACAGCAAGACCAACCCCTCCTCTTCCTCCCCGTTCCTCCCCATCCTCCACGTGAAGATGAGGATGAAGACCTTTATGATGATCCATTTCCACTTATGAATAGTACATATTTTCTCTTGCTTATGATTTTTAAAGTAACACTTTCTTTTCCCTAGCTTACTTTATCATATAAATACAATATATAATATATATGGCATACAAAATATGTACTAGCTGACTGTTTTATTATTGGTAAGGCTTCCGGTCAACAATAGGCTATTAGTGATTAAGTTGAGTCAAAAGTTAACACGAATTTTCCACTGAGCAGGGGTTGGCATCCCTAACTGTTGCTCAAGGGTCAACTGTATTTTTAAACTTCCCAGCACTTTCTGAGTGTTTCAGGTTACGTGAGTCCCTCTAAATAAAACAATAGGTACAATGAATAATCATTTGATATGTTTTGGAGGGCCTTTCTGGAGTATGTTCCAGAAACTGCAAAAATGAATGACTCTAATAGCTGAATAACTACCTTTTTGCAAGTCAGTGTTTTCCAAGTCTGCTTACAACAATTGAAAGACAGCCTAATTTATCAGCAAATAATTCTTAAAAATAAGTTCTTATGATAAAGTATTATGTAAATTTTGACATTATTCAGACATACAATTAAGATATTTATGTCTATAGATAGATATCCATATGTAATATGTATAATAAAAACTCTATTTCTGTGCACTTACTTGTGTGAATACATTACATCCATAAAATAAAAAATAAGGGCCAGGCGCAGTGGCTTATGCCGGTAATCCCAGTAGTTTGGAGGGCTGAGGCAGGAGGATCACTTGAGCCCAGGAGTTTGAGACCAGCCTGGGCAACATGGCAAGCCCCTACAAAAAAAATACAAATACAAAAAATAGCCCCTATCCCTACAAAAAAATACAAAAATTAGCCGGGCATGGTGGTGCGCACCTGTAGTCCCAGCTACTTGGGAGGCTAACGCAGAAGGATTGCTTGAGCCCAGGAGTTCAAGGCTGCGGTGAGCTATGATTGCTCCACTGCACTCTAGCCTGGGCAACAAAGGAAGACCCTGTCTCAAAAAAAAAAAAAAAATCATGCTGAAACCTATCTCATTCCGACAGTAAGCAGTATTCATTACAGCCATACAATTCAATTAAAGAGGTGGAACAAAAAAAAAAACCTGTCATTTAACAAAAGGAAACTTTTCTAATAAATTTTCATTTTGTTAATAACTATCAAAATATATGTGTTGTTTATATAACTAATTGTAATGTTAGCTCAATTCTAAAGACTTTTTTAATACTTAGAAACAACACAGAAAATTGTTAAGGATTTTATAGAATTGAAGTATATTAAATCAGTACAAAATTCTGTGGGGAGAAAGAAATGTAAATACTAATTCAAGCAGAAAAAGAAACAATGTAAAATTCCCAATAAATAAATTGGAATATATTCTTTAATAGATGATGGTGGGTAACAAATTACAATGGTTTACAGATTTCAATGGATATATTTAAAAGGTTTAAAGTTTTATTTTAAAATGTCAGTATTAACCCCCCAAAATCAGTTTAGGGTGGTCCAGATGGGTTTTCTAACAATGGCAACTGGCTCTCTTTCCTTTCTGGTGCCTTATTAAGCAGGCGTTAAGTTTTTCAAATGATCAGGTCATTTTCTTCGAGAATTTGACCAGCCCATCATTGAAGGGCACCCAGCCGTGGAGCAGAGCGTCTTCAAAGCACCCCACGATGAGAGACTCTACCTTGGAAAGGTGGATGTTTGAGAACCAAGCTCTTTAAAGAGGAGCTCTCTGGGGTATGGGGCAGTGTAGGTCCCCAAAAGTAGCCTTCTTTCCACTCCCCGACACAGGCAGAGAGAATATCCTGAATTGTGGAGAAAGGGCATTCACAGTGTGCCTTCTGTGGTCTTCATTGCTTGCAGCTGCGGAGAGCCCGGTGCTGGGCTCTTGGGAAGCCAGAAGCAGGTGGGCAGCCCAGTCCCAGCCTCTTCCCTCCAGCCCTGGGGAGGGGCTACTTGGGTCTCTGACCAAAGGTTGAGCTACTCCCTCTGGGGACAGACAGCGATATCCCTTCTCTTCATATGAAGGCTAGAACCAAACCATTCACAATGGCACCATGAAAATAAGTAATTCAAAATTCAAGCTGTTGGAACTTTTAAATATTTCGAGCCTTAAGGAAATATGATTATGGGACCCGAGTTCAGGCAGCCGTAACCTTTATTTTTCTGACTATAGATTAGCCTTCTTCCTTACCTCCATTGTTTTGTGAAAAGTGACTAAAGGGCACCAGGGAAGACCCCTTCCCTCTTCACTGTTGATCTTCACTATAGATTAACTTCCCTCTTACCTTTCTCAAACAAAGCCTTCATGACTATCACACTGCCTTAATGTTAGGAATGGAAGGAATGTTAAATGGACTCTTAAATTGGAAAGGAAATGAAAACAAGCTGTACAGAAAAGAAACCAAACTGTAACAAATTAAACTGTTGTAACTCATAAACCATCCTTGTGTGGAATATGTTCTAATCCTACCAGATAACTTTGTCTTCTACCTATGTAAGCAAGACCTTAACTTCTAACTTGGGAGCACTGACCCCATTTTTCTAGAGTCTGTGTTCCCTGGATGGTTATTCCCAGCTTTGGGCTCTAATAGACTCTTAATCATATAGCTAATATACTTAATCATATTTTCTGAATTTCGTTATTTAAGGTAGCCAGCACCTAAAAGAGAGCCTGAGGCTGTTGCTTCCAGTTGGTTCAGCTGTGACGGGAAGCAAGATTGTTTACTTTCCAGTGTCCTCAGCTGGAGAAATGGAATAACAGAATTTACTGCTCAGGACTTGGGTGAGGTTTGAATGTAACAGGCTTTTAAACCATACACACATGCACATGAGTGCACATAAACACACACACACACACACACACACACAGCCAGAGTGGGGAGGGACTATTCATTCTATAGGCCAGTGACTAGCAGACTGTGCCAGACACTTAAGCACAAAGACCAGGTGTACTGGGGCACAGGTACCACCACACCCAACCACTCTGCACCACCTGGTCTGGGTTTCTGAGTTAGGGAGACATTAGCATACTTCCTTGATTAAACTTTAAGAAGGAAAAAAAAAAACGTTAAGGGACAAAGAGATATAACCTGTAAACATTTTAGCAGCTGCCACCTCACACGCTGACAAATGTAGCTTCCAATTCCCTTTACCATCACGGGAACCCTAGGAGTTTATGTGCTATCATCTCTGATTTTAAAAGCGAGGAAACCGTGTGAAGGTGAGTGCCTTGACCCAAGCCACACATCCAGGACAAAGCCAGACCAGCCCAGCCTCCCCATAGCCAGTCCATGTTCTTACTCTTCCTCCATCATTCCTGTTTAAGTCCTAGGTCTGATCCTGGATGTCAAATCCAACTGGACCATAATTATAGGAAACACGTTAAATGCCTTACACATATTAATCCACCCAGTCCTCACAACTATCCTATGAGTATGGGCTATTATTATCAAACCATTTACTAGATAGGAAAACTGAGGCCAGCAAGTCTGTAATTTGCCCAAGGCACACAACTAAGTTAGGGGTAGAGGTGGGATTGTACCCAGCACAGTGTGGCCCAGAGTCCCCATACTCCACCTGACACTGACTGCACCGTTCACACAGGACTTCTTGCTCCACAGATGGCAAGGGCCTGGTGCTTGCACTACTGAGGCAGCCTGGAGCAGGAAGGCAGGAAGGCAAGAGCCCTGTGGCTCTTGATCTGGTCCTTTGGCCCACTGGGCTTGCTTGGTCTTGTCAAGATCACAAACCCACGAGACTTCACAAACACAACCCCACCACCCCTCACAATAGTAGAGCTCAATATGAGCAAGGTGCTTCCAGCCTTGAGAGTCTCTCCTTTGCCCTGACATGCTTCGTGGCCTTTAAAAAGGCCCATCAGGCCTGGTGGCTCACACCTATAACCCCAGCACTTTGGGAGGCCAAGACAGGAGGATCACCTGAGGTGAGGAGTTTGAGACCAGCCTGGCCAACATGGTGAAACCCCGTCTCTACTAAAAATACAAAAATAAGCCTGGCGTCATGACATGTGCCTGTAGTCCCAGCTACTCAGGGAGGCTGAGGCAGGAGAATCAGTTGAACCCCAGGAGGCAGAGGTTGCCGTGAGCCAAGATCGCGCCACTGCACTCCAGCCTGGGTGACAGAGTGAAACTCCATCTCAAAAAAAAAAGCCCATCAGAATTGACTGTGACCAAAGCTGGAAGACAGATGTCACAGAGCAGGAGCAGGTCTCTTCCTCAAGATCCCACCATGGTCTCTGGTGGCAACACAGGGAGGGAGGCCAGCCCTCCAGAACCCTCAACCCACATGCTTCCTACACAGGCCGTGAAGTGCCACTCTACCCACACAGGCCATGAAGTGCCACTGCTCTCAGAGGTGAGGAGAAATGAAGCACCTTGCTTACGATAACACAGAGAACTGGTTTTAGATCCCAGATATACTCAGCTAATTGGCAGTAAGAATAGACAATGACTCAGTGGCTAAGAGAAAGGAGGCTAATGCAGAGGGGAAGGCCAGGGCTGGGACAAAGGTCATGAAAAGCAGTTGTGACCCGCATGGGAAGGGCATTTAATGGAAGAGTGTGACATACAAAAATGTAGTGGAATTCCATCGGGGGAGGTATTACTTAGGGGTTAGCTATAAAAAGCAAGGTTTTATTCATCTAGATGGGCAGTTCCTTTAGAGATTTTTCTCCCCTGTTTGTCTTGCATGTAATGTGTCTACATGAGAATGTAAAAGAGAAACAAGATGACAGCTCAAAAAAAGAAATCTTTTAATAAAAATTACTCATAAAAATCCTAATAAATTTTAAAGAGCAAGATATTCCTTATTACATTTATAAAAGAACATTTGGTCCTTTTACAAAAAGATCCCTTTTAATTTAAATACATTTCTTATTTACAGATTAAACATAAAATATCATCTAAGTTGCAAAGCATATTGCACATTACAGAGAGAGAAGCATTTGTGTATTTCAGTAAGTTTTCCCCGAGCTTCCAACTCTATACTTTTTTTGTAAGAAGATTTACCTTTCTTATGCAAAATAAATAAAAATGCAGCTTGTGTTCTGCTATTTAAAACTAAAACAAAATAACCTTTAAAAATACTATTCCTCTGCCTTGAAGAAAGAAGGAAGAGGGTATAGAATCAGGGATTTCCACAGGTACTTGACATTTTTACCAGATTCACGTCCGGATTCAAGCGGGAGCATAACTCCGACCCCTGCGAAACCTGGGACACACGGCCCAACCCGCCCCACCTCCTCGCTTTCCCAAGGTGTCCCTGCCCTGCAGGGAAGAGGCACTAGAATAGGAGCTGGATGCTGGGAATGGACAGGAAAGCTCAGAAGTTTCTTCTAAAGTTCCTGCTCAGCCACCCTGTGGCTAAGGTAATCACTCAGCCCTACCTTTACACCAGCACTAAATTTGAAAAAAGATTTTTGTTTTTGTCAACAGACAAAAAAGAAATTTTTCAAAGAGAAAGGCCTCTGGTGCCCTCCAAAAGCAGAAAGGAATGTCTCATGTTGAGTCTACACAATCCAAAGAGGAATTACAGGTGGCAATCATTCAGTAAACTGAACTAAGAAATCATTAAGAGGGATATCTTCCTTTGGTGGGGAGAAGAGGGAAGAGGAAGAGGAACAAGGCCCTCAGATTGCACAACTGCGCTGACCAAACCAGATACTTCCTACAGACGCTCCTCTAATAGTCATGTGCACAGATATCATCCTGGTGCATTTTTCTTTAAATACGTAGAAAATTATTTAAGTGTCACGTACACAGTCCATGATCTAAAACAAGAAAAGCCCTGAGGATTCAGTTACAATGAATAAGTTCTGGCACAAGCGCTGCAGAAAAAAAATTTTTAAAAATGAACGGAAGATTTGAATACAGAAGCTGGTTTTTCACAATGGCCAGTGCAAATGGAGAACTAGCAAACCCTTCCTTGCCACCTATTCTTCCAGAAGGGATTCCTCGGTCACATCAACTAAAGTAGCTAAGCCTCCCCTATAATGATTTGAAAGTTTGTTGTGAGAGAATTACGCTTCATCAAGCCAACTATAAGGCAGCTTTCTACAACAGTTCTGCAAAATGCTTCCACCACACTGAGCAAAGCTGACACGAGACACTAGCTACACGTGGGAACAGGAAGATGGGCCAGGCTCAGAGCTGCCACAAAGGATGAAGTCCACTCAGATTTGAAGCATTCCTGGGGCAAAGCACTAAGCAAAGCAACTTCTCTGGTAATCTCCTCCTCATCCATTCTCTACCCAGTATTTCAGAACATAGAACAGAAGAAACTGCAAGAGCCCGGCAGGATATATCACAGTTGTTAACATTCTGACTTTCAAAAAGAAAACAAGTAACCTTTGAAACTGGCTCAAAGAACCTTCTGGCATCCAGCCGCACAAACCACTGACTACATAGCATCAAACTTCGGACTGGGTAGTCTGGAAGCTCAACAACCAGGATGAATATGTACTAACTCACTCACCCTCAGTCTCACCTACTGGTATTAATTCCAGTACCCAGAAGTCAAGAGGGTTTGGGACTTAACATAAAACACGTTTCCTGACAGCCTGTGGCCCCTGAGAAGCACCTGCAGCACTCTGTACATGAGATCCCCATTCCCTATTCCAGGAGCATGAGGAGGAAGGAACACCCGGGCTTGCTCGAGTGACAGGTAAAATGCCTCATTAAGAGAACACTGGAGTGCTTACCCACCACTGCCACCACAGAAGCCAGAGCGGGAGAGGAGGGGAGCGCCAAGAGAAATCACAGGCACGAAGAACTCACCTCCTTCTCTGAGATGCTCTATATTCCCAAATGGGTCACTAACAGTCCTACCTCTGTTTGCCCAGAGACACAGGTACAAGTATGCTCGTGTATGTGCATGCATGCGTGCGTGTGTTTATTTAACATTTTTAATGAGTCAGTGAAAACATTTAAAATATATATACTATTCTCAAAGTTTTCCATTCAGTAGATGGGACATTGTTGATAAACAGAATAATGCTTCTGAAATGAAAAAAGGTAAAATAGAAGCATTTTATTTTTTCTATTTTAAAACAATTGATGTAATAAATGTTTAAAAGATAGAGATGACACGTTTATTACTGAAAATCCTCTTTTCAAAAATCTCAAAGAACTGAACTATATATTTTTAAAACCGTAACACTTAAAAATTTTAAGAAGGAATAAGATTTCTCCCTTTTGACTAAAAATGCAACATAGACAGTGTTTATTTCTAGCTTTGAAAAGATGCACATGAAATCCTTAGAGGTGGGCAAACAGTGACAGGTGAGAATCGTGGTATGTGAGGCTGGAAGTTTTAGGGATTTCCTACCCTTTTTAATAGAATGTGTTTCCACCCATGATGCTTCATGGAAGCCAGACTAAGAGTCAACCCTGCCTCACTGTGTAAGAGTAGCAGGTGTGTATCAGTGTGGGATCAAAGAGAGATGTTCTGGCTAAGAAAATAAAACAAAAAAAGAAGGCATTTTAGCACAACTTCCTCCGTCTACATGCTTACTTTTACAGGTTGAAAGGCAAAGACTGGCCAAGCAATTTCCATCCCCCTTTCACCATGGTCTCACCATGTGGCTAAACAGGCCTCCAGAAACCGTATCAGTAGCTGTGACATCCAGTGGCCCAAACCAAAACCAATATAAGGCACTAATCTAAAGCCTGTATTACACAGAGAAATGGCTCAAGGATGCTAAAAAGTCATGTGATCATTTCTTTCTCCCTGATTTAGCTAATTGGCACTAGACATAGGAAACAAAAAAAAAAAAACAGAACTTTAACCCAAATATGGTCAGAACTGAGAATCCTTGCTTAGGAAATATGAGAAAGATGGAAGCTCAGACAACCTTAGGTATTGTTCTCTTCCTAAAAAGCACCTGATTCTGGAACTATGGGATTTCCTCAGGTAAGTTCATATTCAAAATGCAAAATACCATCCAAAAGATCTGTCAGTTAACCTCTTAGACCATAACATAATAACTTAAGAGACTCTGTTAAGAATTCTGGTTAAGACCATTATTCTTAAGCAAATAATTTGTAACACTGTAAAGATTACTTGAGGCATACATGAAAAACTGGATGATTTTTTCTCCCATGTGATCCAAAATCATGGTTGGATATCAGGGGAAGAGCCCAATTATCTAATAACAGAAAGGATGACATTTTCAATGCAATTAAGTAGGGATACCAAATGAACCACAGACCCTTTTGCAGAAATTTCATTCTCAATCCTCTAATAAAGAAGTAGCTAGCCAGGTACAGTGGTGCTCACCTGTAATCCCAGCTACTCGGGAGGTTGAGGCAGAAGGATCACTTGAGCCCAGATAACCCTGTCTCAAAAAAATATCAAGACCCTGTCTCAAAAAAATAAAAGTAATAAAAAAAAATTTTTTAAGACATAGCAATACTCCAGTATAGCAGGTGCCAGCAAAGTAAAGAGACTGAGGTTCTAAAGTATAAAGCTATGAACATCAATCCAAAGAATGCCCAATCTATTGTGCTCATAACATCAACATGTCATAAGAGGCCAATTTCCATGTACCTTCTCACTTCAAATTATATCCTTAATAGGGCATTTTATTGAACAAGAGAGAAACACTGAAGTGTGCAAGGATTAACCAGATGTGGTGAGGTGCTGCACAGAAATTCCTACACTATCATGGACAGCGAGACTTCTGTCCCCTTCCATTTCAGACTGGACTTTGGCATGGTCTGGGTTCGGTTGTTAAGGTCTGGTTCAAGATGAGGCCTCACAGAGAGCAGATCAAATCAAGCCAACCATCTGGTCAATCTGTCGCATGTAGATGCTCTTTAAGGGCAGGGAGTACCTCCTCTCATCAGGTACACGATTGCACTAGAAAGACAAAAACGAGGGAAAATTAAAAACTCATACGTTGATCTCTCAGAAAATGTGACTGGATGACTTAATCCAGGGTTTCTCAGTCTGGGAACTACTGACGTTTGGAAGTAGGTAACTGTTGTGGAAGCCGCCTGTACACTGTAGGACGGTCAGCAGCACCCCTTGCCTCTCCCAGTAGGTGCCAGTGGCAACTCCTATGCCTCAGTTGTGAAAATCAAAAACGTCTCCAGACACTGTTCCAATGTCCCTTGAGCAGCAAAATCACCCTCAGGTGAAGACCACTGACATAATTTAATATCCTCACTCACTTTATAGATAAAGAAATGGCAGATCCAGGGAGGCTAAAAGGCATCACAGCAACTACTTAGTGGCCAGGACTGAAAGCCACATCCCTGGGGTCCTTAGTACACCCAGAATTTCAGAAAACATTTCTGCTATTTGAAAACAATGTGTTTTTCTGAGCTATGTTTTTCTCATTCACAACTAAACTCTAAATGCTTAAGACTACTATTTTTTTTTAATTAAAGACCTCCGCACCACTTTTTTTCCTCAAAGGAGATGCACATCTTGAGAACTAACCAACTGTAATATCCCTGGAAGCAGTTGTCTAAATACATCCATTATCCGCTTCATCTCCAAAGAAACATTTTCCCCATGCCCTGTAGTTGAACTAACTACGCCCTGCTCCTCATCCCCGGCAAGATTAAGACTGGCAGATCCTTCCATTGGTCCCGACTGCCCCCCAAGCCCACATCTCTGTGCTTTTGCAGGTGCTACAGCTTCTGCCTGAACATCCTTTCTGGGATACCCCTTCTCATCCTTCAAGGATCTCCAGCAAGTGACCTCCTCAGGGAATCCCGCCTTGATTTTCTCTGGAGATTAGTCCTTGCCCTCTGTGTTTCAACGGCACTACGGACAAACGCCTAGGATGGAACTGGATTCCCCACTAGGCCATGCCCCTATCCAGAACTGGGAGCCCTCCTGAGGGCCTGAATCCCTGGAATCATGGGATCAGATCTATTAGCGAGTGTGGCAGGTCAGAGATGTTTCCTTCCTAAAAGAGAAGACACTGCCTGGGTCCAAATCCTGGCTCCACTGTGGGACCTGAACCTCTCTGTGCCTCCCTTTCTTCATCTGTAAAATGGAGACGTTAAAAGTACCCGCCCCTCACAGGGCTGTTGGAGAAGTAAACAGGTTAACATAGGTCAGCGTTTAGAGTGGTGCAAAGGTTAACCCTGGTACGTATTTGCAAGTGCTGGCTGTTATTAACTTTCCCCTCACTCTCCTTCCCCCTCCTCCCGATTATGCTTTGTCCACTCAATCAGCGCTCCATGACTGATGGAAATGGGGGCGGAGGTGGTTCTCTACACTCTGGCCTATCGATTTACTTCACAGACTGATGGTGAAGACCTTTACTGGGGCATTAATGGAAAAGCACTGAAGCACAGTCTGCAATGAGAGGGCGCCCCAATGCCAAGGCAACCCATCTGTGGGGAGGCTGCTGAACTCCTGACCACCGAGGCCCTGGGGGATAACGAGATTTGAAATTTCGACTGATTTCCTATCCTCGATAGGATACATTTCCCTATCCTCACTTCCAAACCATCCTATTTTATTCAAATCAATACAACTACCTGATACTTTCACTAGGGATGCAAGGACTTCCATTTTCAAATTTTTTCTGCTGCTTCTCAGGACAATCTAGGCATGTGGAGTAAAGCCCTACTTCAAATGAATGTGGGTGTTTGCGGCACTTCGAAGAGCATCTTCATTAGGACCATCGTGACTATCACCGCTTTTTTCTCTTCTGCTGCTGGTAGATGATTTTGCTGAATGTCTTCCATTTGCCCCTCCAGGTCCACTGATGGATCATATCAATAGGCTCCCTCGGCCTCCAGCTTCTGCCCCAGGCAGCCAAGAAGATGCTCCAGCAGGCAACTGGGGGAGCAGGGAGGGGTCACATGTTGACTCTGCCGGCTCCCTCCAGGCAAGGCCACAAAAGTCAGATCTGAGCGGTGGCTCCTGCTGAGTGGCTGCTCCTCCCACAAGACTCCCCTCTTCCAGGAACCTGTGGCCACTCTCTCCACTGGCACCTGCAGCCAGCAGTGATGATGCCACTGCTGCTCCTGTGGTTTCCCTACACTCTGACAACATCTATGTAAATGGTGTCTTTAGGAGGTGTTTTCAAATCTCCCAATCTGCGTACACCATCAATTTTCCATCAGGAAGTCTGAACAACTAAGGAATTCATAGTATTTTCTCTTCCTATATATGCAAATCACCCCTGGAAAAAGCAACTCACGTTGGAGCTGGAGTTGATGACTTTTAACTCGTGAGGTTTCGGCCTGTGCACAGACTTTCCCCCTTGGTCCTGCCCTCCCTCTTCAGAGAAGAATTCCTTCCATGGCAATTCCCGAAGATGCTCATCCACAGACACAATGTGTCCCTCTGTTGTGAACATGTATCTGGTTCCAGACTTGTGTACTGGATTGTCTTCATCAAACAGCTAGAGGGAAGGGAAAAAAAGATACAACCAATAATTGTAGCACACTTGGAACTGAATCATGGGGGAGTGTCCCAGCTACTCAGGGAGTAGAATTTGCTTGGACCTCATGCTTCTCAGTGACAACTGGGTGAAAAAGAATTGACTGACAACTGTGGTGCCCAACCCAGGCTGCAAGGCAGAATCACCTGCTTCATCTAAACTCAGATACCTAGACCTGCCTCTTCCCTACACATATCCCGCCCCGACACAGAGACTCAGAAATGCCAAGGCTAAGGCCCAAGCACAGGTAGTCTATAAAAGTTTGCTGGATGATTGCCATGTGCTACCTAAGAGTTCTCCTGCTGGAATTCTAGAACTACACCCAGCCTCACAGACACCTAGTCCCTGAACTGTAAATGCTGGCAGGGAGGAACCAAGTTTTATCCATCACCATATCGCCTGGGCCTAGCACAGAGCCCAACACATCTACCAACATTCAGTTCATTTCTTGCACAACAAGGGTTGGGCTCTGAAGACGCAATGGCCACAAGGCACAGTCCTTTCCCTCAATGGTGCATGTGACATGGAACAAAAGAGCATCTAGAAAGAACATCTAACCCAATATGGGATGCAACAGTGCAGGAGAAGGCAAGTGTTCTGTGAATGTTGAATGAATGAATACCTAGAAATTCTTCGAAACTGTATTGGTCACCTAAACTATTTCAAGATAAGGAAAAATGAGATTCAGTGCAGCTTGTCAATGTTTACACAGTAACAAGAGAAGAACAGGGCAGACCACAGGTTTTCCTCTCCCTAGACTCTAGGTTCTTTCACCTAGCACACCCTACAGGGTCACCTTCCTTTTACTCTAAAACTTGCCCTGTTAGCGTCCTTCTGACACCACTGGCTGCTGGATGGAAATACGCAGCTAGGCTCTGACCAGCCTGATTTAGCAGACCTGAGCCACCTGCATGGACAGCAAGAACCACTGCACACACAGGAATCGACAGCAGGACAGCTGTCTTCCCACTAGACAGACCACATGCGCTGCTGGTGGACATACCTCTGCAGTCGTCTGTGAAAAGACACCAGACACAGAAGAGTATCATCTTAATGGATTAGACCAGCAGCTCCAAAACCTGGCTCACGTGAAACCACTGAAGGCACTTGTCAAAATGACAGATTTCTGAGAACGCTTGTTCTAAAGATTCTGACTCAATATGGCTGTAATCTTAGCAAGGGCCCCAGGGTGATCTGGACCCAGCTAGCCCCAGGCCTAGGAACCACAGAACTAGATAAATGCAATTTATCGCAGCTGCTTCTATCTCTGACCCTCTGCCCAAGTTCTCAGTTGCCATCCTATCTTCTAACCTGGAAATCCTGCCCTCGTTTCTATGTGGCCATACTGAGGAAAGTGGCAGGAGGAAGAGGGGTGAGGTGGAAAGACCACCAGACAGGGAGTCAGGACCACAGTTCACATTTCAGCTCTGCCACAGCCACCCCCATACTACGGACAAGTCGCCTGACCTCTGTGTAGGCTGTAGTTCTTGTGAGGGAAATAATGAACATATGAACATTAGGTAATACCAAAGGTTTCATCCAGGTCCAGAAATTCTCTCTCTACACACACACACACACACACACACACACACACACAATCACGTGCCTGAGGATGTGTATATGGACAGAGACAAGGCTGAGCTGCAGGTCTTGGCCAAGATCACACACATCAAGAAAAGTGAGAAGCCATTATGAACACAGCTCTCTTCCTCAGAGGCATCTTCCCCCTACCACCACACTAACGCTGGTTCTGTATCAATCATTACCAGCATTTCCCACCTAGCACACCCTACAGGGTCACCTTCCTTTTACTCTAAAACTCCCCCTGTTAACGTCATAAGTTTGTAATCATAAGTTCAATTCTTGGTTTACTTGACAAATGACTTTTCAACAAGGTTGGAAACCATGAAAGAAGATAGTAATATCCTTTGGTTCTGACAGCATTTGCATCGTGGGAATGCACAATGTCCAGCATGTAGCTGTGCCCAGTAAGCATCTGTCAGATAGAAGACTATGCGAATGCTCGCTCTAAGCAATACTAAATATTCCTGGGTTCATCTTGCAACACACATACCAAATACAAGTATTTACAGGTCTCACTGAGAAAGAAGCTCTCCATCCGGTCTTCTGTGGACTTGTCAATGACGTGATGCAGCGTGGCGTACCCACACCTACAAAACAATTGTCAGGTCAGTCCTGCCTCTCTTCCTTCCCACCTGCTGATTCACTTAAGAAGCAGAAACATTCTCTTATCAGAATAATCAACCAGTCATCCAGCACCATATGAAACTATGTTTACACTGTAGGGCTCTCCTTTTTTATAGCCTGGATTGTTCGCAAATTTACTTAGCAAGTGCTTTTGGCTGCTAAATTATCAGGTGAGTTACAGGGTGTGGGGGTGGTGGCAGGGGGCTGGCCAGAAGCATAACAGGGCACCAAGAAAATGGCAACAAATTTAAAAGGACTAATTTAAATGTCTAGTCCTAATACTTGTAGAATTGACTTATTATTGAGAATTGACTTATTATTTGAGTATTGACTTATTATTTAAGATAGCACTTTAAAAAAAAAAACATGATATAGCGGGTTAAAAAAAAAGCATGTCACAAAATTGAAACACAGTATGTTTCTTATATATACATATATACACACATCATATATAAAAATATATTTAAAAGATTATAAGTACATACATTTCAATACTGACTACAGTTTTCTCTGTATGTGGAGACTACAGTGATAATATTCTACTGCTTTATATTTTCTGTACTCCCTAAACATTTTAGTGTATGTGTTACTGTATAACTAGGGGAAAGAAGTTAGAATGAACACCCATAATCTGCTATAACCTCACGGAAAAAAAAGGGCAGGTCTCACTACAATGGAAAGGTTCTACTACACCAAAAGGTAAGCAATTTCCCTGTAAATGTAACATTAATGACCTGGTTCTATAAATTAAAATGCAAACTAGGATATTTCCCCAAAACAATTTGAAATAAAAGTGGCTGACAGAAAAAGGAAGGAACTTAGAAAACTGACTTGACTTTTGTGTACTTTTCCAGACTCTGCAGAATATCCATTCCTACATGGAGGTAGAAGGGATTCTTGGTTGCCTAGAGAGAACACGAGAGAATGTGATCCAGCATGGGCTTGGAAGACATGCCATCAACAAACATCATGGTGACTGCGGGGTGACTGCGGGGTTTCCCCATGGAGACGAGTCGCCAGCCAAAGGAAGAAACAGGGCCCAGGTCATTCACCTTGCAGGGTCACAACGGTTAGAGGACTAAGGTATTCCATCAGTTCACATCAAAGTGTACCTGTGACTTGTTTAACTTTAGCCAGGGTTAAGACCACCTGTTCCAGGGTAGAACAATACTCTACTTTGGTTCCCATCATGATTAGAAATAAAACAATGCCCACCCTGACAGCACCATATCTGAGAACAAATCCAATTTCTATCTTGCCTCGGAACTCTCCAGAAACTTAAGACACAGGCACAGGAAACAGGACCTTGCCACCATTCCAGTTATGGCACCATGAGGAAAGGCTAATGGGAACAAGACTTTCCAAAGTGTAAAAGGAGGCCGCCACCCTCTCCTCTCTAGTCACCCTGAGAAATCAGTCCTCAGTTGCCTACTCTTCTCACACATGCTCTTAGATGGTTTTACTAGAGAAAAAAACTTCTCTGGGAAGATAAGCCTTTATCCAACAAACAGTTTAAAAATTGGGGATCTTTAATTCATGCCTAGCACCAGATTGAAGCAACAAAGAAAACAACAAGGTCAGCAGTCTCCAGATTAAAAGTGCACAGGGTGTGGCTACAGAGGGTAAAGCTGTAGAGTGCAAGACATCTCTGGCAACGTGAAGGAGAAGCTGAAAACACGAAAGAAGCAGTGAAAGAAACAAAGAGGAGTAAGCTCACAGGCTACAGGACTAAGCTTAAGAGGAGAAATCAGCCAGTAATCGGCACACCATCCCCCGTGTACAGCCTTGCTCTACTGGGCTCAGAAAGGCCAAACAGGTGTCTATCATCTTTTTCCTTTTTTGAGAGGTTATCTAAAACTCAGGAGGTCCCTTTTTAGGCATGAGGACCACTACCAGTTTCATAGGATTTCTTTCCCCTTTTTTCATCTGAAGCAAATGGCAAGGATTCGGTATAAAAAAAATTGTTGAATAAATAAATTCAAACCTTAGTGTTAGCCCCACTACCAGTTTCTAAAACTCAGGCTCTGCTTGCTAGGGCTGGTCCATGGTGGGCATCTGTTACAGGCCTACTGAATTTCACCAAGGCCAGTTTCTTGGTGAGTTAACCACTCGTGCTGCTGTGCATGTGAATGAAGGAGGACTCTTTGCGTGTACATACGTATGGCATGCACAGAAGTATAAATATCTGGCTTCAACTGTCAGGAAGAAGACATTTCACAGTTAAAGTCACATTCCCTCTGCCACTGCAGTAATTTCACAAAGGATGAACACTAGTTTATATACATATATAAACAAAAACAGGCATCCAGATGAATCCCCGATGATTTCCTTTACAACCAAGAAAATGAATTTTCTTTTTATCTGAATAGTTATTACACAGACCAGGGCTCCACAGTACACTGGTGCAGAATTGTATCCTAAAAACGGGTCTTCTGGTCAAATACATTTGGAAAACACCTTAGTACAAAATCTTCCTCATGAATATTTAAGGATGTGAGATATAAGTCCTATGGTAAAAACACGATTCAGCTTTGTGGAATATGAGGTTAAAAACATATTTCACTGCAAATGCCTTCTCTGTCCTGTGAAGTCACGAATAACACTGAACACTAACAAGACTACAGATAGGGGGTAACTCGATCAGAGTCACTATGAAACAACATAACCCTAAATCATTCAGCAAATGTTCATTAATGACGAACTGCTGGGGTCAGGGGAGGCAGTGAAAGAGAGAAAAAAAAAACAAAACTCTAGTACCTGGTAGAGGAGATATGTGGATTCCACTAACTCTGGTCTCAGTGGGTAGAAGAGAACATCAGGGGCCTGCAGCTGCCAGTTATATCTCTCAGGAAGGGCACCATATCGTTTCCATATGGCATAGTAGAAGGCATGAAGGCAGATAGCATCTTCCACATCTCCTATCAGCACCTAAGGAGAGGACACAGGTCATCAGGCTGAGATACCATTCCTAGAGTGACAAGACATGCCACAAAGGGCCTGCCTGGGCTCTCCTCTACCCCCGAGTTCTTACTTGACCTACACATACGGTTAAAGACAAAACCAACCCAAAAGTGACAACCCAGACAAATAAATGCCCTCCCTATCTGGTCACTAATGCCAAATTGATGTGAACTGCAAACAGAAAAACAGATTACATGTACTAATGAACAAGGAATAAACAACTGAGCGATAATTATCCAAAACTCACACACAGCCCAGCGCAGTGCCTCATGCCAGTAATCCCAGCAATTTGGGAGGCTAAAGCGGGTAGATCACCTAAGGCCTGGAGTTCGAGACCAGCCTGGACAACATGGTAAAACCCCATCTCTACTAAAAGTACAAAAAACTAGTCGGGTGTGGTGGCGGGCGCCTGTAATCCCAGCTACTCTGGAGGCTGAGGCAGGAGAATCTCTTGAACCCGGGAGGCGGAGGTTGCAGTGAGCCGAGATTGTGCCACTGCACTCCAGCCTGGGCAACAGAGCAAGACTTCATCTCAAAACAAAAACAAACAAACAAAAACAAAAATCATACACAGTCACTTCTCAAGCATGGTTTTGCAATTGTGTGGAATGGCTCTGTTCAATATTCTGGAGACTAATTTCACAAACAGAGAGATGAAGACATATAGTGTTAGTGACCTCCCAAATCCAAAGGAGACAGAGAATGCTCAGGGTATTAGAAAAGAAAGAAAGGAAGGGAGAAGCCCTTTCTGGTGAATGGTTATTCTTAGGAAATCTGATTGCAAAATACCTGCAGTCCAGGGAAAAAGGCCTGCAGAGAGTCAATCCAGGTGTTCATCAGCTGCCCACTGAACATGTTCACGTTGACATAGAGTGGGGGGTCTCCTTCTCCTTCATTGCAGGCTTCCCGCCTACAAACCCAAGCAGCACATTCACTGGTGAAAAGAAAGCTCACTGACAGATCTCTACCTCTCCAGCAGCCGCTGGTAGTTTCATTTAAATGGAATTAACATTAATTTTTTCTCCTAACTCATTCCTTAAACCTTTGGAGACTGCCTTTAACTATCTACATTAGACTCTAGCAGAAGATAATATTTACCACAGGATCAAAGTTCCTAATGCAGCCATTATAATGTCAGGATTTCACAGTATTCTGCAGAAAGCACTTTGAGCTTTGCGTTTAAGAGCCCTGCCACGTAAGAGAATTCAGTATATAGCATGGGCCTATGCTGGATTTCACCTGAGCAGAAAAACTTGGTTCTTTTGGTACAAAGAGTCTCTTCTCTAGTGATGCCCTACAGCATGGGCCTGGAGAAATGCATCAAAGCAAGACCCTTGGGGATTACTGCTCAATTTAGTTTGTGGCTTTGAGAAGCAAAAATAAATAAATTCCACCCAAAAGGCCCCTTACTTAAACACAGCACATACAAGTGGTTCCTACAACAGCAATGTAGAAATGGACCCAAGAAAATCCTACCAAGCTGGAAGCTCAGTAGCTATCACTTGCACTAAAACTGGACACTTAACATAGAAATACATACAAAGAAAGATCTGGGGGCCAGGTGTGGTGGTTCACACCTGTAATCCCAGCACTTTGGGAGGCTGAGGCAGGCAGATCACGAGGTCAGGAGTTTGAGATCAGCCTGACCAACATGGTGAAATCCCATCTCTACTAAAAATATAAAAATCAGCAAGGCATGGTGACACGTGCCTATAGTCCCAGCTACCCAGGAGGCTGAGGCAGAAGAATCGCTTGAACCTAGGAGGCAAAGGTTGCAGTAAGCCAAGATCGTACCACTGCACTCCAGCCTGGGTGAGAGCAAGACTCTGACTCAAAAAAAAAAAAAAAAGACAGACCGACCTGGGATAAGAGAGTGACACTAGGTAGAAGCCATTGTAGCTTCAAATGGCTCTCTCTCTCCTGTCATCCTGGATGCATAACAAAAAATAGTGAATAACATTGTTTTAAACAAACTCGGAGAGAAAAAAAAATGTGGTAATTGTCCTTTCTATCACCAAGTATAAAGACCAATCCTCACAATTCTTTGGAAAGTAATAGAACCAAAACATTGTCCTGCAAATAATTGTCCTGCATTGCAGATCTATCTGCAATTAAAGCCACAGTTAAACACTGGGATGTGTCAGCCCCTGTAGTAGCAACAAGTCTCTAAGACAGCCCCCGAGAACCTCTATTCCTGTGAGTCACACCCTTGCACAGCCCCCTCCCACACTGTATGTATCAGGGTTGATCTGGGTGACTAACGGTCTGGCAGAAGTATTGGTATATCATTCCCAGATTAGTCATGAAAGCACTGTGGCTGCCATTTTGGCTTCTTTCTCTCTTTTTCTCTCAATCACTCATTCTGGGGGAAGCCAGTGGCCATGAGCTACCTACAAAGAGGCCCCTTGGCAAAGAACTGAGCCCTCCAGCCAACAGTCAATGAGGAACTGAAGCCTGCCAGCAACCAAAGTGAGCCTGGAAGGGATCTCACAGCACCATCAGGTCTTGGCATGGCTGTGGCCCTGGCCACCAGCTTGACAACAACCTCAGGAGAGATCCTGGGCCAGAGTGACCAGCTCAGCTGCTCCTGGATTACTATCCCTAAGAAACTTCATGAGATGATGCTTGTTGTTTTAAGCCACTAGGTTCTGGGGTACTATGCTATGCAGCGACAGAAAGCTAACGCAGCTCTTTGCCCCCAGATGACTGACAAACCAGGAGAGGTGGTAAGGTGAGGGCAGAGATAAAAGACCCTGCGATTGTATGTTAAAAAAAATACAAACACTTCAGAATGCATTCTATTTGCTTTACAAGGCAACAGAGGAGATGTTAGGGAGACATACCCTCTTCTTAAGTAGTTCTGAATACTCTGATATGCAGCATTAAACATTTCTAGGTCTTCTTTTTCACCAAAGAGAATGTAAGATTTCAAGAGGTATTCATAGAAGGAGTCCAGCCCGGCACCCAGGCCACTCTGCTTTCCAACCCAATGGCCAGTCTGAATGTTCACGACATTGCCTGTAAAAATAAACAAGGCACTTGAGGTCCCAACTGTCTCATCAGGGAGGACATGGATGTGGACACGCCTCCTACTCCAACCACACTGCTCCTCAGCACCTTTATCCTTGGCATACAGGAGGAGTGGCTGCTTGGACCTAACATTTTTGTCAGTCTTATCACTAAGGTAGCCCAGACATCTTTCTAAATATATAGCATTTACTGACACAAACATGGGGATAAACATTTAATGCAAAATAAAAATAGGTTTGTCATTTTGCTTTTCCAGACTGATGATGCATTTCAAAACTCAAGAGTTTTTCACAGACTTTTTAACCCAGTACTGCCATTCCTGGGAATTTATCCAAAAAAAGATGATTTTAAAAAGAAAAAGTAGCCAGGCATGATGGCTTACACTTATAATCCCAGCACTCTGGGAGGTCGAGGCAGGTGGATCGCTTGAGTTCAGGAGTTCGAGACCAGTCTGGGCAACATGGTGAAACTCTGTCTCTACCAAAAATACAAAAAATTAGCTGGGTGCGATGGGGGGTGCCTGTAGTGCCAACTACTCAGGAGGCTGAGATAGGGGGTTCACTTGAGCCCATGGATCACTTGAGCCTGAGAGGCAGAGGTTGCAGTGAGCAGAGATGGTGCCACTGCCATCCAGCCTGGGTGACAGAGGGAGACCCTGTCTCAAAAGACAAAAAAACAAGAAAAGAAAAGGGAAAGGATAAATTTTTTTAAATAATAAAAACAACAACAAAAGTGGTAATTATGAAAGCAAGGCACCAACTTGGAAACAAATGATCTGCCATATTCAGGCAGAATCAAAATATTTGTTTATATTATAATGAAAAATATACAAAAGTTACACATGCCAGGCTGAAAGGGTCTATGGAAACCTAAAAAGTTGACAATCTGAAGTGACACTGGTCAACTATTGGTGATAGGTTGACAATTTGAGTGACTTCTTTATTTCTATTGCTGTTGTTAAATACAACAAATGTATACATAAATTTCAGAACTTAAGACAGTTACATGAGTTAAAATAACACCCAGGCCGGGCACAGTGGCTTACACCTGTAATTCCAGTACTTTGTGAAGCCAAGGTGGGAGAATCGCTTGAGCTCAGGAGTTTGAGACTACTCAGGCAACATAGTGAGACCCTATCTCTACATAAAACAAACAAAATTAGCTGGGCATGGTGACACACACCAGTCATCTCAGCTACTTGGGAGGCTGAGGCAGGAGGATCACTGAGCCCGGCAGGTGGAGGCTGCAGTGAGCCAAGATCGCACCAGTGAACTCCAGCCTGGCCGACACAGTGAGACCCTATCTCAAAATAAATAAATAAATAAAATAACACCTTGAGTTAGTAAAATACTGATAATTAGTGAAGATAAATGATGCATACATAGGGGTTATTATTCATCATACTTTCTCTCTACTATACTCTGAAATTTTCCATAATAATTTTTAAGTAACATCTTGATCAAACATTCTCAAGGGGAAAAAACCCACCTCATACAGGTTTAATCTGGAGTTTCAATCTACTACCACAGGCCCAGATTTTTTAAAAGGAAAAAGTTGCTCCATCAGTAACTCTAAATTCCTGTATTTAGAACCTTATATTGAAGCAATAAAATCTGCCTCAGAGGCAGTTCTTTTATTGGCATTTCCACTAACAATAATTTTCAAGTGGAATATGCCAGGGGATCCAAATCAGAAGGAAGCCCTCAAACACAAAAACTTTATTCTTTTCCATCAGACCATGTAGCCTCTCTGCAAACGGTCACATAAAGAAATTAGATACAGCTGACACAATTCTTTCTGCGTTGTCAGATGAGTTAAAGAGTGAAAAAGGGGCAGAGCCCAGAGAATGTGAAAAGCAAGGGGACCAAGCAGTGTGCAGTCCCAATGGCGAGTAAAGGTGCCACACCTAGTAATCCCGTATCATTGCTCCGGAGGTTCCAAAGGGCTTTCACTGCTCGCCTGGCCACCCACTCAAATGTGGAGTCCCCCAGCAGTCGACTCAGAATCCCGAATTCCACCAGGAGGGAACCGGCTCCCGCTGTGCATGTCTCATTATTGGTGTCAGGAGGAACTCCTGTCTTTAGATTCACCTGGGGATGGGAAGAGACAAAGACTGTGACAAAACTCAAGGAATCCGCAGGGCTGAAAAGCCAGGTCTCAGAGACTACACTCAGCTAATAAAGCAAGCTTACCATGGTGAGTCAGCCCTCTGCCTTCCAAGATACATCTGAGGTGAATATGGGAATTAAATGTAAAAGACACAAACAAGAAAATAAGAACAGCAGAGCCTTGCTTTATTAATAAGGGCCAGTCTTCAGAGAATGGCTATAACACTTCACTAAACCTTCTCTTTCCAGCAGGTTTTCTTCATGGTAACACAAGCACCAGGCTTTAGAGTTAGAGATAAAAGCAAACTATAGAGTTTCTTCTAAATTTTAAATAAGCCACTATGAACTCACTCCTGCTCAGCACCTAAACAAACCTCAAACCGGGAGAGAAAGGAGGCACTACCAGAATATGACAGCCAGTTTCATCATGAAGGCTCTGTCCTCTGGCAGTTCTCAGCCAGTTACCTAAAAGGCTAACTCAATTACCAGAGGAGTTCTGGGCTTGGCAAATCAGATGTCACAAATATATAATCTAATTCCAGATCCTGGCATTTAAATCAGCAGCTAACTTGCTGGTCTGTGCAGCCCTTATTTGACAGATCCACGTGAAGCAATGAAAAGCTCACTCACTGAGCTCCCACAATACCCACGTGAGGATCTCTGGGAAAACAGACCCAAATCAGAGATGAAGACAAACGCCCTACACTGCTTTGTAGCAGAGAATACAAATCACACATGTAAATGAACTTAAGAATACTGAACTTCACAGAACATCAACTCTTTAAGGGGAAGGACTAAGTCAGATACATCACTGTCTGCCTTTCATACAGTGGATGCTCAGTAAATGCTGAATGAATTTTAAAATATTTACATCATATTTAAGGCCAAATTCTTCTAAGGACACTGCTTTTCTCATCTACCTCCATCCTATTCCTTCTCCCAAATAATAAACAAAAAATTTTAATTCAGGAAGATAGTGAATTGTCAAACACAAAGGGTCAAACCAGTCTACCCACCCGAGGATACGGGATCCCTGTCTTGGTGTTTTCAAAAGCAGGGAGGAGCCGCACCGCCAGGTCATGGGCCATGTATAACAACTCATTATCATAGTCCTTAATTGTCATGTCACCAAAGGGCTGCTTGGAGTCAGTTATTATTCTGTGAGCAGAAAGGAGGCTTCCCAGGACCCTAATGACAGGAAGAACAAAAAGATAATACAATCATGTTGCTTGTAAATGCACATAATCCAATTCAGAAAGATAGAAGTATGTTCATATCCACAGACTCAGAACTGCCTGCATCAGAGAGACCTGACTTAATGGCCTCTTGAATTCCTTTCTAGCTCTAATAATACACGATTGATTTTTGTTAACCATATTACTAAAAGAGAGAAAGGGAATCATTTATCCGAGACTACCAAAAACAATACTATTTAAAATATTAACAATTTTGGTAATCTAAATCTTAGGGCATTAAGAAAAGGGAGTTGGCTAGGTGTGGTGGCTCACGCCTGTAGTCCCGGCACTTTGCCAAGGGAGATGCATCTCTTGAGGCCAGGAGTTCAAGACTAGCCTGGGCAACAAAGCAAGACCCTGTTTCTATTAAAAATAAAAAAAACTTAGCCAGGTGTAGTGGCACACACCAGTAGTCCCAGCTACTTGGGAGGCTGAGGCAGAACGATCTCTTGAACCTGGAAGTTGAAGGCTGCTATGATCATGCCACTACACTTTAGCCTGGTAACAAAGCAGGACCCTGTCTCTTTAAAAAAAAAAAAAAAAAAAAAAAAAGAGTATACTAATTGTTCTCAGAATAAATATTACTTATTAGTATTATTACTCTTGATTTATTTCACTTGGGGAAAACACTCATAAAAAAACAGAAGCTGGGCATGGTGACATTTGCCTGTAGTCCCAGCTACTTGGGAGGCTGAGGTTGGAGGATCGCTTGAGCCCAGGAGTTCAAAGCTGCAGTGAGTCGTGATAGCACCACTGCACTCCAGCCTGGGCAACAGGGCAAGACCCTGCTCTAAAATGAAAAAAAAAAAAAAAGTAATTTAATTCAAATTTTAAAAACCCAGAAAGGTAAGACAACAAATACTAAGTAATTTTTGTTGTTGTGGCTGCCAAGCAGCTTCCCTAACACCCTAACATCTGGTAAAGAGGCAAGGTGAAGAGGAGGAGGAAAAAATGACCTATTAAGAGGCAGCAGGCTACCAGCTTATACCTAAGTCCTTGTAGACCCATAAAGTCCCATTCTAAAGATCTGAAGTAGACTGTGACATATGTCAGAACAAAGGTTTTCACAAATTTAATTTTAAATAAGTATTACATCTGCGAACTGGAATGTTATGCAGTTAATACAATTTTCAAAAAATGTAAACAGGAAAATAAGCACAATATATCAAAGAAAGCAATATACAATATACTAGGTATAGAGCATGATCCCAATCCATTAAACAAAGAGAGAGAGAGGCCGGGCGCGGTGGCTCAAGCCTGTAATCCCAGCACTTTGGGAGGCCGAGGAGGGTGGATCACGAGGTCAGGAGATTGAGACTATCCTGGCTAACATGGTGAAACCCCGTCTCTACTAAAAATACAAAAAACTAGCCGGGCGTGGTGGCGGGCGCCTGTAGTCTCAGCTACTTGGGAGGCTGAGGCGGGAGAATGGCGTGAACCCGGGAGGCGGAGCTTGCAGTGAGCCGAGATCACGCCACTGCACTCCAGCCTGGGAGACACAGCGAGACTCCGTCTCAAAAAAAAAAAAAAAAAAAAAAAAAAAAAAAGAGAGAGAGAAAAAGAGAGAGAGAGAAATAGAAGTGAGAAATATACCTAACAAGGAAATATACTAAAATGCTAAGCAGTGATTTTCTGTGGGTGGTAAGATGGGAAACTCTCATTTCCTTCAGAAATATGTAGGGGTTGTCCTAGGACACGGTGAAAGAAGGAAATGAAATCAGACTATAAAGGGAAACCATGAAATTCTGTACTAGACAGACACCTATTTTACACCCCCGTTAAAACGTAAATGTGCCCAGACATGGTGGCTCACACCTGTTATCCCAGCACTTTGGGAGGCCAAGGCAGACGGATCACTTGAGGTCAGGAGTTTGAGACCGGCCTGCTCAACATGGTGAAATCTAGTCTTTACTAAAAATACAAAACTTAGGTGTGGTGTGTGCCTGTAATCTCAGCTACCTGGGCGGCTAAGACACGAGAATACCTTGAACCTGGGAGGTGGAGATTGCAGTGAGCCAAGATTGCACCACTGCCCTCCAGCCTAGGCAGCAGACTCCATTTCAAAAAAAAAAAAAAAAAAGAGTTTAATCTATAAAAACAAAACGAAACAAAATATAACAAAACAAAACAAAATATAACAAAACAAAACAAAACAAAATATAAATGTGTCTTTCCCTTCAGTCCGGAATTATTACTTTGAAATAATTGTTCCAGTTTTGATAAATATGATATGAACATGAAAAATGCACACTGCACCCATAAAGCCCATATGGACTCCCCGCCTGGATCTTGGGGTGCAAAGAGCCTCACAGGTATTTTTCTCTTTAAACACATAAAAAGAAGTCTCCAATTCATTTTAGGAATATTCATTATTTTACCTTATTGTGGCCTCAAAGACTTGGACGGTGGAATCTTTGTCAAATGAAACTGTGTTGATCACTAACTTGACTGCTTTCTGGAACTCGGATGAATTTCCCATTACCTTTAAAAACAGGAACACAGGTTATTACAGCAACTTGAAATGAAACTGAGGCTGTATCACCACAGCAGCCTGGTCATGTCACCTAAACGTTTGTATGTGGTTTTGCTACCATAGAAGTAGAAACACAAGAGATAGAAAAGAAGTTATTTCTTAGAATATATTACCAGCACATGGCAGGCCCATTTCCTCCAACTCAAGAGCCCTATCTCCAAAGGACAAAATTGAAAATAATTCCTTGTAAAATCATTGGCACTCCTCATCTTCCCAACTCCACTCTCCAGCAAACTTCACTATGATCTTATTGAACATGCCAGGCACTGTGGTTTCTAAAACTTCTGGCAGGTACACAAACAAATCAGAAAACTGAAGAAACAAAAATATGTCTTTGTCTCTGCTCCTCAAATAAATCAGCGGCTTGGGTGCTTGGCTCCCAGGAGACCAAAACATCTGGAAAATTGAACGAACTTGTTTGTTATCCAGATGTCTAAACACTTTGAGAAAGGGTAATATCTTTTGGAGCACAGGATAAAACCAGTGACTGATTTAAAGGAAACAAAATATATGAATACTCAGCTCTATGTCCTTTTTAAAAAGTGATTTAGAATTATGATTCTTATTTTGGGTGTGTAGACACGATGTCACACTAAGCTACTCTCTCCTATATGAAGCACAGTTGGGCATCAAACTTTCTAGATTAACCTGAATCAAAATTATTTCATTCCACTCAAAATTTTATGAAATCCTGACACTATAATGACATCATAAAGACATACTGTGAAAGAAAAATAAATTGCTAGGACCCCAAAATCACTAAGCCAAAGGGAAAAGTCAAGCTGGGAACTGCATCAGGCAAACCTGACTCCCATTTTATTCCTAAATAAGATAGCTACATAGATTAAAAAAAAAAAAAAAAAAGCTATATATATATCCCTTACAATTTATCTAGAAGGAAATTCCTTGTGGGCCTCAAGATCTTCACTCTAAAACAATTCTGCTGAATTTCACCCTGGCAATGTAAATTGACAGTTTATCTTCACAGGTAAGAACAAAGGACAGAACTCAGTCATCCCTCTGCTCACCTGAAAAAAATGCATATCTGATTGCTTCCTCTGCCCTACTGTTTATGTAAAACTGCAGATTCACTAAGCCAGGCAAAGGCATAAGTGACTATTCCTCTACCTTTGTCACAGGTAAATTCTGTATTCAGTGAAAGGCTAATCAGAGAATCAAAAGAAATGCAACCAGCTGGACACCATGGCTCAGGTCTGTAAGCCCAGTACTCAGGGAGGCCAAGGCAAGTGGATCACTTGAGGTCAAGAGTTCAAAACCAGCCTGGCCAACATGGCAAAACCTCATCTCTACTAAAAATACAAAAAATTAGCCAGGTGTGGTGGCACACACTTGTAATCCCAGCTACTCGGGAGGCTGAGGCACAAGAACTGCTTGAACCCCTGGGAAGGCAGAGGGTGCAGTGAGTGAGATCTCACCACTGCACTCCAGCCTGGGCAACAGAGCAAGCCTCTGTCTCAAAAAAAAAGAAAAATTTATGAAAATGTAACCATTTGTCTTTTATCTGCCCATGACTTAGCAGTGCCCACTCACCCCACCTCGAGCACTTCAACTTGTCCCACTTTTCTGGACTGAACCAATGTATATCTTACACATATTGATTGATGTCTCATGTCTCCCTAAAATGTATAAAACCAAGCTGTGCTCAACTACCATGGGTGATGTCATCAGGACCTCCTGAGGTTGTGTCATGGGTGTGTCCTTAACCTTTGCAAAATAAACTTTCTAAATTAACTGAGACGCTACTTCTTTCTTCATCAGACATTACTACTTTCAAGTATGTATTACTGTATATTATTATATATTATATAATAACAAATACTATTTCCTAATATTTATTGGTCTGCTACATTTTTTCCACCTCATCGTTATTTTGCTGTAACCTACAGAGTAAGTACAGACATTTCTAGCTTTCAGTTCTTTCTTTTTAGAAGATGATGCAATAATGCTGCAAGTTGCATCCAATGGTCAGGGGACTGCTATCTTCACAATGTTTCCCTAGCACATCTGTTAAAGTCTGTTTAAATGTTAGCAAAAGAAAAGGAAAACCTCAACAGAAGTAACACCTGAAAAATAAGCCTGAAGCACTAAAGGCCGGATATTCTACAATGAAAACCACAGAGATGGGTCTGTTTTCTTACAGACGTTTACCAGCAACAATATCTGGTGAAGCTGCAGGTGCTGACATGAGCTCAAATCAAGTGAGGATGGTGAAGGAAGTCAACAACTCTTATTGTAGTTTACCATTATGGTCAGATAGCTACAGAACCCTGAGTAACTACGTTCTGAACTCACTCACTCATGTTTGAAAAGGCTGAATGGGACAGAGGAGCTAAATGGGTTTGTTTATTTGACTGTAGGACTTCTCAGAGTCTTTAAAATGCTGATGGGCACTGTGGCTCTCTAACAGTGGGACCAGACATACAGAATATCTCAAGTCCATTTGGAAACAGAACTCTTCTTTCAGGGAGTAAATATCTTTAGAATCTGTGTTGGGAAATGCTTCATTAGTTAGAATTCATTTTTTGAACAAACATTTGCACTGCTACTATGCACCAGACACCATTAAGTGTGGGGGAGACTATGGTGAACAACAGAATAGTAGGCACGGTAGGGGGATAAAAAAACAAAATGGGGCAAAAAAAAAAGAAAGCCAGCAACTCAGGAGGCTGAGGCAGGCAAATCACTTGAACCCAGGAGATGAAGGCTGCAGTGAGGCAGGATCACACCACTGCACTCCAGCCTGGCAACACAGCAAGACTGTCGCAAAAAAAAAAAAAAAAAAAAGAAGAAGAAGACAAAGCTCTCAGGGAGGAGGAGTAAGCTTTCATGAGTCTTAGGACGTTTCCTTTAAGCAACACTTGTAGGCTGAGTCAGCCTCTGGTATCATCAACAAACTAGCTCTAAGGTCGAACATACTTGTCTGGGCACATTTTGATCAGTGATGGTAAATGACTGAAACAGAGCAGCAATAACTTCAGAAGGAGATATTGGGAAACTAAGTTGCTTTGCAAGTTAAATTATACTAAATCAGTATCCCCAGATTTCCTATTAGACCAAGGGCCTAGTCCTATTTCTACTACTTAATTATAAAATGAGGATGTAGAATGATCTCTCAAGCTCTTTCCAAGTTCTGGTAATTCTACTACTAGCAAGATACTAGAAAATCATAATGCAAACTTGGCTAGCACATTACTCAATTCGTGTGTGTGTGTGTGTGTGTGTGTGTGTGTGTGTGTATGTGTGTGTCTCCAGAGATGCAGTCTCACTCTGTTGCCCAGGCTGGAGTGCAGTGGCACAATCTCAGCTCACTGCAACCTCTGCCTCCTGGGTTCAAGCATTTCTCCTGCCTCAGCCTCTTGAAGAGCTGGGATTACAGGCACCCGCCACCACGCGCAGCTGATTTTTGTACTTTTAGTAGAGAAGGGGTTTCACCATGTTGGTCAGGCTGGTCTCAAACTCCTGACCTGAGGTGATCCTCCCACCTCAACTGCCCTAAGTGCTGGGATTACAGGCATGAGCCACTGTGCTGGGCCCCAATTCTAACTCCTAACAGACAGCTTTAGACTCTTCTATGGAATGTTAAAAGAAACAAGAATAAATTATTAAGTACAAGATTTGGGCTAGACTGCAATAAGAAATTTCTCATGGTAAAGACTTGCTGGACAATGAAGGAAAGCAAAGAGGTTGTAAAATCACCTTTACTAAGAAGGTTTTAAAACAACACTATGCTGGAATACAGTCCCCTGGAAACTGCTTTAATGGCAAAAGGTGAAGCGATGAAGCACACAGACATGGCACCACACACCAAGTGCCACACTGCTTTCAAGTTGCTTCTTCATATCTGCTCAGAGGTCTCCAGTTCTCCAGAGTCAATGAGCAAAACCACAGGATGAGGAGGTAATGTCAGCACCCACGTTGGCAGCTCAGGCATGGAGTGTCCACAAAACAGGAAGTAGCAAATAAAAGAGAAGGGTTTCTAGGGAGCCCCACATAAGGACTGGCACTATGACTCCAACTTGCTTTTGGGGGAGCCAGTAGCTAGATGATATTTCAGGGTACCTGCCGACCCTGAGATCTTCTCTCTTTTACTCCTGGAATAGCAACTACTGTAATTATCAATATTAATGAGCTTCTCTATGGGTTCTTTTAGGGAATAAGATAGAAACTGGTTTAAAAAAAAAAGGTTCCCTAAAATCAATCATACATTTCTTCTCCTTTTTTTAATGGAATCACATTTCCCCTCATTTAACTTTCAACACATTTCTTGCCCTCCCCATTAAGGTCATTAAAATAAATAACAGTTATCAAAGCTAATGATACATTTTGACTTATCAGGCTCCCTGCAGTTCCCATTGCTGGAGGGAACTAGGGATAATCCACTCCAAAACATCTTATCTTAATTAACTTTTTTT
The DNA here is from genome assembly GCF_043159975.1 of Macaca nemestrina. Lineage (NCBI taxonomy): Eukaryota > Metazoa > Chordata > Mammalia > Primates > Cercopithecidae > Macaca > Macaca nemestrina. The sequence goes on along the minus strand of NC_092126.1, from coordinate 143,953,627 downwards.
TAAAAGGTGAACACTTACTGCAAGTGTATCCAATGCATCAACAAGAGTCAATGAGTAGTTCCCTAGTACATCATTGATGTTCAGATTTGAACTGAAAAAGAAAATTAAAATTAAACAAAAAGACGTTATTTCAAAAGAGAAGACAATAAAACTAAACACCCATCAGAAACTATAATTGCCAGCGACTCTTATTTATTCAGGAACTAATTATGGGTGAATTAATACGGCAAAGGTCTTTCTACTCCAAAAGCAACACTTTCTATAGTGTCCATAAGTAGAATCGAGTTACAGAACTGAGGAGACACACTCGTACCAGAGTGGAAAGAATGTTCATGGGAAGTCAGGAGGTGAGTTATCTCCTCTCTCAGATTCAGGCTTATCACCATATACAATCTCTTTGGTCCTGTCCAACTTTAAAAAGCTCTCTTTTCATAATCATTAGGAACTAAAGGAGAGCCCTTGTCATACGACTCACCTGTAACACTTTAATAAAGAAATTCGACACCACAGTCTATTACACACAAAGTAAATACGTTCATTGACAGTGTCAATATTACTCATCTGCCCTATGGTTGGGGTTATAAATTAACTTCTTTACACCATTTCTTCATTAATAACTTATCCAAAGGGTCTCCATTATTTCCATTAATTCTGAGATATTATTTAACATGAACCAAAGCAGGAATTGAGGCCTTTCTCCCTTCTTAACTGGAGCTACAGAAACATTTCTGCCACACAGCTCTCACCCCCATAATCTACAGCAATTTTCCATTCTGAAACAACCTTAAGAAACCAACTTCAGGATGACAACGAGGGTGCAGCTCCTCAGGCGCTGTATTTCTTTATAACATTTAAAAAAAAAAAAGTCAACAACAACAAAAAAACTAATACATCTGGGAGAATAGGGATGAAGAACTAGTAAAATAAAGGACAGTTTGAGAAATTCTGGGGACTTCATTTATTTATTTGTCCCATTCCCAAAAACCCAGAAAATAAGTGCAGAAGCTTGGAAAAAATGATAGTAAGAGAAGACATAAGGCAACCGTTTAAAGATTTTATTAGCAACCAAAGCAAAAAAGCTCCAGTTTTCTTTCCAGCAAGATTCATTGATATCTGCAGTCTTCCATCATATCCCAGAGTACTTTATCTGCTCCTTGGATCACCCTAATGGGTCCTTATCTCACTTTCCAGTGAGAGAAGCTTCTGGGGTACAGCACCTCTGTGTTGTGATGGCTTACTGTGCTCTCTGAAAGGCCTATACCTCAGCTGTGGGGAAATGGGGCTTATGTGAAAGAGGCATAACAGCTCCAACGTCTGATTTTATTTGAACCCTCCAGTTGCCTTGTTTTATGCTGTTATGCCACCTAATCCAAAGCAAAGAATTTAGAGTAAAATTTTAGATACTTTTTTTTGAAACAAGATATATATGGGGGCTATAGTCTAGGAACTAGGGTTATCTCATTTCCTACAAGCTGGAAAGTCAGAAAACTGCTTGGCTGGAAAATTGCACCTGTTTCTTCTATTTGTTGATTCTCTGGAAATAAACTTATGCAATAGCAAAAGGTCCCCTCAAAGCGAGAGCTGTGGATTCAAATACGCCTCTCAAGGGCAAGTGACAGCCAAAAAAGATAAAAAAAGTGCAAGGGTTGCAGGAGGGGCTCAAAGGAGACAGGGAGATCCTCATGCCCAATTCTGCCAACTCAAGAATGTTCTGCTGCGTGTAAATATTTCACTATGTTGCTCTGCTGCTTAGAAACCGAGTGGGCTTTAATAGCCCACCTCATCAGAAAGTAGCTCCCTTATCATGCAGCATCCAAGCTAGATGGTAATCAGGAGAACCACATGTAACTCCCCTCTCCTGACTCACACCCAGATCTGTGGCATGTGTCACTCTCTCCACTTGCACAGGCCCATGGAAGGAAGGTACTCACTGTGAGCACTGAACTCCTTTCCATGTTTTATCGTGCTTTGCCTTCTAATCTGTAACTAAAATAGACCCTGTTTTAAAATATTTCTTTTACAATGCCCAGTCACTAAAAATTGAGTTGCCACAGTAAAAAAAAAAAAAAAAAAAAATTATTTGCAGTAACTGTGGGGTTCCTTCTCTCCACTGAGTAGTCAGACAAATCTCCAAGATCTGGGGTATTCATTAGAACACTTTTAATTCTTTCTTACCAAATAATTGCTACATCCTCTTTCAAAATGTGCCAAAATAAGAGGGAAGTGGGAGTGAGGATGAAAGAAAAAAAAATAAACACCATAAAACTCTCCTAGCCTAACAGCATGAAATTATTATGACTCCATTTATGCCAGCCCACTATGCAGGTAAGACTCTGGATTTGTTCTTCGTAGATATTCTTGTCAATGTCCAACCTAAGCTGGTATCTTTAAGTGCATCAAGCCAAGAACTCAATACCTTTCCCTGTAACCAGCTGGCTGAACCGCACAACTAAATGCTCCACTTACTTCACCAGGTACAAATGTTCATGGCATTCACCCCACTGTACATTTTTAAAGTTCACCTCAAAACAGAAAAGATGGAGAAAACCATGGCCTTTGACAGAAAATTTCTGATTATGTCAGCTAACAAAATCAAACATATGTGTTTTTAAAAATTCCCACATATACTTAGCCTGTAACAGCTGTTCAGAAATCTACCTGGTGTGGTGTAGGCACAGAAATAACATAAGAAAGAGTCCCTGCGTTCAAGGGATTGATAATCTGGAGAGACAAGACAAAGGGAAATGAAGGTGAACGCACAACAGTACTCAATTCTCAAACAAGATTAAAATGTGGAATCGCAGCTCAAAGGAAAGGAATCAAAAGGAGAACTGAGTAAATAAAGGAGAATCATCTTCAGTTAGACGGCGTCACAGAAACAAGACGAGCCTGACTCTGAAAGAGGGCAGGATTTTCCAAAGAAAGAGGAATGCAGAGGAGGCCATCTTGAGCTAGGAGTACCTAAGCATTTGAGGGGCCAATATTTGTTTGGCTTAATTTGAGATTTGCTTTGTTGTTTTAATAGCAATACAGTTGAGAAGAAATTGAGAATGGTCACATGCCCAAAAGCCAGAACTATAGTTTACCATTCACAGGATTACAAAAATATAATGTCCACATTTACTCAAAGAAACTTTAAGTTTGGATCCTCCAACCCAAAACTGAGGATGTGAGAAGAACTGACTTTGTATAGCTTTCTGTAGACAGAAAGATTTGCTCTTTTTAGAGTGTTCAGGTTTTATTTACTTCATGTTAACCCCTTACCTGACACCTCCCCAAGAATAAGTCACATGTACTTGGGGCAAGAAAGCTTGGAGCACACATGACTACAGAGAAAAGGTAAGAGTGTTTAGCACCGATATTTTCTATGTGTACTTTTTACATAATACTCTAATGGCAAATTCACTCTTGTTAAATGAACCGTTAGAATACATTTGATTTTTTTAAAATCTGGAAGATTTTTGGCTGGGCTTGGTGGCTCACACCTATAATCTCAGCACTTTGGGAGGACAAGGTGGGAAGACTGCTTGAGGCCAGGCGTTTGAGACCATCCTGGGCAACAAAGTGGGACCCCATTTCTACAGAAAAATTTTTTTTAAAAATTAGCCAAGCATGGTGGGGCACAGCTGTAGTCCCAGCTACTCAGGAGGCTGAGGCAGAAGGACTGCTTGAGCCCAGGAGTTCAAGGGTGCAGTGAGCTATGATTGTGCCACTGCACTTCAGCTTGGGTGACAGAACAAGACCCTGTCAATTAAACAAACAAACAAAAAATATGAAAGATTTTTATCACAGATTATTTAGTTTGGGGATGTGAAGTACCCTCCTGTTTCAAAGCGAGCATGACAATATTCTGGTTCTAAACTTTCCTCGAGGCCTAGTATTCGATAGCATAACAGGAGGACTACAGTCAATAATCGTACATTTTAAAATAACTAAAAGAGTATAATTGGATTGTTTCTAACACAAAGGAAAAATGCTTGAGGGGTTGGATACCCAATTTTCCACGATGTGATTATTATGAATTGCATGCCTGTGCCAAAATCTCTCATGTACCCTATAAATATATACACCTAACTATGTATCCACAAAAATTAAAAATAAAATTATTTTAAATATTAAAACAAAAATAGCAAAGCCTGAGAGGAGTTAAATTAAAGGAAGGAGAGTACAAAAAATTAACTTTTCCATTCTCTGTAAGAGGCAAGTGTGAGGAGTCTGCGCAAGGTTTCTATGGCCTCCTCAAACACAACAAAGGTTTACCAACCAACAGGTCTACCCAGCTCAGGGCACAACCCTTCCCTAATGCCATCTCCACCTCCTCAATACTTCTAACACCCTCTTTCCAATAACACATCTGTCTCAAAGCAACCTGACCTTAACTTACACATAACCAAACCAATGCATAACCAAACCAAAACACTCATCAGCAGCCTTTCATTCTGAAATAAAAGCCAACGGCACACATGATACCATGAAGACCAGCAAGTTAAATCAACCACCACCTCACTTGCTGGGAAGGGACTCTTAAGGTTCTCCAGAAGCACTCTTAAGGTTAAGAAAAACATTAAAATGTCATCAACTCACTCTCCAAACCATCATATTCTCAAATGCAAGTGTTATCACAATTCCCCGTTAAACTGTTTTCAACTTGAGTCCACCCGATAAAAGGTAATCTGAGAAACAGTCTGTGAGCAAGAATAAACGTACTTATTGAAAGTGCTCTCTCCCTTCTTGTAATACCAAAAGCACTAGTGGAAAAGCACAAATTAAGATCCAAAATATGTACACATACTATGATTGCCTATGTACAACATGGGTAGACATATGGGCAGGAACTAGTGGCAAAGATAAATTTAAAATAACTGGTGGAATTTTATGATGTTATTCAAAATTTAATGATGTTGATTTAAAAAGAAAAAACATTAAAGCATGATGTAGGCTGACAAAAAAAAAAAAAAAAAAAAAACCACAATTTAGTGAAGTTTATTCCCCACCCCCAAAAAAACTGAGACAGAAAGAAAATACATTTATAGGTATAAAGTCCCCTCTAGTTAAGTGAGCCAAATCATTCATTGCTTAAAATCTGGAAAGGTCATGGCCGGGCACGGTGGCTCAGGCTTGTAAGTCCCGCAATTTGGGAGACCCAGGCGGGTGCATCACGAGGTCAGAAGGTCGAGACCATCGTGGCTAATACGGCGAAATCCCGTCTCTACTAAAAATACAAAAAATTAGCCGGGGCATGGTGGCATGAGCCTGTAGTCCCAGCTACTCGGGAGGCTGAGGTAGGAGAATCACTTTAACCCGGGAGGCGGAGGTTGCAGTGAGCAGAGATCACGCTACTGCACTCCTGCCTGGGCGACAGAGCGAGACTCCGTCTCAAAAAACAAAAAATCTGGAAAGGCCAAAAACTTTTTTTCAAAATTTAATATTTTTTCTCAAAAAAAATTGAGATAGAATATACACTTATACATATAAACGCTATGGTTAAGCAAGAAAAACTCATCAGTTCCCTAGAATTATGAAAAGGCTCAGTCCTTTGCCTGGGATGTCCCCTTGCTTCGGTAGAAATCATGCTCTCAAACTGCAATTTAAAACATAAATGTGTAGATAACCACATCATTTAAAAAACCCAAGTCCGTTTAGTCTATAGGCTTCCTTATCAGAACCTAAGGACTGGACTACACTGCTTTCCTCCAGATGAAGGAAAACGCTTGCCCCAGACGGTGCCAAGACACTGAGCAAACCAACTCCTCCACTCCCATCTAGGGGAGGGGAGTCACCTATTTGGACTCACAGGGTCTATGGCAATGCACACTCCTTCCCTACAGGTAAGAGGTCCTTAGCTGGGTGTACTGCTCTCTTGGACTTCGACGTCAACAGCGGTGAACCTTGGAGCTCAGCCTTTGCAAACAAGGCTGGTGGACAGGGAGGGCTGGCTGACCTTCCCTGACAACCACGCCACCAGAGGGGGGGATTTATAGGACAGATCGCACAGGGTAATGACGTTGACAGTCAATTCAGCATCCAATAAATTTCACCTCAAGTATCTGGACCCCAAATGTGGGCCACATAGCTTCCCTCCCCACCACCTATCCTCAGCGTAAGAAGCAGCCCCTGTGAAGGAGAGGCTGTAACCCCGTTCTGCCTCAAACTCAATGGACGGCTTTGGAGAAGTCAACTCTTGGCTTTTTACACAGAAAGGACGTGGGTGTGGCAATCTGATGGAGGTGGGGGTACGGGGTAAAGACTTGTTCTGAAGCTGCGTTTACACGGGAAGCATGGAGATTTCATCTAGAGTTTATGTTCATCCGGAGGAGGGGCTCAAGATGGAAGTGGAAAGCCCTCCAAGCCAGCCCTTGGCACTGCCACTGTCCCTTCTGGTCCTGGACCTCAGTTTCCTCATGTGTAAGACACTGAGCTGGACAGCAGTTCTGAAGTTTGGAGATTGCGGGAGAATCAGGAGAGGAAGGCCACCGGCCCACCCCGCACCCTCAAGCTCGGGTGTCTTCACAGGGACTCAGGCGGGACACGGCGCGGGGACGCTGCCCGGGACCCTAACGGCCCTGGCGCCCTCGGAGGACAGACGGCTGCACCCCGGAGCGGAGGGCGGAAGGAAGCGCTTGGGCGCGCGGCCCCGGGCGGCGGGGGCTACTCACGGGTCCCCGCGGTCGGGCCCACGGCCGCGGCAGTGGATGGGGTTGAGCTCGTCCTGAGGGAAGGCGTGCGCCATGTAGTTGTCGTAGCCAAAGACGAACATCCCCCGTGCCAGGTCGCGCATCTGGGCACGCAGCTGCGGAGGGAAGGCGCCGCTGTAGCGCTTCTCGTACTCGTCCGGGCCGCGGTCCCGGCCGCCCAGCACGTAGCCCCAGTGGGCTGGGCCGCACACCCCCGGCTCAGGACGCCGCGGAACCTTGCGCGGGCTCTGCGTCGCAGCGGTCCCCGGCGGCTGCAGCCACGACGGTCCGGATAGCCCCCCAGGCCGGCCCACGGGCCCCGAGGCGGGCGACGCGGGGCCGTCGGGGCTCCTCAGACGCTGGAAGCCGAAGCTGAGCGGAAAGCGCTGGTAGAAGCCCATGCTGGGCCCCAGCCCGAAGACGAGCCACAATACTCCATGGAGGCCAAGCCGGAGGAGCACCAGCCCCAGGACAAGCGCTCGCCATTGCATGGTCGCGCGGGCGCGGCGGGCATTATTTTAAAGCGCGGGGGCCTCCCCGCCGACCACCGCACCCCGCGCTCGCCCCGTAGCCCGGCTCACTTCCCCTTTAAGGAACTCCCCCGTGACGCACCAGGAACTAGCCCATTGTCCCCAACCCCCAGGCTCTCGGGCGGGCCCGCCAGGCCCAGCATTCGCTCGCCCGGTGGCCCGGGATTGGCCCGGCCAGAACCCGGCCTCGCGGGGCGCGGCCCAGGACTCCCTCCCACGCCGTAGGCCGCCGGGACGTCCGCGACGCCCCGAGGCCCCGCCCCTCACCCGGGCCCCGCCCCGTCCCTCCAAGCCCCGCCCCCCTGGGCGGTCGGTAGCCCGACGGGCTGGCGTGGCGAGCAGGAGCCGCGCCGGCCCAGGCGAGGGAACTTCCAGCCAATGGGAGAGCGGCACGGCAGCGCCCGCCGGACGCTAGACACAGACGTGGCCCTAGGCCGCCTGGCCTTGGGTAGATCGGGTCTCTCTCTGGGCAGAGCGTGTGTCCGGCAGAGCTGGGACCGGGAAAAAACCACTCTAGGTCTAGGTTAGGAGTGATGACAGTTAAAAGATACATACTGAAAAGAAGGAAAGGATCATTTCTGTATAAAAGGAACTATTTTTGCATATCGAGGGCAGAAGTTTTATAACTTAGGTGTCTGTTTATGGAGGGGGTGGGATACTACCTTTTAGCTCAAGGAGTGCACAAAACAGTTAACTGCAGGCCACATAAAGATCATAAATCTTTTGATTTAAACACCCAATTTTTAAGAATCGCTCTTGATGCTTGTAAAACGCATATCCCCAGATCCCTCCCTAGACCTATCCAACTCCAGTGTCTCGGGAATGTGCGTATAGGTACTCTTGGGCAGTTCCTAGAAACCGGCAGTTTCAGGAAATACTAAATTATGTTATATTGCTTTTGTCTCGGCAATAGGATTTTTTTAAAAGGGGGGTGCGGGTTGGGGGTGGGAATCAAGGCTCCCACCACCACCAAATTATTAACCAGATGTATCTAAATATGTCTTCTCTTGTCCCTCCCATCCCACCATCTCTCCTGTGCACCCGCAATTAACGACCTAACCTTTGAGGTGTGGGGTAGATTCCCAGTTAAATCACTTTACTCCTCTATATCTACTTCCTATAATTAAGAAGGTTGCAAATGTTAGCTCTAAAGGGCTATGACTTTCACATAAAGATTCAACGGTTTAGACTTTTATTTATTTTGCTTGCTGCACTTGGAGTTGGCTGTAAGGTTTGCTCTAAGTTTAGACCCTATGCCTGTTTCATCAGGGTTTCTGAAAAGCTTGGGAAGCAAGACCTGACTAGACCCCCAAATCAGATATTGGCTGAATGGCCGACCAAGGGAGTGCATAAGAAGGTAAGTTGTCATGTGGCACTCTCAGCACATTTTCAGGGTAGAGGACTTCTTGAAATACAGAGCAGGTGTAAGGGGAACTAAGAAAACACTTGATTACAGCACATGGTAGCTGGCACATAGGAAGGTACTTACTACTGGCTGAGCCTTGTTCTTTCCCAACATTGAGACATCGAGAGCAGCCCAAGCAGCAAAAAGATTATGAAGACAACTTGCGTCAGGATCTTTAGACTACATAACTTCTGCTTTTTCCCCTCAGTGAAGGATGCCTGGGGACTGTGCTGGCAGCCCAGCTCCAGCCCTTGATCCTGAACTTCTGCCTTCCCGGAACTTGCAAACTGAATGTGAATATTCAGTTGCATGTTGTATGTTTCCTTCCAGGGCTACTTTATTGCAAATTTTAACTTAAACTTAATCTGGTTAACTGCAGGCCACACTGAGGACAGCTCCTGTCTTGATGTTAGAGAAAAACTCTTATAAAAATAAATATTTTAATAACCAGAGAAAACCATCCAACTCCTGAAAGATGCTTTTCATGGTAAACCTGATGGTTTTCAAAACACTTTGACATGTGTGCTCATTTAATCTTCATAGAAAACATTCTAAGGCTTATTCCACAAGCCATAACGGAAGAAATCAGGTTGGGGGCTCAATTCTCAGAGCCTGTTGACTCTAGGCAGAAAGAGAGTTACTACACTTTAGGGCAATTTGCACTTCAAATAGCTGGCCCTTGAGCAGACAGGTCCCTCAGCTCTTTCCAAGCCATCCAAAGGCAACAGTTTTGACATTAGTGCCCTGCAAGGCATAGCCTAGGCATTAGGATCTAGGTTCAGAAAGTGTTTCCTTCTGGAATGAAACTGAAATGAAAGAAATGGGTTATTTTGTGCTAGTCCTTTCGATTAGGACTCCCCTTAAGGTAAATACAACTGATATTGGGACAACACCCATACCTAATCAGAAAACTCCACCTTAAAAATCAACTCTTTAAGATACAGTTTGATTTGTGACAGGTTTTCCAGCAATCTCACAAGAGCATCAGGGACTGATAAGGAGGCACTTTTTCCTTTACTCTGGGGAATGCCAAAGAGATGACGACTAAGAACTCACATTCAGAAGTCAGGTGTTCAAATAGTAGCTCTGCCCTAAGAGTGACCTTGGGAAGTTACTTTTCTGGACTTGTTTCCTCATCCATAAAATGGGTGAGTGATGAGGACAATGTTTATCACAGTTGTGAATTACATCATACACGTGTGTGTGTGTGTGTGTGTATAGTACTTACACCCTGCTATACAGTGAGCCCTATTGTTAATACTTTTCAACTCTGAACCTATTAAAACTAGCACCTGGCTGGGCACGGTGGCTCACGCCTGTAATCACAGAACTTTGGGAGGCCAAGTTAGATCACTTAAGGTCAGGAGTTCGAGACCAGCCTTGCTACAATGATGAAACTCCATCTCTACTAAAAATAAAACAATTAGCCAGGTGTAGTGGTGGGCGCCTGTAATCCCAGATACTCAGGAGGCTGAGGCACGAGAATCACTTGAACCCAGGAGGCAGAGGCTGCAGTGAGCTCAGATAGCACCACCACACTCCATCCTGGGCAACAGAGTGAGACTGCATCTCAAAAAAAAAAAAAAAAAAAAAAGATATTTCAAAAGCAGGGGTTTTGCAAAGCTGATGGCCTTTAAAAAAAAAAAAAAAAGTGTATAATTATAGTTCAAACTTATTTGATGGGCAGAAATCCAAGTTTGTCAACATGCTCTGTGAACAAAATACAGGGTACTCCAGAGGCTGAGGCAGGAAGATCCCTTGAGCCAGTAGCTTGAAGTTGCGTTTGCTATGATCATGGCTGTAAATAGGCAATGCAATTAATTACCTGGGTAAACAGTGAGACTTCATCTCTTTTTTAAAAAGGCATAGGGGACAGGGATTGGTAAAAACAAAAACTAGTACTTCCCCTGTGAAGGGCTATTTGGCAATTCCTAGTGTCAGAAAAAATTACAACAAATTTACTTACAGATCTAACTGGCGTTTATTCATAACTTATGAATGGGCCAGCCTCCATTCTACAAAATAGAATGAAAGCTCCCAATGACAAACAGCAGAATAGTGGGTTTTGTGAGAGTAAGGAAACAAAACAATGAAAAATAACTGATTGGTTAACATCGGGTTACTTTTCTTTAAGGGTTAAAGCAAAAGGGACTTCCTTATTATTCCGATTCAGACAGAGTGGGATTTTCTGTTTTCAGGAAAAACTGATTTCTGTAAAGTTTCCTTTTTACTGTGTGGCATTTAATATATGTAACTACTTTGGTCTGCTAGAACCTAGTGCAGAAACTTAATCCACAAAAAACGACCCCCCATAATTTTTGTTTAACATTAGCACAAGTCGCCGGGCGCAGTGGCTCACACCTGTAATCCCAGCACTTTGGGAGGCCGAGCCGGGTGGATCACTTGAGGTCAGAGTTCAAGACCAGCCTGGCCAACATGGTGAAACCCCATCTCTCCTAAAAATACAAAAATCAGCTTGGCATGGTGGCTCGTGCCTGTAGTCCCAGCTACTTGGGAGGCTGAGGCAGGAGAATTGCTTGAACCCAGGAGGCAGAGGTTGCAGTGAGTCGAGATCGTGCCACTGAACTCCAGTCTGATGACACAGCGAGACTATCTCAAAAAAGAAAAAAAATATACTGAGATTCCCTTCCAGCAGTTCTAATACCAAACCACTGAAACAAATATATCAACTATACATCAAAAATATTCATCACGCACGTGCCCATACCATGCTCTAGCCTTTAGGTTACTGATGCTTCCAGAGAATGTAGGAATTCTATAAATCCTTAACCCTTCTTTGAATGAGAGGGCTAGCGCTTTCATAAATTAGCTAATAATGTGACAAATAACAGCAATTTGAATTTTTCTTACAGAATAAAATATACAAATGGAAGAGTTATCTAATTCATGTATTAGGTAGCAGTAGGTAGAAATGGTGAATTCTCTTAAGCCACAGAAACAAGATAGCACATTGTGTGATACACATTGTACAACACTGAGGGTAGGCCACAGTTGTAGATAAGAATTGGTTAAGGGAGATGCTATAATTAGCAAGTGGTTAATGTTCTACTTCCCATGTCCAAAAAGGGACACAATGGTTTTGTTGGTTCTCCAGCCCCTTTCCTTTGAAGAGTAGTAGTTTCTAACCATTCCAAGTTTCTCCAAAGCTCTAGATAAATTCTAGCAGAACTTAGCTGGCCGGGCATGGTGGCTCACACCTGTAATCCCAGCACTCTGGGAGGCTGAGGCAGGTGGATCACAAGGTCAGGAGATCAAGACCATCCTGGCTAACATGGTGAAACCCCGTCTCTACTAAAAATACAAAAAATTAGCCTGGCATGGTGACAGGCACCTGTAGTCCCAGCTACTCGGGAGGCTGAGGCAGGAGAATGGCATGAACCCAGGAGGCAGAGGTTGCAGTGAGCCGAGATTGTGCCACTGCACTCCAGCCTGGGCAACAGAGCGAGACTTCGTCTCAAAAAAAAAAAACAAAAAAAAAAACACCTAGCAACACAGCAGTTATAAAGGGTTAAACTTTAGCTCTAAACCACTTACCCTCAAATCGGTAGTAAGTACATACTTTTCCAGAATGCATACCAAATATTTTCTGCAGTCTGGGGAAAATGTTCTGAAATTTGTAAATGCCCTTCAAAATATAAGCTATATATTTACAGAATTTCCTTTAAACAAAATAAATTTACTGTATCATTCTGTAAAATGTCTGCGCAATCTCCAGCTCTTGTGCTAAAATTTAAAGTTATAACATGTAAATATTTCTGTATTTTTGGATTAACTTCCATTGAAGGAACATGTAATATTAACATATTCACTAGGACAAATGGGTGTTTTTGTATCTCTTCTCTTTCTAGCCACCAAGCAAATCTCTAGGCTGCTAGAATCAGCCCGTCAGTGGCAGAAGTTATGGTTAGAAATCCTCTCCTCTTCATTTTATAAATGGGAAAACTTAAGGAGCCACTAGGGAGTTCTGCAACTCACCAGTCACACGTTAATGGCCAAGAACCCATTCTCCCAAATGCCAACCCAGTACTCTCCACAGAATTAAGCTATATTAGCATCGTAAGCTAAAAACTCTTTCCCTACATCCCTACTGTAAGCCTCAGTAAAATGAGGCTAAATTATCCACCCACCTCCCCGGCCCCGATTCCTATTGGGAAATCTGCATTACCTAAATGCCAGATGTCTTGGGATTTCAAAATAGAATTATCTTATTGAAAAGAGGCTGGTTAACAGAATGGAATAATAAATGACTACTGCTGTGGCTTAGATTTTTGATGACAATGACCTGCTTTGGTTTCCCTAAGAACACCCAAGAGGAGCAATGACAAAAGTACACATTTTTATTAATAGCTGAATTTTAAACAGCAAATGTGTGGAGGTTATTTACTAACCAACAGGAAACACCTGCAGCAGGCTGCATACTTGTAGAGCAGCAAACTTAAGGGAAGTCTGTAAGGCTTTACTGTCTTCCTTTTCAAGTCTCTTCACTGCTATGCACATAGTTGAGGGCATAACCTTAAAAGTTTGTAACATAACGAAAACATTTTAAACATCAAACATTGTGCTTTCCCTACTGTGGCACATTTTTAAAAGCATTTGGCCAACTGGATGTTACAGCACAATGCCTGCTACATTATGTTTAAGCTTCCACTCCAGTTCTGAACCCACCTGACCCCTGGAACAGCTGGAATTACCAAATCAACAGGATATCAGTGTAACTCAATCTTACGTGGAGAGAACAAAGCAATTAGTTCCTCAAACACCCAATTTACTTGACCAACTTTAAGAATCAAAGACCAACTTTAGAAGTTTAGAAGTTTTTTAAAGCAGACACACATTTAGAATTAAGCTAAATGTGTACCCTCAGTGTTCCCCCATCCTCATCCCCAATTCTCACACACTCCTCCTTTGGTAGGAGAATGGTAAGAAGTGGATGAAACTTGATGCTTGACTACATGGCTCCACTAATTTAGTTAAAAAAAAAAAAAAAAAAAAAAAACCATAAACGTGGGTAGGGAAAGAAATGCTAAATCATACATCCAATTAGCCACTAAGGGTTGGCTATACAGAATTATAGTATGGATATGGAGAAAACGCTAATTGAACTTTTCTAAACAAATAAACATATACAAAATTATTTCTCCAATAGCTTTGATAAGTATTGACTTATTTTATGGGCAGATGATACCAAACTAGCAAAAAGCTTTATGCTAACAATGTGCCTTTGTGGGAAAACCAGCATGTTTGGTACTTAAAATATTTTCATTCTGAACTGAAGTCAGTAAATAGGCATGTCTTGCAACTTCATTTGCTTAGCAGGGTCTTGGTTTGATTTTTTAAAACTGGATCATAAAATGTTTTACTAGCGCTTGCCACTTAAAGTCCTAAATTTGGTGTATTGTAACCGTTGACAAGTAGTAGCATTTCCCTCGCCCCCAAAAAATCACAATATCAATTCTGTGGATATTTTAAAAGTTTATTTCTATTTTAACTAGCCCACAGACCCAATTCTTTGAGGGCTGAGCTGATTTCTGACAAATGGTCTATAGACCCTCCTCTTGGAAACTTACTATCACCTTCCAAAAAAGTCTGCACCTTCCATCATGATGCACATTTTAAGTTAAAATTGCCAATACAACCCTTAAAATGCAAGTTTATTGAATAAAGCTGAGAAGAGCAGTAAACAGACAAAAAATGCATCCACCTAAATAAAAAAAAATTCACATATTTACATAGTTCAGTAACTGTTAAAAGTTTTCACATGCAGAAGTTAATGCACAGGAAAATGTTGGTAATAGCGTCTGGATGTCTTGAAATGCTTAAAGCAATGTATAGACACACAAACACATTAGGTTTAGCTATAGGTCAATTAATAAACCTATGCAGTCCCCACAAAGTCACACATTCTAGTTCCAATTCCTCCTTTTAGGCACAAGCAAGTTGCCACATTCTTTGTAATGGTTCAGACTGACCATGAATGGTGTTGAACAACAGTAGCAAGTTTAAATATCCCTTCATTTACAGAACCATCCATCTCACCAGGGAAGTATGCAACATGCTTCAAAGAATAAGAAGAGAAATTTAAAAGCCCAGATTCTACTCATAAAAATATGAATGGAGAAAAGCAAGTAGTGTCTGTGCAACACAGTGCAGTATATTGTACAGAATATATTTAAGGCCATGGCAGTCTATAAATTAAAACTGGTATTCATTAAAAGAACGTACTGTTGACTACACTCTGAGTGCTCAACACATTTGGAAATGCAGTCTACGTAAGTGCTGCTTAACAAAAGAAACAAAATCACACACAGTGTGAGGCAACACATAAGCAGGTGTACCATAGAGTTATATCTACTACAGTGGTCTATATGAATAATAATTTACAAATGAACCAGTATTAATATGTCCCTTTATGTATACGGAAGTTGCTAAACTACAAAACATGTCCATTTGAAGTTTTTAGACATCTCTGTATCATAGAAGCAAACAAACAGCATCAGTTCCTCAGTTCTCTGTGTGACTGATTATTAAACAACCTGCAGACGCCGAGCATGATTACATTAGATAGAGCAGGCAGGTCTAGAGTTGTCACAATAATCAAGATGTCTAATGGCACCAGTCAAAAGAGTGCCAAACCTTACATCAATAAGAGAGAAAAATAAAAAGTTTTTATTTGTTTATAAGTATCTGTTGTGCTGAAAGTCAACTTTATGACTGGATATAAAAAGTCAGGAGTTAGAGTGTCATGCAGCAGCACTGATTTAATGACTGGAGATAGAACAAACAGATGTTTGAACAAAGTCTGACATTCTTAACAGGTTTTATTATATTGGGTGGAATGCTCTAAATTCATGAAAGCTTTTGGAAAATCTTCAATTCTCAATCCCTTAAAAAAGTATCCTGAACCGGGAAGAAAAAACAAGCGACAGAAATAATGATCTGGACAGATACAAAACAGGATGCTTTAGTTCCTCCCATATCCCAACTGCCATCTGGTGATAAAGAGTTCTCAGAAAGTAGAATATCTTTAATATTCATCAGGTAGAATCTCACCAGTGTAAAGAACCAACATTGATCTGGTGCCTCCGCTCACTCTCTGCAGACCATTTTGGATTCCTAGGATGTAATTATACATTTCACATGCATTTGTGAGATAAAATAAACATTATGTTTATATATATCCCACATAAGTCATTCACGCTTAAAGGTTTTCTAAATACTGTGTGTGGCACTAGAAACTTCATGCTGTATCAAGTCAGTGTCAGTACTAAGCTACTGGACTCTATAATGAAATATTATAGATAGACATTTACTGAAAACCAATACAAAAATCTGGCCCAGAAAGACCAGAATGGAAATACGCAATTTTCTTGATTTAAGATGGTCAAAAGTGTATGGGGGTTTGTTTTGTTTTGTTTTAAAAAGCTCTACACATGGTTTAAGACAGGTATGTGTAAGGAGCCTTTTTGTGTGTGCTGACTTTATCATGACAACTCTAGCTGATTCTTTATGAAAGATTAGGGATACTCATCTTCAGCAGTGCACATGAGAAATAAACTCTGAAAAAGGCAATTTCTTGGGTTTAGGAAGGACCGTATTCTGGGAATTACTTCAGAGGAACGGACAATAATTCTAGGATTATAGCCAAGAAAGACTGGAAGACTTCAGGAGATGCTTCAGCTTCTTCTAGATTTTGAATGCTGAATAAGCCACTGAAGTGTGATATCTAAAGATAGAGGGGAAAAGCGAAGACATTAAAGTTAAAAAACTAAACATCAAACAAGACAATATTTAAAATGCTGCTAATTCAAGGCACATACTATGCCTGACCTCTTCTGCTTTTCTGCCATCTGTATTCCCATAGTCCATTACCTGAACTTAAAGAGAATATGAGGAATTATCAGAGACTGAAGGGTTTTCTGACTTAAAAATTAAGTTGTGTATAGGATGGCTGGTGCCATCTTTTATGCGTTGCCCATACGATTGCAAATTGCCAGGAAGGCAAAAAAAAAAAAAAAGGAAGAACCCCTGTCTGGCCTCAAGGAGCTTTTAAGTATAATACACAGAAAAGATGCAGTAATTATTGGGGCTTGGGGGCCCCACCCCACAAAATTCCAGGTTAAAAAAAAAACGGCAAAGAATTTTAAAAGGCATGAAACATTGTGGAGCTCTGGATGGATTCTGAGTGATACAACGTGACTAAAGCAGAGGGATGGGAGAGAAGGCTGTCACTGCCAAGGCTAGTGCAGGATTCACATCATGCCCTTTCAACATCTGGGGCTGGATAATTTTTGTCCTCACTTCTTCAAAAGGGTACATGAGAGTCTATTAGAAGCACCACTCAATTCTCCAAGCCTGAAAGATGAGGGTAAATTCACTACCAGTTTCCCAGCTAATATGCATTAACGAAACAACACAGGGCTGAGCTATGAACAAACGTGGCCTGTTCACCACTGTGGAAACAGTGATTTCACTCAACTACTGAAGAAGCACCTCTGCACCTTAAAATGGGGACAACAGTACACAATAAGAGCAAAGCCACACTCATTTGAACTGAATGGGAGAAAGGTAAATCTGAAGTGAAATAACCAAATTTAAATATTTAAGAAATTCACGGCTGGGCGCGGTGGCTCACACCTGTAATCCCAGCACTTTGGGAGGCCAAGGTGGGTGGATCACCTGAGGTCAGCAGTTCAAGACCAGCCTGGCCAACATGGTGAAACCTGGTCTCTACTAAAAATACAAAAATTAGCCGAGCATGGTGGCGGGTGCCTGTAATCCAAGCTACTCGGGAGGCTGAGGCAGGAGAATCACTTGAACCCAGGAGGCAGAGGCTGCAGTGAGCCAAGATCGCGCCACTGCACTCCAGCTGGGTCACAAGAGTGAAACTCCATCTCAAAAAAAAAAAAAAAGAAATTCACTAAAGAACTATACGAAGCCTCTATGGATACTGATAGAAGTTCATATCCTAAAGACAAATGGATCTTTATGAATAGGGAAAAAGACAAAAGAAATAAGATAATCAGATGAACCGATTTATAAAATACTTATTTCGAATCTTACTAGACTAGATCTTATTAGACTGGATCGGTTTCCTTGGGCTTGATAACATTTTAAGTGAGTCAGGAGTTCTAAAATTACTACTGAGCTATTTAGCAAACTACTAAGATCAGCCTCAAATAGCAAAAGAAGTCCTCACAGCTCTACTGCACTTCCATACATGAGCCCATATTTTTTTTTTTTTCAGGAAAGCATCCAACTAGTTTGTAACAATGGAAAAACAGAAAACATATAGGGAGTAATGGATTTACAAAACAGCACAATGGACTAAAAATTACGGTTAGTGTGACAGGATTTCTCAACTTTGCCACTACTGACATTTTATGTTGGATAATTCTTTGCTGTGGACGCTATAGTATGTTTACCTACATCTCTGGTCTCTACCCACTAGATGCCAGCATCACCCTCCTAGTTGTGACAACCAAAAATGTCTCCAGACATTGTCAAAAGTATCCTGGGGAAAATGCTCCCCATTGAGAACCACTGACGTAGAAATAAATGCTCTCATGGAGCATATCTTAAATTTTAAAAAGGGTTTTCCCCGCCACTTAAGAGAAAAAACTTTTAAAAGTAACCACAAGTGCTTACAAGTCTGTTCTCAAATAAACGCTCCCAATGTAACAAGTGAATTATTCTATCCATTTATAAAGGAAAATTTGTGTATATCAGCTGTTACTAGGGCTGAGACCACCCTGGATGGTCTTTAAAGGAAGCCCAAAATCAGTCAGAACAATTATCCACACTTTAAGCTGAATAAAGCATGTTTGTGGCTGGGCATGGTGGCTCATGCCTGTAATCCAGGCACTCTGGGAGGCCAAGGCAGGTGCATCATGTGAGGTCAGGAGTTCAAGACCAGCCTGGTCAACATGGTGAAACCCTGTGTCTACTAAAAATACAAAAATTAGCCAGGCGTGGTAGTGGGCACCTGTAATCCCAGCTACTCAGGAGGCTGAGGCACAAGAATAACTTGAACCCAGGAAGTGGAGGTTGCTGTCAGCTAAAATCTTGCCACTGCACTCCAGCCACAGCAACAGAGTAAGACTACATCTTAAAAAAAATAAAAAATAAATAAAGCCATGTTTGCAGGAGGGGTGGAAGGTGAGTTAGGGAAGGACAGACTGGAATACAAAAGCTAAAGAAAAAATATCAGCATAAACTTTGTAAATATACTATTTTGGTACTATTTATTACATTTTATTCCAATACATTCATGTATCAAATCATCTCACACCAAATTAGTTAAGAAACTGAAGTTGAGCCATACATACCTATTCTGTAAGGATACTATGCTAGAATGTTTAGTGTCCCCCTAAAAAGTCATGTCCATCCAGAACCTCGGAATGTGACTTTTACTAGAAATAGGGTCTCTGCAAGTTATTAGTTAAGATAATGTCATACTGAATTAAGGTAGGCCGTAATCCAGTAACTTCTGTCCTTAGGAAAAGATAATACACTGACAGAGACAACTACAGGGGAGAAGCATGAATGTGAGGCAGAGGCTGGAGTGGTACATCTACAAGTGAAGGAATGCCAAGGATTGCTGGCAACCACCACAAGTTAGAGAGGCAAGGGGGGATCTTCTACAGCTTTCAGAGAGAACACGACCCTGCTGACAACTTGATTTTGGACTTCCAGCCTCCAGAATTTTGAATGACTTAAGTTTCTGCTGTTCCAAGCCATCTCGTTTGTGGTACTTTGTTATGGCAGTTCTAAGAAATTAATATGGGCACTGAGTAAATGAAAGGTATTTTGGGCTTATAATTCCAATAGAGTGCTAACATACTGCAATAATATACCGGTTCAATAACTGAAAAATTATTGTAGTGGCTGTAAACTGATTTTTGTAAAGTCTTATTCCATAAATGCCATTTTGTTATAAAGCACAGCTGGATACTAGCTCTGCAAAAATTAATACAATAAATTGGTATCACATAATCTTAGTCAAGACTTTATTGCATTTTCTTCTTTAAATAGCACAAAGAAGATTCAGGATGTTATACATTAAGTCCTCACTTAACATTATTGACAGGTTCTTGGAAACTGCCACTTTAAGTGAAACGGTGTATAACAAAACTATTTTTTTTCTCATTAACATTGTAACACTGAACAAAATGAGGGCCTACTGTATGTCATTTCACTTAAAAGTACAATTTCCTCTTCTTAAAAAATGTTTTGTTGTTCAACAGTTTGACAACATATAGGCCGGGCTCACACCTGTAATCCCAACACTTTGGGAGGCTAAGGCAGGTGGATCATTTGAGGTCAGGGGTTCAAGACCAGCCTGGGCAACATGGTGAAACCCTGTTACTATTGAAAATACAAAAATTAGCTGGGCGTGGTGGTGCACCTCTGTACTCCCAGCTACTCAGGAGGCTGAGGCACAAGAATCACTTGAACCCGGGAGGCAGAGGTTGCAGTAAGCTGAGATCACGCCACTGTACTCCAGCCAGGGTGAAGGAGTGAGACTGTCTCAAAAAAATATATATATATAATATATGTTATATATAGTATATTTTATATATAAATATATATAACATATTACATATATTATATATTAGATATATTTTATATATATTTATATGAGAGAGAGAGACAGAGAGATAAAACTGCAATTTCCAAGAAGCCATCAATAATGTAAAGTGAAGATTCACTATATTTGTTGTCAAAAGGTATAACATCTATTCTTTTTTCTCAAGCAAAAGCAACAGTATTCTGTAAAGGAAGTCACTTAATGAGAAATCGAGATAATAAGCTGTAAGAAGCACAGACATTCCTTCCAATGATACCCATTTCTTCCAAAATTACCAGTCATTTCTTACCTATATTATCCTTTTCTTTGCAAGAAATTGAATAGCAGCAAATTTCTCTATCCTGAATAGCAGACAGATTCCTATGAGAAGAAGAGGATAAGTTTGTGCTTAGAACAGCTGTCATACTTATCACTTTGTTCAATTTTACTCATTACTTTTATTACTATACTGAAGAAATCATTGTAGCAATCCTAAAATGTTAGGATTCACTTCTCTGATAGGCTAAAATTTATCTATCTAAAAAATATGGCTATGATCATTAGGAATAACATAACAAGTGGGCAAAATATGGTAATTTAGAAGCAAATTATTAAAATAGCATATTCAAGACATACATTTTTTCAATTAGCTGTTTCTCATCCAAGGCATTAGGAAGATCTCTCTTGTTTCCAAGCACTAGCACCTTTAAAAAGAAAAGATATTAAGAGCACACTTTTATGTAAGAAAAAGTCACAGAAGTTTATCATCCTGATATGTGAAGACATAAAATTAAGATGTTAACACATTCCACAATATTAAGGCATTTTGTGGTGGCCTATCTCATTCATTTCATTGCTCATACTGGTATTCGCTTAACTCCTACAATGGAAGTGCCCTTAATTCAGTGTGTGGTTGCCAACTTCTATTTAAAATATTCTGAGTCTATGCTATGCATTCTGCTATTCTTTTTTTTATTATTATTATTTTGAGACGGAGTCTCGCTCTGTCATCCAAGCCAGAGTGCAGTGGCGTGATCTCGGCTCACTACAAGCTCCACCTCCCAGGTTCATGTCATTCTCCTGCCTCAGCCTCCCGAGTAGCTGAGACTACAGGCACCTGCCACCACGCCTGGCTAATTTTTTGTGGTAGAGACGGGGTTTCACCGTGTTAGCCAGGATGGTCTCGATCTCCTGACCTCATGACCCGCCCATCTCGGCCTCCCAAAGTGCTGGGATTACAAGCATGAGCCACCGCGCCCAGCCACATTCTGCTATTCTTAATACAGGTTTAGTATGCCTTATCCAAAATACCTGGGACCAGCAGTGTTTCGAATTTTGGAATTTTTTTTGTATTTGCATTATATACTTACTGGTTGAGCATTCCTAATCCAAATGCAAATTCCTAAATGTATTCTAGAGACTGGCCTCTTCTCAGTTTCCCACTTCATCCCACCCAAAGGCCTTTACCTGGAACTCTCTTCTCCTCCAGCTGTCATATACCTCACATTCGTATGTATCCCTCAGATCTCAGCTCAAGCATTACTTCCTCGTGAATCCCTCATTCCTCCTGCAAACTAGATCAAATCTCCCCTCTAAATTACAACTCTCATAGCCCCTTGCACCTTTCTTCCTAGCACTTAAAGCTGCATTATTCAGAGTATCTACCTTTCCCACTAAACCATAAGGTCCATGACGGCAAGGAGTATGTTTCTACTGATTTCTGTTCATCACTCTATCTCTGGGCCTAAGCACTGCTCCTGATGCACAGTAGTTTAGTAGATATCTGGTTACGAGATTCATATTTACCACAATGCCCAGTATATGGCAGATACACGGTAAACAAGTCTTCCAGATTTTAAAAAAGAAGATGTTACTGATTTCAAACATAATTAATATCATTGTATAATTACCATAATGAATATCATTATATAATTACAATGTAAAATAACAAGTATTCCGTACTTACTGGAATTCCTTGTAACTGTGGTTTATCTAGAAGATTATGTAGCTCATTTCGGGAAGCTTCTATCTTTTCACGATCTGCAGCATCTATCATGTAACTTAAAAAAATGAAGTGATCTCAACATACCTTCTCCATATGACTTGATGACGACAACTGGTATTACTGATTTTTAATTTTCGTAAGATTTACATTATTGAAATTGTTAACCAAAATAAACTATGTCCTAAAGAAAGGCTCAGCACTCTTTAATACTTTTTAACTAGACTGTTTTTAGAGACTAATACATGATAGTAAAACATGTATACCCCTTAGCTCTTGGCTCCATAAACAAAAAACATAAAGATCTTATTCTATGATTAATTTTTTTAAATCCCATGTTAATGGACTTGCACTAGGATATTAGCTAAGAAAGACTTTCATTTTCAAGATAAAAATTGAGCCTCCAGAAATACTAAAATAAACTTTCTTCTTTGATGCCTAAATTGATTTAAAAGCAAACAAACAAACAAAAAAACCACTTACACAATAGCATTGACTCCTCTGCAATACCGCTCCCACATGCTTCGAAATCGGGGTTGTCCTCCTATGTCCCATATCTTTAAACCAAAACAAGGCAATTCTTAATAAAGATATTTTAAATAAATGATTGAAAGAGGAAGTAACAGAAAATGAAAAAGATCAGGAAGATACACTTATTTCTACAACGTTAAGAGGCAAAGTGCTCCTGAAAAACTTGACTTCAAACAAGCTCTTAATATGGGAATTCTTGGGGCCACTTCTAAACTTGAAGTCCATATTTAATACATTTACAATACATCTAAAAGTTTGCTTGAGCAAAGATTTGGTTTATGTGCAACAGTTTGCCTGTTAACTAATATACTTCTATTACTGAAAACATGTCTTTATAACAATTTAAAAGTTACAGGACCATGCACCATCCAGATTTGAATGCCAAGACAGAAAACAGCAATTCAGAATCTATTAAAGCTTAATTGTCTGGTTTGTTCTACATTAATGCCTAACCTTTTTAAATTATCCTGTAAATAAGTAGCCAACATTTCCACATAGGTGTTTTTCTTATATAAAATTATTTTGGTTGGGCGTGGTGGCTCACGCCTGTAATTCCAGCACTTTGGGAGGCCGAGGCAGGTGGATCACTTGAGGTCAGGGTTCGAGACCAGCCCAGCCAACATGGTGAAACCTCATCTCTACTAAAAATACAAAAAATTAGCCAGGTGTGGTGGCAGGTGCCTGTAATCCCAGCTACTCGGGGGCTGAGGCAAGAGAACCACTTGAACCCAGGAAATGGAGATTGCAGTGAGCTGAGATCACACCATTGCACTCCAGCCTGGGCAACAAGAGTGAAACTCCATCTCAAAAAAATAAAAATTATTTTATCCATATGAAAGCCACCATCCATAATCATTTTATTATTGTGTCTACTCCATAGGGCATCACACTAGACACTGGGCTACATCAAAGTCTCAAATCATGGCATTTATCTTCAAGAGGTTTCCAATTTAACTACAGAACTGGTAATAAGCATAAAGAAACATGCACATGACTGAATCTGGAACTTCATTAGATGAGCCACAGAGAAAGTGAACAGCTGCTGTGAACCACAATAATTGGGCAAAATGGACATTAAGCCTCAGGCCATAGATTTTATTTTTGAAAAACAAAATAGATTAAAAATCTATTCTTGGCCAGGCGTGGTGGCTCACGACTGTAATCCCAGCACTTTGGAGAGGCTGTGGCAGGCAGACCATTTGAGGTTAGGAGTTGAGACGAGCCTAATAGACATGGTGAAACCCTGTCTCTACTAAAAATACAAAAAATTAGCTGGGAGTGGTGGCACAAGTCTGTAATCTTAGCTATTCTGGAGGCTGAGCCAGGAGAATCACTTGAACCCGGGAGGCAGAGGCTGCAGTGAGTGAAGATTGTACTACTGCACTCCAGCCTGGGGGAAAGAGCAAAACTCTGCTTCAAAAAAAAAAAACAACAACAACAACAACAACAACAAAAACTATTCTTTTGAAACATGCACATTCATTACTGAAAAACTGCAAATTTTCAGTAAAAACACAGAAATTAAACAGAATAATTTCTAGGTGTTTATGCTAACAATTTAAATTGCATATGGCAAGAAATAACATACCTTTATTGTGACGTTACCTTTAGTTACCTTCCTCATGTTGAAGCCCACTGTGGGTATCATATCTTCACTGAATTGACCTGACTGAACAAAATAAAACATTTGAAGTTAGACTAATCAACATTTATAATGACACTGCATAAACTTCTAATATCAACATTGCATTTGTACCCATTTTAGTAAATATTTTTTTACCATTGGTAACCATCCACTTTAAGAATATGTTCCTTATGGCCATAATTCTTGAAGAGATGCATTATTTTTGTCCCAACAAAGATAAATTCTCCCATCTAAAAAAGATATTTTTGAAACTAATGTAATTTTTCACATATTTCCTTATTTTAAAAAATTTTTTATATTACAAATACATATGAAAATTTATAAATGTGTTCACCTGATGTACATTTTCACACACAAAGTAGATGAAATCAGATATCAAACTTTCAGCATTTAAATTACTCTGACAATAACTATTAAAATTCACTGCTAAATAGCATTTCCAAGTCTGTCTTTTAATAAGGCTTATAAAATATTTTGCCATACAGAAGTTTTTCCTTTTATGTAATCAATTTTGTTCTCTTTTTGGTTTCTAATCTCAATGTCATGAAATCAAAATTAAATTCTTCTAATACTATGTGACTTTTTCAAATTTAAAACATGTATCCAACTGGAGTATGACGATACACAGTACTAAAGGAAAGTCTCTTTTTCCAAATAGATAACCAACAATCATCCCACCACTAATTAAAAAATCTGTCTTTGGCTGAGCGTGGCTCATGCCTGTACCCCCAGCACTTTGGGAGGCCAAGGTGGGTGGATCACCTGAGGTCAGGAGTTCAAGACTGGCCTGGCCAACATGATGAAACCCGTCTCTACTAAAATACAAAAATCAGCCAGGGATGATGGCAGGTGCATGTAATCCCAGCTACTCGGGAGGCTGAGGCAGGAGAATCGCCTGAACCCAGGAGGCAGAGGTTGTAGTAAGCTGAGATCACACCAGTGCACTCCAGCCTGGGTGACAGTGTGACATTCCATCTTAAAAAAAAAAAAAAAGGTCTGTCCTTTACCAATTAATTAAAAATTATACATCAGGCCGGGTGTGATGGCGCACACCTGTAATCCCAGTACTTTGGGGGGCCAAGGCGGGTGGATCACTTGAGGTCAGGAGTTCAAGGCCAGCCTGGCCAACATGCTGAAACCTTGCCTCTACCAAAAATGCAAAAAAAATTAGCCAGGTGTGGTGGCATGCACCTGTAATCCCAGCTACTTGGGAGGCTGTGGCAGGAGAATCACTTGAACCTGAGAGGTAGATGTTGCAGTGAGCCGAGATTGTGCCACTGCCAGCCTGGGCAACAGAGTGAGACTCTATCTCCAAATAAATAAATAATAAGTGATATGTCAAACACCATAGACAGACAGTTCTGTATCTGGGTCCTCAATTCTTTTCCATTACTCTGTTTATTCCTGAATAAACACTAGATTTATTACTACAATTTATACTAGATATTATTCTATACAGCTGATTAAAAATTTGAGATTTTTTGGTATTATCTTTATTCATCACCCACATTCCAAATAAACTTCAGAGATTAATAATTTTGTTAAAATACTGACTGGAATTACACTAAATATATTAATTTGAGAAAAATCACACTTAACTCAATATGTAACTACTATCAGGTCTTTTCATTCAGGCACATATTTGACCAGTTAGTCATCCCAATCTTTTATATTCTTCAGTAAAGTATCACGATTCTCTTATGCCTTACCATATTCTTGCCATATTCTCTATTTTGACTGCTCTTGTGAAGTACATCTTAATGAGTCACAATTAATACTGATTTTATGCATTTATATTTTAGTTACGTTAGCAAATTTCTCAGTTTCTTTCTCAGTTGAGTTTACTATTAAATTTTAGGCTAACAACCCAGGATTAACAAACACCTCAACAAGGGACTGGTTAAACAAACAGGACTATTTTCATGGCCTTAACACCGGGCAATTGTTTGCTATGGCCTCATGCTAGCCACATACACATGTATTCCAAAATTGTCTTAAGTCTTGAGCACAATGAATTCCAACTGTACAAACAACTTCCTCTACAGAACTCGAATTCTGCCTTTTTTAACCGTTCTGTGCAGTTTTATTAATATGAGAAAAAAATGTTAACACAACTGTAATCACTAATTTCACTTATATAAGACATTATAATTATAATTCTCTGGACTTTCATGTATGTGATTATACGTGAAAATCTAGTCCTTATATCAAAACTCGTATCAAAACTAAGCCATGATAAAAGATAAATGGCCAATAAAGTCATGAAAAGATGTTCAACTCATTAATCATTAGGGAAATGCAAATCAAACCCACAAAGAGATACCACCTAACATCCAGTAGGATGGCTACTATTAAGAAAAAAAAAAAAAAAAACACAGAAAGTCAGCACTGGAAAGAATGCAGAGAAATAGGAACTCTTGTATACTGCTGGCAGGAAGATAAAATGGTACAGCTAATATGAAAAATGGAACAGCAGTTCCTCAAAACCTAAAAATAGAATTATCATATGATCCAGCAATTCAACTTCTGAATATACACTCAAAAGAAATGAAGACATTTTGCTAAGTGAAATGAGCCAGAAGTCTCTCTCTCTCTCTCTCTCATACACACACACACACACACACACACACACACACACACACACACACACACAGACAGTATTTCAATTTATGAGGTACCTAAAGTACTCAAGTTCATAAAGACAGAAGATACTTATTTGCTTAATGGGTATGGAATTTCAGTTTGAAAAGATAAAAAATTTCTAGAAGTGGACAGTGGGATGGTTACACAATGTGAATGTACTTAACACTACTGAATTGCACAATTGAAAATGATTAAGATGATACAGTGTGTTCTGCGTATTTTACCAAAATTTTTTAAAAACTAGTCATGATATAGGGAAGGACAATTATCATTACCATTTTATAGAACAGGTAGTAGAGTCCCAAGGTCACATGGCTAAATCATGATTATATTTTTCTTAAATATTTTCATTGTAATTATATTTATTGTGATAGGCTTTAATCTCTAAGGAGAGATCTACGTGAGATAATGCTCATTTATTTCATATCTTTAGGTGTTTTACTTAATGAAAAGGCAGGAAATAGTAGCTAAACTTTTTAGGTACCAAACTTTATAATTAGCTTGCATAGAAAGCTTTCTAAAAGGCAATACACACTTGGCTAACTTCCCACAAACAATCTATAGAACATGATTTAATGTGTTCTCAATGTTTCAGGGTCATTTTATCTATTGCAAAACAAGAAAACTAAATTAGACAACACTCAAGGGCCCTCCCTTTTGGAGGTAAAATTTTATGATTATGAACATCAACTACAGCACCCCTTTGTAATGAAATAATGTAGGGGCTGCCATTATACTGGAGTACCCCTGAGCTTTCTCAGGGGTTCATTTATCTCTTTTCTTTACCTCGGCCGACACTAACAACTTTCCTGTAATTCAGTTGCTACTGCTAACATGCAAAAACTGAAAATCAGCTAATCAAGTCCTTGAGCTTCTACTCCAAAAAGTCTTGAGTACAGCAAGATATTCAATAACTATTTGTTGAACAAAGTAAGAGTTATTAGGGCCGGGCATAGTGGCTCAAGCTTCTAATTCCAGCACTTTGGGAGGCTGAGACAGGCAGGTTGCTGCGGCCCAGGAGTTCAAGACTAGCCTGGGTGACATGGCAAAACTTTCTCTCTACAAAAAACACAAAAATTAGCTGGGCATGGTTATATGTACCTGTAGTCCCAGCTACTAGGGAAGCTGCGGTGGGAGGATTGCTTGAGCCTGGGAGGTGGAGGTTGAGATCTTAAGAACAATATGACTTTAAGCCAAGATTGTGCCACTGTACTATGGCCTAGACAACAGAGTGAGAGCATGTCTCAAAAAAACAAACAAACAAAAAACCATAGGCCATGAAGGAGGAAAATGATGGAACTCTTCTGCCAATAAAGTGCTTAACTTTGTTGCATGAATTTTGTGCAATAATTACTTTATGGACCTGGAAATATTTTCTACTTCTTTCCTAGTGTCCAATCTTAATCATCACTTTTCGAAGCTTGCGTTGAACAACTATAACCACTCAGTCGGCAGTTGGGCAATAGATACCTGAGAATTTATGTCTGAGCTGTCAAGAAGCTGCTTAATTAAGACTACAGGTTTGGGAAACAGATGTTTAGAAAATACTACTTAGTGGTGTATCATTCTACTTATTTTAACAAATTTAACAAACACATAATACTAAGCACTTAATACTCATCAGCATAGTTTAATCCTTATGACAACCCAATGAAATGAGTAGCATTATCTTCATTTCTCAGATGAGAAAAACAAGGCAATGTCAGATTAAGTCACTTGCCTAAAGTCATATTGTTCTTAAGATCTGGATAGTTATGAGTTAATCTGACTTGGGGGGAAGAGTAGAGACATAAAAATACGTAGTCCCTCCTTATCCTTGGGGGATACATTCCAAGAACCCCAGTGGATGCCTGACATCACAGATAGAACCTAACCCTATGTACACTATGTTTTTTCCAATACATACATACCTATGATAAAGCTTAATTTATAAATTAGGCACAGTACTCTTCTGCTTTGGAGTCATTATTTCAGAGGTTGATCATATGTACTGAAACTGGAAAGCAAAACCATGGATAAGAGGGACCAGTGCATGCTTTCATGCCTGCCTTCTTAAATGCCATGATCACACGTGGCACTCGCTGTGATTTTGTGATGGTAGATGGAGCTGTCACTGTCACAATGCTTACCCTCCTATAAGACAAACTTGCAAGGTAGTGTACCTGGAATTTGGTTGAACAAAATGAATCTGAAGCAAAATAAGATGGTGAAAAGAAGACTATTCTCAAAGTCAGGGCATCTTATTACCAATTATGCTACTTACTAACCAGATGCAAGTCATGTGACGTTGGGATTCAGCTTCCTTATCTAGAAAAAGGACATTGGAAGAGTATCTCCAAAGTCACTTCCAGACCTAACATTTATGGTTTTATGTTCTATTCATAGGCTGTTCATTTAAAATACAGGTAAGCAAGGAGATGAATGCTACAACAGCAGAAAAATGTGGCTCTTCCCAAATTCATTAGCATACCAAAGGCTAACGCAGACCTTGTCCCAGAAAGTTCTATCAGTGCCAACTCCACTTTGCAGCACTCACCTAAATTTTCTACTAGAGATCTCAGAAATGAGACAAATGGAAAATGGTGAAAACCGTACAGAGAGCAATCAAAATTAACAGCAGGAAGACTGAAGACATGAGGTGGTGAACCTCTAATAGTGAAAAGACACTTTACTAAAGATACCTTAAGACAGCCGGGCGTAGTGTCTCACGCCTGTAATCCCAGCACTTTGGGAGGCCAAGGCAGGTGGACTGCCTGAGCTCAGGAGTTCAAGACCAGCCTGGGCAACGTGGTGAAACCTCACCTGTACTAAAATATAAAAAGTTAGCTGGGCATGGTGGAGCATGCCTGTAGTCCCAGCTACTCTGGAAGCTGAGGCAATCGCTTGAACCCAGGAGGTGGAGGTTGCAGTGAGCTGAGATCGCACCACTGCACTCCAGCCTGGGCCACAGAGCATTACCAAAAAAAAAAACAAAAGATACCAGCCAGGCGTGGTAGCTCACACCTGTAATCCCAGCACTTTGGGAGGCCAAGGCGGGTGGATCATGAGGTCAAGAGATCGAGACCATTTGGGCCAACATGGTGAAACCCTGTCTGTACAAAAAAATACAGAAATTAGCTGGGCGTGGTGGCGCGTGCCTGTAGTCCCAGCTACTCGGGAGGCTGAGGCAGGAGAATTGCTTGAATCCAGGAAGTGGAGGTTGCAGTGAGCCGAGATCACGCCACTGCACTCCAGCTTGGTGACAGAGCGAGACTCCGTCTCAAAAAAAAAAAAAAAAAAAAAAAGGATACCTTAAGACAATAGAAATGGGTGAGGGGTGGATGCAACTATTCTTTGTAAACAGGTTAATATACCAGAGATGTACTGTGCACTGACTGCTTGTAAACAGTGATATCTGACACTGGAAAGAGCACAGTGAAATCCTCTTCATATGTTTTAATGCTTTCAAAGTAGAGTAGTACTAAATGGATTAGGTTAGATTTTACAATTGCTCTTTTAAATGAAGACATGCAGAAAGCAAGCTATTAACAACAACATGGGAAATGAAGTTTCTCTTTGCTTGACCTGTCCATCTATAGCAGCGGTTCAATCCAATACAATAAACTTAAAAAGACAAATAGAAAAACACCTACTTTAACAAACGTCTCACAGTTTTTTTCTCTAAGAATCATTTTTTAAGGGTGTGGTTATCAAGCCACTTTATGAAGACAGAATGACATATGGAACATGACAAAGCCTCATACTAATTTTTTTCTTTTGGTACAGTATAGAAGAAGCTACTTTTCACATGCTAAGCAGAGTGGTCTTTTCTTTTTAAAACAAAACACACCAGGACTCAATTGTTTAATTCCAAAATTCACACACTGGGCAAGTGAGAGGATATGACCAACTAAATACCCAAATTAGTCATTTTTCCTTCTAAGAACTTTTAATTCATACATGAAGTCACTATAATTACCAATACTTATTTTTCAAATTATTATGCTTTCTATATTTCTGTAGTAAGTAGAATTTTGTATTTCAATTTAGTAAGAAAAAGAATTACAACCAATTTTTCTTTTTTTTTTTTTTTTTTTTTTTTTGCTGGGAAAACACTTAAAAGGAAGGTAATAAGATACTCATCTAGGGGGAAATTTTGATGAAGAGCAAGAAGTTTCACAGTCTGAAAGTATATCTCCCACAAACTGATCATTAGTTGCAAGATGGGAAAAACTAGTAATTATACAATGGAAAAATCAGGCAACACTTTGTGTGATCACAATTAGTATCTCAATGCTCAGATTAACATCATGTGCCTATAGACACAATACCATTAGAATGACACCATATCCCCTATGTAGTATTTCAGCTGAGTATATATAACAGAATCTAATCATCAGACAAACCCAAAATGAGGAACACTCTATTTAAAAGAAGGGTCATGTGTGAATTTTTCAAAAATGTCAATGCCAGAAAAAGAAAAGCTGTAGAAATGTTTCAGATTAACGGAGGCTAAAGAAACATGACAATTAAAAGCGGTACATGATCCTAGTTGGATCCTGTACTGAAGGACAAAAATGGCTACAAATGATATTATTATTGGGTCAACTGACAAAAATGGAATAGATAAAATCTATAATGTAACAACTTTTAAATGTACTAAAGTTGGTAACTTAACTATACTCATGTAAAAGAATATCCCTAATCTTACAAACTACATACTTAGAAAACAAGGGCCTCACCCTCCAATGTTTCAAAAAATTGAAGGCTGTAAGGTGATAATCAGAAAGCAAATGAGGTAAAATGTTAACCACAGTTTGATCCTGGAAAGGGGTATGAGTGCTGTTTGCAATGCATTTATTTCTGCAACTTTTCTATAAATTTTAAATGGTTTCCAAATAAAATAAATTTTAAATAGAAATAATCAAATACTACCTTATTCTTTATTGTATCAAGTGCATCTGGAAATAGAAGATAAATTAGTCATGCCACTACCACTTATTACCTACTACAATAATAAATAATAGTAAAATTCATGAACAGAATCAATCATAAAGAATTCTCACAATTAGTTCAGGAAAAAGTAGAAGAGTTATAACTAAAGTTAACCCTTGAACTACATAGGTTTGAAGTGCATATAGGTCCACTTACACATGGATTTTTTCCAACCACATGAAGATCAAAAATACAGTATTCATGGATTCAAACACCTAATATATGGGGGGTGTGGAGCAACTTTTCATATGTGCAGGGCCGACTGCAGGACTTGAATACATACAGATTTTGGTAAACAGAGGGGGTCCTAGAACCAATCCCTCTCATATACTGAGGGACAAAGTATAATCATATTCTGTTCTTTATCTTTCTCTTCTTTACAGTAGTTATTGCAAACACATACATCATATTCAAACATGAGATTCCCTTTACAGTACTCTCTTTTTTTTTCTCCCAAGACGGAGTTTTGCTCCTGTCACCCAGGCCGGAGTGCAATGGCATAATCTCAGCTCACTGCAACCTCTGCCTCCTGGGTTCAAGCAATTCTCCTGCCTCAGCCTCCCGAGTTGCTGGGATTACACGCGCGTGCCACCATGCCCAACTAATTTTTGTATTTTTAGTACAGACGGGGTTTTGCCCTGTTGGCCAGGCTGGTCTCGAACTCCTGACCTCAGGTAATCCACCCACCTCAGCCTCCCAAAATGCTGGGGTTACAGGCATGAGCCATGGCACCCAGCAGCACTGTCTTTTTAAGGTGCTAGAAAACATGTTTATAATCATTCACTACAGTAACATTTCAAGAATCATATATACAATGTTCATTTTCTCCCAATTTCAGAACACTGTGGACAATCTTCCTTAAATAATTTCCCAAAGATCAATAATTTGATTTGTTTTATATGCAAATTTGGATTTACTTCCAACCACAGACATAACTCCTTCTCAAAGGATTTTAGTTAAAAAGTACAGGTTAAAAGACTCAGCGATACTAATACAGAAGCAGAAAACCAAAAACTGCATGTTCTTAACTTGTAACTGGGAGCTGGTCAGGTGTGGTGGCTCAAACCTGTAATCACAGCACTTTCTGAGGCTGAGGCGGGTGGATCACCTGAGGTCAGGAGTTTGAGACCAGTCTGGCCAACATGGCGAAACCTTGTCTCTACTAAAAATCAAAAATTAGCTAGGTGTGGTGGCACACACCTGTAGTCCCAGCTACTTCGGAGGCTGAGGCAGGAGAATCACTTCAACCAGGGAGACGGAGGTTGCAGGTGAGCTGCTATCATGCCACTGCACTCCACCCTGGGCAACACAGCATGACTCCATCTCAAAAAAAAAAAAAGGAAGAAAGTGGGAGCTAAACACTGAGTACACACAGACATAATGATAGGCCCAACATGGGAGACTCCGAAAAGTGGGGAGAGGGCAAGGACTGAAAAACTATCTATTGGGTACTATGCTTACTATTTGGGTGACAAGATCAGTAGAAGCCCAAACCTCAGCATCACACAATATACCCATGGAACAGACCTGCCCCTGTTCCTCTGAATCTACAATACAAATAAAAGATTCATTTGAGCAGTTAAGTCTTATTACTAAAGAATAAAGTTTCTCAAAACTTCAATGGGTTTATTTTTGTTTGTTTCTAAAGAAAGTGCTCTTCTGTAATTATCACAGTGAATTAAGAAGTAGCATGCAAAAATTTTAAACTCATACTTCAAAATTCCTTAGGGATATAATTAATTAAGGCTCCCTTTACCTGATGGCCCAAATTCTCCCCATGGGCCAACATCCCAGATAAACCAAACTCAGAAATTATTTCTCTGAAGCAAATCAAACAAAACCTTCTGCAAAGTCATAACATTCCAAGATTATCATTTCAAAACTGACAATGTACAACAATAAAGACTCAAACAAATCTTCTAACTCTTCCAAAAACACTAGCCAGAAAGATAAAGGCAACCTTAGATTCCTGCTAAGAACAGGCACCCCTGTGTAGACTGTGGCCTGGATGCCAACGTTTCATCTAGTTTACTAATCCAAATGGACTGACTGTGGCTCCAACCTGAGTTCATTGAGTGACATTCTTTTTAATCTGTGGCATCTGTACAGATGAAGAAGTGGCTATAGCTCTCATACTATGCATTTATGAACTCTGGCTCTCCTCGTTCTAAGGCAGGCAGGCCAACTGTAAAAGACTGCTACACAAATGATCCAGTCCAATAGCAGCCTATTCACACAGCTGAGTTTTGTGTACCTTGACAGCACACACAGATAACAAATCTATGCTATACTGATTTATAAATACCTATTGCTGTTCACTTTTTCCTGTGGTCTTATAAAAACTCTTAAAGCTACTTTGTCTCTGCCTCTATGTCCTCACTTAGTCATCAGTCAGTAATTCAACAATAAAAAGAAGAGAAACTAGGAAACAAATATACAAATATCACCTAATAAATATATGCCATGCAAAACAGAGGAAACTGTATGAGGTGATTGAGTATCCAAGAAGGCCTTTCTTGAAGTAGTGACATTTAAGCCCCTAAATGTCTAAGGGCTTAAAAGGACTAACTTAAATTAACACTTAACAATAGGAATGTTTCTGTAGAGTGCCTACCCACTGTGCTACTTGAAAACGAGTCAAGAAATCTAAATTTCAGTCCTATCTATGTCACTTTTGATTATATTAGATACAGAGAACTCTAAACCCTCTTAATCAGAATGCAAAGGTATTGTCTCCTTTCTCCCTACTGCCACTTCTCCTAAGTGCCTATATTAGCTCAAACCTCAAGTGTTTACTGCTGGCTTTGCTTCTTTGCTTCTTTCCTGCTCCCGAACAGCTGGCCTTTAGATGAGGCCTTTGCCTCACCTATGAGGCAAACAGACACACTCAAACCCTTAAGATGAAATATTTAACTCTTAACTGCTGTACTGTTTTTTGCAAACCACTCAAACATTGCCTCTCTGATGTCAGTGGGGCTCTTGATACACTTTGGACTGAGGACCACACCTGAAGGCAAGACTCCCAAGTTTCAGTGTTAATATTGCTGGGTTTTTGTTTTGTCTTTTTTTGATATTGCTGAGTTTATGGTAATTTGGCAAGCAATCAGATTTGCCTTAGGGGACAGGGGCTGAATTATTTTTTCAAGATAACTAGTGGTAAAGGCCAGTGCAGTGCCTCAAGCCTGTAATCCCAGCACTTTGGGAGGCGGAAGTGGGTGGATCGCTTGAAACTAGTCCGGGCAACAAAGCAAGACCCCGTCTCTACAAAAAATACAAAACTTTGCCAGGTGTGGTGAGGTGTGCCTGCAGTCCCAGCTACTTGGAAGGCTGAGGTGGGAGGATGGTTTGAGCCTGGAAGGCAGAGGTTGGAGTGAGCTGAGATGGTGCCACTGCACTCTACAGATACCGGTGACAAAGCCAGATCCTGTTCCAAAAAAAAAAAACAAAAAACAAAAAACTAATGGCAAGTTTTATTTATCCTGTCAGGATACATAACATCCCAAATAGTAGCAACACGGATTTTTTTTTTTTTTTTTTTTTTTTGGTTACCTCTGTGCCATAGAATGATTTTATGTAACAATTAAAATTATTAACAACATACACTAAAGTCATATCAGAATTACAGCAGTTTCCCATAATTTTGGAACATATACCAATAACACATTTATACAAATACACCTAAGCAACATGGATTTTTAAATAGTTCTTTTTGAATGGGAACAACGAAACTTGGTGAAAAACTCATTACATTTTCTTCAGCATTATGCTATGAAAATCGAATATAGCGGATAAAAATTCTCTAGAAAATGTTTTAATTGTTTTTATTACAGGGGATCAACTGGTCATATCACATCTAGATAACTTTCTATAAAGCGTAATGGCATAGGAACTCTCCAACCACTAACTACATGCTGTCGTTCCAATTCTAACTCACTTGAAACAACTAACTCTACTGCCTGCTAATAGAAAGGGAGCTACTTCGCAGCAATTTCCTTTACAAAAACAACTCTTGAGGATTAAAATGTTCTCCAAACCACAATTTTATTTAGGAGCCTGAAAACTCATTCTTGCTAACCTCTATTCCCGAAAAATAGTCATTTTAAAAGGTCTCTAAAGATTATTTCATATGATCACTATACCTTTAACAGCATTCTAATAATGGTGCCACTAAATCTATATCCAAAAAACTGCTGAATAGAAATTAAACTTGCTTGTCTGTGATTAGTTTGCTAGTGAGTATCCATTGTCAACCACCCAGCAGTTTCACTCAAATATTCAGAAACATTGATGAGCCAACAGCAATATAAAAATAGACACTAAAAGAAATCTTAGTGCTAGAGAGCTCAAGCAAATAACATTATTTTTCAACTTGTGAAGTCACTAAAGTTATCTGGATATATTTCCCGTGAAAATCAAAGGTCCACCATAATCCTTAATAAACACCTGCATCTTTTTATAAAAAGATTACTGTTTGCATGCAGGTTGCGTAGGGTTCTAAAGTAGGAAGCACGAGTGTTGAGGTTATTAGTATACCAGTCACATTTTCAGGCCTTGATACTATTGTACTGGTTGGTCTCTAAACATCTGCACTACTTTTTGAATGTTTGCATTTCTAACATAAAAACTTTTTAAAATTTAGAAAATAACTTTGTATAGAAGTTCCTTTTCTTCTTTCTGGGGAAAACTGCGTATTTGGGGAACTAAAACGAGAAAAAGACTTGTCACTATATGCCCTTCTATGGGTACAAATGCTGCTTGTTCAAAAAAAAAATTGTAAAACAGTTTATATTTCTAGGTTTCTTAATGGAGATTTCTAGATTTCTAACTTAGTAAGAAATGCATGTAACAAAAGTCCTTCAGTGTTTTCTCCTTTTCTCTCTTTTTTTTTTTTTTTTGAGACAGAGTTTTGCTCTTCTTGCCCAGGCTGGAGTACAATGGCATGATCTCCGCTCACCCCAAACTCCGCCTCCCAGGTTCAAGCGATTCTCCTGCCTCAGTCTCCCAAGTAGCTGGGATTACAGGCATGCACCACCACACCGGGCTAATTTTTTATTTTTAGTAGAGATGGGGTTTCTCCATATTGGTCAGGCTTGTCTCGGACTTCCGACCTCAGGTGATCCACCGGCCTCAGCCTCCCAAAGTGCTGGGATTACAGGCATGATCCCAGCCTGTAATCCCACCGCACCTAGCATTTTTTTTTTTTTTTTTTTTTGGAGACAGAGTCACTCTGTCACCCAGGCTGGAGTACACTAATGTGATCATGGCTCACTGTATCCTCAACCGCCTGTGTTCGGGTGATCCTCCCTCCTCAGTCTCCCATGTAACTGGGACTACAGGCACACACCACCACGCCTGGCTCAAATTTTGTATTTTTGGTACAAAATACAAAATTCAAAAATGAGCCAGGCATGGTGGTGCATGCCTCCAGGCAGGGTTTCGCCATGTTGCCCAAGCTGGTCTCGAACTTCTGCGTTCAAATGATCTTCTAGCCTTGGCCTCCCAAAGTGCTGGGCTTACAGGCATAAGCCACCATGCCTTGCTGTCCTTCAGTTTTAGAAAAACAAATCCCTTACGGAGGAAGACTTCAGCATATACTACAAATTTATAAGCCATAAACAACAGAATGAATTTCATATTCATTAAAATTTTTAAAGCCTAATCTTTATCAAAACCTATTAAAGTAAGACAGAACCCAAGGACTAATAAAATTTTAAATGTCATTTAAAAAGCCTGCTAAAATAGTAGTCACATAGCTGATAAATAACTATTTCAGTATAACATAAAGAGTTTCAGTGGCTCTAGAATTACCCTAAGAGACCTTGTTCATTTTTTCAGGTAATAAATGTTAAAACACAATGATACACAGGCAGTGTTATTCTGGTGGTTATAATTGGGACTCTGGAAACAGTCACACTAGGTAACAACTCTGACATTACCTTTTGCCTATCGATGTGCCCTTCTTACACATTCCTTAACTTTGTAATGCCTTTCTTTGCCCAAATATAAAATGGAGACAACCATAGTCTCTACCTCACAGAGCTATTTACAAGTAAAATGAATTAAAACACATACAGCATTTTGAACAATGCTTGGTACAGGAAAAGCATTCAATGTTTGCTACCATCATGCAGGGTCCATGAGATGTGACATTACCTGTTCCTTCCACTGAAAACCATTACCTGCTCCTTCCACTGAATACAACTAAAACCCTGGACAGAATGCATGCCCCAGGCTGGGCGTGGTGGCTCACACCTGTAATCCCAGCACTTTGGGAGGCCGAGGTGGGAAGATTACCTGAGGTCGTAAGTTTGAGACCAGCTCTGGCCAACATAGTGAAACCCCATCTCTACTAAAAATATAGAAATGAGCCAGGGGTGGTGGCGAAGTGGTAAGCACCTGTGATCCTAGCTATTTAGGAGGCTGAGGCAGGAGAATAATTTGAACCCGGGAGGCAGAGGTTGCAGTGAGCTGAGATCGCTCTACTGCACTCCAGCCTGGGCGACGGAGCAAGATTCCATCTCAAAATACATTTTTTAAAAAAAGCTATCTGAGGACTCTGAAAAGTAAATTGTAGCAGACAGATTTGAGAATGGAACTAGAACTTGAAGCACAATCAATCTGGTGCTCTTTCCTACTTTTGTCTGTTTTCTCCCAATCTTCCAGTCTGGATACAAAGGCAGCCCAATTGCTAGAAATGTGTACCAGTCATGAAGAGATAAAAGCTCCAAGAGGAGACTTCTCTTTCTGGTGTAAGGTGTGTGTGTGTATATGGGGGGCAAGAAGGTTGGGAGTGTGAGGAATACAGTAGAGTGGGAGAAATTTATTATTTCCACCCTCTCTCTTGCCATCGCACCCAGACAAAACCAAGCCTGGAAGCTGTGGCACACCTAAAGCAGCTATGGACCAGCTGTACCTACGAAGAAGAAAATCCTCTCTGACCAGAAAACTGTGGTCTAAATAAAGTGCTTTGGGGAGGGGAGGGAGTAGAGTGCTATGGAGAAAGAACTTGTGTTGCTTTGGGTTTTTTGTTTTGTTTTGTTTTGTTTTGTTTTGTGATTCCTTCTCCTACCTTGTAGCCCCTGAGACAAATTCAACTGAGGGAAAGGCATGGGCCTCAAGCTTTCCAGGCAGAGGACCAGGAAGTGGGAGATGGGAGAGAAAGACAGTATCAAGGACACTCAGAAGGGAAGGAACTAGAGTAACACATCTGACAAAAGTTGTGTATGAACTCCTGGGCTCATCCCCAAGCTGTGACATATGGATCTCATCCCAAACAGTACATCAAAGGCTTTGAGAACTAAACTATAAGGTAGACCATCACCCAAGTTCCTGGTTGACCCCTGGGTAGCACATAGACAGAAATGACCCAAATAGCACCAGCAAGGCTTTGAAAACTAACATCATATTAGAACCAAAGCCCATAGAAGGTGGGTTGGATCTTGTGGCCTAAACTGAGTTAACTGCCTGCTGTAACAAAACAAAATAACAAATCAATACTCTCCACAGGATTTAAACAAAATCTAGAGTCTCGCAATACTCAAAGTATACAAAACAACTGAAAAATGAAGAAGAATAAAAGAAGAATACAAAAGTATCCAAAGTAACTGAACATATGAAGAATCATGGCTGGGCACAGTAGCTGGTTCATGCCTGTAATCCTAGCATTTTGGGAGGCTGGGGGCGGGGAGGGGGGACAGGGATCACTTGAGGTCAGGATTTCAAGACCAGCTGGCCAAATTGGTGAAACCCCATCTCCATTAAAAACACAAAAATTAGCTGGGCATGGTGGTGAATGCTTGAATTCCTATTTGAGGCCAGGCATGGTGGCTCAGGCCTATAATACCAGCACTTTGGGAGGCCAAGGCGGGTGGATCACTTGAGGTCAGGAGTTGGGAGACCAGCATGGCCAACACGGCAAAACCCCATCTCTACTGAAAATACAAAAATTCACTGGGCATGGTGGCGTGTGCCTGTAATCCCACCTACTTGGAAGCTGAGGCAAGAGAATCGCTTGAACTTGGGAGGCAGAGGTTGCAGTGAGACGAGATCGTGCCACTGCACTCCAACCTGGGTGACAGAGTGAGATGCCATCTCAACAAAAACCAAACAAACAAACGAACAATGGAAAAAAAAAAAAGGCAGTAAACTCTGGGGAGGGGGGAGAGTCTGATTTCCAGGGTTACCACATTATTAGATTCAAATTTCCAGTTTTCAACAAAAAAAATCACAAAGCATAAAAGAGACAGGGAAGTATGGTCCATTCAAAGGAAAAAATATTAACCAACAGAAACTGACCCTGAAGAAGACCAGTAAACAATTATCTTAGGCCAAGTGCGGTGGCTGACACCTATAATCCCAGCACTTTGGGAGGCCGAGGCAGGCAGATCACTTGAGGTCAGAAGTTTGAGACCAGCCTGGCTAACATAGTGAAACCCCATCTCTAACAAAAATACAAAAATTAGATGGGCATGGTGGTGTGCACCTGTAGTCTCAGCTACTCGGGGTGCTGAGGCTCAAGAATCTCTTGAACCTAGGAGGCAGAGGTTGCAGTGAGCTGACATCGCGCCACTGCACTCCAGCCTAGGTGACAGAGCAAGACCCTGTCTCAAAAACAAGAACAAAACACACACAAAGAAAACAATTATCTTAAAGGTACTCAACAACAACAAAAACAGAGAAAAATGCAAGAAAACTATGTACAAACAAAATAGAAATACCAATAAAGGAGTAGAAAACTGAAAAGCCAAAGAGAAAGTGTTTAAAGAGTACAATAACTCAAATGAAAAATTCACTAGAGGAACACAAAGGCTGATTTGACCAGGTGGGGGTGGGGGGCATGGGAAATCAACAGATGTGAGGATAGGACAAATGGAATTATTCAGTCTGAGTCAGAGAAAGGGAAAAAAAATGAAGAAAAGTGAAGAAAGCCCAAGGGACCTATGGGATACCATCAAGAAAGCCAACATGCATACTGTGGAAATCCTAAAAGAAGACAGATAATAGGAGGCAGAGACATAATTTGAAGAAATAATGATCCAAAACTTCCCAAATTTGGTGAAAGACATGAACATAAACATCCAAGAAGCTCATCAAACTCCAAGTAGGATGAACTTGAAGAGATCTACACCAAGACAAATTATAAACAAGCTATTAAAAGATAAAGACAGATATAATCTTGAAAGCAGCAAGACAGAGGCAACTCATCAAATATAAATAATCAAGAATAGTAGCAGATTTCTTATCAGAAACTTCAGAATTCAGAAGGCAATGAGCTAATATATTCAAAGTGCTAAATGAAAAAACCAAAACTGTTAACCAAGAATCCTATTTTCAGCTAAAATGTCCTTCAAAAGTTGGAGAAAAATTAAGATATTCCCAGATAAAAGCTGAGGAAATTACTACCAGACCTAATCTGTAAGATACGATAAAGGGAATTCTGCAAGTTGAAATGCAAGGATAGTAACTTGGGCTAAGCGCAGTAGCCCATGCCTGTAATCCCAGCACTTTGGGAGGCTGAAGTGGGTGGATCACTTGAGGTCGGGAGTTTGAGACCAGCCTGGCCAACATGGTGAAAACATGTGTCTACTTAAATACACACACACAGACACACACACACACAAATCCACTGGGCATGGTGGCATGTCCCTGTAATCCCAGCTACTCAGAAGGCTGGGACAGGAGAATCGCATGAACCCGGGAGGCAGAGAGCCAAGACTGCGCCACTGCACTCCAGCCTGGGCAAAACAGCAAGACTAATCACAGACAGAATGTAGAACAGTGGTTGCTAGGGTGGCGTTGGGGTGAGTGAGGAGTTACTGTTTAATGGGTACAGAGTTTCAGTTCTACAAGATAAAAAGAGTTCCTGGAAACGGATAGCAGTAATAGTTGCATTCAATATGAAGGTACTAAACATCACTGAACACTTAAAAATGTTGAAGACACAACCTGGCCAACATAGTGAAACCCCATCTCTACCAAAAAAACACAAAAATTAGCTGGGCATGGTAGCGGCTGCCTATAGTCCCAGCTACTCAGGAGGCTGAGGCACAAGAATCACTTGAACCTGGAAGGCAGAGGTTGCATTGAGCCAAGATCGCACCACTGCACTCCAGCCCGGGCAATACAGTGAGACCGTGTCTCACAAAACAAAAAAAAAAAGGTATTTTACCACAATAAAATTAAAAAAAAAAAAAAATGAACAAAACTGTGAAATGAACAGGATCTGTGGGACAATATAAAAAGGACTAACAATCATGTCAAAGTCCTGGAATAAGAGATAGAGTAACTCAGGAATAAATACTTGAAAAAAATGACTGAAATTTTCCAAAATTTCCAAAGACAAAATTACAATCAAGAAGAACAACAAACACTAAGCAGAGTAAGCAGAAAGAAATCCATATCCAGATATATCACAATTAAACTGCTGTAACCAAAGACAAGAAAATATCTTGAAAGCAGCCAAAGAAAAATGATGCATGACATTAGAGAATAACAATTTAAATGACTACAACTTTCCCATCAGAAACAATCAAAGCCTCTTCTGAAGTGCTGGAGGAAAAAAAAAAGACTACCAGTCTGAAATTCTATATTCAGCAAAAATATTATTTAGGAATTAAGGTCATAAAGACATTCTCAG
Organism: Macaca nemestrina; assembly: GCF_043159975.1. Classification (NCBI taxonomy): domain Eukaryota; kingdom Metazoa; phylum Chordata; class Mammalia; order Primates; family Cercopithecidae; genus Macaca; species Macaca nemestrina. Next base: position 143,911,000 of record NC_092126.1, on the reverse strand, counting down.
ATGAAGGAAAACTAGAAGAATCTGTAGCCAGCAGATGTGCTCCAAAAGAAATGTTAAAGGAAGTTCTCCAGGCAAAAGAGAAACTACCAGAGGGAAAGCTGGGACTTTAAAAATGAAGAGAAATCAAAAGAAATGGTAAATACCTGGGTAAATATAACAAACTCTTCTCCCCTTAAATACTTCAAAATGTTTGATGGCTGAAAGGAAAAAATTTTTTTTTCAAAGAAAAGGTAAAATTCCACATTAGTGTGGTTTTCAATTTATGTAGGTATACGTATTAGTACATTTTCGCACTGCTGATAAAAACATATCCAAGACTGGGTAATTTACAAAAGAAAGAGGTTTAATGGACTTAACAGTTCCACGTGGCTGGGGAAGCCTCACAATCATGGTGGAAGGCAAGCAGGAGCAAGTCACATCATACATGGATGGGAGCAGGCAAAGAGAGAGCTTGTGTAGAGAAACTCCCATTTTTAAAACCATCAGATACTATCAGGAGAACAGCGTGAGAAAGATCCGCCCCATAATTTAATCACCTCCCACTGGGTTCCTCCCATGACACATGGGTCAAAAAATTAGCCCCCATGTTCCCCCTCAAAGAAGAAGAAAAAGAACCTAATAAAAAGCCCTCACCCAGTGAAAGGCCCTGGGACCCCCTATCATGCACACCCCCTCCATACATCTCACAAAATAGTGGACAGCAAGATCAAGGGACAGCAGGAGGGTTAGAGGAAGACAGACCTGGAGACCACAGGAGAGCCAAACCAACTCCTCCTTTAAATCCTTATCCAAATTTAAGAAAATAATTAGAACAGTGTCAGAGGGATACTGAGAACTTCTCTATCCCTTCCACACAGCAGGAATCTAGCAATGTTCCCTCTTAGGGAAGTTCCCATGGGACTGGGAGAGATTGGCTTTGTAAATGCTCCTCTTACAAGTACTGAAGTTAGGAATTTCAAGAAGGAAATGAAATCACTCCAACAAGATCCCCTCAGTTTAGTAGACCAGCTGGACCAATTCGTAGGACCCAGCTTTTATACCTGGGCTGAAATTATGTCTATCATGAATAGCCTATTCACAGGAGAAGAAAGGGGAATGATTAGGAGAGCGGCCATGACCATCTGGGAGAGGCAACATCCTCCTGGGCAAAAAGTCTTGCCAGCTGAACAAAAATTTCCAAATGTGGATCCCAAATGGGATAATAATAATCCCAGGGACCAAGCCCAAATGCAGGACCTCAGAGAATAATTAAAGGGATCAGAGAGTCCACTCCTAGGACACAAAATGTCTCAAAGGCACTCGAGATTCAACAAGAAAAAGAGAAAACTCCCTCCGCATTCCTGCAGAGGCTCAAAAATCACGTGAGAAAATTAGATCTGGAGAACCCGGTAGGGCAAGGCCTTTTGAAGGTTAACTTTGTAACAGAGAGCTGGCCTGACATTACAAAAAAATTAGACAAGATTGATGGATAGAATAAAAAACCAATTAAGGAATTATTCAGGGAAGCTCAGAAGGTCTCTGTAAGGAGAGAGGAAAAGAAGCCGAAACAAAAAGCAAAAATCATGGTTTCCACTGTGGAAGAGGTAGTCAGAAAAACGTTAAATCAAAATCTCCCTCGAAGGAGAGAAGGGAATGATACGTTCTGACACAGAGAAAGAAGGGAAATGCAGGAAAAAATTCCTAAGACTATGAGTGGATGTTACAAATGTGGAAAGCCAGGGCATTTTAAGAGAGAATGTCCTGAATAGAAAAAAAAACCACAACAGCAAAGACTTGGCACCAATCCAAATGTCCATCAATGATAGACTGGATTAAGGAAATGTGGCATATATACACCATGGAATACTATGCAGCCATAAAAAAGGATGAGTTCATGTCCTTTGTAGGGACGTGGATGAAGCTGGAAACCATCATTTTGAGCAAACTATCGCAAGGACAGAAAACTAAACACCACGTGTTCCCACTCATAGGTGGGAACTGAACAATGAGAGCACCTGGACACAGGGTGGGGAACATCGGGGCCTGTCGTGGGGTTGGGGGAGGCACAGCATTAGGAGATATACCTAATGTAAATGACGAGTTAATGCTGACACCAACATGGCACATATATACCTATGTAACAAACCTGCATGTTGTGCACATGTACCCTAGAACTTAAAGTATAAATCGAGAAAAAAAAAAAATCCCCCTCATGACCATTAATGAAGACTAGTGGGGTCAGGGGTTCCTTCTGAGTAGGTCCCACTAGGAACCCTTGATAAATTTGAAGGTGGGACCTGAGGAAAAAGAAGGCACATTTTTGGTTGATACTAGGGCGGCCTACTCCTCCATAATTCACCAACCAAGGGGTACAGAACTAAGGAAAAATTGACAGTATCAGGGATTAAAGGGGAGAGATCTCAGGTTCCAGCATTCAAGAAAATGTTAATTAGATTGGGACCAGAACAAATTGAGGGGTCACTCTTATATGTTCCCAAAGCAGGAACTAATCTCCTGGGTGGAGACCTGATTGTGAGATTGGGTTTAGAATTAGGAATACAGGCAGGACAAATAAAAGTAATAATGGGCCTCCTAACAGAGGAGGAAGAAAGACAAAATAATCCCCATGTGTCAGTTAGAAAAAGGCAACAGGGGAGGGTTAAAAATCACACCCTTACAGATTGAACTAAAACAACCAGGAGAAGTAGTTTGCAGAAAACAATATCCCATTTCCACTGAAGAGAGAAGAAGGCTCCAACCAGTAATAGAGGGATTAATTAAAGATGGACTATTAGAATCCTGCATGTCACCATACAATACTCCAATTCTCCCAATCAAAAAGCCTCATGGGTCATACAGATTGGTGCAAAATCTAAAGAATATTAAATGAAATTGTCCAGACCTGCCACCCTGTGGTAACTACACCCTCCTTCGTAAGACGCCCTATGAACATAAGTGGTTCAGTGTGGTGGATGTAAAAGATGCATTCTGGGCATGTCCCCTAGACCTTAGGAGTAGGGACCTCTTTGCCTTTGAACAGGAAAACCCTGTAACTGGGAGAAAACAACAATACCACTGTACTGTGCTGCAAGAAGGCTTCAAGGAAGCCCCAAACTTATTTGGTCAAGTCTTAGAAAAAGTCCTGGAGGAATTCCAACCTTTCAGGGGAACCCAGTTGTTACAATATGTTCATGATCTTTTAATTTCTGGGGAGAGGAGGGCCAAGGTATCAGAAATCACTATAATAATTTCCTAGGAGACAGGGGATTACAAGTCTCTAAAAACAAATTGCATTCTGTAGAAAAAGAAATTAAATATTTAGGATACCTGATTAGTGAAGGAAGGAGCAGAATAAACCCAGAGAGAATATCAGGAATAGAGGGTCTACCTTTTCCTAAGACAGAGAGAACTCTGAAAATTTTTAGGTTTAACTGGCTACTGTAGGTTATGGATTAACTCATAGGCTCAAAAGACAAAGATTCTGTATCTGAAACTACTAGAGGAGGAACCTGATTCCTTGCAATGGTCCCCAGAAGAAATTCAGGCAGTGAAAGAGCTAAAGCAGGCCCTCACTACAGCCCTGGCCCTAGTCCTCCCATCTTTAGAGAAATCACTTCATCTGTTTGTAACAGTAGACCAGGGCATGCCCCTAGCGGTGCTCACTCAAACCTGGGGAGGGAAGAGGCAACATGTTGCTTTTGTCTCCAAGCTTCTTGATCCTGTCTCTCTTGTGGGTAGCCCAAATGTATGCAAGCAGTAGCTGCCACAGCCCTGCTGGTTGAGGAGAGTCGAAAGCTATCCTTTGGTGGGGCCCGAATAGTAAGCCAGGTCAGGAATATATTAAATCAAAAAGATGGCTACTAGATTCTCAGATTCTAAAATATGAAGTCATACTACTAGAAAAAAAAGATTTGGTCATAACAACAAATACTTGCCTGAATCCAGCCAGTTTCTTGTACAAAGGAGAGGAGAACAAAGAGTCATCAGATCATAACTGCTTAGGTATCACTGAATATCAAACCAAAGCTAAACCTGCCCTTAGCGAAGCTCCACAACATGATGGGATAAGGCTGTTTGTGCATGGGTCTTCCCGAGTGATAGATGGCAAGAGACATAATAGTTATGCTGTCACTGATAGATATAAACACTCCTTATCTGAGAAAGGTAGATTACCTAATGGTTGGTTGGCCCAAACCTGTGAATTATATGCTTTTAACCAGGCTCTAAAGCTCCTTGAAGGCCAAGAAAGTACTATATTTACTAATTCTAAATATGCCTATGTGGTGGTACACACTTTTGGAAAAATCTGGACAGCGCAGGGCCTAACAAATAGTAGGGGGAAAGAACTGGCACATGGGGAACTGGTCAAACAGGTTTTAGAAAGCCTCCGGCTTCCAGCAGAGGTTGCCACAGTTCACATAAATGGTCATCAGAAAGGTAACACCATAGAAGCCGTAGGAAACAGGCTTGCAGATAAAGCTGCTATGCAAGCCTCCCTGGAGGAAGAAATTAGACTATTTAGCCTGATCCCAGACATCCCTAAGGTAGTATTAAGGCCCCAGTTTACCAGAGAGGAGAAGGAAGAATTAGGATAGGGGTCACACAAACTGAAAATGGGAAATGGGTACTTCCTGATGGGAGAGAAATAAGTAAACCCCTGATGAGAGAACTAATGTCTATATTACACAAAGGGAGTCATTGGGGACCCCAGGCTCTGTTTAATACAATACATAAGAATGATGAGTGTATAGGGAGTTATACTTTCGATAAACAAGTACATGAAAGCTGTGTAACTTGTCAAAGGATACACAAAAAGGTGATTAGTAAACAGGCCACAGGAGGAAGACCTCCCAGACTAAGACCATTTAAAAGCATTCAAGTAAATTTCACAGAAATGCCCAAAGTAGGAAAACTAAAAGTATTTACTGGTGATCATAGATCACCTTTCTGGCTAGGTCCTGGAAGTCTTTCCACTCCCAACAGCCACTGCCGGGAATGTAGTCACAATAAAATTAGAACAGAATGTACCTAGATTTGGCCTAGTGGAAAATATTAATTCAGACAATGGGAGCCACTTTACCTCAAGGGTGTTAAGGGGAATTATGGAAGGTTTACAAATTAGATGGGATTATCACACTCCTTGGTATCCCCCTTCCTCTGGAAAGGTAGAAAGAATGAATCAAACTCTCAAAAAGCATTATCACCAAACTAATATTAGAAACCAAAATGCCTTGAACGAAATGTCTCCCAACAGCACTCCTCAGAATTAGGACAGCCCCAAGAAAAGACTTGGGATTGTCCCCCTACAAGTTATTATATGGGCTCCCATATTTGGGCAGAGCTACAGATCTTCCTACTTTGGAAACCAAGGATCAATTCTTAAGAAATTACATACTGGTCATATCCTCTACCCTGTCATCCCTTAGGTTAAAAGGACTTCTGACTCAAACTCTGCCTCTTGAGTTCACAGTTCACCACTTCCACCCTGGTGACATGGTGCTGATTAAGACTTGCAAAGAAGACAAGTTCCACCCAAGCTGAGAAGGTCCCTATGAAGAAGTGCTCCTAACCACTGAGATGGCTGTGCGAACAGCTGAACAGGGGTGGACCCACTGTACTCAAGTCAAAGGACTGGTAAAAGAGACCTCGGAAGGGAGGGAAAAAGACCAGTGGAAAGTGCACAGGTCACCGGAGGAACCCTTAAAGTTAACTCTGAGAAAAATCTAAAAAGAAAACATGGGCTGGCCCCATTTCTAGAAATTAATATAGCTGAGATGGTCTACCACACAAAGAGCAGAAGGTCAAAATGGAAACTGGCAGGGGATTCCTCCCTACCCAATCAGGTTTGTAATCTATGTAACCAAGATGGTAGCACCCCAGATTATAAGATTTGATGGCTGCCAGGTCTCACCTTGTGGGAATTTTGAAAATCAGAGATCTCTCTCGCAGGTGAATAAATATCTTTGCCCTGAACCAGATACAGATTACAGTAGGGCATTACCACGCCCCAGCTGGGATGATGTATGGTGAACCACACAATTCAGGGTTGGACAGTAAACACGGGGTGGGTAACTCCAAGCTGAAGACACTTAAAGAATAAACTACATCTGTCCAACGGCTCCTTGCCAAATGACTGCCAAAATTTAGAATGCAATCCTATACTCATCACCATTAGCAATCCAGCCGTTCTAGGCCAAGAACCAAAAGTAGCGTCTCAGGTATATACGTTAGGGGCAGACATCACAGCGAAAGACCCCGTAGGGTGATTTGTTCTCAAACTAATCAAAAACTCAATGTCCCATTTGCCTGGAACTACCCCAACTCCAGACCCTAATAAACACTTTAGTCTGCCAAATAATAACCCTAAAAGGGTAAAAATAAATTGAAGTAAAGGATTTAAGGCAAACTTTAGAAATTGAGACAGGGTACAGGGATGTAAATGCCTGGGTCAGACGTATCAAATTTTCGGTACAAGCCCTCAACAAGAGTGACTGCTGTGCGTGTGCTGCAGGAGGACCTCAAGCACGGGTGGTTCCATTTCCCCTAGGATGAGATACCGATCCTGAAGAAATGGATTACATGCTGGCTCTATACCAGGACAAAGATGCATGGGAAAATAAGGTTTGTAAGAGTCTGTCACTGCTCTGTCCCACATTGCAGAGGTCAGATCCCAAAGCAATCCCCTCATTCTCTCCAGGGAATATGAACCACTCCTCTTGCCTCTCTAGATAGGGGGCAGAGTTCAATAAGCCCATGGGAAAACTCTCAGTTTGTACCCACATCCTAAATATCACTGGTAAGTCAGGCAATGGCAATCACTCAGCTCTCCATATACCCCAGGCTAACCTCTGGTGGTACTGTGGGAAAAGGAACCTCCGCAACTTGTTACCATCCAACTGGACTGGGACTTGTGCTGTAGTCCAAGTGGCCATTCCCTTCTCCCTGGCATTCCATAAGATACCCGAAAACACATGTGGCCACTGACAGCAGAGAGATATGACAAACTCTTTTAATCCCAATATATGTGTTGACTCAATAGGAGTCACTAGGGGGGTGCTGAATAAATTTAAGGCCCAAAACCAAATAGTTGCTGGGTTTCAGTTAGCACTCTTCTGTGGTCAGCTATTAATAACAATGTGAACTGAATTAACTACATCTATTATAATCAATAGAGAGTCATCAATTATACTCAGGATGCCCTCAAAGGGGTGGCTAGCCAGTTAGACGCCACCAGCCGAATGGCCTGGATAAACAGGCTTGCCCTGGACATAATACCAGAAAAAGGGGGTGTATGTGTTATGCTGGGTGGGAAACGTTATACTTTCATTCCCAACAATACTGCCCCAGATGGGACCATCACAAAAGCTTTACAAGGACTGACAACTCTAGCCAACGAACAGGCAGAAAATGCTGGAATGAATAACCCATTTACGGGTTGGCTAAAAGGTTGGTTTGGAAAACGGAAAGGCATGGTGGCTTCAGTCCTTACATCTCGCATAATTGTAGCAGGAGTCTTAGCAGTGGGATGTAGTATTATCTTGTGTGTGAGGGGACTAGCACAGAGATTAATTAAAACAGCTATTAATAAACAAATGTCAATAAGTTACCAGCAAAATAACCTGTTACTATTAGAAACCAAAATAAACTCACTCTCATATAAGGAAGAAAGTAAACGACTTCTAAAGCAATTTGAGGACCAAAACGGTTTAAATGAAAATGAGACCAAAGGAAGTAAACAGAAAAGGAAGGAAAAGAAGGAAATTTGTGAGAAAACATTTTAAGTGGTCCATTTTCAAGGCATAATAAATCTAAGTACTGTAAGTCAGCCTGTAGATGTAACAAACCGCACAGCTCATGCACCTAGAAGGTTATGATAAGCGAACAGAATGTAGGGGAGGGGTCAGCCCCTAAAACGGGAGAAAGTTTCATTATTGGGAAATCGAAACTGAAGTGGGGAAAGGGACCAGAGTATAACCTTATAAGGGGGATAATAAAACTTTAGGCAATGTCCAGGAAGACTGTAACCCCACAGTACTCAACCAGTGAGGAACAGGGGGAGGGACTTGCATGCTAGGAAATAAATTAAATGTTGTAACTGTCCCCGGTGTGACCGCCTATCAAACACCAGATCTTGCAAGACCGTCATTAAAAGTCTCGCTTCCGCTGTTCTTCATGTCTCCGAGTCCAGTCTTTGGGTTTGGATGGGTAAATGTGTGTTTCTCACAGGCATGAACCAACATCCCACCAGAATGTTATTGGTGGTAACCTGTCATGGTTTCTTTGAGCCCCAGGAACCATTATTATAGCCTAGAATTTTCAGATTACAACAAATCACAGCTCCACACATACGGCTGCACACATACGGTCCCTCAGGGCATATTTTCCCTATGGACTGTACCCCTAGTTCAGTTTTAAGCAATCTGGAAACCTGCTCCAACATTCACTAGAGAATTAAAGACTAATGTGTTGAAATTTTTCAAAAACAAAAAAAACACCAAGAAGGTGTATTAGTCTATTCTCATGCTGCTAATAAAGACATACCCGAGACTGGTAATTTATAAAGGAAAGAGGTTTAATCGACTCACAGTTCCACAGGGCTGGGGAGGCCTCACAATCATGGCACAAGATGAAGAAAGAGTAAAGGGACTTCTTAATGGTGACGAGCCAGAGAGAAATGAGAGCCAAGCGAAAGGGGTTTCCCCTTACCACGAAACCATCAGATCTTGTGAGACTTATTCACTACCTCAAAAACAGTATGGGGAAAATCATCCCCATGATTCAGCTCTCTCCCACCGGGCCCCTCCCACAACATGTGGGAATTATGGGAGCTATAATTCAAGATGAGATTTGGGTGAGGACACAGCCAAACCATATCACAAGGCTTTGTTCCCTACGAACCAACAGGAGAGCATTATTTTTAAACACTGCCACACATGCTCCCCAAAGTGAGGAACAAAAACGAATCACATCCTGTGTAGTGAGAAGCTATCCTGACCATTGCTAGCTCTGAAAGAATATAACAGAAAGACCTAGGAGCCCTGCAAGCCTTGCACTGCATACCACCCTAATTTCTTTCAGACAGGACACCCTGCAGGAATTGAACTGAATCATTTAGAATTCCCAGATCCAATATCATCCATTAACTGCTTCTGCTTCCCGTTCAGCTCCATTTCTCTAAGGGAAATTACACAGGAGTTCTTCTGGGCCATGAAGAAATACAGCTGATGACAACCACTCTACAATATTCTGGGTCTGCATCATTCTACTTCCAGGGAAATAAACTTCACTGCTTACTGAAACTGCAGCGTCCATCAGTGGCCATTTAGGTCTGCAACTAAACAAATGTCAAAGATGTTACTGAGAAGTTACCCAGAAACACTTGTCTGCAAGGCTCCTAATGACAATCAGATCGTTTGTATTAAGAGTAAAAAAACTTATAAATGTGACCAAGGATTATAGCGTATAATGCCAGGTGACAACATCTCCATAACCCCTTATCAGCTCTTTTCTACCTGGAAGATAAATGAAGCCCCTAAAATTCTATTCCACAGGTATATCATAAGATAAACAGGTAATCCTCCCTTTAAAGACTATCTTTAAAGACTGCTAGCCAAAGCATAGCAGAGGCAAGAAAATGTTTACAAACACTGTTTTGCCTGTTAGACTCTAGAGGAAGCAAACCATGGCACCTGTCATTGGATACATTAAAGCCAAGATTTTACCTTCTTAGTCCTTTAGTGCCTACTTCTAACATTCTGCCTCACAATTTTGCAACTTCACCTCCCGAACTAATAGTATCATATGGATTGTCTTGTGTTCCCCTCCACTGTAAAAAATTCAGTAACACTTTACTTTTTAAAATATTATTAATAATACCCTAAAATCATTTTAAACCACAGAGTATGGAATCTTTTAGCTGTTTGCTTATCTATCAGTAGAGACATCTCTGCTTCCACCCTTCTCAGGTGATCCTGGCAGTACAGTGGTGTGGCTGCCGAGAATGCCATGGGCTGAATACATTCCTTCAATGGCTCTTCCACACTGCAGCTCTCTCTGGGTATTACTGAAGAAACAGTAAGCACTGTAAAGCCATTCCATTAGCCCAGTCAGTGCTTTTGACATTGTTTCACAGTGAAACTCAACTCTTAAAATGATGGACAGTCATAAAATACTGAGTCACTGCGCACTTCTCAGGTTCCAAACTGCAGTGCCTTCTAGATAGTAAAATCATTATTTATTCAGCAGCTGCCTAAAATTCCACTTACTATCATCAGGGTGGGGAGTTTGGCAGGTGCAGTAAGCGCAGTAAGAAGCTGGAGTGACAAGAATGTTTTTCAATCACATGTGATGACTGCATCAACAATACATCCTTATTATTAGCTAGGCTATATGTAATTGGCTTACACTATTTAAAAATAATAATGATAACGGCTCAACATTACTCATTTTACTCTGCCCTCGTATTACAGAAAAGAAAACTTGACGTCAAGGTCACAAGGTCACATACACACAGCTAAATAGTGGCAAAACTGGAATTTGAACCTAAGTTTAAACTTAAAAGCCCTAAAAGTGATTTTCCACTTTAGTGTAATGCCTCAGGCATTTGGCAGTTATTTGCTGGCAAACGAATGAGAGTCATTAAGCTTGAAGCCAATGTTAGACTGCTGAACAACAAAATACAAACTCCATGATAAATTGAGAGGTTGTAAATAGATGCTCTGCTAGTCTTCTACTCCAGTAAAAAAAAAAAACAAAAAAATTAGAGCAATCACTATCTCTTCCACCAAGCCAAAACTATTAACTACAACCAAACTTATCAGCAGAAGAAAAACCCAAATAAACCAGCAAATTTTTCACCAAGTGCCCCTAACATCCTAGCACATCTAGGATGGGTTATGGCAAAAAACAACAACAACAACAACAAACTGTCATTTTAGTTTCTCTCACAGAATGACACAAAACCTTCAAGAATCAGAAACCATTAAAAAATCACAATAATAAGCAAAGAAAGGAGATTTAAAGTGAAGAAGAATCAGAATCAGAAACCAGGCTAGGCACAGTGGTTCATGCCTGTAATCCCAGCACTTTGAGAGGTTGAGGTGGGAGGATCACTTGAGGCCAGGAGTTTGAACCAGCCTGGGCAACATAGTGACATCCTGTCACCACAAAAAATAAAAAGTTTTTAAAAATTAAAAAAAGGGCTGGGCATGGTGGCTCACGCCTGTAATTCCAGCACTTTGTGAGAGGCCAAGGCGGGTGGATCATTTGAGATCAGGAGTTGGAGACCAGCCTGACCGACATGGTGAAACCCTGTCTCTACTAAAAATATAAAAATTACCCAGGTATGGTGGTGCATGCCTGTAGTCCCAGCTAGTTGGGAAGTTGAGGCAGGAGAATTGCTTGAACCCAAGAAGCAGAGGTTGCAGTGCACCAAGATCGCACCACTGCACTCCAGCCTGGGTGACAGAGTGAGAGTCTATCTCAAAAAAAAAAAAAGAGAGAGAATTAAAAACTGGTCCCTTGTGCCCAGTACACTTCTACTCTGAAACTCAGGAACCTTTCATTACCTTCTGAAATTGAATTCCTACTCAGTGCTCACCTGAAAGGTGAGGGGGTTCCACTTCATCTGGCATCCAGTAGAGCACGATCCTGCCCTAACCCCCGAACATCACATCAACCTACCACCTAAGGAGTACTCATTCTATGCCAGTCACTGTGCTGACTGTCTTACCTCACCATGAGCTCATGGGGCAACTATTCTCATGCCCAAATCACCAATGAGGAAACTGAAGCTTTGAGGAGGTCACAGAATTCTGGCATATCCAGAATTTAAATTTAGGCCTGCCTGATCCCACATACTTAAACATTACCCTATACTGCTTTACTCTATTTAAGTCAACAATGACAGAGTAGTAGGCACACTGCTTCATTTAAAGGCCATAAATACTGAAAGGGAGGCTGTAGTCTGAAGGTAGAGACCAATGAACAGATAATTTGCACAAATAAATATAATTGTGATCAAGTGCTGTGAGAAGAGTTAGGGCAAAGTTATACGGACCTGGGACCTGAATGATGAGTAAGACAGTGCCATCTAGGGGGAAAGGAGTAGCAACGGACAGGTATCACAGGCAAAGAAAATCAATTGGTATCTTGGGCATCTCGTTCTCCATCATTACCACAGTCTAATATTTACTTCAAAGGCCTACTTCCTCTATCCTTCTGCCCACAGCCATTCTGCTGTAATTTTCACTAGCTAATTTAAATCCTCTTTCCAAACCCTGCCAGAATAAATACTACACTTTATAAATGTTCCTAGGAAAGAAAACATAGGGTAGTACTAAACAGCCAGTACAGCAGACTTAAAACATCTGGCACAAAGAGCCAAAGAAAGCAAAAAAAAAAAATGCACATGGAACACCACAAGGTCATGCCCAATTTCCAAACTAATTTCAGTTACAGGAGGCGGAAGAATTAGATTTATCAGGAGTCAAAGCAAGATCCTAAAGGATTTGTAAAAATGGAACCCAGATTCCTCATAATTCATCTATTTTATGGAATAGGACACTTCAGGCTGAATTGGAAATGAATTTCAGACCCAAATGACAATTAACTGTGTCACTTAATCTTTATATCTTATATAAATCAATAAATGTCTACTTAAAACAAGGGGGTCAAAAGAATAATATAATGCCTTAAGTGAAAACATTGTATAAAATAATCAAGTTCACTTGAACCCAGGAGGCAGAGGTAGCAGTGAGCCAAGATCATGCCACTGCACTCCAGTCTGTGCAACAGAACAAGACCCTATCTCAAAAATATATATATAATAATAATAATAGGCCAGATGTGATGGCTCATGCCTGTAATCCCAGCACTTTGGAAGGCCAAGGCGGGTGAATTGCCTGAGCTCAGGAGTTCAAGACAAGCCTGGGCAACACGGTGAAACCCTGTCTCTACTAAACTACAAAAAAATTAGCCACGCAGGGCAGCATGTGCCTGTAATCCCAGCTAATCCAGAGGCTGAGACAGGAGAATCGCCTGAACCTGGGAGGCAGAGGATGCAGTGAGCCAAGATCGCGCCACTGCACTCCAGCCTGGGCGACAAAGCAAGACCCCGTCTCAAAAAAATAATAATAATAGGCCGGGCGCAGTGGCTCACGCCTGTAATCCTAGCACTTTGGGAGGCCAAGGTGGGCGGATCACAAGGTCAGGAGTTTGAGACCAGCCTGGACAATATGGTGAAACTCCATCTCTACTAAAAATACAAAAATTAGCTGAGCTTGGTGGCGTGCACCTGTTATTTCAGCTACTTGGGAGGCTGAGGCAGGAGAATCGTTTGAACCTGGGAGGTGGAGGCTGCAGTGAGCTGAGACTGCACCACTGCACTCCGGCCTGGGTGATACAGTGAAACCTCGTCTCGAAAAAATAATAATAATAGTAATAATTAAGTAAGCCAGGCACAGTGGCTCATGCCTGCAATCTCAGCACTTAGGGAGGCTGAGGCAAAGAATTACTTGAACCCAGAAGGCAGAGGCTGCAGTGAGCCAAGACTGCAGCACTGCAGACTCCAGTCTGGGCAACAGAGTGAGACTGTCTCAAAAAAAAAAAAAAAAAAAAAGATCAGGTGTGTTTCATTAATTAAATGAAATAATTTTTACTGAATGCTCTTTGTATTGGAAATGGGAGGAAACGACGATTACATAAAATAGGACGTCCAGGAACTAACTCTATGTTAACTAGCCTAAAGAACAACATAGTAGGCCAGGCGCGGTGGCTCATGGCTGTAATCCCAACACTTTGGGAGGCTGAGGTGGGCAGATCACCTGAGGTCAAGAGTTCGAGACCAGCTGGCCAACATAGCAAAACCCCGTCTCTACCAAAAATACAAAGGTTAGTCAGGCGTGGTGGTGCGTGCCAGCAGTCCCAGCTACTCTGGGAGGTGAAGGCACGAGATCACATGAACCTGGGAGGCAGAAGCGGAGGCTGCAGTGAGCTGAGATCGCGCCACTGCACTCTTGCCTGGGAGACAGAGCGAGACTCCATCTCAACAGAAAGAATGACATAGTGAAGGTGGAACAGCCATTTCCTAACTTGTTTTATGGTAATGTTCCAAATGAACTGCTATCTGTGAGTGCTATAAATCCATTATTAGACTGCTCTGAGTCTCTAAGCAGGTATCAAAGAACCTAACTGGGCTATGAGGGCCAAGGATCGCACTTTGTCTTTTCAACCACACAGTAAAACGATCAGTAATGTAATCTGAGTAGAAGAAAAATGATACTCTAACACTATCTACATGTTTACCTGGCACCAAAGAAAAATCCCAACTTAAATCTCAAGAAATCAAATATCCTTTGGGTTTAAAGCACACAAATTACACCTAGAAAATTTTCTCTTCAGTGGAAAGTCACTTTACAAACCTAAGCCAGGCACTTTCCAGAAATAGAAAAATTACTCTTTGAATTAGATAGCAAAGGTTTCCCAGCCTGCAAATGAATCTGAGCCACTCTGAATATACAGCCTTCATCCCAGCTATTAAAGACCTCTTCTGGGCAGCCTGCATTCTGGCCACAGATTAATGTACATAAGTACCACAAATAAATCAAGATAGCCCAACAGCAATTCTGAGGAGTGGAGAACATTCTGCCTAGTCCTTGTGTCCAAAACATTGGCAAAATGAGTAATCAGCAGGGTACAGGTAAGTGACAGCAATCAGTAGAAATGAAAGATCCCACAACTCACTTTTTTGAAGAGAAACTAGGAATGGATCTCAACTACTTCCTATATCTCTTACTACTCCTCAAGACAAAATTAGGAGTAGGATGAAATATTAATTCTCAGTTTTTGTACCACTGAACTTAAATATAGCATTCATAGCCTGTCATTTCCAACCAGCAATCCCTTTATATCATAATTATGTAATACTTTTTTTTCCAGGGGGTGGGGGGTGGTATGCAGCTCAGGGGAGACCTGGTCTCACTCTGTCACCCAGGCTGGAATGCAGTGGCACTATCATGGCTCACTGCAGCCTTCTGGACTCAAGCCATCCCCTTACTATCTCAGCCTCCCCAGTAGCTAGGACCACAGGCACGCAGCAGCACATCCAGCTAATTTTTTTTATTTTTTTATTTTTTGTAGAGACCAGAGTTTCACTATGTTGCCCAAGCGGGCCCTGAATTCCTGGGCTCAAAAGATCCACACCCTTCTTAGCCTCCCAAAGTGCTGGGGTTACTGACATGAGCCACCATGCCCAGCCTATAATACAATTTATACTCAAATAATCCCTTTTTCTTCTAAACCCATTCTTTCTTCTCCACCCTGTAAGTGCTATTTGCTGATGGCACAACCATATTCCCCACCATTCAATCAAATCCTTAAAAGGGTCTTTGCAAATTCCCCTTTGTCCTGTACATCTGACTTAATTGCTAATTTGTACTCATCCTACTTCCATAATAATGTGTGCCTTTCCCCTCCTCCCCAGCTGCCTCCCTCAATGTCTCTCAACCAGACCTCTGTAATAACCTTGTAACCAATTTCCTTGTGGATGGTCTCTATTGCTGCTAAATTAATCCTTTGGAAACAAAGGTCTTATCTCATTCCTCTGAATAAAAACTTTCAGTGGCTCTCCATGCCTAATGTCATACTCAGTCAAGGCCTGAATGGGAGTATGACTGAATCTACTTTTCCAGTCTTTGTTTCTTTTTCCTTCACTAAGGTTATGCCTAATCCAACAAAAAAAATTTACTTCCCTCAGCTGTGCCTTTGCTTTTCCCACTGTTCCTGCTTGAATGTCTTTTTTTCCCCACATGATACCGGAAATTCCAAAAGGGCAAGAACACTGTCTGCTTTGCTCCCCATTATATTCATGCTGCCCAAAACACTGCTTGACATATCTGTTGAATAAATGAAATTCCTCTACTCTTACAACCCAGCTCAAAAGCCACTCCTGCCACTGTCCAATCAAAACTTAGCAAACAGCCTTACTAAAGAAAACTCCTCCAATGTCTTAATGGGGTGGGGTCAGGGGAGAATTCCAAAAGCATTTTGTATCAATCTCAAGGCACTTAATATTCCTATCCTATACATGGCACAAACCCTACCATAAATGACCTTGTCTAGTACATTCATAAGTTATCTATCACAATGCCTTGCACACAGTTTAAGCATGCATAGAATAGATACACTTCGCTATTATTATTCATTCATTCATTTATTCAGTATTTAAAGAGCTTGTCATGTGGCAGGGACTGTTCTTAGCACTGGCGTACAGCATTGTAAAATATGATAAAGCCTTGCCTCTGTGAAAAGGGGCAAAGAATATTAGAAACAAGAGAACAAGATAATTTCTGATGGTTAAAAATAATGAGAGGGGCCGGGTGCAGCGGCTCATGCCTGTAATCCCTGCACTTCGGGAGGCCGAGGTGGGTGGATCACCTGAGGTCAGGAGTTTAAGACCAGTGTGGCCAACATGGTGAAACCCCCCGCATCTGTACTAAAAATACAAAAATTATCTAGGCATGGTGGCACGTGCCTGTAGTCCCAGCTACTCAGGAGGCTGAGGCAGAAGAATGGCTTGAACTTGGGAGGCAGAGGTTGCAGTGAGCCGAGTTCGCGCCATTGCACTCCAGCCTGGGTGACAGAGTGAGACTCTGTCTCGGAAAAAAAAAAAAAAAAAAATTAAAAAAAAATTTTTTTTTTAAATAAGATAGAAATAAGAAAGCCCAAAGCTAGAAACAAAATACCTAAATTATGAAGGTGAGAAATGTAGGTTTCCTTTCTTTTCCTAGATTTTCCTCTGATAAGAACTATTTACAAATGATGAAGCCCATGTATTGGCATTAAAACATTCTCTGGACAAAATGAGCTTTCAAGAAAACAGTGGCCAGGCACGGAGGCTCACACCTGTAATCCCAGCACTTTGGGAGGCTGAGGCGGGCGGATCACAGGAGTTTGAGACCAGCCTGGCCCACATGGTGAAACCTCGTCTCTACTAAAAATACAAAAATTAGCTGGGTGTAGGGGCGGGTACCTGTAGTCCTAGCTACTCGGGAGGCTGAGGCAGGAGAATCACTTGAACCCCCGTGCCACTGCATTCCCAGTGTGGATGACAGAGTGAGAGACTCTGTCTCAAAAAAAAAAAAAAAAAAAAAGAGTGAAGAAAAGGCAGGCAACGTATCTAATCTAGATTTTAAGCAACCTCATTCTTAACATTATGCTACATTTTGCATACTGAAGTAAGAATATAGGTTCATAGGCTGGGTATGGTGGCTCACGCCTAGGCTGAGGCAGGCAGATCACTTGAGGTCAGAAGTTTGAGACTCGCCTGGCCAACATAGCGAAACCCCATCTCTACTAAAAATACAAAAAATTAGCCAGGCATGGTGACGCACGCCTGTAATCCCAGCTACTGGGGAGAGGCTGAGGCAGGAGAATCACCTGAACCCAGAAGGCCGAAGTTACAGTCAGCTGAGATCACACCACTGCCCTTTACTGGGCAACAGAGCAAGATTCCATCCCCTCACCTGCCCCCCCACAAAAAAAAAAACACAAGCAAGCAGCATCCCACTATAATAGGTCCAAGATTAGGTAAGGATTATATTGAAACATATCAGGGTTATGGAATATGCAATCTACCAATACTTTTAAAACAAAACAGTAGCATGATAACTAAAGGGGATAAGCTATATTTATATTTACATGGCTTCCCTGGGAAGGTCAACAAAAAAGAACTATGGTCTCAGGGGCAAGCATGGTGGCTCCTGCTTGTAATCTCAGCACTTTGGGAGGCTGAGGCAGGAGAATCTCTTGAGCTCAGGAGTTCCGGGACCAGCCTGGGCAACATAGTAAGATCCAGTCTCTACTAAAAAAAAAAAAAAATAGGGCCAGGTGCGGTGGCTCACGCCTGTAATCCCAGCACTTTGCGAGGCCAAGGCAGGTGGCTCACGAGGTCAGGAGATCGAGACCATCCTAGCTAACACGGTGAAACCCCGTCTCCACTAAAAATACAAAAAATTAGCCGGGCGTGTTGGCAGGCGCCTGTAGTCCCAGCTACTCGGGAGGCTGAGGCAGGAGAATTGCTTGAACCTGGGAGGTGGAGGCTGCAGTGAGCCAAGATCGCACCACTGCACTCCAGCCTGGGTGACAGAGCAAGACTCTGTCTCAAAAAAAAAAAAAAAAAAAAAAAATAATAATAATAATAATAATAATAAAAATACTTTGGGAGGCTGAGGCAGGCAGATCACCTGAGGTCAGGAGTTCAAGGCCAGCCTTGCCAACATGGTGAAACCCTGTCTCTACTAAAAATACAAAAACTAGCTGTGTGTGGTGGCACGTGCCTGTAGTCCCAGCTACTTGGGAGGCTGAGGCAGGAGAATCACTTGAACCCAGGAGGCAGAGGTCACAGTAAGCCAAGATCATGCCACTATACTACAGCCTGGGCGACAGAGCAAGACTCCGTCTGAAAAAAAAAAAAAGAGAGAGAGAGAGACAATGTGGAAAATGTGGCCTCACTATGTTGCCCAGGCTGGTCTTAAACTCCTGGCCTCAAGTAATCCTCCTGCCTCTAACTCCCTAAATGCTGAGATTACAGGCGTGAGCCACCACACCCAGCAGCAAAAATCTTTTTTAAAAAAGTTAGCCAGGCATAGTGACATACGCCTGTGGTCCTTACTACTTGGGAGGCTAAGGTGGGAGGATCTCTTGAGCCAGAGCCCAGCGGGTGGAGGCTGCAATAAGCCATGATCATGCCACTACACTCCAGCATGAGCAACAGAGGAAGAACTTGTCTCAGAAAGAATTATGTTCTCTATAGTTATCAGTCTTGGCAGTTGCTGAAATATAAAAAGGAACTTCTTAAAATGCATTAAACACAAACAGAGCAGTATCTAATAGGATAATTTTAAAATACTGCTTTACTTCATCAACAAAACTATGTATGTCCTAAAAAATACCAGAGGACAAAGTGCTTAACCAAAGTCCAACTTTATACATGAAATCTGTTCAGAATTAGCTGGGTGAGGTGGCAAAAGCCTGTAATCCCACCTACTCGGGAAGCTGAGGCAGGAGAATCGCTTGAACCCAGGAGGTGGAGGTTGCAGCGTGCCAAGACCGTGTCACTGCACTCCAGCCTGGGCAACAAGAGTGAGACTCTGTCTTAAAAAAAAAAAAAAAAAAAACTGTTTAGACCTTCTCAGTGGGAGTACACGCTTTCTGGAAAGCAATTTGGCCATATAACATAATATGCATTTTTGACCCAAAAACACCAACTCTGGAATGCATCCTCAGGAAATGCAGATCAAATTGAGTACAACATGAAAACATAGGAAATCGCTCAAATGTCCATGAGGGAATTACCAAATAGGGTATATCCACAAGACATACCACAATGGAATAAACTATGAAGACATGAAAAATGTTTTAGGTAGAAAAATGCATACACTGTAACAATTAAACCAGAATATAAAGCATTATAAGTAATATTATCTCAGAACTTTTTAAAAGACATCTGGATAGACATATTAAAAAGATAAAAACGAAATGCTTTTAATGTTTATAGTAGTTAATCTTGGATGGTAGAAATAAGTGGCTTCTTCTACTTTATACTATTCTTTTCTTATCTCCACTAATGAGCCTGTATTGTTTTGGTAACACAAAATTTTCAGAAAAAAAATTTTTAAATAATATTTGAGTAACTTTTTTATAGGTTCATTGTATTTTGTATCCATGTTCAGTAACCATCTACTTACTATATCTTTGAAAAACTTAAAAAATCCATTAACTTATGAAATATCTAAGACAGTCATTTAGAATGCATTATTGCACTCTAACAGCTTCTTAATGAGAACATTTGGCTTTCAAGATTCTTGGTCTGCAAGGAAAAACAAGTAACTGGAGAGGGGATGAAGGGTAGAGTACTTTATGGAAGGTAGAGATGTTCCTTTGTAACATGCCTCATTTTCCACAATTTGGAATCTATACTTGAAAACCACCTTATTGGAAGACTAGCTTCTCCAGTAAGTTTCAGATGTGTAAAACACCTAGACTTGAACCACAGCCCATTTTCTTTAAAAATGGTTTTTGCCATTCTTACCTGCCAAGAAATTAAATAATAAGCAATACAATCAAATACAAAATTATTTCTGCTTTTGGTTTTTCTTTTTTTGAGACAGATTTTCACTCTGTGGCCCAGGCTGGAGTGCAGTCGCCCAAATTCGGCTCAACGCAACCTCCGCCTCCCAGGTTCAAGCGATTCTCTTGCCTCAGTCTCCTGAGTAATGCCAAGCTAATTTTTGCATTTTTAGTAGAGACAGGGTTTCACTATGTTGGTCGGGCGGGTCTCAAACTCCTGACCTCATGATCCGCCCGTCTCGGCCTCCTAAAGTGCTGGGATTACAGGCATGAGTCACTGCGCCCGGCCCTCTGCTTTTTAAAGATATTAAAGGTACTTCAACAACTCAACAATGTCTGCGAGCCAGTTATTTAAATATCCAAACATAATATTCCACTCTTACTTTCCACAGATTATCATTCCTTCTCCTAATTCATGTTCATAGATAAATATACAGTCCTCAAATGTTAGTCAATATGCTTAAGATGCCTGGATTTAAAACTCTCTCTACTTTCTAGAGTGACACAGAGTGCTCATTACGTCTGTATTTCTGATTCTATAAAGCAAACATTTTATATACAATACAAAAAGTGCAGCTGATTTTTTAAATTAAATACAAAAAAGATGTTTAATGGATTAAGATCTCCCAATTCACAGTTCTATGGTTCTAACCTCAGCTGGATCTAAAGAGGTGGGAAAAGTAGAAAGTACACTGGTCCCGGATTCTAATTCTATCTCTGCTACTAATTAGCTTTGTTGCCTTAGGAATTCCACTTAACCTCACTGGATCTGCTAGCCACATCTAAAAACTGAAGGTTAAATTAGACTACTTAATTAAGGTTTCTACAAACTCTTTTAAAAATGATTCTAGGTTCATATTTCCACAGTCTTCCCAAATATCTTCTTTTCCTAATTCTCAGCAGTAATAAACTTTTCCTTGGATTAACCTCAGATATCAACAACGCGCAAACGTGTAAACAAATTTTTATACTTCCATTTAAAAAATACGTAATGTCCATAAGATTTATCCCGTATTATTTTGGTAAATCCTATTTTTTTAATAACTATAACATGTCTAAGAGCCCCAGTTAAAAATAACGATTACTCAACATACATTACACATGTAGGCACATGACTTATTGTGCAATAACTGCCAGAACAGTTAGCAATGGAAAATACTTCATTCCCTGACACTAATCAGAAAATTAAAAACTAGGGTGTTACTTTTTTATAACGTCCAAAACAAAAGAGAATACTACATATATCAAGTGTCTCTACATAAAATTGGATTAAATGAGGTATCATTTCAGTTTTAAAATCCTACGGAAAAACATTTTAAGTCTGAGCATTCTGTAACTAAACAGCATTGTCTTTTAGACTTAAACCAAACCCTACATGTAATAGTAATTCAGCTTCATGAACCTTTTGAGTAAGTTAAATGACATCTATTAAATCTTCCTTATGTTTAAGGCACATGTAGTGACCTTTTAATTTGTTTACAAAATGTTGATTTTTACAAAAAGAAAACTGGCTTCAGCTGAAGCTTTTCATACCTGAGAAGTTGCTTCTTAAATTTGAATGAATAAATGGTCAACTTTCTAGAGTGACATGTAGTACTCAATACATCTGTATTTCTGATTCTATAAAGCAAACATTTTATATACAATACAAAAAATGCAGCTGATTTCTTAAAAGGCTAAGCTTACTATTTTGGACACATTGTTTCTACCTAAAAATCTGTAAAATCATCTTTAATCACTAACTTGGATTTTAATCACTACATCCTCAATATATTCTATAAGAATCAGGGGTTAGGTTAGAGCCTTGAGGTTAAAAAGTATGAAATTTACTGAGGTCCTCTTTTCAGCATCTTAAAAGCATCAGTGAATTACAGCTCAGATTTTTTTTTCTTTTTTAAATTAGTATTACTTTTAATTGACAAATCATAACTGTATACATTTATGGAATACAAGATGTTCTGATACATGTTTACCATGTGGAATGACTAAATCAAGCTAATTACCACATCCATCACCTTATCTTTGTGACTTTCTTTTTCTTAACTGAAGCTACCCACACCATTACAGTTTTTAAAAGGATAGTCTAATGATAACAGTGGGCCAGGCACAGTGGCTCACACCTGTAATCCCAGCACTTTGGGAGACCAAGGCAGGCACATTACTTGAGACCAGGAGTTCAAGAACAGCCTGCCCAACATGGTGAAACCCCATCTCTACTAAAAATACAAAAATTAGCTGGGTGTGGTGGCAGTCACCTGTAGTCCCAGCTGCTCGGTAGGCTGAGGCACAAGAATAGCCTGAACCCAGGAGGCAGAGGCTGCAGTCAGCCAAGATCACGCCACTGCACTCCAGCCTGGGCAACAGAGCAGGACTCCATATTAAAAGAGGTAATAGTGGAGCCACTGGTTCACTTTGACTTCAACAGCTTTGCATTAGTTTTGTTGTTGTTAAGCATAATAATCTAATGGGGGGGCGGGGGGAACACATGATGTGATCACTTTCCACAATCCATAAATCCACTACTGCAGCCCACATCTGGATAGATAGTGATTCAAAGTAGAAAATGATACTACCTGAGTCCCTTCTCAGTATTTTTCAAGCCATTGTTCCTGCATTCAATGGGTACACCCAATTACAAATAATAACAACAGTTACCATTTACCTATCCCCTTCTGTGGGCCAATATGAGTGCTAGCTACTTAACATTTTTCAAGTCATTTAATCCCTAGAGTAACTCTGTAAGAAATATATCATTACCTCCATTTAATAGATGGGAAAGTAAGGACTCAAAGAGCATATAAGGCTGCTAAGTGGCAGAGCCAGATTTCAAATCCAGGGTTGTCTGACTTCAAAGGTCATGCTCATTAAGCTACACTGTCTACTGAAAACAGAAGCATGAAAATCAGCAAGAAGTTTCTCAAAGATTTGCTCAACTTTTCAGACTTCCCATGCATAACGACCTAACTGCAACAAATACAACTGGCTGTATTAATACACCTATCTACATGATACATTAATTCAATGTTGTCAAAAGAACAAGATTTACAAGATGACTCCAATTCTCAGCTCAAGGGGACATGAGAAAATTTAGTTAACTGAGCTCAACTTCACTCAAGCTTACGCCTCATCTTTTCCACATTATATAAAAGTTCTAGCAGGATGTGATGCTTCAAGCCTATAATCCCAGTACGCTGGAAGGCCAAGGCAGGAAGACTGCTTGAGGCCAGGAGTTCAAGACCAGCCCTGGCAACATAGCAAGAGCCCATCTCTATAAAAAAAAATTTAAAAATAAATAAATAGCCAGCCACGATAGTGGCACGTGCCTGTAGTCCCAGCTACTTGGGAGGCTGAGGCAGGGAGGATCACATGAGCCCAGGAGTTGGAGGCTGCAGTGAGCTACGACTGCACCACTGCACTCCAGTCTGGGCGAAGATCCTGTCTTCAAAAAAAAAAAAAAAAGAAAAGAAAAAAATTCTAATATAAAATATGTAAATTCTAATATAAATATGTAAGTTCATTTTTCCTCATTAATTTTAGTGGTATTAGGCCAGGAACAGTGGCTCATGCCTGTAATCCCAGCACTTTAGGAGGCCAAGGCAGGAGGCTCGATTGAGCCCAGGAGCTCAAGGCTGGCCTGGGCAACATAGGAAGATCTTGTCTCTACCAGAAAAAAAAAAAAAAAAAAAAATTAGTGGTATTAGATACACATTCCACCCTTCTATTCCTGTGGAAGCTCAAAAAATCATAATATTACAATAGGCGGCCAGGCACGGTGGCTCGCGCCTGTAATCCCAGCAATTTAAGAGTCCAAGTCGGGTGGATCACATGAGGTCAGGAGTTTGAGACCAGTCTGAGCAACACAGCAAAACCCGTCTCTACTAAAAGTAATTAGCCGGCCGTGGTGGAGGACGTCTCTAATCCCAGCTACTCAGGAGGTGGAGGCAGGAAAATCGCTTGAACGTGGGAGGTGGAGGTTGCAGTGAGCTGAGATCTCGCCACTGCACTCCAGCCTGGGGGACAATGCGAAACTCCGTCTCAAAAAAAAAAAAAAAAGTAATAATAATAATATTAGAAAAGGAGCCGAACAACAAGCAGGTCAAGCTTCCTTATACACACCATTCTTCAAAGGACGTTGGCGTTTCTGCTAATCTCTTTTTCTCCAAGACTTACTCACTCCTGTTGCTTTATTACTGCAAGGACTAAGAATCACAAGTTACCTATTTTCTCAAACATGAAAGCTGTGTTTGAATTATTCTTGTGTAACCTAACCAGTCGGACAGCTAGTCTTCAGGATTTCAACAGTCATTGAAAAGGTGGAAGAACTGCTGCCATCTCTCTTCAGAACAGTTCTAAAACTCCCCTGGCGTGTACAAGCCACTACCAGCTAAAACTGAGTCACAGCAACTCCTGGGCTCTAAATAAAGATCAAGGAGAAATTTTTCGCTCCTATTTCTTTCCCAACCAACCAAACAAGCAAAACGAAATAATCATCTTTCTACTCAATCATTGATGAACAAACACCACATTCTATGTAAGTCCTCCCTGCAATTTTCCTTCCACCCATTCCCTGCGCCTGCTAAGCTGTGTACCTGCCCAGTACCTTCTTTTCTCCTCAAGTGAAAAACACCATTGAAAGACCAACCCCTTTTTCGCAGGGTAGTTAACTTTATGCTGACTGCAGATCCATCTTATCTACTCTCTTAAAACAATTAACTTTTAGCTTCATAAATACTATGTATTGTGGGCTAGCTGGAGCTCAGCAATCAGCTTGGCCTCCGCGCCTGGGTGACGGGTGAAAACAAGTAACTAAATTAGATGGGGCGAGCTGCCCACAAAATTCAGGAAGGCGCCCACACTGGTCTCCTGCTTTCACAATGGGGCTATTGGTCCAAAGTGGCAACTTAAGAGAGGATCTTAATGCTTACGCTTTCTCATAGGGCTGACGGATTTGCCAAATCCCACCCTTTGGGAAAGTGACAAACTGGACTTAACTCTTTGGCTGCCCCTACTGGGCAAACCCAATGGAAACCCCAATCCCCAAGTGCTTTAAAAAATGTGACAAGCCCAATTTAACTCTTTCCGAGCCCCCGCGGCGTTGAGGACACAGCCCTTGGAAAATGTCTACATAGACTTAACCCTTCCGCTGCCGATCTCAGTGCTACTCCCCGCGCCGCCAACACGCGGGAAATTCCAAATTCTGGCCCTCGGGAGGCGACAGGCCCAGCTTCGCACGCCCCCCCGCCATCAGTCCCATCGCGCCGAGGGCCTTCTAGACTCAGGCCTTCTAGAGGCGCCGGGCCGGACTCCGGGCTGCGGAGCCCCGGGCGAGAGAGTGGGCGGGCACTCACCGCGATGACATTGACGAAGGTGGTCTTGCCCGAGTACTGCAGCCCCACGAGCGTCAGCTCCATCTCCTCCTTCCAGAAGAGCGAACGGAACCAGTCCAGCAGGCGGGAGATGAGCGCCAGCATGATGGCGGCCGGGATCGAGGACGGACGGGAGGACGGACGAGCAGCGGCGTCGACGACTTCCACACGAGCGGGCCTCCGCCCAGACCCCCCAACGGCTCCTCGGTGCCCCGGCGCGACACGGGCGCACACCGGCGGGCAGCAGCGGCCAGAGCCAGGAAGCTAAGCGGGTCATATGACTCGCCCTACCCCCCACGCCCTTCCCGGCGCCGCCGTCTGCACCCACGGCAAGAGCGGCGCGGCCCGTCTGACCAGGCCCCCCCGCCGCTTGCAGCGCCACCTGGTGGGCATGCCCCGCAGCACAGCGTACCCGCGGGCCCCCTTGAGGCTTTCTCTCCATTCATTCACTGTTGGTTCTTTCGTCATTCATCCACTTATTCATTCGTTAATTCATTCATTCATTTTTTTTCTATAATCGTTCATCAGCAATCTACTCTGCAGGAAGACTTCAAGACTCTGGAAGAGTTAGCGTGGAATAAAACTTCCTGTCCTACATTTTTGGTAGTAGCAAAAATAGTGTTAACTTAAAAATCACACAGTTTATAAATTTAGAAAGGAGAGCTTTATTTCTTAAGAAGAGGATTATAACCTGTAGGCAGGAAGTGCAGCCTCAGGCTAAAAAAAAAAAAAAGTAAGCACTTTGAGAGAGGGAAGGGTGCAACAAGAATTTATATTGAAGGGTTGGCCAAGTAAACATATTTCACTTATGAAAGGAGCTATTAATATGTATGAAGGTGGTGGTCTTGACACATACATAGTGAACAAATCTGTATGGTTCATATGACCTTGTTCATTTAAGGGTGGCGACTTAATATTTAAATGTATTATAATCAGACAGGGTGTGGTGGCTCATGCCTGTAATCCCAGCACTTTGGGAGGCCAAGGCGGGCAGATCACCTGAGGTCAGGAGTTTGAGACCAGCCTGACCAACATGGTGAAGCCCCATCTCTACTAAAAATACAAAATTAGCCGAACGTGGTGGTATGCACCTGTAGTCTCAGCTGCTTGGGAAGCTGAGGTGGGAGAATTGTGTGAACCCAGAAGGTGAAGGTTGCAGTGAGCCGAGATCATGCCACTGCACTTCAGCCTGGGTGATAGAGTGAGACCCTGTCTCAAAAAAAAAAATTAATAAATAAATAAAGTAAATGTATTATAATCAGGCCCTCCAAACAGAAAGTGAATCAGGGACCAGAAAGGCATTCAACTGCTTGGCCTCTGTAAAACCAGCCAGAACTGAGCTGGGCGTGGTGGCTCACAGCCTGTAATCCCAACACTTTGGGAGGCTGAGGCAGGTGGATCACGAGGTCAGGAATTTGAGACCAGCCTGGGCAACATGGTGAAACCCTGTCTCTACTAAAGATACAAAAAATTAGCCCAGGCCAGGTGCAGTGGCTCATGCCTGTAATCCCAACACATTGGGAGGCCAAGGCGGGCAGGTCACCTCAGGTCAGGAGTTCAAGACCAGCCTGACCAACATGGTGAAACCCCCGTCTCTACTAAAAATACAAAAATTAGCCAGACATGGTGGCATGCGCCTGTAATCCCAGCTATGCCGGAGACTGAGGCAGGAGAATCGCTTGAATCCGGGAGGCGGAGGTTGCAGTGACCGAGATCATGCCCCAGCCATACTGGGTGACAGGGCAAGACTCCATCTCAAAAAAACAAAAACAAAACAAAACAAAACAAAAAGCCAGCCAGAACCAATGCATGGATGCATAGTAAGCTGTCTCTTAACAGGAGAAAGTTACAGAAGTCAGTCGCTTGTCTAATCAAAGCCACAGTTAGGCTTGAGGAACAGATCAATTAGCCTGCATCTGGAAGAGAGTTGTAACTGTTTTAATTGTGTTTATTTCCAGGCCAGTGCTGGTTTAGCTGGTAGAGAAAAAGAAAAACCTTGCAGTTAGTCATTTAACCCTTGCCTAGTATGGCCTTAGGTCCTGTTTATAATTTGCTATCTAATTGTCACAGAGTCCATTCTGTCAGTCTTATGATCTCTATTTTAACGTTAATGTTGGTCATTTGTTGTTTCTAAACCACATAAAGGAGGAGGTATAACCAGGTGTGACTGACTTCCCATCTTGTCGAGGGAAGGAACTCAGTTCCTAAGATTTTCCTAGGATCTCTTTGTCCAGGAAGGGTCTGTGTAGTCACTTGAGGGAGCTCAGTTTTCTTGTTTATTTGATTTCGAGACAGAGTTAAGCACAGTTGCCCAGGTTGGAGTGCAATGGCAGATCATAGCTCATTGCAGCCTTGAATTCTTAGGCTCAAGTGATCCTCCTGCTTCAGTCTCTCAAAGTGTTGGGATTACAGGCTTGAGCCACCATGCCCACACCCAGCCCAGGAATTTTTTTTTTTTTTTTTTTCTTTTGAGATTAGTCTCCCTCTGTTGCCAGGCTGGAGTGCAGTGGCGCAATCTCAGCTCACTGCAACCTCAGGCTCCTGGGTTCAAGCAATTCTCCTCCCTCAGCCTCCCGAGTAGCTGGGACTACAGGCGCGCCACCAAGCCAGGCTAATTTTTGTATTTTTAGTAGAGATGGGGTTTCACCATGTTGGCCAGGATGGTCTCAATCTCTTGACCTCATGATCCACCCACCTTAGCCTCCCAAAGTACTGGGATTACAGGCGTGACCCACCAGGCCCAGCCTAGGATTTTATTTTTAGTTTACAATGGGAAGCAATGAGTGTCTATCAATAGGGAATTGATTAACCAGGATGTGTCCCCAGAAAGGAATACTATGCAGCTGTAAAAATATATATATATATAAGAAGAAGAAAGTTATCTGTAAACTGATAAGGAATGATGATCAGGAAATATTTTCAAGAGACAAAAAAATCAAGGTTCATGGCTGGGCACAGTGGCTCACACCTGTAGTCCCAGCACTTTGGAAGGGCAGATCACTTGAGGCTGGGAATTTGAGGCCAGCCTGGCCAACATGGCAAAACCCCATCTCTACTAAAATTACAAAAATTAGCCAAGCGTGGTGGTGCATGCCTATAATCCTAGCTATTCATGAGGCTGAGGCAGGAGAATCCCTTGAACCCAGGAGGCAGAGGTTGCAACGGGCTGAGATTGCACCACTGCATTCCAGCCAGTCCAGATTAAGACTGTCTCAAGGCCAGGCGCAGTGGCTCATGCCTGTAATCCTAGCACTTTGGGAGGCCGAGGCGGGTGGATCACAAGGTCAGGAGATCGAGACCATCCTGGCTAACACGGTGAAAACCTGTCTCTACTAAACATACAAAAAATTAGCTGGGCGTGGTGTCGGAAGCCTGTAGTCCCAGCTACTGGGGAGGCTGAAGCAGGAGAATATTGTGAACCTGAGAGGCGGAGCTTGTAGCGAGCTGAGATTGCGCCACTGCACTCCAGCCTGGGCAACAGAGCGACACTCCCTCTCCAAAAAAAAAAAAAAAAATAGACTGTTTAAAAAAAAACAAAAAAAGTCAGGGTTCAGACTATGTACATAATGATATTTGGAATGTAAGATGAGAAAATAATAACGCATATGATTACATGCTGGGATTACAGGCATGAGCCACCATGCCTGGCCACAATATAATTTACTTTAACATATATTTAAGACTTTAAAATGAAAAAAAAATTCCTTCCCTCATGGAGCCTACAATCCAGCGGGGGAGACATATACCATAATAAACAAATTAAGAAATGAGGCCTGGCGGCTCACTCCTATAATCCCAGCCCTTTGGGAGGCTGAGGCAGGGAGATCACCTGAACCCAGGAGTTCAAGACCAGCTTGGACAAGATAATGAGACCCTGTCTCTACAAAAAAAACTGAAAAACTTAGCCAGGTGTGGTGCACATGCCTGCAGTCCCAGCTTCTTGGGAAGCTGAGGCATGAGGATCACCTGAGCTGAGGAATCAGAGGCTTCAGTGAGCCATGACTGTGCTCCAGTCTGGGTAACAAAGTAAGGCCCTGTCTCAAAAAAATAAAATAAACAAATAAATCTGAGACATAATAGCATGTAGTAAAGGAAGCCGAACAAGAGAAGGAACAGGAGAGGACTGTTCTACTTCGGATCAGGTGGCCCTGGGTGGAAAGACTTAGAGGAAGTGAGAAAGAGATCCGGGCAGACATCTGGTGGAAGCACATTCCAGGCAGAAGGAACAGCAAAGATCCAGTCTGGGAGGAGTGCAGAATGCTCTGGGCAGAGAAAGACAGTCGGCGTGGCTGGCACAGATGAGTGAAGCGGGGTGTTGGAACAGATGTGGATGGAGAAGGAGGAAGGGAGCAGATTGAAAGTTGGCATGGTAGGCCTACCTTGGATTTTACTCTCAGTGTGATGGGAAGCCAGGAGAGTGATCCAACTGATATTTTTAGTTCGTTTCTCTGTGTCTATTGATTATTTAGAAAGAAAAAAGAAGCAACAGCAGCTCACGATGGCACAACTGTGGCAAACTGACTGTAAGGGGGTTTTAGGGGTTGAATTGTGTCCCCTCCCTCCTTAAAAAAAGACATATTGAAGGCTGAATGTGGTGGCTCATGCCTGTAATCCTCGCAGGATTTGGGAGACCGAGGTGGGAGATTGCTTGCACTCAAGACTTCAAGACCAGCCAGAGCAGCAAAGTGAGACCTTGTCTCTAATTAAAAAATAGAAAGGGAAGGGAAGGGGAAAGGGAAGAGGAAAGGGAGGGTGAGGAGGAGGGGGAGGGAGAAGGGAAAGACGGGCACGTGGTGGCTCATGCCTATGATCCCAGCACTTTGGGAGGCCAAGACAAGTGGATCACCAGAGGTCAGGAGAGAGAGGGCGAGGGCAAGGGTGGGTGGGAGGGAGGGAGGGAGGAAGAAGGGAGGGAGGGAGGGAGGGAGGGAGAGAGGGAGGGAGGGAGGGAGGAAGGAAGGAAGGAAGGAAGGAAAAGAGAGAAAGGTAGGAGGGGAGGGGAGGGGTGGGAAGAGGAGGGGAGATATTGAAATCCTAACTCCCAGTATTTCAGCATGTGACCTTGTTTGAAACAGGGTCACTATAGATGTAATTAATTAAGATGAGGTCATCTTATACTGAAATAGGGTGCTTCCTCCATCCACTATGATTGGCATCCTTTTAAGAAGAGGAGAAGAAATACCGACACATGAGAGAGAGTATCATGGACGACCAAGGCAGAGATTGAGTTGTTACAGCTGCAAGTCAGAGAACACTGAGGATTGCCAGCAAACCACCAGAAGCCAGAAGAGGAGAGGAAGGATTTTCCCCCAGAGCTTCAGAAAGAAAATGGCTCTGGGGCACTGTGATTTTAGACTGCTAACCCGCAGAACTGTGAGACAATAAGTTTCTGTGGTTTTAAGGCACCCAATTAGTGGTACTTCATTACAGCAGCCCTAGCAAACAAATACAAAAGAGTAAAGAGGTTTTTGGGTTTTTTTTTCTTCTTTTTTTTTTTGTGACAGGGTCTTGCTTTCTCACCCTGTGCTGGAGTTCAGAGGCATCATCACGGCTCACTGCAGCCTTGACCTCCTGGGCCCGTGTCATCCTCCCCTCTCAGCCTCCTGAGTAGCTGGGACCACAGGTGTGCACCACCATACCCAGCTAATTTCTTAATTTTGTGTAAGGAGAGGGTCTTGCTATGTTGCCCAGGCTTCTATTTCTTTATGGGTTTTTTTTTTTTTTTTAGACAAAGTCTCACTCTGTCACCCAGGCTGGAGTGCAGTGACATGATCTCAGCTCACTGTAACTCCTGCCTCCAGGGTTCAAGCAATTCTTATGCCTCAGCCTCCTGAGTACCTGGGATTACAGGCACCCACCACCACGCCCAGCTAATTTTTGTATTTTTAGTAGAGACGGAGTTTCACCATGTTGGCCAGGCTCGTCTTGAACTCCTGACCTCGTGACCTGCCCACCTTGGCCTCCCAAAGTGCTGGGATTATAGGCGTGAGCCACCGCGCCTGGCCCTTATTTATTTATGATTTTTTTTAAAGACGGGATCCATATTAGGCTATATTGCCTAAACTGCACTAAAACCCCTGGACTCAAGGGATTATCCTACCTAAGCCTCCCAAGTTACTGGGACCTACCACTGTGCCCAGGGAGAGTTTCTCTTATTTACAAAAATGAGAACATGTAAGCATTACTCAATAGCTCCCTTTACTCACTCAACATACAGTTAAATACATTTTATTAAAAATAAAGGCAAGCCAGGCACGGTGGCTCACACCTGTATTCCCAGCACTTTGGAAGGTGGAGGCGGGCGGATCACCTGAGGTCAGGAGTTCAAGATTAGCCTGGACAACATGGCGAAACCCCATCTCTACTAAAAGTACAAAAATTAGCTGGGCGTGGGGGCCAGTGCATGTAATTCCAGCTACTCAGGAGGCTGAGGCAGGAGAATCACTTGAACCCGGGAGGTGGCGGTTGCAGTGAGCCAAGACCACTGCCATTGCACTCCAGCTTGGGCGACAAGAACAAAACTCTGTCTCAAAAAATAATAATAATAATAATAAATAAAAATAGGCTGGGCACACTGGCTCTCACTTGTAATCCCAGCACTTTGGGAGGCCGAGGCGGGCAGATCACCTGAGGTCAAGAGTTGGAGACCAGTCTGACCAACATGGTGAAACCCCGTCTCTACTAAAAACACAAAAATTGGCAGGGTGTGGTGGTGGGCGCCTGTAATCTCAGCTTCTCAGGAGGCTGAGGCAGGAGAATTGCTTGACCCCGGGAGGCGAAGGTTGCAGTGGGCTGAGATTGTGCCACTGCATTCCAGCCTGAGTGACAGAGTGAGACTTTGTCTCAAAAAAATAATATAAATAAATAAATAAATAAAATAAAAAATAAAAATAAAGGCAGCCAGGAGCAGTGGCTCACACCTGTAATCTCAGCACTTTGGGAGGCCAAGGTGGGAGGATTGCTTGAGCCAGGGGTTCAAGACCAGCCTGGGCAACATAGGGAGACCAGTCTCTAAAATAAATAAGTTTATACAGGCAATAAATACTAAAAACTCATCATTTCCTAGTTATTTTGCTGTAGCTTGCTATTATCTATGTTCCTGTAGCATTTATGGGTAGTGCATCTGTATAATGGAAACGTCATGTAATGGAGAGCTACTGAACATCTCAACTTTGTGTTCACTGATGTCACACTGGTAGCTTGAAATTGGCCATAGTGGAAATATTTACACCACAGAAACTGGCAAACACTTCAAATCAGTATTTCCTGTCCCCTAGAGTGTTGATTGTTAGACGTTTACCACCCCATCACTGATAATACCTAACATACTGTTAGAATGACAAGTATATAAACTAAAATTGTAATTCCAGCCATGCCAGCAGTTTTTTAAAAATTACATTAAATAAAGCAAAAAAAAGCAGGATGATAGAGTTATCCTGAATATATATGGTCTACATAGTTAAAATGACTGATTTTTATACCAGCTTTTCTTTTCTTTCTTTCTTTCTTCTTTTTTTTTGGAGACAGAGTCTTGCTCTTGTCTCCCAACTATAGTTCAGTAGCATAATCAAAGCTCACTACAACCTCTACCTCCCTGGTTCAAGCAATTCTCATGCCTCAGCCTCCAAAGTAGCTGGGACTACAGGCACGTGCCACCATATCTGATTAATTTTTTGTATTTTTAGTAGAGAGCGGGTTTTGCTATGTTGGCCAGGCTGGCCTTGAACTACTGGCCTCAAGTAATCTGCCTGCCTCAGCCTCCCGAAGTGCTGGGATTACAGTCATGAGCCACCACGCCCAGCTTTATACCAGTTTTTCTACCTAGCAGCTGTATGAACTGTGCAAGTTGCTTAACCTCTCTGTGCCTCCATTTACTATAAAGGAGAAAACATTGTTATCTGCCTCATAGGATTATTGTGAAGAGTAAACAAGTGAGTTCACATCAAGCTCTTAGAACGTAGCCTAGCACGGGCTGGGCTTGGTGACTCATGCCTGTAATCTCAGCACTTTTGGAGGCCCAGGTGGGTGGATCACTTTAGGTCAGGAGTTCAAGACCAGCCTGGCCAACATGGTGAAACCTCATCTCTACTAAAAATACAAAAATTAGTAGCCGGACATGGTGGCACATGCCTGTAGTCCTAGCTACCTTGGGAGATTAAGGCAGGAGAATCACTTGAACCTGGGAGGTTGAGGTTGCAGTGAGCCAACATTGCAACACTGCACTACAACCTGGATGACCAAGTGAGATGCCATCTTTTTTTTTTTTTTTTTTTTTTTTTTTGAGGGTGAATCTCACTCTATTGTCCAGGCTGGAGTGCAGTGGTGCAATGTTGGCTCATTGCAACCTCAACCTCCCGGGTTCAAGCGATTCTCCTGCCTCAGCCTCCCGAGTAGCTGGGATTACTGGTACTCATCCCCATGTCCGGCTAATTTTTATGTTTTTAGCAGAGACAGGGTTTCGCCATGTTGACCAGGCTGGTCTCGAACTCCTGACCTCAAATAATCCACCCTCCTCAGCCTCCCAAAGTGCTGGGATTACAGGCGTGAGCCACCGCGCCCAGCCAAGACTCCATCTAAACAAACAAACAAACAAACAAACAAACAAACAAAAAACCAGCCTAGCACAGTATTAACATTCTCTAAATACTAGTCATTATTTCTGGAACATAGTGAGTTAGGATATATGATCAACAATTCAGGGGCTTAGTTTCTCATCTGTAAAATATGGGTAAGGTTACCACCCTTATCAGATGTTTTAACTGAGGAAGTATTTTCTGCTGAAGTCACTGGAGTAGTGTACAAAGTCATGTGGGTGGCTATTCCCTTTGAACTTTGCCTAGATTTCAGTTACAGGAATGGGAACTGAGGATCACGTGCTGAGACACATGGACCCATTCATGCATCCTTTATAAGGTCAGGAATCCCAGAGCCCTGGGAATGTGGATGGGGAAGGACAAGGGCGAGAGATAAGATTGACTCATGTATTTGCTTTGTGGCTGTTGTGTAAGAAAGGTAGAATTTTATGGCATCACACCTAAATGAATCCCTCAAGACCATTCTAGTTTTATTTATCGAAGAGCTGAGGACAGAGAAGGGATATATTACAGTTAGAGATGTGAGTTTAAGTCATAATCTTCATTTATTTATTGATTGATTTTGAGACAGAGACTCACTCTGTTGCCCAGGCTGGAGTGCAGTGGTATGATCTTGGCTCGCTGCAACCTCCACCTCCCACGTTCAAGCAATTCTCCTGCCTCAGCCTCCCAAGTAGCTGGGACTGTAGGCGTGCACCACCATGCCTGGCTAATTGTTGTGTTTTTTGTAGAGACAGGGTTTCACCATGTTGCCCAAGCTGATCTTGAACTCCTGACCTCCAGGTGATCCGCACACCTCAGCCTCCCAAAGTGCTAGTATTACAGGCATGAACCACCATGCCTGATCTATAAAGGCTATTTATCTTTTATTTTTATTTTTTGAGACAGAGTCTTTTTCTGTCACCCAGGCTGAAGTACAGTGGCGCAATCTCGGCTCACTGCAGCCTCTACCTTCTGGGTTCAAGCGATTCTCCTGCTTTAGCCCCTGAATAGCTGGGATTATATGTATATGCCACAACACCAAGCTAATTTTTGTATTTTTGGTAGAAATGGAGTTTCAACATGTAGGCCAGGCTGATCTCGAACTCCTGACCTCAGGTAATCCACCTACCTAAACCTCCCAAAGTGCTAGAATTACAGGCATGAGCCACCATGCACAGCCTGTAAAGGTTATAATAAAGAGAGAATTCTCATCTCTATCATGCAGGAATCCCTTCCTCTTATCTCATTTCAGTCAGGTTGCTATGCAATTGGAAAGTTTTAGGGATAAAAGGTTCTTAAATTTTATCTTATCCAAACCCTTCAGTTCATAAATAAACTGAAGCCCAGAGAAAGGAAGTGACTTGCTGAAAGTCACACAGCCATTTAGTTTTCAAAGCCAAGAATTTTTTTGAGACAAAGTCTTGCCCTGTCGCCCAGGCTGGAGTGCAGGGGTGCGATCTTGGCTCACTGCAAATTCTGCATCGTGAGCTCAAATGATTCTCCTGCCTCAGCCTCTTGAATAGCTGAGATTACAAGCACGTGTCACCATGCCTGGCCAAGTTTTGTTTTTTTAGTAGAGACAGGGTTTCACCATGTTGGCCAGGCTGGTCTTGAATTCCTGACTTCAGGTGATCCGCCCACCTCAGTCTCCGAAAATGCTGAGATTACAGGCGTGAATCATTGCACCCAACCTAAGAACTCTTTAATTCAAGACATGGCTTTTCTTCCAGCAGCATGGTTTTTTTCTTTCCTGCACAGTACTCTTCGCACCACCCTGCTTTGCACTAAGTATCTGTTTTCCACCTAGGGAATTCTCATATGATTGGTTATTCTTAAAATGGGGGTGACTAGCTCAATTTTTAAATAATGAAGAGGCGGAGCCTGGTGGCTCATGCCTGTAATCCCAGCACTTTGGGAGGCCGAGGCATGAGAATCACTTGAACCCGGGAGGTGGAGGTTGCAGTGAGCTGAGATCGCACCACTGCACTCCAGCCTGGGTGACTGAGTGAGACTCTGTCTCAAAATAGAAAGAAAAGAAAAGAAAAGAAAAGAAAAGAAAAGAAAAGAGAAGAGAAGAGAAGAGAAGAGAAGAGAAGAGAAGAGAAGAGAAGAGAAAGGAGAGGAGAGGAGAGGAGAGGAGAAGAAAGAAGGAAAGAAAGAGAGAAAGATGTTCCTTCTAAAGAGGAAAGGAAAAGAAAAGAAAGAAGGAAAGAAAGAAAGAAAGAGAGAAAGATGTTCCTTCTAAAGAGAATGTCCTAATTGAGTCTTGCTTCTCTTTTCCTGAAGGCCAAAACTCTTCCTTTAAAAAGATGGAACTGACATTCTGCAAATTTTGGGGAGCACCTGTAGTGACATCCATGGCTAATGAAAAACTCTGGCTCTTTAATTGACTTGGCCCAATGCAGAAATGTCCTGTGGATAAGGCGCAGGTGCTGCCACTTTCAGATGCTACTAGTTGATAATCAGGTCCGTGGGATCTATGCAATGTGTCACACTCATTACATTCTTTGGAGTCAAAACAACGATCACCTTAGACAAATGCAAAGGTAATCAAACAAATGCCTGAGAGATGAGATTTCAGGTTCCCCATGCTGGCTCACTCATTTAAAATGATTTTAGTAATTTAAGTAGAAATGGTTACTGTCCTTAAGAAGATTATGACTTAGCTGGGTGCGGTGGCTCACACCTATAATCCCAGCACTTTGGGAGGCCAAGGTGGGCGGATCACGAGGTCAGGAGATTGAGACCATCTTGGCTAACATGGTGAAACCCTGTCTCTACTAAAAACACAAAAAATTAGCGAGGCGTGGTGGCACGTGCCCGTAATCCCAGCTACTCGGGAGGCTGAGGCAGGAGAATCCCTTGAATCTGGGAGGCGGAAGTTGCGGTGAGCCAAGATTGTGCCACTACACTCCAGCCTGGGCAACAGAGTAAGACTCTGTCTCAAAAAAATAAAATAAAATAAAATAGCCTTTATATTTTTTAGAGAAGTTTCAGATTTACAGAAAATTGAGCAGATAGTACAGATGGTTCCAATGTACTCTTCCTCTCACCCCCACAGCTTCCCAACTTACATTTGTCTTAACTGAGGAACCAATATTTCTACCTTATTATTAACTAAAGTCTATAGTTTACAATGGGATTCAGCCTCAGCATTGTATATTCTATGGGTTCGGACAAATGTATAACGTTATGTATCAACAATTACAGTGTCATGAAGAACCATTTCATCTAAAAATTCCCTGTGTTCCACCTACTCATCTCTGTTATTTTTAATTTAATTTAATTTTTTTAATGACGAGGTGAGTGAATCGCTTGAGAGCAGGAGTTCAAAATCAGACAGGGTCTTGCTGTGTCACCCAGGCTGGAGTGCAGTGGCACGACCACAGCTCACTGCAGCCTTGACTTCCCAGGCTCAAGCATTCCTCCCACCTCAGCTTCCTGAGTAGCTGGGACTGCAGGCGTGTGCCATGACACCCGGCTCCTTTTTTGTAGAGATAAGATCTCACTATGTTGCCCAGGCTGGTCTTAAACTCCTGGGCTCAAATGATCCTCCTGCCTCAGTTTCTCAAAGTACTGGGATTATAGGGTGAACCACTGTGCCTGGCTGCACCCACACATCTCTGAGATAATGCTCTTTCAATTTTGATAGTCTATGGTTTTGAATATTTATAGGAAACAAAGGAACATCAAGTGGCATAAACACTAAGACAAGGGTCATCATTGTAACTAGAAACACCTACGTGACTATTTAGCAGAGGAGAAAGGTTTCTGTGTTATTTTGGTGGAGTGCCTGACTGATGTGGACCTGAAGCTGTTCTAAATTTTTCATTTAAATGACTCCATTGGCTGGGCGCAGTGGCTCACGCCTGTAATCCCAGCACTTTGGGAGGGCAAGGTGGGTGGATCGCTTGAGGACAGGAGTTCAAAATCAGCCTGGCCAACACGGTGAAACCCCGTTTCCACGGAAAACACAAAAATCAGTCGAGCATGTTGGCGCATGCCTATAATCCCAGCTACTCAGGAGGCGGAGCAAGAGAATCGCCTGAACCCTGCGGGGGGCAGAGTTTGCAGTGAGCCGAGATTGGGGAACTGCACTCCAGTCTGGATGACAGAGGGATACTCCATCTCAAAAAAAAAAAAAAAAAAAAAAAATGATACCATCAATCTCTCTCTAGTTAGTTGGATCTGCATTCCTGTCAAGTGCACTGGTAAGGATCCTGTCTAAAAGAGATCTAAGTAATCAAAACACAAACAAGTCTATCTATGAAAGAAACAAAGTTAGGAAAGTGAAAGAAAATACAGAGAACGATAGAAAAAGGGAACACAGAGGTACAGGATAGAAACTTTTTTTTCAAGTAGGCAGCTTCATGGTTGCTTGGTGGATCTGATTATTGGTCAGTTGTGTAGGGTTTGTTTGTTTGTTTGCTTGTTTGTTTGTTTGTTTTGAGACAGGGTCTCGCTTTGTCTGGAGTGCAGTGGTGTGATCTTGGCTGTCTGCAACCTCCACCTCCCAGGTTCAAGAGATCTCCCACCTCAGCCTCCCAAGTAGCTGGGACTACAGGCGAGAGCCACCATATCTACTAATACATACATACGAAAATTAGTACATACATGCTGATTTGTTTATTTTTTGTAGAGATGGACGGTCTCACTATGTTGCCCAGGCTTGTCTCGAACTCCTGGGCTCAAGCAATCCTCCCACCTCACCCTCCCAGACTACTGGGATTATAGGTATGAGCCGCTGCATCCACTGTCAGTGGTGTAGTTTGATGGGTAAAAGCATGCATGCATTTTGACATCAAGCAGGTGTGCGTTTGCATCTCAATTCTCCCACTTCTGACCTTTGATATATTGCTTCACCTCCCTGAGCCTAAAACGGGAATACCAATATCTACCTCTTGGGGTTACCAGGAGAGTCAAATGCAGCAACATAACAAAATCTCCCAGCACAGTGCTCTGCCCATAGAAGGGGCTGTTTAAATGATGCCGTTCTTTCCCCTCGCATCTGAGATTCCAATGCCTAATGCATAAGCTTCCTTTCTGTGTTCCCTTGACAGGCGTGCTACCCAGAAAACGACCTACGTAATCCGCTCCTTCTGAGAGTTTACAGTCTACAACAACAGGCCCTGGGAATCCACCCTGGGCCCTTCTCACCCAAAGTTAAGGAGTGCCTCCTGTGCGTCCTGCGATTAAAATATCAAGGTCAGGTTTTCTCAACCTGGCACTATTGGCATTTGGAGCCGGACAATTGTGTGTTGCTGGAAGCCATCCTGTGCACTGCAGGATGCTGAGCAATATCCCTGGCTTGTATCCACTAGGTGCTGGTAGCACCCCATCCCACTCCTAGATGGGACAAATAAAAATATATCCAGACATTGCTAGATACCTCCAGGAGGGGGAGAGGGGATGGTGGGGTGGGGCAAAATAACCACCAGTTGAAAACCGCTAGATTAGACAATAATTTTTTTTAATCTTTTTATATTTTCCCCTGCAATGTCCTTTAAACCCTCTCTGTGGCAATGGTGTACCAAAGAGGTAGGGAGTGGTGGGAGCAGCATCCCCGGCAGAGAGGAATGTGTTATCACTGACAGGGTTCAATACTGCCAGCATAGTGGTGATAAAAAGTAGATCTGGAGGCTGGGCACAGTGGCTCATGCCAGTAATCCCAGAACATTGGGAGGCTGAGGCAGGAGGATAGCTTGAGGTCAGGAGTTTAAGACCAGCCTGGCCAACATGGTGAAACCCCATCTCTACTAAAAATACAAAAATTAAGGCCAGGCATGCTGGCTCACACCTGTAATCCTAGCGCTTTGGGAGGCCAAGGTGGGTGGATCACGAGGTCAGGAGTTCGAGACCAGCCTGGTATAGTGAAACTTCGTCTCTACTGAAAATACAAAAATTGGCCAGGTTTGGTGGCAGGTGCCTGTAGTCTCAGCTACTCAGGAGGCTGAAGCAGGAGAATCAGTTGAACCGGGGAGGTAGAGCTTGCAGTGAGCCGAGATTGCACCACTTCACTCCAGCCTGGGTGACAGAGCAATGTTAAGAAAACACTGACAAACAGAGCCAGTAAAGACCATGAAGAGAGGGTTCTTATTCTTGTATGCCTGATAATAAAAGAGACTCTACAAAAACTACAACCTCACACAAAGGCCATGTCAACCTGACACAAAAAATACTCCTGCAAGGACATCTGCCCAGTAACTACCTGTCCAGCCTCAACTGGCATCACCCTTGTTATTGATCTTTGTAGCCAAGGATGGTTCTTTCAAAACAATTATGTAATCCTCTTCATTTCTTTCCTTTAAAAACCTTTTTCTTCCTTTACTTCTCTAAATACACACACAGTTTACTTTGGCATGTATATTTCCATCCCGATGCTCTATTCCCAAATACCTTTTTCCTTTGGAGAGCCCCTCTCTGTTAGGTTGGCA
Source organism: Macaca nemestrina (assembly GCF_043159975.1). Taxonomy (NCBI): domain Eukaryota; kingdom Metazoa; phylum Chordata; class Mammalia; order Primates; family Cercopithecidae; genus Macaca; species Macaca nemestrina. The sequence goes on along the minus strand of NC_092126.1, from coordinate 143,870,518 downwards.
GCATTCGGGTAGGAAGCAAAAGGAGTATTCATTCACATACACAGTAGCTTCAGATCTGTTCGATCTTGTCTCCATGTAGGTTCTAGAGATGGGAAAAAATGACATTGGTTATCAATACTACCGTGGCCATATTTGTTACCACAACGTCTAAGCTTCTGTGCATGCCCATGCACTCAAGACTTCAGAAGTGTCTATTTTTTAAGAGATTTCTGTGTATAGAGGCAATTGTAAAATATTTACTGAAGAATCAAGCTCACTTTTAGGCTTAGGACCAGGTTCTTTGTAAAAATATTGCCTGATAAAAAAATATGTTTTAAATGTGGCTGTTCTGATCCATTTTTAAAAGATATTTACAGAGTGAATATTAAATTTTTTGTGAATTTAATGCAAGACAGTTTCTAGTTTTCACCTCCCAAATACTTGATTTACAGTTTTGGCTCCTTCACATTTTTCATTTTTGCCTTCGTTCTTTCTTTCTTTCTTTCTTTCTTTCTTTCTTTCTTTCTTTCTTTCTTTCTTTCTTTCTCTTTTTTTTTTTTTTTTTTTTTTGAGACGGAATCTTGCTCTGTCACCCAGGCTGGAGTGCAGTGGCACCATCTCAGCTCACTGCAACCTCGGCCTCCCAGGCTCAAGTGATTCTCCTCCCTCAGCCTCCCGAGTAGCTGGGATTACAGGCACGCGCCACCATGCCCAGTTAATTTTCGTATTTTTAGTAGATACGGGATTTTGCTATGTTGGCCAGACTGGTCTCCAACTCTTAACCTCAAATGATCCGCCTGCCTCAGCCTCCCAAAGTGCTGAAATTACAGGCGTGAGCCACCACACCTGGCTTTCATTTTTGCCTCTTTAATGTCAAGATTGGTTATTTTATCTTCAAAACAGATTTTTTTTTTTTTTTTTTTTGAGATTGAGTTTTGTTCTTGTCACCCAGGCTGGAGTGCGATGGCGCTATCTCGGCTCACCGCAACCTCTGCCTCCCCGGTTCAAGTGATTCTTCTGCCTCAGCCTCCCGAGTAGCTGGGATTACAGGTGCACGTCACCATGCCTGGTTTTTATTTCACTTTATTTTATTTTATTTTTAGTAGAGATGGGGTATCGCCATGTTGGCCAGGCTGGTCTCAAACTCCTGACCTCAGATGATCCACCTACCTTGGCCTCTGAAGTGCTGGAATTACAGGCATGAGCCACTGCACCTGGCCAAAACAGATGATTTTTTAAAATTATAAAATGTATTCAACATATGCAGAAATACAGAGCAGCATTTTGAAATTATTTGAGGTCAACAAAATTCTACTCCTTGAATGCAGTTTAGCTAAATGAATTGGGTGCTCTTGTTGAATGAAAATAGATGATGGGAAATGCCTACCATTTGACTTTATGAGGATAAGCAAGAGTTACTCACGATGCTTGAACTTGGGGGTAAATGCTATTGATAATCCATCACTGCCCTGGCACATATCAATTACTACATAAAAGGTCACATGCAATGCTAAATCCAAAACCTTGGAGAAAAAAAAGTGTTTAGTTCCCAAGAGAACAGTGATAGCTTAAAAACGTAAAATATCTAGGTATAAAAGCATTAAATGAGTACTGTGAAAACAATACATTGAGGACTTGCAGTAATACCTGGAAGTTCCTTCTGATGTACATATAAACAAAATCGTGGAAGCTTTTCATTTTACCTGTTTTATGGCATTATAGATTTCATGAACCAAATGGAAATTGAATCTCTATTCCACATCCCATCCTTTATCTCTAGATAAGACAAAATCAATACCTTTCTTTTTTTTTTTTTTTTTTTTTTTTTTTTGAAACAGAGTCTCTGTCACCCAGGATGCAGTTGAGTGGCATGATCTCAGCTCACTGCAACCTCCACCTCCCAGGTTCAAACAATTCTCCTGCCTCAGCCTCCTCAGTAGCTGGGATTACAGACATTCACCACCACACCCAGCTAATTTTTGTGTTTTTAGTAGAGAGGGGATTTCACTATGTTGGTCTCCAACTCCTGGCCTCAAGTAATCTGCCCACCTCGGCCTCCCAAAGTGCTGGGATTACAGGCATGAGCCACCATGCCTGGCCTCAATTCTTTCTTTCTATTTTTTCTTTCTTTTTGAGGCAGAGTTTCTCTCTTGTTGCCCAGGCTGGAGTGCAATGGAGCGATCCCAGCTCACTGCAACCTCCACCTCCTAGGTTCAAGTGATTCTCCTACCTTAGCCTGCCGAGTAGCTGAGATTACAGGCACACGCCACCACGCCCGGCTAATTTTGTATTTTTTTAGTAAGGACGGGGTTTCACCACGTTGGTCAGGCTGTTCTTGAACTCTTGACCTCAAGTGATCCACCTGCCTCGGCCTCCCAAGGTGCTGGGATTACAGGCATAAGCCACTGCGCCTTGCCTCAATTCTTATTTTTTAGGCAGAGTTTTAGTGTCCATATTTGTTAAGCCACATACAAGGAAATCATGTCTTAACTAATTTTGGATGTTGCCTGTCTACATCTTGTACATAAAACTCCAGCAGATATACTATTGGCATTCATCATCTTGTCAAACCCTTCACACATTCTTCAAGCCAATCAAATTTATGGTTTTTGTTGTTGTCGTTGTTGTTGTTGTTGTTGTTGTTGTTTTGAGATGGAGTCTCACTCTGTTGCCCAGGCTGGAATGCAGTGATACCATCTCGGCTCACTGCAACCTCCACCCCCTGGGTTCAAGTGATTCTCCTGCCTCAGCCTCCCAAGTAGCTGGGATTACAGGCATGCGCCACCGTGTCCTGCTAATTTTTGTATTTTAAGTAGAGACAGGGTTTCGCCATGTTGGCCAGGCTGGTCTTAAACTCCTGACCTCAGGTGATCTGCCCGCCTTGGCCTCCCAAAGTGTTAGGATTACAGGTGTGAGTCACCACTCCTGGTCTCTCAACAGTTTTTATGTCAATAAAATAAGGTGTGGGATTAGTAGATTCGACGAAAACTTGTTTTTTCTTTGTCATGTTGGACTTCTAGATGCCATTTAAAATGGATTTAGAAGATGGGACATACAGATGTTTCTTGGCCTGAGTCTCCTAACGTTAGAGGTGGGCGAGATAAAGCAAGACTAGGAGGAGACTGACTGCTGACTCCAAGGCACTGCCAACCACCTTGGTGGTGGCATTAGCTGGATTTGTGGCCACTGAAGTATTCCGGGAGGAGCTATTTGAAGATGTTTTAATGGTTGTATGATTTGAATGAATCTTTGTGTGTAGGAGCAGTGCCAGAAGTAGCCCCAGCCCGAGCCTGTCCACCATTACTCTGCTGATATCCCCTCCTTCAGTGTGGTGGCTTGTCTCACTGGATGCTGGGTGTGTGTAGAACTACTGATTCCTAACAGATGTCCACCTGGTCACTCTTAGGTACCAAAACATCCTGCTGTCACTTTAAATCACTACACACATTTCAGGTTCAGTAACAAATGGTCTTGTCTTCTGAAATTAAAATGCAGGCCGGACACGGTAGGTCACGCCTGTAATCCCAGCGCTTTGGGAGGCTGAGGTGGGCGGATCACCTGAGGTCAGGAGTTTGAGACCAGCCTGGCCAACATGGTGAAAACTGGTCTCTACTAAAAATACAAAAATCCAGGCATGCCAGCAGGGGCCTGTAGTCCCAGCTACTCGGGAGGCTGAGGCAGAAGAATCGCTTGAACCCAGGAGGTGGAGGTTGCAGTGAGCCAAGATTGTGCCACTGCACTCCAGCATGGGTGACAAGAGCGAAACTTCATCTAAAAAAAAAAGAAATTAAAATGCAGCCATAAAAAAGGACACATCATATCCTTTGCAGCAACATGGATGCAGCTGGAGGCCATTATCCTAACCAAATTAGTGCAGGAACAGAAAACCAAACACCACGTGTTCTCACTTATAAGTGGGAGCTAAACTGGGTACTCATGGACATAAAGATGGGAACAATAGACACTGGGGACTACCAGAGCGGGAGGGAGGAAGGCAAGAGCTGAAAACCTAACTATTAAGTGCTATGCTCACCATTTGGGTGATGGAATCAATTGTAACCCAAATGTCAGCATCACGCACGTAGCCATGTAACAAACCTGCACATGTACCCCCTTGAATCTAAAATAAAAGTTGAAATCATTTTTAAAAAGACATTTAAAAAACCAAAAATTGCATTTCAGGTAAAATATTTCCCTTAGCCCCCAGCTGGAGCCAGCTGCAGATTGGACATTTGGGAAGGGACAAAGTGCAAGCTCGGCTGCTTCTGTTTCCTGATGTATTCATTCGCTAGGGCTGCTGTCACAATGCACCACAATCTGGGCGGCTTAAGCAACAGAAATGTATTGTCTCACCATTGCAGAGGCTTGACATCCAAGATCAAGAGGGCAGCACCCTTGTTTTCTTCTGAGGGCTGTGAGAAAGCATCTGTTCCACGCCTCTTCCTTAGCTTGTGGAGTTTGCTGGCAGTCTTTGGCGTTCCTTGGTTTGTACATGCATCACCCAATCTCCGTCTTCATCTTCACCTGACATCCTCCCTGTGTGCATGTCTCTGTGTCCGAATTTCTCCTTTCCGACATCATATTAGGTTAGGGTGCACCCTAATGACTTCCTTGTCATTTGCTAAGACTCTATAAAGACCCTATAAAGACCTTATTTCAAATAAGGTTACAATCTGGGGTACTAGATATTAGGATTTCATCATATCATTTTGTGGGGATACGATTCAACCCATTACACCTGCCTAACCAGCTACTCCTAGCCTTCCATGTGGAGGATGAACATGTAATTTATCATCCAGAATGGGACTCTCTTGAGATGGAAAGGGGGTGCTATTAATTACCTCAGGACTGCAGATGTAAATCAAGTGTCCTGGGCAGGCTGGGTATGGTGGCTCACGCCTGTAATCCCAGCAGTTTGGGAGGCCAAGGCAGGTGGATCACTTGAGGTCAGGAATTCAAGACCACTCTGGCCAACATGGTGAAACTCTATCTCTACAAAAATACAAAAAAAAATTAGCTGGCTATGGTGGCGCATGCCTGTATTTCCAGCTACTTGGGAGGCTGAGGCAGGAGAACCCCTTGGACCCAGGAAGCGGAGGTTGCAGTGAGCCAAGATCACACCACTGTACTCCAGCTTGGGTGACAGAGCGAGACTCCATCTCAAAAAAAAAAAAAGTGTCCTGGGCAAACTGGGGCATATGGTCACCCTGCCCATGAAGCATCAGATCTAGTGGAGGTAGGAAGTGGGGCGTAGGCTAGGAAGTAGTTAGGGGGGCCAGAAAAGTGTTGAGTTGACCAACGCTGCCATGATAGATGCTGGTGCTTGCTGGGCTTGGCAGATGTTTATGGCTGGCTCTTTCTTTCGTGGGGCATTGGAAAGATCTCACCTGTTATTCACTGAATTCAGGCAAGTATCTCTCTATTCCAGCTGGTGGCTTGAGAATTTCCTTTAGAACCCAGAGTATCTAGTTTATCTTATTTCTGCAGACTTCTCCTCACCCCACCAGAAGATCTCCATGGACAAGATCTAAGGCAGCTCCACCTCAGTTCTCTTTGGCAGGCCATCCACATATGGATCCCTGGGAACGGGAACTTTTGCCCCCACAAACCATGGGGACAGGATGACCCCGATATGGCAATGTCTCTTTGTTCCTTAGTCGGAACAGTTAGCCAGCCCTGGTACCACACATTTTATTTTGCCTTTTTATTTTTTTTAGAGACAGTTTAACTCAGTGGCATGATTGTAGCTCACTGTACAGCTACAGTGATTGAGCTCTTGGACTTGAGCAATCCCTCCTGCCTCAGCCTCTAGAGTAGCTAGAACTACAGGCTGCACCACCACGCCTGGCTAATTTTACTTTTAAAAATTTTTTTGTAGAGACAAGGCCTCACTGTATTGTGCAGGCTGGTCTCCAACTCCTGGCCTCAAGCGATTCTCCAGCCTCAGTCTCTCTAAGTGCTGGGATTGCAGTCACTGTGTTCGGCGTGCAACTTTTAGATTACTCAGACAGGAGTCCACTGAGTCCCCAGCCCCTGTGAGTGATTCCTTTATAGCCCCTTTTTCTGGGTTTAAGATGACAGACTGGCACCCCCCCTCCCCATCCCCCACCCTTTTCACTGCTGGGGGGAAGGTGGGGAAAGGATCAACTCATCATCAACTCCTTCCAAATATTGTCTTTTCCTGTAATGTTCCTCTTTCAACCCTTTTCATACCCTCAGTGGGGGCGAAGGGCTCAGCATCTCAAAACCAACCCTTTTGCAAGCCCTGCATGAGGATCTCACACATCTTGCTGACATGTGACATCTGTCTCTGTGTTTCAGCCAAAAGCAGAACAAAATGCTTCCATTCCAACCCTGCCTTAATGTATCATTATTAACTAGAACGAGGCCCTCTGAAGGTAGGGATTGTCTTACTCAAGGCGGCATTCCCAGTGTCCCGAGACTGACCCCTGGCAGGAGGTCTGTAAATGTCTCCCAATGAATGGAGGAATGGCTGGTTTCCAGTCTTCTCAACATTTGGACTCCTCTCCTTTGACAACGCTTCAGTTTGATTTTATGAAACCCCTAGAGCAATCTTTGATAATAGAATAAAGAGGCCTAGAAAAGCGAGCTGTAAGTGAACTCCAGCCCAGCTTCGGAGGGCACGCCTGTGACTCCCCTCACCCCCATCCCTCGCTGCCTAGGGAAGATGGTAGGTCGGGCGGAGCTGACGCGCGCCCCAGCCCGGGCTCCCCGTGGGCTTCGCGCCTGCGCGCCGCCTTTTGGTTCCAGCTGGTGGCCGCGGGGCGCACTGCAGGGGCTTCTGCTGGCAGGAGGACGCCGGAGCAGCGCTCTGACGCGCAGCGGGGTTGTCTGGGGATGTTCGCGGAGGTTTTCATCCGTTGCGAAGTCAAGTTCAAAGCCAGACTGGAAGCTTTCAGGATAGACACAGTCATCCAAAATACCCTTGGCGTTGACAAGGCCGCGGCAGGCGGTCTGCTCTACCGATGTGCTAGGGGAAAACGGATTCAGAGCGTCCAAATAAAACGCTGTTGATAACATCGGGTTCTTCACGCTGCTCTGGGGCCAAAAATAAGCTATGGAATACAGGCACTGAAATAGATCTTACAGATTTTTTTTTTTTTTAACGCGTTCATTTTATTTTAATGGTTGCTTATGGGAGAAAATAAAGGCATTTGGGGAAATAAATTTTGATAGGAGAGGGTGTTTTGTTTTGTTGAGATGGAGTTTCCCTCTCGCTTTTGTTGCCCAGGCTGGAGTGCAGTGGCGCCATCTTGGCTCACTGCAACCTCAGCCTCCTGGGTTCAAGCGATTCTCCTGCCTCAGCCTCCCATGTAGCTGGGATTACAGTCATGCACCACCATCCTCGGCTAATTTTGTATTTTTAGTAGACATGGGGTTTCACTATGTTGGTCAGGCTGGCCTCGAACTCCTGACCACTCACCTCGGCCTCTCATGAGAGGGTTTTTATTTTTACTTTTTACATTTTTAGTAGAGACAGGGTCTTACTATGTTGCCCAGGCTGGTCGTGAACTACTGGGCTCGAGCAATCCTCCTGCCTCAGCCTCCCAAAGTACTAGAATTACATGCATGAGCCACTATGCCCAGCCTCAAAAGGTATTTTTATTTTTATTTGTAAATACAGACAGGATCTTGCTATATTCCCCCGGCTGGTCTTGAACTCCTGGACTCAAGCAATCTTCCCACCTCAGCCTCCCAAAGTGCTGGGATTACAGGTGTGAATCACTGCCCCTGGCCTCAAGAGGTATTTTTAAATAAAACGCCTTTTATAACATGTAATGGAAGTGGTGTCTGATTGTTGTAAATGCATGGAAGAGCCCAGATGCGTATAATGCAGACAATACCAATTGTCATCCCCTCCCTTACCTCTAGCATCACTCCCTAGAGGTAATCACTGTTGACAGTTTAATGAATTGCTCTTCATAAAAATAATGACAATAATAGCAAAAAAATGGATCAAGTACTAATTTTTGTATCAGGCACTGTGCTTTTATCCTTTCTTTGTGGTAGATGCTTTTTTTTTCTCCCCGAGATGGAGCTTCACTCTGTCACCCAGGCTGGAGTGCAGTGGCACGATCTTGGCTTACTGCAACCTCCACATCCTGAGTTCAAGCGATTCTCCTGCCTCAGTCTCCTGAGTAGCTGGGACTATAGGTGCACACCACCACACCTAGCTAAATTTTTGCATTTTTAAAGCAAAGATGGAGTTTCACCGTATTGGACAGGCTGGTCTCAAACTCCTGACATCGTGATCTGCCCACCTCGACCTCCCAAAGTGCTGGGATTACAGGTGTGAGCCACCACTCCCGGCCTGTGGTGGATACTTTTAATACTCTTGCTCTACAGATGTAAAACCCAAGTCTTAGAGCAAGTGGGTAACTTCCTGAGGTGATATTGCCTTTTATACATTTTTCTCATACATTTACAAAAACATATTATGTGAGTACATCTGTATGTGTTTATCTATACTTTGAATTAATGCGATTTTCTAAAATGAAGTTATCTATAATGTACTGTTGTGAAACTTGCCATTTTGCACTGAATATAATGTAGACACCTTTATGTAACAATTTATGATTGTGTTTCGTTCCACTGAGCAAGATGATCTCTATAAACTTCAGTCTCCCTGTAGATTCCCTGTTATTATCAACATGAAAGTTAATCTATGTATGTAAAGTTCCAGGCTGGCACATAGTAGGTGCTCAAGTAATTACAACTATTAACATTACAATTAGCATTTACTAGTTAAGGTGCAGGTGAATCACCATTGAAAGAGATGCTTTTTGTTTGTTTTAATTTAATGTGGTTGTCCTAATGCAACTAAAATCCACTGGTTTCAAACCACCTGCCAGCTCTCTCTGGATGTTTTACTTTGAGAGTTTGGTTACTGTGGGCTCAAAGAGAAAAGAGAAAAAATAGACAGCTGTGAATGGATGTTTAAGGAACTGTCTAAAGAGGCTCAGAGAAGCAAAGAGAAAATGCAAAAACAAGTGAAATCCCGAGAAGAAATCTGACAACAGGAGATCAAGTCTGAAGGCCTTTGCCCCGACTGTATCTCTTGAGATCATTCCCTGGCTGTAGATGAGGTGTGCTCAGAGCCCATCATCTTAGTGAGCCTTTAATGAGAAGCTGTCTCACAGAGCTCAGTTGCCAACCTGGAATAATATGTTAAATCTCTAGAGTACTACTGCCTAATAAATTAGTAAATTGCAGTTCGTTCCAATAGCAGAGGTTGCAAATTGAAACCACAATTTTTTTTTTTTTTTTTTTTTTTTTTGAGACGGAGTTTCACTCTTGTTGCCCCGGCTGGAGTGCAATAGTACGATCTTGGCTCACTGCAACCTCCACCTCCTGGGTTCAAGCGATTCTCCTGCCTCAGCCTCCAGAGTAGCTGGGATTATAGGCATGCGTCACCACGCCCGGCTAATTGAAACCACTAATTTTTAAGTTCCAACAGAGGTTTCCGTCATTACAAGAGGCAGGGATTCTGGATGCTTCTAAGTAGAAAATAAACTTGAATTTTTTTTTTTTTTTTGAGAAAAGGTCTTGCTCTGTTGCCCATGCTGGAGTACAGTGGTGCCATCTTGCCTCAGTGCAATTTCTGCCTCCTGGGCTCAAGCGATCCTCTTGCGACTGAGACTATAGGTGTGTGCCACCACACCCAGCTAATTTTTTTTTTTTTTTTTTGTAGAGAAGGGGTTTTGCCATGTTCCCCAGGCTGGTCTCAAACTCCTGAGCTCAAGCAATCCACCACCTCAGTCTCCCAAAGTGTTGAGATTACAGGTCTGAGCCACCACACCTGGCCAAATTCAATATATCCTGTTAATGTCTTCTAGCCTCTGCTAAAATTAAACAACAAACTTGGAATCCTTTGAAATTGTAGTTTTGTTTAACTAACATTTTATTGAGCACCTACTACGTGCCAGATAGTGTTGTAGACACTTGTGATATCAGAGAACAAAATGGAAAAAAAAATTTTTTTTTAAACCCTTAGTTTCTACCCTAGTGGTCTGAACTTCAAATGGCCAGGAAAACAACAGCTCCTGATGACCTGTTTTCAGCAACACAACCTTTCTGCGGCATACATAGTAATTTAATAAAAATAATAATTCCTTATGCTGATTTAACCAGTATGAATTGCCTCATGATCCCTGGGTTAGTAGAAATTTTATGTCTTTGTTTTTGAAATTGAATTAGAACCAGCTCACAGCCCCACATTTTAGGATTGGAAGGGAGTCTGTTGTTTGTCTCTCAGGACATTCTCCCTACCTTGGTATGTCAGGAATCCTGAGGGGACCTCAGAATCCAGGAAGGATGTCTGCTAGGCTTCCCCCAGGAAGGGTGCTGGTCCCCCGGTCCAGGGTTTACTAGGGCTCTAATGTTCCAAACTTCCACTCAGTGTCATTGCCAGAAATTAGTGACCCACTTCCTACAGGTGAGATCCAAACTATTTAACCATCAGTATAGCACAGGCGCCAACCAATCAGAAGACAAGCCAGCCATAGTGCTGGTGTGGGGTCCGGGTACCTCCACTGTGCCTGGCATTAACCTTTCATCACTGGATCATAGGATATAGGGAGGAGGGAAACAAGTGGGTAGCCAGGATAGAGGGGCCACTTAGGAAAGGAAGGATTGAGGCAATGGTTATTGACCAATCATTACAAAAGTATTTAAGTGTGTTGACTACCCATATAGCCACACCTTTGTGTATGGGTAAATACTAGCCCTGCCACGGCTTGCCCATGAAGTGGGGCTGCTGGCTGTGGGAGTGGGTGCTTGCTTGCCCAATTCCCTGCTCTAGACGGTAGGCCCTTGGAAAAAAGGGGGATCATGTCTGTTCCTTTCCTTTCATGGCAAGCTGGACCCAAAGAGCTCTTCGCTATACTCCACCATCTTTTTTCAGAGACAGGGTCTCACTCTGTCACCCAGGCTGGAGTTCAGGTGCATAATCATACCTCCCTGCAGCCTCAAATTCCTGGGCTTAAGCCATCCGCCCCTGTCTCAGCCTCCTGAGTAGCTAGGACTACAAACAGGCGCTACCACACCGGGTTCATTTTTTAATTTTTAATTTTTTTTTCTTTTTTTTTTTTGAGATGGAGTCTCACTCTGTCACCTAGGCTGGAGTGCAATGGCATGGTCTCAGCTCACTGCAACCTCCACCTCCCGGGTTCAAGCGATTCTCCTGCCTTAGCCTCCAGAGTAGCTGGGACTACAGACGCATGCCACCACACCCAACTAATTTTTGTATTTTTAGTAGAGACAGGGTTTCACTATGTTGGCCAGGCTGGTCTCAAACTCCTGACCTCATGATCTGCCCGCCTCAGCCTCCCAAAGTGCTGGGATTAACCACCGCGCCCAGCCAATGTTTAATTTTGTTAGAGACAAAAATCTTGCTATGTCACCCAGGCTGGTCTTGAACTCCTGGCCCAAGTGATCTTCCTGCCTCAGTTTCCCAAAGTGCTGGGATTATAGGCATGAGCCACTGCACCCAGCCCACTCTATAATCTTTGAACCCAGCCTTCACAGACATCTCTACAGACATCTTCCCATGAGGCCAATCCCTCCTTAAAGGGACTGCCCCTGTGTGGGCTCAGTAGGAATCTGTCCCCTGATGGAACTGACAGCACTTGCCAGCATGTCCTTTAAGTTCTTGGATATAAAAGCCTGATCCCACTCTGGCTTTCTAGGTAATGGTGTAGACTCCACCCCTTCTAAGAATGGCTATTCTAAAGTCCTTCAGGCACAGGGTATGCCTACGTCCTATACACACACAGTATACCCTTTGAAGAAAGTTACCTGTATTACAGTGGCTCTCAATCTTCAATGTGCACACAGGTCACCTGAGGGAACTATTAGAATGGAAAGTTTCAGGGATTCACCCCTAGAGATTCTAGTTAGTTAGGTATCCAGTGGGACACAGGTTTTAAACAAGAGCTCCCTTCAACAGGTGGATCTAATGCAGATGGTCAAAGGGAAATAAACAGCAGGTGATTATTAGCAGGGATTTCAGCTCTATTTGTAAGTCACTTTGTGTTTGCAAAGTAATGACAGATGTGTTGCCCTCTCCAAAGCCCTAAGTCAATTATAAAACATAACTTTGGTTGTTATATTTCACTCTATTACTCTGTTTTCCTTAAGTCATCCACAGCAAACATGGCCAGAGATTGCTTTTAAGATTGGCGATACCTCAAAGTTATCTCAAAGATATAATTAGAGGTAGCATGGTACATTTCCCCAGTCGTGCGGTCCCATTGCCACCTAGTTATTGTTTGATCTCTAGGAGTGACGGATTCAGAGTGAAAATGGCAATTGGAAATGTTAACCTTTTAGTCCTTCTGTATGGCTAAAATTGTGAACACATGGGGCAGATATTATCTTTATTTTTTGTTTGTCTAGAGGCACCCTCACCCCCTGCCCTTCAAGCGTCCCGTTGACATTTTCTTTTTTTTTTTTTTTTGAGACAGAGTCTCGCTCTGCCGCCGAGGCTGGAGTGCAGTGGCGTGATCTTGGCTCACTGCAAGCTCCGCCTCCCGGGTTCACGTCATTCTCCTGCCTCAGCCTCCCGAGTAGCTGGGACTACAGGCGCCCGCCACCTCGCCCGGCTAGTTTTTTTGTATTTTTTAGTAGAGACGGGGTTTCACTGTGTCAGCCAGGATGGTCTCGATCTCCTGACCTCGTGATCCGCCCGTCTCGGCCTCCCAAAGTGCTGGGATTACAGGCTTGAGCCACCGCGCCCGGCCCCCCTTGACATTTTCTATGCGTGCCCTTTTCCTCTGCTTTAGCTGTTGCGAACTTTGTCAGGGTTCAAATGACTGCAGCTCCCATGTGATAGTCCCTGAGATCACATGTAAAGGAATACCTATCCTAACCGTTAGAAGCCACTGAAGCGAATCTGGTGGCTGACTGTCTTCCTTACATGCCACCCTGACCTTTCTTGTTGGGCATGCAAGGCAGGACCAGAATGAGGCCACCTTGCATGACTCTTTTTTTTTTTTTTTTTTTTGAGACAGACTCGACTTTGTTACCCAAGCTAGAGTGCAGTGGCACAATCTCGGCTCACAGCAACCTCCCCCTCCTGGGTTAGAGTACTTCTCATGCCTCCGCCTTCTGAGTAGCTGGGACTACAGGCATGTGCCACTATGTCCAGCTAATTATTATTATTTTTTTATTTTTTGGAGAAATGAGGTTTCCCTATGTTGGCCAGACCAATCTCGACCACCTGGCCTCAAGTGATCCATCCACCTCGGCCTCCCAAAGTACAGGGATTATAGACGTAAGCCACCGTGCCCGGCTACATCACTCCCATTCTAAGGAATTCGTTTAAAAATGTAAAGCCCACAGAAAGTTAATAATAAAGACATTACTGTTAGCAAGAAACTTTCGTCTCTGTCACCCCCTTCCCCCTCATTTCCCATATATGACATAGACTTCCTGTTCCTATGAGGAAACTTCCTCTAAAGCAAGTTTCTCAACCCTGTGAGGGCACTGAGGTACATTTGGAAATACGTGGAGGCAATTTTGGTTCAGTGACAGGCCCACCATTCAGAGATGCTGAAGAGTTTACAATGCATACAACAGTCCAACCAAGACCTGTCCTGCCCACCATACTAACAGCAACCGTTAAACACCCCACTCGGCTGTCATTCCTGCCTCAGATCCTTTTCCTCCCAACCCTAGGAAAGGAGTAACTTCTCTAATTGGTGTCTTTGGGAGAAGAAGTGAGCAGCGCAGCTCAGCTCCTACTGGGATATATTCTTCGAAATCTGGAAACCCAAAGAGAGGGTGAACTAGGGCCTGCTCTTTGCTGGGTGATCAGCTGCCCAGGTAGGCTCTTCTCTGTTAGGAAGACCTGAAATCCATCTATACCAGACCCTGGTGGGAAAATCTATTAATGGCAGTGGAGTGTTACCAAGCCTTTTGGATCACAATTCTGAAGTCATGTTTCCAGTCCCTTTTATCAGTGACAGAGATGACATTTTCATCTCCATTTGTTTGTCTCCCATATCTTATTGATCAATTGTTTTGAACTAGGAAGGGAATCAAGGAATGCTATTTAATTGGCTCCAACATGTAAAAAAAAGTTTGAGAGTAAAGAGAAAATATCACTGTATGTAAATGTTAGTAGGCTCTAGATTTTCCAGTGACTTTAAGTTTTTAAAATATGTCACAACCACTTAGATTTGTGTTATTCATATGGATTTCAGGACATCTAAATGGTATTTTTATTTTTTAAATTATGCCTAGTTTAACTACAAAACAGAATTGAGGCTGCTTTTAAAGAATGCATACAATTTTGTCAGATTTTTTTCTTACTTAAAAATATAATGGAGTAGGAAAATAAGGATCCAATAATAAGATAAAGCCAATAAAGTATTAGTACACTAAAATGCATGCTCTTCAGTCTTCCACATTTATTAAAAGTAGGTGGCAAGCTAAACACTAAACTTCCTGGTGGACAAAGGAAAATCGAAAACACAGTTATTTTCAAGAATAACTGGCCAGGTGCGGTGGCTCATGTCTGTAATCCCAGTTCTTTGGGAGGCCGAGGCGGGTGAATCATGAGGTTATGAGTTCAAGGCCAGCATGACCAACATGGTGAAACCCTGTCTCTACTAAAAATACAAAAATTAGCCAGGCATGGTGGTGGGTGCCTGTAATCCCAGCTACTCAGGAGGCTGAGGCAGGAGAATCACTGGAACCCGGGAGGTGGAGTTTGTAGTGAGCCATGATCATGCCACTGCACTCCAGCCTGGGTGACAGAACGAGACTCCATCTCAAAAAAAAAAAAAAGTAACTTTGCCCATTGAATATAAGATTAAAGTATATTTTAACTAATTATATATCAGTGTACCAGTCCTCAGGAGAAAGTCAAGGAGTATTGGCTAATGTCATGTATATAGCTCCAAAAACATCCCTAAAGAAAATGGAACAGCGAGTTAGCTTCAGCTCTTTCTTACGGGTTCCTTCAATGCAAGCCATGAGGATCATGCCAAATCATAATCTAATAAAAGGCCTCCTTCAGGGACCAAAGCAATCCAAGAAAATTGCCCTCTGATGGTCTGGCTTGATGCCCAAACTTACAAGATCTAGATTGTTTTGCCTTTTACAAACACTTTTGAATAGCAGCTATTATTTCCTGTATATGATAAATGTTTAGATTCTATTCTGCCAATACCCCATCATCCATACTAACAAGGTAATGCAAAGACATAAACCATTCCGAATATTGGGCTTTAAAACATTATTAACAAGCACTAGAAAATCTTCATGTTTTTGGCTTTGGATTGCACTTCTTAAATTTTTTTTTCAACAGAAGCAACTTACTTCCTCTATTATATTTTTCTTGGTAGTCTAAACCCCCAATGGATATGGAATGATTTCCACTGGAATAAGGCAATAAGTCATTATAACTTTTATTTATATTTAGTAAAAGGAAGTTTAAAAAAGAAAAAAATGGAAAATAATAAATAAAGCTTTCCCCTTGCTCAGTACCCAAATGACCATGTAGCATGTGTGGTATAGGAGGTACTCAGAGAGAGTTCCACAATGCTTAAGGATTGGAAAATGTACCCCTTTTGTTGTTGTTGTGGCTGCTGTTGTTCATCTGCTGTGTCGGACACTTCTTGAGCACCTCTTCAAAATTTTCTTGGCCCACTAAGTGTAGGGAGTCAGCTCCATTCACTGCTGTGGGACCAGTATCATGCTGGCACTAATATGGGCCTCACTGTACATCTCACTCTTCTGCTCTGGGACTTGGGAATCCTCTTTGAGTAAACAAGAAGAGCAGGAGTGTTTATGCCCATGAAGCCATTCTTGACCAATGGGACACAGGAGCTGATGGATAAATGCTTCTTTTTTGTCCTACAGACACATATTTCTGAAATGAACTCTGTGAGGCTCCCCAAAATATCCCAGTGAGATAGAGCACTAATCACCCTTAGCTGGAGTCATGGAGGGGCAACTTGGGAACAGGTTCTCGTATGGGTTTTCCATCCTGTGTTTCACTCCCCTGACCTGCATTTTTATTCCTTGTGACCGTATTCCCAAATGAACTATCTGCAAAGAAGACCTTACACTGGCCTGCACTTTGGGTGGGGGTAACCCAGCTAGGATATCTGCTTTGGTCATACTTTACTGTGTTCCCATGTATGTGGATTTACAGATTCTATCCTTCAATTTTAATAAAACCAACTTTCATGTAAAGAAAAATGAACCTCTGAAGATTCCCACAGCAAAGCTGCTGATTGAAGATAAACCGGGAATGTAAGCACAAGATGACAAGAAAATCACAAAGCTGATTCTTCTCTTACTCAAAGGATGAATTCCACACGAGCTACAGAGAAGAAGAAATAACTGGTGTAGCCTTAACAATAAATTAAAATAAGTTTTAAATATTTTTATCTTCATTTTATTCTTTTAAAATTGCATTTAAAAAACAAATTCCAGGTCAGGCGTGGTGTCTCAAGCCTGGTAATCCCAGCGCTTTGGGAGGCTGAGGTGGGAGGATCACTTGAGCCCAGGAGTTTGAGACCAGCCTGGGCAATGTGGCGAAGTCCTATCTCTGCAAAAAATACAAAAATTAGCCAGGCATGGCAGCCTGTGCCTATAGCCCCAGCTACTCAGGAGGCTGAGATGGGGGAAATCACCTGAACCCAGGAGTTCAAGGCTGCAGGAAGCTGTGATTATGCCACTGCACTCCAGCCTGGGCAATAGAAACCCTATCTCAAAAAACAAACAAACAAAAAAAAGCAAAGAAAATAAATTCCATATATTTTTAAAGTTCACAATGAGTGAAGTAGTCCATATATAATTTCTAAATAAACGAATATGCATATATGAGGAGCATGCACTCAACATTTTTTACTGATAGCTTGGAGACCACTGGTCCAAATAAATTCAAGGCTGATCTGAGTGCAATGGTGTTTACAACTAATCAATCACAACCAGTTACAGCTATCTTTGTTCCTTCTCCATTCCCATTGCTCCACTTGACTAGCCTTAAAACATATATAAAAATGAAATGAAATTTTAAAAAAAATTTTTAATTCAAATGATCTTACCTTTCCAGTTTCCTTATCAGCTTTGATTGGGTATAATAGGAGGTGAGCAAAACTGAGTCATTCATAAAAGTTTCCCTCAATAATCCACACTGATGAACAGAGCAGATTCATTGATAGATAAACAATTTCTTTTATTTTACATGTCTTTAAAAAATTTTTTTTGTACAGACAGTGAGCTGTGATCACACCACAGCACTCCAGCTTGAGTAATAGAGCGAGACTCTGTCTCAAAAAAACCTAAAAAGTGAATGATAAATAAATATAAAAATATTTGGCCGGGCGTGGTGGCTCAAGCCTGTAATCCCAGCACTTTGGGAGGCCGAGACGGGCGGATCACGAGGTCAGGAGATCGAGACCATCCTGGCTAACACGGTGAAACCCCGTCTCTACTAAAAAATACAAAAAACTAGCCGGGCGAGGTGGCGGGCGCCTGTACTCCCAGCTACTCGGGAGGCTGAGGCAGGAGAATGGCGTGAACCCGGGAGGCGGAGCTTGCAGTGAGCTGAGATCCGGCCACTGCACTCCAGCCTGGGCGACAGAGCGAGACTCCATCTCAAAAAAAAAAAAAATATATATATATATATATATATATATATATATATATATATATAAATATTTGTCAGTGTACCTCTAACAATGCCTTTAGTAAATAAAAGGTAAAATCATAAAGTTTTTGGAGGCAAATATGGAAGAATATCTTCAGGACTCAAGGGTAAGCAAGAGTTTCTAAGGTTCAGAAGGCAAAATCACAAAAGAAACATTTGATACATTGAAATTTGTTTAAATTAAAAACTTCTGCTCATCAAAAGACAATTAAGAAAATGCACAGGTGGCCGGGCACGGTGGCCTTCGCCTATAATCCCAGCACTCTGGGAGGCCGAGGCAAGTGGATCACTTGAGGCCAGGAGTTCAAGACCAGCCTAGCCAACACGGTGAAATCCTGTCTCTACAAAAAATACAAAAGTTAGCCAGGCGTGGTGGCACATGCCTGTGGTTCCAGCTGCTGGTGAGGCTGAGGCACAAGAATCGCTTGACCTCAGGAGGTGGAGGTTGCCGTGAGCCAAGACTGGGCCATTGTACTCCAACCTGGGCAACAGAGAGAGACTCTGTCTCAAAAAAAAAAAAAAGAAACAAACAAAAGAAAAGAAAATTCACAGGCAAGCTACAGACTGGGAGAAAATATTTGCAAAACATACTCGTGACTAAGGACATATATCTAGGATATACAAGTAATTCAATAATAAAGACAACTAATCCAATTTTAAAAGGGCAGAAGTAACATTTCACAAAAGATATAAAAATAGACAATAGGTCAGGCCTGGTGGCTCATGCCTGTAATCCCAGCACTATGGGAGGCCGAGGTGGGCGGGTCACTTGAGGTCAGGAGTTCGAGACCAGCCTGGCCAACATGGTGAAACCCCCATCTCTACTAAAAAAAAAATAACAATAATTAAAAAAAAATAATCAGCCAGGCATGGTGGTAAGTGCCTGTAGTCCCAGCTACTCAAGAGGCTAAGTCAGGAGAATTGCTTGAACCCAGGAGGCGGAGGTTGCAGCAAGCCAAGATGGTGCCACTGCACTTCAGCCTGGGTGACAGAGGGAGATTTTGTCTCAAAAAAAAGCAATAAACACGTAAAAACGATGAATGATTTATTCATTCACTCTACAAACATTCACTGAGTATTATACACCAGGAGGTGGGAGCAGTTTTCGTGTGGGAAGGGGAGGGTGCATGCTGTTGAGCTGGACTGCAGGAGCTGGGGTAAGAGTTAGGAAAAAGAGGAGGGGCACACTGTCATACCCACAGATCCATTCAGTCTAATAGGGTCTTGGCTGGGTCTCTCTGAGACGGACCTGTGCGGACCTGCGTCCCTCCCTCCCCTTTGGGAGGTGGCAAGGGATAGAAAGCCCCTCAACTCTCAGCCTGCCTGAGCAGGGACTGGTATGTCTTCTAAAGGGCGAAGTGACTTTGACCCTGGGTTGCCGCCAGCACAACCAAGGAGGTGGCTGGACAACTGGAGGATGAACAGAGAGCCCATCCCCCACTGACCCGGAAATGGCCACCTTCAAAGGCCAAGACCACCGGTCCCAGGAAGACATGCTGACTTTGCTGGAATGCATGAAGAATAGCCTTCCAACCAATAACAGTTACAAGTTCAAAACCACCTAATCACATATGGGGACAAAGTAGCATTTAAAGATTTCTGGAGACATGACAAGTTCAATAGGTAGAGATTTCTTTTTTCTTCTTCTTCTCCTTCTTCTTCTTTTTGGCTTTGTTTTGTTTTCTAGACAGGATCTCATTCTGTCACCCAGGCTGGAGTGCACTGATAAGATCATAGCTGATTGCAGCCTCAAACTCCTGGGCTCATGCAATCTTCCTGCCTCAGTTTCTGGAGTAGCTGGACCCACAGGTGTGAGTCATCACACAGGGCTAATTAAAACAAATTTTTTTTGTAGAGATGGAGTGAGAAATGGGTGTTGGCCAGGCTGGTCTCAAACTCGCAGCCTTAAGCATCCTCCCACCTTGGCCTTCCAAAGTACTGGGATTACAAGCATGAGCCTCTGTGCCTGGCCTAAATGAGTGAAAATTTATAACAAGGTGAGGAAGTTGTGCACTTTGACAGAATTGATCCTCAAGGCCAGAAACATGTTAAAAATCCTTAAAAAGGTTAAACTCAAAAAACTCAGACAACACCCAGACTTCCCAAAGAAGTCTCTGATCTCTTATTTCCACTTCTTTATGGAGAAGCAGGCCCAGTGTGCGAAACTCCACCCTGAGATACGTAACCTGGACTTCACCAAGATTCTGTCCAAGAAATAAAAGGAGTTGCCTGAGAAGATGAAAATGAAATACATGGAGGACTTTCCAAGACAGAAACAGAGTTTGAGTGAAACCTGGCCCATTTCAGGAAGGATCATCCCAACTTAATCGAGAATGCCAAGAAGCCAGACATCCCCAAGAAGCTCAACTGTCCGACCCAGCAGCTGTGGTACACCCATCAGAAGAAAGAGTTTAGTGTATGTGTGTTTTTGGGTTTTGTTCTGAGACAAGGTCTCATTCTGTCACCCAGCCTGGCCAATATGGTGAAACCTCCATCTCTACTAAAAAAAAAAAAAAAAATTAAAAAAAAAAATCAGCCAGGCATGGTGGTAGGTGCCTGTAGTCCCAGCTACTCGAGAGGCTATCACGGCTCAATGCAGCCTCAACCTCTCAGGCTCAAGCGGTCCTCCCACCTCAGCCTCCCTAGTAGCTGGGACTACAGGCACACACCACCATGCCCAGCCTATTTTTTTTTTTTTTTTTTTTGAGACGGAGTCTCGCTCTGTCACCCAGGCTGGAGTGCAGTGGCCGGATCTCAGCTCACTGCAAGCTCCGCCTCCCGGGTTCACGCCATTCTCCTGCCTCAGCCTCCCGAGTAGCTGGGACTACAGGCGCCTGCCACCTCGCCCGGCTAAGTTTTTGTATTTTTAGTAGAGACGGGGTTTCACTGTGTTAGCCAGGATGGTCTCGATCTCCTGACCTCGTGATCCACCCGTCTCGGCCTCCCAAAGTGCTGGGATTACAGGCTTGAGCCACCGCGCCCGGCCTGCCCAGCCTATTTTTAAACATTTTGTGTAGAGACAGGATTTCACTATGTTGCTCAGGCTGGTCTTGAATCCTGGGCTCAAGCGATCCACCTACCTTGGCCCCTTAAAGTGCTGAGCTTACAGGCATGAGCCACTGTGCCTGGCCAAGAAGGTGTATCTTAAAGTGTGGCCAGATGCCCCTACAAGGAGGTGAAGGACTTTCTGGGGAAGTAGTGCTCTCAGCTCTCAGACAAAAAAAAAAAAAAGACTGAAATGGATTCATGAGGCTCCAGGAGCAGTGGAAATAGTACAAGGAGATCATGCAGACCTATATCCAGGAGCACCCTGAGCCAAACATCTCTGAGGAGGGCCCCATCAAGTCCACCCTCACCAAGGCTGAACACCAGCTCAAGGACAAATTTGATGGGGGACCCACTAAACCACCGCAGAACAGCTACTCACTGTACTGTGGAGCTCATGGCCAACTTGAAGGACCTGCTCAACACGGAGTGCGTGATATGCCGTGGGGCCAGCAGTGGAAGCTGCTCTCCCAGAAGGAGAAGGAAGCCTAAGTGTGACCAGAAAACAAAAGATTATGAGGTGGAGCTGCTGCGTTTTCTCAGGAAACTGCCCCAGGAGGAGCAGCAGCAGGTCCGGTGGGAGGAGAGCGTGCTGAACATCAACAAGAAGCAAGCCACCCGCCCGGGCTCCAAGAAGCCAGCCCAGGAAGAGGGTAAGGAAGCCTCTGAGAAGCCCACGTGGCTTCTCGGTGGATGGAAATTGGCAGTCATCTCCCGGAGTCAGAAGAAGCACTACAAAAGCTGGCCAATGAGCAGCAAAAGCATATAAGGTGCACCTGGACCCCTGGGTTAAGGGTCTCTGTCCCCCAGTGGGCCATGTTCATCTGCCCCCAGGAAAAGCGGCAGCAGCTGCAGGATGAGCAGCCTGGGTTCTTGGAGGGCAAGCTGGCCTGCATGCTGGCCCGAAGGTGAGTGACTTGTCTGAGAAGGGCAAGTACAAGGCCAGAGAGCAAGCCGGGCAGGGAGTGCCAGGAACTCAGCAAGCCGCCTGAGTCACCCAAGACAGCACAGGAGATCTGGCAACAGAGCATCATCAGCAACTACCTGGCCTGCTTTAAGAACGACCGGGTGAAGGCCTCGAAAGCCATGGAGGTGACCTGGAATCACAAGGAGGAGAACCTGATGTGAATTGAGAAGGCAGCCAAAGACCAAAAGCGATGAGAGAGCTGAGTGAGATGCGGGCACTTCTAGCTGCTACAGACTCTTCCAAGATGATGAAATTCCAGGGAGGAAGCAAGAAGCCTCGTGAACCGGAACCAGAAATTCTTCCAGGAAGCTGAAACACCTGCCACAGATGGAGCGCACGGTGGATGGAAATTGGCAGCCCTCTCCCGGAGCCAGAAGGAGCACTACAAAAAGCTGGTTAATGAGCAGCAAAAGTGTACAAGGTGCACCTGGACACCTGGGTTAAGGGTCTCTGTCCCCAGGACCACACAGCCTAGAAAAAGTACATCTCCAATAAATGTAAGAGCATGACCAAGCTGCGGACTCGAACTCCTCTGAGTCCAGACAAATGATCCTGCAGTCCAAGTCAGAGTCCTAGGAGGATGATAAAGAGGATGAGGGCCATGAGGACAAGGGTGGGGAAAACATGTGAAACGTGGCCCATTTCAGGAAGGATCATTCCAACTTGATCAAGAATGTCAGGAAGTCAGACATCCCCAAGAAGCTCACCCCTCCCCGCAACCAGCAACTGTGGTACACTCATGAGAAGGTGTTTTGTGTATATGTGTTTTTTTTTTTTGTTTTGAGACAGGGTTTCTGTCTGTCGCCCAGGCTGGAGTGCAGTGGTGCGATCATGGCTCACTGCAGCCTCAACTCCCAGGCTCAAGTGATCCTCCCACCTCAGCCTCCCGAGTAGCCGGGACTACAGGCACATGCCACCACGCCTGGCTATGAGAATGGGGACTCCTCTGAGGATGGCAGGAACTCCTCTGAGTCAAGCAGCAAGGAAGGGGATGAGAATGAGGAGTATGATGAGGATGAAGATGAGTCCATGGGCAGCAGCTCCAGCTCTTACTCTTCAGGGAACTCCTCAGACCCTGAATCCAGCTGAGGCTCAGCCCCATGCTGGGGCAGCCAGGGAGAGCCCAGGAGCTCCCCTCTCCAGCTGGCCACCTTTGTTTCTCCCCCATGTCTATCCCCTCCCCACTGGCCTCCCCCACTTTCTTTCTTCCTTTCTTTCCTTTTTAAACAAAATGGGGATGGGGGCTGGAGGAGTCCAGGCCAGCACTCTGTGACATTAGCCCTGGGGGGTCCTCCAGGGAATGCAACCATCACACTGAGCCAGTCCCAGACCAGCTGGGCCCACCCCACCCACTTCTGCACTTGCGGTTCCAGCATGGATGATGGATGGGGAAATGCGGTTGGGGGTGAGTGTGTCCCGAAGAATTCAGTGAGCCCCTCCACACCTGCAGCCCAATGCAAGATGGGGTGGAAGCTTGGGGAGGACTCCTTTCTTCTCCAAGGAGCCTGCCACTGAGACCCCCAAATTAGAACTAGAAGCAGGGAACATGTGGGGAGAGGAAGGAGGTGTCTTTGAGAAAATAGGCACTGTCCTGATGTCCCTCTCCCCTACTCCCTGGGGAGCCACTCATGGGGGAGGGGGCAGAAGTGTCTTTTGTATAGGTGTATGTATATATTTTGTAAGCTCTGAGTCATCAATGAGACATTTCCTACCAAGTATATATATACACACACAGATATATACACACATACATACATATACATACTCTACATATATATACACAAACACCAAGTGAATAAGACAACAGCTGTGCTCCTAAGGGCCTCATTGTTGGGTGGGAAGTCAATTAAACAGAGTCCTGAAGCCCAGTGATGAGCGCTATTATAAACTGCTGTATAGATTTTCATCTACACATACCTGCACATACATCTCTACTCACATATGCATGTACACATACTGTTTTTTCCTTTTTTAATTTTATTTATTTATTCGTTTATTTTTGAAACATAGTCTCACTCTGTTGCCCAGGCTGGAGTGCAGTGGCACGATCTCAGCTTTCTGCAACCTCCGCCTCCTGGGTTCAAGCGATTCTCCTGCCCCAGCCTCCTGAGTAGCTGGGATTACAGGCGCATGCCACCACGCCTGGTTGATTTTTATATTTTTAGTAGAGATGGGGATTTCACCATGTTGGTCAGGCTGGTCTTGAACTCCTGACCTTGTGTTCTGCCTGCCTTGGCCTCCCAAAGTGCTGGGATTATAGGTGTGAGCCACCTCTCTCAGTCTTATTTTATTTTATTTCTGAGACAGGGTCTCACTGTGTCACCCAGGTGGGAGTGCAGTGGCACAATCGCAGCTCACTGCAACTTTGACTTCCTGGGCTCAAGCAGTCCTCCCACCTCAGCTTCTCCAGTAGTTGGGACCACAGTCACATGCCACCACATCAAGCTAATTTTTGTATTTTTTGGTAGAAATAGGGTTAGTTTCACCATGTTGCCAACAAGCTGGTCTCAAACTCCTGATCTCAAGCAGTGTATCCACCTTGGCCTCCCAAAATGTTGGGATTACAGGCATGAACCACCATGCCTGGCCTCTTGGCACTATTTTGACTGGGATGGAACTCGGGAAAATTCTTTGGTGCTCGAATGTTCTAAATACTTGATTTGGGTGATTACATTATATTTGATATTTATGTTTATGGTATTAAATTAGACCTCAGTAAACATTTTTAAAAGATAAGTTGCACATGCTTCTGCTCTCATGAATAGATAAAGTCATTAAAAGTACAGCATGTTAAAATTAACTACCATAGAGGGCAAAATACGTTCAAAGTGATAGACTTAAGAGAAAGTATGGCTAAGGAGATCTTGGAGGCGAAACCAGCTCCTCATCCAATACCTACATGAACTTGGGCATTGCTTTGTTTCTGTAAGCCTCATTTCCCTGCTCTGTAAAATGTGAGTCATGGTGCTTGCCTGCCAGGATTGTAGTGAGGATTAGATGGAATCCCTTATGGAAGGCACTTAGTGTAGTGCTTGGCACACAGCAGAGTTGAGCAAGTTTCAGCTCATATTATGATTATTCCTAAAAACCCTAACTCCATGGTAAGTATAAATCCTCACAGCCACAGTAGTCCACAAGCCTCAAGTGGGGCTTTCTTCTTTTTATTTTTAATTTTATCTATTTATTTATTTATTTATTTATTTATTTATTTATTTTTGAGACAGGGCCTTCTATGCTGCCCATGCTGGTCTCTGACTCCTGGGCTCAAAGGATCCTCCCGCCTCAGTTTCCCAAAATGCTGGGATCACAGGCATAAGCCACGGCACCTTGACCATAACTGAGCCTTTCCTTATTTTTTCCATAGGTCAACTTAATCTCTGATTGAGCCCTTGTTCGCTGTGTGGCAGAAAATAATTTTTTTTTTTCTTTTTGAGACAGAGTCTCTCTGTTGCCCAGGCTGTAGTGCAGTGGCACGATCTTGGCTCACTGCAACCTCCACCTCCCTGCAACCTCCTTCTCCCTGAGGCAGAAAAAACAATTCTTCTGCCTCAGTCTCCCAAGTAGCTGGGATTATAGGCAGCCACCACCACGTCCGGCTAATTTTTGTATTTTTAGTAGAGATGGGTTTCACCATGTTGGCCAGGCTGGTCTTGAACTCCTAATCTCAAGTGATCTACTCACCTTGGCCTTCCAGTGAGCCACCGCACCTGGCAGAAAATAACATTTTGTTCTAGATTTTCTCAGTCATTTCAGGCTTAAGCTCAGTCACTTCATTTTTTCTGCTCCCCAGAGGTGGTTTAGGTTGTGCTGTGGAACTGGGGAAGCGGCTGGTGCTTACTGACAACTGACATGCTGTCACTCATTCCATAGAATCCTGTCCTGAAAAGATCTCAGCAATGTCAACCCTTCAGGTTGGCACTTACCAAGAGCAATGGGTCGCCCCAGGCTCCAGCCATCTTTTGGATGCATGATCACCACCACTAAAGATGTAGGCATGTTTAAGCTTGGCAGAAGCTAAATGCTCTCTTCATTTAAAATAGACAATAGATATTGTAAAATAATCTTAAGGAAATGCTAGATCCTGCAAAACAGCTATCTTAGTGTTCACCCATGGCAGACACTTCAGTGATCTAAATCCTAAATTGCTGCTTTACCACCTGCTTCTCACCACTAATCTCTCACTGGTTGCCCAGTGATTCCATCCTCCAAAACCAGCTACCAAGAAGGTGATCCATAAACATTTTAATAAATCAAAAGCTGGATTAGCATATCACTAAACACTTTTTTCTAAACACTTATTTTTCTGCATAAGAGAATCAAAAAAGTGAGTGGTGCAAGGTGAATGTGGAAGGTAAGGAGAAAGGATGATAATGATAACAGCAATAAAAGTTAAATTCATAATATAGTAGGCACTGTACTAAGTTTTCATTCATTAGCTCATTTAATCCTCACGATGACCAAATAAGGTAGTGCAATAATCATCTCCACTTTATAGATGAAAGTAAAGAGGGTTTGTTTTGTTTTTGTTTTTGAGACAGAGTCTTACTCTGTCACCCAGGCTGGAGTGCAATGGTGTGATCTCTGCTCACTGCAATCTCTGCCTCCCGGGCTCAAGCGATTCTCCTGTCGCAGCCTCCCAAGTATCTGGGATTACAGGCACACGCCAGCATGCCCAGCTAATGTTTTTGTATTTTCAGCAGAGACAGGGTTTCACCGTGTTGGCCAGGCTGGTCTCGAACTCCTGACCTCAGGTGATCCACCCGCCTCAGCCTCCCAAAGTGCTGACATTATAGGTGTTAGCCACAGTGCCCGGCAAGTATAGAGGATTTTACATGAGCATGAAACACTCTGCTGCTGTTTAAGCTACCTTTATTTTAGGTCTCTGTAGCTCACAGCCAAATCTAAACTATTTGACACAGTAATATGATGTTGATATTGATGATCTTGTTTTTACTAGCTAGACCCATTGTCTTCTGTATCTTATCTCGATTATGCTAGCTAGATTCATGTCTTCTCCTTTATCATCATTATGATGCCATTGTTGCTCAGCATGCGTCCAACAGGTGTACAT
The DNA here is from genome assembly GCF_043159975.1 of Macaca nemestrina. Taxonomy (NCBI): domain Eukaryota; kingdom Metazoa; phylum Chordata; class Mammalia; order Primates; family Cercopithecidae; genus Macaca; species Macaca nemestrina. Next base: position 143,843,770 of record NC_092126.1, on the reverse strand, counting down.
CAATCACGGAAAAAGCACACTCAGCTGGGATTTTTTTAAAACTAACTTTAAAAAAAAAAAGACTGTTTTTTAGAGCATTTTGAGGTGCACAGCAAAATTGAGTGGAAGGTACAGAGAGTTCCCATATATCCCCTGCCCCCTACGCATGGCCTCCACCACCAACAAGCAGAGTAGTACCTTTGCTACAATCAATGAACCAACATTAATACATCATTTTCAATCAAAGTCCATAGTTTATATTAGGGGAAACTCTTTGTGTTATACATTCTATTGGTTTTGACAGATATATGATGCCATGTATCCACCAATATAATGTCATACAGAATCATTTCACTGCCCTAAAAATCCCCTGTGCTCCACCTATTCATTCCTCCTTCCCTCAAACCCCTGGCAGTCACTGATCATTTTACTGTCTCTATCTTTTTGCCTTTTCTAGAATGCCATATAGTTAGTATCATCAGCTAGGACTGTTTTTTGTTTGTTTGTTTGTTTTTGTTTTTGTTTTTGTTTTGAGACAGAGTCTCGCCCTGTTACCCAGGCTGGAGGTGCAGTGGTGCAAACTTGGCTCACTGCAACCTCCGCCTCCTGGATTCAAGCGATTCTCCTGCCCCAGCCTCCAGAGTAGCTGGGATTACAGGCATGTGCTACCATGCCCAGCTAATTTTTGTATTTTTAGTAGAGACAGGGTTTTGCCATGTTGCCCAGGCTGGTCTCCAACTCCTGACCTCAAGTAATTGGCTTGCCTCAGCCTCCCAAAGTGCTGGGAGTATAGGTGAGACACACCTCGCCTGGCCATCAGCTAGGCTTTTTAAAGAGACTTTAATAAGTAACTATTTACAGAAGTGTGGACAGGACTAAAGGAAGCAGCCAGAGATGCCCAGGCACCCAGGGACTAGTAAGTGGAGAAGCCATCACTACCCCCAGGTCCCCAGGCCAGAAGATGTAACCAGAATCTGGTTAAGAGTTAGTTCTATGCAGAGGATCCATCCCACGGAGGCTGAAGCCACAGAAGGTTGCAGCCACTGCCCAATCCAGGCCGAGTCATGGAAGACACAGGAGGAAGAAATATCCAGACACATCTCTTTCCAAGCTTCAACCTCCTACTGGTGCCTACCATTGGCCAACCAGAAACCAGTCCCTAGAGGTCAGCCTCCCAGGGTGCACAGCATGGTTTACACAGGGTTTGCAGAGAAAAGAGCTGGGGTTGGCCGGGCACGGTGGCTTTAATCTCACCACTTTGGGAGGCCGAGGCAGGCGAATCACCTGAGGTCAGGAGTTTGAGAGCAGCCTGGCCAACCCTGTCTCTACTAAAAATACAAAAATTAGCCGGGTGTGGTGGCAGGTGCCTGTAATCCCAGCTACTTGGGAGGCTGAGACAGAAGAATTGCTTGAACCTGGGAGGTGGAGGTTGCAGCGAGCCGAGATCATGCCACTGCACTCCAGCCTGGGTAACAAGGAGCGAAACTGTCTTAAAAAAAAAAAAAAGAACTGGGGTTGTGGAGAGGGGTGGAGAATTGCCCACATGACAAGCAGCAAGCATTCCTTGTTCACATCAGTTGATTCACATACAATTTGTTCAGCGCTAAAGACAAAAAAAATTTTTTGAGACAGGATCTCACTCTGTTACCCAGGCTGGAGTACAACTTCCCAGACTCAAGCAATCTTCCCATCTCAGCCTCCCAAATAGCTGGGACAACAGACCTGTGCCACCATACCTGGCTAAGTATTTTATTTTTATTTCTGTAGAAATGAAGACTCACTACAAAAATAGCAGTCATTACCCAGGCTGTCTTGAACTCCTGGGCTCAAGCAGTCCTCCCACCTCAGCTTCTCAAAGTGCTAGATTACAGACATGAGCCACCACGCCCAGCCAGCACTAAAAATTTGGTTCATGTTATGAACCCAACTATTTGGCAAAGGAAGAAGTATGTTCCTATTTTTAAAAAAAATGTGGCCTCCATTGTTAATCAGTTACTAGTATGAAGACACTTTACAGTAAATGTACATTTCAGTGTTTGCTTTGAAAGCACAAGCCAGTAGTTAGCCTTTTCCCCTGCTCTGTTGGTTTTTTTGTTTGTTTGTTTTGAGATGGAGTCTTGCTCTGTCGCTCAGGCTGGAGTGCAGTGGCACAATCTTGGCTCACTGCAACCTCTGCCTCCCCAGGTTCAAGCGATTCTCCTGCCTCAGCCCCCTGAGTAGCTGGGATTACAGGCACCCACCACCACGCCCAGCTGATTTTTGTGTTTTTAGTAGAGACAGGATTTCACCATGTTGGTCAGCTGGTCTCGAACTCCTGACTTCATGATCCTCCCTCCTTAGCCTCCCAACGTTCTGGGATTACAGGTGTGAGCCACCGTGTCCGGCTACTCCTGGTCTGTTTATCAAGAGTTAAGTGTGTCTCTGTATGAAGATACACTGCAAGCCTCTATGACTTTTCTGCTGGTTCTCATATTTAGAAGAAGAACCAAAACTAGCAAAAGGAGCAGGGAACTAGAGATTTTGTTTGTTTGTTTTGCATTTGGGGAACAGACCAGAAGTGACAGTGAGGCAGTAGGGATGGGGGAATTGTCTGTCTCAGGATGTGTCTGTCATACAGCAGGATCTCATACTCTTAGAGATGAAAAAGACCTTTTAAGAAACACACACACATGCTCAAGTCCTATGTTTCTCAAGCCCTTTTAGCTGTGAAACGCCTTGTTCACACACTTAAAAAAAATTTCTTCTTTTTTTTAAGAGATAGGGTCTCTCTCTCTGTCACCCACCCAGGCCAGGGTGCAGTGGCAACATCATAGCTCACAGCAGCCTCAAACTCCTGGGCTCAAGAGATCCTCCCACCTCAGCCTCTACAGGCAGGTGTGTGCCACCACACCCATATATATATATATATATAAACATTTTTATAGAGACAGGGTCATGATTTATTGCCTAGGCTGGTCTTGAACTCCTGGCTTCAAGCGGTCCTCCCACCTCATCCTCCCAAAGTGCTGGGGTTACAGGCATGAGTCACCATGCCCAGCCTAGAAGAATGTTAATAGTTCACATTTATTAAATACATGACTATGTGCCTGGTATTGTGCTTCATACTTTACCTGGATTATCGCTTTTCATATGGACCATAATCTTACAAGAGAGCTTTTCTTACTTCTTCCATTTTACAGAGGAAGATACAGGAGGTCAGAGAGATGGCCCAAGGTCATACTGCCAGTGACTGTGGGAGATAGGATCTGAACTCAGACTTCCTGACCCCTCAACCTGTGTCTCCACTTTCAGATAAAAGCCAAATTGCTTTGTTAAAGCAGAGAGTAGATCCCCAGAATCCTGGTCACTCTCTCCTTAACCATGGCCTTGTTCGTGGCCACCAGGGGCACAGTCTGAAAACCCATCCGGCCGGGCACGGTGGCTCAAGCCTGTAATCCCAGCACTTTGGGAGGCCGAGACGGGCGGATCACGAGGTCAGGAGATCAAGACCATCCTGGCTAACATGGTGAAACCCCGTCTCTACTAAAAAATACAAAAAAAAAAAAAACTAGCTGGGCGAGGTGGCGGGCGCCTGTAGTCCCAGCTACTCGGGAGGCTGAGGCAGGAGAATGGCGTAAACCCGGGAGGCGGAACTTGCAGTGAGCTGAGATCCGGCCACTGCACTCCAGCCTGGGCGACAGAGCGAGACTCCGTCTCAAAAAAAAAAAAACCCATCCAGTCCAACACTTCATCTGATAATTTAATCAATTAAACTGATTAATTCAATAAATAGAAAAACAATCACACAGTTCTCAAATACTACCCGCCTCTTATTTTTCTCTCCTCCTCGATATAATTAGACACCGTTTTTCATAGCTATCATCAATACACACATGTAATTTCATCTTGGGCTCTTTTTAACGTAAATCTATTTTCTGTAAACATTTCATGTATAAACCCAGACATTAAACTTACCAATTTTAACCACTGCTTATTATGTTAATGGAGTACTTGATGAGAATTTCCTAACCTGTATTCCATGAAAACCTGCCTCCAGGTGATATGAATAAGTATCTGTAATAAAAAGGGGTTTTATACATTTTTACATTTATATTATACATAATATATATATACATTTATAATAAGTTTGGGGAACAATACACATATTCTTCCCACAGTTACTCCCTTTCAATACCCCCACCAACATACACATTAGAATATTAGAAACACTGAGAAGTCACACAAGAAAGCAATGGGCATAAACAGGCTTAGCAAACTGATCTGATGGTGAAATCTTTTTGGAGACACCCCTACTGAGCAGATTTACTGCCCAATAGACTCCAGTTGATGGCATGACAGCCTACGCCAGGTCTGCTGGATCCTTTCTCCATGCATGCGAGTGCCCTTACTTTACGGATGAGGAAGCTAGCACTCAAGTCACCCAGCCAGCTGGCAGCACTGGTTAGGACCGTAACTCAGGTCTGCTAACTTTTGCAGAAATCCATGTGACAACATTGCCTGGGCCCTTGCAGGTTGACACATGGTCTGATATTTCACAATTTCTGAAGAGCAAGTGAGCACAAAGCCCAGTTCATGATGGATGGCTCAGGTCACATGGTAACTTGGCAGCTTGGAGTAAAGCATTCAGTCTCCCCTTAGGTCCTGTAGCAAACCCAAACCGGCTTCTCAAAAGGTGAATATGTAGTGCTCTGCAGAGGAGGACACAGCTTTGCTTCCAAATCCTGAGGTTCCATGCTGATCCACCCCTACCAGCAGCTCCAAACAGCATCTCTCAGCCACAGATACTTCAAGCTGCATCCTGTCTTTTGGGTTGTAGGGCTCAAGCAGGGAGCAGCTTTCACAGCAAGCTGATCCTGTTGTAACCTTCTCATATTCTATGCCCTTCATTTAAAAAGGCCACTGTCAGTGGGTTAGGAATGAAGATCTAGGCTCAGGGAAGGAGCCACAACCAATGTGCAATGAGGCGGGGAAGAAGGCGGGTGTAAATGTCAGTTATGACCATGTGACCAGTTGCAGGAACTAGGTCTGTTATAGTTATGGGAATTTCTTCCTGATTTTTTCATGGAGGTCGATGCAGAAGGATCACTTGAGTCTGGGAAGTCAAAGCTTCAGTGAGCTATGATTTCGCCACTGCACTCCAGCCTGGGTGACAGAGCAAGACTCCATCCCTCACCCACCTCTCATCAAAAAAAAAAAAAAGTGTTAATATTTAACCTTATATTTCAGTATTTAAGTTACAGGATATCAAAAGGGCAGTGTAGCTCAACTAGAAAAGGAATGAACATCACCCAAAAATAGTTAAGGAGGTTTGGGGTCCCTTACTGGGGGAAAGTTAACATGTTTACAGATGCATGAGAGATTATCATATTATGTTTTTTTGTTTTGTTTTGTTTTTTTGAAATGGAGTCTCGCTCTGTCGCCCAGGCTGGAGTGAAGTGGTGCGATCTTGGCTCACTACAAGCTCCGCCTCCTGGGTTCACGCCATTCTCCTGCCTCAGCCTCCCAAGTAGCTGGGACTACAGATACCCACCACCACGCCCGGCTAATTTTTTATATTTTTAGTAGAGATGGGGTTTCACCGTGTTAGCCAGGATGGTCTCGATCTCCTGACCTCATGATCCGCCCACCTCGGCCTCCCAAAGTGCTGGGATTACAGGCATGAGACACTGTGCCTGGCCCATATTATGTTTTGACCCATAGTATTTCTTATTGTTAAGGTGCCAGCTATCAAAAAAATACCGAGTATAAAATGGGAAAGAGATTCAGGGGAGTCTGGTCCAGCCAGTCCACATATGAATTCAGAAATAATACTGTATTTGTCCATGCAACAAAGTTCAGCATCCTTTTAAAGCAAGTGTGCCAACAAGGGTGAAGGAAATCGATGTCTGTGTATTAGAGGGTGAATAACCATACGCCACTTGGGGGAACTCATGTTCTCTTAGTCTTCTCAGAACTTACAAGCTGCAGAGACATTTTGTTGATACTAAGAGATGGGTTAGTGTGTGGGGGGGATTCTGAGCAGAAATGGCTTTTGGTGCCAGGTGACTCATGTTTCAGCAACTTCCACATTCAGCAGATGGTGATAATGCCAGCACTTAGCGATGGGGCTGAGTAAATCAGGACGGCATGTTTCCACACTTCTCAGATGCTTATTTCTAAACATTATGTAAAAAACGTGTCTTCGAGCGCTTCTCTCAGCATGAAGGGATGGAGCCTAGGCGAGGTTTCTGCCCTTGGAGTTCATCTTGCCCTCCCATTGGAAAGCTATCATGGGCCACACTATGGGAACATGAAGAAAAGGTGACAGACATTCTCACCTTTCAGGCACCGCAAACATCAGGCCACAGAGTATACTAACCACACTACCACAGACATTGTCTGTCTTCATCATTTCTCACAAGAATATGGCCATATTGAAAGGACATTCAAGACCGGGCGCAGTGGCTCATGCCTGTAATCCCAGCACTTTGGGAGGCCAAGGTGGGAGGATCATCTGAGGTCGGGAGTTCAAGACCAGCCTGACCAATATAGAGAAGCCCTGTTTCTACTAAAAAAATACAAAATTAGCCAGGCATGGTGGCGCATGCCTGTAATCCCAGCTACTCAAGAGGCTGAGGTAGGAAAATCACTTGAACCCGGGAGGCGGAGGTTGTGGTGAGCTGAGATCACACCATTGCACTCCAGCCTGGGCAACAAGAGCGAAACTCCATCTCAAAAAAAAAAAAAAAAAAAAGGAAAAGGAAAAAGAAAGAAAGGACCTTCAAGTCTCCAACAGATTCCCTTTATTAAATTAAATTGACAATTTAAATTAAATTGTTAATTTAACAGTTAAATTATGGAACCTTAGAATTTATGAAATAGAAGACACTTAAGGTCATTGAAGCTGGAGCAGAGATAACTAACTTTTCACCAAATATTTTGCACATCCTCTTCCATGGTATAGAGTTGATGCTGAGAAGTAGCTGCCTAGGGAAGAAACACATTTCCCAGTCCCCTTACATCTATGCAACGCCATAGGACCAGTGCTGGCCAATGAAACGTGAGCAGAAAGGGACATGTGTCACTTCTGGGCCAAGGCAGTTAAGAAGAGGGTGTATCTTTCTTCTGGATGCAAAGGTCTCCAAAGCCCTAAAGGATGGCAGAGCCATAAGATGAGACAAGCCTGGGTCCCAGAATCACCATATGGAGGAAACCCAACAGGAACACCATCAGATTGCAACATGAGTAAAAAATACATTTGTACTGTGTTAAGACACTAAAATTGGGAGGTTAATTATTATATTAGCTAGCATTTTCTTTATTAATACAAAGACCAATCTCCCTCAATCTACTGTTTAAATTATCCCATCTCCCTCCCATTCTCTTCCCTCAATCTACTGTTTAAATTTTCTTTATAATTCTTCATAGGGAGATTAGTAGAAATAACCTGAGACAGTTTGTGTAATGGTCAAGATGACTGACATTGGTGTCAGGCAGACTAGGGCTTGAATTTCCTTGTCAATGTGAAACTAACAATGTGCTCTTGGGTGAGTCATTTAACTTCTCTGAGCCTTGGTTTGTTCATCTGTAAAATGCACATAATAGTAGTACTTATGTCAAAAGGCTGTTGAGAGAAGTAAGGAATTCATCCATGTAAGGGACTAAGTTTTCAAGAACTGGAGGCTTCTGTTCTTATTGGCATCATCCTACAGGGACTCATCCAACGTATGACGGTGGTAATATTAAGGAGGTTGATTTGCGAGGCTTTGTGGTGAGATGAAGGAGATTGATCTGTGGGGCTTTGTTGTAAATAGGCCACTTTCCAGAGGGCCAGAGGAACTTATGGATACAGACGACTTTCCTAATTAGGTACCAGAACCCTGGAAAACAATGCAGGGTGGTAGAATTGGAAATGTAGGTCCTTGGAGACTCTGGCACCAGGAACACATAGAGAATAAGCATCAGAATCCCTGGACACTAACACATCTTAGCAGTACCCAGGTCCTTCAGGGGCGAGGAGATGGGAGCTGTTGTTTCCAAGATGTACAGTCGAGGTCACATGGGATGTGAGTGAATCGGGAACTCTCAACACAGGGTGGTTCTCTGACTGGGTCTTGGGAAATGGGACCCTCTCCTATGGTCTCTGAGGTAACCCTAGACTGGTATAGAGAAGAGAAGTCACCAGGAGAAGTCTCAGGAGGCATGCTGCTGAGAGCACAGGGCAGAGATGGAGGAGAACCAGACAGGGGACCTGCAGGATCTATAGCAGCGTCCTGCCTGCCATTCCTACACCTGCCCCTCCAGTTCCACTGTGGGGCCCCCTGCACGAAGGGCCTGGGGCCCCCTCCCTTTCTCCTCTTAATAGAACTCCAGGGTCCCAAGCAGACTTTCTGCTGACCCCTCTGTCACCCCACTGCTTCATTTAGCATCAGGAATCTGGAAGATGACTCTCTTTCCTTCTTTTGCCCAGATGTGGAGAATTGAAAAAGGAAAAGCAGATGTTTGGCCCAAAACTGCTCCAAAGATGCAAACAGCCTAGTTTCTCCTGCTCTTGTGGACAGCAATAGGGAGAGGGACAACTCAGACCCTGTTCCTGTGCCCAGTTTCCAACATTCTTTCAGCCAAGCCATCAAAGCAGCCTTCATGAAGCCAGACCCAGCAGCTACTTCCGACCCCTCTCTGAAGAAAAAGGAGAGGAAAGAAAAACACGTACACAGCAGCTCCTGTTCTGCACCTCAGGCATCCACACCAAGTGGCACAGCTGACCCGGGCTGCCTTCTCCATTGGGTTTTCTCTTTTCTGTGCTTTTATTTTGCTGCTGTAATTTTTAAGTATTTGCATTTTTAATAGTGATGTTGCATACATATAATAGTGATCAGATCAGGGTAATTAGTATATCCATCATCTCAAAACTTTATCATTTCTTTATGTTGGGAACATTCAATGTCCTTTTTTTGAGATGGAGTTTTGCTCTTGTCACCCAGGCTGGAGTGCAATGGCGCAATATGGGCTCATTGCAACGTCCGCCTCCAGGTTCGAGAGATTCTCCTGCCTCTGCCTCCTGAGTAGCTGGGACTACAGGCACCCACAATCACTCCTAACTAATTTTTGTATTTTTAGTGGAGATGGGTTTTCACCATGTTGGCCAGGCTGGTCTCAAACTCCTATTTGAGACATCAAGTGATCCGCCCTCCTTGGCCTCCCAAGATGCTGGGATTACAGGTGTGAGCCACCGCACCTGGCCCTGTTAATATATTACATAGTTTCAAGTAGCTAGAAGAAGGATATTGAGGCTGGTTGCGGCGGCCCATATCTGTAATCCCAGCACTTTGGGAGGCCAAGGAGAGCAGATCACAGGGGGTCAGGAGTTCAAGACCAGCCTGGCCAATATGGTGAAAGCCATCTCTAAAAGAAAATACACAAAAATTAGCCAGGTGTGGTGGCATGCACCTATAATCCTAGCTGCTCAGGAGGCTGAGCCAGGAGAATCACTGGAACCTGGGAGGCAGAGGTTGCAGTAAGCCGAGATCATGCCACTGGACTATAGCCTGGGTGACAGAGCGAGACCCTTTCTCAAAAAAAAAAAAAAAAAAAAAAAAGACTGGGCACGGTGGCTCACACCTATAATCCCAACACTTTGGGAGTCTGAGGTGGGCAGATCACTTGAGGTCAGGGGTTCGAGACCAGCCCGGCCAACACAGTGACACCCCAACTCTAGTAAAAATACAAAAATCAGCTGGGCGTTGTAGCAGGTGCCTGTAATCCTAGCTACTCGGGAGGCTGAGGCAGGAGAATCGCTTGAACCTGGAAGGCAGAGGTTGCAGTGAGCCGAGATCATGCCATTGCACTCCAGCCTGGGCAATAGAGGGAAATTCCATCTCAAAAAAAAAAAAAAGAAAGAAAGAAAGAAAAGAAAAGAAAGAAAGAAAGAAACTATGTAACGCATTAACTAAAGTCATCCTACAGTGGCATAGAACTCTAGAGCTTATTCCTCCTGTGTAGCTGTAATTTTGTATCCTTAAACAAATGTCTCCCTATTCTTCCATTCCCCTGACCCTTTAAGTATTTGAATTTAAACAGATTAGCTCAGGAACCAGGAAAATTTCAAATACAATGTACTTTCCAGATTTCTGTGTTTACACCAAAATAAAGTGTTGACACTGACAGAAAAAGGAAGGAAGGACACTTCAGGGTAAATAATTTTTTTAAAAAATCTGTAAAGATGGGCCTCACTGTTTCCCAGGCTAGTGTTAAATTCCTAGCCTCAAGTGATCCTCCCACCTCAGCCTCCCAAAGTTCTGGGTATACAGGTGTGAGCCACGGTGCCCAGTTAGGAGTAAAGATTCATCTTGTGTTTATATTGTATACTGATTTTCAGCACCCCCAAGACTGATCACCTTGAAGAAAATGAGGTCATGAGTGAGAATATAAGTGACTCTTTCCCCTAAAACACACAGCTGAGCCTTCCAGCTTTGGACATCTCTGTTGAACATTTTCCTTTTTACTAAGCCAAATTTATCTCCCTGTTTTTTTTCCACCCCTGCCTTGGTTCCACATAAAGCAAGTCTAGTCTTTCACTTGTAGAAGTCCACAGTGAAGGCCTGCTCCATGGAAAGACAGAGGGCAAGGGTGATCCTTGTTGAGGATAAGTTTCTCCATGGGGAGCTTTCTCCTTTGGGGCAGTAAGAGGCAATTTCTGGTATGGTTGTATTTGAGGGATACTCAAGAGCCCTCAGCCCCAAGTTTTCCTTCCCAACTCCAACATTGGCCTAACTCTTTGAGGGTAACCTTGCTCTCACTTAATGTTCCCGTGTGCAGAGCAGAGGTTTGAAGGAATGGGACTCAGTATAGACATTGTTTGGGGTCAGGGCATCAGACTTGATCCAGCCCATGCAGGAGTGCAGCAAGAGAGCACCAGGGGGAGTGAAGAAGCAGTTAGGTGGGAGCAAAACATGGGGCTTCCAGTGAATAACCCAACCATGCTCAAGAGGCTAACATCAATCAGTGCAGAGACACAACTACCCATTCTCCACAGTGGGACAGAAACAGGAAGCCCCGAAACACCTCCCCTCAATCAATCCTGTCCCAACATGTATTACTCAGCCTGGCTTTCCCTGATACACTCTCACCTTTGTCTGTTCTCCTGTTTTCTAACTTGCTCCCTCCAACAGCTATTCCAGATGGTGGTGCAGATGAGAGGAAAGATTCAGGAGAAGAGAAAAGAGAGGACATGGTATATTTATTCTGGAACTTGAACCCTTAAAGTCTGGTTATTTAAGATAACTTAATATTCTAGGTTTCTCAGCTTTCTACTCATATCCTCCCCAGATGACAAATGTTGCTTGCCCATCTCCCATCCCTTCTCTCTCTCTCTCTCTCTTTTTTTTTTTTTTTTTTTTTTTTTAGAGACAGGGTCTTGCTCTGTCACCCAGGCACACAATCATGGCTCACTGCAGCCTCAACATCCCAAGTCAGCCTCCCAAGTGGCTGGGACTACATGCATGTACCACTATGCCTGGCCAATTTTGTTAACATTTTTTTGTAAGGACAGGGTCTTCCTATGTTGCCTAGGCTGATTTCAAACTCCTGAGCTCAAGAGATCCTCTTGCCTTGGCCTCCCAAGGTGCTGGGATTACAAGCGTGAACCAACACGCCAGCCCCATTTTCCCTTCTCACGGTAACAGTTTTCCTCTGTTAAGCCACCTGTCTCAGTCCATGTGGTTCATTTGAGATGGACTGCACAGAACTCACCATTCCAGAGATGAACGAAAGAACAAGACCTGGTGAATTAGAGTCAGTGGTTGGATTAGGGATGGAAATGTGGTGGGAATCATGCCATTCTGGGCTTTTGCTGGAACCATTGTGTTTTTCCAGCACATTTTTTGCTGGAAAAATGGGTGGGGTTTGCCAAGCAAATAGGAGGTAAATCGGGAGCTGCTGATAGCCATGGAGTGCGTGCCTGAGTATGAATACAACACTGAGGGGAGAAGGACAAAGAGATGCAGAAAGATAGGCTTTGTCTGTTGAAGTTGTTTGTCTCTTGCATCCAAAAGAATTCTGATCCATACTCTATCCCAGTGCTCTCGACCTGTTTTTGTTTTTTTGAGATGGAGTCTCGCTCCCATCATGCAGGCTGGAGTACAGTGGTACGATCTCGGCTCACTGCAACCTCCACCTCCCAGGTTCAAGTGGTTCTCCTTCCTCAACCTCCCAAGTAGCTGGGATTACAGGCAGGCGCCTCCACACCCAGCTAATTTTTTTAATTTTAGTAGAGATGGGGTTTCATCATGTTAGCCAGGCTGGTCTCAAACTCCTGATGTCAGGTGATCCACCCACATTGGCCTCCCAAATTGCTAGGATTACAGGTGTGCAATCCACTGTGCCCAGCCAACCTTTTGGGTTTCCAGACCCCTCTGCACTTTTAACACTTGTTGATGACACCCAAGAGCATTTGTTTATATGCACTATTTTTGTTTGTTTTTGAGACAGAGTCTTACTCTGTCACCCAGGCTGGAGTACAGTGGTATGATCTCAGCTCACTGCACCCTCTGCCTCCTGGACGCAAGCAATTCTCCTGCCTCAGCCTCCCAAGTAGCTGGGACTACAGGCATGCACCACCACATCTGGTTAATTTTTGTATTTTTAGCAGAGATGGGGTTTTGCCATGTTGGCCAGGCTGGTCTCAAACTCTCGGCCTCAAGGGTTCTGCCCGCCTCACCCTCCCTAAATGCCAGGATTACAGGCATCAGCCACCGTGCCCAGCCGATGTGCATTATTTTTATTGATATTTACCAATCAGAAATTAAAATTATGAAGTTTTAAAAAACTACATATTAAAACTAATAACAAATCCATTATACATTAATAGAAATGCCATTTTATGAAAAATAACTGTTTCTAAAACAGTATATTTAGGGAATGGTGTTTTGCTGTTTTACATTTCTTCAATTCTCTTGCAATGTCTGATTTATTTGAAGATAGCTGAATTCTCATATATGTTTCTGCATTAATATATTGCCATATGTTGTTTTGGTTACAGTCTGTGAAGAAAACCCAGCCTCACAGAGATATGTATATTTGGAAAAGAGAGAGGTATTTTAATAGACTTCTCAGCAAGTTGTGTATATTCTTTTTTGATACTACCACAAAACTTAACAAGTGATAGTTACTTAAAGGCTTGTTACAATGTGAAATCAGAAACTATAAACATGAGCTTTTCATGTTTTGTACACTCATGGGAGAGTAAGAAGGATAAAAGGCGAGATATCTTTATATGAATGTGAAAACAGTTTTGGTCTTCTGGATCCCCTGAAAGGGTTTCAAGCACCTCTGAGGGTCTCTGGACCATTCTTTGAGGACCACCGCTCCACCCTAATTCTCATCAACTCCGGTGCTCTCTCTGCACATTTTTCTCACGTATTTATTTATTTGTTAACTCCTCTCACTTTCATGCTCAACAATTTTCATCTATCTATCTATCTATGACAAAGTGTGGCTCTATTGCCCAGGCTGGAGTGCAGTGGCGCAATCCAAGCTCACTGCAACCTCCACCTCCCAGGCTCGAGCCATCCACCTCAGCCTCCCAAGTAGCTGAGACTACAGGTGCACATCACCATGCCTGGCTAATTTTTGTGTTTTTTGTAGATACTAGATTCCTCCCTGTTGCTGAGGCTGGTCTTGAACACCTGAGCTCAAGCGATCCACTCACCTCAGCCTCCCAAAGAACTGGTGTTACAGGCGTGAGCCATCACACCCAGCCTCATTTTTCTAATTTAAAGAAAGATCTGATTTAGCTTATTCAGCCACTCTTCAATAAGAAAATCCCTATTAGTTATTCAACAAATACTATTAGGTGCTCCCTGTGTTCCAGGCATGGTGCTAGGAGTTAGGACTGCAGCAAATCTTCACATAACATCATGTCATTCAATGTCTTTTCATTATTATGTTGGTGAGAAAAAAATGTCAGAGCCACTGTCTGTGTGGAGTTTGCATGTTCCTTCCATGTCATGGGGTTTCTCCAGGTCTTCCAGTCCTCCCACACCCCAAAGCTGTGCACATGGGGTCTACATTGTCCCAGTCTGAGTGAGTGAGTGTGTGTGAGAGTGCACTCTGCGATGGGATGGTATCCTGTCCAGGATTGTTCCTGCCTTGCACCCCAAGCTGCTGCAACAGGCTACAGCCACTCACCACCCTGAATTGGAACAAGCAGACAAATAATAATCTTAATCTTTTTTTTATTAATCTTCCTTGGATGTATGTGTAGCTTATATTTATTTCAATATTTAATCTTCGGAGCATTTGGAGTCTTTATTTAGAAGTTTGATGATTTGTTTGTTTGTTTGTTTTTGTTTGTTTTGAGAAGGGGTCTCACCCTGTTGCCAGGCTGGAGTGCAGTGGTGCGATCTTGGCTCACTGCAACCTCCACTTCCCAGATTCAAGCAATTCTCCTGCCTCAGCCTCCTAAGTAGCTGGGACTACAGGCACGCACCACCATGCCCAGCTAATTTTTGTATTTTTAGTAGAGACGGGTTTTACCATCTTGGACAGGATGGTCTCCATCTCTTGACCTCATGATCTGCCCACCTTGGCCTCCCAAAGTGCTGGAATTACAGGCATGAGCCACCATGACCAGCCGTTTTTTTTTTTTGTTTTTTTGTTTTTGTTTTTTTTTTGAGACAGAGTCTTGCTCTGTCACCCAGGCTGGAGTGCAGTGGCACGATATCGGCTCACTGCAACATCTGCCTCCCGGGTTCAAGCGATTCTCCTGCCTCAGCCTCCCAAGTAGCTTGGATTATAGGCATGTGCCACCATGCCCAGCTAATCTTTGTAATTTTAGTAGAGACGGGGTTTTGCCACATTGGCCGCACTGATCTCGAACTCCTGACCTCAGGTGATCTGCCCACCTCGGCCTCCCAAAGTGCTGGGATGACAGGCGTGAGCCACCATGCCCAGCAAATGATATTTTTGTGACCAGAAATATATCATAGGAACTTAACTCTTGTTTATATCAATTAGCCTACAGTCAAATTGGTTTTACTGTAGATCATTTCATTTAAAGTTACAGTTTCCAATAACTTACTGACTACATTCTATGAGGACTTACTGTATAATGGGGAGCAAAACTGCAGCAGTCTGACTCCCAAGTTGCCTGCAATCTAGTCCAGTGTACAGACACTAATTAAACAGTCACTCATAGAGGTTTACAAATTGGGGCAAGTGCTGTGAAGGAAAGCTACAAAGAGCATCAAGTAAGAGAGTGGCAAGGGATTTGTTCCTTAATGAGCTGACTTTCAGACAGAGATCAAAAGGATACATAGCCGTTTGCTGGGCAAACGGAGAAGAGGCGTGAGGAAGCGGAGAATGTAGATTGTTCCTGGTAGAGACCATAGCCTGTGAAATGTCTTAGGGAAAGGAAAGCTGCAGGAGTCCGTGTGGCTAGAAAGCAAGGGTAGAGTCTGGAGAGGTGAACAGACATTCTCCATTGGACAGAGCGCTTGCAAAAGGCTGCCTTCTGGGCTGCTGGTTGACCTAGAGAACACTGCCTTTGAGATAGGTGCCCATCCCTAGTCTAACCAGCTGGAACCCCAGGTGCAGGGTCCTGTGGCAGCCCATGCAAAAGGCACAGCTCCAAAGGGATTGTGGGTATGGTGAGCATTCCCAGAGGAGTCATAAACTCCTCTAAAAACCCTATTTTGCCAGGCTCAGTGGCTCACGCCTGTAATCCCAGCACTTTGGGAGGCCAAGGCGGGAGGATCATGAGGTCAGGAGTTTGAGACCAGTCTGGCCAACATGGTAAAACCCCGTCTCTACTGAAAATACAAAAATTAGCTCAGTGTGGTGGCACACGCCTGTAATCCCAGCTAGTCGGGAGGCTGAGGCAAGAGAATCACTTGAACTTGGGAGGTGGAGGTTGCAGTGAGCCAGGATCATGCCACTGCACTCCAGCCTGGATGACAGGACGAGACTTCATCTCAAGAAAAAAGAAAAAAAAAATCCTATTCCATCTCTCATTGCCTCACAGTTGCCTGACACATGGCCATTCTCCCACTGGGCCACCTGGAAGATCTCTTGAGTTTGCTGGTTCATCCATGCTCAATTTTCAGTAGGAATATTGTCATAGGTGGGGTTCCTGGGAGGCAGTTTCTGTGAAGACTTGAAGCAGGATGCTTGTTGGGAAGTGATCTTGAGGACAATGCTTGTGGAAGAGACAGGATAGGAGGATTAGAGACATGGAGAAGTTGGCCTGTCGGGCAGTCTCAACAGAGGTCTCAGGCAACCCCACAGGCAGCTCTGAAGCTGCGCTGGCCCTTCCAAATTGTTTCAAGTCAGGCCGGGGGCGGTGGCTCATGCCTGTAATCCCAGCACTTTGGGAGGCTGAGGCAGGTGGATCGCTTGAGGTCACAAGTTCAAGACCAGCCTGGACAACGTGGTGAAACCCCATCCCTATTAAAAATAGAAAACTTAACCAGGCATGATGGTGGGCACCTGTAATCCCAGCTACTCCAGAGGCTGAGGCGGGAGAGTCGCTTGAACCACGGAGGCAGAGGTTGCAGTGAGCCGAGATCATGCCACTGCACTCCAGCCTGGACAATAGAGTGAGGCTCCATCTCAAAACAAAACAAAACAAAAATTGTTTTGAGTCAGAAGTCTTCACAGAAGCTGCCTCCCAGGAACCCCACCTGTGACAATGTCCCTACTGAAAATTGAGCATGGATGAACCAGCAAACTCAAGAGATCTTCTAAGTGGCCCAGGGGGAGAATGGCCATGCGCCAGGCAACTGTGAGGCAATGAGAGATGGAATAGGGGGTCAGTCATTAAGCCACCATATCTGCCAGTCATTGGATGTGGGCTGCCCTGGAAAGAAACACAGCCCAGGGCAAGGCAGTTTTTCTTTAGCTAATGCAATCCCCAAAGTGGGCTGGCAGCAGAGGGTTGTCTTCCAGCATCATTCCCAACACCTGGGGAAATTGTCTGTCTTTCCCAAAGGGGGATATCAGCAGGGTCTCTCAGAGCCCACAATGTCACTCGATCCACTTAACAAGAATCACAATGGCATTTCTGAGAACATTGGTGGCCAGGAAGTTAGCGGAATTGAGTTCTAGTTATGGCTTTCCAAAAATCAAACAAGCATAAAAAATAATGTGGTTGGTGACTTGGGTCTACTCTGTTGGTCTCCCCAGCCTTATCTCATATTCCCTCTCCCTTACTCAACCTACTCCATCAACACAGGTTTCCACTCTATTCCTTCAACCCTCCAAGCTCACATACACCTAGGGCTTTTGCACTGTCAATTGGAATTATCTTATTTGTGTGTTTGATGAGAACATATACTGCGTGAGCATGGAAGCCATGTATTCACTCATATATCCTCACGACCTGGAACATGACGTAAAAAATACTTGCAGAAAAATGAGTGACTGAGTACCAGGCGGAGTGGATGTGTGAGTTTCCTATGGCTGCCATAACAAAGTGCCATGGACTGGGTGGCTAAACAGAACGTACTTCTCACAGTTTCTGGGTTGGTTTTTTTCTGAGGTCTCTCTCCTTGGCTTGCAGATCACTAACTATCTTTTCCCTGTCTTCACATGGGCTTCCTTCTGTATCTGTGGCTAAATTTCCTCTTATTGTAAGGACACAGCTCATATTGAAATAATGCTGATTAATCATAAGACCTCATTTTAACTTAATTACCTCCATAAAGACCGTACCTCTAAATATATTCTGAGGTCCTGGGAGTTAGGACTTTGACATATGAACTGGCAGTGGGTGGGGGGAGCACAATGCAATCTATAACAGTTGGGTGGGGACACAAAAAGTCTACGTCCTGGGCTTTTTCTTTCAAGAGCATGGCTATACTGCACTAAAGAAGGCTGACTCACAGTAGCCACTATTTTTTGTTTTATTTTGTTTTTTTGAGTCTTCATGACATACCAGGCACTGTGCTTAGTTCTTCATAGGCATTTTCTTTTTTTGCTTCATAACAATCTGTTGAGGTGGGTAGCATTATGTCCATTTTACAGAGGCTCAGAGCTGTTAAGTCACTTGCTCTAGGTCACACAGTGGATAGATGGAGATGTTAGAACTTGCAACCAGCCAGGTGCAGTGGCTCACACCTGTAATCCTAGCACTTTGGGAGGCTGAGGCGGGTGGATCACCTGAGATCAGGAGTTCGAGACCAGCCTGACCAACATGGTGAAATCCCATCTCTGCTAAAAACACAAAAAACAGCCGGGCATGGTGGCATGCACCTGTAATCCCAGCTACTCAGGAGGCTGAGGCAGGAGAATTGCTTGAACCTGGGGGTGGAGGTTGCAGTGAGCTAAGATCATGCCACTGCACTCCAGCCTGGGCAACAGAGTGAGATTCCATCTTAAAAACAAACAAACAGCCGGGCGCGGTGGCTCAAGCCTGTAATCCCAGCACTTTGGGAGGCCGAGATGGGTGGATCACGAGGTCAGGAGATTGAGACCATCCTGGCTAACACAGTGAAACCCCGTCTGTACTAAAAAATACAAAAAAACTAGCCGGGCGAGGTGGCGGGCGCCTGTAGTCCCAGCTACTCGGGAGGCTGAGGCAGGAGAATGGCCTGAACCCGGGAGGCGGAGCTTGCAGTGAGCTGAGATCCGGCCACTGCACTCCAGCAAGGGGGACAGAGTGAGACTCCGTCTCAAAAAAAAAAAAAAAAAAAAACAAAACAAACAAACAAACAAAAAAGACAGGAAATAAAAAACTTGAAACCAGATCTCCTGACTCAAAATCCACACAGTTAACCATTTCCAGAGAGTGTCTCTTGTCTGTCTTTACAGCTTCCTAATCCCATAATTTGAAATGCTAATATTCTGCATCGACAGAGCCATAATTAGTTTAACTACATGATATTTTGTGATGTGCTCTCTAAATCACCTGTAGCCCTCTCCAAGGAGAAGGGAACCATCTGGGAAAATAACAGAAGCCCAGATGTTCTCAGCATTCAGGATAGAAAAGCATGAACAAACGTTTTTCTCTGTTCACAATATTGTCAAAGCTAACGCTGTGGTCCCCTCCCTGAAACTTAAGCCAAAATCAGAACTTACTTCATTCTCTGTTTTATTAGCTTGGAATTGGCCCAAGGTAAGTTTAACCAATCAAAGAGTCTGAGAAAACTGCAACCAATTGCCCTGAAAAATATGCTAAGCCTGAACAGATTTATTCAACTTTGCTTAGTGGGTGGCTTCACTGGATGAAGGCCAAGATTTATCATCTGGTTGGCTTTGCCTTTGATTATTCATTGACTGGGATGACTTTCTTCCCATAAGCTGATACAGTCTCCCATCTCAGAGAGAGGGGGAAAATACAAAACACCACATTGTCTGATTCATTCCAAACAGAATGTTTCTAAGACAGCCAGACCTGTGCTACTAATGCATATTCCCTGTTTTTCCTTTTGAGTTCACAGCAGTAGATTAATGAAAAATTTAGTGATGGTTGGAGGGGTGCAGGTGGAATGTTCTACTGATTCCATTAGGTGTCTATTCAAACATATATTTCTTTTGCTTTTGCTTTGTTGAGACAGTTTCACCCTGTAACCCAGCCTGGATTGCAGTGGCGTGATTACGGCTCACTGCAGCCTCTTCCTCCTGGTCTCAAGTGATCCTCCCACTTCAGCCTCCCAAGTAGCTAGGACTACATACAGGAGCACACCACCACGCCCAGCTATTTTTATTATTATTACTTTTTGTAGAGGAGGGGTCTCAACATGTTGCCCAGGCTGATATAGAACTACTGGGCTCAAGTGATTCCCCCTGCCTCGGCCTCCCAAAGTTCTGGGATTACAGGCATGAGTCACACAGCGCCCCGCCCAGTTCATACTTTTGACAAACTAGAAACTTCTTTCTGCCCTGAAGGGTGTGTTGGAAAATGCTAAGAAATGACCAGCAGGTGGTGTGCATGCCTCATGTCTCATAGACGTGTACTCAAGGCTCTGCTAAGAGCTGCTTGCAAACGCCAAAAACTTGTTTTGTTGTAAGACGTAGCCTATGTAGAATATCAGACTTGTGCATTCTTTCTCTCCCTTTCCTCTCTTTAAGTTCTTTTTCTCATCACTCAAAAACCTTTGCAAAGGTACTTAAAACCTGGAAAATATAGCCACCATCCAATGTCTGCTCCCATGGCTTTAAATATACCTATATGTTGATTACTTTGAAATATATTAATACATCTCCAGACTAAATTCATTCCTAGAACTACAACTGCCTACTTGACACCCCACTTAAGTGTCAAATATGCTTTTCAGAATGAATTTAACCAAAAAGGAACTCTCAATTCCCTGACCCTTCTGCCTGCCAAACTTGTTCTTTGCCATCTTCCCTATTTCTATAAATAGGATTACTTTCCACATAGTTTCTCAGGCATGAATCCTAGGTGTCATGCTTTAGTGATCCCATTCTAACACAGACACACACACACTCATGCACACACACGCGCACGCATCACTCCATCAGCAAATCCTGTTGGTTCTACCTCCAAAGGACATCTTAAATCCACTATTTCTCCCCATCTCCACAGCACCTCCGTCATCCAAGCTGCCATCCTCTCCTGCCTGGACACTGGAAATGGCTCTGATCTGGTCTCCATGCTTCCACCTGGATTGCCAAGCAGGCTTTGATGGGATCGTCCTGTATTTTTGGTATGTAAATTCTAGCACCAAAAAAAGATATGGCTTCAAGTTCTTGTTTTTTGTTTTTTTTTTTTCAGACAAAGTCTCACTCTGTCGCCCAGGCTGGAGTGCAGTGGTGACAGTAGCGCTTGGTGTTTGTGTTTATAATAAAAAAAGAGTTAGGATCTAGGTTCAAAAAATAAGTTTTTTACCTGCACAAGTGTCTGCAAAAAAGAATAATTTCTTTTTTTTTTTTTTTTTTTTTTTTGAGGCAGAGTCTTGCTCTGTTGCCCAGGCTGGAGTGCAGTGGCTGGATCTCAGCTCACTGCAAGCTCGGTCTCCCGGGTTTATGCCATTCTCCTGCCTCAGCCTCCCGAGTATGGGACTACAGGCACCGGCCACCTCGCCTGGCTAGTTTTTTTTGTATTTTTTAGTAGAGACGGGGTTTCACCGTGTTAGCCAGGATGGTCTCGATCTCCTGACCTCATGATCCGCCTGTCTCGGCCTCCCAAAGTGCTGGGATTACAGGTTTGAGCCACCGCGCCTGGCCAAGAATAATTTCATTTCCTTAACACTGTGCTTCTTAGTCTGGTCACAGCCCCTATACAGAGTCTCACTCTGTTGCCCAGGCTGGAGAGCAGTGGTGCAATCTCAGCTCACTGCAACCTCTGCCTCCCGGGTTCAAGCGATTCTCCTGCCTCAGCCTCCTGAGTAGCTGGGACTATAGGTGCGCACCACCATGCCCAGCTAATTTTTATATTTTTGGTAGAGACGGAGTTTTACCATGTGGGCTAGGCTGGTCGCGAACTCCTGACCTTCAGTGATCCATCCGTCTCTGCCTCCCAAAGTGTTGGGATTACAGGCATGAGCCACTGTGCCCAGCCAATTTCTTAAAACAAATGTTTTCGTAGCATTGCCTTTACTACCCTGCATTGAACCTGATAGATACTAAAATCTACTGATACACATAATTTCTAAAAATCAATATAGTCTTGGCTGCCATATGAAGGAGAAATAAATGAAAATAACTTATAGTACAATATGTATTTCAGTACGAAAATCTTCAAGCATGACTGTGACTATACAGGAAGATGGTGAAGTAGTCAGATGTTTGCCACCTACTTTAAATAAGTGCATCTGAATTTCAGAGGAGTGAGACAATATTCAACAAAATATTGTTGACCCTTTTACTTTAAATCTGCTATTTCAAAATAATCGTTAATTAGGCATACATAAAGTCTCCAAGAATGAAACAGCTATAAGTGACGACTGGTACAATTGCACGGCACTATCAGCTCAGATTCCAAGGGTGGTGCTGCTGTCAATGACATCACTTTCCAAAATGGCAAACAAGTCATGGTAAAGTCCAAGGGCCTTCCTTGTATTTCCACAGTAGCAGCATTCCTGGGAAGCTTGGTATTTGTGTTTATACGAAAAAAAAAAAAAAGTTAGGATCTAGGTTCAGAAAATGAAAAAGAAGTTTTTTATCTACACAATGTCTGGTAGGACATTTCAAATCTTGGAGCATTCAAGTCCGTTTTTGCCCCATAAGCCAGTTTCTCATTGGCCCTCAAAGCAAATAGGACATCAGACTTCCCCATCTCCACCCCCACACTCCTGCAATCCTTGTGACAACCAAAATACCCTCACAAGAAACACCCCCTAAGGACAGTACCACCCTCTTTGAGAAACACTTCCTTGAAGTCATAAGTCATAAGAGAACTTCAGGTCTTTCAATAGCTCCTTGGGTTACCACAATCCCTACCCCATACGATATCACTCAACTTGGAATCAAAGGGTTAGCAGCAGGCGAGTGGAGAGGACTGCAAAGACTGGTGGATACCTCCAGGAAAGAAAAATAAATAAATAACAAAAAACAAAACAAAAAAAACTGCCCCTTTGAGCTATGGGCTGAGCCTCAGGCACTAGGTGAAACTCCAGCTCCAAAGAGCTCACAGTGCTAGGGAAACTAGGCAAAGGGATGAGTGGGACAGAGAGGCCCTGCAGGACACAACAGGGCATGTAAGAACAGGAAGGTGAGCTGTAGCCACAGGAATGCAAGGGGTATAGAGCAGGGTTCTACTCTTAACACAAGGCCCCAGTTATAGAAGAATCACAGTCTCAGGATACTTCCAGAAATTCAGAGAGAGAGAAAGAGATGGGTGGAGGAGACAGAGAGCATTGGCTAAGAACCTGGGCTTTGGGGCCAGGCATGGTGGCTCATGCCCTATAGTCTCAGCACTTTGAAAGGCCAAGGCAGGGGGATTGCTCGAGCCCAGGAGTTTGAGACTAGCTTGAGCAACATGGCGAGACCCTGTCTCTATAAAAAAGTAATAAAACATATTTTAAAATTTTATAAAGAACTTGGGCTATGGGATCAGATGGGATCAGAGAGGTTCAAATTCCAGCTCCACCACTGATGAGAAGTGTGGCGTTGGGCCCACTGTATTTTTTTCGACGTGAAGTCTTTCTCTGTCACCCAGGCTGGAGTGCAGTGGTGCGATCTCGGCTCACTGCCGCCTCCACCTTCCAGGTTCACTAGATTCTCCTGCCTCAGCCTCCTGAGTAGCTGGGATTATAGGCGCCCATCACCAAACCTGGCTAATTTTTTTTCTATTTTTTGTAGAGACAGGGTTTCACCATGTTGGCCAGGCTGGTCTCGAACTCTCGACCTCAAGTGATCTGCCCACCTTGGCCTTCCAAAGTGCTGGGATTATGGGGATGAGCCACAGGGCCCAGCCGGGCCCACTGTTTAACCTCTCTTTGACTCAGCTTCCTCATCTATACAATGGGCACAAATAACAGCCCAGACTGAATACAGTTGTTGCAAAGTTTTAGTGAGATCACAGGGAAGGTGTTCAGCATGGGTGACCGGTAAGCCACTCAGGAGCAGGATCCTCTCTAGTTTTGCTCACCTTTGTACCCCTAAGTGCTTGACACCAAGTCACACAATCAACTTTAGTTGAATGAACTGATGAAGAAGGGACCTATGGAAAGTAGCCGTTCTCATCACTATGAATGAAAAGAAGACGGGGAACCTGTTACTGGAGCTGGGGTAGGAAGTGGGGACTTGGTTTCTTTACTGGGACACAAGATCACAGGCAGTACTAGTTGCAAGAAGAGGAAGCCAGATCACCAGAGTAACTGAACCAAGGCTTCTGAAATCTCTGAGCCAGGAAGCGCTGGGATCAGCACATGGGAGTGCAGCTGAGCCCCTGGGAGAAAGCCACACAGCCCCAGCAATGGTTAGAAGAGACCAAAGGAGCCAGAGAGCTCCTGGGCACCAGAAATCCCTGGGAGGAGGGCTCAGGAGCACTCCCATGGGAGCACTCCATTGACATGAAAACCTGTGGCCCCATGACAGGTAGGGCAGGCCTGCTTCCTCCCCTCTAAGAATTGGACACATAAGAATTAAAGAGAAGCAGGCCGGGTGCCATGGCTCACACCCGTAATCCCAACGTTTTGGGAGGCTGAGGTGGGTGAATCACTTGAAGTCAGGAGTTCGAGACCAGCCTGACCAACATGATGAAACCCCATCTCTACTAAAAATACAAAAATTAGCTGGGCGTCGTGGCACACGCCTGTAATTCCAGCTACTCAGGCAGAATCACTTGAACCAAGGAGGAGGAGGCTGTAGTGAGCTGAGATTGAGCCACTGCACTCCAGCCGGGCAATAGAGTGAGACTTTGTCTCAAAGAAAAAAAAAAAAAAAAAGAATTAAAGAGGAGACACAAAGTGAGAGGAAATTAGGCCAGCCTTGACTCCTGGCCACCTCTGCAGCCCCACAACATATCACTCTCCCCTTTGTGTTCAGAGCTTCAGCCACACTGGCCATTTCCTTATTTCTCAAAAATGCTAAGCTTCCCCAACCACATCCCCACCACCCATTCTTTGCCTGACTAATTTCTGCTCACCCTTCAGGTCCTGGCTCAAATATCACTTCCTCGGAGATGTTGTCCACGAACCCCCAGACTAGGCAGGGTGGCCTTCACTCACTCATCCTTATCTGTTGGAGGTGCCTCCTTCTTGGCATCTCTCACTGTGGTTGTTGGGGTAGTAATTTGTTCAGTGTCCATCTCTTCCCCTAGTCTGTACATGCTTGAGGGCAGGCCCTATGTCGAATCCATGATCCCGTATCCTCGGGGGTGTAGCTCTGTGCCTGGCGCAGGGTTAGCCCTCAGCGGGTGTTAACAGAAAGGAAAATGGATGGGAAGGGAGAAGGAGCCCACAACTTCACAGCAGGGATTACTGGATTTGTCCTAAAAGATAATCAGATCTATAAACAAGCTCCACTCTTAAGAAAACCAGGCCACCGACATTCCTGACTGAATATTCATTTTGCAGCAATTTCTCACCCTATTTCAGGGCGTAGCTCACAGAAAAGGTTTATGTTGTCCTCCCCTCTAAGATGCGAAAGGCTGTGGTAGCGACTACTTTGATTTATTTTCCCCTCCTCCGTGCCATCCAGCAGGATGTCATGAGCCATGTCGGGCACAGGTCTGACTATTTTGTTCCATCTGTTTGATCTTGCTGGTGAGAAAATACATTTGGTACTAAATCCAAGGCGGAAATGGAAACCATAAAAAACAGATTTCTCCCTACCTCCTGTGTCCTAGACCACCTCACCCTCACCACCACCACCACCCCCACGCAAAACCCTGCCGAGCTAAAATCTACTAAACAAGATAGCTGAGCACCGTTTTCTGGTTCATGGGCAAGAAACCATAGTTTGTTTCTAGAGATTACTTCATTCTTTTTCCTTCCACATCATCATTCATGGGAAGTTCAGATTCTTTTAGGTGTTTACAGACAGAGCGGTTGATCCTAGAAAGCTAACTCTTCTTGAAGGCACAGAAATGGCTGTAGGGCCTATCTGAGTTTGCCAGCATTTGACTTCCAATAACTAATGATCACTTCCAGATGTTTTTTATTCTAACTAGTAGGCCACGTATCAACTTCCAATCATTGAGCCCTCACTCTGAGCCAAGAACTATATCCATGAGTCTATCTAATCCTACTCCCCACAACTCTGTGGAACAGATACTTTTATTGTCTCCATTTTACAGATGAGAAAAACTGAGGCCTAACTTAAGTAACTTCCCAGACTCACCTGATCAGCAAGAGGTAACAGTAAGAGTCAAACTTAGGTCTCTCTGCTTAGAGATCTTTGTCTGATCTCTAAGCACCACATTTTGTTGTAAGAATAATTGCTACTAATAGGGTATTTTGATGGTTGAATTAGTTAATGAATGTAGTGACAATAGCAACAACACTATTGAGAATAATTACAGCAGTGTTTAATGACTGTTAGCTGCTGTTATTATTGTTGTCGTTATTTTATTACCCCTGACTTAGAAATATCATCTAAGAAGGGAGAAAGAGCCATTCCTCTAACAATTCTTTCTCTTTGGCCTCTGCCCAGGGTCTGATCACAGAGGCAGCTGCCTCTGTGACTTGGGCACCTGTCTGCTGAAGTGGCTACAGCCCAATTGCTCAGTTCTCCCTGGGTCAAGGATGTACCATCACATGGGCCCCAAACAAACACCCAAGTGGGATTTGAAATGCAGCCGTGAAGGTGACAAACCCCAGCTTCTATTACTGGTTCTTAGAACAAGGCTGTTTCCCCACATTGAGTCCTGCTATGATTCATACAAAATGAGAGCTGAGTGACAAGTTAAAGTCTTTCTTTTTTTAAATATACCGACCTGAAGAGACCTTGGGAAAATGGATGGGGCATTTTTAATAGCAGAAGACTACTTTAGAAAACTCAAAACTATTTCAGAGAGAGGGAAAAATAATTCATATACATCTATATCTGAAAACCAGCTTATAATATCAAACATAATCTTCCCCTCTCCTGACTTTTTAAATGTGTTAATTCTCTGTTAGAAAGAAGCTGGCTCTCCACGTGGAAGGACACACAGGCACGGGGAACAGTGGGATCAGCAGCATAAACTACGGGAGGCAATTCATGGGGGAAGATATTCATGGACGGAGGCAGCTCTGGGTGTAGGGCTACTCAGATCCAGGTTCAAATCCCAGCTCCACCACTTACCACCTGTGTCACTTGGGGCAAATCTTTTTAATTTCTCTGAATTGTTATGATTGAGTCATATCATATCCACCTGGTAGATGTTTCATGGGGACCTGAAAATATAATTGAGTTCTTTAGGTGAGCAGAGGAAGTAGGGCACAGGAGTTACGAGCTTTATGCTTGCAACCAGACCTGAGATAAAATCCCAACTCTGCCATCTCCTTGTGCCTTTGGACACGTTGCTGCCGTGAGTTTTGGTTTACTCATCCATAGGAAAATCACCTAACTCTGAGGGTAGGAGTAAGAATTATGTGTGATGATGTAAGTAATGTGCTTAACCCAGTGCCTGGTACTTAGGAGGGCCTTGAGAAAGGGTAAAGCCACCTAGTAGGTATGGGCGAGACCTGCGACAGGGCTTCTTTACTTTTGGTGTTTTGTCTTCTTTGCTTGTTATGAAATAGACATGGGGTTTCATTATGCTATCCAGGCTGGTCTCAAACTTCTAGGCTCAAGCGATCCTCCCACCTCAGCCTCCCAAAGTGCTGGAATCATTGGCATGAGCTGTGGCGCCAGCCTGGGCTTCTTTATGACCTGGCCAGAGGTCTGAAATCAAGTGCCCAGCCTGGCATTGGGCAGCAAGCCGCTCCACGCAGACTGAGGGATTCAACTTGGAGGTCAGCTCAGCCGTTGGTGAGCACTTTCTCTTCCACCCCGGAGCCTCCTGAGAGCTGCTTGCCACATTTCCTCACTCCAGCCCACCAACTGCATTCTTAGATGTGGGCTCTGACAACATTTGCCAATGCATCTATCAGCAAAGGCTGAGGGAGGGATTGAATTTTATTTATGTATTTATTTATTTATTTATTTTATTTGTTTTTGAGACACAGTCTCACTTTGTTGTCGAGGCTGGAGTGCAGTGGCACCATTTTGGCTCACTGCAACCTCAACCTCCCGGGTTCAAGCAATTCTCCTGCCTCAGCCTCTCCAGTAACTGGGATTACAGGTTTGTGCCACCACACCTGGCTAATTTTTTGTATTTTTAGTAGAGACAGGATTTCACCATGTTGTCCAGGCTGGTCTTGAACTCCTGATCTCAAGTGATCCACCTGACTCGGCCTCCCAAAGTGCTGGGATTATAAGCATGAGCCACCGCACTCAGCCAGGAGGGGTTGAATTTTAAATTGATGCAAATTTTTCTTATGGAGATGAGGCTAATAAGAAAATTGGTGGGGAAAGAATCACAGAGGATTTTTGCCTTGACCCTGGAATAATACAGAGTTGCTTCGAAGACAACTTGCCTGCATTCCTTTTAAAGGTACATTTAGTCCTGGATAAAGTTGCAGATTAACACACCTGCTCTTTTTTCCTCCCACAAAGTGAGCACTGTCCCTTGTTATAAAGGGATCTTTGACTGACGTCAGTAAGGGAATTCGGTGATCAGCCAATTTGATCATGGAAATTCTATTTATACCAGGGCTAATCCTTGATTAACTGAAAGTGGGGATTCACCTCTTCCTTTGCCTTCCCCGGAGGATTTTTAAAAATTGATTCTGACATTCCATTCTGTAATTGTAGTTGCTGCACAGAGAGTCAGGCCAAGAGTAGCAAGTAGGACTTTGGAGTCAGGTAGACCTCTATGTGTCTTATGTCTCGTTTCTTATCTGTGAAACAGGACAAGGACCTACTTCATAAGTTCATGTGATGATTCAGTGAGCTCAGACATGTGTGGCAGAATGGCTTTCCCTCTTGCCTCCCCACACTCCCTGGGGATAGCAGATACTGCTAGTTTCCTACCCAACTGCAATTCCACATGCCTACTGTATTAAAAACAGAATTCCAGTTTGGTTCATTCTCTTTTAAGTGACCATGTCCTTTATTTTGTAGGGCTACCCTCCTAGGCAGTTCTAGGGAATAAATCTTTTCTCATTTAAGCCAGTCCTGCAGGTCTGAATGCTGTTAAGTGGGTAGTTTAAACAAGGGCATGTGATACAATTCTGGCCAAGGAGACAAGAAGAAAATTGGCTGGGAAGCCTCTGGAAAGGTTTTCATTGTTTAAAAAAAAAAGAAAACAAGGGCTGAGCATGGTGGCTCATGCCTGTAATCCCAGCACTTTGGGAGGTCAAGGCGGGTGGATTGCTTGAGCCCAGGAGTTTGAGACCAGCCTCAACAACATAGGGAGACCTGTCTCTACAAAAAAAAAAAAAAAAAAAAAATGCCTGGGTGTGGTGGTGCAAACCTGTAGTCCCAGCTACCCAGGAGACTAAGGCAGGAGGATCACTTGAGCCTGGGAGGTCAAGGCTGCAATGAGCCAAGATTGTACCACTGCACTCTAGCCTGGGCTACAGAACCAGATCCTGTCTCAAAAAAAGAAAAAAAAAGAATGAAAGAAAGAAAAGAAAACAATTTAGATGTGTTTCCCTTTCTATCCCTGGATGTTGTCATCTTGTTAGCAGTAGTGAATTCATATGGGTCTGCAGCAACTCGATTCTTGCCTCCTCAGAGGAAGGAATTCAACCAAGGGGCATAAGGCAGAGGAAGAGACTGAGGCAAGTTTTAAAGCAGGAATGAACGTTTATTACAAAGTATTAGACTAGGAACAAAAGAAAGTAAAGTACACTTGGAAGAGGACCAAACAGGCAACTTGAGAGATCCAAGCACCTGCTCATCTGACCCTTGACTTGGAGTTTTATACATTGGCATGGTTCTGGGGTTTGCATTTCTTCTCCCCTGATTTTTCCTTAGGGTGAGCTCTCTGCATGCCCAGTGGCCTGCCAGTACTTGGGAGGGGCTGTATGCATAGTCTGTTTACTGAAGTTATGCACATGCTTATTTGAGGCATTTTTCCCTTACCAGTCAAGTGTTTCTAGAGGAAGGTCGTATACCAGCTAAACTCCGCCATTTTGCTTCTTAGCGTGCATGCTTGAGCCGACTTGCCCAATTCCTGAGATCTTATCAGGAAGCTGGTGATCATCTTCAGGTGTTTTCTGTCTGTTGAGAGACTCCTTTTCCCTGGCACCAGCTCTGACCAGTTATTATAATTTTTTAATTTTTTTGAGACGGAGTCTGGCTCTGTCGCCCAGGCTGGAGTGCGGTGGCCGGATCTCAGCTCACTGCAAGCTCCGCCTCCCGGGTTTACGCCATTCTCCTGCCTCAGCCTCCCGAGTAGCTGGGACTACAGGCGCCGCCACCTCGCCCGGCTAGTTTTTTGTATTTTTTAGTAGAGACGGGGTTTCACCGTGTTAGCCAGGATGGCCTCGATCTCCTGACCTCGTGATCCGCCCGCCTCGGCCTCCCAAAGTGCTGGGATTACAGGCTTGAGCCACTGCGCCCGGCCTCTGACCAGTTATTATTTTAGAGATGGTTTAACAACCACCTGACCAACACCTGGTGGTTGCCTTACATTCCTGGGGCAGGGGCCTCTCCTGCCCTGCTCATGTCTGCCTAGCTATCTACTCTAACAATCTCTACATAGACACATGAAAGAAGGCAACCACTTCAGACCATGAAGATGCCATCCTATGAGGTTAGGGCAACAAATTGAGACTGGGAGGACAGAAAACAGAAGGAACCTGGGTGCTTGATGATATCATTAGGCCAGTGAATGAACCAAGCTGGCAAATGTCCAATATAAGATAATAAATATCCTCATTGTTTTAGTCACTTCCAGACAGATGTTTTGTTACTTGCCATCAAAAGCACCCTCAGAGCGGTTATCAGGAAGGTTTGCAAATATTTGCATTCTTTTTTTTTGGGCACACGGGAGGTGTATTAGTCTGTTCCATTCTCACGCTGTTAATAAAGAGACTGGGTAATTTATAAAGGAAAGAGGTTTAATTGACTCCCAGTTTAACATGGCTAGGGAGGCCTCAGGAAACTTACAATTATGGCAGAAGGGAAAGCAAACACACCATTCTTCACATGGCAGCAGCAAGGAGAAGTGCCTAGCAAAGGGGGAAAAACCCCTTATGAAACCATTAGATCTTTTAAGAACCCACTATCATGAGGACAGCATGAGGGTATATGCCCCCCATGATTCAATTACCTCCCGCAGGGTCCCTCCCATGACACATAGGGATTATGGAAACTACAATTCATGATGGGATTTGGGTGGGGACACAGCTGAACCATATCAGTAGGATTACACGTCCCTGTCTTCTTTGAAGTAAAGTGCAAGTATTTGGCTTGCTTTGGCCAATAAAATGTGAGTGGAAGTGGTGTGTGTCTTTCCAGGTGAAAGCTTGTATGTGCCAGTATAATTTTCCCAGCCCTCCTTTCCTATCTAAGCCATCAAGGATGTGTAGATGAAAATGCTAGCAACTTGGAGTCCCCAGGGACTACAATAAATAGAGGTCTCTGAAGCCCGCATCACATATATAGTGTGAATAAGAAATGAATTTGGTTGTGTTAAACCAATGAAATTGGAAGTTGTTACTGTAGCAAAACCTAGCTTCTCCTGAATGATACACACCTTAGCAAATATATTTAAATAAGGGGACAGAGACTCGAAAAGAAGGAGATGGGAGGTATAGGAGATTTATCAATAGAAGGCAAATCTTTGGTGTGAAAGTCTGATTGATTCCTTTCTAGATAATTTACTCTATTTTTTAAAAAATAAAAGAGTTTCTTATTTTTTCTTCTTCTTCTTTTTTAACATAGAGATAGGGGTCTCGCTATGTTGCTCAGGTTGGTCTCAAACTCCTGGCCTTAAGTGACCCTCCCACCTTGGCATCCCAAAGTGCTGGAATTACAGGGGTGAGCCACTCCAAATGGCTGATAATTCACTCTAAAACTAGACTACAGTTCAAAATTATTATCCCCTCCCCACATTGCCTTTAAGATTCAAGCCCCAGGCTTGGGACAGTGACTCACGCCTGTAATCCCACCACTTTAGGAGGCCAAGGCAGGTGGATTGCTCGAGCCCAGGAGTTCGAGACCAGCCTGGACAACATGGCAAAACCCTGTCCTGTCTCTACAAAAAATTCAAAAATTAGCTGGGCAAGGTGGCACACCCTTCAGTCCCAGCTACTTGGGAGGCTTAGGTGGGAGGATCACTTGAGCCTGGGCGGTGGAGGTTACAGTGATCCATAATCACGCCACTGTACTCCAGCCTGGGCGACAGAGTGAGACTCCATCTCAAAAACAGAAAAAAAAAGTAAGTTAAAATTAAAAAAAAAAAAAAAGATTCAGGCGCCATCTAGTACAATTAGACAGAGAAGCCACTCTAGACATTAAATGAAAGAAAAGGCTAGACCCTACATGAAAGGAGGCGGGTAAAGAAATTGAATAGACTGGCTGGGTGCAGTAGTTCACAGCTGTAATCCCAGCACTTTGGGAGGCTGAGGCAGGCAGATCACCTGAGTTCGAGAGCAGCCTGGCCAACATGGCGAAACCCTGTCTCTACTAAAAATACAAAAATTAGCCAGACACAGTGGTGTGCACCTGTAATCCCAGCTACTTGGGAGGCAGAGACATGAGAATCGCTTGAACCCCGGAAGTGGAGGTTGCAGTGAGCCGAGATCACACCACTGCACTCCAGCCTGGGCAACAGAGCAAGACTCCGTCTCAAAAAAAAAGAAATTGAATAGACTGAGGGGAGCATGGGATATGAAGAGAAGAAAAGGAAAGATTCAAACAACAGAGAGAGGTCACTTTGGGCTCCTAGAGTGCTGAGACCCAAGGCCTTGCACTCACTGAAATGGCAGGAAATGAATTGACTAGAGTAGAGAAGTCACTCCTGAATTCCTTACCCCGATTTAGAATTAGCCACTGAAACCCAAAGTAAACAACTCTTCTAGTTCTGATCTGTGTAGCTTGGCTAACAGTAAGTCCATTTACTTATGGATAGTATATTCATTTCCTAGGGCTGCCATAACTAAATACCACAGACTAGGTGGTTTAAACAACAAACATTTATTTTCTTGGAGTCCGGAGGCTAGAAATCTAAGATCAAAGTATCGGCAGGGTGGGTTTCCTCTGAGGCCTCTGTCCTCGGCTAGGGCTTCCCTCTGTGTGTGTCTGTGTCTTCATCTCCTCTTTTTATAAAGACACTAGTCATCTTGGATTAGACCCACACATATAACCTCATCTTACCTTAATTAATTCTTTAAAGGCCATGTCTCCAAACACAGACACATTCTGGAATACTGGGAGTTAGCACTTCGACATATGAATTTGGGATTGGAGGGACATAATTCAGCCCATAACAGAGGCTTCCTTTTCAAGATAAGGGTAATAGTGCTTAGATTACATATGTGAAGGGCCTGGGCCTCAGTACTTCCAATAAAAGGGAAGTAATACTGTTTCATTGTTAACCCACTACAAGATCATAAATTCCCTGAGGCTGGGGATTATGTTTGTGTGCTTCTTTGTGACCTGCAGGGCCCAATATTGTATCATACACTTGGCACTCAAAAAATACAATACTCACACTCTGGATGTTGTAGGAAAAAAATTACAGTGCTGTGGTTAAGAGCATGGGCTTTAAATTCAAGCACATTCAAGCTCACTTTTTTTTTTTTTTTTTTTTTTGAGACGAAGTCACTCACTCTGTCAGCCAGGCTGGAGTGCAGTGGTACGATCTCAGCTCACCGCAACCCCTACCTTCTGGATTCAAGCGATTCTCCTTCCTCAGCCTCCCCAGTAGCTGGAATTACAGGCACCTGCCACCACATCTGGCTAATTTTTGTATTTTTTTAGAGACAGGGTTTCACCATTTTGGCCTGGCTGGTTTTAACTCCTGACCTCAAGTTATCTGCCCTCTTTGGCCTCCCAAAGTGCTGTAATTACAAGCATGAGCCACCACACCCAGCCCCAAGCTCAAATTCTAGTGTTACCATTTAGTAGCTGTGTAACCTTGGACACATCACTTATATTTTCTATGACTGTGTTCTCCTCAGTAACTTAGTTTTTGTTTGTGTGTGTGTGTGTGTGTGTGTGTGTGTGTGTGTGTGTGTGTTTGTTTTTTGGTTTTTTTTTTTTTTTTTGAGACGAAGTTTCACTCTTGTTGCCCAGGCTAGTGTGCAATGGTGCAATCTCGGCTCACCACAACCTCCACCTCCCAGGTTCAAGCAATTCTCCCGCCTCAGCCTCCCAAGTAGCTGGGATTACAGGCATGCACCACCACGCCCTGCTAATTTTGCATTTTTAATAGCGAGGGAGTTTCTCCATGTTGGTCAGGCTGGTCTCGAACTCCTGACTTCAGGTGATCCACCTGCCTTGGCTTCTCAAAATGCTGGGATTACAGGCGTGAGCCACCGCACCTGGCCAGTAACTTGAGTTTTTAATATCTACCTCTATTCATTTCCTATTGCCACTACAACAAATTACCATGAACGTAATGGCTTGAAACAAGGCAAATTTATTATTTTACAGTTCTGGAGGTCAGATGACATTAGTCTCACTGGTCCAAAATCTACGTGTCTGCAGGGCCGTGTTCCTTCTGGAGGAGAATCCGTGTTCTTGCTACCAGAGGCCACCAGCATTCCTTGGCCCATGGACTGCTCTCATCTTGAAATTCAGCAACAATTGCATTGCTCCAACCTCTGCTTCTGTCATCACATCTCCTTCTCTGCCTCTGACCCTCCTACCTCCCTCTTTCACTTGTAAGAACCCTTGTGATTACCTTGGGACCATCCAGAATAATCTCCCCTTCTCAAGGCCAGATGCATCACTCATTCCATCTGCAAGCTTAATTCCTCTTTGCCATATAACCTAACATATTCACAAGTGCTGGGAATAAGATGTGGACATCATTCTAGGGGAACATTATTTTACCTACTATACTACCTCTCAGAATTGTTGTGAAGGCCAAATGAAATAAACTATGTAAAGGTAGGGAGTGATTATT
Organism: Macaca nemestrina; assembly: GCF_043159975.1. Taxonomy (NCBI): domain Eukaryota; kingdom Metazoa; phylum Chordata; class Mammalia; order Primates; family Cercopithecidae; genus Macaca; species Macaca nemestrina. Next base: position 143,809,296 of record NC_092126.1, on the reverse strand, counting down.
CAGCACAGTGCATAATCAATAATTATAGCTACTATTATTGAGTTACATAATGTTCTTTGCTTCCTAAGAATTCATTCTGTGAAATTACTCCTTGAAGGTTAATATCATTTAGAACATTATAGGCCTGTGAAAATGAGAGTTACTTTGAAATTCAGACAGAATTTGTCTTTGTGTACTGATGTCTGGAATCGTAGCATCTTCAAGCAAACAGATGTTATACATCATCAAAGCCAGCTCTCTAATTTTACCAAAGAGTTAACTGGGGCCTGGAGATGTCTATAAACGGCAGATCAAAGACTAAAAGTTAGATTTTCTGTATGACACAAATATTCAATGGTTAATCATGAGGCATTATTTCAATACTCATCTTCTACCATTTTTCTCCCCATAATCCAGAAAGACTGGAATCTGTATGATGCTCAATTCTGTCAATAAAATCATAATTTCTTGCATTTTATGTAGCTTTGCTTTTCTAATGAAGTCAAAGACCCTTATGAAGAACCTTCTTCTGGAAATGAGGTGCCTGGTTATTCATGCATAGTGACCATTTGTTTTGTGGTCTGATCAACAATATTTTCTTTGAGCTCCATCCCTCATCCCATTTCATATTAATATATTCAGTTCATTACCTCCAACCTTCACCCAAAGGTGGCCACATGACCCATTGACCAATCAGAGGCTTCCCTGGGACCTTTACTACAGCTATTCAAAATATCTCTTTTTTCCTCAAATTGTGACACTGGGGCCACCAGCAGCCATCTCATTTATTGTATAGAATTAGAGAAGCATGATTAAATCATCTGTTCCCCTCAAAAGACCAAATATTTAGGGACTCTTATTTATAAGAACCCAAATAAATCTTTCTGTTCTTATTGCTTAAGCCAGTTTCATTTGAATGCCTGTAATTTGTATCTCAGAGTCCCCACGAATGCAACTGATATCAATTAAATTAAAAATGTAATCTTTAATAGAAAACAACTTCTAAACTTGAAGATTCCAGTTTTTTGTAAATGATTCATGAAACAATACTAAAAGAATATAGGAAATCATTTATTTTTAAAACTTTGTTTAAACTTTAAGTGTGGTAATCCTTAGCAAACTAAAGAACCGTTTTTTGTTTGTTTGTTTGTTGAGATGGAGTCTTGCTCTGTTGTACAGGCTGGAGTACAGTGGTGCAATCTCGGCTCACTGCAATCTCCACCTCTTGGGTTCAAGTGATTCTCCTGCCTCAGCCTCCTGAGTAGCTGGATTACAGGTGCCGCCACCGGGCCCAGCTAATTTTTTTCTTTTTTTTTAGTAGAGATGAGGTTTCACTATGTTGGCCAGGCTAGTCTCAAACTCCTTCCCCTAGGTGATCTGCCTGCCTTGGCCTCCCACAGTGCTGGGATTACAGGCGTGAGCCACCGCACCCAGCCAAGAACTGTATTTTGATGTGAATGAAGCCTCTTAAATTGTATGACCTGGCCATATGAATATCCAATCAATTACTTTAAAAATATTTACTGTGCATGTACTTTAAAACATTTACTGTGCAAAGATATGTATATGGCAGGCACAGCTAGGAGCAGGACAACAATCAAGACTCATTTTCTTTCTTCTTTTTACACAAGTAATTTATGCTCACTGTGGCCATTTAGAGAATACAGCCACACAAAAAGAAAACTACAATAATTTCTAATCCAGTTACTTAGAGAGCTATTATGACTATTCTGAGGTACATTGGCCCGGACTTTTTTCTCTGTACATGTAATGATAAAAGCAATCACTTACTGTGTGCCTCATTCGTGCCAAGAATTAGGTTCAGTGCTTCATGTGGATTATTTAATTTGACATCACAATAGCTCTGTGAAGTAATGACTCTTCATCATCCTAGTGTTATGGCTTGAGAAGCTGAGATAAGTCAAAGTTAAGGAACTTGTACAAGATCACACAGCTAGTAATAGTGGTTCTGGGACTGAATAAGGGTAATCCCATTTTTATTATTTTAATGCAAAAATTAGGATTATACTCTTTCACATCTGCTTTTTTTGTTCAAAAATGTATCTTGAGGACTGTTCCATGAAATAAACCTATCACTTTGCTGTTAAGCACTGCAGTGAACACCAAGTCACTCAGCCAAGTGCTCACTTTGGACGTTTAGGTCAATTCTAATTTTCCCACAACTGTGATGCCCACAGTCCAGGATAGGCCTGGTGGGGTTCTATGAGCATCATTTACCACGGAGAAATACACAGCCCTTTATAACCCACTACTCACCTGTCCCTAGACTGTGAGTTCTACCTTCTGGCCACCCTCAGCTGCTGGCCCTTCCCTGATGAGGCATGACCCTTCACAGGGCTACATCTTCTCTCAACATGCAACATTCTTCCTTTGCTAAACGCCCCCTGTTCCATTTCCTGACCCCCAGAGAAGGTGGAAGGCAGGACAAGCTTGCTGCTTGACAGACCAGCGTGTGGAGACTCGCATCGTGAACTTTTACTCCAGAACTACTGCAGGAATATATCGGGAAAGTGAAGAGAATTCACAGACCCTCTGAAGGAAGCAGATTGCTCCTGCAGGACCTGGGAGACAGCCCAGATACTATGCTGGTATCCACAGCTGAGACACTCGAGGACACCTCACATCACAGGGCTCTATGCAGACAACCTCCAGTACCAGCCCGGAGCCTGGTAGCCCTCCTGGGTAGCCAGATCCAGAAGAGAAATAACAATCACTACAGTTCGGCTCTCGGGAAGCCACATCCCTAGGAAAAGGGGGAGAGTACTACATCAAGGGAACACTCCATGGGACAAAAGATTCTGAACAGGTTGGGTGCGGTGGCTCATGCCTGTAATCCCAGCACTTTGGGAGGCTGAGGCAGGTGGATCACCTGAGGTCAGGAGTTTGAGACCAGCCTGGCCAACATGGTGAAACCCCACCTCTACTAAAAATAGAAAAATTAGCTGGGCATGGTGGCACGTGCCTATAATCCCAGCTACTAGCGGGACTGAGGCAGGAGGATTGCTTGAACCTGGGAGGCAGAGGATGCAGTGAGCCAAGATCATGCCACTACACTCCAAACACTCCAATCTGGGCAACAGAGCAAGACTCGGTCTCAAAAAAAAAAAAAAGAATCTGAACAGCATCCTGAGCCCCAGATCTTCCTCTGACATAGCCTACCCAAATGAAAAGGAACAAGAAAGACAATTCTTTCAAACCAGACAATTCTTTCAAACCAGAAAGACGAAACAAGGTTCTTAAACACTCCCCAAAAAATCACACTAGCTCACCAGCAATGGATCCAAATTAAGAAGACATCCATGAATTGCCAAAAAAAAGAATTCAGAAGGTCGATTATTTAGCTAATCAAGGAGGCACCAGAGAAAAGTGAAGTCCAATTTAAGGAAATTTTTTAAAATGATACAAGATATGAGGGGAGAAATCTTCAGTGAAATAGATAGCATAAATAAAAACAACCATTTCCGGACCCCTGGCTAGGAGCTTCATCACCTGGGCTAACCACTTGGGGCGCCAGCAGTATAGACAAAGGCCACCCCACTACTCCACCCAGTACATTATACTATCTATATTTGTTCACATCTGTTGTTTTCTAAAGTTCAAGGCATTTCTTATTCATGTTGGAATCCCCAGTGCCGAGCACTACACCTGCCATATAGCTCAATAATTGCTCAATTAAAGGAAACTGAATTATTACTATTAATACCACCATTTGAGAAGTACCAGTCCAGTTGTCTGATACCAGATTAGGCATTGAGAAGCTTTTTCATAACATACTACTAGAAATATTTACATGATGCTTAGTATGAACCTGGAACCATTTTAAGAACTTTACCTAAAGTAGCTCATTTACTTCTCACTATAATACTAAGTAGGTACGATTACCATCCCAGGCCAGGCACGGTGGCTCACATCTGTAATCCTAACAATTTGGGAAGCCGAGGTGAGTGGATCACTTGAGGTCAGGAGTTCGAGACCAGCTTGGCCAACATGGCGAAACTCCCATCTTTACTAAAAATACAAAAATTAACCAGGCGTTGCGGCGGGTGCCTGTAATCCCAGCTATTTGGGAGGCTGAGGCAGGAGAATCCTTGAACCTGGGAGGCGGAGGTGAGCTGAGTCTGGGCCACTGGACAGTCTGGGCAACAGAGCAAGACTATGTCTCTAAATAAATAAATAAATAAATAAATAAATAAATAAATAAATACCAAAAAAGAAATAGGTACTATAACTATCCTTATTTTACAAGTGGGGAAACTGAGGCCCAAAGAGGTTCAGTTATTCGTTCAAGATTGCATAAGTAGTAAGGGTCAGAGGCAGGATTTGAACCCAGTCTCCAGAGACTACGCTGCAGGCAAGACAAATGCCCACCTATTGTTGAGCTAGTAGGTTCTTTATTCTAGCCAAACCCTCAGAAGACTGTCTCTCTGCAGCACAGCCAGGGCCACTGTCTTCCCCTGAGCCTGCGGTGTCCAGATGTGAACCACTGACACACAGTACAAAGACTCCGGGCCTGAAGGCAATGCCGAATTCTTCCTCTGCTAATTGCTCTCAGAGAAACTGTTTGCAGTTCTCACAGCAGCTCTCCTCACACAGAGCAAGCTCTGAATATCAACCACGTTTAGGAGCGAGGGATTGAAGCATATGTCAGAGCCAGAGAGAGAAACCAGTGACAGCCTTCTTCAGGGAAGGAGTGTGAGTTTTTTTTGCAGGCAGGGCTGCTTTTTAAGTGAACTTCTCCTCTTCATTTTTGAGTCCACCTGTTACCAGACCAGATGGCCCCAGCTAGCCTTTTCTTTCATAAGCTTCAAATAAAATGCAACACCCTCTGGGATTTAACCAAATTCCACCCACTGATACTAGCTCCCTCTTTACCCAGGTGCTTCACGTTGAAGACTCTTAGAATCATAGAATTTGACACCTACACAATCCTGACATTTACGAATGGGAAAATGGAGGCCCAGAATGGGTTCTCAGACTCTCATTGAGTCTATCAATACATACTTAATGTACAGAAGGAGCAGGATTGAAAATAATAATAATAAAATAAATAAATACTTAATGGGCTCTCACTATGTACTAAGCATTCTGCTAGGTTTGTGGATACAGATGAACAAGGCAAATAAGGTACCTGGCCCTTCACAGCGCTTACAGTCTAATGGCCACCCTAACTGTGATTATTCATTTTCACCGGGAGAAGTGCTTTGGAGAAGTTAGAGTGCATTGAGGGTGCGTACCAAAAAGCTCTGACCTACCTGCAATCAGGGAAAGCTTCACCAAAGAGGTGAAGCTGCAACCAGCAGGAAAGAGTAAGTACTGGCTCAAAAAGGGAGAAGGGAACAGGTACTCCAGAAGAGGGGACAACCTTTGCAAAGAAGCCCGAAACCTGTAAGAAACTGCCAGAGTCACAAGGTGAAGAGAGGTGCAAAGAGCAGCTACAGAGCGAGGCAGATGCATAGGAGCTTGCTGGCCTTGGTGAGAGATGTGAACATTCTCTGGGGATACTGAAATGATCCAAGGAGAGGGGTGACACAGTTGGATCTGCCTTTTGAAAAGACACTTCTTGGCAGATTTGGGGACTCAAATTCAAATCTCTTGTCTTCCTGTTCAGTGTTCTTTTTCACCAGCCCCTAAACTGAGGAACCCTATTCCTTGTTTGTTTGTTTGTTTGTTTGTTTGTTTGTTTGTTTTGAGACAGAGTCTTGCTATATCACCCTGGCTAGAGGGCAGTGGCGCCATCCCGGCTCACTGTAGCCTCTGCCTCCCAGGTTCAAGCGACCCTCGTGCCACAGCCTCCCGAGTAGCTGGGATTACAGGCGCGTGCCACCACACCTAGCTAATTTTTATGGTTTTTGGTAGAGACAGGGTTTCACCTTGTTAGCTAGGCTGGTCTCAAACTCCTGACCTCAATTGATCCACCCGCCTTGGCCTCCCAAAGTGCTGGGATTACAGGCGTGAGCCACCGCACCCAACCTGTTTGTTTGTTTTTTCGTTTAGAGACAGGGTCTTACTCTGTCACCCAGGCCAGAGTGCAGTGGTATGATCATATCTCACTATAACCTCAAACTCCTAGGCTCAAACAACCCTCCTGCCTCAGCCTCACAAGTGGCTAGGTCTACAGGCATGCACCACCATGCTGGGCTAATTTAAAGTATATATTTTTTTGTAGAGATACAGTCAAGGGAGAGGCATTTTCACTATGTTGCCTAGGCTGACCTCAAACTCCTGGCCTCCATCCATTCTCCGGCCTCGTCCTCCCAAGTAGCTGGGATTATAGGCACATGCCACCACTCTCAGCTCCCCTGTTCCATTTTCGTTGTTGTTGTTGTTGTTTAAACTTGACCCATTTCCCCATCTTCTAAATTGCCAGAGGTGACTGAGAGCTCAAAATGTGGGCCCAGATGGATGACCTGAGCCAAATCCCTTTTCCACAACTGGGGCTGCTGGCTGCCATATGCCCCAGAGGCCAACACAGAGAGAAGTGAGAAGAGCAGAGCCAAGAGTCAGACAAAGAAAGAGAGTCCGGGCAGCCCTGGGTTGCTGGTTCTAGTCCCGGAGGCCATGGCTGCTGTACCCTGTTTTCCAGTTCTCTGAACTACCACAACAGCCCTGCAGGCTTCTCAAGTCACTTAAATTCACTCTTGCTTTAGCCACATTGAGAGGAGTTTTGACACTTGCAACCAAAAAAAGTTCTGACAAATACACAAGGTCACAGGTAATTCTGAATCATCGACGTGGAGCCCCAAAGTTCAAAGAGGCCTCAAAAAGTCATCCAGGCCAGCAGCTTAAAAAACAATAACAACAAAAACAAACAAACAAAAATCCCTCTTATTTTAAATAGCTAAATGTTCAAATCTTCAGGACCCCAAATATATAAAGCAGTCAAAAGAGGAAGTGCTGTGGTAACTGTAAGAGTGTGAAGACCCCGAGCCCTGCCCACCACCTCCTCTGTATCCAGCTGAAAGCTACTCATCTGGTTCAACTTCCTACATCAGGAATCACTTTGACCACATTTTTGACACCTGGTCACCTAGCCTCAGCTTGAACACATCCACACGGGCAGCTGAGTAAGCCTTGAGGCAGTCCCCTTCCTTTTCTTGACTTCCCTGATAGCAAGACATGGGTCTTAGTCCTCTGGGGTGAAACAGTGTGAATTAAAAGCACCTTCCCTATGGCAGCCCTTCCTGATGACAATGATCATGTCCCACTTAGCTCCCAGCTTACACATCCTCACTTCCTTCTGACTGTTCCTCATGGGACATCATGTCCAGCTGGTGAGATGCCTAAAATAGGCAGGCTGCTGTTCAAGGTGTGATTTCAGGAGGACCATAAAGACAGAAGCCTTAGAGAACATGCTTATTTTAAACACACACACACACACAACACACGCACGCACACACACACGTTGCACGCACACATGCAACTCTCAGAGGTTGATAGTAACCCGTTTACTTCCTATGTGCAGCATTTCCCCTGTGCCAGTCACTGTGCTCAGGACTGTCCACTCCACTTGTGCTTTAGCCTTAACAACATACCCATGATACAAGGCATCATGTTCATCCCCACTGAAAATATCCGTGGAGGAGTTCAAGTAACTGGTTCAAGTACAAGTACTAACATGCGGTGGGAGTGGGATTTGAACCCAGGACGCACCTGACTCTAAAGCTGAGGTGGCTGGGTATATTTCTATGAGACTACATGGCTCTCTTTGCTACTGACCACCTAGCCCGGGAGGATGAAAAAGTAGAGCCCAGGAAGGATATGATCAATGCAGTTAATTTTTATACGACTGTGGTCAAGACACAAGGCGGGCACCTCCTTTGTATGCGAGCCTTGGAAACACTTCTTTTTAAACATAACACAGTCATTGCGTGTTAGAGATGATTGAATCTGTTAGTTGAGTGAGCAATCAAGGAAGATGTGGGTCTTTGGGGTTCAAACGAGGAGGCATGACAGGCTGGTGACCAAATTGATTGCAGCAAGCTAGCTTCCCTTTTCTCTTGTCTGTAGAGACTCTCTAAACTCTTTTTCCACCCAACCCCCACTTCTGGATGCCATTGTTCCCTAGAAGGAGAATCTGGGGACCAAAAGGGTGAAGGAACCAACCTTCGCCACCCTGGAGCCCATGATGTTATCAGAAGGGAACTTGGCCCCTGGTCTCTCCCACCTACACTCAGGGGCACATCCATGTTCCACGACTGTGTCTGATGTTTTCTTAAAATGTTCCAGGTGTGAATTGTAATAGTAGTAATAGCAATCATATTCTTGATAACTTTTATTGAGCAATTGCTATACACAGGCATATACATCATTTCATTTGACCCATTTCATCACAACCTGCCTCCCTTGTGACTATTACTCTTAGCCCATTTTACAGACATGGTCATTGAGCTCAAGGGAAACTGGGTAACATATCGAGGTTTCCTGCCCAAAGTCACCCACTTATAAACAGCATGACTGATACTTCAGCTTTGGCAATTTGACCTAGAACCCAGCTATCTTGATATATTAAGGAAGAAAAGAGGTTTCAAAACAGTACAGGATACTACAGCAATGAAAAGGAACAAACCATTGATATGCACAGTGACACGGATGACTCTTGCCATAGTTACGTGAGGGAAAGAAGGTACGTTTTAAAAGTGTACAGATTATATGATTTCATATACATGATACAGTCAATTTAAAAAATTCTAGAAAATGCAACAGAAAACAGATGGGTGGTTGCCAGGCGACTGAGAGGGCCAGGAGTGAGGTGTCACAAAAGCATGAATAAACTTTTCTTTTGAGACTGAATCTCACTCTCACCCAGGTTGGAGTGCAGTGGAGCTATCAAGGTCACTGCAGCCTCGTCCTCTTGGGCTCAGGCAATCCTCCCACCTCAGCCTCTGGAGTAGCTGGGACTACAGGTGTGCACCATAATGCCTGGCTAATTTTTGTATTTTTGTAGAGGCAGAGTCTCGCTATGTTACCCAGGCTGGTCTCAAACTCCTGGGCTAAAGCAATTCTCCCACCTCGGCCTCTCAAAGTGCTGGGATTACAGGCATGAGCCACTGTGCCCAACCCAGCATGAGTAAATTTTGAGGTTGATGGAGTTCTTTGCTCTTTGATTGTGGTGATGGTTTCCCAGGTGTATGCAAATGTCAAAACTCATCAAATTGTAGACTTGAAATGCATGTCATTTGTTGTATGCCAATTATATCTCAATAAGGCTTAAGAAACAGTATTATGCATGATTATGGTTTAGGTTTTTTAAAATTATTTTTAATTTTTTTTTAGTGGGACTCAAACTGGTTTGGTTTCTTTTTTTTTTTTTTTTTTTTTTTTTTTTTTTTTTTGAGACGGAGTCTCGCTCTGTCGCCCAGGCTGGAGTGTAGTGGCCGGATCTCAGCTCACTGCAGGCTCCGCCTCCCGGGTTTACGCCATTCTCCTGCCTCAGCCTCCTGAGTAGCTGGGACTACAGGCGCCCGCCACCTCACCCAGCTAGGTTTTTTTGTATTTTTTAGTAGAGACGGGGTTTCACCGTGTTAGCCAGGATGGTCTCGATCTCCTGACCTTGTGATCCGCCCGTCTCGGCCTCCCAAAGTGCCAGGATTACAGGCTTGAGCCACCACGCCTGGCCCAAACTGGTTTGGTTTCTAAGGAAAAATTATATAGATACACATATGTACATATATTTATACATATTATAGGTAATAGATTCACATGTAAAATTACATATGATAAATATTAATCTATAACTAAAATATATAAATTATATATAAAATATATGTTTTATATTTATGTATGACAACATGACTCACAAAGCCACTGTGTGGTCTAGTCCCAGACTCCCTCCCCAGTGTCATTTCTCACCACTGCCTACCCCACCCTCCAAGCTGGACCACAGGATATCACTTTCATGTCCTCCATCACCTCATGCATGCTCTGCTTCCTGGCCTTCTCATTGCTATTGATTTCATCTGCCTGGAACACTCTCCCACCCTTCCTTGATTCTTTAGGCCTCAGCTAAGGTGTCCTTTCCTCCTTCAACCCAAAGTACTTCCCCTTTGGCACCCAGTGTTGTAATTGCTTAATACCTTTTTTTCTATTGTTACCCTGTATGTTTCATGAGGGCAAGAGACTCTGTGTCTTTTGCTCATGGAGGTATTCCAAATACATAGCACAGAGTAGGTATTTACTAGAGATATGTCAAATGAAAGACCAAATTTTTTTTTTTTCCAAGACCGAGTCTTGCTCTGTTACCTAGGCTAGAGTGCAGTGGTGAAATCTCAGCTCACCGAAACCTCCGCCTCCCGGGTTCAAGTGATTCTTCCCACCTCAGCCTCCAGAGTAGCTTGGATTACAGGCATCTGCCAGCATGCCCAGCTAATCTTTTTTTCTTTTGGAGATGGAGTCTCGCTCTGTTGTCCAGGCTAGAGTGCAATGGCGCAGTCTCAGCTCACGGCAACCTCCACCTCCCCGGTTCAAGCGATTCTCCTGCCTCAGTCTCCCAAGTAGCTGGGATTACAGGCGCACACCACCACACTGGCTAATTTTTGTATTTTTAGTACAGACAGGGTTTCACCGTGTTGTCCAGGCTGGTCTCAAACTCCTGACCTCGTGATCCGCCTGCCTCAGCCTCCCAAAGTGCTGGGATTATAGGCGTGAGCCACCGCACCTGGCATTTTTTTTGTATTTTTTAGTAGAGATGGGGTTTCCCCATGTTGGCCAGGCTGGTTTTGAACTCCTGACCTCAGCTGATTCACCCACCTCAGCCTCCCAAAGTATTGGGATTATAGGTGTGAGCCACTATGCCCAGCCCAAAACAATATTTTAAAATCTTAACCACTACCAGTATATACTAACGTATTATAATTTTTTTTTTTGAGACGGGGTCCCACTTTGTCATCCAGGCTGATGTTCAGTGGCATGATCCACGGCTCACTGCCACCTTGACCTCCTGGGCTCAAGAAATCCTCCTACCTCAGCCTCCCGAGTGGGACTACAGGTGCATGCTACCATGCCTGGTTAACTTATTTTTATTTTTTTGTAGAGATGAGGATCTCACTATATTGCTCAGGCTGGTCTTGAACTCCTAGGCTCAAGTGATCCTCCTGCCTCAGCCTCCCAAAGTGTTGGGATTATAGTCATGAGCCACCGTACCCGTGTGTGTGTGTGTGTGTGCGTGTGTGTGTGTGTGTGTGTGTGTCAGGATTTTGCTCTGTCACCCAGGCTGGAGTGCGGTGGTGTGATCACGGCTCACTGCAGCCTTGACCTCGTAGACTCAATTGATCCTTCCACCTCAGCCTCTCCAGTAACTGGGACCACAGGTTCACACCACCACACCCAGCTAATTTTTGCATTTTTTGTAAAGATGGGGTTTTGCTATGTTGCCCAGGCTGGAATTGAACTCCTAGGCTCAAGATCCTCCCACCTCAGCCTCTCAAAGTGTTGGGATTACAGGTGTGAGCCACTGCATCCAGCCATATTATAATTTTTAAAAAGCATATGGGTCAATATTCTTCAAGATGCAGGCTAGCATCATGTTAAGAATGATTATTAAAATAACATGACACAAAGTGGTTAAGAATAAAAAAGAGTCATTCACGGCTGGTTTTACCAGTTGCCAACCAAGTAACCTTGGGCAAGTTACTTTATCTCTCTGAATCTCCGTTTTCTTCCCTGTGTAATCCGGACAGCAATATTCCATCATGGTTGTAAAGTTTCAGTCAGATAACACACAGGAAGTGCTTCATATGGAGTGCACGCTGTAGGTTATTATTGTACTAGTGTCGTCATTCAGATCAATTGAATATGAACTGTTAACCAATCCCTCCCATTGATCTGGAACTCTCCATTTTACAAAGCATTTCTCATTTAATACCTCAATTACGCCTCACAGGAACCCTGTGGGGAAGGTGACACAGATGTCATTATTACCCATTTTAAAAGGAAGCTGGGGCCCAGAGATGCTAAATGACTTCACCCAAATGGTAGAAAAGGTGAACAATGGCATCAGGACCTGACCCTGAGTAATGTAACTGCTCAGGGCTCTTTACCAAGGGTGGGGTCTTGTCTGTTCTTTGAAACATAGCAATGACTGAAGGCCCCTACCTACCTCCTAGGCTAAGTCCAAGTGTTTCTGGAAGTTCCTGGGATTTGGTGTTCTTTCAGTCACCAGGCCTGTCCTGTTCCTACCATTTTATCTCAATTGCATCTCATCTCAGGCAGCTGATAACTTTTTTCTTTAATTTTTAATTTTAATTTTTATTTATTTATTTATTTATTTTGAGACAGGGTCTCACTCTGTCACGCAGGCTGGAGTGCACTAGCGTGATCACAGCTCACTGAAGCCTCAACCTCCTGGGCTCAAGTGATCCTCTCACCTCAGCCTCCTGAGGACTTAAAACTATAGGCATGCACCACCACACTCAGATAATTGTTTTTTAATTTTTTTGTAGAGACAGGGTTTCGCTATATTTGCCCAGGCTGGTGTCAAACTCCTGGGCTGAGGTGATCCTCCTGCCTCAGCCTCCCAAAGTGTCAGGATTACAGGCGTGAGCCACCTCGCTGAAGCTGATAACTTCTGTCTGCTCAGCTCCAACATGGAAATGGTGCAACACAGTTCCTTTCCTTCAGTCTCCACCCCTACACCCCCAAATCTCTTTCACCTAACAGAGGCCCAACTCCTACCCCTGCCTTCCCCATGCACACACACAATTTTTTTTTTTTTTTTTTTTTTTTTTTAGACCGTTTCACTTTTGTTGCCCAGGCTGGAGTGCAATGGCATGATCTTGGCTCACTGCAACCTCTGCCTCCAGCATTCAAGCGATTCTCCTGCCTCAGCCTCCCATGTGGCTGGGATTACAGGCATACACCACCACACCCGGCTAATTTTTTGTATTTAGTAGAGACAGGGTTTCACCATGTTGATCAGGCTGTTCTCAAACTCCTGACCTCAGGTGATCTACACACCTGGGCCTCCCAAAGTGCTGGAATTACAGGCGTGAACCATTGCATCTGGCCCCCACACACTATTTTTAACTAGGAGTGATCTACTAGCCCCTTTCTTCTTCAGGCCCCAGTCTTCTTCCAAGTTCCTTGACTCTCCTTTCTCTCCCTCACAATTTTTCTGCTCCTCTATTTCCCAAGATTCACCACACTTTGGGCTGCTCCTTTTGCACAAAAATACTCAAATCTCTCTTTTGATTAGACAAAGCATTTGACTTTCCTACACTCTCCTTAGGAATGGTATGCCTTGGAGAACATCAGAGCTCAGTGCTTAGCTAAAGAAAGGCTCACCTAATCTCGTTCTTACCCTTTGATCTCAGAACTTGGGAGATTGGCTTTCTTTGTCCCAGCACAAAGTTTGTGTGTGTGTGTTTCTCCTTCCTTCCTTCCTTCCTTCCTTCCTTCCTTCCTTCCTTCCTTCCTTCCTTCCTTCCTCCCTCCCTCCCTCCCTCCTTCCCTCCCTCCCTCCCTCCCTTCCTTTTTTTGATGGAGTCTTGCTCTGTCGCCCAGGCTGGAGTACATTGGCAAGACTTCTGCTCACTGCAACCTCCACCTCCCTGGTTCAAGCAATTATCCTGCGTCAGCCTCCCAGGTAGCTGGGACTACAGGCATGCTCCACCACGCCTGGCTAATTTTATTTTTGTATTTTCAGTAGAAACAGGGTTTCACTATGTTTGTCAGGCTGGAATTCTCAGGTGATCCGCCTGCCGCAGTGTCCCAAAGTGCTGGGATTATAGGCATGAGCCACCACACCTGGCCTCTCTTCTCTTTTCTCTTTCCCTTCCCTTCCCTTCCCTTCCTTCCCTCCCTCCCTCTCTCTCTCTTCTTTCTCTCTCTCTTCTTTCTTTCTCTCTCTCTTTCCTTCTTTCTGTTTCTTTCTTTCTTTCTCCCTTTCTCTCTCCTTCCTTCCTTCCTTCCTTCCTTCCTTCCTTCCTTCCTTCGTCCCTCCCTCCCTCCCTTCTTTCTCTTTTTTATTGAGACCGAGTCTCACTCTGTCACCCAGGCTGGAGTGCAATGGCACAATCTCGGCTCACTGAAACCTCCACCTCCCAGGTTCAAGCAATCCTCCTGCCTCAGCCTCCTGAGTAGCTGGGATTACAGACACCTGCCATCACACCTGGCTAATTTTTATATTTGTAGCAGAGATGGGGTTTCACCAAGTTGACCAGGCTTGTCTTGAACTCCTGACCTCAGGTGATCCACCCGCCTCAGCCTCTCAAAGTGCTGGGATTACAGGCGTCAGCCACCACGCCCGGCCTTCTTTTTTTTCTGGAAAGATGGGAGTCTCCTTATATTGCTGGTTGTCTTGAACGCCTGGGCTCAAGCAATCCACCCACCCATTTTGGCCTCCCAAAGTGCTTGGATTATAGACATGAGCCACTGTGCTCAGCCTGATTTTCTTTTTGACATTTAAAAACAAAACAAAAAGGATACATTTCACATATAACCCTGGTTCCATGCTTCTCTCAAAAAGTGGGAAGAGTCAACAACTCAGTGTATTCGATCAAACATGGCGACAACAAGTTAAAGTTGAGTAACTGAGTAATGGCTGCCCCCTTTGGCCAGGCAAGATAGCTTGGCCCTCTTCTTCCCCAGAATCCACCAGCCTCTCTTGTTTGTGTGACCACTCTAGCTGCTGGAAGCTTTTGAGTTTGTAATCCCTTGTTTGGCAATGTAACCCCAAAATCAGAGGTTTTACAATGTCAGTCTTCTTTCTTCCCTTTCATAAGTGGAAAGACCCAGTATAGAGATTCATTTTTCCACTGACGTAAATTATACTACCACCCCAATTTAGATTGCAGATGCAGTTACAAAGAGTTTGGTTTTAAACATATTTTCCACCTCACTGCAAAAATGTTACATGGCATATTTAGAAATCCTGCCCCCACCCCCAGTAAAGGTTTTTTTATGACAACTGAAATTCCCACCATTCAACTATTTACCATGCTTTGAGATTTGGGGATGATTCTAGCTGATTCCAGAATTATAGCTGAATAAGCATACCACCTGTCTTCTGAGTAACTTTCAGCAATGCAGCCCCTAGCATATCTAATTTAATGCTTATTAAAGGAATTGCTTTTTTGTTTGCTGTTTGAAACTCAATGCATATTTGCAAAGCCAGCTCCAATTTCTCTTAAGGCCTGATACCATTTTTTTCTACCTCTCCCACTTTGCAAATTAACTGACCCTCAATTTCCTTCAGTGGTCCTTAGTCCCAGCAGAGAGGAACTGCTCCTAATTGCTTAAATTCTCTCCCTCATTGCTGAAATTGAAGAGCCATCTGATTTGTTTTCACCTGAGAGGTCTCAGGCAAGCACCATCTCAAAGGACAGGGGAAAGTCTAGAGCAGGGGTTCTCCAGCTGTGGTTTCCAGACCAGCAGCATCAGCATCATTTGAGAATTTGTTAGAAATACAGCCTCAGCCCTGCCTCAGACCTATGGAATACGAATCTGCACTTTAAAAGGATCCCCAGTTGATTCATAAGCACATTCAAAGTAAAACAAGGTCAACCAGGTATGGTGGCTCACGCCTGTAATGCCAGCACTTTGGGGAGCCTGAGGCAGGAGGAATGCTTGAGCCCAGGAGCTCAAGACCTACCTGGGCAACACAGCAAAACCTGGTCTCAAGAAAAAGAGAAAAAAAAAAGGAAGGAAGGAAGGAAGGAAGGAAGGAAGGAAGGAAGGAAGGAAGGAAGGAAGGAGGAAGGAAGACAAAGTAATGTCTTTAGTAAAAAGAACTGTAAAGTAAATAAAAAAGGTACAGCCATGCGCAGTGGCTCACACCTGTAACCCCAGCACTTTGGGAGGCTGAGGGGGGGGTAGATCACCTGAGGTCAGGAGTTCGAGACCAGCCTGGCCAACATGGTGAAACCTCGTCTCCACTAAAAATACAAAAATTAGCCATGTGTGGTGGCTCACGCCTCCCAGCTACTCGGAAGGCTGAGACAGGAGAATTGCTGGAACCTGGGAGGCAGAGGTTGCAGTAAGCCAAGATCATGTGATTGCACTCCAGCCTGGGCAACAGAGTGAGACACCGTTTAAAAAAAATAAAATAAAATACAAGAGGGTGATATTGCAGTGATTGTGAGGAGGCACTTTACATAGAACAGTTGCTCTAAAATTTTGTGGTCTCAGGACCATTTACATTCTTAAAAAAAAAAAACTATTTTTAGGCCAGGCACGGTGGCTCACGCCTGTAATCCCAGCACTTTGAGGGGGCCAAGGCAAGCAGATCACTTGAGGTCAGGAATTTGAGACCAGCCTGGCCAACATGGTGAAACCCCATCTCTACTAAAAATACAAAAATTAGCCGATGTGGTGCTGCGTGCCTGTAGTCCCAGCTACTTGGGAGGCTGAGGCAGAAGAATTGCTTGAACCCGGGAGGTGAAGGTTGCAGTGAGCCAAGATCATGCCACTGCACTCCAGCCTGGGTGACAGAGCAAGACTCTGTCTCAGAAAACAAACAAAAATTTTAATTATTTGTAATTCAATTATTTAAAAATTATTTTGTAATTATTATTATTATTTTTTTTTTTTTGAGACGGAGTCTCGCTCTGTTGCCCAGGTTGGAGTGCAGTGGCACGATCTCGGCTCACTGCAAGCTCCGCTTCCCGGGTTCATGCCATTCTCCTGCCTCAGCCTCCCGAGTAGCTAGGACTACAGGCGCCCACCACCATGCCTGGCTAATTTTTTTTTTTTAGTAGAGACGGGGTTTCACCATGTTAGCCAGGATGGTCTTGATCTCCTGACCTCGTGATCTGCCCGCCTCGGTCTCCTAAAGTGCTGGGATTACAGGTGTGAGTCACTGCGTCCGGCCTGTAATTATTTTTAATAATTACTTAAAAATTATTCATAATTCCATTTTTAAATTATTTGTAGTTCATTTAAAAATAATAAACCCTTATATATTTACATATGTTTTATGAAAATAGCTGTATTTTCTAAAATGAACAACAACAAAAAATGAGTGAGAAGAATGGCATAGTTTCAATTTTTGCAAATCTCTTTAGTGTCTTCCTTAATAGAAGACAGCTGGCTTCTCATAGCTGCTTCTGCAGTCTGTCTATTGCAGCGTGGCGTGTCATGAGGTCTTTGGAAAACTCCACCGTGCACACAGAAGAGAAAGAGTGAAAAAGGCAAATATCCTCTTAGTATTGTTATGAAACAGTTTTGACTTCACATACTCCCTGGTAAAGGCTTGGGGCCAGGAACCACACTTGAAACTGCTGCTGGGATGCAGTGATGGAGAAAGGGCTCACAGGAGCACAAGGCCTCAGAGAGAAGGAGTTAACTATGTGAAGCCTCCTGGCTTTAAAAAGCATGGAGATTGTTGCTGGGCGCGGTGTTTCCCACGTGTAATCCCAGCACTTTGGGAGGCCGAGGCGGGTGGATCACTTGAGGTCAGGAGTTCGAGGCCAGTCTGGCCAACATGGTGAAACCCTGTCTCTACTAAAAATACAAAAATTAACTGGGCATGGGGGCCCAGGCATGAAGTCCCAGCTCCTTGGGAGGCTGAGGCAGGAGAATCGCTTGAACCCAGGAGGCGGAGGTTGCAGTGAGCTGAGATTGGGCCACTGCACTCCAGACTGGGCGACAAGAGTGAAACTCCATCTCAGAAACAAAACAAAAGCATGGAAATTGTACGGTGTGCTTCACTGCGAATTCTGGTCCTGACTTGGTCTTAGAATAGCTGCGGGACTATGGACAGGTACCCTGCCCTCTCTGAACCTCAGTTTCCCGGTCTGCTTTATGAACAGGGTGGCCTCTAACATTCCAGGCCGCGCCCCTCCCCCAGCCTTCCCCAAGCCTCTGGGAGGTTCCAGGAGGAATTTCAGAGCAACTCTTCCGTTTGCCAGCAGAAGGCGATGGAGACCAGCCTCGGCTGGACTACTTCCTCCCCAGAGGCCCTTCACCGCCTCCCCATCCAGACCCAAGGTTCCCTAGTGGTCCGGACGGTTTCCTTGGCATCGCTGGCACCAGGTATCTCAGGCCACCCAGGTTGTCCCAGGGAGGGGCTGGAGGCACCGAGAGCCCTTCATATTGACCCAGACACGTGGCCAGGTTGAGATGCTGGGATCCTCCCAAACCCAGTCTGGGAGGAGCTGGGGAGAAAGAAGAACGGGTTTGGGCAAAGACACTTCAGCCCCTCCCCCCACACACCCCGCTGGGCCTTTCGGTGGGAAACCACCCAGGAGCTGTTGACTTCTCACAGGGAAAGCCGGGCGGGGGTGGCCGGAAGGGAGCAAGACGGAGAGAGAGCTGCGCCAGCTCCCCGGGGACCGCCTGCCTGCAGGCGCGAGGCGGCGCTTGCATCAGCGCCTGCCAGGGCAGGGGCAGGGACCGCGGCCACCGGCGACGTCAGTCGCTTTCCCAGAAGAATTCCACTTCCTGCGGCCGGGGCCCCGGCTGTGAGGGGGCGGGAGGGTGGTGGGTTGGTGTCGCAGGATGACACCACTGGTTTACTGCATCCTCTCGGTCACACACTGTTGCCTAGGAGACCAACAGCATCCTGGCCGCCTCAGTGAGGCTAACCCGCCCCCGGGAAGTGACCCGGGGCACGGCCCACTCAGGAAACCACTGGCTCTAGGGTGCAGGCCCCAGGAGACTAGGCCACCCACTACGGGTCCTGGATTCTGCCCTGGAGGCATCCGGTGGCCCACCTTCCATATTGTACCTGATTGTCAAGTTTTCAAAGCACAGTTGCTGGAGGATGTTAGAAACAAGCCAGAGAAAACTAAAGCCCAGAGAAGGGCCCTAAGATAGCCTGTAACTGGGAGAGCTGACTTTTCAAGCCTCTGTGATTTGGTTTGGTTTGGTTTGGGTTGGATTGGGTTTTTTTCTTACCTTTCTTGCCATAGATCAGTGTCTCACAAACCTCTTAAGAGTCAATGGCCCATCCGCTATCAGTGAAGCAATGTTTGTTTTATTTTGTTTGTTTGTTTGTTGTTGTTTGAGACACAGTCTTGATTTGTCACTCAGGCTGCAGTGCAGTGTCTTGATCTTGGCTCACTTCAACCTCTGCCTCCCTGGTTCAATCCATTCTCTTGCCTCAGCTTCTCCAGTAGCTGGTATTACAGGTGCATACCACCACACTCGGCTAATTTTTTTTTTTTTTTTTTTAGAGAGACAAGGTTTCACCATGTTGGCCAGGCTGGTCTTGAACTCCTGACCTCAAGTGATCCACCCACCTTGGCCTCGCAAAGTGCTGGGATTACAGGTGTGACCCACCACACCTGGCTGCAATGTTTGTTCTAATTAATTTTGGCAAGTATTTCCTGAGCACCCCGAGTGTGCCAGGTGAAGAGACAGAGAAGGATAACAACAGTGCTAGCCAGCATATATTAAGTCTTGCAAAGCTGCACAGGCATGAACTTGTGGCTTAAACACAACCTTATGAGGTAGGTGTTATCCCCATTTTACAGAGTAGAATACCCAGTTAATGTGAGATCAGCTGGGAAGTAAAATCAAATCTGAGTCCTAAACTAGAAGTCTTTACCATTACCAGGCAGCCTTGCAGAACGTCAATTAACATGGCAGACAGGGCCCTTCTTCTTTGGAATTGATGCATTTTTACTGCATTTTAAGACCGTGCATTTAATCTTCAATTATGTGTTAATAATGTGAGATGAGGATAAAAGTAATTCCAAATAAGAAACACGTGATAACATCAATGCAACTAGCGTTGAGGCCTACATTGAGGTATGCCAAACACTGTGCCAAACCCACTACCATTATTACCTCATTTAATACAACTCTATGAGGTCAGTTCTATCACTTTGGTCCCTCCTTCGCAGATGAAGAGACTGAGGCACAGAGGTGAAGTAACTCATCCATGTCCCAAAGCTAGTAAATTAATGCTTAGTAATTAACAGAATAGTGTCCTGGTCCATGTAAACACTTAATACACTTGTACTCTGCTTTGGAAAGAATGGAGAGACTGCAGTGTATACAAACATCCCGGGAAAACCTCATTCGTTTGGACCATTTCCATCTAGATTTTACTATAATTTGAAAGGAGCCTAGGGTCGTGTTTGTGTGTGTGTGTGTGTGTGTGTGTGTGTATGTGTGTATGTGTGTGTGTTTTCCTGCTTGTGGGGAAAAGCTAAGCAAATAGTACAAACAAAGTAAAAACATTTTTGTGGGGCATTTTAGAATTTAGAAGAGCTAGGGTGTGTTCAGGGTGGTATGGCGGTAGACACATTTTAGAATGTATAAAGCACTTTGCTACCCAGGAGTTAACTTTATCTTCACAATCCCCCTGAGAAGTCATTAGAACTGGCCATCTTAGTCCCAGTCTGCAGGTGAACTCTGAGAAGCTTTCTAAAGAAGAATTTCTAACTACTAAAGAGAAAAAATGATCTTTAGGGACTCAAAAGTAAACTACCCACAATAGCTAAGATGTGAAAACAACAAATGAATGGATAAACGAAATGTAGTATGTACGTACAATGAAATATTCAGCCTTAAAAAGGAATGAAATTCTGGTGAGTGCTACAATATGGATGAACATTGAAGGCATGATACTAAGTAAAATAAGTCAGACACAAAAGGACAGTATTGTATGATTCCACTTATATGGGATACCTAGAATAGACAAATTGATAGATACAGAAGTAGAGTAGAGGTGCCGGGGCTGGAGGGAGAGAGAAATGGGGAGTTCTCATTTGATTAGAATTCAATGAACAATTTAATTGATGATGAATTGAAGGGATGATGAACAAGCTCTAGGAATGGGTAGTGATGGTTGCACAACATTGTGAATATACTTAATGCCTCTGAATTGTGCACTTAAAAGTGGTTAAAAGGTGGCTCATCCCTGTAATCCCAGGATTTTGGGAGGCTGAGATGGGTGGATCACTTGAGCCCGGGAGTTCGAGACCAGCCTGAGCAGCATAGTGAAATCCCATCTCTCCAAAAAATAAAAAAATAAAAATAGCTGGGTGTGGTGGCAGATGCCTGTAGTCTCAGCTTCATGGGAGGCTGAGGTGGGAGAATTGATTGAGCCCTAGAGGGTGAGGCTGCAATAAACAGTGATCATACCACTGCACTCTAGCTTAGGTAACAGAGAGGAAATTCTGTCTCCAAAAAAAAAAAAAAAAAGTTAAAATGGTAAACTTTGTGTTATGTATATTTTACTACAATGAAAAATTTTAAGAAAAAAAAAGTAACCCACATAGCAAGCCCCATCCTCATCCAACTCTTTCTTTAAAAGGAGACTCCTGGGTACTTATTAAAGCAGAAGCAGCCTTAACTCAGGCCTGCACTTGAAAGCAAGAAAACACCATGCCTTTAAAAACTAGCTCACGAGTGTGTGTTTTCACTAAACACAGGAGGCTGGTATTCCCCTCAGGTATTCCAAGTGAACAAGATATGGCTGGTAGAGTGGAGAATTGGGAGGTGAGTCACTGGTTTGGCAGGTGACGTCACCATGAGGTGACCGTCTGCGTGGTGTGCCTCCCACCTCCCACGTCTCCCATTCTCTCCACTCAGGGGCGGCCAGGTCACCAGCTGGCTCAGCTGGAAGTCTATCTGTTCTGGTGTGATGTTTAGTGGGAAACATTCCTCTTTATGACTCAGTGACTCAGTATCCCAACAGATGGGTTCAGGAAGGCTCCAGTAGCTATAAAGCCAACTCCGAGGTGGAAACCTGGATGGCCAAGGAGGAGATGAAAGACATAAACCCTTGGGAAGGGAGAGGAGAGAGCTTGTTTTCTGTTTGTTGGAATGCTAAATATCTAAGAAGTAATGGAATGATTTAGGATAATAATTATTATCCTAAGACAACTCAGGAGACTGGCACACGGAAGGGGACAGTAAATATTTATTGAATGAAATATTCATTGATTATTATTTCAGAGGTATTCAACTGCAAGAACAATCCCAAACTATGAGTGAAAAACATAGATTCTCGACCGGGCACAGTGGCTCGCACCTGTAATCCCAGCACTTTGGGAGGCCAAGGCGGGTGGATCACTTGAGGTCAAGAGTTCGAGACCAGCCTGGCCAACGTGGTGAAACCCTGTCTCTACTAAAAATACAAAATTAGCCAGGCGTGGTGGCACACACCTGTAATCCCAGATACTCAGGAGGGTGAAGCAGGAGAATCGCTTGAACCCAGGAGACAGAGGTTGCAGTGAGCCAAGATTGCACCACTATACTCCAGCCTGGGTGATAAGAGCGAAACTCCACCTCAAAAACAAAAAAAAAAGGAAAGAAAAAGAAAAACATATATTCTTACTTATGTCTCACCAACTCTAGTTTTCTCAAAGGGGCACCAGAAATGGAGCTTGACATAGTTTTGTGGAATTGACACAGGTTTGATGTGGACAACTATGATATTGACACAAAGAATCATGATGTTTATGCAGGTAATGAGGTCATTAATAAGTAGTAATGTGACAGGATTGTCTTGGACATGTTTGTACACTCATCTAGCAGTTGTTAGCAGAGGTACCATATCTATATAAGATGAAAGGAAGTGAGAAAGAGAAAGTATTTGCTTTATTTGTTTTTCCTTTTTTCTCTTTAGGCTGTATACTGTTGAGTCAATCTGGGATGGTTTAAGGTACATGAGCCTCAGTATCAGACAAGCCTCGAATGAGTCAGTGAGGACTCTTAGTTGCAAGACAGAAATTGGATTCAAATTAGCTACGGGGGGAAAAAAAAATCCAGCAGATGGCTTCAGGCATAGCTGTTTCCAGGTGCCCAAATGCTAGTGTTAGAGATTTGTTGGTTTTTTTTAAATCTTGCAGCTCTGCCTGCCTATAAGATGACAAGGAATCATCCCAGTAGCTCTAGTCTTACCTTTTGTGAGCTTAACAACCTCATTAGAAAGAGATCTTTCTTCTCAACAAAAATATCAGGATTAACTCTGGCCAGCCTCGCTTGAGTCACATATTCCTCCCTAGACCTGGAGATGGTGTTAAAGCCATAAGATGCAGTTTCCAGAATAAAAAGGAATGGTTGCTGGGCAGGCAAAAACAATAGGTGTCACTCCCTGTGTGTAAATGTATGCCTGTGGGAGAGAGGGTTTATAGTTTATGTGGCACTTTGCTGATTTGTCACTACCTAGTGAGTCAGTCTGATGTGGTGGAATGAGTGCGCTCTGGACTCAACAGGCCTGAGTCAAAATGTTGGCTCTTCATTAGCTGTGTGGCCTTGGGCAACTTACTTAAAAGTAATTGTGCTGATAACTACCATGTTTTGAGCACTCGGCATGTGCTAGGTGTTACATATATTATCTCATTACTCCACATAGTCTTCCACAGCTCTGCAAAATGGTTATTATTTTCTCCTTCTTATAGATGAGGAAGCTGAAGATCAGACAGATTAAGTGACCTGCCCAAGGTCACTAAGCTAGTTAGGGACACTCCAACCCAGGGTGCTCTGACTCAAGGCAGCCTCTCTGGCCCTCCCTCTCCATGCCTGAAAAATGGACATGACATGGAGAAGAAGAAAGTGGCAGAAGAGGAGGAAAAGGAAAAATACTGAAACAGTAAAATGCCCATAACATATTAGGTATGCAATAAATCTAGTTCCCTTCATCTGTTCTTCCACTCACTTCTTTCCTCACTTTTCTCCATCTTTTTCTTTCTTTGGGCACTTCAAAAGGTCCTAGCTTTCTCCTTCCTTCCTTCCCTCCCTTCATTCTTTCCTTCCTCTCTTCCTTCCTTTTTTTCCTTCTCTTTCTTCCCCCCACTTGCCTCCTTTTTTTTTTTTTTTGAGACAGAGTCTCGCTCCATCACCCAGGCTGTAGTGCAGTGGCGTGATCTCAGCTCACGGCAGCCTCCACTTCCCTTGTTCAAGCGAGTCTCCTGCCTCAGTCTCCTGAACAGCTGGGATTACAGGTGCCCGCCACCACGACTGGCTAATTTTTGTATTTTTAGTAGAGACAGAGTTTCACCATGTTGGCCAGGCTGGTCTTGAACTCCTGACCTCAAATGATATGCCCACCTCAGCCTCCCAAAGTGCTGGGATTACAGGCGTGAGCCACTGCACCCGGCCCATTTTTTTTCCCCACTTTTTGAAGTCCTTACCTGGTCCAAGGTGATATTTCTGAATCATAACAGGATAAATACTGGGGCTTTAGTCATTTTTAAAGCACTCACCCTCATAAACATGACTGCCACCCCTAGAGGAACCCCCAGCCGTGACCCCTACATCAGCACTCTGGCTTGACCAAGATCATGTTCTAGCTCACTGGGAAGGGGGAAACCAAGGCACATGGGATTCCTCCCACTCCAATTCACGCCTCTGTATCCACCGGTCTCTGCATGAAGTTTTCCTAATCTGTTTAACTCACATGCCAGCTCTGACTGAGGTGGGTAGTGGCAGGGGCACCCTTTTCTCTCCACACTGTTTCAGCTTCAGCCCTCGCCTGACCTTTCTTTCACCCTCTCCTGCCTACTTGGGGAGCCTGCCCAAGCCGTGATGAAAGGCAAGGGAAGTGAGCACCATGCTGAGCCGTGGGGTTTGGAGATAAGCACCTTCAATTTTGGACATGTTGGAACTAGAAATCAAGAGGAATTGGCACTCCAAAGGGAGGGTTGGGCTTCTCCCAGATGCTGGGCTGGTGTGGGTGAGGGGGGTCCCTTGGGCAGATGCAAGGGTGAGACTGCACAACATAGTCTTGCCAGGTGAGGAACTTGCCGAGGGTGACCAAACAGTGAACCTCTAACTCCTTAATGATTTTTCTAGAATGTTCTGGCCTTGGGAACAGGAAGTCCTCCTAAGTGACAGAGCCACCACTTCACACACACCTTGCACAACGTGTGAGCCTGTGCAGGTCATTCTCCACATGGCCACATGCCCTGTTTGGTGTGGGAGCCACAAGCCATACCAAGGCCCCTCAGGCCGCTCCACGTGGGTTCTTCCACCCAGATGGGCACTGCAGTTGGGCTCAGGGTCTTCCCTCTTGGGGTAGCATCCCTGGTAGCAGAAACTGCCTCCTGTTCACCCCATCCTCAACCTAGGGCACAACATTAAGAAAGTCTGATTCCAGGAAGGCTTTTGTGAAATAGGGTGGGGGGAGCTGTGGCCAGAGAGGAAGGGGGGCATGGCGATGAGTTCACACTTATTAAATACCATCAGCCCTGAGAAAGAGTATGAATAATCCCCATTCTAGAGATAGGAAAACTGAGACTCGAGTTAGTTAACAGAAAGATGCAGTGTCTACCAACAGAACAATTTCATTTTATGGACTTGAGTCACTCCCAAGATGCCTGGCCCCTGAACACTCTGATTTCCTCACCCAGTTCTCAAACTACAATGTGCTCACAAATTCCCTGAGAGCTTGTTTAAAGGCAAATTGTGATTCAGAGGGGCCCGAGATCCCACCATCTGACAAGCTCCGCTGCTGCTAGTCTGAGACAACACTTTGAATAGCAAGCGAGGCTCCAGGTTGAGGCTGTCTTTTTACAACAGCATGCGCTTAAATTCCTCACTCGGGCAGCAGGGGTGGGTGGTCTAGAGTTGCACTATCCTAATTGAGATGTACTGTGAGTGTGAAATACACACCAGATTTTGAAGGTGTTGTAAGAACAAAAGAATATAACATATCTCATTAATAATTCTTTTTATGAATTACATATTGAAATAATATTTGAGGTAAAATCAAATAGATTTTTAACAAATCTTTTTCAACTGTGTCTTTTTACTTTTCTAATGTGGCTACTAGAAAATGTAAAATTATGCATGTGGCTTGTATTATTATTATTATTATTTTGAGACAGAGTCTCACTGTCACCCAGGCTGGAGTGCAGTAGCATGATCATAGCTCACTGCAGCCTCAACATTCTGGAGTCAAGGGATCCTGCCTCCCATCTCAGTTTCCTGAGTCGCTAGGACTACAGGCACACACCACCATGCTTGGCTAATTTTTTTATATTTTGTGGAGATGGGGTCTCCCTGTTAGCCACACTGGTCTCCGACTCCTGAGCTCAAGTGGTCGTCCTGCCTCAGCTTCCCCAAGTGCTGGGATTACAGGCATGAGCCTCCATGCCTGGCCACGTTATATTTTTAGTGAATAGCTCTGGTTTAGAGCAGTGGTTCTCAACCAGGCAGGGGTAATTCTGGCACCCCAGGGATATTTGGCAACGTCTGAAACGTTTTTGGCTTGGTTGCCATAAGTAGTCGGGTTGCTACTGGCATGTAATGGGTAGAGGCCAGGGATAGTGCTAAACATTCCATAGTGCCCAGGACAGCCCCTTATCACCAAGAATTTATCCAGCCCCAAATGTCAGTAATGCCAAGGTTGAGAAAGTCTCATCTAGAAACATCGCCACCATCTCTCAGATTATTTTATTGACTTTTTAATTTGTCCAATGCCTTCATCCCTCTACTAGAACATAAGCTCCATGAAATCAGAGACTTGCCTGCCTGTGGCTGCTAGAATAGTGCCTGGCACAAGGCAGCATTCTGTAGTACACATTAAATGCCCCTCTATCCACTTGAGCCCACCAAGTGGTTTGAATTTGCCCATGCAAACTAGCACAGGCCCACCAGCCAGGGGCCTCAGTACACAGTGAGACCACTCCACTCTGACATCAAGCTAAGACAAGACAAAGTCTAAATCCACAGGTCTTGACTAGTTGTCCTCACAACTGCACATTAATCAATCTATCCACAGGCAGGCATTCACCCCAGGGAGCAGAGATAGGAATTGCCTCTGAAGGGCTTGTCAGTCCTCTGTGCACAGCTTGGCCCAGCCCAGCCCTGGCAGGCCTTTCATCCTGGGCGGGGTCACCTACCAAGCTGCCACAGACCAAGCTGCTTTCGTTTCCAGTGATTTTATTCACCACCCAGTGGTGGTTTCAAAGGGCTGGCTCCAGCCCATCTGATCTGCTGCCTTTTCTGAGTTGCTGGGCCCTGTGTGGAGCCCAAACCTGGGCTTTCTAAGGGAGAGTTGTCTCCTAGCCTTCTCCTTTCGCAAGCTGGTGGGTGGGGTTAGGGTGAGGCCAAAAGAACAACTTGGGTCCACCCAGGGCGTGCGAGGGAACGGAATCAGGGCAGATTAATTTCTCTTGTTGAGATAACTCTTTAATCTTCAATATAAAGTCGTGAAAGCCACTGTTCTGGGCCTTCTCCCTTTCCCTCTTGTCACTCCCTGGGGTGCGGCCCTATCCTGGTAGGAGTCCAGAGACCTGGACTTGGCCCCAGAACTGGGCTGTGTGACCTAGGGTAAGGGAAGAAAGCCCTTCTGAGCTTTTTAAATTATTATTATTATTATTATTGAAACAGTCTCGCTCTGTTGCCAGGCTGGAGTGCCGTGGTGCAATCTCAGCTGACTGCAACCTCCATCTCCTGGGTTCAAGCAATTCTCCTGCTTCAGCCTCCTGAGGAACTGGAACTACAGACGCGTGCCACCACGCCCAGCTAAGTTTTGTATTTTTAGTAGAGATGGAGTTTCACCATCTTGGCCAGGATGGTCTTGGTCTCTTGACCTCGTGATCCACCTGCCTCGGCCTCCCAAAGTGCTGGGATTACAGGCATGAGCCACCGCGCCCGGCCTCTGAGCTTTCTTCTAAATGGAGGAGGGGAGAGAGGAGTAGGAGTTATACTGATCTTTAAATCTTTGGCCTTTCAATCTTGCCTCTAGTCTTTAAGATAAAGCCCGAGCCCCTTAGCACGACCCAGCTTCACTCCTGTCCACCTTCCTGCCTCTAAGTTGGCAGTCCAGCTCCTTGCCCCATATGGTGAATACATCCCACTTCAGCCACAGTGGCCTATCTTCAGTTTTGTTAATGTGCCTTGCTCTCTTTTACCTTCTAGTCTTTGGATATGTCATTCTGCTCTTCCACGGAGTTTTCCAGGGTAATTCTTAAATCTATGTAGGGTAGATCACATGACATCCGTTCACTGTGTGTTCTTGGGCAAGTTACTTAACCTCTCTGTGCTTCAGTCCCCTCTTGTAGAAAAATGAGAATAACACTGGTCCTTAATTCATGGGGTTATTGTGCAGTTGAATGAGATGGTGCTTGCAGAGTTGTTTACAGCAATATCTAACACCCAGAAGGCAACAAGGGAAAACATTCCCTGCCATCATTATGATCATTTCTGGAATGTGTTCATACTCAACTCTCAGGAATCAGCTCAGTTGTTACCCTTTTTCAGGAAGGCTTCCCAGGTTTCCACTCTCCAACTCCGGTGTCTGCCCTTCCTCTGCCTCCTGACTCACCCTGGGTCACTGCTGTCATCACCCTTATCACTAGTGTGGTAACTGCCTGTTTACTTGTCTAGCTCCTCTCAATAGATTGTCACTTCCTCAAGTCTAGAGATTAGAAACAGACCACATGCTGGCCCAAACCACAGGTGTGCTTTAGCTGGACTGGGGGCAGGAAGTCTGGAAAACTTTTAATAAGGTGTATTTTTTTAAAATCGAAAACAAATCGGTTATTTTAAAAATGGGATGATTTCACATAAAAATCTGAGTTTCCTGCTTCTCTTGGAAAATTAGAGACTCTGCAAATACAAGCCCCTATCATCACCTGCACCTGTGGGAGCATTGGCTTCAGGGGGCAGGTGCTCCTGGCTTACTGTAGGCTCCACCCAGCACGATTACTCACATTCTGCCCCCAAAATAAGGTGATGACATAAGCCTGTCCTCTGAATCAGGACACCTTTGAGAGTGAAAGTGATATGTTATTAATAACCACAAATAAACCAGACAGATCAGGGAAAACTGGAAAACAGACTCCCCCTAAACTACAGAGTCAGGGACTTTGTCATCTCTGGGTCCCACACGACACACTTCCTGCCACATACATGCTCAACAAATGGTCATCACAACAACTAGGGCATCTTGAGCATTTGCTTAATGCAAGCTTGTCCAATCCATGGCCCGCAGGCCTAGGACAGTTCTGAATGTGGCCCAACACAAATTCGTAAACTTTCTTTTTTTTTTTTTTTTTTTTTTTTTTTTTGAGACGGAGTCTCGCTCTGTCGCCCAGGCTGGAGTGCAGTGGCCGGATCTCAGCTCACTGCAAGCTCCGCCTCCCGGGTTCACGCCATTCTCCTGCCTCAGCCTCTCGAGTAGCTGGGACTACAGGCGCCCACAACCACGCCCGGCTAATTTTTTGTATTTTTAGTAGAGACGGGGTTTCACCGTGGTCTCGATCTCCTGACCTTGTGATCCGCCCGCCTTGGCCTCCCAAAGTGCTGGGATTACAGGCGTGAGCCACGGCGCCCGGCCTCGTAAACTTTCTTAAAACATTATGAGGTCGGGCGCGGTGACTCATGCCTGTAATCCCAGCACTTTGGGAGGCGGAGGCGGAGTCGGGCAGATCATGAGGTCAAGAGATCGAGACCATCCTGGCTAATATGATGAAATCCCATCTCTACCAAAAATACAAAAATTAGCTGGGTGTGGTGGCGGGTGCCGGTAGTCCCAGCTACTTGAGAGGCTAAGGCAGGAGAATCGCTTGAACCCAGGAGGCGGAGGTTGCAGTGAGCTGAGATCTCACCACTGCACTCCAGTCTGACAACAGAGCAAGACTCCATCTTAAAAAAAAAAAAAAAGAAAAAAAGAAAAAAAAA
Organism: Macaca nemestrina; assembly: GCF_043159975.1. Classification (NCBI taxonomy): domain Eukaryota; kingdom Metazoa; phylum Chordata; class Mammalia; order Primates; family Cercopithecidae; genus Macaca; species Macaca nemestrina. The sequence continues at coordinate 143,779,776 of NC_092126.1, read as the reverse complement.
AGGAGTTTGGAGTTTTTTGCATTTTTTTTAAAGCTCATCAGCTATCGTTAGTGTTAATGTATTTTATGTGGGGGTCCAAGACAATTCTTCCAATGTGGCCCAGGGAAGCCAAAAGATTGGACTCTCCTGGCTTAATGTATTAACTCGACAGTCCTCCCAGGAGCCTTATGAGGTAGTGACTGTTGTCTGCATCTTGCAGATGAAGAAACTGAGGCACAGATATATTTAATACTGTAACCTGTCTCGACCGCACGGCTAGGCAATGGGAAACAAGACAGTTTGGGTCTAGAGGTTGTGTGTTGGCAAAATCAATCATTCGCTCTTAGAGTCCTTCCCACCTCTACAAACTTCAGGTTCTTTTGATGTTTTTCCTCTTGTTTTCTCCTTTCCCAGGTCTCTCCTTTTGTCCTTTCCTCCTTTCTCTCTCATACTCTGTCCTCTTTGTCTCTCCCTCTCGCTCGCTCTTTCTGTTCCACCCACTCTTGCTCTCTCTGTCTCTCCCATCTTTGTCTCTCTGTGTCTCTAACTGTTGTTCCTGCTCTTGGGAACTCTCTGTTTCTGTCTCTCTGTATTTCCCTTGACATCTTTTTTTTTTCTTTTTTTTTTAAGACAGGGTTTCACAGTGTCACTGAGGCTGGAGTGCAATGGTGTGATCTTGGCTCACTGCAGCCTCAACCTCCCAGGCTCAAGTGATCCTCCCACCTCAGCCTCTCAAGTAGCTAGGACGATAGATGTGTACCACACCTGGCTAATTTTTGTATTTTTTTGTACAGATGGGGTTTTGCCAAGTTGCCCAGGCTGGTCTCAAACTCCTGGTCTCCAGCAGTCCTCCCGCCTTAGCCTCCCAAATTGCTGGTATTGCAGGCCTGAGCCACTGGCGCCCGTCCATGACTCCTTTCTTGAAAGACTCTCACTGTCTCTTTTCTTGTCATCTCTCTGCTCTTCCTTTTTCTGTCCTCCCTTTTTCCTCCTCCTCTTTCTCCTTCTCTCTGTGTCTCTCCCTCTCTCTCTGTGTCTCTCTCTTCCGCACATTATGCATTCTCACCAACCATGACTAAACACGTATGCGATAGAAGAATATGTTTTCAGTAACTCACTGTGGGTGCTGGCTTGTAGAAATCCCACAAGCCAGGCCCTGTGCCTTCACTACACTTTTGGTGAGAACTTCTGTGGACAGAGGCACAAAAGCCTCAAGCCGTGAGATTCAAAATCTGGTAGTTAAGCCAGCCCCTCAGCGCTCCCAGCTTGTGCCTCCATCCTTGTTCAAAACAATGAGTTGGAAAGTGTCTTGATGACTTTCAGCAGACAGACCTGCAAAGAAGAGAAGCTGGTCTGGACTCCGGCCTTCCTTCACAACACATGGACAGGTAAATAAAATTAATGGCATGTGTCTCTTTTTTGCAAGAGAAGGATAACCACAGTATATCCTTTACAACAAATATGTATGTTCAAAGCACATGAAATGTATGTCTCTTGAAGGACAAAATAGCCTTGGAATATCATTTTGAAGCCAAGGAGAAAAGTAACTTTTTCTGGCTGGGTGCAGTGGCTCATGCCTGTAGTCCCAGCACATTGGGAGGATGACTCAGGAGGCTCTCTTAAGCCCGAGAGTTTAAGACTAGCCTGGGCAACATGGCGAAGCCCCCATGTCTACAAAAACACAAAAATTAGCCAGGCGTGGTGGCGCGCACCTGTAGTCCCAGCTACTCAGGAGGCCGAGGTGGGAGGATGGCTGGAACCCAGGATGTCAAGGCTGCAGTGAGCTGAGATTGTACCACTGCACTCCAGCCCAGGTGACAGAGTGAGACTCTGTCTTGGGAAAAAAAGGTAACTTTTTCTTAACATGTAAACAGGGAGAAAAGTAATAGAAAAGGAGAAAATGGTACTCCTCATCAGTGAAGTGAGTGAAAAATTAAGTGGGGATAGCAGAGAGGGAAAGAGAGGGGAAGGGAAATTAAGCAGAAGTCACAGTAGCCTGAGGAATGAGACAGAGGAGGATGAGGGGGAGGAGAGGCAGAGGCAGAGGAGGAGGAGGCAGAGGCAGAGAAGGAGGAGAAGGAGAGGAGGAGGAGCTGAGATTGGGGGAAGAAGGTGACTGATCTTAACAAATTTGAGATGAGACTTCAGCAGCCCCAGCTTAGGCAACTACCTGGTTGGCTCTGCCCAAATGAATGTCCACTTACGGAGGGAGGGAGAAGGAGGAAACCTGGAGACCAAAAGGGTCCCGGTGAAGTAGATAATCAGTCTCAAATCCCAGACTGGGCTCCACCCTTTTGTTCACCTTGGTTTCCGAATGGGTGTCCCTGTGCTCTGGAGGGGAAGTGTTCAGACAAAGGCTCACTGGTGGCGATGAGTCAGGGCCCCACCCAGCCCCTACCAGCCCCAGGAGGCCTCTCCTTGCCCATAGGCCTGACAGCGGCTGGGTGTTATCAGGAGAAACCAAGAAACAGTAGGGGCATGGGAAGCCATTCAAAGTCACTCCAAAAGACCTGCTGTGGCCATAGGGTCTAGCTGCCAGAGCCCTGCAGCTGGGGTGGTTCCATTCATCCTGGCAATTAATGGTGAGTTGGCTGCCCAGTGTTTGCCATTTCAATGTCAACAGCCCAAGGGAGACAGCCCTGTGGAGCGGGATCAGCCCAGCTATACGATCTGTCACTTGGCCTGGCTGGATGGCTCAAGCCTGTAATCCCAACACTTTGGGAGACCGAGGTGGGTGGATCACTTGAGGCCAGGAGTTTGAGATCAGCCTGACCAACACGGGGAAACCCTGTCTCTACTAAAAATACAAAATTAGCTTGGTGTGGTGGCGCACATCTGTAATCCCAGCTACTCGGGAGGCTGAGGCAGGAGAACTGCAAGAACCCAAGAGGTGGAGGTTACAGTGAGCTGAGATCACACCACTGCACTCCAGCCTGGGTGACAGAGCCAGACTCCATCTCAAAAAAAAAAAAAATCTGTTATCACACAATTTCCACCATCAACACCCTTCCTTTAGCTATAAGACCTGAGAGGGCAGGAGACCTGTTGTAGATCCCACAGCATACCCAGCAATTGACCTGCAGACTGGTATGCAGCAGGTGCTCAATAACTGAACAAGTTAGCATGCATTCAACTCTCCCTGCTGCCACAGACCAGCTGTGTGACCCTGCTCAACTTCCTTAACTTGTCTGAGCTGCTACTTCCCTTATCAGTACACGAGAGAGTGCCAGTGAAAGCATAGACTATTGCCTTCCCACCTTTGTGAGATAAGAAAGCCGGAGCATCCAGTCCATAGTTGTCATCAAAATATGGTGGGGGTGGAATGGAGGAGCTCCTTTCCCTTTCCAAAAGTCTGCAGCTTCTGTTGCCGCTAGTTCCGAGGGTGTCGTACAGATGTTACTTTTTAGGAAGACGGTGTGGGGATGTGGTTAAGTGCTCATGATCTGGGGGCTGAGTACCCGAGTTCAAATGCTACCTCCTCCACCTGTCACTCCGTGGTGGCCACCGGCAAGCCACTTCATCTCGCTGAGCTTGTTTTCCCATGTGTAAAACAGAATTGTCAGGAGGCTTACGTGAGATAAATCCCACATCCCTGGCACATAGTAGATACTCCATACACCTTAGCCATGATCACCAGTTTCCACCTCCCAACCCTATGATGGAGATGTGACTCTCCCCAGGGTGCAAAAGAGGAAACCAGGGCTGGCCAGGTGGAGAGGCCCTCTCCTGACAGCAGAACCAGAACCAGACACCCTTATCCCACCCACCCAGGCCCACCACAGCTGCCAAACATGAGCTGATGGGACAGCCCTCGTGGTCTCCACCCACTGCCCTGGTGGAGAAGTGAAACATGAACCCATCAGTGCAAGACAGAGGAAGAGGCGCCAGCGAAGGTAAGAAGAGTCGGGTGGCCATGAATTTTATTGAAGGGACAGTCCAGGACAAGGTCAAGTCCAGGGTGGCAAGAGGGTGGAGGCGGTGGGAGGATAGTATGACAAGAGGGGTATGGGGGCTGAGTCGGCTGGTGGCCAGGGGTGAAAAGCTGGTCCTGAGAATGAGGAAGGAAGCCTTTTTATCAGTGTTAACAAGAACAGAGAGGGAAGTTCTTTGCATCTGGCCAGATACCTCAGCTGTGACCTCCTGTCTCTCAGGAGGGTCTCCCTGCAAGTTTTGCTTTCAAAAGTCTCTTGGGAGAAATCACAAGTCCCTGATTCTTAGAAGCTGCCTTCATCTTAACTAAAAAAATCCCTCAGTGGCTTTTTGGTCAGCACAACAGGATTAGCCTTTCTGACTGGTGGGCTTCCAGCCTCTAAGAATAGCTGGATTTCCCTTGCTTTCACCTACCCATTTGCAGGTGAGAAAACTGAAGCTGGAACCTGGCCTCCAGTCCTGTCTCTGCCATCAGCAGCCCTGGGATCTTAACGCCTCCACCAGCTGAGCTTCAGTTTTTCCATCTGTAAAATGGAGGGTTGAGGCCACATCTTCCTTTTAGTCCTTCCTCTTCCCTTCCCTCCAGAGCAAGCGATGTGGAATTCTAAGGCCAAAGTCACCCTGATTGAATGGTGTGGATTAGTCAAGAACCCAGCACTGAGGTCAGCTTCTAGAAGCAATTTAAGATGACCCAAGGATTTGAGATTCCAACCTCCCGCAGGCAAGCAGAAGTGCTCCCTCCTACATAGGGCCGCCCTCCTTCCTGAGCAACTGGGCTGATTTGTGGAAGAAACAGCTGTGCTTTCTGGTGAGCTCCAATGCCAAACATGTGGGCCTTGGATCAGGCAGGATGTTCCATCAGCAGTCATTGTTCACACCTGTGCTCTATGGGCCAGGCATCAAGCCAATAGTAACACCTCCTTTCACCCCACAACAACCCTGTACCAAGCACACACCCATTTTACACCTGAGGAAGCTGAGGCTCGGAGAGGCACCGCGCCCAGGGTCATGTAACCACAGGTGACAAAATGAAGATGTAAATGCAACCTGAGTGATTCCTTTTGACGGAGCCACACCATTTAAATCAATGCTGGGTGATTGGATTAGATGTAATTTCTTTTTAATTAAAAACTTTTTTTTTTTTTTTTTTTTTTTTTGCCAGACACAGTGGCTCATGCCTGTAATCCCAGCACTTTGGGAGGCCGACGCGAAGTGGATCACTTGAGGTCGAGAGTTCGAGACCAGCCTGGCCAATACAGTGAAACCCTGTCTCTACTGAAAATACAAAAAGTTAGTAGGGTGTGGTGGTGGGCAACTGTAATCCCAGCGACTTGGGAGGCTGAGGCAGGAGAATCGCTTTAACCTAGGAGGCAGAGGTTGCAGTGAGCTGAGATCGTGCCACTGCATTCCAGCCAGGGTGACAGAGTGAGATTCTGTCTCAAAGAAAACCCAAAAAACAAAACAAAAACATTTTTTTTCCCCATAATGAACAGGATTGCTTGTGTTTTAAAAGGGAGTAACCAATCACAGCACTTGCAAATAACATTATAGGTTGCCTGGAATCTGATTTAAACTATTCCATGGGGGTGGTGGTGCAAAAATAAAGCAAAATTATCTGTGAATTGATAGCCCTTGAGGCTGAGTATTGGGTGTGATGTTCATTATCCTGTTCTCCTGTAGTGAACGTGTTTGAGAAGTTCCATGGTATTAAAAATTTTTTTAATTTAAAATTTAATAAGTCTAAATTCAAGATAAATGAACTGGCCTGGGAATGCCCTGTCATGGGGGTAGCAGTCCTTAGCCCCACCCCACAGCTGAAAGCATTTTAAGGTCGGCTTCAAGAAGGTATTCATTAAGGCCTCCTGGTTCTGCTCTCCCTGAACCACAATGGCTCTCTCTGCGTCCGGGAGAACAATCTTCCCCCAGACTGCTGGCCAAGTCGAGACTGCGCATTAGGGATCCCACAGCCAAGCTGTGGTTTTATGACAGAGTTTGGAACCATATGTGGTTCACGCTCACTCTGTCCAGAGACTTGGGGAATCTCTCATAAATATTCTCAGCAAAGCCACATCCTGGGACACCCAGAAAACTGGCAAAGATGAGACCTCTGGCTTCCACAAGATGGCCAAGCATCTGGGAGTGGCCCCTCTGCACTGGCCCCCCTCAGGCCCAGCACATGCTGCTTCTGCCTGTCCCCAGAGTCCCTGGGGAGTTTGACTTGTCTTCCCAGACCCCTCTGAAACAAGGAGACCTCACCATGTACAGCCTTCCCTGTCCTCGGACAAGTGGAATCACCTGTCCACTGGCCTGTATTAGATTGAGCTATAGTCATTCATTTAGTCAGTAATTATTTATTCAATTATTATTTATTGAGCACCAGCTATATGTGCAGCCTTCCCTATCCTCAAATAAGTAGAATCACCTGTCTAATGGCCTGTATTATGTCGAGCTATAGTCATTCATTTATTCAATAATAATTTATTGAGCAGCTACTATATGCACTAGGATTCTAGCATATAGCAGATAGATGGCCTATATAGCATATACAGCATATAAAACACACAGTCCCCATATTCCAGGAGCTTCTAATTTCCTAGAGGAGAAAGGCAATAATCAATAATTAATACTATTAATCATTTCATTATAATTCTGACAAATGCTTTAGAGAAGCACAGGCACTATGAGGGCATCAGGAATGTGATCTGATTGAGTGAGAAGGAAGGGAATGGAGAGGATTCAAAGAAGGCTTCTTGAGCCTTGGCAACACAGTGAGACCCCACCTCTATCAAAAAAAAAAAAAAAAGTCAGGTATGGTGCCCTGTTTCTATCGTCCTAGCTACTTGAGAGGCTGAGATAGGAGGGTCTCCTGGGCAAAAGTCGAGGATGCAGTGACCTGTGACCGCGCCACTGCACTCCAGCCTGGGCAGCAATGCGACACTCTGTCTCAAAACAAAACAAAATCAAAGGCTTCTTGGAGAGAATCAAGTTTAAATTGAGATCTGAACATTTGAGGCATTAGCCAGCCAATCAGAGAAAAGGGGGTTATTCTAGAGAGAGGAAGCAGCGTATGCAAAGATCAGATGGATCATGGCTCCTTCAAGGAAGTGAAACTCTACCGTGTGGACTGTGTGGTATGAGGAGTATGACAGGGAAGGAGATGGTAGAGATGGCAGAGAAGGAGCTGGGGGCAGGTCACGAAGGAGCTTGAAGGCCAAGTTAAGGATGATGGAGTGCTCATGAGGTAATAGGTGTGTGTGGAGGGGTGAGTAAATTGTACCTAAAATGAGTGCTTTCGTAGCTGGGGAGCTGATTGGGTCAGAACAAGGTAATGTGGATGCTGCAGGGACTAGGCCAGCCCACACAGCACATTTGTAAGAATTAGGAGAAGGTGCCCCTCTGGGAAGATGCAGCCCCACAGGCCCATGCTTAGGAAAGGGACCTGACCTGAATTTCAGCCCCTTTATGCCTGAGCCAGCACCCTTGTGCAGTCAGCAACCTACACAACTGTATGCAATGGCCACAGATGCCAGGGAATAGTTAGAAGGGTATAACAACATTTGTTGACAAATCTGTCTCCTCCACCTTAAGCACCTTGGGTTCTGAGTTTTTGAGCTCCATATCCATATTGTAACCTCAGTACACATAGGAGATGCTCCTATTATTTGTCAAACGGATTGTTCTTTGGCTACTTGTTTTTTCTTCAGACTTTCTGTCTTCTTGTCCTTCTAAATTCATAACGGCTTCCTCTTAATGCACTCCTGCTAGGGTTAGAAAGCACTGTGTTGGCTAGTTTAAGGGTATTTTTTGTTTTTATTTTAAAGACAGGGTCTCGCTCTGTCACCCAGGCTTGAAGTGCAGTGGCGCGATCTCTGCTCACTGCAGCCTCCGCCTCCCAGGTTCAAGTGATTCTTGTGCATCAGCCTCCTGAGTAGCTGGGACCACAGGCATATACCACCACACCCAGCTAACTTTTATATTTGTAGTAGAGATGGTGTTTTGCCATGTTGCCCAGGCTGGTCTCGAACTCCTGGCCTCAAGCAATCCACCTTGGCTTCACAAAATGCTGGGATTATAGGCGTGAGTTACCATGTCTGGCTCACTTTGACTTTTTAATCCTGACATCTTACCCTCTGTCCATTCAACAGAAACTTGGCTATGGCCACACAGCTAGTAAGGTGGGCAAGTGGTGCTGGGTAGGAAACTGTCAAGCCCTGGGGGTGTGGTCCAGGCTGGATTCCCTACCTTCTGGTGGGGATTCTTGTGGCTTAATCTCCGTACTTTGGATCCGAGAATGTCAGAGCTGAAAGGAACCCTTTAGGGCCCCGTTTTACAAATGGGGCAACTGAGGCACAGAGAAGGGCTGGGAATTACTAGAAGCCACTGAGTAAGAGCCAGAGCAGAACTGGAAACTAGGTCCCTTGACATGTTTAGAAGAAGCAGCTAGCTAGATATCAGGAGTGGAAATTAGAAGAGAAAGACCAAGGAGGAGAAATGGCTCTCTGAGGAGGGTGTCTGACTGTGATGGCTGTCAGTGGGGCTATGAGGGATTAGAGCAGGATTTGGGAGAGTCCTTGATCACTGTTCAAAGGGAAGAGAGGGCCAAGAAAATAGGACTTCACCAAGGAGTGGACAGCCCTCTAAACTGGAATCCATTAGGATCCAGCCTGGCCATAGATCTCCAGACGCTGAACAGAATTTCTTGTTCTGGGCCTGGTCAGTTTGGAAGTCCTTGGTCAGTAGCATTTGGCTGGGAGCAAGCTGCCGGATGGCCTGCTCTGAGAGCACTTGGTGAAATCAGAGGCAAGGCTTGGTTCCCCTTCCCGGGAGCCTGCACTCCAGGTACCTCTGTGAGGCCCCACTCCGGTTCTCTGTCAGCATCTGCTCGGGGCTTTCCTCCTTCTAGGTCTTCATCACAGCTCCTCCTATGTCACATTGCCTCGGGTCCCACCAGCACTGCCCTGAGCTGGAAAATCCCTCTGAGCCCGAGCAGCCCATGACCATAGAGGCAGGAAACTATGACACTCGAGGCACACAGGGTGTGAGGTTTATTCTTGGTATGTGGTTGGGAAAGGCGGGGTTGAATGGGGGTGGGGTGGGATGGGATCCTCAAGAGAGATAGAGAAATCCAAAAAGAAGGAACCCCTTTGAGAATATCAGAGTAGTTTTCTTTTTTCTTTTTCTTTTTTTTTAATTTTTTTTTTTGAGGCAGGGTCTCGCTCTGTTACCCAGGCTGGAGTACAATGACGTGATCTTGGCTCACTGCAATCTCTGCTATCTGGGGTCAAGTGATTCTCCTGCCTCAGCCTCCTGAGTAGCTGGAACTACAGGTGCACACCACTGCACCCGGCTAATTTTTGTATTTTTTGTAGAGTCGGGGTTTCACCATGTCGCCCAGGCTGGTCTCGAACTCCTAGCCTCAAGTGATCTGCCCACCTCAGCTTCCCAAGGTGCTAGGATTACAGGCATGAGCCATTGCACCCTGCCTCAGAGTAGTTTTCTTTCCCAGCATGTTCCCTTTATTTCAAGCCCCTGGGATTGTCTCTCTTCCTTGGGGTAGCCTCTGGGGGTGGGGGAAGCAGGGGGGCATTTTAGGATCAAGGGTTCAGTCCCTCAATCAGGGACCCCAACCTATAGAGTTTAGTAGTAGCAATCGTAGTAACATAGGGAATATTGTAATTAACTGATCACTTTCTAGATGCCGGGTTTTAAGTATCTAGTACAGTGCCTGGAACACAGTAAGTCCTCAATAAATGGTAGCTTGATTGTATGATTGTAATCCACCTTAAGAAGTGGCATGAGGCCAGGCACGCCTGTAATCCAAGCCCTTTGGGAGGCCAAGGCAGGCGGGTCACTTGAGGTCAGGAGTTCAAGACCAGCCTGGCCAACATGGCGAAACCCCATCTCTACTAAAAATAGAAAAATTAACTGGACATGGTGGTGGGTGCCTGTAATCCCAGCTACTTGGGAGGTTGAGGCAGGAGAATCTCTTGAACCCGGGAAGTGGAGGTTTCAGTGAGCTGAGATCATGCCATTTGCCAGTGTGGGTGACAGAGACAGGAATCCCAATCTCATTTTAGAGATGGGGAAACAGATTCAAAGACCACAAGTCATTTTTCCAACATGGTACAGCTGGCTATTCATTCGCCCACTGATTCCATAAGTATGCATGGAGTCCTTGCTGTGTGGCAGCCGCTGCTCTAGATGAGAGGAATGGAGCCCTGAACATGGCCCCCGCCCTCAGGGTTCATCTGTGTGTGTTCTACTGAGGGGAGTCAGGTGGTGAACACATAGCAAGTCAATAAGGAAGGGAATGGGAATCGCAGATAGGATTGGAAAACAGGCATTGCAGGGGGATGTGGAAGAAGTGAGAACATGGCAGTGCTTTAGAAAGGAAGAGAAAGGAAGGCTTTTTAAAAATCTTTATTTTTTGTAGAGACGGGGTCTCTCTCTGTTTCCCAGGCTGGTCTCAAACTCCTGGGCTCAAGTGATCCTCCTACCTTGGCTTCCCAAAGTGCTGAGAGTGTAGTCATGAGCCACTATGCCCAGCCAAGGGAAGGCTTTTTAAGGGAGGTGACACTGGAGCTAGGATTTGGTAAGTGTGAAGGAGCCAGGGAAAGGTTGTTTACAGCAGAGGCAAACTAACAGCAAAGGCCTTGTGTGGGGAGAGAGCTTGGTTGGTTTTCAGGAGGTTCAGGGAGGCCAGTGGGACTGAGGTGAGCAGGGAGGTGCATGGGAGGGAGGGAGATGAGGAAACCGGTGGGACAGGGACACACCGGCCTTTGGGGCCACGGGAAGAGCTGGGGCTGTCAGTGGCAGAGGCTGCCACTCTGGATTTTAATCCCTCACTTCGGACCTCCATGGCCAGCCCAGGTTCTGCCCCTTTGGCCCCAGTCCTGACTCTGAGCTGGGCTTCGGCGGGTGTGACTCCCCTACGTCCCCGCTGACCACAGCCCCCTCCACTCGCAGTGTGTCATAGGACAGGCAGGGCCACTCCTGTTTCCCGGCTCAGAGCCTGTCCAGGCCTGCAGATTCCCCACTGAGCAACAGAAACAACCCCCCGCTGATGGGACAGCCAGCCCTAGAGGAGGGAGCAGCTGTCCAAACCCCAAACACCTCCCTACCAGCTACCTGCGAGGCTTCTGGGCCTTCCCCCTTCCTCCACCCACCCTTCTCTCACACGTCAGCTGACCTGGGTTCAAATCCTGCCTCTACCTCCCGTAAACACTAGGGCAGTGAGCAAGTTGGGTTTTATTTTGTTTGGTTTGATTTGGTAGAGGTGGGGTCTTGCTGTGTTGCCCAGGCTGGTCTCAAACCTCTGGGGTCAAGCAATCCTCCTACCTCTGCCTCCTAAAGTGCTAAGATTATAAGCGTGAGTCACTGGGCCCAGCCTGAGCAAGTCATTTAATCCCTCACCTGTGAGGTGGGATAACACCTATCTGCTCTCACAGGGCTGTCAGTGAACATTAAATATGATAAAAGTAATATCAGTTAGCACTGAGAGTCTACTCTGGGCCAGGTATGTGCCACTTGCCCTATACACTTTAACTCACTTTTCCTTCCTCCTCATAACAACAATATTGGGGAGTATTGTGATCAGAGCCAGCTTCATGGGCATGTGGCCTATGCAGTCACAGAGGGCCACCCCACACTTAGAAGGGCCCCACACTTGATTTAATTCTCCACCAATGCTGTCTTGAAATTCTTCTTTTTTTTTTTTTTTTTTACCACAACCCCCATCTCCTAGGTTCAAGCGATTCTCCTGCCTCAGCCTCCCGAGTAACTGAGATTACAGGCATGTGCCACCACGCCTAGCTAATTTTGTATTTTTAGTAGAAATGGGGTTTCTCCATGTTGGTCAGTCTGGTCTCGAACTCCCAACCTCAGATGATCCACCTGCCAAAGTGCTGGGATTACAGGTGTGAGTCACTGAGCCCAGACGAAATTCTTAATAATTTTTTTGTTTTTTTGAGATGGAGTCTCACTCTGTTGCCCAGGCTGGAGTACAGTGGCATATCTTGGCTCACTGCAACCTCTGCCTCCTGGGTTCAAGCAATTCTCCTGCCCCAGCCTCCCAAGTAGCTGGGACTACAGGCGCCCGCCACCACACCCAGCTAATTTTTGTATTTTTAGTAGAAACGGGGTTTTACCATGTTGGCCAGGCTGGTCTCGAACTCCTGACCTTGTGATCCACCTGCCTCGGCCTCCCAAAGTGCTAGGATTACAGGCATGAGCCACCACACCTGACCCAAAATTCTTAATAATTTTTAAAACAAGGGCCCTGCATTTTCATTTGCACTGTGTCTCACAAATTATATAATTGGTCCTGGTTACTGCATTAGCATCTACTATTGGCCATGTGCTGTTTAAGGCACTGTAGAGATAGGAGTGCACAAAACAGAATTCCCTACCCTTGTGGAATTTACTTTGCATCACTTCCCAGATGAGGAAACTGAGGTTCAGAGAAGGTAAGTTACCTGCTCAAAGTCACACAGTAAGTGGGTGTCTAAGTTCCAACTCAGAGCTCTTAACCATGATACAATTCCCCTCTTCTGACTGAGGCTGTAAAGTATTTAATATGACTTCAAGCAAAGAAATAGCGAATAGTGTTCTACACGCTTTAACTGTGTTAACTCATTTAATCACAACTGCCCCATTTTAGAGATGAGAACATGGAGGCTCAGAGAGGTTAAGTACCTTGCCCAGAGTCACACTGCTATGAAGAAGCAGAGCTAAGACTAGGAACCTCGGTGTCTTGCTCAGAATTACGTTTCTAGCCACGCCAGCATGTTGCCTTCTGAAGGAATCATTCAGAAAATGGTGGCTTTTGCAATTCGTTTTAATCACCGTCATTTTCATTTTTGTCATTTTTGTCTTGTGTCTGGAGCCCCCACGCACAAGGCCTGACCCAAATTAATATGTACGCAATAAAAGGATTAACAAATGAATGAGCAGATCGAGGCATAAAGCTGTGTGGTAACGGCTACAGTTGCCCCCACCATCACTACCACAACCACCCAAAATCTGACATGACTTATCACCAGGGCCTGACACCCAGCTTCTCTGTCTTGCCTTAAGCCAGTGATGAAATCTGTCATCGCTGAGGATGTAAAAAACAGGGTCGCGTCTTCCAGTAAACAGGCCAGGGCTGGAAGGTAGGGGGTGGGGAGGGGTGCCGTGTGGAGGAGTCGTTCACAGTGATGGTTATCAATGAGTAACAAGCTTTCCTTTTCCTCCTGAGGTGATGACAGGGCTTGTGACAGGGCTCGTAGATGTCTCCCTCCCCTAAAGGCTGTCACTCTTTAGAGGGTCTCATCCTCCATGCTTGGGCTGCCATGCTTGGGCTGACTTGAGGAATTTATCAGTTAGGCAGGCCTTAAGTGTCAGGTGATTTCTGGGGTTTTGGGAGAGACCCCTGCACAGATTAGCACCTCCCATGATCCTCACTGACGTCTGACACCCCGATTCATTCATTCATTATCCAACGAATTGTTATTGCATGCCTACTATGTGCCAGACACTCTTCTAGGAACTGAAGATACAGCAGAGAATGAAACAGATAAAAATCTCTGGCCTCAGGGAGCTCATATTCCAGTCCAAGGCGCTTCCACTGGGAATTCTTTTGATTAGATGGTAGACATTGGGAACTTTATCTTGTCGGACATTGGATATGTTTGTACTCTTCTAAAAGCCATTGAACTTTGTCTAGGACAGAGTTAAGGTACTTTTTAATTGTTTCAGATGGGAGGGTAAATCTGGCACCTGTTACTCTATTTGGCCAGAATCCAAAGTTCTCTTCCACAGGTTTTGTTTTTTTTTTTTTTTTTTCTTATAAGAAAGTCTTTAGGCCTGGGAGAGGCAAGACTTGAAATATCATCAGTCACTTATACCTTTTTATGAATGAGTTTATAAGAGCCGTTTTGAGGCACTGTGGTAATAGGAAATGAAGACCTGGAAGACACTGAAATAATATCTACAGTTCAGGAAATTAGATATTCACATAGCCATTATTTCATTTGAATTCATCTCATTCTTGGAAATATTCAAGCAAGAAAAGTGCTTCAATTTCCATGTTATGGGTGAGGAAAGTGAAGCTTGGAGAGCTTCACTGGCTCAAAGTCACACAGCTAATTAACACCCAGAGACACTGACCTTTTTAGAGATGGTGGTCTCACTTTGTCACCCAAGCTGCATGTGCAGTGGCATGATCATGGCTCACTGCAGCCTTGACGTCCTGGGCTCACTTGATCCTCCCACCTCAGCCTCCCAAAGTACTGGGATTGCAGGTGGGAACCACCACTCCCCACAGAGCCTACTAACATTTACATCAGAGTGCATTCTAACACAGCTTGGGGCAGGGATCACCATATGGGAAGAGCAAAGGGCACCTATGATCCCAAATACTTGTGCTGACTTGGTTGTTTTGCACGCCGCTGGACTTGCCCCTTTGGCTTTGGGCCTGTCTGAGGAACAGCATCAGCTTCCTGGGGACACAAGTCAGTACTGCTTGTTCATGTGCCCTGAGTAGCAGCTATAGGTTAGGAAGACACACAGGACCAATCTGAAGATACCGCTAATTCCACAAGGGCAGGGACCATATCTATTTGGATCCCCACTGGGACCTCAGCACCTAGAACAGCACCTGACCCCTAGTAAGTTATCAAGGAATATTTGCTGAGCAGCAATAACAACAAAACACGTGAATAAATGAATCTGAGGGGTAAGCAGACGAAAAGGAATACCTACCTCAGTTGCTTCAGCTATAAAATGGGAGACAATAATCTTTTGCCTTTTAATGTTATTTTGATTTCACTGAAAGCAGGGGGTTTTGTCTGTTTTATTTATGCCCTATATATCCCCAGCATCTAAAACAGGGCCTGTCACATAGTAGGTATTTAATACATGTTTGTTGGATAAACAGATGCAAGCAAAACATCTAGGTTTTAGTGAACATGTGTGCCTAAAAAGGACCTAACATAGTACTGTGGTTAAGGGCGAGGAACTTGAAGTCAGGCCTGGGTTTGACTCCTGACTGACACTTACTAGCTGTGCGACATTGAGAAGGTCTCTGAGCCTCTGTTTCCTTGGGACATAGAGTAAGGAGAGTCATCATCTCTATACTAGGGTATCCTGAGGATTAAACAAGGTCATGTATATAAAGTGCTTAGCATAATTCCAGCAGCAAATAAAATGCTCCAAACTTATTAAAGTTCTAATGTGTCTAGGGGCAGGGTGCAGCAGCTCACAGCTGTAATCCCAACACTTTGGAAGGCTGAGGCAGGAGGACTGCTTGAGCCCAGGAATTTGAGACCAGCTTGGCCAATATAGTGAAACCTCATCTCTTTTTGATAAAGAAAGAAATTTTTTTTTAAATTTTTATTTATTTATTTATTTATTTATTTATTTTTGAGACGGAGTCTCGCTCTGCCACCCAGGCTGGAGTGCAGTGGCCGGATCTCAGCTCACTGCAAGCTCCGCCTCCCGCGTTCACGCCATTCTCCTGCCTCAGCCTCCCAAGTAGCTGGGACTACAGGCGCCCGCCACCTCGCCCGGCTAGTTTTTTGTATTTTTTAGTAGAGACGGGGTTTCACCGTGTCAGCCAGGATGGTCTCGATCTCCTGACCTCGTGATCCGCCCGTCTCGGCCTCCCAAAGTGCTGGGAAGGAAAGAAATTTTTATATAAAAATAATATGTCTAGGAGTGAGGATGCATTTTTATGGGCCATTTTTCTCCCTTAAGGACTTTTATCCCTAGGACTCCCCCAAAAGATCCCAGAATTTGTTCTCCTAAAAGATGAAGATGGATGGAAAATAAATACCAATCTAATCTCCCATTGGCAATTAAGATTCCCCTTGAGCCTGCAGGCAGCGCTCCATCCGACCCTGCACCTGCCTGAGCCTGATGCAGCTAGATTCACTTGGGGGGCATGAAGCTCTGCTCAGCTGCCCTGGTCTTCGGCAGCCCTTTGAAGTTGGGATGTGTCTTTTCTTGTCTTGTGGTTGGCCTGGCCTCAAAGCTAACATGCAGCCCGTCCCTGCCCCAGGGTGAAATGGGTGCTCTCAAGATCTTCAGTGGAGATAGTGAAATCTAGCCCTCCAGCAAAAGCAGGTAAAGAGAATTCCCCCAGCTTTGTCATCTGCCCCGAGGCCTGTCCACCTGCATCCTTGGCTCTATTCCAAGCCTGGATCTTGGCCAACTCAGATCCTGGACTTTTGGTCTCTCTGGCCTCAACTCTTTGGGCCTGTGGATGCCATAAGCATGTGTCCATTTTTGCCTTGGAAACTTGGTCATTATCAAGGGAAGATTCTGTGGCTTTGCAAAGAACACCCCACGAGGCTGACCTTCCTGTGGACTGCAGGAGATGAGGGGAGAGTGGTTTAGGAGAGTGATTAGACAGGCCTTTGACACCCTAACACAGAGAGGGCAGGAAGATTCAAAGATAAGTAGGCAGGGTGTGGGGCACAGGGAAAGCTCTCAATTCATTCAGAGAAAGCTCTCAAAGCAATTATTATGTTGATTTGAGTATATGGAGATTCCAGAACTAAATGTGCATATCTCTTTTCATATTCAAAAGTCCCACACAGATTTAAGGCTCATGGCATCCCACTTCCTTGGAGAATTTTCTGGAGCTTAAATTTCTCCAGGCTTCACAACCCTGTAGCTCTCTCCAGTGAAAGCTCTCCTGAAATGTATGTGTATGTGTATTCCTGTAGCTAGCAGATGTGCTTTCATTCATTCATTCAATCATATGAAGATAGGCAATACAGTCTAAGGTCAGGAGTGCACTTGAGGCCAGAAGGCTGGAGGTCCCTCTGACATTTACTAGCTGTGTGAGCTCAGAGAGGTTACTCTGCTGTAGCCCTCTCATCTCTAAAATGGGCATAATAGTCTGGAGGCAGTGGCTCATGCCTATAATCCCAGCACTTCGGGAGGGCGAGGTGAGATGATCACTTGAGCCCGGGAGTTTGAAACCAGTCCTGGTAACATACTGAATCCTGTCTCTACAAGAAATAGAAAATAAAAAATTAGCCAGGCAGTTCCAGCCACTTAGGAGGCTGAGGTGAGAGGATTGCTTGAGCCCAGGAGTTTGAGGCTGCAGTGAGCTATGACCATGCCACTGCACTCCAGCCTGCGTGACAGAGTGAGACCCTGTCTAAATCAATCAATCAATCAATCAGGCATAATAGTACCAACATTACAAGGCTGGGTGAGGGTTACCTAAATGAATACCCATGAATCACTTAAAATAGTGCCTGGCACATAGTAATCACTCAGTAACTAAGACGTTGGTCTTATTCTTTTTCAGCAAACATCTCTTAAGCACCTAACTTATGCCTGACCTTGTGTGTATAGTGATTACTGGGCTTATAGAGATAAAAGGTTGTGCTTACCTTCCTGAATTTGCACTTCAGGCTCTGCACAAACCTTTGGTAATGTCTCTTCTTTTTTTGTAGGGAAACGTTCACTGATGAATTCATGAATGAAAGATGATTACTTTTTCCCTGATCAGGGCTTGGGCTGCTGTTTCACGTGTACCATCTTAAGGACTGTGAGGCCCAAAAAAGGCTCTGCCACTTAGATACAAAGGCATTTCTCCTCCTCTGAGCCTCAGTTTCCTCAACTGTAAGACTGGGGCGGGGGAGATTTAATTCCTGACTTGCAGGGTTTGCAAAGTGAAACAAATGTGGCCAGGCTCACAGAGGCATGGAGAAGACTCAAGCGCCTCCTGTAGTGTAAAGAGTGAAGATGGCCTTTGGCTCCATGAAGGGTTTCCTAAGAGGGCAGGGACAGCTTCTTGGTCCCTGACACAATAGCACACACTAGGGCCAAGAGCAGGGTCTCATCACCTCACTCATAAACAGTGGCTGAGGTTGACACAGGGGATCCCTGTGGGAATCAGAACTCCTAGGACTGTAGGTGACAGAAACTCCTCTCCAGCTAGCCTAGGGGAAACTGATAAATGCAGGGTGAAGAATGCGTGGGTAGGGTATCTCCAGTAAGCCCAGGGGAAAGGCAGAGATGCAGCAGGGCCAGGGAAGCCAAGGGGCTCGCTCGCACTCTCTCTCTCTTTCTCTCTTTCTTTCTCTCTCTCTCCCTCTCTTCTCCCACCTTCCTTCCCTCCCTCCCTCTCTCTCTCCCCTTCCCTCTTGTCTCTCTCTGGGTCAGCCTCTCAGCTCCATTCCCTCACGTCAGCCCTCTCTATGTAGCAGCAAACATAGCCTCCAAGAGAGAAACTGCATTTTCTTCCTTAGCTCCTGACTAAAAAATCCAGGGAAAGATCCTGATTGGCCCAGCTTGGGTCACGTGTTAACCCCACCCATCCCCAGACCTATTAATTATGGAATGGTGGGGCGGGTGGAGATGCACACCATAGAAATTGTATCTGGGGTCCCACTAGACTTCGAGACCCCCCATGAGGGAAGCCACCACTTTAACCCTTCAGAATGTCTGACATTGTACACTTCACACACTTAGCACTTTCATTGTGCAGTGGCCCTAATGAATGTCATCTCCCCAATTAGACTATAAGCTCCATAAGATCCACAACTCTGTAATCCCAGCACTTTGGGAGGCCGAGGCGGGCGGATCACGGGGTCAGGAGATCGAGACCATCCTGGCGAACACGGTAAAACCCCGTCTCTACTAAAGATACAAAAAAAGTAGCCGGCCGTGGCGGCGGGCGCCTGTAGTCCCAGCTTCTAGGGAGGCTGAGGCAGGAGAATGGCGTGAACCCGGGAGGCGGGGAGCTTGCAGTGAGCGGAGATCCCGCCACTGCACTCCCGCCTGGGTGACACAGCGAGACTCCGTCTCAAAAAAAAAAAAAAAAAAAAATCCACAACTGTGTCCAGTGCTATTTTCATTCTTTTCTCTTCCTTCGCACCAGCTCACCACACAGGAGACAGCAACACAGAGCACACTGCTAGTCACATGGTCACAGAATGTCCTAAATAAGGGGAGAGATCGAAGAACTAAGGCACAGAGACAGACAGCCATTTTCCCAAAGTCACACAGCTCAAATGAGGCTCTAGGTCGCCTGTGTACCTGCTAGCTTCTCCTCTCTCTTGAGGTTAAAGGCTCCACTTCTACCCCTACAAGGAAGCCCCTGCACAGCTCTAGTCACTTCCTGCCTCCCCAGGCTTATCTGGTACACTCTACACATCTTCAAGGTGGTTACTTTTATAGCTATTTTAATAGTCGCCTGAGGTGCCCACACTGATCTGCTTCCCTGTCAGTCTGGATAAAGGAATTTTTGACTCTGCATTCCAGCCAGGGTGGCCTCTTTTTTCAAACCCACATCCCCTCCCCTCACTTCCAGGGCTTTTGCATGTGTAGTTCCCTCTGTCTGGAACACTGAGTTTGTCTGCTAGGGCTACCTTGACAAAAGACCACAATTGGGGTGGATTAAACAACAGAAATGTATGATCTCAAGTTCTGGAAGCTAACAATTCAAAATCAAGGTGTCAGCAGATTTGGTTCCTTTGAGGCTGTGAGGGAGCATCAGTTCCAAGCTTCTCTCCTAGCTCCTGGTGTTGGTTCGCTATCTTCGGCATTCCATGGCTTGTAACAGCCAACGTCACCCTGATATCTGCCTTCATCTTCACATGACATTCTTCCTGTGCACATGTCTGTCTCCGTGTTCACATTTCCCCTTCTGATAAGAATACCAGTCAAGATTAGGGCCTACCCTAATGACCTCATGTTAACTTGATTATCTCTGTAAAAACCCTATTTCCAAATAAGGTCACTATCTAGGTACTCGGGGTTAGGACCCCAATGTGTTTTCCCCCATCTCAACGAGACAATGCCCACTTACCCATCTATCTCAAGCAAACCTTCCCTGAACACCCCAGACCACTCCAGGCACTGTTGTCTGCTCCTCTGTGCTCTTCCTGCATATTGATACTGGATTGCGGGTATCTATCTGTGTAATTACCAGGTTGCTATCTGTGTCCCTCTCAGACTATCAGCTTCAGAAAGACAGGAGCATGACTCTTCTGTGCACCATTGTAGCCCCAAAGCCCAGTACCTGGCATGTAAAGGTACCAATAAATAACTGTGTCCTGAATGAATGAATTATTGAGAGGTTAATCTTTGCTAATTGCAAAAATGAATAGGAGGTTCTAAGTAAGGGCCTCAGAAGCAGTGAGGTTAATGTTTCCTCCAGAGAAAATGAATTTACTGTGGGATCCACGAGGGCTAAACCCCTGCCCTCACACACCCTCACCACCCTTTGACTAATGGTCATTGCCTCTTCCTCCCTCCCACCTGGTCACCCTAGGGAGAATCCATATCAGCCTGGCCATGCAGGGGAGGCCTCACAAAGCCCTGGGAAGCCAGAGGTGAGTCAGACGGGATGGTAAGGTGAACAGCTCTGAAACCGGAACCCTGGCATATAGCTGGGGGCAGGAGGGTTCACCGAAGGTAATGGTGCTTGCTTTAAAATTCAAGGGGCCCAAGGGAGCATCATCTTTCAGGAAGGCACCACTAGTTGATAAGAGGCCAAGTGTGCCTCAAGCTCCAGGTACCTGAGGTTGCTGCACTAGCACGGCCTGTGAAAGATGCCAAGGGTGGACTTGACTTTATAAGTCCTCTCCTCATCCCCCTCCCCATGATTGGGCACAACTGTAAGGGCCATAAGAACTTACCCTCTGTGGTCTTTACTTTTGCTTATATGAGCAGGGGGAGGTGGAGAGAGACCAGGTGGGCACCTTGAGGGACCCTCATTTGGCTGAATTACAGCAACTCAACCTGCCTCAAAGGAATTCCAGCCCCCTTGCTTCCTAGGGACCCTTGGGAATACCTCATAGGCAGCCGAATCCCAAAGGGAAAAATGAAGGTCTCCCCAAACCCAGCCCAGGACAAGGGCCAAGTTGGAAAAAATGACTTGGAGACCAGTCACCACGTTTTTCCCCAGTGAAAGGCTGACTCATGGCAACAGGCCTGGGCTGGCTGGGACTTGAGCCGGTGGCTTGGAACATGCTTGGACAGTGAGCGCCTTGTCTGAAAGGCAGACCGTGAGAAGCCACGGGTCAGGGGAGCCAAGGCCACTGCCCTAAGAAACACCCCTTGCACTGCCACGTGAGCCCCAGGGGAAGAAGGGGCCAGGTGGGTGTCCATGCTGCCTCCCGCTCAGACTCTGGAGACCTAGGCTCACCTTGCTGGATAAGGTCTAGAGAGGCCTTAAGCCCCAGGGCAATTAAGCGCTAAGGTCCTGAGACATGAGTATTCTGATCCTTCCTCCCCATACGAAGTGCAAACTGAAAACACAAAGCTTAAAATAAATTTAGAGAAACCCCAATAAGGCCTCGATTTTAATCATAAGATGATCTCCATGTTTTTCTTTGAAATATCAAAAAGAAATTATTTTCCAATTTTGGGGAAATGGAAGGGAGCTGGGGCTGCTTTCCCAGTGTTTTGAGCACACACCAGGTCTACCTGATGGGTAATTCAGCAGTGTGCACACAGTGGGGAGCTTATCTCTGACCCTCTTCCCTCCTCATGCCTCTGTCCATTTTGACATCCTGGGCTCTTTCAGCCAGGACTTTTGAGTCATATGTTGAGTTAAATCCTGTCTGTGCCATCTGCTTGCTGTGTGACCTTGGGTGAGTCACTTAATCTCACTAAGTCTCAATTTCTGTAAATGTAAAAATGGAGATTGCACCAGATAATGCATGCATAGTGCCTAGTACAGTACTTAGCACACAGTCTGATTGATATATATATCAGAGAGATCTCATGTATACACCACACACATATGTATATATTTACACTTTAGAGTGAATAAGTTTCTATAAATGTCATTGTTTCCTTTCATTTACTTTTTTATTTTCTTTTATTTTTAAGTTGAATTAAATTTTTATTTTGAGATGGGGTCTCACTCTGTCACCTAGGCTAGAGTGCAGCGGCGTGGTCATGGCTCACTGCAGGCTAAGACCCTCTCACCTTAGCCTCCTGAGTAGCTGGGACTACAGGTCCATACCACCATGACTGGCTAATGTTTTAATTTTTATTTGTAGAGACAGAGTTTTTGCTATGTTGCCCAGGCTCCTTTCATTCATTCAATCAACAAATGCTTGAGCACCTACCACATACCTGATTGTAGCTAGATGCTGTGTATTCTACATTAGGATTTCTTTTCATCCTCACAGCAATCTCTACAAGATCACTAATATCCCCATTTGAAGGATGAGGAAACAGATTCAGGAAGGTGAAAGAACTTTCCCAAGGTCACACAGCAGAGTCTGGATTCACTTGTTCATTCAGGAAACATTGACTGAATTTCAGCTTTGTTTCAGGCTAGGCACTGGGAGCACTGCAGTGAATGAGTTAGGGCCCCCATCCCAGGACCCTCACAGCCTATTGAGTGTTCTTTGCACCTTTTTCGAACCCCTTTTCATCTCTCTAATTGTTAAGGTCCCTGTTAAAAGCTCCTATGTGTATGTGGGCAGGGAGAGCCTTCTCCAGATCTTCCATTCACCCTTTTAAGGGAGTTGCCTTCTTCCCAGGGTGTAGGGTTGGCCCTGCCCAAGGCTGAGCTGGCAAAACCAAAAAAGCATCCTGCCTCTCCTTTGCACATCATCCCCTCGGACTGCTGGGTGCAAATGTCCATGACAACCTTGAACTCCATTCTCGTCCCCCACTCCACTCCTCTTGTGGCACTTCATGATAGATATTACAGAAATACCACATGTTCATTATAAAATTTTTTAAAAAAGGAAAATATAGAAAAGCAAAAATCTTAAAGAAACAATAACCAATAATTCTAAATCCTGCTAAGGTGGTTAAAATTTTATTGTATTGCCTGCCAGACCGTTTTCCTCTGTAACTACAATACAATTATTAAAATAATAATAATAACACTAATTTTAGCTAACTCTGACATGGAGCTTCCTCTGTGCCAGAGACTGTTCTAAGCATCTTAGACATTGAAACTCATTTAATCCTCACAACAACTCACTAGGCTAAATACTATTGTCCTCATTTTACAGTTGTTCAAAGTGAGGCAGAGAGAACATTTAGAAGCATACATATTATTATTTTTTAAAAATGGGACCAGTCTGAACATACTATTTTGCGGCCTACTTTTTCTCCCTTTACAACAAATAAAAAATAATAAATTTACTTTCCTAACATAATTTTTCGTGACTATTAGGATTCCAGTATTTGCATATATTGTAAGTTATTCAACCAGTCTCCTTCTCAGCCATTTTTCTGATTTTCTTTTTCTTTCCTTCCCTCTGTCCCTCCCTTTCTTCCTCCTTTTTTGTTTTACCTATGAATGGCACAAAGATGTCCAATCTTGTAGCTTAGTCTTTGAAAACCTGATTAATAACTTCTTGGCTGGGCGTGGTGGCTCAGGCCTATAATCCCAGCACTTTGGGAGGCCAAGGCAAGAGGATCGCTTGAGGTCAGGAGCTTGAGACCAATCTGGTCAACATAGCAAAACCCTGTCTCTATTTTTTATTTAAAAATTAATTAATTAATTTTAAAAATCATATTTAGGATAACTCCTAGAAGTGGAATCATTTGGTCTCAAGTTATACATGTTCTAAGCTTTCTGACATCTCTTGCAAACTGCCTCCAAAACAGGCAACAATATTGGATTCTAAAGGAGGATGACCTGTGTCCCATGGAGTGATACCCATCAGAATGACAGATGCTCATGACATTGACCCAGCAATTCCATCTGGGAGTTTACCCCATAAATATTGTTAGAGACTTGCAAAATGACGTGTGTATAAAATTACTTATTGCAACTCTGCTGGTGATAGCAAAAGATCAAAAATAATCCAGATGTTCATAATAGGGAACTAGTCAAGTAAATTATAGGACATCTATACAATGAGATACTGCGTAGTTGTAAAAAAGAATTAAAAGCCTTTCTATGTATTCATGTGGATAGTTCCTCAAGACATACTAAGTGCAGAACAGTGTGAATAGCATGCTATTTTTGTGTGGAAAAAGGGGACAAATGACAGCCCACATCCATATTTATATGCACAGGCATAAATAAACTCTATTTTAAAAAACATTATTATTTTTTGAGACAGGATCTCACTCTGTCACCCAGGCTGGAGTGCAGTAGCAACGATCATGGCTCACTCCAACCTGGGCTCAAACTATCCTCCCACCTCAGCCTCCTGAGTAGCTGGGGTTACAGGCATGCACCACCACACCCTGATAAGTTTTTAATTGTTTATAGAGATGGGATCTCACCATGTTGCCCAGACTGGTCTTGAACTCCTGGGCTCAAGTGATCCTCCCACCTTGGCCTTCCAAAGTGCTGAGATTACAGGTATGAACGAACATGGCTGGCCAATAAACTCTAAAGTAGTTAAAACAGTGCCTACTTGCCTACTTGTGGGTGAGTTTGGTGAAGGCATAGAGACCAGGATGATGGATAGGGACAGGGAACAAATTCTTTTTTCTGATCACTTTTTATATTTTTAAAATTTGAAAACAATCTATATTCTTATTTAGAGAACTAGTCTAAAAGGTTGCCTTTTTATACTGTTAAATATTTTTAGGTGTGATAATATTATAGTCATTTTTATAACACTTTTCTTTTAGAGATATATCCTAAATATTTTAGAAATATTTACAAATGAAATTATAGGATATCTGGATTTGCTTCAAAATAATACATGAGCAGGGGACGTGGATGGGTATATATTACAGATGAAACTGACTTGGACATGAATTAATGACTAATGAAGCTGGGAGACTGATAAGTGGAGGGTTCATTATGCTATTCTATCTACTTAAAAAATTATTGAGGTGAAATCTACATATAAGTAACCATTTTAAAGTGAACAAGTCTATGCCATTTATTACATTCACAATGTTGTGCAACCCCCCTGCCCCATGGCTAGTTCCAAAATATTTCTATCACTGCAAAGTAAAATCCCTGTACCCATTTTATTCCCATTTTCTCCCTCCCTCATCCCTTGGCAACCATCAGTCTGTATTGTGTCTCTATGGATTTATTTATTCTGTATATTTCATATGAGTGGAACCATAGAACATGTAACTTTTTTTGCCAGGCTTCTTTCCCTTATCATAATGTTTTTGAGGTTCATCCATGTTGTAGCATATACCAGTACTTTAATAATTTTTTTGCGGCTCTATAATACCTCATTGTATGTATATACCACAATTTGTTTATCCATTTAACTGTTGATTGACATTTAGGTTGTTTCCACCTTTTGACTCTTGTGAACAGTGCTATGAACATACGTGTCCATGTATTTGTTTGCGTTCCTGTTTTCAATTCTTTTGGGTATGTAACTCTTAGAAATGGCATCGGGTAATATGGTAATTCCATATTTAACTTTTTGAGGAACTGCCAAACTTTTTTCTATAGTGGTTTCATCATTTCACATTCCCACTGGCAATATACAAAAGCTTCAGACTTCTTCACATCCTCGACAACATTTGTTATTTTCCATTGTTTTGTTGTTATTATTATTAATATCATACCCATCCTAGTGGGTGTGAAGTGGTATCTCATTGTGGTTTTGATTTGCATTTCCCTGATGACTAATGACATTGAACATATTTTTATGCACTTGTTGGCCATTTGTATATCTTCTTTGGAGAAACGTATATTGTTGTTTCTACTTTTGAATATGTTTTAAATTCTCCACAGTAAAAGAGATACAAAATATTAGATATTTTATTTAAAACTTTAAGAAACAGGTTTTTTTTTTCCATCTGAGAAGAGAGTGGTTTTTCCCTCCTTTCTCCCCCCCCCCCGGCTTGAATTCCCCTGAGACCCTTGCATAATTCCCACCCCCGCATCCCCATCCACAATTCGGTTTCAAAAAAACATATTTGCTCTTCAAACAAATAAGCACAAGTTTCTTCCCTTTTGCCTCCTCAAAAGTGGGTGCAGGCGTGGGAGAACAGGGCCGGGACTTAGGGTGAGCAGAGGCTGGCTGCCCTACTTCCTTTGGTCCTAGCCTGAGGCTGGTCCCCCTACCCAGCAGCCTTGTGACACCCTCATGTCCCACCTCCACATTTTTGCTGAGAATCCCCAGGGAAGGGAGGGCCCCATCTATAGTGGAAGAAACCTTCTGGGCCCAAATCCAGCCACATCACAAGACTGGATGGCCCAGCCGCGAGACGAGCATGTCAGTGGCTTCCATGGCCAATGGGAGAGGCTTCACCCGGCTCATGTTCTGCTGTGGTTGTCGGGCCAAACAGATGGCTGGGGATAAACAGGGGGTGGTGCTGGGTGGGGTGTGTGTTGGGGTGGCTTTGAATGGCCTCAGCCTCCCTCTGGATCCTAGGGAAAGAGGCGAGTGAGGTGAAGGCAGTGCCTGAGGAAGGGGCTGTCATTTGTGGCCTTCAAAACTTGTTTGTGATGTCTTTTCAGCAATAAAACTCTTGTTCAAACAAACTATTACAGCAGTAAGACAGAAAAAGGAAGCTGTTCCTGCCGATGAAGGGTGAGAAACCTGGAGCCTTCCCTCCCTGCACGCCACGTGGCAGATACCTCAGGGAAAGCTGGGTCTCAGGAGAACACGCGGATCCCGTTAACACACAGTCTTCCTATGAAACCATGTGGGAACTCAACACGTGCTGTCTCCTCTCTAACCTGAGATCCTGGCCCGTTCCACAAAGCGAGGCAGTCTCTTGTATACCCCTCACCAGCCAAGTACTGGGATGGTGGCCAAAGGGGAAGAGACAGGCCAGGGTGTGGGTGGGCCAAAGAAATCTGAGAGGGACAGGAGCTGTGGTGGCCTGGTCTCTAAGCCTGCAGAGGCTCCCTTCCAGAGAGAGAGCTTGGAACTCAGTCTCTGCCTCCCTCCTTCTCTCCCTCCCTCCAGCAGAACTGCCCTGCCCCAGGTGGTTCACACCTTGCTAGTCCCCTAGGCTTATACCTTTCCTAACCTTAGGAGAGACATGAGAAAAGGAATCTCTCCCCTTCCCCACAGAATTCTTTTTTTTTTTTTTTTGAGACAGGATCTCTCTCTGTCACCCTGGCTAGAGCGCAGTGGCACAATCATGCTCACTGCAACTCTGCCTCCTGGACTCAAGTGATCCTTCCACCTCAGCCACCCAAGTAGCTGGGACTACAGGCATGCACCACCACACCTGGCTAATTTTTGTATTTTTTGTAGAGATGGGATTTTGCCATGTTGCCCAGGCCGGTCTCAAACTCCCAGTCTCAAGTGATCCTCCCACCTAGGCCTCTCAAAGTGCTGGGATTACAGGCATGAGCCACCGTGCCTGGCCCACAATACTTTGATATAGTTTCTTCAAGCCCAGATTCTGGTTCTTAGCACAGTCAACCTATGGAGTGCCTCCCCTGCCCCCCATATTCCGTGATAGTCATGCTGGGTTAGTTTCTCTAACCAGAGGATGGGCCCATTCTTCGCTGTGGGATGGTGTGTGGGGACATTGGTAAGGAACAAATAAAGACTTGGGCAAATAACTTTATTATGAGGTTGGTTATCTCATCCACAGGCTGAGCATGATGCTCAGTATCGACTCCGCAGGGCTATTTGGAGGATTAAATGAGATAATGTGTATCAAAGCCCAACATCACAGGAGCTCCGTGTAGAAGCAGTTCCATACCAGAAAATGGGATGGCTTTGTCCCTTACATGTTGTGTCACCTCAGATAAGGCATTTCCCCTCTTTGAACTCCAGTTTTCTCATCTGTAAAATGAGCATGTTTAAAAATTTTTTACTTAAAAAAAGAGGCATATTAATATCTACCCTTCACAGTTGCTGTAAGTAGAGGCAATTCACATGAAGTGGTTAATACCTGGCACAAAGAAATTACTCAAAACAGGATAGTAATAATTGTAATTATTACTACTTTTACTACTATTAACTTAATTAGAAGGGCAGTGTGGTTTTATAGTTAAGCAAACTTTGCAGCCAAATTTCCTAGGTTTAAATTACAATTCATCACTGGAGCTGTGTCACGTTAAGCAAATTACTTACCCTTTCTGTGCCTACAGTTCATTAACTGTATACTAATTTACCTATTTCATGGACTTGCTGTGATAATTAAGTTATTGTATGTAGAGCACTTTGCAGAGTGCCTGGCAAATAGTAAATGCTACAAACACATTTGCTGTAATTTTTATTAGTAATAAATATCCATATTTGTATTATTATAGTCATTAACAACTCGACTCTGTGAAAGCCTTCTCCTTGGATCCAATTAGGAGATCTACAGACCAACAGATCCACCATCCTACAAAACGTTTAGCCCCCTCAGAAGCTGTGTGACCCTGGGCTAGTTACTTCTCCTCTCTGAGCCTGCTTTTATTTATCTATAAAATGTGAATTGTAATAGTACCCATAATGATACTTCTAGGTTGTTTGACGTGCATTAGTGAGCGATGACCCGTGGGAAGTTTCTAGCTTCTAGTTAATTAAGCCCTGTTCCCCGTGCTCTGCCTAAATCCAGCTCCCTACCCCACCCAGCCCTCCCTCCCACCCCTGACGGGGAGCGCTCGAGTTCCCTCCTGCTGGGCGCGAGGGAAGGGGGGGCGTCCTGCGCCCGCTGCCAGGCCCTATTTCTGGGGGCCGAGCGATCCCGAGGCCTTGCCAAGCTTCCCCGGGGATCAGGTTTCTGCTGACGCGGTGCCAGGCACGTCTGCTTCCAGGAACCGGCAGCCGCTTTTAGCCGCGGGCCGCACATGAAAGGGCTGCAGTCGGAAACGTGACGTTGTGTCAACAGGCGAGGCAGGTCAGCGCTGGGTGAGACCATCCCGGCAGGCCCGGCGGATCACGCCCTGTCTGAAGGCGGCCAGATCCCCAGCCTCCGCTCCCCTGCCTCCTGCCACCTCTTCTTGGCCCCGGAGCCAGCGCTTCGCCCCCTGAAACTCACACACCCCGCTTTTTAAACAGAAGTCCTCTTTGTCCGCAGTGGGCATTAGGCTGGGGTGCACGCCCCTCCCCCGCACCTCCCTCTGAGCACACTTGGATGCAGCTAAAACTGGGCTAGAGGAAAGGTTAAGGGCGAACTGGAAGCAGAAAATGAAGTGGAGGGACAGCTGCAACTTTAGGGGCTATTTGACAGGGGCAGGTTCCCATAGGGGGATTCTGGGTTGACTGCGTGGAACCCTCAAATATTTTTTTTTAGTTCAGGTTGCTCCAACCACTTCCTCCTTTCCCCATAGCTACTCCTCCCGCAGTGGCCTAGGAAAAAGAGAGGGTCATGCAAAAAGAGTTTGGTCTTGATTTCAACCCCCGGCCGTATCACCAGGATAAGTTTGATTTGTTGGGCTTTTTCCAAAATAGTCTAGCTAGAGAGGTCTGGCAACTCATGGAGCAATTGAGGTGTTTCACAGGCATGAGACCTGGAAGCCCAGGCGCTGAGCTGGGAGAAAGGGTGGCACACAGAATTTGCCATCTGCCTGCTACAGGACTTGCGGGAAGGGCTCGGAATTCTTCTTTTATGGAGTCAAAAGCAGGCGTGGAGAGGGAGGTGATAGACCACCAGCTATCGATGCCAGGTTTCCAACTCCTGGTCTCGGCTCCTTGCACAACAGCCTGTGTGGCCTGGGGACAGTTATGTGCATTCCGTATGCATCTAGCACAAGCAGAAAATGCTCACTTTCACCTGCGGGCCCGTGAGGAGACAGGGAAGGTGACATGTGAAGCAGTCTTCATGGTCAGCTGGAGCCTCTGCCTGACTGAGAAATCCCTAGGGACAGCTTCCCGGCTGTGCTCCACACAACCAGGGGGTTCTGGCAGTTTTGGGAGCTGGAGCCTGTTGAGTCAGGCGCTGGCCATCAGGAAACATCACGATACCCCTGAGAGGGAGTATCCCACAGGAATGTTGCAAATCAAGGCAAAGGAGAGAGGCAAAAATACACGACTGGGTCATTTCCCACCTTTCCCATGGAATTTTTTTTTTTTTTTCAATAAGAGCACTTGTCTAAGGAACACCCAATATTCATTCACGCACAAACACACCGGAGAGGAAGTCCAGGAAGGATGTAGAAAATAATTATGGAATGTTGCCTCCAGCAGGAATAAGACAGGATATGGCAAATCCATTAGACCTTCATAGATTTGAAAAAGCTAGACTGCTTTGGCAAAGAGGTGCTATCCCAGCATCAATTAGTATTGCATAATAATCCAGTAAATCTTTTCTCAATGTGCCTCTCCCTCCAGCAGGCTCCCCAGACACTGCAGCCCACGGTATCATACCTTGGTTTTCTGTCAAGTTCCAAGGACCACGATGAAAGCAGGCGGGGGAAAATATGCTTTTTACTTAACTCTGGAGAGGTAGAGGATGATCGTGTACCCCTGGCAAGGGTTAAAAAAAAAATTAAACCAATATTTACCTGCCAAGTTGACTAAGCTTATTCTGATTGAATACAAAGCACATGAAAAGCTGAATGAAATTACACTGAGATTAACTGGTTTGCTTAAGCCAAGAAGGAAGGACATGGGAGTCAGCCATATCACACCAATTGAGTTATTTAAAAAAAATTCAGGAGACCATCTTTCTCTTCCACAGGAAAAGAATTATTTTATTAAGTATTTTAAAACAACTACTTAACATTTACTCATAGATAAAAATATTTACAATTTTACACCTTCAGGAAGGCTCCAAAATATAAACACTGTACCTCTCCCTAGAGAAAAAAAAAATTATTCTTCTCTTCAAAAACAGGAATACATTCATTTTTTTCTCACTGTGTGAATCAAGTAATTATACAAATAAACATCTGAAACATTTTCCTTTTTTAATATATTTATATAATATATATTTATAACAGCTTTACAAATAAAGGCAACGACTTAATACCGAAATAAAAACAGGAAAAGAAAAAGTTAAAACACGATCAGCAATCAGGCATAGTGCATTTTGAAAAGCTGCTGCGGGGCTAGCTGGACACATCGGGAAAACAAGTACTCTGGACCAAAAATAAAACTTCTTTGAAGGAGACAGAATCCTTTTTAGCAATAAGGACACTCCATATGCCGTTGGGCAAGAGGAATTAGCCTACAGAAAGGATCTGGCGGTGCCAAGGCTTGGTTAGGCCTTTGAGAAGCTAAGCTTGGTTAAAAGGAGTTTTAGGATGGAACTGAAAACTGAGTCTAGTTCTGTTTGAAGGCAGCAGTTTGTTACTCAGCTTTGTGCCCTTTGGGGTGCTCGTTCGGGGTGTCTGTGTCTCTCAGACCTTGGTTTGGATCCCTGAACAGTAAGTACTAATGGTTAGACCTAGAAACAGGTGCCAGAAGCCCAGAGAACTCCTCCCTCCCTCCCTCCTGGGCAGCTCAGCTTGTACAAGGGGGCCACTTTCAGTTCCTTAGTAAGCTAATCACTACGAAAGCCTGAGTAGGGAACTACATTCTCTTTATTCCTCCGAGGCAGGGGTGGGGAGCAGACCTGCAGAAACCTCCCCAAACCACTACTGTGCTATGCCAGTGCCTGCTACCTCACCATGTTAGCAGAAAGCTCGGTCTGACTGCTCTCTCCCCATCGTCTGGTGAGTCACGTCGACAATAAAGGGAAAAGGGTGGGGTCCTAACAGCTGGTTGGGAGCTGAGCCCTGGAAAGCCCTCTTTTGAAAGTACCTTCTGCTCAAAGCCACAGACCCAGCTCCCAAACTGAAGAGTGACTCACAGACCAAGACTTTGAAGCTTTTGAAAATCCAGCAGATGTGTATCAAAGGGGGCTATTCTCTGGGTGGGGAAAAGCCCAGAAATCTGCTACAATCCCCCCAAGTCTCCTGATGTCAAGCAATCCTTCGTGACTTCCCTATGCCAAAAGGAGCTTTAAAGTCCTAGACCAACAGGCAGGCACACATGTGCACGCACGCGCACATACACACATACACACACACACACACACACACCCCCTGAATCTTCTCTCCATGCCTCAGATTATCTCAGTATACACAATGCAACAATCTTGCAGCATTCACAAAAACTTTTTTGTTGTTTTTTAGGAAGTAGCGAGGAAGGAAAGCAAAGCAGCAGGATCCCCTAGAGTTTAGTCTTTGGTTTCTAAGTTTAAAGGGGGGATCGGCTTCAGGGCTTGGAGCAAGACAGAAGAGTCGACGGACGGATGAGCTGGCAAGGGAGAAGGGAGTCTCTGGGGCATGAGCAAGGGAGCCGAGATCTTGTCTGGGTTCATGAAGCTAGAGAGGGCTGCGGCAGAGGCGTTGAGGCCTGGGTATAGCACTGGCACCGAGGTGGGATACCAGCACTTCTCCAGCATGGGCAGGTAGGCAGTCGCTGAAGGTGGGATCAGGTAGAAGGGCAGGCAGAAAGGAGGCTGGTGTGGGTGTGGGCCCAGGAACGGGGAGCTGATCAGGTCACTGCTAGTGAAATGGCCTTCATCATCCGAAAGCTGCATCCGGTTCTTTTTTGTGGGGGGTTCTTCGGATTCTTGCTTAATTGCGCCGATCCTTTCTCCCATGGTGAACCTGCGTCCATGGTCGCTTTTGAAGCACGGCTGGTCACTGCGCAAGTCGCCCTTCTCCGATTCTCCTCCGTAGCCACTGTCTGTGTCCGTGTCGCTGCCGCTCTGCTCCCCACTCGAGTGAGCGAAAGTCCGCTGGATGACTGGCACGCAGTTTTTCCCAGGACCTTCCGAGCCTTTGGCCGGAGAGCTGGGTTTTTCCTTGAAGTCCATCACTTTGGGAGCTGGGTCTGATGGCTTCCTGGAGGTACCACCCTGCAGCAGCTCTGAGACCACCCGGTGGAGGTGGGTGACAAGCTGCGAAGACTTCAGGTCCCGAGTGTTCTCGTGCTTGGCCAGGTACTGAAGCACCTCCCGGGCACAAGTCTGGAAACCTGAGCAGAACATCTCTTGACCTGTTTCAACATTTCTCCCTGACAGCTCACCTAGGGAAACAAAAATCCAAAGGAAAATGTTTCAGAAGGCCCTGTGGTGCACCTGGATACCTATACACCAAAAATCCAGGTGCTTTCGTTTTTGTTAAAAAAAGAAATCGCATTTACTGATTTGTGTTCCTAACTCCAAAAGTAGTATGCTCAGAGAAGAATTACACTGAAAAGTATAAATAATTAAATTAAAATAATCCATATACTAACACTCAGATAAAATACGATTTTTAATGTTTGCATAATATCCTATCATGGAAATAGACCATAATTAATAGAGATGAGCTGTTTACCCTCTTTTGGAATGTATAGGTGGTTTGTGAGTTTTCCATGTAAGTGAAGCAGCAAAGAACATTCTGATGTATTCATAAACCTTAGTCAAATGCATACAACATTGCACCGTGGCAAAATGGGCAGACGCCAGATAGTTATAAAATGAGGAAAAGATTGAAGCAACAATAATCACCTAAAGTAAACTTATTTTCAATGACTTGTAAAAGTTGCAGTCATGCTGTGATCTTTAATTAGGCTCTCTATTTCTATCTTTTCCACATATTCTATCCATGATCCTCAAGACATTAGGTATGACCATCTTCCTATTTTTAATGAGGAAACTGGCAGAAGCATTTGCTGGGTTTTTGCAATTTTCATCATACGAGCCTTGGAGAGGAAGGCAGAGAATGAAATGAGGGAGTGGGTAGAATAATTCTCCCCAGTCAGTACAGTATTATTTGGAAGAAGTGAGACTAGAAGGTTAGGTGACTCCGATTATCTGGAAGTCTGTTGAAACGAATGATGAAACTTCAGTGGTTTCGCTAGATTGTGCAATTCACCAAGATACCTAGTGGCTATTCAGGGAACCACATGAAATGCAGGAAAAACTCCTGCTGTATCCTGCCAGGATCACACCACACACCAAGTGACAAGGAAGCAAAGAAACAGGAAAACACTGGGGCATACCCACGATTTCTTCTCCAATGAAAGAGGGCTAAGAAGACCAACTGTAAAACACCCACAAGGCAAATTATAGGTGCCTTGGCATTTTAAAAGGGAGTAGGGAAATCTCCCAGAACCCAGAGACTCTCAAGCTAAAATGCCACAGGAATATCTTATCATTTCACTAATACGTATTCATGCCAGGTGGCACACTGCATTTCAAATGAAAAGTCTGACCTTTTAGGAAAGATAAAACTGCATCTCCCTCAATGAAGGTGCATAAGCAATTTGTTGCAGTAATGTTTATTCCATCAGATGTTGAGCCCACAGGCTCTCTATTTGTGCTCAAACTCTTAAAGAGAGGAGAGCCAGAATCAGCACTCACCAGCTTGTAAACCGCTCTGCAGGGCAATGATTTTCTGCTGCTGCTGATCAATTAGGTTTGTTAGTGCTTTCACATGCTTCAAGGTAAGTTCAAGAACCACTGCTTTTTCCAAGTGACCCAAAGTCTAGAAGGAAAAGAGCCTTAGTCAGCGGTGAGGTCAAAGAAGTCCTACCTTTGGGACATTTCTTAGCAAAGAGAAATGTCTCTAAAAGAAAAAAAAAAAAAGTGGATAGTCTTTCTTCGTTGGCTGTTCTAACACACATATATATAAAATATATATGATTAAATAATTTAAAAAAGGGCGCCATCTCTCTTTGGAGGCATTTTGGAAGCTGCAACTACCTCAGGAAAACGCTTTGACAGATAAATTTCTCCAGCAGCCTCTGCTGACCTTAACTCAGGGGAATCCAGAGATAACATTTTTCTGCAGGGGTGTCAACTCAGAGAGGGACCTCTATTATGTCTGGCAGCCAATAGGCTTTCCCTACTTCTTTCCTTACACCCTTTCAGAACTTCCAGCTCATTCAGGCTTTTTTGTTCCTCCCGAAATACTTTTTTTTTTTTTTTTCCATTTCCCCAACCAAAGGCTGCCAAGTAGCTGAGGGCTACTGTCAAGAAAGGACAGGCCGTAAAAATCACACACCAAAGCAAGTCCACTTATTTAACAACAAAAAAAAAGGTGGGGGGAGTGGTGGAGGGAAAGGGGTAAATGTGTGTGTTGCTTGGCGTGTTCCTTTAAGTTAGAAAAACTAGGGAATCCTGAAAATCACCAGAAGTTAAACTCTTGAAAAGGAAGGCCAGTTGGTGTTGTAGCCAACTTGGAGAGGTCCAAGCGGTTCTCGCCTCATTTGCATGAGTCAGCCAGAAAACGCAAGGACTGTGGAGGAGGACCCCACCACAGAGCCACCCGCCAGCTCTGATCCGCCCGTCTGGTCTGCAGTTCCCCGCGGAACCTGCAGGCGGCGAGTGACCCCCGCCCGCCCTCTGGGCAAAGGACTGGGTTGGAAAGGGGCCAGCTTCTCACTTACTGTAAGTTTGAGATGTTCTGGTAGGAGATCCTTCAGCTGGGCGATGCACTCGTTAATCCGGTCACGTCTCTTTTTCTCGATGAGCCGGTGCGGCAATTTGTAGGTCTCCTGCAAGACGCACGGGGAGGCGGTGGGCGCTTGGGAAAGGAGATGAGAAGCCTATCCTCCCAGCCCCGCAGCACGAGTCCGGCAGAGGAGCAGAATAGCACCCAGAACCATCATCTGCCCCTTCTTTTCCAAGTCACTCAGAAGAGGCACCGAGCCCACACCCTGCATCCCCTCGCCAACCTCAAAGCGAGAAAACTTTTCTTGGAAACTCAGCGCGCGCGAGGGGCTGAGCGCAGGGTCCCCAGGGGTGCACTTGCTTACCTTGCTGTCCTCGCTCCGCTTTATTCCCCGTCTTGACTTGTACACTTGGTACATGTGGGCAAAATCCATCCTGCAGGAAGAGAGACCAGGAAGGGTCGTGACTGCTTGCGCACGGCTGCAGGCGTTCTGCCGGGCAAGAACCCCCCGGTGCGCCCGTAGCTGCTCCAAGTTGAGAGTGGCGCATAACATGGGGCTGGAGTTGAGGCTTGAAGGGCCAAGGAGTGCCAACTTACCCTGGTAGGTCTCCGTGCTCCAGTCCGGGTGCTTTGGGCAGGCAGGCGGGGGGTGGTTGCGCGCTGGGGATCCGCTCCATGGTGCGGCGAGCCGGGGCCACTGCGCGCTCCTGTCTGCTCTAGCGGAGCGTCTGGATGAGGACTGTCCTGGAGCGGGCTTCGGGGGTCTCTCCGCAGATGTTCCTCTGAGTCTGAGCTCTTTGAAATCCCCTGGGCTGCTGGAATCTTCGGCTTTGAGATGCAGCTTCAGTTGGGGGCGTGCATGGCCCGGTGTCCCCGCGGCCTCTGGCTCCAACTCAGCGCACAGACTGGCGGTGTGTGCTCCCTGCGCGGTCTGCGCCGTGCGAGCCAAGTGAATGAGAAGTGGGGCGGGCGGGGAGGCGGGAGGGAGCGGGTGGGGGGGGCGGTTAGGGCGGAGTGGGGGGGGTGGGGGCACAAGCCGAGGAGTAATGGAGAGGCTGCGGGCTGGGTTAAATGGGAGCGAGTGGGTGGGTTGGAGCTACGTGTTCTACCCTGTGACTCCAGGCACGTCTGGCCACTGCCGGGGAGGGAAGGAGCGACCTGCCCGCCCTCCCCCGGCTTCATCACATGAGTCTCACGTGTTGGACAACGCTCCGGCGGCTGCTAGGGAGCCCCCACCCCCAGCCCCGGCCCCCAGGTGTCTGCGGCTGCGGCCGCCTTTCCCCGAAGAGGGGGTGGCAGCGCAACCTGGGTCCTGCCCAGTTGGGTGGGGGGCGCGGAAGCTGGAAGGGACGGGGGTGCTGGGGGAGGGGGAGAGTTGGTAACGTGGGCGAACCTGCCCCAGGGAAATGAAGTAAGTTCCCGTCTCCTGGGAGGGAACGGGGGAGGACGGATCCGCCCGCGTCTGACTCAAGCCGGGAGAGGAATATCCCCTTGCTAGCTCCAGCCCAGCCCTCTTCCTCCTCCCCCGCCCGGCCCGCTTGGAGGAACCGGCGCTCAGCGGAGGGAGTCGCCCGGCCCCCCAGCCTTCCCCAGAGGCTGGGGTTTCTTTCCGTCCTGGCTTCCCTGCCCCCACTGCTCACCCTCGCGTCCAGGAATTGCCCGCCTTGGGGAGGGACCGAGGGGCGGGGCGGATGTCACCCCATGGGAAGCGGGCAGCCAGCCAAGCGCAGGGGCAGCTGAGGCTGCCGCCGAGCACGCCGCGCGCACCTGACCGAGGAGGGTGTGAGCCGAGTGCCCCTCGCTCCCCAGGAGCTCCGCTCCCGGGCACAGCCTGCGGGCGGGCGGGCACCTGGTTGCGCAGCCCCCTGGGTGCCCCAGTGTTACCCCCTTCCTCCCGGCCAGTCAAGCACAGAAAGATACCGGGCACGGTGCCCGGTGTTCCCTCCCTCCTCTGCCCCCTCCAGAGCAGAGGCGCCCGGGTCGCCTCCCCTCCGGCTGCAGCGTTACACAACCGCGGCGGCGGCGCCTGCCCTGCAGCAGCGCAGGGCGTGACGCTTCACGTGGCCGGGGCTCAGGTCGCAGCGCCGCGGACCGCCAGCCCCTCTGCGTTGACCCAGGGACTGAGACCCCGGGGACGTGGTGTGCCAACCCGGATCGGCCCTCTCCCTGCCTGTTGGGAACTTCGGCGGCGCTGTTTGCGGTCTGCACCCAGGGCAGGAGGGATGAGAGAGACAAGAAATAAAACCGCCTGTTACACAGTAAAATCTTAGCAATCATGCAGTCGACACATATTTGTTGAGCCCCCTACTCTGTGCTAGGCGCTGTGTTTGTTGATGAATCCGACACGGATCCTGCCCTTGAACTTACAGAACCTCTAGGAAGAGGATAAATTGAGCAATAAAGGAAAGGCAGCCCTGGGAAAATTGTATCGAGGCCACTGGCTGACAGAGGGAAAAAAAAAAATGAGAACTTGTGTTGCTTTGTGTTTTTAATTTAATTCTAACCAAGATGCCTAGGTAGAGAAGCGGGGGAGAAGCTAACCCAAAGTCCCGAGCCAGGGGCGGAAAGACCTCCTCTAACGGCCCCAGATCTCTGCAATCTCACTTAGGCTGCCGGAGGGCCCCACCCACCTCCCCCGGAAAAGTCCGGGCTCTGTGACCTTCTCACTCAGCCTGGAGCAGGGAAAACAGCTGAAACTCCAATCCCGCGTTGTGAGCTGCGCTGATACAGTCAGAGGAGGGAGCCAGTGGAAACTCATGACTAAAATAAGGCCTGGCTGGGGATTTCACTGACCTCTGCGCTCTCCTGCCCTGCAAGTTCGGGGAGTTGAGAGATGACTGTAAGCCTTTCCCACTGCGCTTTGGGTCAGTCACCGCGCTGCTGAGTGACCTGGCAGTGGGAAGGATTGAAAAAAAAAAATGGGGTCACTGCTGAGACTGGGTGAAGAGTAGCCTCGGGTGCAGTTAGGGAGTCAGTCTTAACTGGCAGTGTCCTTGACGCCCTAGAGAACTGGCATTCACAAGTTGACCAAACTGGGAGTGTATTTCCTTCAGGTCGCCTTGGAGAGCTCCCACTTCCTGTTTATATTTCACAAGCGTCAAACTCATTAGCAAGTGTGAGAAATGCCTCCTTTTCTAACTGCTAACTGGCATGACCTCACTTCGGGGCTCAGAGATCCCTCCCTGCCAGAATGTACTTTTGCTGGCCAAAGGCAGGAACCGGAGTCCGCCCTGGAAACGTGCTTTCAATCTTGGGCGACCTGCTTCATTGTGTGACTTTAATAAGGATGAAGAGTTGTCATGACTGCGTCAAAACCACGGTTCCACTAGGAAATAAACACTGGGAGAGGAAAGGACACACACCCCCTTCCGCTGACACTCCTCACCCGATGGCAGGAGTGAGCCCAAACCCTGCAGCTTCCATGGCTCATGGCTCATGACAATATCATTCTTAAAATTCTTTGAGTTTATCAACACATTTTGCCCCTACCTGCCCTACAACTGTAAATAACATGTATGCATTTCCTACTTTTTATTTGTTCCAAATGTATTCTCAAGCTTCAAGAACTATTCACATCCTACCAGAGTTCCACCGTATCCGGATTAAAAAAAAAAAAAAATCTGTTGTTCTCTCCATAGCTTATGGCTTTTAAAAAACAGCAATTTGAACAAACAATTCCTACCTGGCATGTATCTTTCCATCCTGGAGAATGTTACTATTTCAGTCTGTCATCTTTTGTAGATATTAAAAACCTTTCATATGTCAATTTCTTTGCTCTTCACCACCACCTTATAGGCAGGTACTAGTATTAGCTCAATTCATTTAACACATATTTATTGTTATTCAATGCCAGACACTGAAATAGAGCCTAGGGATGTATAACATATTCTGTTTGGAAAACTGAGGTTCAAGGAGGCTAAATAACCTGCCCCAGGTTATATAGTCTGGGATTCAGTCTGAGACAAGCCCCCGGGTTTGTTGGACTCCAAAGCTTGTGCTCTTAATCACTATACTTATGGTTGCCTGGTAGGGTTGTTTGGGTTGTGCACCGCTCAACTCCAGGGGGAGCTACTCACATTGCAGTCTGTGTGAGAGCACCCTCTGGAGTAGTGCAGTGTGGCACTGAGCAGCTGCACTGACTGGGTAATCCTGCCATTTTGTAGCCATCCCTGCTGTTTGTCTCTTCTAAGTGGGGAAAGAACATAATTTTGTACAAGAGAAAGATGGGATCTTTCTTTTCTTTCCTATTGGGACTCAGCTTCTTGGTGGCCTTACACTGTGTGCTGAATGAGTCTATACTCTTACTATCTATAGTAACTCCTGGGCCCTTCCTGTGCAAGAATTTAGAGCTCCAAGCTCCCCTATTCATCCCCACAACTTGCTTGCTCAGATACCACTTTTTACCTGCTTATGAAACCTCAAAAATTTTTATCTCAACTCACAGTAAGAAATGCATTTTACATCATGTCTCAATACACACACGTGTGTCTTTACACACATCTTAAGTATATTTAAGCATAGGGCAGCCAAGGCTTGGTTGGGCTATAGCAATAAGTGACCACTACCCTCTCTCCTATACTCCTGAGTAACCATTGCTCTCTTAAAAAAGAAAAAAAAAAATAAATTAAGCCACTTAGAAAGAAGTCAATCAGGCCGAGTGTGGTGGCTCATGCCTGTCATCCCAGAACTTTGGGAGGCCAAGGCGGGCGGATCATCTGAGGTCAGGAGTTCGAGACCAGCCTGGCCAACAGGGTGAAACCCGAGTTTACTAAAAATACCATAAATTAGCCAGACACAGTGGCGGGCGCCTGCAGTCCCAGCTACTCAGGAGGCTGAGACAGGAGAATTGCTTGAACCCAGGAGGCGGAGGTTGTGGTGAGTGAGCGGAGATCACACCACTGCACTCCAGCCTGGGCAACAAGAGCAAAACTCCGTCTCAAAAAAAATCCAATGCATTTCAGACAAAAATTTCACAGAACAATATTTCACTCTTATTACATGCATTCTGATATTTTCTAGTTTAGTCTCATCTGTTTTATTAAAAGAAAAATATTCACGTCTTGACTTACTAAGTTGATCTCACCACCCGCCAATGGATCATGACCTGAAATTTAAAAATTTGCCTCCGGGGCACAGTGGCTCACGCCTATAATCCTAGCACTTTGGGAGGCCAAGTCAGGTGGATCATGAGGTCAGGAGTTCAAGACCAGCCTAGCAAATATAGTAAAGCCCCATCTCTACTAAAAAAATTAAAAAATTAGCTGGGCATGGTGGTGCACGCCTGTAGTCCCAGCTACTCGGGAGACTAAGGCAGGAGAATCACTTGAACCCAGCAGGCAAAGGTTGCAGTGAGGCGAGATCACGCCACTGTACTCCAGCCTGGGTGACAGGGTGAGACTCCATCTCAAAATAAATAAAAAATAAAAACTTGCCTTACTCTAGAGACAGTGTTGTATTTTTGGCTTGGCCCCACCAGAAACAGATCAGTGGCATCTACACACTTGAAGATCTTCCAAATCACTTATAAAAGTGTTAAATAAAATTGCTGATCCTGTTTGGACTTAATGGTATAGAGGTCTCCATTCAGGAAAATATCTGTTAATTCCTACCTTTGTTCCCTATTTATAATTACCCTTCTCATTTTCTGCTCTTTTAAAAAATAACGGCGTTTAATTCTTTAATTGAGAGGTAAACATAAAATACAGATCTTAAATGTTTGGTGCATGATTTTTGGTAAATGTACAACCTGTGTAGCCACTGCCCCACACAAGATACAGAACATTTTTTATCACCCCAGAAAGTTTCTTTATATCTTTTTCCAATCAACCCCCCAACCCCCACAATTACTTTCTGATTTCTATCACTATAGATTAACTTTGTCCACAATGGAGATTCACATAAATGAATGTACTCTTCAGAGTAAAGTTTCTGTCAATATGGTTTTGAGATCCTGCCATATTGTCACGTGTATTCGAATTTTGTCCTTTTTTTAATTGCTGAGTGGATTTCATTGTACACAGATAGCACAGTTTATCTAGTTCCGTGTTAATGGATATTCAGGTCGCTTCCAGTATGGGGCTGTTATGAATGAAGCTGCTATCAACATTCATGTACAAGTTTTTTTGTGAACGTATGTTCTCATTTATGTTGGATACATATTAGGAGTGGAATTCTTGGGTCACAGATTAAGTATATGTGAACTTTATTATAAATTGCCAAACAGATCTCCAAAGAGGTGTTACCATTTTACAATACCACCAACAGTGTATGAGAATTCCAGGGGCTCCACATCCTCACCAACATTTAGGGTAGACAGATTTTTAAGTTTTAGCCATTCTAATGGGTATGAAATAATATTTTATTGTCATTTTAATTTGCATTTCCCTGATAACTAATGAAGTTGAGCACTTTTTCATATGCTTATTGGCCATTGGTATATCTTATTTTCTGAAGTATTTGTCCACATCTTTTACTTAGTTTTTAAATTGAATTACTTGCCTTTATAATTGTATATAGAAATACAATCCAATTTTCTATATTGACCTTGTATCCTGCAACCTTGCCATTATATTGTTGACTTTTAGGAGTTCCTTATATATTCGAATTACAAGAGCTTTGTCAAAACATGATTTTATTAATGATGTCCTTTATGAGTAGAATTTTTAGTTTTGATAGAGTCCAGTTTATCAGTATTTTCTTTTACAGCTTGTGTGTGGGTCTTTATCAAAAAAATTTTGCATGACTCAAGTCAGAAAGATATTATATTTTTCTCTGGAAACTTTATAGATAAGATTTTTGTACTGAGGTCTGTGATCTGTCTCGAAATAATTTTTTGTTTATGGAGTGAAAGAAGAGTCAAGATTCAGTTTTATGTTCCAGCAACGCTTAATGAGACTTTCCCTTCCCAATCGGATTGACTTCACCACTATGTTGAAAATCAATCAACCATACGCATGTGGTTCTATTTATATACTTTCTGTTTTGTTCCATTGGTCTGTTTGTCTAGGTTTCAACAATACCACACTTTCTTGATACTGGAGCTTTACAGAAATCTTGAAATTGGATGGTGTAAATCTTCCAACTTTGTTCTTTTTAAAGATTGTCTTGGCCGGGCACAGTGACTCACGCCTGTAATGCCAGCTCTTTGGGAGGCTGAGGTGGGCAGATCACATGAGGTCAGGAGTTTGAGACCAGCCTGGCTAACATAGTAAAACCCAGTCTCTACTAAACATACAAAAATTAGTCAGTCATGGTGGTGGGCACCTGTAATCCCAGCTACTCAGGAGGCTAAGGCAGGAGAATCACTTGAATCCAGGAGGTGGAGGCTGCAGTGAGCCAAGATCGCGCCACTGCACTCCAGCATGAGCAAGACCATATCAAAAAAAAAAAAAAAAAAAAAAAAAGATTGTTTTGGCTATTTTAGGTTCTTTGCATTACCATATAACTTTTAGATTGAGTTTTTTCTTTTTTTTTTTTTTTTTTTTTTTTTTGAGACAGAGTCTCGCTCTGTCGCCCAGGCTGGAGTGCTGTGGCCGGATCTCAGCTCACTGCAAGCTCCGCCTCCCGGATTCCCGCCATTCTCCTGCCTCAGCCTCCTGAGTAGCTGGGACTACAGGCGCCCGCCACCTCGCCCGGCTAGTTTTTTGTATATTTTAGTAGAGACGGGGTTTCACCGTGTTAGCCAGGATGGTCTCGATCTCCTGACCTCCTGATCCGCCCGTCTCGGTCTCCCAAAGTGCTGGGATTATAGGCTTGAGCCACCGCGCCCGGCCTAGATTGAGTTTTTTCTTTCTTCAAAGAAGCCTGCTAGGATTTCTATGGGAATTGCATCATATCTAGAGATCAACTTAGGAAAAATGAACATTTAAACAATATTATGCCTTCTTATCTATGAATATGGTATAGCTTTCCATTTTTTTATGTCATCATCATTTCTTTCAGCAATATTTGTAGTTTTCTGTGGAGAGGTCTTACACATCTTTTGTTAGATCTGTTCATATTTGATTTTTTAAAATATGTCTGTAAATTTTAAAACATTTCCCAATTGTTTATGGAGTGTATATAGAAATGCAGTCAATTTTTGGATCTATAACCTTGCTAAATTCATTTATTAGTTTGAGTAGTATTTTTAATAGGGTTCTTCACACACGCAAACATGTTGCTTGTGAATAATGACAGCTTTACTTCTTTTCTGATCTTTTAATTTTTTTTTTTTCTTTTTGCCTTAATACTTTATCAGGATAATGCTGGTCTTATAAAACAAATTGAGAAGTATTACTTCTTTTCTGACGGAGCTTGTGTAGGATTGGTACTATTTCTTCCTTAAATGGAAAAGCCACCTGAGCCTGAAGTTTTCTTTGGGGGAAAGGTTTTTTACTATGAATATAATTTTATTAACAGATATTAGGCTATTTAGTTTTTAATTTCTTCTTTCGTTTGGTCATTTGTGTTTTTTAAGACATTTGTCTATTTCACTTAGATTTGCCAATATATTCGTATAAAGTTTTATCAGTTTCAATGTTTATAGTCAGTAGTGATAAACCTCTTTTCACTCCTTTTAAAACTTTTTGTTAATTTATGTATTTTTCTTGATTATCTTGCTAAGGGGCCTATCAATTTTATTAAACTTTACAAAGATCTAAACTTTGATATTATTGATTTTCTCTATTGTTTGTTCATCTTATATTTCATTTTCTCTTTTATTTTTTTCCTTTTTTTCTACTTATTTTGGATTTAATTTGCTTTACTTTCTCTGGTTTCTTGTGATGCAAGGTAATGTGATTTTAAAACTTTTTCTTGTTACTTTTATTTATTTATTCTTTATTAGACTTTAAGTTCTAGGGTACATATGCACAATGTGCAGGTTTCTTACATATGTATGCATGTGCCATGTTGGTGTGCTGCACCCATTAACTCATCATTTACATTAGGTATTTCTCCTAATGCTATCCCACCCCCCTCCCCCCACCGCACGACAGGCCCTGGTGTGTGATGTTCCCTGCCCTGTGTCCAAGTGTTCTCATTGTTCAATTCCCACCTATGAGTGAGAACATGCGGTGTTTGGTTTTCTGTCCTTGCAACAGTTTTCTCAGAATGATGGTTACCAGCTTCATCCGTGTCCCTACAAAGGACATTACCTCATCCTTTTTTATGGCTGCATAGTATTCCATGGTGTATATGTGCCACATTTTCTTAATCCAGTCTATCATTGATGGACATTTGGGTTGGTTCCAAGTCTTTGCTATTGTGAATAGTGCCACAATAAACATATGTGTGCATGTGTCTTTATAGTAGCATGACTTATAAACCTTTGGGTATATACCCAGTAATGGGATGGCTGCATCAAATGGTATTTCTAGTTCTAGATCCTTGAGTAGTCACCACCCTGTCTTCCACAATGGTTGAACTAGTTTACAGTCCCACCAACAGTGTAAAAGTGTTTCTATTTCTCCACATCCTCTCTAGCACCTG
Source organism: Macaca nemestrina (assembly GCF_043159975.1). Classification (NCBI taxonomy): domain Eukaryota; kingdom Metazoa; phylum Chordata; class Mammalia; order Primates; family Cercopithecidae; genus Macaca; species Macaca nemestrina. The sequence continues at coordinate 143,735,213 of NC_092126.1, read as the reverse complement.
TCATTTCCTGACTTTTTAATGATCACCATTCTGACTGGTGTGAGATAGTATTTCATTGTGGTTTTGATTTGCATTTCTCTGATGGCCAGTGATGTGAGCATTTTCTCATGTGTCTGTTGGCTGAATAAATGTCTCCTTTTGAGAAGTGTCTGTTCATATCCTTTGACCACTTTTTGATAGGGTTGTTTGATTTTTTTTCTTGTAAATTTGTGTAAGTTCTTTGTATATTCTGGATATTAGCCCTTTGTCAGATGGGTAGATTGCAAAAATTTTCTCCCATTCTGTAGGTTGCCTGTTCATTCTGATGGTAGTTTCTTTTGCTGTGCAGAAGCTCTTTAGTTTAATTAGATCCCATTTGTCAATTTTAGCTTTTGTGGCCATTGCTTTTGGTGTTTTAGTCATGAAGTCATTGCCCATGCCTATGTCCTGAATGGTATTGCCTAGGTTTTCTTCTAGGGTTTTTATGGTTTTAGGTCTAACATTTATGTCTTTAATCCATCTTGAATTAATTTTTGTATAAGGTGTAAGGAAGGGATCCAGTTTCAACTTTCCACATATGGCTAACCAGTTTTCCCAGCACCATTTATTAAATAGTGAATCCTTTCCCCATTTCTTGTTTTTGTCAAGTTTGTCAAAGATCAGATGGTTGTAGATGTGTGGTATTATTTCTGAGGGCTCTGTTCTGTTCGACTGGTCTATATCACTGTTTTGGTACCAGTACCATGCTGTTCTGGTTACTGTAGCCTTCTAGTATAGTTTGAAGTCAGGTAGCGTGATGCCTTCAGCTTTGTTCTTTTTGCTTAGGATTGTCTTGGCAATGTGAGCTCTCTTTTGGTTCCATATGAACTTTAAAGTAGTTTTTTCCAATTCTGTGAAGAAAGTCATTGGTAGCTTAATGGGGATGGCATTGAATCTATAAATTACTTTGGACAGTATGGCCATTTTCAGGATATTGATTCCTCGTATCCATAGGCATGGAATGTTCTTCCATTTGTTTGTGTCCTCTTTTATTTCGTTGAGCTATGGTTTGTAGTTCTCCTTGAAGAGGTCCTTCACATCCCTTGTAAGTTGGATTCCTAGGTATTTTATTCTCTTTGAAGCAATTGTGAATGGGAATTCACTCATGATTTGGCTCTCCATTTGTCTGTTATTGGTGTATAGGAATGCTTGTGATTTTTGCACATTGGTTTTCTATCTGAGACTTTGCTGAAGTTGCTTATCAGCTTAAGGAGATTTGGGGCTGAGACAATGGGGTTTTCTAAATATACAATCATGTCATCGGCAAACAGGGACAATTTGACTTCCTCTTTTCCTAATTGAATACCCTTTATTTCTTTCTCCTGCCTGTTTGCCCTGGCCAGAGCTTCCAACACTATGTTGAATAGGAGTGGTGAGAGAGGGCATTCCTGTCTTGTGCCAGTTTTCAAAGGGAATTTTTCCAGTTTTTGCCCATTCAGTATGATATAGGCTGTGGGTTTGTCATAAATAGCTCTTATTATTTTGAGATATGTCCCATCAATACCTAGTTTATTGAGAGTTTTTAGCATGAAGGGCTGCTGAATTTTGTTGAAGGCCTTTTCTGCATCTATTGAGATAATCATGTGGTTTTTGTCTTTGGTTCTGTTTATATGATGGATTACATATATTATTATATGATGGATATTGTGTATGTTGAACCAGGCTTGCATCCCGGGGATGAAGCCAACTTGATCATGGTGGATAAGCTTTTTGATATGCTGCTGGATTTGGTTTGCCAGTATTTTATTGAGGATTTTTGCATCAATGTTCATCAGGGATATTGGTCTAAAATTCTCTTTTTTTGTTGTGTCTTTGCCAGGCTTTGGTATCAGGATAATGCTGGCCTCATAAAATTAGTTAGGGAGGATTCCCTCTTTTTCTATTGATTGGAATAGTTTCAGAAGGAATGGTACCAGCTCCTCTTTGTACCTCTGGTAGAATTCAGCTGTTAATCCATCTGGTCCTGGACTTTTTTTTTTGGTTTGTAGGCTATTAATTATTGCCTCAATTTCAGAGCCTGTTATTGGTCTATTCAGGGATTCAACTTCTTCCTGGTTTAGTCTTGGGAGGGTGTATGTGTCCAAGAATTTATCAATTTCTTCTAGATTTTCTAGTTGATTTGCATAGAGGTATTTATGGTATTCTCTGATGGTAGTTTGTATTTCCGTGGGATCAGTGATGATATCCACTTTATCCTTTTTTATTGCATCTATTTGATTCTTCTCTCTTTTCTTTTTTATTAGTCTTGCTAGTGGTCTATCTGTTTCATTGATCTTTTCAAAAAACCAGCTCCTGGATTCATTGATTTTTTGAAGGGTTTTTTGAAGGATTTTTAGAATTTTCAGCTTTTCTGCTCTGGTTTCTCCCCATCTTTGTGGTTTTATCTACCTTTGGTCTTTGATGAAGGTGTCCTACAGATGGGGTTTTGGTGTGGATGTCCTTTTTGTTGACGTTAATGCTATTCCTTTCTGTTTGTTAGTTTTCCTTCTAACAGTCAGGTCCCTCAGCTGCAGTTCTGTTGGATTTTGCTAGAGGTCCACTCTCGACCCTGTTTGTCTGGGTATCAGCAATGAAGGCTGCAGAACAGCAAATATTGCAGAATAGAACATGTTGCTGCCTGCTCCTTCCTCTGGATGCTTTGTCTCAGAGCGGCATCCAGCTGTATGAGGTATCAGTCTGCCCCTACTAGGAGGTGTCTCCTAGTTAGGCTACTCGGGGGTCAGGGACCCACTTGAGGAAGCAGGCTGTCTGTTCTCAGATCTCAAACTCTGTGCTGGGAGAACCACTACTCTCTTCAAAGCTGTCAGACACGTATGTTTAAGTCTGCAGAAGTTTCTGCTGCCTTTTGTTCAACTATGCCCTGCCCCTAGAGGTGGAATCTACAGAGGTAGGCAAACCTCCTTGAGCTGCGGTGGGCTCCACCCGCTTTGTTTACCTAGTCAAGCCTCACCAATGGCAGACGCCCCTCCCCCAGCCTCGCTGCCACCTCACAGTTCGATCTCGGACTGCTGTGCTAGCAGTGAGCAAGGCTCTGTGGGCATGGGACCCACCGAGCCAGGTGTGGGATATAATCGGGTGTGCCATTTGCTATGACTGTTAGAAAAGTGCAGTATTAGGGCAGGAGTGTCCCAATTTTCCAGGTACTGTCTGTCTCGGCTTCCCTTGGCTAGGAAAGGGAATTCCCTGACCCCTTGAACTTCCCGGGTGAGGTGATGACCTGCCCTGCTTCAGCTCACGCTCTGTGGGCTGCACAAACTGTCCAACAAGTCCCAGTGAGATGAATCTGGTACCTCAGTTGGAAATGCAGGAATCACCCGTCTTCTGCATCACTCAGGCTGGGAGCTATAAACTGGAGCTCTTCCTATTCAGCCATCTTGGAACCAGTCCCCATTACTTACTTTTAATAAGGCGTTTAAAACTAAAATTTTTCATTGAGCACTGCTTTCATAGCATACCACAATGTTTGGAATTTTTTTTTTTTTTTTTTTTATCTTTTAGGTCAAAATATATTCTAATGTTTTTTGTAATTTTTCATTGATTTATAGTTTATTTAGAAGAGTGTTGCTTAATTTCCAAATATTTATGAATTTTCCAGGTAACTTTTTTCTTTTTCTTTTAAAATAATTATAGACTGGGTGCTGTGGCTCATGCCTGTAATCCCAGCACTTTGGAGGCCAAGGTGGACAGATCGCTTGAGGCCAGGAGTTTGAGACCAGGCAGGGCAATATGGTGAAATATTGTTACTAAAAAAATAAAAATAAATTAGCCAGGTGTGGCGGCACGCACCTATAGTCCTGGCTACTCAGGACATTGAGATGAGAAGATCACTTGAGCCCAGGAGGCAGAGGTTGCAGTGAGCCGAGATCATGCAACTGCACTCCAGCCTGGGTGACAGAGCTAGACCCTGTCTCAAATAATAATAATAATAATAAAATCACAAGAAATTACAAACATAATACAGAGAATTTCCACATATCTTCACTCAGTTTCACCCAATGGTAAAAATCTTACATGACTATAATACAATATCAAAACGAGGAAATTGACATTGGTGCAATGCACAGACATATATTCGTATTTCATCAGTTTTACATGCATTCACTTATATGTAGGTGTATATATAGTTCTATGCAATTTTATCACAAGTGCAGACTAGTGTAATCACCACCACAATCAAGATGCAAAACTGTTCTATCACAGTAAAATTCCCTCATACTACCCCTCCATAGTCATACCCATTCCCTTCTTCTCACCTGTCCCACAGCCCTAGCAACCAATCTCTTCTCCATCTCTGTAATTTTATCATTTCAAGAGTGTTATATAGACCAGGCATGGTGGCTCATGCCTATAATCTCAGCACTTTGGGAGGTCAAGGTAGGAGGATCACCTGAAGCCAGGATTTTGACAGCAGGCTGGGCAACATACAGACCCTATCTCTATATTAAAAAATTAAACATAAATATTAAAAAATTTAAGAAGAATGTTATATAAATAGAATCACATCATATATAACCTTTGAGATGGACTTTGTTTCACTCTGTGTAATTATCTTGAGATTTATCCAAGTGGTTTTGTGTATCAGTAGTTTCTCTTTTATCATTGAGTAGTATTCCATGATATGGATGTACCATAATTTGTTTACTTATTCACCCACTGAAGACATTTGAATTGTTCCAGTTTTGGGCTACTACAAACAAACCTGCTATGAAAATTTATGTACACATTTTTGTGTGCATATAAATTTTCCTTTCTCTGAGATGAATGCCCAGGAATGCAATTACTAGATCATTTTGTAATGGAGATTTTTTTAAGACACTGATAAAGTATTTGCCAGCATAGCTGTACCATTTTGTATTTCCAATTGCAATGCATGAGAGATCTAGTTTCTCTGCGTCCCTACTAGCATTTTGTATTGTCATTATTTTTAATTTTAGATGTTTAAATAGGTATGTAGTGCCAGGTATCTTTTAATTATTGATTTCTAATTTATTACTATTTGGTCAGAAGATACACTCTATTAGATTTTAACTTTTTGTTTTTGTTGTTCAGACAGGGTCTCACTCTGTTGCCCAGGCTGAGTGCAGTGGTACAATTATGACCTCAGACTTCCAAGTAGCTGAGACTACAGGCATGTGCCACTGTGCCCAGATAATTTTGGTATTTTTTATAGAGATGGGATCTTGTTATATTCCTCAGGCTGGTCTCGAACTCCTGGACTCAAGCAGTCCTCCTGCTTCAGCCTCCCAAAGTGCTGGGATTACAGATGTGAGCTACCACGCCCAGCCAGATTTTAATTTTTAACAGTTATTAAAACGTCTTTCATTGCCCAGTATATAGTCCATCTTAATGAATGTTTTATGTGGGTTCAAATACAAACAAATGCATATTCTACATTTGTTCGGTATAATATTTTATAAAATCAATTGAGTGAAGTTGGTTGACAGTGTTGCTCAAATATAATGTATCTCTATTGGTTTTTTGTCTATTCATCCTATCAATTACTGAGACAAGAGTGTTAAAAATCATTCCAATTATGATTGTAGATTTGTCCATTTCTTTCTTTTCTTTTCTGTTTTCTTTTTCTTTTTCTTTTTTTTTTTTTTTTTTTTGAGATGGGATCTCACTCTGTCACCCAGCCTGGGGTACAGTGGCGCAATCATAGCTCACCATAACTTCAAACTCCTAGGCGTAAGCAATCTTCCCACCTCAGCCTCCCAGGTAGTTGGTACTACAGGCATGTACCACTATTCACAGCTAATTGGTTTTTTTTAATGTTTTGTAGAGACAGAGTCTCACTGTTTTGCACAGGCTGGTCTTGAACTCCTAGCCTCAAGTGGGATTCTCCCACCTCAGCCTCCGAAGGTACTGGGATTAGAGTGTGAGCCACCACACCCAGCCAATTTGTCCATTTCTGTCAAATTTTATTTTTGCATTTTGGAACTCTGTTTTTTTTTTTTTTTTTTTTTTTTTTTTGAGATGGAGTTTTGCTCTTGTTGCCCAGGCTGGAGTACAATGGCACAATCTTGGTTCATGGCAACCTCCACCTCCTGGGTTCAAGCAATTCTCCTGCCTCAGCCTCCTGAGTAGCTGGGATTACAGGCATGCGCCACCACACCTGGCTAATTTTGTATTTGTAGTAGAGACAGGTTTTCTCCATGTTGGTCAGGCCAGTCTCCAACTCCCGACCTCAGGTGACCCACCCACCTCAGCATCTCAAAGTGCTGGGATTACAGGTGTGAGCCACTGACCCAGCTGGAACTCCATTCTTAACTGCATACACACTTAGTATTGACAGATCCTCTTGATGAATTTTTCTTTTATCATTAATACTTTTCCTCTTTATCTCTAGTGATATAATTATTCTGAAGCCCATCTTAATATTAATATAACTATACTTGCTTTTTTATACTTAATGTCTGTGTGGCATATTTTTTTCTACCCTTGTGCTTTCAAACTATGTCTTTTTATATTGTAGTTATTTTCTTCTGTTTTTTTTTTTTTTTTTTTTTTTTTGAGACGGAGTCTCACTCTGTCGCCCAGGCTGGAGTGCAGTGGCCGAATCTCAGCTCACTGCAAGCTCCACCTCCCGGATTCCCGCCATTCTCCTGCCTCAGCCTCCCGAGTAGCTGGGACTACAGGCGCCCGCCACCTCGCCCGGCTAGTTTTTTGTATTTTTTTAGTAGAGACGGGGTTTCACCGTGTTAGCCAGGATGGTCTCGATCTCCTGACCTCGTGATCCGCCCGTCTTGGCCTCCCAAAGTGCTGGGATTACAGGCTTGAGCCACCGCGCCCGGCCTCTTCTGTTTTTTATAGACAGGTTCTTACTCTGTTGCCCAGGCTGGAGTGCAGTGGTGAGATCACAGCTCACAGTAACCTTGAACTCCTGTGCTCAAGTAATCCTCCTGCCTCAGCCTCACAAGTTGCTGGGACTTCAGGCATGTCTCACCACACCTTGCTAAGTTTTAAATTTTTGTAGAATGGGGTCTTCCTGTGTTGCCCAGGATGGTCCCCAACTCCTGGCCTCAAGCAGTTCTCCTGCCTTGGCCTCAAAGTGCTGGAATTACAGGCATGAGCCACTGTACCTAGCCTTAAACTATGTCCTTATAATTTTGTATTTGTCAAGAGCATATTGTTGGATCTTGCTTTTATATCAGTCTGATAATCTCTGCCATTTAAGTGTTAATATGTTTATATTTGATATAATTATTATCTGAGTTAATTCTCCCATATTGGTATGATTTTCTACTTATCCCTTTTATTCTTTGTTTCTGCTTCTACTTTCTTGCCTCATTTTTTGTATACTGCATTCTTTTTAATTAATTTTTCTTTGAAATGGAGTCGTGCTATGTTGCCCAGGCTGGTCTTGAACTTCTGGCCTCAAGTGATACTCCCATGTCAGCCTCCCAAAGTCTGGGATTGCAGGCATGAGCCACTGTGCCCAGCCCATATTGCATTTTTATTTTTATTTATGTATTTTTTTTGAGGTGGTGTCTCATTCTGTTGCCTAGGCTGGAGTGCAGTGGCACGGTCTCTGCTCAGTGCAACCTCTGCCTCCTGGTTTCAAGCAATTCACATGCCTCAGCCTCCCCAGTAGCTGGGATTACAGGTGTGTGCCACCATACCCAGCTAATTTTTCCTATCTGTTGTAGAGATGGAGTTTCACTGTGTTGGCCAGGCTGGTCTCAAACTCCTGGCCACAAGTGATCCACCCACCTCAGCCTCCCAAAGTGCCGGGATTACAGGCATGAGTCACAACACCTGGCCCCATATTGCATTTTTTAATCATTCCATTTTATCTCTTGTTTTTAGCTATATTTCTTGATAGTATATTTTTAGTGGCTGTTCTAAAGCAATGGTTCTTAAACTTTCCGTACATTAGGAACACCTAGTGCTTTTATTAAAACATAGATTTTTGGGTTATACTCCTAGAGCTCCTTATTTAGTAGGTCTGTGATATTGCTCAAAAATATGCATTTTTAGTAAGTTTTCAGATGATGCTGGTGATATATGTCTGGGAACTACATTTTGAGAACCACTGTTCTAGAAATTATTCTCTGCCTTTACCGTCAAATAGTATACTAAAAAAAAATTATTATGCAACTTCACAAATAGTGCAAGAACTTTACAACAGTATAATTCTATTTCTTCCCCTACCAACCTTTTGTGCTCTTATTATCTGACATTTTACTCTTTATTCCCAAATATGTAATAAACCTCACAATATATTGTTTTTTTGCTTTAAACAATCAGTTATCTTTTCAAATATTATATGCACACACACACATAAATAGAGAGATATATAAATATTTCTTTGTAAAAGATCTTTAACGTCGTTTTTTGTTTTGTTTGTTTGTTTGTTTGTTTGTTTTTTGAGACAGAGTTTAGCTCTTGTTGTCCAGGCTGGAGTGCAATGGCGTGATCTCAGCTCACCACAACCTCTGCCTCCCAGGTTCAAGCAGTTCTCCTGCCTCAACCTCCCGAGTAACTGGGATTACAGGCACGTGCCACCATGCCCGGCTAATTTTTATATTTTTAGTAGAGATGGGTTTTCTTCATGTTGGTCAGGCTGGTCTCGAAATCCCGACCTCAGGTGATCCATCTGCCTCAGCCTCCCAAAGTGCTGAGATTACAGGCACGAGCCACTGCACCTGGCCTTTTTTTTTTTTTTGAGATGGAATCTGTCTGTCACCCAGGCTGGCTGGAGTGCATGATCTCCGCTCACTGCAAACTCCACCTCCTGGGTTTAAGCCATTCTCATGCCTCAGCCTCCTGGGTAGCTGGGATTACAGGTGCACACCACCATGCCCAGCTGATTTTTATATTTTTAGTAGAGATGAGGTTTCAACATGTTGGCCAGGCTGGTCTCTAAGTCCTGACCTCAAGTGATTCACCTGCCTTGGCCTCCCAAAATACTGGGATTACAGGCATGAGCCACCATACCTGGCTCTATCCATTTTTTAAAACCCTTTCTAGGAGTCTTAAATTCTTCCTACAGATCTGGGTTTCCTGCTGCTATCTTTTCTGTTCAGTCTGAAAAACTTATGTCAGCTTTTCTTGTAGCATGGGTCCACTGGAGATGAATCTTCCCAATTCTTACCTGTCTGAAAATGACTTTATTTCACTTTTTTTTTTCTTTTTTTAAGACAGAGTCTCGCTTTGTTGCCCAGGCTGGAGTGCAGTGACATGGTCTCCCTCACTGCAACCTCCGCCTACCAGGTTCAAGCGATTCTCCTGCCTCAGCCTCCCGAATAGCTGGGATTACAGGTGCCTGCCACCAGACCCAGCTAATTTTTTGTATTTTTAGTAGAGATGGGGTTTCACCATGTTGGCCAGGCTGGTCTCAAACCCCTGATCTTGTGATCTGCCCGCCTCAGCCTCCCAAAATGCTGGGATTACAGGTGTGAGCCACCAGGCCTGGCCTTCGCCTTCATTTTTAAAGTATGTTTTCACTGTGTATAGAATTCTAGTTTGACAGTGTTTTTCTTTTAGCGCTTTAAAGATATTCTATTGTCTTCTGGCCTCCATTGATTCTAGTGAAAAGTCATCTGTTATTGCTATCATTATTCCCTTATATTTATGTCTTTTTCCTCCTTTGATTGCTTTTCAGATTTACCACTTACCACTGCTTTTCAGCAGTTTGGCTATGATTTGTTTAGGTGCTGCTTTTTCCATATTTATTCTCCTTGTGGGTATGTTAAGGTTCTTGGTTCTCCTCCCACCCCCAACCCTCCCCCGACACACAACATGGATGTAGAACTTCTTGATTCTATGAGTTGATATCTTTAATCAATTTTGGTAAGTCTTGACCAATAAAGCTTTAATGATTTCTTCTGCCATGCTGTCCCTGTTCTCTTATTTTTGGGATTCCATTTGCACATATGTTGGGTTGTTTGAAATTAACCCAAATACTGTCAGATGCTCAGTTTCCTCTGCTGTTGAGTCTGCTACTAAGCTGCTACTAATGAATTTATTTTTGATATTGTGTTTTTCATTTTTAGCATTTCCATATGGTTCTTTTTTTCTAGTTTCCACCACTTTTCTGAAATTCCCCATCTCTTCATGAATGTTGTCCTCTTTTCCATGAGGTCCTTTAACATTTTTATATTATAGATGTTTTTTATTTTAATATCTCAGTCTGATAATTTTAACTTTTAAGCTAGCTCTGGATCTGATTCTGTTGATTATTTTCTATCTTAACCATGAGACCTATTTTCTTGCTTTTTCACAGACTTTGAAATTTTTTATTGCACACTGAATACTTTGAAAGAAAAATGGAATGAATACAAAATAAATAATATTTACCTTCAAAAAAAGAAAAGAGCAAGCCCCTTCTGCAAGGAGCTGAGTCTATCTGATCTGTAATTGATCTGGGTCTGGGCATTGTTGTAGCTTTAGTTTAATTCAGTTCACAACGGTTCTCAATGTTTTGAGGGTGGGATTAGGACTTTGTCTTCAGCAGAACTGGGTATTTGAGCACTGGTGAGATTCTTGAGATCGGCCTGTATTTCAAAAGTGAGCTGACAGACTTCAGAACTGTGGGGGATCGCAGCCTGCTTTACAGCCCAGCTGATAGCTTTTTATTTCTCGTTGCCCTTTGCTTCCCTGCATTCTGTACTTCTGGAGAACTCTTTCAGCCCTTTGGCTCCTCACTGGCCCTAGCAACTTCTTCGACTCTATGAAAGCCCAAAATGCCTCAAGGAGTTTCCCCCTAGCCATTGTTTCCTGCCCCCAGCTTTGGTGAACTATTCCCAGCATGATGCGAAGACTCCCGAGAAAGAGGAGGCAGGCAGGTGCAGACTCCCCCTGTGACTGGGGCTCCTCCGCCCACAGGCAGCCATTCCAAGCTTGTTAAAATTGCAGCTGAGTTCTCATCCCTGCTGTTCACAGACTCGTCTTCCTTCTGCCATTCCCCCAGAGGTGACAATGACCATGAGTCTCTCCTCTCATATGTAGAGCTTGTCACTTTCTTGAGTTTGGTTCATTTAGGCTTCTTTGCGCTCTCAGTTCTCTGATGGGTTTTAAAAATCAATGATTGTTTTGAGCTTACCTGTCTTGTTTTGGTTATTAGGGTGGGAATAGTCTCATGTGACCCTGTACATCTGGTAGAAATCCGCTAGATAACTGCCTCTTACTAGCAATGAAAAGTATGTAGGAATCAGAAGAAAGCAATCAATCACATAGGAATTGAAAATTTTAAAGCTGAAGCCAGTGCAGAGATTAAAAAAAAAAATAGACGATGGTAAAGGTTTGCATCGTAGTCTATCAAACAAGTGCTGAGGTGCTAATCACACACACACACACACACACACACACACACATACACACACACTCGCCCAAAGACTAAGGCAAAGAAGAGATGATCTGTGCACCTTGCAAGTGACATTTATTTTCTGAGATTGGATAGAATATGTAGCGCACTAAAGTGTGTTGTGTTTTATTTTGGGTGATTGCCCACTCTCTATTCTGTCTCTTAGGGTAGTGAGTCTCACATTTTACTCTGCATCTGAATCACCTGGGCATCTTGTTAAAATTCACATTCTTAGTAGGCCTGGGGTTGGGCTCGAGATTCTACATACATTTCTAACAATTAGATACTGCTAATGGTATGTGACCAGCAAGGTCCTAGAGTATGTATACCTTTATTTTTAGGTGGGTCATAGCAATGGAACTTAAAATCATTTGTGCTAAGGTGAGTTTACAGTATAAAGGAAACAAAATATTTAAACTGAATAAATAAAATCAACAATCTAAAACTCCCAAGAAATAGCTAGAATGTGACTTAGAGTCATGCAAGGTGCAGAGAAAAGTGACATTTCAGTGTTGAGGAAATCTAGTGAGAGACAGACCTGTAATTCATCAAACTGGCTTCTCTGGGGGTGGTTTAAGTTTTTCTTGAAGTGGGTAGCTGCCATTCTGGGAGCTGGGGCTGGAACTGGCATTCATTGCCATTCAGAACCAGGCCTTTGACAGCTCTGCTCTCTCACATCTGCCTGAGAGCATCAAGCACCAGTTCAGCAGGGAAAGAAGGATGGGGAAAGGCTGTGGGGAGAGAGGTTGGGTAACATTAGGGAGATGCCAAGAATCTGGCTATTCAAGACAGCATTCACAGCACCAACAATTGCAGAAAACATTCACTGAGTTATAAATTAGCACTTGAATCCCACTATCCTCTTTTTCAACTGCCAGATTTGTTTGTTTTTCACCAGAAGAGACTTAGTGATTGGAATTTTGTAATTGCGATATTAGCTATTGGTCCCACATTCATCACAGGGCTAATTAATGTACCCGTAGAAGAGAAAATAAATTCCCCATCATTTTCTGGGTTTAGCAAGGCAGTATGAATTTTAAACCGATGTGACTAGGGCATAGGCCACCTTGTTAGGAAGAAAGCAAGGGAAATGATTATAAATCCACTAAAGGTAAAGACTTAATTTAACAAAACTTTACCACTCAAAGAAACAGAGAGAAGTAGTCTAAAGTTTTGGTGACATTTAATGAAAGAAAATTTAAAAGATTTAATTCATTTATTTAATCAGAAACATTTACTGAGGGGTTTCTGTCTACCAAACACATGCTGTATGAAAAAAAAATTCATGATTGTGCTCTCATGGAGCTCACAATGTTATTACTTTGAAGCATGTGAGGTACTTGGACTAGGCTAACAGATCATTGTGTGCTATTCCCATAGGGCGACTGTTTAATGACTAGACAGGAATTCTTCAAAATTATCATGTTCTCTGCATACAAACAAGGACATTTTAACTGGAAAATAATGTGTTCTTTTAAGTACTTAGACCAAGTTTATTCAGTTATTATTGGCATTGTTAGTTTTCTTTTTTTTTCTCTCTCTCTCTTTCTCTTTTCTTTTCTTTTGTTTTTGAGACAGCGTCTCACTCTGTTGCCCAGGCTGGAGTGCAGTGGTGTGATCACAGCTCACTGCAACCTCTGCCTCCTGGGTTTAAGTGATTCTTGTGCCTCAGCCTCCAGGAGTAGCTCAGATTACAGGTGCGTGCCACCACGCCCAGCTAATTTTTGTATTTTTAGTAGAGACAGGGTTTCACCATGTCAGCCATGCTGGTCACAAACTCCTGACCTCAAGTGATCAGGCCACCTCAGCCTCCCAAAGTGCTGGGGTTACAGGCGTGAACCACTGCACCCAGCCACTATTAGTTTTCTTAAGCAGTGCCCCTTTCCTACTTAAAGCCTTAGTTTGCTCAGCTGTAAAATGGGGCAACAATGGTATCTACCTCCTAGCATCATTGTGATTATCAGATTAAGTTATTTGATTAAAATACTTATCACAGTGCCTAGCATATGGTGATGACTTAATTAAGGTTTGTTGATAATATTTGTTTTTATTGGTAGAATGCCAGTAATTGCTTAGCATACCTGAGTATATAGTCACATAGATATAATTTGGCTATTAGTAGCACAACCAGAATTTTCTCTGTAGAACATGCTGAAGGTAAACTAAGGTTCTAAGACTGAATGGTTCTTGTTGATTGTTCTTTGGCACCAGCAGCAAAGAAACGATTTAGGAGTCCTGAACTTTTTATCCAGAAAAAGGCAAAATTGACCTTCCCCAACATGAAGTTGCTCAGAATAACCTAATATCATTTTTTTTAAACAAAGAAAATTTAAATTTTAGCTTACCATAAAAAGGAATGAATGGATGGCATTCACAGCAATGTGGATGGGATTGGAGACTATTATTCTAAATGAAGTGACTCAGGGATGGAAAACCAAACATTGTCTGTTCTCACTCATAAGTGGGAGATAAGCTATGAGGATGCGAAGGCATAAGAATGACACAATGGACTTTGAGGACCCTGGGGGAAAAGGTGGGAAGAGGGTGAGGGATAAAAGACTACAGATTGGGTTCAGTGTATACTGCTTGGGAGATGGGTGCACCAAAATCTCACAGATCACCACCAAAGAACTTACTCATATAACCAAATACCATTTGTTCCCCAAAAACCTATGAAAATAAAAAAATTTAAAACAAACAAACAAAAAAGCAAGCTATGCCCTGAACACTTTGGGCACATGTCCTCTGGAGATGTTCAGAACTTTGTAGATTTGTCTACATGGTGTTAAAACTTTTGAACAATTCAAACAACTGGCCAGTATTTTTTTTTTTTTAAGCTATTTGATAGATAAGCCTGGTTGGTTAAGACTTATGAACTCATGGCCAGCTGTGCACATGAACTTTGCCTGGATGTATCTTTCAGTACAGTTTAGCAATAATAAGGATTTGTGATAAGAGTACCAAAGAAAAATAGATAAGTTGTATTTAATAAAGCTCCATGTCATTTAATAAAGCTCCATGTCATAATGGCTTCACAAATATAGTGTGAACTCCTGGCGAATGGATACTTAAAAAAATTATCCAGAACCACTCAGATTACAAAATGTAACTCTTGATTACTACAGGAGATTGTATATTCATTCGTTCATTCAACAAAGACTTAAGTGCTATATTGGTTAGCTCCAGGTGCCATAGCAAAATGCCAGACAGCATGGCTTAAACAAAAGGAATTTATTTTCTCACTGGAGGCTGGAAGTTGAGATCAGGGCACCAGCATGGTCGGGTTCTGGTGTGGGCTGTCTTCCTGGCTTGCAGTCAACTGCCTTCTCCTTGTGTCCTCACTAGCAGAGGAGCACTCTGGTGTCTCTTCTTATAAAGACACTAATGCCATTATGAGGGGCCCTCCCTCACGACTTCCCCTAAACCTAGTTACCTCCCAAACATCCCATCTCCAAACACCATCACATCAGGAGTTAGGCCTTCAACATTAGAATTTGTGGGAGGACACAATTTAATCCACAGCAAATGCCTTCCTGTGCTTGGCATTGTGTACTGGAGAAATAAATCCAGTCACTGTGCTTCTAGAGGGGAGAAACAGACAACACACCAATAAACAAATAAATAAAATCAATTAATTTCTGAACATGATGGCTGTCATGAGGGAAATAAACGAGGTAGTGAGATAGAAAATAATGGGGCGGGATGTGAGGAGGCCACAAGATCCTTCTGATGATGAAACATTTAGGCTGAGACCCAAGGAATGATAAGGAGCGAGCCAGAAAAGCCAGGACAGGGGCATTCCGGGAGGAAGGACAGCAAGGACAAAGGTGCTGAGGTGGGAGGGGGCTCGGCATGTTCTCAGACCAGATACAAGACCAGTGTGATTTGAGGGTCATGACTGTAAGGCGAGTGACACAGACAAGATTTTAGTGGTAGCTAAGGGCTGGATTATCTGCAGTTTTGTTAATAGTCAGTAATACCTGGGTGTTTTTTGGTACATTGGCACTTGTTATAAGTTAAACTCAATTGCCTTCAATACTCTACAATGTGTGTTGATCATCTCACTTCCTCAATGCACGGTACCTACAGAAATATCCTCTGAAACCAAGACACCTAACCACTTTTGGTCATTCAGGAAGACTCAGGAGACGGCAGATACCATCCCCAGCATGGAAGAAGTTAAGCCAAGTTGATTCATTACCTGGAGCAGGTTTTCATTATTATATTAATAATGAATTCTTAGGCCATCTGACACCACACTGAAATCAGCTGGGGATGACCAGCCATACACAATAGTGTGACCAATTAAAAACACCCTTTTGGACTGGAGACTTGACCCTCAAGAGAGAGGATGCAGTGTGACTCACTAGAACTGAGGCAGTAAATTAGCCCACTTGGTGCTGAAAACCATGCTGTTTAAGCCAACCCAAACCCAACAGGCGTTTTCCCCCTCCTCATCCAGTACAAAAGAGCTTTTGTCCTGGCAGAAGAACTCGAGGAGGCCTTTGTATACAGACCTGATGTTATGCCAACAACATCTTGGAAAGGTACAAAATATTTGCTTCGTGGAGCTTTTGGTACATTTAATAGTTTCCCCCAATATCACTGAGTGTTTAGGAGTAGAATACAAGGTTCTCCTCACCCAGAAAAGATCTCTAAGTCCTCTCCTCTGCTTTCGTGTGTTACAGTGAAAGGGTTCCAAAAAAGCATGCAAAGATAAACACAGGAACAGCGTGGAAAATTGGCAGCCTTTGATCTCTAGTGTCTGCAGTTTGGAGGGTAAGGTTTACCCTCCAACCTATATTCATCTGTGAGGATGCATGGTTCCTTATAGATTCAACCACTTGATTATAGAAATTATTAAATGTATTACAAGCATCTTATGTGCTGGTTGAAATGTTTTGTCATCAAGGGAAAAATAAGTATTGTTACTTAAAATGGTCTGGTCTAATGATATGCAAATACCGAAAAGAGATGGAATACTGAAAACATTTAAGAGGAAAGATAAATTGATAATCTAATGGGATAGTGCAGGCATAGTCTCCATTTACACCAGCAAGTCAGATGAGGTCCTGAGAAACACACAAAGATGTTTTTTCAGCTTTTTGGATCTAGAGTATTACATTTCTGATGCCAGTTCTCAGGATACCAAATGATTGCCCAGGAAGTTTATAGATATTTGGCAAATACGGTAGCCATTTTAATTCTGGAAATATGCCCTTTACGCTTTTTAATTATTTAACTGGACTACGATATACAAAAATGGTATTTTAATATCAGTTGCTTATAATAATTTAATTAGATTAATGACCAAACAAATGAAGCTTTGTTCATTATCTAATATTTCAGCATGCCATCTGAATGGGCATGGTTGTCATGCCAACGTAGTATTTAAAAACCATATATTCTACTACATTTATTTAGATTGAGTTTACCCTGAAATATTTTCACTAAGAGGAAGTGGAGTGGTTGGGCGCAGTGGCTCACGCCTATAATCCCGCACTTTGGGAGGCTGAGGCAGGCGGATCACCTGAGGTCAGGCGTTCGAGACCATCCTGGCCAACATTAGTAGAGATCATCTACTACAAACACAAAAGTTAGCTGGGTGTGGTGGTGGGCACCTGTAATCCCAGCTACTGGGGAGATTAAGGCAGGACAATCATTTGAACCCGGGAGGCGGAGCTTGCAGTGAGCCAAGATTGTGCCACTGCTCTCCAGCCTGGGCGACAAAGCAAGACCCCATCTCAAAAGAAAAAAAGAAAGGAGTGGAGTCCCTAAGAGTTAAAAAGACACTGAACTCATGAGGATATTAAGTGCCTCTAAGTATCTATCACTAGTATAGGCGTGTCCAAGGAAGAGAATACAGTCATGGGTTCCTGGTTTCTCTTTCTGGTTGGGCCAGTAAAAAGCCCCTTCCTCATCCCTCTTTTCACTAGAGACAGAAACTAAAAACCAATGGCTTCAGACTGCCAAAACCTAAAACAAACAAAACAGAACAATAACAACAACAAAATAAGGCAGGCTGGGCAAGCTTGCAACCCTTCAAGATGATTGTTTTCATGGATTTAAAGAAACGGGATAGCACTTTGGGAGGCCGAAGCAGGCAGATCACGTGAGGTCAGGGGTTCGAGACCAGCCTGGCAAACATGGTGAAATCCCGTCTCCACTAAAAATACAAAAATTAGCCGGGCGTGGTGGCACACACCTGTAATCTCAGCTACTCAGGAGACTGAGGCAGGAGAATTGCTTGAGCCCAGGAGGTGGAGGTTGCAGTGAGCCGAGATTGTGCCACTGCACTCCAGCCTGGGCAATAGAGTGAGACTCCATCTCAAAAAAAACAAAAACAAAAACAAAAACAAAAAACAGAAGAAATAAAATGGGTGAGGGAAAGAAAGAGAGTTTGCAGAGTGTACACACTTTCTTGAACAAACAGTTTTTTCTCGGGCTTCTTGCCCCACCCAGCTTTAGTCATTAGCTCTAAGATCAAACAGAACTTTACGCTGGGAGGGACATTAATGAGGAGACTGTACAAATGGAAAAACCCAAAGATCTAAGCAGAACATCCGCCTCAGAGGAGAGACTGCAAGGGAGGTCAGTTATTGCCATAGTGCAAAGGAACACAATTTAAAAAGAGAGAGATTCATATTTGTTTATTCTGTGATGCTTTTCCTGGCTCCTCTTCCATTTATTTATTCATTATTCATTCACTCATTCATTCAACTTACTGAGTGCTGGACATTGTCCTAGTCATTAGGGAATTCTTTATTGACTTTCTCTTAATCTCTATTGTTTTCAAGAATGAAGGGGGCCAGGTTCAGTGGCTCACACCTGTAATCCCAGCACTTTGGGAGGCTAAAGCAGGCAGATCACTTGAGGCCAGGAGTTGAAGACCAGCCTGACCAACATGGTGAAACCCTGTCTCTACTAAAAATACAAAAATTAGCCAAACATGGTGGTACCTGCCTATAATCTCAGCTACTGGGGAGGCTGAAGCACGAGAATTGCTTCAACCCAGGAGGCGGAGGCTGTAGTGAGCCAAGATTGCACCACTGCCCTCCAGCCTGGGTGATGGAGCAAGACTCCATCTCAAAAAAAAAAAAAAAAAAAAAAAAGGGAGAAGAAGGAAAGGAAATTGAGCAACTGGCAACTTCTTCTGGTATGTGGAACAGACTCATTCCGTTTGGATTTCCTTTTCCTGAACCAGTCTGAAGGGGCAGCCTGACCCTGCTCCAAGCACCAACTGGGTTCCCGTGCCCTTGGCCAGAACTCCATAGAAGGCTCTGCCTTGGGGCCAGGGCCAGGAAAGGCCTCCACAACTCACAACTCTGAAGTTGAGGCAGAATCATGACAAAATAGGGAAAAAGAAGATTCAGAAATTTTTGTTGACATCTTCAAAATGATTACCCCTTCCTTGTTTGTAGAGTACTGATAACAAAAAAACAAACAGAAACAAAATGATTACCCCTGGTCTGGGCCTGGGATGAGGCAAGGTGACCAGGGTGCAAAATGTAAGGAGACCAGTCTCAGGGTTGCGCTAGTGTTTTCGTGCAAGTAGGTACTTCCTTAAATTTTGCGCCCTAGCTGCCTCCTTTACCTTATTCTAGTCTTGATCCTGCAATTAATTATTTTCTTTACTCCCTCCACTTCTACCCTGAAGTGTCCACTGTCAGATACACTTGGAAAATATTGCTTACCATGTACAGTATATTCTTCAAACTACCTACAGCTTCTGGTTTATACACAGTGCACGCCAGTCTATTAAAGGCTCTGAGATCTCCTGCAGTAAGGAAATCCTATCTAACCCTGCATTTCCCAAATGTACTGGACTCTGGAATTCTTTCTTCTTTTTAAAGAAATACTTATTAACATCTCATGGGACATCCAGGGCTGCTAGTTAAGAAATACTTTGAATGGTTGTGTATGGAATGTACTCGTTATTTTGAAAAGTTTTCCTTGCTCAATAATAGCTATTTTCTATTCTGGATGTAGATTTCTTTGCAAGTTTCATTAAGCTCTTCAGCATCTGAGAAAGGATTAGAATGTTTAGTCACACTCTCCAAATTCCAGTTTATCAGTTCATTGATTCATCAACATTGATTAAGCACTTACTATGTGCTGAGAATACAAAGGTGAGTGAAATGGAGTTCCTTACCCCTAAGGGGCTAAGGAGGAGCAGAGACTTGCACAACTTAAGTCCAAATGCAATTTGATAATTGCTGTAAAAGCACAACACAAACAGAGAAAGCAGCTAAAAAAAAAATCCTTTGATTTTTTCTTTCTTTTCTTTCTTTTTCTTTCTTTTTTTTTTTTTTTTTTTTTTTTTTTTTTTTTGAGTCAGTCTGGCTATGTAGCCTAGGCTGGAGTGTGGTGTTGCGATCTTGACTCACTATAACCTCTGCCCGTGGGCTCAAGCAATTCTCCCCACCTCAGCCTCCTGAGTAGCTGGGACTACAGGTATGTGTCACCACACCCAGTTATTTTTTTATTTTTTGTAGAAACAGGGTCTCACTGTGTTGCCCAGGCTGGTCTCGAACTCCTGAGCTCAAGCAATCTGCCCACCTTGGCCTCACAGAGAAATGGGATTGTAGGCATGACCCTTCACCCCTGGCCTGTCCTTTGATTGTTGTACCTCCAAACCAAATTAACTGCTTCTTAGGGAAAAGAGCTATTTGTGATATTTTTCAGTCTTTCCTATCACACCTAGTAGGGACTATGCACATAATAGATGCTCAATAACTATTCATCACATAAATATTTGAAGAAGAAAGCTGGCAACTTAACTGATGTACATTTGGTTATAATATCTATTAAGGATCATTCACAAAAACACTTTAAAAAAACATGAACAGAAGGTTGTACTAACCCCTCTAAGTTTCAGTTTCTCCATCTGTAAAACAACAACAACAAAAATAGTCCTAATTTCATGGGGTTCTGAGAGGATTAAATGAGAATGTATGTAAAGCAGCTATTATGTTCCCTGGCATGTTAATGGGTGGCCAATAAACAACAGTAATTATGACTACAATGGACTGTGCTTTTTATCCACAATGGCACACTCTGATTTGATGAAAAGGTCACTTGGAGTTTTATTTGGCTCCATGAAACACTCTCTCGCTTGACAAGAATGTAGTGAACACATGCTGGCCAAGCACCCTAGTTAAGACTACACACCACACACACACACACACAGCACATCACAGCACACACACACACACACACACACACACACACTCTCCTCCAACCCTCCCTTTCTTTCCATAAAAGGCATCAGCAGGAGGCCAGGCTCAGTGGCTCATGCCTGTAACCCAGCACTTTGGAAGGCCAAGGCAGGAGAATCACTTGAGCCCAGGAGTTTGAGACCAGCCTGGGCAATACAGGGAGACCTCATCTCTACCAAAACAAAAAACAAAAAACAAAAAAGTAGTGGGCATGGTGGTGCACCCCTGTGGTCCCAACTATTCAGGAGGTTGAGGTGGGAGAATTGCTTGAGCCCAGGATGCGGAAGTTGCAGTGAGCCACGGTGGGCGCCACTGTACTCTAGTCTGGGTGACAGAGTGAGACCCTATCTCAAAAAAAAAGAAAAAAAAAAAGGCATCAGTAGGAACTCCCCAAATGGTCTGATTTTCCCAGCTCTCCAGCGCGAACTTGCGGAAACACAAGGTGACTCTTTCCTTGGAAGGCACTGTTTTGAGATCCGAGCAGGCTTGATAATGAGGAGGGAGAACCCATGAGTGCCCATCAGCAAGACCCAGCGTCACCTTAGGACTGGTCAGCTTTCACGCCTCCACGAAGCTGGGAAGGGTTCTCTTGGTGCCCGGTACTGATTCCTGCTTCATAGTGTAATTAGCTCAGTTGCCTTATCCTTTTTCCTAATCTAAATGCTCCCTGAGAGATGGCTTTGAGCCACATTTACCTTGATACCCCTCCCTGCCCCTGCAGTGTTTTCCAAACCCAAACAAGCCTTCAAATTACCTGGGTGGCTTGTTAAACATACAGATTCTCTTGTCAAAACTTCTGGGAATTGGACCCAGAAAGCTGTGTTTAGAAGGCTTCTGGGGGATTTTAGGCAACCAGTGTGATGTTTGGGAAGCACCGGGCCACAGCACTTTGCTCAAGGTTTTGCTCACAGTTGGCCTACCATGTCTATGGAAAGAATGACCAATGAGAGGGTAGGACCTTGAGCAAACAAGGAGACATTTGGTGGAGGGGCACATACACTTGCATATGTGCCATGTGGTTTACACAATAGAATTCGGTCTGTGACATAAGATGTTGCCTGTAATTTAGAAACAGAGGCCCCAGGAGCCAGAAGATCACCTTGAGGAACCCTGAAGCAAAGCCAACTGCTTCTCATTCTGCCTGCAGCTCACCCTGTGGAAGGGCACAGCTGTTAATCATAATAATCTGGATTCTTGGTGGAGCTCCAGATTGACATCACACTATCCAAAGGATCCCAGGGGAAAGTAACAGCATTCAGAAATAAATGAAAGTCTCCTGGCACCCATAAATAAGATACCAGGATAGGAGCCTGATTGGCCCAGCTAAGGTCCCACACCCTTCCCTGAGCTAATCACTGTGACTGGGGTACATTGTTGGCCAGGCCTGGATTACTTGCCCATCCTTTGGCCCGGGGACAGGGTCACATGATTGGCAACCACAAGAGAAGCACATGACTGAGGAGAGGCAGTTCCCTGAAGGTATGGTTGCTACTGCCAGAGGAAAGTATCTACTCCAAACTATGACCTTGACTTGCCCAAACAACTGAAGACACCAGCTAGCCCCAAAGGGAAATGTCCTATCGCCTAGGCAAAGCTTCTTAAGGCTCCGCATTGAAGGAGCCTTCTTGAAGTAACTTCGAAGAGAGTGAGTTTTTATTTCCTGAAGGTAAAATCTCAAAGCAGACATATTCAGACCTAACTTTTTTTTTTTGAAGTCTCTTGTTTCTAATTAAAAATAATGCTCTGGCCGGACGCAGCAGCTCAAAGTTCTGTAATCCCAGAACTTTAGGAGGCCAAGGCTGGAGGTCCGCTTGAGTCCGGGAGTTCAAGACCAGCCTAGGCAACATAGGGAGAGCCTGTCTCTATAAATTTTTTTTAAAAAAATTAGCCAAGTATGGTGATGCACACTTGTGGTCCCAAGCTACTCGGGAGGCTGAAGTGGGATGACTGCCTGGGCACCACTGCACTCCAGCCTGGGAAACAAAGACCCTATCTAAAAAAAAAAAAAGAAAAAAAAATCCCAAATTTTTATCACGAAAAATTTCAAACCTACAGAAAAGTTGAAAACACAGTACCAACACTACTAACATTATCCTTAAGTTTCAACAATTGTTAACATTTTACTACATTCACTTTATTTCTTTCTCTCTTCACACACATATATAAAGAGAAAGAGACACAAACAAAAACACATGTATATTTACTTTTTTTTTTCTAAATCAGTTAAGAGTTAGTTGTAGGTATAATGACCCTTCACCCCTCAATACTCCAGCATATATTTTCTAAGAACAAGGACATTCTCCTACATGACTACAATGTAATTATTGAACTCAAGATGTTTA
Organism: Macaca nemestrina; assembly: GCF_043159975.1. Classification (NCBI taxonomy): domain Eukaryota; kingdom Metazoa; phylum Chordata; class Mammalia; order Primates; family Cercopithecidae; genus Macaca; species Macaca nemestrina. The sequence continues at coordinate 143,712,327 of NC_092126.1, read as the reverse complement.
ACATTGATGCAATGTTATTATCTAACATATAGGAACATTATGGAACATAATTTATATTCAGATTTGTCCCAAATGTCTCAATAATGCGCTTTTTTTTTTTTTTATTTTCTTGATAGGGTCTCACTCTGTCACCCAGGCTGGAGTGCAGTGATGTGATCTTGGCTCACTGCAGCCTCGACCTCCCAGGCTCAAGCAATGCTCCTGTCTCAGCCTTCCTAGTAACTGGGACCACAGGCGGGTGCCACCACGCCCAGCTAATTTTTGGTATTTTTTGTAGAGACAGGGTTTCGCAATGTTGCCCATACGCTGGTCTCAAATTCCTGACCTCAAGCGATCCACCCGCCTCAACCTCCCAACATGCTAGGATTACAGGCATGAGCCACCACGCCTAGCCTCAGCAATGTCCTTTAAAGTGTTGTGTTTTATTTCCCTCCTACTCTGGTATCCAATCAAGGATGCCTCATTGCATTTAGTTGTCTTATTTCTTCAGTCTCCTTACTTTGTCTTTCCCATCATTGATATATTTGGAGCCCAAGTTCCAGTTGTTTTGCCAAACATCCCTTAATTTGGAACTCGATGCATTTTTCCTTATGGTTAGAATCAACATTTTTGTCTGGAATACTATATACTTCTCAGTGCATCCCCTCAGGGGCACACGATATGACTTACTTGGTAATGTTAACTTTGATCACTTGGTTATAATCATGCCTGCCAAATCCACCATTATAACACTATTTTCCCTGTATAATAAGTAATTCACATGAGATCATGTGAATATCCTGTTTTCCAACAACCTTCCACCCAATGGTGAGTTTTTTCTGAATCAGTTATTAGTATGGCAGTTGTGAAATGGTGGTTTCTATCCTTTCTTCTACATTTATTAGTTAGCAGTATTCTCTTAAAAATATCCCTCCACCTAACATTAGTTTTCACATTTTTAATAACAATTAGTAATAATAATTCAATGAATAAAAATCTATTACTGTCTTTATTCATTTTGATGTTTCGTATTATCTGAGATGTAGCCAGAGTACCTTCAGGCTGGCACTCCTGTCCTTTTAAGATAGCCACATCAGCTTTTGAAAGTGTCTTTACTGTCTGTGGGAACATGTTCCAAACTCACACTTGTACTTTCTTCTCCCTAACTCTGGAAACAGTCATTTCTCCAAAGAGCACTGATTCTTTATCATAGAAAATGGTATTTAGAAACCAAGGTATAGGTGGAAGGTGTGCTTATTACTGTTGGAATGACACTACTCCCAAGCTCTATAAGTAAACAGAGCCAGGGAATACTTGTCTGTATATATGCATGCACATACTGAGATATATCCACACATATCTACAACTACTTCTATATGTATCTATACATATTAAAAACAGTGAGTTCATACTGGTAGCTCCAATTCCAATCCAACACTATAGAATTCATTCTATTTTTCTCACTTTCCATATTTGCAACTCAATAATGAGAAACCATTAGTAGAGAAAAAGTAATTCTGTAAACACTATATCCATAGAAGGTCGGTAATAAAAAGAAGGGAAATAATGTTCAACACACAACATGGATGAATTCTGAAAAATTATGTTGAGCAAAAACACTAGACACGTGAAATAATCAGTTACACATTACTGCATATTCCATTTATATTCCATTGATACAAGCAAAAGTAATTGATGAGAATACAAACTAGAAAGTGGTTGCTCTGGAGTGGGTGGGAGGATTGACTGGAAGGGAGTCAGGGGATTTTCTAGGGCAATGGCAGTGTTCTAGAGATTGTGCTCAGTGGTGGCTACACAGATATATTCAACTGTCAACATTCATGGAACTGAACACTTGAGAGCTGTACATCTTGTTGTACATAAATTATGCCTTAATGAAAAAGAAAGACATGAAAATCTATAAATTGCTCTTAAATGGAACGTTATTAAGCTTAATTTGTAATAAGAGAATGCAAATTAAAACACTGAGACACCACTTTCACCTATATCAACAGCAAAAAATCAAAAGGTTGACAATATGCATTGTTGGTGAGACTGGGGGGGAATCAAGCATTCTCACCTGCTGGCGGGAATGCAAAAGAGAACAGTCCCAGTGAAGGGGAATTTGGCAATACCTAAAAATAGCCATATTGACCCTTTGCCCCATCAATCTCCCTTTGGGGAATTTATCCTAAATATGTATCTAAAGCTAACTTTCCCATATACTCAGATCTATTTCTTCACTTCACTTTTCATTCTTTCTACTATTTATTCTCCAGTACCACATAATTTTAATTCTAGAGGTCTTATAGTATGTGTTCATGTCTATTAGGGTTACTTCTACCTCTTTGTCTTTTTTTGTTTTTTCTAGCAATTCTTGTGTGCTTTATTTTAAATAAATAAGTATATATATGTACACATGCAGATAGGTATTATATATATATTTGTATATATGTGTGTGTATGTATATACCCATACAAATAGATATAGATATTAAATAGGTACATATTTGTATAGGTGTATATACATACACACACCCCTATACAAATAGGTATATATACACACATACATATATATGCATATTTGTATACATATACACACACAAATATGTGTGTATGTATATGTGTGTGAATATGTTTATATATGTATTTGAAGTTTTAAAACAAAAACATTGGTATTTTTATTGGAAATGCATTACATTTATAATTTAAGGATAAGTAACATTTTTATGATAGTCATGTTTTCCGAAAACAAAGAATGTCTTTCCATCAAGTGTATACTTATATCTTTTAAGAATGTTTTACAGATTTCTTCATATAGCTTTTGCACATTTCTTATTAATACTTAAGTTTTTATCTTTACTCTTGTTGCTATTGTAAATGGGGTTTTTGCTTTCATTATTCCTTCTAACTAGTTGGTCATTGTTTGTGTATATGAAGCTATTGATTTCTGAAGGTTAATTTTATACCCTGTTATATTATTGAATTACTTTATTGTTTGAGTTAGTTTTATTTAACCTCTTGGGTTTTACAGGCATACTACCATATCATCTGCAAATATATATAGTTTTACCTCTGCTCTTTCAATTCTTATGCTTCAAATTGCTTCCTTCTGCCTAATTGCATTGGCTGATACCTTCTATACTGTGTTAAATAGTAGTAGATATAGTTGGCATCCTTGCCATATATCTGACTTTAGTGAGAATGTCACCAATTTTTTTCCAATTAAATAAAAGTTGGCTTTTGACTTAAGTATTTTTATTATGTTAACCATGTATCCATCTTCCTATTTTATTGAGAATTTTTTATTTGAAATGAGTGTTGAAGTTTATCAAAATCCTTTTCAACATTTATAGAAATTATTATATAACTGTTCTTACGTTAATATGATGAATTATTTTAATGAATTTGCTAATATCAAACCATTCTTGCATTCCTGACATAAACTGTAGTTGATCATGATGTATTTCTAAATGAGGTATTAGATTCTGTTTGTGAATGTTTCATTGGTTTTTTAACATCAATATTCGTAAGTCAGAGGCCAGGCACAGTGGCTCACGCCTGTAATCCCAGCACTTTGGGAGGCCAAGGTGGGCGGATCACAAAGTCAGGAGATCGAGACCATCCTGGCTAACACGGTGAAACCCCATCTCTACTAAAAATACAAAAAATTAGCTGGGCATGGTGGCGGCTGCCTGTAGTCCCAGCTACTCGGGAGGCTGAGGCAGGAGAATGGCATGAACCTGGGAGGCGGAGCATGCAGTGAGCTGAGATTGCACCACTGCACTCCAGCCTGGGCAACAGAGCAAGACTCCGTCTCAAAAAAAAAAAAAATTCATGGTTAGAATGATTTATATTTGTGTGTTCATGCACTGTATTTATTAGGTTTGAGTATAAACGTTAATCTTGCTTTATAAAAAATTTAGGAGCCTTTTTCTATTTTTTATGCTCCAGAATAATTCATGTAGCATTGGTATTATTTCAGTTTTGAAGGTTTTCTGGAATTCTCTTGTGAAACCATCTGATTGTGATGGCTTTTTATGGGGTAGTTCTTTGAAATGTTCTTTAACAATTCTTTGGAAATTTGTCTGCTTAAGCAATTTCTCTCTCCTGAGGTCAATTTTGTAAAACTGTATTCCTAGGAAGTTATCCATTTCAAAAGCTTTCACATTTATTTATTGTGCAATGTAGTGTCTCACGATTTAAAAAAATTCTTCCATCATAAAAGTTATTTGTCACTTTTCTCGCTTTGTCACCCGGGCTGGAGTGCAGTGGCCGGATCTCAGCTCACTGAAAGCTCCGCCTCCCAGGTTGACGCCATTCTCCTGCCTCAGCCTCCCGGGTAGCTGGGACTACAGGCGCCCGCCACCTCTCCCGGCTAGTTTTTTTGTATTTTTTAGTAGAGACGGGGTTTCACCGTGTTAGCCAGGATGGTCTCGATTTCCTGACCTCGTGATCCACCCGTCTCGGCCTCCCAAAGTGCTGGGATTACAGGCTTGAGCCACCGCGCCCGGCCAGATTTATGTTTTCTTCTTTGTTTTCTTGATTTGGTTAGCTACTGTTTCCCTCTGCCCAAGGAACCACCATTTAAATTTACGTGGTTTTATCATTTTCCTGTTTTTATTTTAAGCCCTTTAATTTCTACTTCGATATGTATTATTTCTTTCCTTATGTTTTCTTTTGGTTGATTTCATTGTGATTTTTCTAGCTTATTTGAGTTGGAGTTTAATTCACTTGTTTTCCTCCTTTTATTTTTATTAATGTAGGCATTTAAGGTTATGAATTTCCCTCTGATCACTACTGTAATGTATCCTGTAAATTCTCATTTACAGTGCTTTCATTATTATTATTATTTATTAGTGTTATTATTTTTCAGACAGGGTCTCACTCTGTCACCCAGGCTGGAGTGCAGTGGACCAGTCATGGCTCACTACAGCCTCGACCTCCCAAGGCTGGTGATTCTCTTGCCTCAGCCCCCTGAGTTGCTGGGACTATAGGTACGTGCCACCACGCCCGGCTGATTTTTGTATTTTCAGTAGAGACGGGGTTTCGCAATGTTGCCCAGGCCAATCTCGAAGTCCTGGCTTCAAACAGTCCACCCGCCTCAGCCTCCCAAAGTGCTGGGATTCCAGGCATAAGCCACTGTGCCTGACCTCATTATTATTATTTTTTAGAAATGCCACCATTGCAGTTTTTATTTCCACTTTCACCTAAGTGGTTTTTTTTTTTTTCCTACAGGCTCATATCTGGCTAATCCTCAGTGTTGTTTAATAGACAGGATTTTAATTTTTCACCTGTAAAAGCCTTTAAAATCTTTTGTAGTTTTATTGTATTGTGATAAGAATTATGCCTTATTTTTATTTTAATTTTTAGAGACAGGAGTCTTGCTATGTTGCCCAGACTGGCCTCAAACTCCTGGGCTCGAGTAATCCTCCAGCCTCAGCTTCCCAAGAAGCTGGGACTATCAGCATGTGCCACTATGCCCAGCTAGAATTATGTTTTAAAGCACTTAACAGTTAAAATGTTTTCCTCCTAGAACGTTTAAGTGCAATTGACATAGGAAAATGTGCTGTACTCATCTGGTGGCATCTCATATCCTCTGGCCTACAACCACATATCCCTCACAGCATGTTCAGCATTTTTTGGGTCACACTTTTTAAAGAGTAAAATCAGTTCTTCTCATAATGTTCTAGTATTACCTTTTAAAAAATGGTTTTCATTTATTACATATGTATATTTTAAGAGACAGAGTCTTGTTACGTTGCCCAGGCTGGAGGGCAGTGCCTATTCACAGGTACAATCATAGCACACTGCATCTCTGAACTCCTGGACTGAAGCGACCTCCCACCTCAGGCTCCCGAGTAGCCGCGACTGTAGGTGCGCCACCACACCTGGCTAGTATTACCTTCTCTTTTTTTTGAGATGGAGTTTTGCTCTTGTTATCCAGGCTGGAGTGCAATGGCACGATCTCAGCTCACTGCAGCTCCACCTCCCAGGTTCAAGCAATTCTCCTGCCTCAGCCTGCTGAGTAGCTGGGATTACAGGTGCCCACCACCACACCCGACTAATTTTTTTGTATTTTTAGTAGAGATGGGGTTTTGCCATTTTGACCAAGATGGTCTCAAACTCCTGACCTCAGGTAATCCACATGCCTCGGCCTCCCAAAGTGCTGGGATCACAGGCATGAGCCACTGCCCCTGGCCAGCTAGTATTACCTTCTTATCAATATAATGGTAGTGTTTGATTAAAGTGATCTGGATACATCAAACCACATGGTTCACTAAAATACCAACCTAAAAATGTATATATGCCTTCAATTTTCTCGTGGTTCAATAATTTTATGAGAACCTAAATTCTTCTTTTTTTTCCCCCCACTTCACTGAGAAAATTTGATCTTATGCAGTGTTTGTTTTACTGTATACTAAAGGTCAACTAATGGGCTACAGTTCTACATTAAGAGCAAAATGATGGCTGTATTTACCAAAACCTAGCATAAGACCTAACAGTTTATGAATGTTTAATGAATATTTTTTAAATTCATAAGTGAATATTCTAATATAGATTATAATTTACTTACTTTTGTAAAATAACAGCACTTTGATTGATCTTTAAGTAGTTAAGTATGATTGCTTTAATCTTACTACTAAAAACCATTTTCTATCACATTTGTAATCTAAGTTGAATGGGTTGTAGTGCCTTTTAGCTTAAGTGCAGTGCATTGGAAATAGCATTTTTAAGGGTGGGTGTCAGAAGACCTAGAGTTTTCTCAAGCTGATGAGAGGAAGGAACTGTTGTCTTTAAGTAATAAATCATGGATTTTTTTTTTTTTTAAGACGGAGTTGGAGTTTTGCTCTTGTTGCCCAGGCTGGAGTGCAATGGCATGATCTCAGCTCACTGCAACCTCCACCTCCCGGGTTCAAGCAATTCTGCCTCAGCCTCCTGAGTAGCTGGGATTACAGGCACCCACCATCACAACTGGGTAATTTTTTGTATTTTTAGTAGAGATGGGGTTTCGCTATGTTGGCCAGGCTGGTCTCGAACTCCCGACCTCAGGTTATCTGCCCGCCTCGGCCTCCCAAAGTGCTGGGATTATAGGCATGAGCCACCATACCTGGCCAAATCGTGGATTCTTTAAAGTGATATTGAGAAGAGAATTCTTGAAAGGATCAAAGGATGGCTTCACAAGTCACTGAACATTTCCCTTAGGTGAGGGTCTCCAGACAGAATATGGAATGAAACGCAGTTTTAATAAGCAAACCTCTTAGAATTGCGTGATGGTCTGAAACATTTGGTGGCCTCCAGTGAACCATGCCTCCTGCTACTTACACCCTTTCATAACCCTCTCCCTTGAATCTGGTCTGGCCTTGGGGCTCACTTTAACCAATGGACAGTGGTGGAAGTGATGCAAGTTCCAGGCCTAAGCCTGTCAACTTCTGCTTTTCACTCTTGGAACCAGCCACCATGCTCTAAGAAGCCCAAGTCACACGAAGAGGCCACAGAGAGCAGTGCCAAGGCACTCCAAGAGTGAGCCATCTTGAATGTATCACTCCAGACTGAGCCCTTAAATCATGGGTGGTCAAATGATGCCTTTCAGCGAAATCTGGTCCGCCATCTGATTTCTGTAAATCAAGTTTTATTGGAACAAAGCTATGCCCTTTCATTTATATATTATCTATGACTACTTTCTCACAACAATGGTATAGCTGAATCATCATGCCAGTTGACCATATGGTCCACAAGGCCTAATATATCTGTGATTTGGTCCTTTATGGGAAAGTTTGCTTAGGCCTGCCCTAGATGGCTGCAGCACCAGCTGACTTCATGTGACACCGAACTGCCCACCTGAGCCCAATCTACCCACAGACTCATGAGCAGCAATACAATGGATGCTGTCTTAAACCATTAAGTTTTGGAATGCTTTGTTATATAGTCACAATAGCAACAAATTATACAATCCAATATCTGAATTGTATAAGCTTGATGATTTCATAGTTTAAATTTTTATGCTCTTTTCTTTTTTCTTAACTTTTTGTAACCTTTATTTAACATTTTCTAAATTGCGTTATCCATGTGTCATTGAAACTTCTCTCACCAAGACAACCTTATCCTTGTTACATTCAGTGGAGGTTTTTCAGTCTTCACTTCATTTGACTCTTGACTAGCATTTGACACTGTTGACCACTTCTTGGTTCCTGAGATATTTTTCCCTTTTATTCAGTTACAGCATGATCTCCAAACTTACTCTGGTTTTACAGGAAGTTCCTTATCAATTTTCTTTTGGAAATTCTGCCCAACAATGTTAGAGTTCCTCAGAATTCTATCTTAGATTTCATTCAATATTCAAAAGATATATTTTTAAATTCATAGGTGTATATTCTACATATAGATTATAATTTATATAATTTCTATGTAGAAATATAAATTTTTAAAAATTATAATTTATATTTCTACATAGAAATTATATAAACTATGACATAATGTACTTTATACCAGGCATTTTTCTAGGTACATTGGATACCTTAATAAACAAAACAGGCAAACAAAAGTCATTCCAGTCCTTGGAGAAATTTTTAAATGTACACATAATAAAATAAATTTTTGCAAAAGCTAGAAGTTGATAAGTGCTTTAGAAAAGAAAATCAACAGGTAAGGAGAAGAGAAGTAGGGAGTAGCACAAGGGAAGGGTAGGGCAATGTAAAGAAGAGTGCTCAGAATAGACTTTTTTGAGATGATGATGTCTGAGCAAAACCTTAAAAAAGGTGAAAAGACCTGACATGTGACTATCTAGAGGAAGAGCATTTCTGGCGAAGAGAGTAGTATTTCAATGAGAACTGAAAGCAAGGAGCATGTCTGAAAGGTTTGAAGACAAGAAGGTTGTCCCCTGTTGTGGAATGGAGTGAACATCAGGAGATGAGGCTAGAGAAATCTCAGGCTCCTGGGGTCCTATAGGACCTTGTAAATTACAGTCAGGCTTTTGTCTCTTCTGAGTTGAGATGAAGGGTCGCAGGGGAAATTTGAGAAGAATGAAGTCATCCGATCATCAAAAGAATCACTCTAGCTGCTGAACTGAGAAGAGAACAGAGGTGGCAGGAAGGGCAATAGAGAGACCAGCTAGAAGCTCTGGGAGTGAGCAAGAGGGCAGCAGTGGAAACAAAGAGGAGTGACCATCTCTGGACAGTCATATAGACTCATGCTTTCGTGGTTCCCATTACCATTCACATGCTGATACTCCCAGGTCTACGTTCTAGCCCAGATCTCTCTCCTGAGTTTCAGACCCCCACATTCCAAATACCTGTTTGTCTTCTCTTTTTTTTTCCATGTTCCATAGGCACTTCAGTTTCTACTCTTTCCTCTGAAGTCTTTTTCTCCTCCAGTGCTCCCTCCATGTCACTACTAAAGCCATGCAGCCACACCTTTCTATGAAGGCATTATCTTTAAAAGGCCACTGTTAAAACGTATGTTAGTGGAGACTCTGTGCTGGCCCATAGACATTTTGGTTTCCACTAACACATCATTATGGTTTAGTTTATCAGCTTTTCTGCCTATAATGGTGGCTTGAAGGATTGGACATAGGATCAGTAGGTTTTAATTGGCATAGGAAGATGTAATGCTGCTTTAGAAGACAGTTCAGGGCAGGGTGTACCATGTTGGTTGGATACTGAACACCCTGAGGATGGAAGATGGGAATTACAGACAGAATTCCTTTCGTTTCACAGTTTTACCCAATAGAGGCACTGCCATTGGAACACATAATTCTGAAATTGTCAGTTTTGTTACAAATCGTGCGTTTATCACGTAACCATCATGCAAATAAAATTCTTTATATGTTACAGAATTTTAATATGTGAATTCCATTTTCTTCCATCTCTCTTAGGAATTGTTTTGTCCACTTGCCATAATAATTTTAGAATTTTGCATTCATTCTATTGACTTGTAGCAAAGGCAATACTTTCACTCTGGAAAATATTTAGTCCGAAGGTTGTGCGAGTCCTTTTTCCATGATCTTTGTTTTTTCATAATTTGTGTGTAAAGGAGTTTACACACAAATATCTTAATCTTTTGTTTCTAACTCTTACAAGAGTTTTTTTAAAATAATAGATACGAAGGAAATAAGTTTTCCTAGATTATGTTTTACCACATCATACTTGTATGTGGGAACGAGTCTTGTAAAAATCATTAATGTGAAACTAAGTAGGCCAAGGAGAGCTATTATTTTTTATTAGAAAATTAACTTCAAAATGAATGTTTAAATGCAAGCTTCACATAGTTAAAAATGCAATTAAGGCTGATTCCTTGACACTTGAAAGCTCTTTTCATATATTTATCATTTATTCAACAAATATTTATCAAAGGATTGCTCTGTGCCAGGATGCTTGCACTGGGGATGGAGCGTAAACAAAGACAAGGAGCCTGCACTGTGCAGCTTAATTCTAGAGGGAAAAGTAGACAAAAAATAAGTTAAAAAATAAATTACTGCTTGCAAAAAGTGCTAGGAAGGAAATAAACCAAATGAAGAGAGAGAGAGAGAAAGAAGGAGAGGCTACTTGAAAGAAGGTCTTTCTGAGAAGATGAATGTGAATTGAGACCTGAAACCACAAAGGTGAGGTTGAGTCAGTCACGAGAACATGAGAAATGCCTCCCAGCAGAGGCACCAGCAGGAGCAAAGGCCCAGAGGCAGGAAAGGCTTCATGTTCCAGAAACAGAAAGGAGGCCAAAGTGACTGCAGTGAAGTGACCAAAAATGAGAGGCACAAGACAGGCTAGAGGGAGGGGCAGAAACCAGATCATGCAAGACTCTGTAAGCCTTGGGAAGGAATTTGGTTTCTATTCTGAATGTGATGAGAGGACAATGAAGGGCTTATGAAAAGGAATGATTTGACCTGATGCTGTCCTTTTTGTTTTCTGTTTTGAGATGGAGTCTTTCACTGTCACCTAGGCTGGAGTGCAGTGGTGCGATCTCCGCTCACTGCAACCTCCGCCTCCCAGCTTCAAGAGATTCTCCTGCCTCAGCCTCCCAAGCAGCTGGGATTACAGGCATGCACCACCAGGCCTGGCTAATTTTTATATATTTAGGAGAGACGGAGTTTCACCATGTTGGCCAGGCTGGTCTCAAACTCCTGACCTCAAGCGATCCACCAGCCTCAGCCTCCCAAAGTGCTGAGATTTACAGGCATGAGCCACAATGCCCAGCCCTCTGTTTTTTGTGTGGTTTTTTTTAATTGTGGGAAAATACACGTAACATAAAATTTACCATTTTAACCATTTTTAAGTGTACGATTCAGTGGTATTTTGTACATTCTCATTATTGTGCAACTGTCACCACCGTCCATCTCAAGTACTTGTTTCATATTCCAACAGAAATTCTGTCCCTCTTAAACAGTAACTCCCCATTCTCTGCCTCCCCTCCCACCCCATCTAATCACAATTCTACTTTCTGTCTCTGATTTGCATATTCTGGGTATCTCCAATAAGTGGATCATATAATATCTGTCATCTTATCTGGCTTATTTCACTTAGCATCATGTTTTCAATGTTCACTCATGTTGTAGCATGTGTCAGAATTTCATTCTTTTTTAAGGATAAATATTTCATTGTATATAGACACTACACTTTGTTTATTCATCTGTTGATAGACACTGTCCTCTGCTTTTTAATGAAGGATTAATTATTTCAATGCTTTTGGTGGGAAGAAACAACAATGTGAAAAATAGTTGTTGAATGGGGTTGTGTCTCATAGGATTTATATTCAAATTGTGTAAACAAGGTATCAATTTGTTTTTCTCTCACATAGAGGTAGATGGTCCAGGACCAGTATGATGGCTCCATGGCTGTCAGGGACCCATAATCCCTTCTGGTTTTCTCCTCCATCATCTTTAGCACAAGGGATTCACATTCAAGGTCGTCTCATGGTCACATGATAACTACAACAGCTCCGACAACCATATGTGACCTCCAGGCAGCAGGAAGAAGAAAGAGGGTAATACAAAATGGTGGCCAAAGACAAAATGTGCTCCAACAAACTGAGTGGTATGCTTGTGTAATTTTTTTTTAGAGATGGGGTCTTGCTATACTGCCAGGCTGGACTCAAACTGCTGGTCTCAAGCAATCCTCCTGCCTCAGCCTCCTGAGTCATGTGCCACTGCACCTGGCTCTGAGTTATGTTCTTTAAAGAGCTCTCCTAGAAGCTCACTGGCTGCCCTCACCTGCAGTGGAAGCTGGAAATCTAGTCTTACAGCCGTGCACCTTACCACACCCAGCATTATCGGGAGGTCTCTTCGGAAGGAAGGTGAGAAGGAAGGAAGGAATTCCTGATTGTCTCAGAAAGAACAGAAGTGTTCTTGGTATCTTGGCATTTTGGCTGCTTGTAATGGTTGAATTTTAAAACTATAGCAATGGCTCCATGGGAAAGACATCATTTTTTGTTTTTCTTTTTTTTGATATGGAGTCTCACTTTGTTGCCCAGGCTGGAGTGCAGTGGTGCAATCTCAGCTCACTGCAACCTCCGCCTCCTGGGTTCAAATGATTCTCCTGCCTCGGCCTCCCAAGTAGCTGGGACTACAGGCACGCACCACCACGCCCAGCTAATTTTTGTATTTTTAGTACAGACAGGGTTTCACCATGTCAGCCAGGTCAGTCTCGATTTCTTTACCTTGTGATCTGCCTGCCTCGGCCTCCCAAAGTGCTGGGATTACAGGTGTGAGCCACTGCGCCTGGCCGACATCATCTTTTTGAGAGGAGACAGTGTGTGGGAATTAAGTTGCCTTGCTGTTAACTTTTTAATTGGCCCATAGGCGATTTCCCTGTCCTATCTAATTGTATTTGAAATCCACTATTAAATGATAGAACTCAACAATAAGCTCATGTTGTGCTTATTGGCTAAAGAAATCTTTTTGTTGTGCGGTTGCTGTTGGTTTTCTTTTCTTTTTTGTTACAAATTTAAACTTAAAAAGGACTAAAGTCACTTCTGGAATTTCAGGAGTGGGTGGAGGTTTAAACAAACAACAACAGAAGAAATGAGAGTCAGTATGTCCAATCAGATGCACTGTCCTCTAATTAAAAATAAATAAAAATGCCGGGCGCGGTGGCTCAAGCCTGTAATCCCAGCACTTTGGGAGGCCGAGACGGGTGGATCACGAGGTCAGGAGATCGAGACCATCCTGGCTAACACGGTGAAACCCCGTCTCTACTAAAAAATACAAAAAACTAGCCGGGTGCGGGGGCGGGCGCCTGTAGTCCCAGCTACTCGGGAGGCTGAGGCAGGAGAATGGCGTAAACCCGGGAGGCGGAGCTTGCAGTGAGCTGAGATCCGGCCACTGCACTCCAGCCTGAGCGACAGAGCGAGACTCCATCTCAATAAATAAATAAATAAATAAATAAATAAATAAATAAATATACTAGTTTTTTTCATGTTTTCTTCACCCACTTAAGAAGCATAAAGTACATTTTCTCTTTTATTTTTTCTTTACTTTTGTGTTAACGTATGGTTTACATAAAGTCCAAAAATCTTAAGTGCAAAGTTTCTTTGAATTTTTACATTTTACATTTACGTTATTCACCTGTATAATTGCCAACTGGATCAAAATATAAGAAATTTCCTGCATCTAGAAGTTTCCCTCAAACCCCCAACCAGTTTCCCCCACAAAATGCAACTACTCTTCTGGTTCTTATTATTATAAGTTAATATTGTCTATTCAATAAAATACATGTATTTATGTATGTATGTATTTATTTATTTTTTAGAGACAGAGTCTTGCTCTGTCATCTAGACATTACCTTGGCTCACTGCAGCCTCAATTTCCAGGCTCAAGTGATCCTCCCGCCTCAGCACCCCCACCACCCCGAGTAGCTGGGACTACAGTCGCACTTCACTATCATCCCTGGCTGATTTTTGTAGTTTTTTGTAGAGACAGGATTTTGCCATGTTGCCCAGGCTAATCTCGAACTCCTGGGCTCAAGAGATCCCCCTACCTTGGCCTCCCAAAGTGCTGTGATTACAGGCGAGACCCACCATGGCCAGCCTAAAATATGAGTTTTCAAACTTTTTATTTGGAAGCTTGCAGAAAGGTTGCAAAAACAGTACAAAGAACATCCTTATTCCCCTTACCCAGATTTACCTGTTGTTAACATTTCTTTTCTTTTTCTATTTTTTTTTTCCTCACCAAAACCAGGCTCTCAAACCTGTTGTTAACATTTTTCTCTCCTTTATAATTTGCTCCTTTTCTCTCTCTCCCTGTCTCCACCTCCCTTCCCTCCGGCCACACATACTTTTTTTCTGAAGTATTTGAAGTATTGAGGTGTTTTTGTTTTTATTTGTGGTGGAGATAAGGTCTCACTATGTTCCCTGAGCTGATCTCAAACTCCTGGCCTCAAGAGATCCTCCGACCTCAGCCTCCCAAAGCACTGAGACTACAGGCATGAGTCACCACACCTGGCTGGGATGTTAATATTAATGTAATATTTTCATCTAGTGTACCACCCATGCTCCAGTTTTGTCAATTGACTCAATAATTTTCTTTTTTTTAGCATGTTTTCCCCTTCAATACAGGATCTAGTCTAGGATCTGGCATTGTATTTAGTTGTTACATCTCTTTAGACTCCTTTAATCTGAAACAATTTTTCAGCTTTCCTTTGTCTTTTATAACTGTGACATTTTTGAAAAATACGGGGCCTTCTCTTTTTAAACAAGAGTATTTCTCATTTTGGTTTAGTCTGATGTTTCCTTGCTATTAGAATCAGGGTCTCCACACCTAGCCATAATAGCACACATCTACCCCATGCTGGTGATGTTAATTTTGATCACCTCGTCGAAGCTTTGTCTGATTTTTTCCACTGAATGCTTACTATTTTTCCTTTACACCTAACAATCTTTGGGTAGACATTTAAAGATCATGCAATTGTCCAGCTCCTCATCAAACTCACCCTCCTAGATTTAGCATCCATGAACAATTCTTGTCTGTATCAATATTTACTTTGTCAATTGCAAAAAATGATGATTTTCCAATGGCCACACTCCATTTTTAACTTCATCTCAGGATGACTTTAGGATTTAGAACATTCCAGAAAGAACAAACCAATGGCCAATTCCTAATTTCTCTTAGCATGGTCTCTTTATTCTGCTTGCTGCTATATATTTGAAGTTACCCTTCTCCCATTTATCTCTCTTTCCTGGTTACTTCAGCTGCAGATTTCATGATGGCAGATTTTACCTATGGAAGAATTTTCCAGGAATCAGGCTTTTGAGTACATCTGGGCATTTGATATCTGCTGTCTTTAGACCTTTGGAAGATGAAGTACTTCATCTTTCATTTAGAAAAATAACCACACACATTCCTATGATTATTATTCTGAAGATAGAAATCCAAATTATTGATTGGTGGTTCTTGGGGGAGGGGGAAGATACGGTTCCAATTAAATATGATGTTTCAGATAAACACCAGCATTAGAAACCACTATAACTGATGGGGAAAATATGATGTTGATGTTTTTAAATGGAAGCTGTTCTCATTAGAGGCATGATATGCAAATTGCCAGTAAAACATCAGAGATAACAAACATTTTACTTGTTTTCTCAGTTATAGAAGGTTGCCTTATTTTTCTATTCCTTAAAAATATGAATACATTATAATTTTTCGTAGAAATTCTCCTTAGACGGATATCTTTCTGCCCAGGGACAGCTAAAATGGCAACTCTAGTAGTTTAGTCCTTAAACCTTATCTTCATACCTGTAATCTAGACTGGAGGCCACTGAAGTGCAAGCTAATGTTTCTGGTTGGGGACCAGTAGGAGGTAGTGGTTGGATTTTAAACCAGTTACCAGGAAACGATCTTCCTCATCTCAAAAATCAACCATGCCACTCTGGAAAAGAGTTCTGCAATTTTTCAAAAAGTTAAACATAAAACATATGACCAGCAATGCTATTCCTAGATATCTACCCATGACAAATGAAAACGTGTCCACAAAAAGACTTGCACATGAATGTCCACAGAAGCTTTATTCATAATAGGCCCAAACTGAAAACAACCTAATGTCCATCAACTGAAGAATAGATAGACATAATGTGGCTTATCCATGAATGGAATTATTGTGGCTTATCCATGAATGGAATTCTTTTCAGCACCAAAAAAGAACAAATTACTTACACATGCTACCTCGTGGATGAACCTCAAGAATATTATGCTGGCTAGGCAAGGTGGCTTATGCCTACAATCCTAGTACTTTGGGAAGTTGAGGCAGAAGGATCACTTGAGCCCAGGAATTTGAGACAAGCCTGGGCAACGTGGCAAGATCCCATCTCTTCAAAAAATAAGAAATTAGCCAGGTGTTGTGGCACATGCCTGTAGTCCTAGGAGGCTGAGGCAGCAGGATAGTTTGAGCCTAGGAGGTCAAGGCTGCAGTGAGCTGTGATTGCACAACTGCACTCTAGCCTGAGTGACAGAATGAGATCCTGTCAAAAAAAAAAAAAAAAAAAAGAATATTATGACAAGTAAAGAAGTCAGACACAGGCAAGCATGTATTGTATGATCCCATTTATATGAGATATCCAGAAAAAGCAGATTTATAAAGACAGAAAGTAGATTAGTAGTTGTCTGGGATTAGGGCTGGGAACAGAGATCACCTATAAATGGGCATGAGGGATCTTATTGCAAGGACGAAACAGTTTTTAAACTGATTTATGATGATAGTTGTACTGCTCAGTGACATTACTAAAAATAATTGAATTGTGCACTAAAAATGGGTGAATGCTATCCTATGTAAAATATATCTTAATAAAACTGTAGTATGTCACATAGTCAATATCCAGATCATCACCTGGATAAAGTGTAGTATTTCCTGTTCTCTGGAAGATAAGACGTGTTTGGCTGGACCAATGTTGAAACATTTTAGCTGGGCAGAATGGGAGGGGAAATTTATTCAAAAATTGCTGATAGGCCTGGATTTATCTGTGACAATTGTATTTTGAAAGGCTCTCAATATCTCTATTTTAAGAGGAATTAAACTTTCTAAAACCATTTTGATAGCATAATTCTTTACGTTTTTTCCATTAATTGTACATTCTTATTTTGTTGTTTTCGCAACTAAGATATAGGATCTAAAATAATTTCTGTTTCCTGAACTGTTATATCCCTAAGTAAATTGGTTGTCCCAGAGGTTACTACTCAAGATTTCACTTTCTGTGGTAAAAAGGATTTGATGAATTTGTTTTTAGACTTTCAGAGAAGCATTTGTTCCTCAAATGGCTAAAAGGTTCTGATAAATATGACAGGAGAGGGAATTAGCCTTCCAGAGATCCCTTGGTGAGCATGTACTAAAGGCCTATGCTTGACTGTTTCCAAAGCTATCTTCAAATTAATTTTAGTTTACAGGTTATGATTAGGAAAAGAATAACTTATTTTACAAAAGTCCTTTTGTAAAGTGGAGCTTTAGGAAGAACTCAAGAATGAAGGTTAGAAAGACCCGGATCCTGGCCGGGTGTGGTGGCTCACGCCTGTAATCCCAGCACTTTGGGAGGCCGAGGTGGGCGAATCATGAGGCCAGGAGATCGAGACCATCCTGGCCAACACAGTGAAACCCCATCTCTACTAAAACTACAAAAAATTAGCCGGGCGTGGGGGCCTGCACCTGTAGTCTCAGCTACTCGGGAGGCTAAGGCAGGAGAATTGCTTGAACCGGGAAGGCGGACGTTGCGGTGAACCGATATCGCATCACTGCACTCCAGCCTTGGCGACAGAGTGAGACTCTGTCTCAAAAAAAAAAAAAAAAAAAAAAAAAACAGACAGACAGACGTGGATCCCAGGCCTGTGCTGCTTTTTACCAGTGGTACATCCTTGAGTCAAATTACCTCCTTGTCTCTGCTTTCTCATCTGTACGCTGGGGGCAGTATCTACCACTCAGCAAACTTGTGAGGATTCAAGAAAGAAATACATAAAAGCACCTAGGATAGTGACAGCCAGCTAGAAGTCACTCCGTAATTTTTATTTTTTTAGATACAGGATCGTGCTATGTTGCCCAGGGTGTTCTCACACTCCTGGGTTCAACCCATCCTCCCGCCTCCACCTTCTGAATAGCTGGGACTACAGATGTGAGCCACTGTGCCCAGCTTATAAGGAAGGGCCAAGAATGGGCTTTTAAAATAAGCCCTGAAGTCTCTGGACCACTCTAGTTCTTCATCCTAAAGCTTTTCTTAGCATGGTGGTCTTGAGACAGTGTTGCAAGAGGCAAATGCAGAAGTGGAAAGGCCTCTCGAGGCTCCTAAATGTGCATACGATCACTTAAGGAACATTCTTTTGATCCATGAGTATCGCCAGACCAGCCCAGACTCAAGGTATGGACAAAGAGACTCTACCTATTAACAAGAGTAGATGCAAAATATTTTGCCATATTTTTCAGTCTCCCAAAGAAGGCAACATGAAGACCCTAGACATCTCTCCAGAGTTGGGATGGGGAAGAGAAAGAAGATTGCTAAGAGAAGGTCCAAAGACATGAGGGTCCAAAGACATCCCGTATCTAAAAAAATAAAAATTATGGAGTGACTTCTAGCTGACTGTCACTGTCCTAGTGGAGTGGAAAGAGGCCCAGACATTCCAGTTATCTCAGCAGAGCCCAGGGGAGTCCAGCCCAGCTAACCCACCAGCTGACTGCAGCTGCATGAGTGAGCTTAGATGAGACCAGCACAACCCACAGAATTGTGAGAAACAACAAATCATTGTTTTAAGCCACTAAGTTTTAGGGTGGTTTGTTACACAGAGACTATGTAAGTGAGACTCCTCCAAACTTCCCACGACCTCACCACTACCACCACCCCACAACACACACACCCTTGAGCATCTCTCTGGCTTGCCAGTCGCAATCAGTGACCACTTTGTGTCTTACCCCACATTAAAACTCACCCTCTACTTTGGCCTGGCCTGCGAGAACCTTGCAGTCCATTAATGGGTTTGAAAGCAGACTCATACTTTGGTTCATACTGAGGTGTTAGTAACTGATGTTAGCTTAATGTTTTACATAACTTTCACCCAAAAGTCTAGTTCCCTTAAATGAGGAAATTTAGGCCCCAAGGCAGACAAAGTCCTGGGCAGAATCCTCCTTGTAAATGGCTGTATCTTTGACTTAGAGGTAGACCTTTATGTGTATGGAAATGAAAGAAGGTGCCTCCTAGCTTCAGACTCCTTTTACCTGCTGCTAATACTGCACTTTGTTTAAGAGAACAGTGGTTTCCAATGAGGGTGGAGACTTCAGGGCTTAGTTGAAAAGCCCATTCTTGGCTCTACCCACAGGGATGCTGAGATTCTGATTCAGTAGGCTTGAGTGTGGCCTGGTTCTCTGTATTTTCACCAGGTTTCTTAGTGATTCTGAAAATCTCTCTCTCTTTCTCTTCCTTTCTCTCTTTCTCTCTCTCTCTCTCTCTCTCTCACACACACACACACACACACACACACACACACACACACACACACAGAATCCAGCTCAGCTGAACATAGAGTAGGCAGCAGTGGAAACAGCCCAAAGTTCACCTCCTGTGGTAACATGGTGGGGGTGAATGGGTCTGATTTTATAACATGTGACTATCTTTTGTCACTGATTGAAAGAAGGGAATAATTATACCTTCCCACAAGAGGCAGAATGTGGTGTCTATACCAGAATTGCATCCTAGAAGTACTAATTTTCTAAAATCTAGGATGGAAAGAGAGATTTGAGAGATGATCTGATTATACACAGGGATATTCATATGGACCCACGGGAAAAAATAAGATATACTATTTTTAAAGGTCCTCAAAGTGGGCAGTTTTAAAATTTGGTTTCAATTTCCACATCTGGAATTTGTCACCTTTTGTCATTAAAAATGAAAGCCCAGTAATTTATTTTTTTTAATCTTCCTGGATTTTTGGTTATTTGTTTTGTTTTGTTTTTACAAATTCACACGGTACAAAATTCAAAAGGGACAAGAGTGTATACAGTGGATTATTTCCCTCCTATCCTTGTCCCCTAGCCATCTAGTCCCCTTCTCTGGGTCCCGAGGTTTACCAAAAAAAATGTTTTTTAATTGAGGTAAAATTCACATAACAGAATTCACCATTTTAACTATTTTAAGGTATTATAATTCAGTTGTTTTAGTATAACCACAGTGTTTGGCAACCATGATGCTTATCCATTTCTGAAATATTCCCATTACCCCAAAGTGAAACCCCTTACACCCCAATTCCCCATCCCTTTTTCCTTAGCAACCACTAACCTACTTTCTAGCAGTATGGGTTTGCCCATTTTGCCATTTCATCAAAGTGGAATCATACAACACGTGACCTTTTGTGACTGACTTCTTTCAGTTACCATAATGTTTTCAAGGTTCA
Source organism: Macaca nemestrina (assembly GCF_043159975.1). Classification (NCBI taxonomy): domain Eukaryota; kingdom Metazoa; phylum Chordata; class Mammalia; order Primates; family Cercopithecidae; genus Macaca; species Macaca nemestrina. The sequence continues at coordinate 143,692,005 of NC_092126.1, read as the reverse complement.
TCTATGTTGTAGCAAGTATCATTTCCTTTTTATGATTTGATAATATTCCATTGTATGGGTATACCACACTGTGTTTATCCGTTCAACCATTGATGGACATTTGGATTCTTTCCTCTTTTTCGCTATTATGAATAACATTGCTGTGAGCATTTGTGTACAAGTGTTTGTGTAGACATACATTTTCAATACTTTTGAGTGTATTTTCAGTAGAATTTCTGGATCCTTTGATAACTCTAATTTTTTTAGAAACTGCCAAAGTGTTTTCCAAATTGGCTGAACAATTTTATATTCCCATCAGCAATGTTGGAGGGTTCCAATTTCTCCACATCCTCACCAACACTTGTTATTTTGTTTTTGTGTTTTTATAGCCTTCCTAGTGAGCTGAAATGGTATCTTACTGTAATTTTTATTTGCATTTACCTAATGACTAATAATGCTGAGCATATTTTCATGTGCTTATTGGTCATTTGTATATATCTTCTTTGGAGAAAAATCTATTCAAGTTCTTTTCTCATTTTTTGAATTGGATTGTTTATTGTTGAATTATAAGAATTACTTATATATCCTGGACCCTTATCCTAGACCCTTATCAAACATGATTTGCAAATATTTTCTCCCATTCCTTAGGTTGCCTTTTCACTTTTATGATAGTGTCCTTTGATCCACAAAAGCTTTTTAATTTTGGTCAAGTACAGTTGTAAGTACTTTTTCTTTTGTTGTGTTTTGGGTGCCATATTTAAGAAATCATTACCTAAAGTCACAAAGATTTATGTCTAGCTCTCTTCTAACCATAAACATAGTTTATAACTATAGTAATTTTATAATAGTTATAGCTCTTACATTTGGGTCTTTGATCCACTTTGAGTTGATTTTGATATATGGAGTGAGGTAGGGGTCAATATTCATTCTTTTGTGTGTGCATATCCAGTTATCCCAACACCATTTGTTGAAAAGGCTATTATTTCTCTTATTGAATTTGCTTGGTGCTCTTCCCAAAAATCAATTGACCATCAATGTATGGACTATGTTTCTCTTTATGCCAGTATAATACTGTCTTGACTATCATTGTTTTAAATTAAGTTTTGAAGTCAGTAAGTGTGACTACTCCAACTTTACTTTTCTTTGTTTTTGTTTTTTTGTTTTTGTTTTTTTGGCTATTTGGGATCCCTCTTATTTTTGTATGAATTTTAATATCTGTTTGTCCATTCAGCAAGTTAGAAAAAAGGTAAAAGGTAATTGGAATTTTGATATGGACTGCATTGAATCTGTAGACCAACCTGGAGAATATTGCTGTCTTAACAATACTAGGTCAGGTGCAGTGACTCACACCTGTAATCCCACTTTGGGAGGCCAAGGCAGGAGGTTTGCTTTAGGGCAGGAGTTTGAGAACAGCCTGGGCAACATAGAGAGATCCCGTCTCTACAAAAAAAATACAAAATACAAAATACAAAAATAAAACTAAGTCTTTCAGTCTATGAACATGAGATGTCTTTCTATTTATTTAGGTCTTTTAATTTCTTTCAACAATGTGTTTCAGTTTTTGGTGTACAAGTCTTACACATCCTTGGTTAAGTGTATTCCTAAATATTTTATTTCTAAAGGCATTACAAATAAAATTGTTTTCTTAATTTCATTTATTCACTGTTAGTGTACAGAAATATAACTGGTTTTTGTATATGTATCTTTTATTCTGCAACTTTGCTGAACTTATTAGCTCTAATAGTTTTCTGTGTGGATTATTTAGGAATTCTATGTATTATATCGAGTTATTGGCAGATAGAGATAGTTTTACTTCTTCCTTTTCAATCTGATTGTCTCATTTCTTTTTCTTGCCTAATTTCCCTGGCTAGAACTTTCAATACAATGTTGAATAGAAGTAGTGAGGATAGACATCCTCATTTTATTTCTGATCTTAAGAGGAGAGCTATCTGTCTTTCACCATCAAGTACGATGTTAACTGTGGGTTTTTTCATAGATGCAGCCTGAAGGTTTTCGTGTGTTCTTCCAGATGTAGTTTATTCATATATAAGAAAATATATTTTAACATAAATATCAGCCTATATATACTGGTCTGCACCTTGCATTTTTTACCTAACAATATATCTTGGGATCTTTCTAAGTCAGTAAAGAACTTTTTTATTTTTAGAAAATGTTGCTTAGTTTTTCATTTTATGGCTATACCATTATTTATTGAATGAATTCTCTATTGAAGGATAGTCTAACTATCAGCAGTATTGGTCACATAAATTAAAAGTCAGGGAATATTTATTTAATCTCCACTACTTATTTAACCCCTACTGTTGTATAGAGCACAATAAAACTTGTTAAAGAAAATAAGTTGGCCGGGTGCAGTGGCTCACACCTGTAATCCCAGCACTTTCAGAGGCCGAGGCAGGTGGATCACAAGGTTAGGAGCTTGAGACCATTCTGGTCAACATGGTGAAACCCCATCTCGACTAAAAATACAAAAATTAGCTGGGCAAGGTGGTGCGTGCCTGTAACCCCAGCTACTGGGGAGGCTTAGGCAGCAGAATCGCTTGAACCCAGGAGACAAAGGTTGCAGTGAGCCGAGATTGCGCCACTGCACTCTAGCCTGGGCAACAGAGTGAGAATTCATCTAAAAAAAAAAAAAGAAAAGAAAAGAAAAAAAGAAAAAAGAAAGAAAGAAAATAAGGCCTAACTTTTATTCACTCCATTTTTCTACTTTCATTTATGGGAATACTGCAGCCAAAAAAGTTGTTAACACCATTTCTTCTAACTTTGAAAATTTCAACAGAAGAGTTGAAAGAATTGTACAAGAAAAATCAAGTAACAATTACTTAGATTCAAAAGTTTTTAAAATTTTGCCATCTTTATCTATAATGATGCATTATTTGCTTTGTTTGCTGAGCCATGTGAAAGGTTTTCTTCAATTAAAAAAATTTTTTTTCTTAAGATAGGGTTTTGCTATGTTGCCCAGGCTGGTAGAAAACTCCTGAGCTCAAGCTATCTGCCCACCTTGGCCTCCTAAGGTGCTAGGATTACAGGTGTGAGCCACCATGCCTGGCCTAAAAATTTGCATATAATTAGGAGATATAAGTGCAGGTTTCTTACATGCATATATTGTATAGTAGTAAAGTCTGGGCTTTTAGTGATATGAAAGTTTTAAATTTCAGATTTCTTGACATTTCACCCCAAAGAATAAGGATATTCTCTTACTTAACCACAATATCATTATCACACATATATTAAATAATTTCCTAATAAAATATTATCAAACATCTGGTCCATATTCAAATTTTTCTATTTGTCCCCCATAATGTCTTTTTTAGTTATCTTTTTTTAAAAACTAAAATTCAGTCAAGATCCACACACTGCATTTCTGTTGTTATCTCTCTTATTTCTTTACCTACAACAGTTGCCATATCTTTTTTTAAAAAATAATATTGACATTTTGAAGAGACTAAACTAATTGGCTTTAAGAATGTCCCACATTCTAGATTTGTCTGATTGTTTACTCATGGTGTTGTTAATCCTGCTTTTTTATTCCCAGGATCTGCAAATTTGGAGTTGAATTCTAATGGTTTGATTAAATCCAGGTTAAATATTTTTAGAAGAATATTTAGTAAGTGAAGCTATATAATTATAGCATCCTATTAGGAGGAGTATGACATCAACTTATTCCCCTACTAAGTTCATCTCTCAGTTTAAGTGGTCTCCACTAGAACTCTTCATTGAAAAGGAATTTTTTTTGTCTTTTAAGCTCTGAAATAGCCACTGCTTTAATGATGAGAGAATGTCAAAGACCTGGAATTGGAGGGGTGGGGTGGAATCCATTTGCTTCTTTTCTTCCTTATATATATATCAACTCCAATTAGTGGTTTAGATAACTTTTAAATACAAATAGAAATTTAGATGCAAGAGTGTTGAGGAGCAGACCTCTATTTTAAAAAATAGATGCAAAAGTGTGATAGATCACATGGCCTTCTAGAACTCAGAGCAGTAGGGCATGATCAGCTTATTACTCAGGGGTCCATGGAAAGGTCATTGCATTAGAAAGCCAAATCTGAGACCAAGGTTTCAGTCTCTAATCTGCCACTAACTAGCCATGTGATCTTAACTCATTTAACTTCTCTGGTCTCCAGTTTTTCTCCATGACTCGAGATGGTCATTATCATTCCTACAGCTTTGACAGTTCATAATCTTATGATTTCACTTAGTGAAAGATATTAGAACACATTTCTTAGATGCACAATGTGAGAGCTTTTTTTTTTAATTTAAAAATCACAACACTTGAGAATTTCAATTAATCCCGTAATTAAGAAATGCCTGCTCCATGTAGGTGCTCAATAGATATTCTTGTAAACCAGGACACTGGTTTTCATGATTGCATTTTGCTATGTTCATAATCAATCCCTTTATTCCACAGGACCCTGGGAAATTGTTTGATAGCAAGGTCACTTTTTCTTTTTGTAAAGGGTTGAATTGTGTCCCCCTGCCAGACTGATATGTTCAAGTCCTAACCCCTATCCCTCAGTAATTCAGAACATGGCCTTGTGGCCTTATTTGCAGATTGACAAACTGGTTGTTGCAGATGTAATTAATCAAGTTAAAATGAGGTCATTATGGTGGGCCCTAAACCAATATAAATGGTGTCCTTATGAAAAGGGGAAATTTGGCTGGGTGTGGTGCCTCACACCTGTAATCCTAGTTCCTCAGGAGGCTGAGGTGGGAGAATTGCTTGAGGCCCGGAGTCAGAAACCAGCCTGGGCAACACAGTGAGACCCTGTCTCTAAAAAAGGTTTTTGAAAACCCAACTGGACACAGTAGTGTGCACCTGTAGTTCCAGCTATTTAGGAAGCTGGGTCGGGAGGATCTGTTGAGCCCAGGAGTTCAAGGCTGCAGTGAGCTATGATTTTGCTACTGCACTCCAGCCTAGGAGCCTGGGTGACAGCGCGAGAGACTTCATCCCTTTAAAAAATAAAATAAAAAGATAAATTTAGACACAGAGACACATAGGAGGAATACCATGTGAAGATGAAGGCAGAAATTGGGATGTTATATTGTCTACAAGCCAAGGAACAGTAAAGATTGCCAGCTAAAGCCCCAGAAGCTTCCAGAGAGGGCTGGAACAGATTCTACCTCACAGCTTTCAGAAGCAACCAACCTTGCCAACATCTTGACCTTGGACTTAGCCTCCAGAACTTTGAGGCAATATATTTAAGCCACCCAGTCTGCAGTACTTTGTTATAGCAGCTCTAGCAAACTAATACACTTGGTGTTCCTGACCTGGTAATCAATGCCTTGGGCAATTATAATATCCTGTAAAAAAGAGAAAAAAATTATAATATTCTATAGAAAGAAAAGAAAGCACAGGGTTATGCTTGTGTATATGTCAGAACCACAACTGCTATGGTTTGAATGTTTGTGTCCCTCCAAAATTCATGTTAAAACTTAATCCCCAATCGCCAGGCGTGGTGTCTCACACCTGTAATCCCAGGACTTTGGGAGGCCGAGTCCAGCAGATCACTTGAGGTCAAGAGTTCTAGACCAGCCTGGTCAAAATGGTAAACCCTTGTCTGTACTAAAAATACAAAAATTAGCTGGGCATGATGGCACTCGCCTGTAATCCTAGCTACTCGGAAGGCTGAGGCAGGAGAATCCCTTGAATCCAGGAGGTGGAGGTTGCAGTGAGCAGAGATCATGCCACTGCACTCCAGCCTGGATGACAGAGCAAGACTACATCTCAAAAAAAAAAAAGTGGGGGTGCTTAAGGAAGCCTATTTAGCCCTTTTTTGCCGTTCCATCAAGTGAGGACACAGCAGCAAGTTGCCACCTATGAAGCAGAGAGTGAGCCTTCACTAGACATTGAACCTTCTGGTGACTTGATCTTAGAATTCCTGTCTTCAGACAGTGAGAAACAAATTTCTGTTTCTTTATAAATTATCCAGTTTAAAATATTGGACAAAGGAAGGAATGGACAGCAGGAATGCACAAAGACAATGACCAAGTTGAAAAGGTCTATTTTTTAATTCCTTGCAAATTCTACATCAAGCCAGACACATTTTCTGAACTATTCATGGGATACTTTGCTGCTATTGTGTGTCTGGTAGGTTTTTTGTGCATATGTACATTGGCATGTGTGTGCACTCACAGGCACGTATAAGTGAATTCTAACTCATTCTTTCAATAGATTACAACTCTTGATACCAAAAAGACAGACTAGAACTCATTATTCTCTAACTGAATTTAAATCTCTTAGCTGTTTCAGCATACATATGGTCACATCTACAATACACAAAAATTATATTCAGACTTTTGAGTAAAAATCTCAATAATTGTCACACTTCCTATGTGGATATCAGGAAGATATCAATCATAGAAAGCTATAAAGGGACCCAGTTAAGTAGAAAAGGCTTCTGAGGAATATAGACACCTAAGATGAAGACTGATCTGCCAAAAATTTCCATTCATTTCTAGCTTTTGCTATAATCTTAGAATGTGGAACTCTTAATACACGATGCACTTCTATCATTTTTTTAAAAAAACACAGATGCAAAAATACTTTTGTTCGGTTCAGATGCGTGCTTCAGAAAACTATATGAATCTAGTGGTTTTAGAAGAGCTGCTTCATCTATTCTAATAGTACACTCTTGTTCTTTGAAAGAATTTCCTTACCTGTGCCCTGATAATTTCTGTGGTTCCTTCCATTTATAAAATGCTATCAGTCTAATTTAAGTCATAGCACAACTACTCATTTCTTTAGGGATGCTTCTGGAATCATCGATAGTTATCTCACAATTATCATAGTGCTAGCATGAATTTTTCAAATATGACCCTTTTCAAGGGTGACATTCTGACATAAGCCTTTGGAATGGTTTGGCTCTGTGTCCCCACCCAAATCTCATGTCGAATTTTAATTCCCAATGTTGGAGATAGGGCCTGGTGGGATGTGATTGGTTCATGGGGGTGGTTTCTAATGGTTTAGCACCATCCCCCTAGTGCTGTCTCATGATAGAGTTCTCACAGGATCTGGTTGTTTAAAAGCATGTGGCACTGTCCTCCATTTCTCTCCCTCTCCTCTTGGCCATGTAAAGATATGCCTGCTTCCCCTTTGCCTTCTGCCATCATTGTAAGTTTCCTGGGGCCTCCCCAGAAGCAGAAGCCTGTACAGCCTGCAGAATGGTGAGCCAGTTACACCTCTTTTCTATATATATATATATATATATATATATATATACACACACACACACACACACACACACACACACACATATATATATACTTTTTTTTTTTTTTTGAGACTGAGTCTCACTACATAGCCCAGGCTGGAGTGCAGTGGCACAGTCTCAGCTCACTGCAACCTCCACCTCCCAGGTTCAAGTGATTCTCCTGCCGTGGCTTTCCAAGTAACTGGGACTACAGGCACATGCCACCACACCTGGCTAGTTTTTTGTATTTTTAGTAGACACAGGATTTCACTATGTTGGCCAGGCTGGTCTTGAACTCCTGACCTCAGGTGATCCACCTGCCTCGGCCTCCCAGAGTGCTGGGATTACAGATGTGAACCACCATGTCCAGCCTTTTCTTTATAAATTACCCAGTCTCAGATCTGTCTATTTTTTTTTTTTCCTTTGAGACAGAGTCTCACTCTTTCACCCAGGCTGGAGTGCAGTGGTGCGATCTATGCTCACTACAACTTCTGCCTCCTGAGTCCAAGCTATTCTCCTGCCTCAGCCTCCCAAGTAACTGGGATTACAGGCATGTGCCACCACACCAGCTAATTTTTTGTATTTTTAGTAGAGATGGGGTTTCACCATGTTGGCCAGGCTGGTCTCAAACTCTTGACCTCAAGTAATCCACCCACCTCGGCCTTCCAAAGTGCTGGGATTACAGGTGTGAGCCACCGCACCTGGCCAGGTATATCTTTATAACAGTGGGAGAATGAACTAACACAGCCTTCATCAATGATTTCTAATAACAAAATCATCTTGCAAACCTATCGAACAAGTCTGGCTTTCATTATCAAAAATTTAACTTTCCATACCTCTGATTATATACGGTGATTAAAAACACAGAAATTAAGATTAGATGAATAGATCTGAATAAAATGGAGACACTAATTAGTTTTTATGCTTATTAACGAGTAGAAATTTATGTATATGTGGATGTCTGCTATGAAAGTATATCTGGATGTCTGCTAAGCATAATGCATGTTTCTGCTTGAAAAGAAGGTCATCTTGAAAAGATCAGGCCGGGCGCGGTGGCTCAAGCCTGTAATCCCAGCACTTTGGGAGGCCGAGACGGGCGGATCACGAGGTCAGGAGATCGAGACCATCCTGGCTGACACCGTGAAACTCCGTTTCTACTTTAAAAATACAAAAAACTAGCCGGGCGAGGTGGCGGGCGCCTGTAGTCCCAGCTACTCGGGAGGCTGAGGCAGGAGAATGGCGTGAACCCGGGAGGCGGAGCTTGCAGTGAGCCGAGATCGCGCCACTGCACTCCAGCCTGGGCGGCAGAGCGAGACTCCGTCTCAAAAAAAAAAAAAAAAAAGAAAAGAAAAGAAAAGATTAAGGGTTTTTGCTTGCTTTGTTTTGTTTTTTTGTTTTTATTTTTGTTTTTGTTTTGAGATGGAGTCATGCTGGAGTGCAGTAGTACGATCTTGGTTCACTGCAACCTCTGGCTCCTAGGTTCAAGCGATTCTCCTGCCTCAGCCTCCTGAGTAGCTGGGATTGCAATGGGCACCATGACGCCCGGCTAATTTTTTTTTTTTTTTTTTAAATAGAGGCGTGGTTTCACCATGTTGTCCAGGCTCGTCTCAAACTCCTGACTTCAAGTGATCCACCCAACTTGGCCTCCCAAAGTGCTGGGATTACAGACATGAGCCACCGTGCCCAGCCCAAGATTAAGGTTTTAAAACAGTTCTTTTTTGCAAAAGGTAAAGTGACTGGCGATAAATGAGGGGCTTGTGTTCATTCTAAAGACAACTGTGGTTCATAATTAGATGCCATAGGGCCAGTGACGAAACTCTTACACTTGTGGTTGCAATTACAGTGGCTTCCTTAGGCACATCATTTAGAGTGAAAAGTCATTATACGTAACATTCAACTTCTATAGTGGTAGAGGAAGAATGGAGACTTCAGATTTTCTTCAGATTCACAGTGTTATAAAGACAAACAAATGAAAATCAAAATGAACTGCTAGGAGTTCAAAGGACATAGCTCTGACAGTATCATCCTGAAATACTGACTTCACCCAGCCCAATGGAAGTTCTAATAAACTCCAGAGGAGGCATTCATCCAGGAGTAAAATTTATCCCATAAAAATAGTGGTTTCTTTAGGGATGCTTCTGGAACTATCAACAGTTATCTCACAAACAGTTCAGAAAATGATTCCATAGTTTATAATTTGTCTTTTCAAGTGTACGTCCTAAGAGCCCAACTCTGGTAATTACATTTTCAAAACCCAGAGAGATGTAAGTAGAATTGTGACTTATGTCACAAAAGTGATAATAACAAGTGATCAAGTTTAATCTGATTCCAGATTTTCTAATAATGTTAATGGCATTACAGTGTTTGGCTTCAAGAAATGATGTAAATAATGCATTTTTTAAAAGCCAACGTTTTTATGATCTCATTTCATATCTGTCAACTCAGGTTATTCAAGACATCCATCACTGTATACTGAACATTGGTCCATTTATTTGATTTTGCTTAGATCCACGTGCTTCTATTAAAACCTGTGCTGAGTTAGATTCTTGAATTATGACAGTTAATTTCTTAACATTCACATGTGTGGCAAACAGAATTATTTTGATATTTACGAATTCATTTCTTTTATAATCTTACAGGTAATTCAGGCTGCCAAACGCAAGCTCAGTGAGACTTTATAAAGGCAGGGAAAGATGAACTATTTAATATCATTAATTATTCCTGTTTTGTTCACAGTGATAATCTGTCTTAAGACACCTCAAGACATGCCCTGAGTTTGGACTCTGCTATCTCCTTAAACGCTCCAATATTAGCAGATATGCAAGAACTCAGGAAGACAACTGTTGATAAAGTATCAGCTAGTATTCGAAAAGATCTAAGGCCCGTATGTATCTGAACATAATCACATCCTTCATGTCACCCTGCAGTAAAAGAAGGAGTGCTCCTTTTGCATGCACTCACCTGAGGATGTGCTGTCTATATTCCTCTTTAAGGGTTGTGCCATGCTTATACCGTATATGTGTACTTCCCCTCCCAAGCCTGGTATAGAGTGCCAGATGCTCTCCCCTTCCTTCTTTCAAACCTCAGCTTGGATATCACTTCTTCTGGGAAACCTTCTTTGACCATGCTAAGATGGGGCAGGGGTCAGGGCTGCCACATTGCACAGCTGCAGGGGACATCATTGGCATTGTGTTTCGAGTGAATCCTGACCACTCCTGGAGTTAGGCCATGGAGCAGCCCTCCCACAGGCCCTTTTTCTCTATCTTGGTAGCCCTCTGGGTTTACTTCTTCAAGGGACTTCACTGCTAGATTGTAATTGCCTGTTTCCTTGTCTACCTCTCCTCAAGGGCAGGGTCTATATCATAGAACACTGAACTTGATGCAGATGGTATGCTCAATAAAAGCTCCTAAAGGACTGAACATGTTGTTGAGTTGGGTGGCCCTGGGTCCAGTATTTCCTGAGGGGCAGCCCTGATCAGCCAGTTGCTGTGGTCTTGTTTTGGAAGAGGGGCACTACTAAACCCATATAGATGGCTTCCTGTTTCTTGTTGCTTATGAATATCACCTACTGCCAGGCCCCAGGGCCTCATGTACTTTCTCAGGGAAGGGGACCACACTGGGAGCTAGAATGGGAGAGAGAGGGGCTGAATAAATCCAGGAGTCCCAGCCCTCCTACAGCCCCTTCTCTTTAATGAGAGAGACCTATAAGTCCTAAGTTCAATTTTTAGTGGCAGACAATTCTCTAATCAGGAAGGTCTGACTTAATATTTATTTATTTAATGAGCATATAAACATATATGGAAGTATCAAAAAATCATTGAAATCAAAAAAGTTGGTTCTGCTTTGTGGAAAACAAATCCTTCTGCTGTAGTACATTTTTCCATTAAAAAAAAAGTTGATTTTCAGAGTCCTGCCAACAACATTCTAAATGTAAGTGCTAGATTTGCAAATAGGCTTATATTCATATTTAGAGAATATGCATATTCAGAGACTTATTATTCAGGAAATATTTGGTTATCTTCAGACTAAGTAAAACTTATGGCTAAAAATAAGAGGGGTAACATATAAATAGTGGGGAAAGTTAGGGAGCATGAACAGCAGCCATGGCAAGAATAGAATTGAGAGGAAGAGGTAGAGAGAACTGCGTGTTATTTTCTGTTTTGGTTTTATGTCTTCACCACTACCTAAAATTCCATTCCATTCCATTCAATGTAACAAGCATTAGCTGGGTGCCTGGCATGCAGAAGATCTGAAAATGCAATTTTTGCCCCCATTCTTAGAGCTGGATGGGCAAGATATAATGGAATAGGTTGCCTCTCCAACATCCTCTCCTCCACCATGATGAAGCCACTGTGTAGTTGTGGGGTTGGACATCAGTTCCATGGGTAGCACTGACTGGTGTAAACTTGTCAAGGTAGCCCTACTCCCTGCTGGTGATTGGTTCAGATACCCAGGCTCAAGCCTGGCATGGCATTCCTTAGGCCACAGTGGCTGGTTCAGGAATGGTGTGGGACTCCGTTTAGGCCAAGGAGATAAAAGGGAGTTTTCTGAGGATTCCAGGGAAAGTTTCTTGGCTACAAAAATAGAGAATAGACAGTAGAGTATTCTTCTTACAGTACCTATTGGGCAGGGATAGGAGGCCCTGAACCATTGCATCCTCTTGCTGTTTGTCTCGGCATAAACATCGTAAACACAAATCAGTAGAGTCAACAAAATCACAGAGAAATAGATCAAGAACTCTGATCCAACTTTGCTTGAACCTGCACTACTCCTTACCTCTTAGTTCTATGAGTCAGGAGATCTTTTTTCTCATTTAGGCGGTTTGAATTGGCTTTTCTCGTTCTAACTGATGCAAGTGGTAAGCACACTGGTACCTGCAATGCTTGTCAGAAGATGATACTTAATAGAAAGATTACCCAGGAAAACAAAGCAAGGTCTAACGGGGATGAGATCCTGAACCTAGGAGTAATAGAATGCAAATAATAAAAATATTATAAATTGAAAGTTAAACTAGGCCCACAAATATGAATTAATATCTAACAAAACAAATAGCAAACATTAAATAAGAGAAACCTAAGTTGGAAATGAATCATAGAATTTGAGAGTGAGACAAGATCTCAGAGCTTAGATAGGAAAACCCCTAGATTTCCTGTACAGAAATAGGTTCTGAGAGGTTAAGTAACTTGCTGAAAATCACACAGCTAAGTCAAGCAAGGCTGAGGACCCGGCTTTCTTGAATTCCAAATGGGGTTCTTTCTGCTGCATAACATAGTTTCCTCTCTGAAGATATAAAATGAAATAGGAAAATGGTATTTCTAAATGTCAGCATAGGAAGAAGAGTGAGGAAAAGACTGCATTTTTATTTAACGGGGATTTGGGAGGCTCATAATAGAAATTTTGGATGTTTTTGTTTTTAAATAAGACCGTGGCCTTTACTAAAAGGTTGAGCATATGCTACAGTGTGGAACCACCTGGGGTAGCACTGTTGCTAAGCGCCCCACCAAAAGCAAGGCAGGGCTGGTTCAACCCATGCTCACCTCAAACTTGTGACCTGTCTCCAGCTGTTAATTAGCTGGCTGTTGCTAAAGTTAGACTCTGTACATTCTTTACAAGATCAAAAGTCAGTCCATAAGGAGTCAAACCAATAGCGTATTCCACCTGGTGTCCACCCCAACACTGGCACTGTTTTTCTCTCTTTCTTCTTCTACATATTAAGTGAGGTAGGAAATTCCAATTGAATCACAATGCTAAAACAGCAATAAAACAGATCTCCAAGAACTGGATTCTGTCTCAGGTGTTCTATTTTAATTGCTCTAAGATCTCAAACACCTTGTTTTATCTCAGAGCCTTCATTTCTTTGTGTATTAAATAACAAATGCCCTGCCTCACTTCAGGGTTGCTGTGAAGATCAAAAGAGCTAATGATTGTGAAAGTAGTAGGCGAATTCTACAGCCCTACGATCTAACTTCAGGCCCCTCAGTTTAAAGACAAAGGAGCCCCAAGCTACTGATGGATGTCCTTAGGTCGCCCAGTCTCTTCGTGACAGGTAGAACTACCCCTTCCTAAGAATGAGGAGTGACAACCTCCAGAACAGAGATTCATAATTACATTCAAAACAGCCACAAGATTTGCTAGATCTATTCAATAGCTGCCTTACAAAGCTATATGTGAATGTTGGATTCTATTCCCTTTTTTTCAGTGATGCCCCAAATGTAATAACACATTATATACAATGTCAAGAGAGATTGCTGTGAACAATCTAGCCCAATGACGTCCATTTCAAAAACAGTTTCCAGTGCTATTTTGCTTTCTGGCTAATGAAAAAAAAAATTCTCAAAGAACAAACAGGAATTTTAACAAAGGAAATGAAACTATTCCTTGTGAACTTGCATTAATATTATAGCCATTCAATAAATTATCCTGTTCTTTAGAGCTTTTATAAATTCTCTTTTACTCTGAATTTGAGAGCCCTGCAACTTAAACACTTGAGGGATTTGTTTACACTTAGAGTCTCCAGGGTTAACAATTTAAACAAGTGACATCTCTGCTTCACTAAAAAGGACTCTGAGATCTCACGGTCTATCATATTAACATTCTTTCTATACTTTATGTATTTGTCTGTTTGCGGCTTTCCACAGAGGGATTTGAAGCAGCTTATACAAATATAGGCTCTGCTTAAGAATAAAATAAACTGAAATGAGTTTGAGGAAAGAAAAAAAATATGGCTAAGAAAATATAGGCTGGGTACAGTGGATCACGCCTGTAATCCCAGCACTTTGGGAGGCTGAGGCGGGAGAATTATTTGAGGCCAGGAGTTTGAGACCAGCCTGGACAACATAGTGAGACCTTGTCTCTAGAACAAACAACAAATTAAAATTAGTTGGGCATGGTAGCATGTGCATGTAGTCCCAGCTACTCAAGAGACTGAAATGGGAGGATGGCTTGAGCCCATGAGGCCACGGTTGCAGTGAACTATAGTCACACCACTGCATGGCAGCCTGGAAGACAGAGGGAGACCCTGTCTCAGAAAATAAATAAAAAAGAAAATATGATGATTTGCTAGATAGATATGTGTATATGCATATTTGAATATGTGTGTGTGTATACATATACATATATACCCAGTAGCCCAATTCACTTGCAAGCAGTGAAGGATTAAAAAAGACTAAGCCTCCTCACAGCCAGTGCAAAGACCAGTCATTGCTACCTGGTGATTGGCGTTTGGCTTATAGTCAGCAGCCTATGCTGGGCTAGAGGGAAGGGGTGGAAAGCAAGCTTGACTTATAGCCAGAGCAGGGTATGCAGCCATATAGTGAATGCCTTCATTTGCACCCTTAACTCTGAATATTCACTTTTAAAACATCCATCTGTCATCCATCCAGTGAGCTCAGGAGAGTGGCTGCTTAACTTCTGGGGTGAGTAATTCATCTACAGATTCACCTACCCCAAGCAAAGTGGTTAATATCTAAATTCAAAGGCTGCATTTGCTCTACAGAAACCACTTGCAGAGTCGGCTGCCTTGGTAATGTATTGCCCTAGACAACTGCTTGTTCTGACTCTGTTCTTTTCCCAGCTGGAGTCATTGTTCTGACTTATTTGTATGAATTAATGCTTCTTGGGTACCCAGAAACCTATTCCCAGAGCTCACTCATTAGTCAAGTTGTTTTTTTCACTAATCGATTATGTTCTCTTTAAACTAGCTAATCTAAAGAAAAGCAAGTTAACTAATTTGGAGAAGGGTGTTTAAATCATTGTAACATAATGTTTTCGTGAAAAGTACTTCTGTGAATGAGAGTAAGGTTGTGTGTGTGGATGATCCAAGAGGTCCTGGAATTTGAAGACTGGGTCCTTAGCTTGTGTTCCCACATAGACATTTTCTTCCTTCCTTTCCTTCTTCCTTTCCTTCTTCCTTTCCTTCCTTTCCTTCCTTTTCTCTCTCTCTCTCTTTCTTTCTTTCTTTCTCTCTTTCTCTCTTTCTTTCTTTGAAACAAAGTCTTGCTCTGTCACCCAGCCTGGAGTGCTGTGGCGAGATCTCGACTTACTGCAGCATCCACCTCCCACACTCAAGCTATCCTACTACCTCAGTCCCAAGTAGTGGGACCACCAGGCCAGGATACTTTTTTTTTAAATTTTTTATAGAGATGAGGTCCCACTATGTTGCTCAGGCTGGTCTTGAATTCCTGGGCACAAGCAATTCTCCTGCCTCGACCTTCCAAAGTGCCGGGATTACAGGTGTGAGCCACCATACCCAGGCCTCACCTGGACTTTCTTTCCTCTTCACATGTTCTTCTTTGACAGCCGTGTCACATAAACAACTTCTGTCCTTGTTGAAAGAAGAAACTGTGAAATGCCAGGACAATAGGTGTGCAGGGGATAGTGAGCTTGACATACATGAAATAGTCAAAGAATGGGCAGGACCAGCGGGCAGCTTGATTCGGCAGTGTGTATAATCATTGCTTTGTGATAATTTTTATAGTCACCATCTGCTTACTAATAATGTTTTTAAAACAGGACCTTAATTCAGCCTCTACAGATTGCTTGTGTTAAATTATTTGGTCTATCTCACAACTGGTGAGAGCTTTTCAAAGAAAATTTTTTAATTCATTTATACAGAGTTGAATGTTTAAATTAGATGAACATATCATCACTTTTATTTTAGTCACAGTTTTCTTCTCTTGTTTTGATGTGCTGTTTGACTTTTTGCCTTGCCAACCCGGATTCAGCTGTCTTCAAAGTATCTTCAGCTATCATTTAAAAAATCAGCTTTCTTTTCTTTAGATAATTCTGCAACATGAAGAATTAAAACAATATTGTCTAGTTGTGCTGTTGACTCTTGTGCAATCTTCAGGAAGCTAAATCATTTTCATGTAGCTGCTTAGGTTTCAGAGCAAGGTTCCCATAAGCATATGCTCTTTTTGGGGAATGATGATAATTCTGTCTGTTTTTCTTTCCTATTCTTCGTGATATAGAAAATATAAGCTGTACGGAGGATATAAATTACTAGGAGTCTATATGCCTTTAAAAATGCATCTCCTAGTCAAAAGATTTGTATTATTTTTGTTGAACAGTACAGCTTAGGAAAATAAACTATAAATCTATAAAACTGATATCTATCAAAATATTTTCTATGGGTTCTAATTTTTTCTTGTCCATCTGTTGCCACAAACTTACTAATGAGAAATAGCAATTATTATGAAAACACAAAAACCAAAGAGTGCTTCCTTCCAGTTTTGGAATAGGTTATATTATTTTGTATGTCTTCATCTGAGGATGTAAAATATCAGTGGAAACCTCAGTGACTCTGTGAAGTAGATAATTTTATATTGTTTTGCAGATAAAGATAATGACATATTAAGAGGTTAATTAAGTCCTGGAATCATATTGTCACACCCAAAGGTGGATTTTAAAGTTCAAATTCAAGGATCAGAAGTACAATTTGCCACCAAACCACTTCAATAGGAATTTCCAGATTCTGACACCAAGGCTACATTTGACATAAGGATCTGAAGGTTGACTGGCCAAAATTTTTCTCCATCTCTCCTGTCTTCCCTCCATTTAATCAAATACATTGTAGAATGAAAAATAGGTTTTGTAGCTGTCTTGCTCTCCCAAAAGTTTCATCTGTAAAACAGAGATTATAATACTAATACTTATCTCAGAGAGTCATTTTGAGGAGGAAATAATAACAGGTAAAGAATTTATTATACACCCAGGAACTTAGTAAGTACTGGAGAGTCAGCTCTCCATATCCCCAAGTCTTCATCCAAGGACTCATCCAACCTCTAGTAGAAAATATTCAAAAAAATACAAATAAAAAACAATGCAATATAACCCTATTTACATTGTAATAGGTATTATAAGATTACTTATAATTTAGAGATGATTTAAAGTATATGGGAAGATGTGCATAGGTTATATGCAAACACTATGCCATTTTATAAAAGGAACTTTAACATCTTGGATTTTGATATCCATGAGGGGGTCCTGGAACCAATCCCCATGGATACTAAGAGATCACTAGAAATGTTAACTATTATTATCATGATGATCAGCAAATGAAAGAATGAAATGAAGGGCATGTAAACCTCTTACCTGCTGCAGGTTAAAAGAATGCTTGCTGGCTGGTGGGTGTGGGGATGCACCCTTATAGTACCAGCTACTCAGGAGGCTAAGGTAGGAGAATTGCTTGAGCCCAGAAATGTGAGGCCGGACTGGACAACATAGTGAGAAAGTGTCTACTGTTGTTTTCAAAAGACTGGAAGGAAGAGAATACTCTTCCGTGGACATACAAACCTTGGAGCAGAAATTCTATCAATACTATTATTATTATCTGCCTACCTATTACCTAGCTAATATCTGTATATCAATTATCTATTATTATCTATTTTCTATCTGTTATTTATTATTATTGCCTATTACCCTATTATCCAAGAATAAAGTTTTTATCCTGTAATTGTCCCATTTACCCATGGCCAATTGACGAGGACCAAAGACTTTATCACAGGGACACCAGAAAAAACATTGAAGTGGTAGCCAGCAACCACTTAAGAAATTGCCAATATTTGATGTCATTTTAACTAAATAAGCAGCAATTTCATATGATTCAGCCTAGTAGACCTTGAATCCAGATACACCCAGGCAAAGGATTCAAAACCAAAGCAGACAGTCTATTTCTACCGTTTCTTCTCACTTACTTCCAAAACGTGAAACAACCATAGAGTAAAAAACAACAGAATAGGAAATATTAACCAGAGCTGTTGGAAGTTTAGAAAGTATTGATATAATTAATCCAATACAATTTCAGTTTGTTGCTTTTCCATTTTCAAAAACCATTTTAGATGTAGGAAATGACATTTTCTAAATATAAGTAAATATCACATTATTTTTTAAAAAAAATTATAGCTAGCTATTTCAAGCATGAAAGCCCATTCTCTCTCTCTCTGTTTTTAAGACAGGGTCTCACTCTGTCACCCAGGCTGGAGTGCAGTGGCCCGATCATAGCCTGGGCTCAAGAGATCCTCCCACCTCAGAGTTCCAAGTAGCTGGAACCACAAGCCTGGGCCACCACATCTGGCTATTTTTTCTTTTTAATTTGTTGTAGAGACAGGATCTCACTAGGTTGCTCAGCCTGGTCCATTGTCTCTAAATGGGATACAGATATTTTAACAGTTTATTGTAGATCAGCTTTACTTTTACGGGACAAGGTTATTTTTAAATAAAATTCTCTACTGCTTTAGACTATATATTCTTGTTATGTGTTAAATATCTCTATTTTTGAAGAGAATTTTAACAAGATATTTTTATACCTTCCTTCTCGCTGTTTTCTGCTTCCTTAATTGGTCACCTAGCTAATGGAGCTTTCTATTTGAAACATTGCAGCTTCCCTGTCAAGGGGACGGAGTCAACATGCTGTAATTATAGCTGTCTTCGAGGGTTGGATTATTATTCCGTCGATCTGACGTTCATATAAACGGAGCAGCTACCCATTGTAGTGTATGTGCACTGTTCACCCAAACAGAGTAAACTCAGCCTGCTAACGACATGACGTGCCCTCCAACACACAATTATATTTCACGGCAGTTCAGAGGTTTTCCGATGTAACATCTGTAATACAATTTTCCCTGCCAAAGTTTTACAAATCGCACATTCTGGCAAATGATCAACGATACCGAGTCAACACTATTATTCATAGCTGGATCTCCTCAGGAAAATGGTTGGAATATTAACCTGAAGTTTTCTGAAAAGCTCCCATGGTACCTTTGCTGAAGAGATGTTAAACCTAACAGCTCCTGATATGGAACCAGCGGTTTGAACTGTAACTCAGTTAGATAAATTAATAGGGGAAGGCTATGATGTCATGATGCAGGAAATGACTAAATTTTTTTTTTTTTTTTTTTTTTTTTTTAGATGGAGTCTCGCTCTGTCACCAGGCTGGAGTGCAGTGGCACCATCTTGGCTCACTTCAACCTCCAACTCCCTGGTTCAAGCAATTCTCCTGCCTCAACCTCCCAAGTAGCTGGGATTACAGGCATAGTGCCACCATGCCCAGCTAGTTTTCGTATTTACAGTAGAGATGGGGTTTCACCATGTTGGCCAGGATGGTCTTGATCTCCTGACCTTGTGATCTGCCCGCCTCCCAAAGTGCTGGGATTATAGGCGTGAGCCACCGCAAAATGACTGAACATTACTTTGCAGTATTCCTGGAGTTAGGGAGGCAATATGGATGGCATTGTGAGGGCACCGATGGTAACCCAGGTCAGTGAGACTTTAAAGGGACCATTACTTTCTCCTTCTTTCTAGAGTTTCAGGCATTAAAAATGTTAACTTGTGGCTGGGCATGGTGGCTCATGCCTGTAATACCAGAACTTTGGGAGGCCAAGGCAGGAGGATCACTTGAGCCTACAAGTTCAAGACAAAGCCTGGGCATCGTGATGAAACCCTGTCTCTACAAAAAATACAAAAATGATCCAGGAGTGGTGGCATGCACCCCTGTAGTCCCAGCTGAGAGGCGGGAAGATCCCTTGAGCCCAGAAAGTTGAGCTATGGTGAGCCATGGTGCTGCCACTGCACTCCAGCCTGGGTGACAGAGCCAGACCCTGTCTCAAATAATAAAATAAAATAAAATCAAGTATTAACTTGTTCAAGATCCTGTTTCACAGCAGTCATTGATGAGACAAATGAAACATTTTGGGACACCTTTAAAAAAATCCCATCAGTGTGGCAGAACTAGTTTTATTATCCCACTTCCTGAAAAGCCATGAGACCTCATCAGCCATGGAAGAATCTATGTAAAGCTGAAAGAATTTGGCCCTTTAATGATGCACAAAGACGTGTGCATGGATTTTGCAAGTTCCTACTTTCACCTTTATAAATGCTGGGTTCCATCCATGTTTTAATTGATTGGAGTTTTAAACAAAATAAATACAGATACCACAGTATGTAATTTCAGAGACTTTTTTAAGTACAAAAATGTACTTGGGCCCCAAAATGTGTTAGGGCTATGTGCTGCAATTGATCTTTCACAGTGTGAGAAATCCAGGCCCCAGCTGACCTGGGAGTTAAGAATGATTTTTTTTACATTTTTAAAGGGTTGTAGAAAAGGAAGAAGAATCGGCAGAGACCATTTGTGGCTAGCAAAGCCTAAAATATTTCCTAATCGATCCTTTGCAAAAAAAGTTTGCCCACTCCTGTAGTCAGCAGCTCCCCTACTGTGCACAGTCTGTGTGCCATCTCATCTAGTAAAGGTGAGTAAAACCATCCCTGCCCCTAAGCAATTTACAATCTGCATCTAAGGGGCAAGAGCCTAGTAAGCAAAAGGCGAAAGAAGATGGCGCCAGATAAGGGCTTCAAAGGAAGAGAGACCAGGCTTGGTGGGGAAATAGGGAGTGGCTTCTTAGCAGGTTTTCTTTAGATGAACTTTGAAGATAAAAAGAGATTTTGATGAATAAGAGTGGGTGAGATGGAGAGGGGTCAGCACTATGTCCTGGAACCAGTGAGGGATTCCATTTCAGAAGCACCTGGGGAGGCTAGAGAGTAGATTCCAAGACTGGAAAGCGAGGAGAGGGTCCTAGGCTGGAGGCCATCATGAGGAGTGTATACAGAGGGAGAGGAGAGATTCCCGCACTTAGAGGCCAAAAGGACAACAGTTTGCATTTTACTTTGGTGTTGGAAAGAACCGTAGTCTCATATGGTTACCTGGAAGTGTTTTATGATAATCAGTGAAAAATGAGGAAAACAGTCTCTCTCAGGCTGAGCACCTAGGAAATGAGTGGCTCTTGGCTGTAAGCCAATGAACAACATTAATATATGCAGTTACCAAGTCACCATTAACACATAAAGCACTGCAGGGTTTCCATCTATTCATCAGAATTCTTGAAAGTCCTATTTTAAGGCAGTTCAAACAGAGGCGAGGCAGCTGAACTTGGTGAGGCTGCCAGGAACACTGAGTTCTGCCTCTGAATTTGCCCCTGACTCAGTGCCTGACCTTCGGCAAGAACTCAACGTCTCACTATCTCAGTTTCCTCAGCCATAAAATGGGGATAACAGACCTTAGCCACCTCATAGGAGTGTCATAAATGTCTACAAAAACCTTTCAAGGTAAGTGCTCCTGGAAACGGACAAGATGGGGAGGGTTCTTTTTCAATCATCTAGGGGGGAAAATGAGGTTATCAAAATTAAAATAGGAGACTACTTTGTAAAACAGAAATGATTGTGGACGAATGATGCAAAGCCTACAGGTGAGTAAAGGTACCCATAGTCTACTAGTCAAAATCTGTCTGCTCAACCTTCTGGGCTCAAGGGATCTTCCCACCTCTCAGCTGGGACTACAGGGGTGCATGCCACCACTCCTGGATAATTTTTGTACTTTTTGTAGAGACAGGGTTTCACCATGGTGCCCAGGCTTTGCCTTGAACTCCTAAGCTCAAGTGATCCTCCTGCCTTGGCCTCCCAAAAAATCTCTGTCAAAATTCTAAATTAATGTCAGGACATATTCTTTGTTATTTAAGGATGGAAGAGAATATTCAAAATCAGACAGGACCACCTTAGAGAATGTGGTCTCACATATCTGTTCTATCTGCATTTTCAAAGCTTGGAATATTCTGCTCAATTCTCCTGGGTATTATTCAGTTATAAAGGTGCAGAGGGAAGCATCTCTCCTTCTGTGCTTTCTTTACTCTGTAGATTTTCCTAATCTGTCCTAGAGAGGGACTGTGGCAGGGTCTGCAGACACAAGGGCTGCCTTGTAGCCAGCCATCTTTGTGTCACCTGTGCCATTGGCCATTGGTGGCCGAGGAAGACACTAAAGTCTCTCAAGAAAGCTGAAGACCCAACCTCGAGATGTGGCCACACTGCACCTGGAGAAGACAATTGGGCTAGAAGACAAGTTCTGCTCTGCTCTGGAAAGTGTGAGTGGTAAAATATTTCTTAGGATCCTACTGAGAACACTTGCCATTGTAACCTTCTCTTTCTCTCTCTCCTTTTCTTTCTTAAATAAATTTTTACCTTACAGTTGTCCAGAGAGGAAAGATAGGCCAAAATAGTTCAATATGTTGTCTTACTGGGAGGACAACAACTTAAGCCACAAAGCCCTGAGTTTGACCCCAGAACTCTGTGGCTACTGATGACTCATCTTGAAAATTATCAGATTGAATCTTCTCTACTGGTTTGATAACAACTGATGGGTGGAAAAAGAACATCAATCAGATGCGCATGCTTAATAAGCAGCCTCCTTATCCCCCTCTGCAAATTTGTTCTTTGGATCATCTACACTTCCCTGTATGTTGAAGAAGATATGCTATCCATGCAATCCTTGTGGAGTGCTTGATTAAAAAGTGGATAAACGGTCTTCAGGCCCTTGAAGTCTGGTGACTGTGTGAAGAGGGGAATGAGGCAGAAGTAGCAGTCAGTGGTGGCTGAAGTAGGAGAAAGTACTTGCTAAAGAAATCTTGATTTTTCTGTGGCTTTTCTGTGCAATTGGGTGGCTAAGTAGGAAAGCCATTGGAACTTCACTATATCAATTCTGCTTTTCTTGTTTTTTGGAACTCTAAGTCACCAAGGCTCCCTGCCACCCTATCCATCTATAACTTTTCATCACTTTTTCCTCAAAGTAAGAAGTGTGTCCCAGAAAATGTGCCTTTGTGACTCAGCAACATTTCAAATCCATCTGAGCCTTCCCAGCGTTCCAAAAGAAATACTGATTTGAATTCAGCTGCTTAAAAAACCATTCTCTAAGCAGACAGCTTGAAACTTCCTTACAGCAACAGTTTAGGCTCTGGAGGGGAAATCGGTTTGTTTTCAATTGTTTTAATTTTTCAGTTAATTCATTCACTACCTGATTATATATGATCTTTTGAGCCCAATACTCTGCTAAATTAACCTTGACTTTCTCTCTCTCTCTCTCTTTCTCTCTTTCTCTCTTTCTTTTTAAGAGAACCTTGCTCTGCCGCCCAGGCTGGAATGCAGTGGCACAATCTCGGCTCACTGCAAACTCTGCCTCCAAAGTTCAAGCAATTCTCCTGCCTCAGCCTTCCGAGTAGCTGGAATTACAGGCACCCGCCACCATGCCCGGTTAATTTTTGTATTTTTAGTTAAGATGAAGTTTCACCCTCTTGGTCAAGCTGGTCTCGAACTCCTGACCTCAATCTTGGCCTCTCAAAGTGCTGAGATTACAAGCATGAGCCACCATGCCTGGCCTTACCTCAATTGTTTTTTTTGAGACAGAGTCTCACTCTGTTGCTCAGGCTGGAGTGTAGTGGCTCAATCTTGGCTCACTGCAACCTCCATCTCCCGAGTTCAAGAGATTCTCCTGCCTCAGCCTCCCAAGTGGCTGGGACTACAGGTGTGGGCCACCACGCCTAGCTAATTTTTTGTATTTTTACTAGAGAGGGGTTTCACCATGTTGGGCAGGCTGGTCTTGAACTCCTGACCTCAGGTGATCCACCCACCTCGGCATCCCAAAATGCTGGGATTACAGGCGTGAGCCACCATGCCCGGCCCTACCTTTGATTTTTAAGTCAAGAGGGAACAAGTCCACATTTCTATTCAGTTAAACTATATACCTTTGGACATTGAATCACTTTTAGAACCACAGTAAAAAACATGTATGAATGACCCACAATTTCACTCCAACAGGAAGGTGTGTATATGTGCACAAAAACATTAAATTGTTCACATCAGCGCTATTCATAATAGTCAAAAACTGGAAACAACTCAAACATCCATCAACCGTAGAATAGATAAATAAATCATGATATAGTCATACCATGGAACATGACAGTGAGAATAAATGCTACACACAACAGATATGAATTTCACAAACAGAATGCTGAGCAACAGAAGCCAGACACAGAAGGATATACATTTATGAATCCATTTGTATGAAGTTCATAAACAGACAAAATTAGTCAGTGGAGATCATTCTCATAGAAGTCTGAAGAGTGGTTGTCTTTAGGGAGGGGAATGTAGTGACTGAAGTGGGTATAAGGGGTTTCTGGGGTTTGGTGATATCACACAAGCATATTCACTCCGAAAATTCATTGAGCTGTGCAGTAATGATTTTTCAAACTTTTATATATGTATGATATGCTTCAATAAAGCTTTGCTTAAAAACATGCATAGTCATTGCTATGGTGTGAATGTTTGTGTCCCCCCATTCACCAAATTCATATGTTGAAATCCTAACCCCCCAGGTGATGACATTAGGAGTTGAGGCATTTGGCGATGATTAGGTAATGAAAGTGGAGCGCTCATGAATGGGATTCATGCCCTTATGAAAGAGGCCAGGGGAGCTGGTTCACCCCTTCCGTCATGTGAGGACACAGTGAAAAGATGGCCATTTATGAACCGGTAAATGGGTTCTCACCAGAGACAGAATCTGCCAGCACCTCGATCTTGGACAGCTCAGCCTCCAGCAGAGTAAGAAAATTAAATTCTATGTATAAGCCACACAGTTTATGGTATTTTACTATAGCAGCCCAAATGGACTAAGAGAGTCATTATTATCAGGTATAGTTTAGTGTTACCACTCATCATCAGAATGAAAGTGATCAAATATTGTGTGAATGCTTATAAGGTGCAAATGACAGAAGACCCAACTCAAAATGATCGAAGGGATTGGAAAACTTTTCCTTTAAAGGAATAAATAGTAAACATTGTAGTTTCTGCAGGCCATGTGGCCCCTTGTCTTTACTACTCTGTGTTGTTGCATGAAAGCACCCATAAACAATGTGTAAACAAATGAACATGCCAGGGTTCCAATAAAACTTTACCTTTAAAAACAAGTGGTGAGCAGGATTTGTAGTTTGCTGACCTCTAGTTTAAACAATCACTGAATTTGTTACACAAGTAACAAGAAGTTCCAGGCAATGTAAGCTTCAGGGTTAGTTGATTCAGCAGCTTCACATCTCAATCCAGGAGCTCAATTCATTCCATCTGCTTGCTCAACTTTGTGCAGGCTGTGTCCCCAGTCTTGGTCCCTCCCGGTCATAAGATGACCACAGTCCTCCACACATGTCTTCATACAACAGTGTCCAAAGGCCACAAATGTCTCTTTCCTGTGTCCCCTTTCTAGTACCATGGAAAGCTTTCTCTTTCTTTCTTTCTTTCTTTTCTTTCTTTCTTTCTTTCTTTCTTTCTTTCTTTCTTTCTTTCTTTCTTTCTTTCTTTCTTTCTTTCTTTCTTTCTCTTTCTTTCTTTCTCTTTCTTTCTTTCTTTCTTTCTTTCTTTCTCCTTCCTTCTTTCTCTCTCTCTTTCTTTCTTCTTTCTTTCTTTCTCCTTCCTTCTCTCTCTCTTTCTTCTTTCTTCTTTCTTTCTTTCTTTTTCTTTCTTTCTTTCCTTCTTTCTTTCTCTCTCTCTTTCCCTTTCTCTCTCTCTCTCTCTCTCTCTCTCTTTCTTTCTTTCTTTCTTTCACAGTCTCATTCTGTCACCCAGGCTGGAGTGCAGTGGCGTGATCTTGGCTCACTACAACCTCCACCTTCTGGGTTCAAGCAATTCTCCCACCTCAGCCTCCAAGTAAGTAGCTGGGATTACAGGCACCCGCCACCACACTCAGTTAATTTTTGTATTTTTAGTAGAGACGGGGTTTCACCATGTTGGTCAGGCTGGTCTCAAACTCCTGTCCTCAGGCGATTGGCCCACCTGCAGCCTTCCAAAGTGTTGGGATTACAGGCGTGAGCCACCGTGCCCAGCAGGGAAAGCTTTTTTAGATGCCTCCTAAAAGACTTGATTCACTTTCTAAGACTGAGAAAGCAGGTGAGGTGTGTGTAAGTGGTTGTTTTTAGGCAGGCAACCCACATCATGATCTGCATTAGTTTCCTATTGCTATGTAACAAATTGCCACATAGTTCGCAGCTTAAAACAACATACAAACTACCTCCCGGTTTCTGTGGCTCGTCCAAGCAGGGCTTGAGGTTCTCCACGCAGGGTCTCACAAGGCTACAATCAACATGTCACGAGGCTTTTCTTCTGGGGCGTGGAATCCTCTTTCAAGCCTATGTAGTTGTTGGCAGAATCCAGTTCCTTGCAGCTGTGGGAAGGAGGTCCCTGTTTTCTTGCTGGATGTCAGCTGGAGGTCACTCTTGGCTCCTAGAAGCCACTGACAGTTCCGTGCCCACCACACGCCCCTCACCACGAGACACCTCAGTTATTTAAGCCCAGCTGGAGAATGGCTGTATCCAATTTGCTAAGAGCATCTCACATAATGTAATCTAATTGAAAGAGTGAAATGGATTATATTCACAGGTCCTGACTCCAGTCAAGGGAGGGGGGATTAAACAGCGCACATGAGCACCCCAGGAGACCCAACTCAAAATGGTTTAAGCCAGAGGCTGCAAACTTCCTACAAAGGGATGGATAGTACAGATTGTAAGTCTTTCAGGTCATCCAGCTTTTCCTCTCAACTACTCTGTGTTGTAGCACAAAAGCAGACATAGATAATACATAAAAGCAAATGAACACGGCTGTGTTCTTTTTTAAAATCATTTTTATTTTTTGAGACAGAGTCTTGCCTAGGCTGGAGCGCAGTGGCACAATCTCAGCTCACTGCAACCTCCATCTTCTGAGTTAAAGCTATTTGCCTGCCTCAGCCTCCTGAGTAGCTGGGACTACAGGTGTGGGCCACCACACCTGGCTAATTTTTGTATTTTTACTGGAGACAGGGTTTTGCCATGTTGGCCAGGCTGGTCTTGAACTCCTGACCTC
Source organism: Macaca nemestrina (assembly GCF_043159975.1). NCBI lineage: Eukaryota > Metazoa > Chordata > Mammalia > Primates > Cercopithecidae > Macaca > Macaca nemestrina. Next base: position 143,665,117 of record NC_092126.1, on the reverse strand, counting down.
AAGGGATCTGCCCACCTCAGCCTCCCAAAGTGGTGGATTACAGGCGTGAGCCACCGCGCACAGCAACATGACTGTGTTCTAATAAAACTCAAGTGAACTTGGAGGCCATCTCAGAATTCTGCCTACTGATAGCTCTCATCTGAAAAATTAAATCGGATAATCTAACAGTAGAACATTCCACACTTAGAAGATGAAATATGCTGTATTTGGCATGCTTCTTGCTTAGAGTATAGACATTTAAAACACAGTTCCTTAAAACACGAAGTTTTTTTTGTTTTGTTTTGCTTTAACATTTATTTTAGGTTCAGGGGTACATGTGATGGTTTGTTACATAGGTAAACTCATGTCCCTGGGGTTTGTTGTACAGATTATTTCATCACCCAGGAATTAAGCCCAGTACCCAATAGCTATCTTTTCTAATCCTGTCCCTCCTCCCACCCTCCACCATTGAGTAGACCCCAGTGTCTGTTGTTTCCTTCTTTGTGTTCATAGGTTCTCATTTAGCTCCCACTTTTAAATGAGTACATGTGGTATATAGTTTTTTGTTTCTGCATTAGTTTGCTGAGGATAATAGCCTCCACCTCCATCCACATTCCCGCAAAAGACATGGTCTCGTTCTTTTTTATGGCTGTGCAGTATTCCATAGTGTGTATGTACCACATTTCTTTATCCAGTCTGTCATTGATGGGCATTTAGGTTGACTTTGCTATTGGGAACGTAAAAAATGTTTTTGTTAGTGTGAAGAGTGCTGCAATGAACATTCATGTGCATGTGTCTTTATGGTAGAATGATTTATATTCCTCTGAATATATACTCAGCAATGGGATTGCTGGGTTGAATGGCAGTTCTGCTTTTAGCTTTTTGAGGAATTGCCATACTGCTTTCCACAATGGTTGAACTAATTTATACTCCCATGAACAGTGTATAAGCATTCCCTTTTCTCTGCAACTTCACCAGCCTGTTATTTTTTTACTTTTTAATAATTGCCATTCTGACTGGGTGTGAGATGGTATCTCATTGTAGTTTTGATTTGCATTTCTCTAGTGATCAGTGATATTGAGCTTTTTTCATGTGCTGTTTGGCCACATGGATATCTTCTTTTGAAAAATGTCTGTTAATGTTCTTTGCCCACTTTTAATGGGGCTCATAAACACAAAGTTAATGTGAAAGTCCTGAAGAATCAATTTTTTAGTTTCGTTCTTGTTGCCCAGGCTGGAGTGCAATGGCACAGCCTCAGCTTCACTGCCTCCTGGGTTCAAAGAATTCTCCTGCCTCAGTCTCCCAAGTGGCTGGTATTACAGGCATGCGCCCCCATGCCCTGATAATTTTGTATTTTTAGTAGAGACGGGGTTTCACCATGTTGGTTAGGCTGGTCTCGAACCCCTGACCTCAGGCGATACACCCTCCTCGGTCTTCCAAAGTGCTGGGATTACAGGCATGAGCCACTGCGCCCAGCCTGGATTCTGGCTTTTACGCTATGCTTCAAAGCATACTCCAAGATTATATTTAAAGATTATCTGATGGCTTATTCTAGTGCTCTCATGATTTTATTTCCCCTTTGCCCTTCTAAAAATGTTAATTCATCTGGAATTTATCATGGTGAAACATGTAAGGCTTGGATACAACTTTCATTTTTTTCCCCAGAGGGCTACTCAGTTGCTCTGACATCATTTATTGAACAGACCATCTTTTTCCATTGGTAAGTGGTGGCATTTTATCATATACTAAATTTCTTTTTGTATTTGAGTCAATTTCTGGACTTTGCATTTATAATTCATTGAGTTGCCTTGTCTATTCATATACCATACCGTTTTACTTGTTAGAGTTTTATACTATATTTTAATATCTGATACAACTAAGAAACACTTGTTTTTTATTTTCAGGATTTCTGAATATTCTTGCTCCTTTATTTTTCCATATTATAATGAGCTTGTATAGTTTTTACAAGTTCTTTTTTAAAATTGAGTGTTTTGCATTATAGATTGGGAATAATTGACATCTTTATATAGTTAAGTCTTTTTATCTAAAAATACATACATCCTTCCATTTGTTCAAGTTTTCTTCTGTGATCCTCAGTGGCATTTTAAAGTCTTTTCATATAGCTCTTGTTCACTTCTTAAGCCTAGGAATTTAACCTTTTTGTTCTAATATAAATAGGGCCCTTCTATTTTTAACCCAATGTTGTTTCAGCAATTCTTAAAAGCCAAAAAAACACATTTATTCTACCTTCATAAATGAACTCTCATAAATATATAAGTAGCAACAGGACTTGCAAGTTAATTCTGTCCTAAATATTTCATTGGTAGGAAGAAGACAAAAACCTTTCCCAAATTCATACAAGTAAAATGATATTAGGAATACATTAAAATGTCTCTTCTTAAGATTGTTTTTTTGTTTGTTTGTTTGTTTGTAGAGACAGGGGGTCTGGTCATGTTGCTCAGGCTGCTCTCAAACACCTGTCCTCAAGCAATTTCCCCACCTTGTCCTCCCAACGTGCTGGGATTACAGGTGTGAGCCACTGCACCTAGCCTTATGATTGGTTCATGACTGACTTTTGAATCTTAAAATAGGATCCATATAATTTTCTCATTCTTACAAGTCACTCACTGTTCATATTTTGCCTATTTTGCGTACACATATTGTTTCTCAGGGTGCTCTATTAACTGTTTACCTTTCCCTAGGGGAAGGCTGGTAGCTTAGCTGTTCTGATTCTGTTTCACCTATATCTTAGGACACAAATGTTTCTAGGAAGTAGAGCTCCCAAATCAAGCAGAAGAGGCAGCTGATGCCTCCCCTTCTTCCCCACCTGCAGTTCCCATCGTCATAACCTGGCAAAGCAGTCATAGCCTGGGAAAGCAGTACTTACAGAGGAAATTAAAGCTCTACTCAGAACTGAGAACATTTCCAAGGTCAGCTACAAAGAAGAAAAGTGGAAGCCCTTTTAGAAGACTCCCAGATTTGTAACCCGGGAGGATGCAGGATACAGGAGTGAGTTGTTCTGGGAGGGGAGCCTGGAGCTGGGAGAATACTGGTCTGTGTAGCCCTACGATGGAACAGCCTCATGAAATGAGTTTTCCTTCAGTGAGTGGCCATGTTGGAGGCTTGCATCTCATTCTTGGACCCGAGTTGCTTGGATCTGACTTTGGAAGAACAATTGATAGGGCGGGGAGGGATTAGAGGCTATAATCTCCTTTTCCTAACACCCCAAAGCCCCCTTGCAGGCAAAAATTCTACTTGTAACACTTTCTTGGCTTAATTGGTAGCATCTATATTTATTGAAAGGCAATCAAGAGGCCTTCTGCATAACAATACAGTATTATTAATAATAATAAGTAGAAAGGCCAATGTATGAGTAGAACCAAGCCCTGTACTCATCCTTTACCTGGATTCCCCTTTTTTTTTTTTTTTAATTTAAAATTTTTTTTTTTCTTGAGACAAAGTCTCAGGCTGCCCAAGCGAGAGTGCAGTGGTGTGAGCTTGGCCCACTGCAGCCTCCACCTCCCGGGTTCAAGTGATTCTCCTGCCTCAGCTTCCTGACAAGCTGGGATTACAGGCACCCACCACCACACCCAGCTAATTTTTGTATTTTTAGTAGAGACAGAGTTTCACCACCAGGCTGGTCTCAAACTCCTGACCTCAAGTGATCTGCTCGCCTTGGCCTCCCAAAGTGCTGGAATTAACAGGCGTTGGCCACCACACCTGGCCGGATTCCTTTATTTTAATCCTCACAGCAGCCCTATAAATTTAGTAGTACAATCATTTCAAATTGATAGATGAGGACACTCAGGTTTAGGGAAATTTAATAACCCGTTCATGGTCACATAGCAAAAGGCAGAGTCAGGATTTGAAAACAAGCGCCTGACTTTGATGGTCATGCTTTTTACCACCACTCTTATGTACATTCATGGTAAACCTAGATATTTTGAAATAAGGGTGAGCAAAGGGCTTAAAGTTGTTTTTATATATTAAATACTCTGTCCTATCATTTTACATATTAATATATTTGGTTTAAAATGTATGTTTTACTTATATTGACAGAGCTCATGTCTATGAGAGATATTGTAAACTCCATTCACAGGTATTTAATGCTTTTGCCTTTAAGTGAGTGATGTACTCATGTAGACACTGAAATATAAACAACCAATCAACTAGAATGTTTACTCTTCAGTGCTCCGAAGATTATTCTACTTGTGACTATAATTCTGTACTCAGTTTATAACATTCTTGCAGAGATGTCAGGATGTGTGTGTGCGTGTGTGTGTATTATGAATAATATTATTTCCTTGTGGGTGTGAATTTCATCCTCTCTGTGATTCCTGTGCCCTAACCATATTGCTAGGCAACACCAAGCAACACGCATCCCACATTTTCCTAATTCCTTTTGATGTTTCACAAATGGACCTTTGCTTTTATCTGCAAGCAGAATAACACCAGTGGGTTTAGGATTTTGGCTTTTTAAGTAATCAGGTGTCCGGTGAGATCAAAGCTAAGTGACCATAACTATCAGAAACTGGCAGAAAAAAGGAAGAGCTGGCATGAAGCAAATGCACATATTTGTTTTAAGACTTTGGCTGATGATTCGTTAGTGAAGTCTAATGTGATTTCTGCCATTCTGACTTTGTAGATGACATCAAGGACAGTGAGTAGGTGGGCTTCCTTCCAAGGACTTAAAGTCCTCCTAGGGCTTGGAGGGTAATTGCATATGAAATACTCTTTCTGACACTAGAAATGTCGCACACATATCATTTTCCAGATGAAAATCAGATGCCCATCTCCTCTGTCAAAACAGAAACCAATATTTTCAGGTCAAGATCCAGAATCTGGAAGGTGTAATGCACAGACATCACATCACAAGCTAAAGTGCATTTACAGTTGTCCTGCCTTCTATGTGTAGAGAAAGGTCAGAGAGAGGCCTCAGTGGGCATGGAGAATGCCAGAACTGGGCCTACAGTGGACAAGGGCTCAGCACTTCATCACCACAAAAAAGATCATTTGGTTTTTCCCCATCCACTCAAGCCAAGCCACAGAGAACCACAGGAAGCAAGACTGACGAGTTTCCACACTGCTGACTGACAGTATTTGAGAAGTTGTGCTGCCCAAGTCAGAAAGCCCCATGATGGCACTCTAACACTCAACCTGTGAAAGTAAATATATTATAATACCTTACTCGCAGGCTTGGGGAAGAGAACATTTTGCCAGATGGGAGATGAAACAGAAATGGGGCCACTGATAAGAAATGCACTTGTGGGAAAATATGATTGTATTAGTTATCGATGGCTGTGTGACAAGTCTCCTGCACCCCACCCCACCCCACAAAAAAACCCTGTTGTCAGTTTAAAATAATATTAAGCATTTACTACTTCACTCAGTTTCAACAGACCAGAAATGGAGGAGTGATGCAGCTTGGTGGTTCTGTCTCAGGATCTCTTATGAGGTTGCAGTCCAGATGTCAGCCATGGCTGCAGACATCTGAAGACTTGCCTGGGATTGGAGGAGCCATTTTCAACAGGGTTTACTCATGTAACTGGCAAGTCAGTGCTGGTGATTGGCAGGAGGACTCAGCTGCTCACCATGTGGCCCCCAAGCATCCTGGTAGCATGGCAGCTGGTTTCCCCAGAGCAGACAAGCCAAGAGAGAACAAGGGAGAAGCCACAATATCTTTGACAGCCTAGTGTTGGAAGCCACGCTCCATCATTCCCACAATATCCTATGGGTTCTACAGGTGAGCCCTACTCAGTGTGGGAGGAAACTACCTAAAGGCATGAATACCAGGAGGGGAGAATCACCAAGGGCTCTCTTGAAGGCCGGCTACAATAATGATGGAAACATTTCTGTGCATTCATCACTGAGAAGAAATTCATGTATTGGTTGGGTGATGGATGGCACTCTGTCACGGGTCTCAATGCAAGCTGCAAGCCAGTGCCTGCATTGGAATCATCTGGGGCCACTTTTTAAAGCACTGGTTTCCCTGCGCCCTACCCGGGATATTCTGATTAAGTCAAAGATGATGCCCTGGTTTGGGAATGACTGGATTAGATGATCTCTAAGGTCAAGTCCAACCTTAACAGTCTTCCTCAGACTTACATGATCATAGGTATTACCCAGAGAATTTATTAAAAATACAGATTTTTTAGGCCCCACCTCCAGCTTCACGAATCAGAACATCCAGGGATGGGCCTCAAAATCTGTGTATTTATTTATTTGTTTATTTAAGAGACAGAGTCTTGCCAGACTGGAGTGCAGTTACTGCAGCCTTGAATTCCTGGGCCCAGGTGATCCTGCCATCCTACCTTCCTAAATAACTGGGATTACAGGCATGTGTCACCACACCTGGCTCATTTTCAAAATTTTGTGGTTGTTGAGACGGAGTCTTGCTATGTTGCTCAAGCTGGTCTTGAACACTTGGACTCAAGTGATCCTCTCACCTTGGCCCCCCAAAGCACTGGGATTACGGGCATGAGCCACTGTGCCCAGCCTGTGATTTTGTTTAATTTTTAAATTTTTTGACCAGGTCATACATTTAAAATGATGGGAAATTCCAAAAGATATAAAAGAGTGTCATTATAAAGTCTCTTTCCCAACTTTGTTCTCTCAGTATCCCAATTCACGTACCTGGAGGTGCTCAATGTTGTTGGTTTCTTGTGTATTCTTATGAATATATAAGACATATAAAGAATCACCTAGGGCTCTCTTGAAGGCCGGCTGCAATACTGATGGAAACATTTCTGTGCACACAACACTGAGAAGAAATTCACCTATCAGTTGGGTGATGGATGGCACTCTGTCACGGGTCTCAATTTCTTGTGTATTTTTTTTTTTTAACTCAAGGCAAATCAAAAGGGTATGCAGTGAAAAACAAGTTTATTCCTGGTTCTGATCACCAGTTTTTTCCTTCAGATTCACTTTTACCAGTTTCCCGTGTGTCTCTTTAAGAGACAGGACGCTGTTAGTTTGTCAAGCAACTCAGGTGATTCTTATAATCTGGGGTTTGGGACACCCCAGTTCTGTAACGTAAGTTATAATAGAAGCTGAAACAGCTGGAAAACCTCACCTGGTTACACATGAGCTGCACGAAATGCATTAGATTCTATCTGGATGTCTTAGTTACATTTGTTCATGTAATCATTATTTACCAGGCCAAGTCATTATTTGCCAGGCCAAGGCAACCATGAGCAATGAACCCAGCTCACGGGAGCTTGCTAACACAGAAAACAGCTATCTCCATCTGTAGAGGTGCGTACAGGGCGCTGCGGAAGCTCCTTGGCACCAGAAGTGAGTGGACGCTTCCGGAAGGAAGGGATTTCCACAGAGGTAAAAATGGTGAGGAGGTGGGGCTCATTGGGCAAATGGAGATGACGACATTCCTGGCAGAGAGAAAAGGACAAATACAAAGTTCCCAGGTTTTGATCCGGTACGCTGCTCTCAGGCAACCAAAAAGTAGAGCGTTTTGGTGTTTGTGCACAGAAGAGGCTCAAGATAAAACGAGGTAAACTGAGGTCAAAGTAAGATAAGGAAAAAACACGATGGCTCTGAATATCAGATATTAAGTTTGGGAATGCTATGATCAGCGTTGGGGGGTGGGGGGGAACTGATGTGGGTGTAAAAAAAAAGGACTAGAAGGGGGCTGGGCATGGTGGCTCATGCCTGTAGTCCCAGAACTTTGGAAGGCCATGGTGGGAGGTTCACTTGAGCTCAGGAGTTCAAAACCAGCCTGGACAACATGGCAAGACCTCGTCTCTACTAAAAATACAAAAATTAGCGAGGCATTGTGGCGCACGCATGTAGTTCCAGCTACTCGGGAGGCGGGAGGATCCCGGGAGCCCTGGAGGCTGAGGCTGAAGTGACCAGTGTTTGCTGCACTGCACTCCAGGTTGGGTGACAGAGTGGGACCCTGTCTCAAAAAAAAAGAAAAAAAAAAAAAAAAAAAGACTAGAAAGAAGTGGTAACAACTTGGAGGTGGGAAGATAATTTAGGAAGTTGTTATCAAAATCCAAGAAAGAGACCAGAATAGCCTGGATTAGGTGGCCATTGTAGGGATGCACAGAACTGGAAACACTTTGAAGTTATTAAAGAGGTAAATTCACCTGGACTTGGTGATTGATTGAAAAGGGCTGCAACTGGGACATTCCCAAATTTCCAGCATGGGCAACCAGCTGCGTTTCAATAGGGAATACCTGCGAGAAAGTGCTCGGGGAGGAGGCACGTGGGAGGGTGAAGGGTAAGTCTAACATTCTGAGTTTGAGGAAGAGAAAATACGTGGGTAAATTAAAGTTTAGAGTCCAATAGAAAAATAAGAGCCTGTTTGTGACGGCCCACGGCAGGACAGGCATCTTCTAATTTCTCTTTAAACCTTAATTAGTTTTCATCTCTGCCCCCCATCCCCACACTCTCTTGCCCACCATAAAGCAGATTGGCACTGACAGTCTCTTTAACCTTCTCCACGGGTTGCAGTGGAAGGGATGAACGAAGGTCCTGCCCTCCAAGCAGCTGCATTCACAAAATTCCGAATCTGGCCAATAGTGTATTTGGTTCTGTAAAAAGATTTTTTTTTTTCCCCCTGAGGCAGGGTCTCACGATAGTGCCCAGGTTGCTCAAAGATAGTATTCCCAAGATGGTTATAAACAGTTTCATGTTTCCCAGAATCAAAAACTGGACTCTAAATTCACTTTCTTTATTGCTTTAGTCTAGGTACTGATGAGACCGCTTTAGTATTACACTGGCAACTGACTGCACTGCGGATATGTTTGGAATAAGGTAAGCCTGCAGCCACGGTTTTTATGGCTTTTGGAGTTTTGGCCAGAATGAACAGAGCTTAAGCAAATTAGATATTTGAAAATACCTTTGTTTTGTTCCATGAGCAACCGCCAGAGGCCTTTTAAATTGTGATGGTGACTCACAAAATAAGATCTTTGCTATTGTGCAGAGAAATCTGAAGAATTTTATCCATTCTTTCGTTCTTGCTAAATGGTGCATTGTATGCTATCTGTGTGGTTTGGGTCTAGGACAGATTTCTCTCTGAACTTCACAGCATGGGTGGAAGAGAGTAATTTGGCCTTTCGTTTTCTCTGGCAGCCGGTGCCAGTCCATTTATATGGTATGTTCACAGGAGAGCTGACAAGTGTTGAGAGGTTTTATTTGATATGCATTTTTTTTTAAAGTAGAAAAAAATCCGTAAAAATAGGTACTTGTTAGCTAGTTTTCCTAGTTAGTCTTCAGATCATAACCAAATGTTTCATTAAGGAGTTCCACCTCAAATAGACGAGCTACATTGACTTATCTGGGCTGTGTTTAATATTCACAGTGTAACCATTCATGGCATGGGCAGTTTTTAATGATAGAAATGCAAACCCACATTATTTTTCTGTGTAACTTGTAAAAGCCGTGCCTTCTAAAATGGGGCTGCTTATGCTAATTTGTTATAGTTAGTGAATTGCAGGCAGCTCTGTGAATTTACTTTTCTTGGCAGTTCTAGAATATCCTGCCATAACACATACTGAAAAACTGTTTGACGGGTTATGAAAATCTGGATGTACTAAAGGTACATCTTGTGCAAACCATAAAATAAATACATGATTACATTTTTAAAAATCTGTTATCAGGTTAAGGAAGTTGTCATTATAACAACCCAAGGAGAATTAAACAGTTTTGAATGGATGATACACTTTTTCCATTTGTACATACTGTAAATGCTTTTAGTATCCAACCCTCGCTCTATTTTGCTGGTCTTTATGAAAAGACTGCCTACTGGAGGTAAACTGTATTTCATATAGGTCATATAGAACCTATCTTGGAAGTGGATAACACCTCATTGCAAAGGTTAATTAATATTCTCAGTAAAGCATAAAAATTGTCAGAATTATTTGATACAAAATATATTTTGAAATTTTTATTATTTTTAGTGAAGCCAGCAATGTTCTATTACTTCAAGGATGTTGATTATGGGGTCTGTCAATATTAGTGTTGCCAGTGATGTGTGATTGCTTAATTCATGATAAATGAATTAAGTATGTAATTTGGTTCTATACTGTGTTAGCTATATACCAAACCAACTCCTTTGAAACGGTCTCTAATCTCAAGGAGCTTGTAATTTTAATAGATGTTAAGAAGACAAAGACAATTCATTTGTTCAACAAATATACTGCATAGTGAGAATTTACTATGTACAAGACAATTCATTACATTTCTTGGGGCATGGGGACTATAACTACGGTGAATAGGAGAATTCTGTCCTTGAATTCTACCAGAAGACAAACATGAAACAACAAATAACACAATTACTTAATAATTATGTGAAGTGTTCCAAAAGACATCTACAGGGTGGACTGAGGATGTATAATGAAGTGAAAGAACAAACTTTTTAAAAGGGAACTCCTGAAGGTTAAATTGTGTTTGCGATGAACTGGAATAAAACGTTAATCATGTCAAAGGAAAAAAGATTTCTTGTTAAATACAAAGTAAATGAAGAGTCGAAAGATCGCTAAAAGAAATATGGTGTTGTTTGGTGAGAATCTTATTGTTTGGTCAGGAAAATATCCTTGCATGCACTGAAGACAACATCTTACCACTTGAAGGAATGATTTTTCATCCTAGGATAAAAGTAGGATTTTATATTCCACTTTAAGAGGAAAAATAGATAAGAAATGCAGATGGCCAATTAACTTCTTTAGTAGAACTTCATGCACGTGATAAAGAACGAAACTTTAACAAAAAAACTTTAACACGTTTATATGCTCATAAAAACTTCAAATTGATTAAAATTCTTCAGTGACAAGGTTAGGGTCCTTGATCAGTGAATGTTCTCACATATTTCTAAGCAACATAGAAGGGTTATATTTGAGTAGAAGTATAAAGACAGAATTATACAAAGAAAGCCTAAATTGAGTAAGAAGTGTCAAGAATATGATTAATTTTTGTAACCTACTCTTTCAGTAATGAATTTCAACCAAACCTAATTAATCTTACATTTCTAGCACAACATATGATTTTAGAGAATATGTCATTAAAGAGATACATAATTAGAAGTAAAGTAAATATCATCTAGGCTTAGATTAGGGAATAATATTGGTTTTGATTTAATTTTGAACAGGTAATATGCATATTATTGAAAATTTAAAAATTGTTTCACAACCCTGTTCCCCATCTACCTAGTTCCCAACCACCCTAGACACACACAGCTGCACACCTGACGTTCTTTTCTTTTTTCTTTTTCTTTTCTTGAGGTAGGGTCTCACTCTGCTGCCCAGGCTGGAGTGCAGTAGCAGTATCACGGCTCACTGCAGCCTCAACCTCCCAGGCTCAAGTGATCCTTCCACCTCAGCCTACTGAGTAGCTGGAACTACAGGTGTGCACCACCACACGCAGCTAATTTTTATTTATTTATTTTTAAGGGACGAGGTCTTATTGTGTTGCCTAGGCTGATCTCAAACTCCTGGGCTCAAACCATCCTCCCCCAGGGTTGGCCTCTCTAAGTGCTGGGGTTATAGGTGTGAGCCACCTGGCCCTGATGTTGTTATGTGTACATGTAAGCATAGTTTGTTTAGCACATACCAACAAATCTTTTTTTCTCAGGTAGTATTGGGTTGATACAAATCTTAATACAGTGTTTCTTGTCTCTTTTTATGCAAAAGGTAGCATACTGCAGACACTGTTGTGCCGTTGATTCCTCCCCACCCACTTAATATTATTTATTTCTTGGAGATCTTTCTAAATCAGTACGTGGACCCTTTCCCTTTCTCCTTATTTACAACTATACAGTATTCCACTATATGGAGCTACTATAATTTATTTAACTAGTCTCCAACTGATGAATATTTGTGTTGTTTCCAATAAACATTTCTGTAGTGAATAATCTTATGTAGGGTCATTTCACAAATATATCCGTGGAAGTAGAATTGCTAGCCAAAGGAATAATTAGTAATTTTGGTAGATATTGCCAAAATGCCCTACATAAAGTTGATAGTAACTTAATGCATTTAACAGTAATACATAACAATATTTTCCATTTGATGTCATCAAACTTTTTTTGTGTGTGTGTGAACAAATGAAGAAAAATGGTATCTCATTTTTCCCATTGTTTTTCTCTCATGCGATTTTCTATTGGGTTCTTTGTGTTTTTCTTCTCAACTTAAGCTCTTTTGTATTAGGAAGATAAGACCTTTATTAGTAGTATGAATTACAAATATTTTTATCTCATCTTATTTGTCTTTGACTTGCTTAAGGTGACTTTTGCCACAGAAATTTTATTTTTATGTACCTGAATTTACCAATATTTTCTTTTATGGCTTTTGGATTTGACTCATAATTTAAAAGGTCTACCATATTCAAGGTCATTAAGAAAGTATCCTGTTTTTCCCCTAGATCTTGGGTAGGTTTTGGTGTTTACCTTTAAATTTTTTATTCATTTGAAATTTGGCCTGGTATAAGATAGGCTTAACCCTAGAATGCTGCCTAGGTAGCTCAGTATCAAATATTGAACTATCCCTGTTTTCATTCCACACTGATTTATAATGCAATTTTTATCCCACATGTATTTGGATCTATTTCTGAACTTTCTTTTTTTTTTTAACATACATATTTTTACATGTTCCAACTCTTAGAAATGTTCCATTCTGTTTCTGTTTTTAGGCTCCTTTTAGGTACCTGCCGTGCTTAATTTTTTATTTTAAACATGGTTTTTCCTGTTAACAAAGTTTGCATTAGTTGCTTCCTTGAGCAACACCTTTAGAAATTTAAATGTGTTTGAAATGATGTGAAAATATTATTCATATCAGAGCTAATTCTGCAAAAGCTGAAATCTTGTGGGGAAAAAAAAATCTATTTCAAGCGAAATCCCCTAAATCCCAGGGAACCTCCGTATACTCAGACCAGAAATATTTTTTGATTCTACATAATGTATTTTAAAGGGATAAATGGATCAACTGGGCAGAGAGTTGGAAGAAGGTGTTTTAGCTCTGCTTCTCAATCTCCCAGTGTGATCGCCGGGACACTTCACCGTAAGTTGCATTTATTGTAGGGCAGTTTTGTCACTTAAAAAAATATTTTTAATTGGAAACAGCAAGCTGGTTATATAATTGTAATTGCAGGATTATAATGAAAATATCAGGCCTGCAGGTTTTACATAATCACATGCAAAGTCATGTGCGAGAGTGGAAAAAGGGAAGAACAGAGATATGTCTGATTATTTACTCTCTGTGGGGTGTACACAGATTATTTCTGGTGCAATTTAATCTGGAAGATTATATAGCTGAGAATAAGAGATCAAATAGATATCCTTGAGACACCAGAATCTCATGAGTCAGTTGCAAACATCAGGCACGTAGCCTGCACTTGATACTGGATAACTTGCTCATGTTTTATTCCTGAGTTTCCTTAAGCAATGTCTATTCGAAAAGCTTGAAGTTAGTATTCGTTTAAACAGGGAAGCACTGGAACTAGCTGGCATTCTGTAAATGAAATCAATGTAACGGGAACTTTGAATCATTTTTTCCTTGATGATTTTGCTAGGTTGTCACTATAAATGGCCAAATCCTAAATCAACTCTTTCACCCTTCCCAAGGAGGTCATCAACACTAGCATTTTACAGTGTTTAATGAATTATTTTCCAAACATACATTAAGTTTGCTGTAAACAAGGGTATTTATAAGAATATCATGACTATTTGACATTTAGGTAAGAGTTATGTAGTACTCTAGAAAAAAGAGAAAGCAATTTTAGTACTATCAGAATCTGGAGCAGAACTTAGTCTTGGGTGGAGCTTACATATGAAATTGAAATTAAAAAAGAAATCCAAGTTACTCTCCAAGTTTTGGACAGGGTATTTTTATTCTTCAGAATATCGATCCTGAAATTAGAGTGAATACATCAAAAGTGCGTGTTTAATTTCTTCAGTGGAAACATAAACTCATCCCTTGGGGAAAAATATTACTAACTGTACATTGAATAGTTTTTGCCCATAAATAGCAACATGTATAAATGCAAATGCATGAAGTCAAAATTAATTTTAAATACTTCCTCAGTAAATGTATAGGTCTTTATTAATAATCTAAAAGAAGGAAAAAAGGCATTGCTGAGAAAATCTCCAATTTTTTTTAAAGTTTATTAATTGTGAGCATTGAGTTACTTTCTTGTATGACGTGATTGACCCATATGTGAATTTTTTCTAAGAATAAGGAAATGGGTGAATCAAAATTGGGACTAGAAGGTTGGATGATTTAAATGCTATGCTTATTTAAATGTTCTATTCTCTCAAAATAGTACATCTTTGGGCTTGCTTGCACAATAGTGAAACAACCTACTTGAGGTAACTCACAATAATCCCAATACTTTGGGAGGCCGAGGTGAGAAGATGACTGGATCCCAGGAGTTTGAGACCAGCCTGGGCAATATAGCAAGACCCCATTTCTCCCCCCACCCCCCCAAAAAAATCATTGGACTAAGGTGGAAGGAGACAGAGCAGCTGTAAAGTTGCTAGTATGAGGGACAAGAATTAATGTAATGGTGGGCAGCAGGTGATAATTCTGTGGCAAAGCAACAAAAGCAGGGATTACAATTTATTTCTGTTTATAACCATCAACGCCTAGTTTGGCTTTCATTGTTTGCTGATTTTGTTGCCTGGGCAGCATGAATCTCTCTGACTCCCTTTTAGTGGTTCTTCATGAAGCCTACATGTGAGAAATGAAAACTGAAAATACATTTTTTAAAAGGGAAAATAAAACTGGTATAAAATCAAATTACTCTGGCTCATGTATAATAAAATACAATTACATTAATCCTTTTCTAAGTATTTCATTCTAGGGTTTGTGGATTTTTTTTTGTAATTAATGAATTTACTAAGCACTTTCTATACTTAAGGGAATGACTTTGTCTCTATTTTTTAGGCAAATTATTTTGTGTGGGTGACAAAATGTATGTTCCCTTGCATGTAATATTTAAGTGTGTATTAAATGTCTAATATGACTCAGGTCACAAAATTTCAGACACAACGACAACATGAACTGTCAGCTCAGGAAAGTTTGTTTGTTTGTGTTTGAGATGGAGTCTCACTCTGTCGCCCAGGGTGGAGTGTGATGGCATGATCTCAGTTCACTGCAACCTCCGCCTCCCGGGTTCAAGCAATTCTCCTGCCTCAGCCTCCCAGGTAGCTGGGATTATAGGTGCCTACCACCACTCATGGCTAATTTTTATATTTTTAGTAGAGACGAGGTTTCACCATGTTGGCCAGGCTGGTCTCGAACTCCTGACCTCAGGTGATGCGCCTGCCTTGACCTCCCAAAGTGCTGGGATTACAGGTGTGAGCCACCGTGCCTGGCCAAGAAAGTTTTTCTGAAAGAGACTAGTCAGTTTTTTTCTCTCCTTCTACATATTGCCTATATTTTTCCAGGAATCAGAGAATTGGATTATTCATGCTTAGATAGGGATAAAGGACAGGACTTACAGGATTCAGGAATTTTTTACTTAATCTCAGATGACTACTTAACATGTCACTGGGGGCACTTTGAAGGTGTGGGGTGTTTGTGTGTGTGTTTCACACCAATCTTTTTTTTTTTTCCCTAGAACTTTTCTTTCCTGAGTTACTGGCTGAAGATGCCATAGAGGGAAGCCCGGTGGTACAGAGAAAGGCTGGGATTAGGTCTGAACGACAAAGCAGTGGTTTCAGAGGATTCATTGCAGCCTCTGGATCTGGGGATGGGCCTTATAGGTGACAGCCTGTCTAGCGAAGCAATTGGAAAGTGCCATTCCTCTGATTCTTCTGTAGTTCACGAGCATGACGATTGGGTTTTCATGACATGTGTGAGATGTGCCACCCCCTGAACCTTGTGCCCACATTGGCACATTACCCATCTAACCTAAAAATAAAAAAAAAAGTTGCTCCTCTCAGGTGAATGCAGTTGAAATCAGAAGGGAAATCAATATAGCAGAGAAATGACAAAACACCTTGGTTTTCCGGAGTAATGGGGTGAGGGGCACATGCTTTGAAGTCATGGTGAGATTCTTTCATCTCTGAATATCTTACCTAACAGGCTCCCTGGATTCTTTTTCTGCTCTTTGGAATCTCATGGTTTATGTCTGAGATTGCTTCTTTCCAACCATTACTAAAAGCACAGAAACAGACATTCTTGACTGCTCATTTCTAGTAATAATCTTTTAAACGAGAGCCTCTCATGTTCAGAGTCCAGTCTCCTGCATACTACTCACATTTCTGCCTCAAATGTCCCTCTAAAGTCCAAGGTACAACTCTGAATTCTAGGAATTCTCTGACCCTTTGCTGTATTTCCAAAATGAACATTTGCCAGAATCAATTCTCAGGTCAGTCTCAATAAATAAATATATTCTAAAGCACCCTATGAAAACTGTTACACTATGGGAATCTTTCTTCTAGATCTGGATTTTCTAGAAATGAATCTTTAGTAATGTGAGCAAATTTAGAGTCTCGAGGTGTCTGCCAAATCTTACCTATGTCGAGCATTTTGTGGCTAATCTATTCATTTAATTTTTCTTACAATTCTTTTTTTTTTCTAATTATAGCTGACAAGCTATGACAACGTGCTATGGTCAACATGTCACTTGACCCTCCTTTAATAAATATCGCAGTGCGAACAATGTGTGCATGGTGCTAATATATTTTATTCTTCCTCTGAGAAAAGTGTTATAATGACCTTACTTTTTGGGGGAGAAATGTGGGTTACTGCTTATTCAACATGCTTTTGGGTTTGACTTGCTATCACATGTTTTCTTCTTTTAATCTAGACTTTTATGTATTTTCTGCATTTTCTTCACTGACCATATATTTTTGGCATATATTACTATCATAAAAATCATCTGCGTAAAAACATCTTGCCCTCACCAAAATCAACAAAAATGGAAACTTTAAAAGTGATATATGAACACACACACATATAATTTTTTGTTTGTTTTGTTTTGAGACAGAGTCTTCCTCTGTCACCAGGCTGGAGTGCTGTGGTGCGATCTCGGCTCACTGCAACCTCCGCCTCCTGGGTTCAAGCAATTCTCCCATCTCAGCCTCCTGAGTAGCTGGGACTACAGGTGTGCGCCACCACACCCAGCTAATTTTTGTATTTTTAGTAGAGACGGGGTTTCATCATGTTGGCCAGGATGGTCTCGATTTCTTGACCTCGTGATCTGCCCTCCTCGGCCTCCCAAAGTGCTGGGATTACAGGCATGAGCCACGGTGCCCAGTCACATAATGTAATTTTTAAGTAAAGATTCAGAGAAAAGAAGTTTTAATAATAGTGAGAGCTGATGTTTGCCTAGGACTTTACCATTTGATAGTTGTTTTTATATATGTTATATTAGAGGTATAATAGTTTAGTATCTGAAGTCAGACAGCTCAAATCTTGGCTCTGCCACTTACCAGATATGGTTTGGGCAAGGTATTGACCTTCTCTAAGCCTCAGTTTTATCTCTGTACCTGTTTCCTAAGGTTATTATGAAGATTTGGTGGGACAATGCATAGAATGTGCTTATAGGGGCTAGATTATGCCAAATGTTCACTTCACATTACTTACTGTCTTTTTCTTTTAAACCACAACACTCTTATGAAAAAGTAGGGCATGTGAGATTATTTTTACTTTACCAAAGAAGAAAATAGTGTTCAGAGAGATTAGGTGAATGACAAGTAATTCTTTCATTTTAAATTGAGTTTCCATTGCAGTCTTAATGGCAAGACTGGAAAAGGGAATCCAGTGAGTTCCCTGGGCCCTTTCCTTAGGGTGGAGCTAACACACAGGGAATGTGAAACACCCGCTGAGCCACTCTTGTGGGGTTAGAACCCCCAAAGATCTGGTACCGTCAGATATTCTATATAGTCACATAGCTAATGGCTTCAAGTTCAACTTGAGCTGAATGTTAATAGGGTAGATTCAAATCATTTTTCACTGTTTTGAGGGGCTTGGAGTGGGGAGGTGATGAAGAACAATTGTAATAACTCCAGTAACTTTCTCATTTCTAAATGCAAATTACTTCTCTGAGAATTTCTGTGTGTAGGTAGCCTGTGAAAGCTACTTTCAAGGCTCAGCTTCCTTGGTTAATGTAGCTTTGCTAAAGGGGCATACAGGCCTTCACACCATACAGTGCTGGCTGGCCCTAGTCTTACTTGGCTGGGAGATATGTTGATCCAGTGGCTTTATATGAGGCTTATCTTTTAGAGCTACTTGAAAAGTAATGCCTCCCATCAGCCTGTAACAAAGATGCACTCTGCCATTTCTTCCTAGCAATTACATTTTCTGTTCTAAATTAATGTCACCTCACAGCATTCTTTTACCATTCTTTGGCATTTAATCCAATTTTCTTCTTCCTAACAAACAATTTTAAAAACAAACTCATTCCTTTTAAAATGAACTGAAATGTTCAAATGTTTCCTAGGAACGCGTTCAGTCCTCATTCTATTGTTGTTTCTTGCAAAAATATTCCTGGATTGCTCAGCTTTGAGAGAAACTATGAAAATGAAAAATTCCCAATAAACAAAGGGAGATAATTCACTTTATAAAAGAATTCTTTTCTTTGCACTGGCATGTGTAATAAAAAGAAAGACATACAAATTCTTTACTCACTGATGGGTTCTGTTAGCAATACATTTAATTTTCAGACACAAAATGTTAGGAGTCAGTTGACTACCAAAATCTCTGAAATCACATGGTTGAGGAGATAATTTAAAATGCAAACATTTGATACATACCAAAGTTTTCAGTGATATAGCTATTTGGCAACCTCCAAGTGGAATCTACAGAGATAGTCTGGAAAGTCAATGTTAAAAGACTCGTAAAATCATGTCTTCAGATTTTGATGAAAACATAGTTTAGCGAACTTAATTCTAGAAGACAGTAAGCTGGAAAAGCAAGGTTTAAAAGCCAGACCACAGACAGAGAAATACTTCACATAGGCACAATAATCTTCAAGAAATAGATAAATGTATTGGATATTTATTTTTATTTGTAATAATTCTAAGAAGTTATCCCATAACTACAAAATGCCACACAAGCATAGCAGCTTTTATCCAATTGCTATATGTCCTTGGGCATGTTTTTACAATAATAGAAATGTTAGTTTTGCTGTTCACATACAAACCCCAATGTAGCTAATTAAATTTCAGCCTTAATAGGATTCTACTGGAATTAAAGAAAGATACTGCACACATTACTTCCTGCCCTGACCATTTGAGTGTTGCTGACAGCAGTTAAAAAGGCATCACATCCCTTTGGTATGGCATTGCCAGCTTTAAGGAAAACAATGCCAGGCAAACTGGGCAGAGAAGCTGGAAATCCTTCAGGAATGAGATACAACATGAGTGGGTATGTGCGCATACACATGCAGGTAGAAATATATGTTATTAATATTTACCCAAAACTTGTTACAGAGCACATACAACAAATTTTCTTGAAAATAGGTGGCTGTCAGATTAAATTCATAATGTCTCAACCTTGATGAAAATTCTATGTGTGTCAACTGCAGGCTATAAAATCTACTTTTTAAAAAAAAGGTTTACACAAACAAAAATGATAGATTATCCATATTCTACCCTCCCCAGTTCAAATCCAGATCCCTGGGGAGGGTGAGATGAACTGCAACCCCAAATCAAGACATGTATAAGGAAACTGAATTAATGTTAAGTGTTGCAATTGGCATTTTTTTAAAGCAATCAAAGCTGCTGGAATTAGTTTTTATATCAAGTTTTATCCCTAGCATGAAATTCAGATGCAGAGTTTGGAACCTGGGCAAGGAAGGATTGTATTTTCCAAATATGGCAACAGCCACCTGCCCTTTTAACACTGTGATATGGGCGCTCCTACTTCAAGAAGTCGGGTCGATAGTCCATTTTATTAAGTATGGGTGGATAAATGGCAAGGCATAAGGGTTGCTATATGACTTCCAGAGCATGTCATACAGCGCAATACATCTTCTTCTGGGATCACTTTCTTGGGAGTGTGTGTCTTGGGAGCTCTGGCCAACATGTAAAATGACTAGCCAGCCTGAAGCCACCATGCTGAAGATACTGTGTGGAAAAGCTCCATAGAGATGATAGAGATACCTGAGGAACCCCACTGTTCTAGACTCCAGTTATTGAAATCTTTCACCACCAAAAGAGAGAGACAAGAGACAGCCAGTCTTCAAATCATTTCACTCCCAGCCTTCAAGCCAGCCCTAGCTGATGCTGAGGGCAGCAGACACCAGCCATCCTCATGAAGCCCTGCTCAAATTGCAAAGTGGTGAGCAAAATAAGTAGTGTTGGCTGGGCACCGTCACTCACCTGTAATCCCGGCACTTTGGGAGGCTGGGATTGCTTGAGCCTAGGAGTTCGAGACCAGCCTGGGCAATATAGCACAAACCTGTCTCTACAAAATAAATAAATAAGTAGTGTCATTCTAAGTCACCAAGTTCTCTGCTGGTCTGCTGTATAGCAGTAGATAAGCAGAACATTAGGATTTGGAAAAAAAAAAACTTTGTTACAGCCAAATGCTAAGTATAAGTGAATATACCCATAGAGTCATTTGATCCGCAAATTAATAAACTGTAATTTAAATAACAGCTTTATTGTTGGAGTTGAAGCAGAAAATTATGTTGATAAGAGCTGCTGACATACATGGAAGTAAGTGTTGGCTGACTGGGTCTCCTAACAAGACTTCTGAAACTTAACCATAGTCTTATGTCCTGATTTCTTAACTATGACCATCAAGTTAATAAAAAGGCAGAGGGTGTAGCAGCCTTTCCATTGCCTACTTCTCATGATTCACTGGGTCAGGAATTGGGGTAGAGCTCCACTGGGTAGTTCAAGATGGCTTCGCCAGGCGCGGTGGTTCATGCCTGCAATCCCAGCACTTTGGGAGGTCAAGGTGGGTGGATCACCTGAGGTCAGGAGTTTGAGACCAGCCTGGCCAACATGGTGAAACCCATCTCTACTAAAAATACAAAAATTAGCTGGGAGTGGTGGTGCATGCCTGTAATCCCAGCTACTCAGGAGGCTGAGGCAGAAGAACATCTTGAACCTGGGAGGCAGAGGTTGCAATGAGCCGAGATTGCACCACTGCACTCCAGCCTGAGTGACAGAGAAAGACTCCATTTCAAAAGCAAACAAAAACAACATAAAAAGAAGACTTGAACTCACTTGACTGCTCCTCTACATGGCCTCTCTGAGTCCGTGTGCTAGTCGCTGGTCTTATCACTCACAAGTCTAGCCCAAGCTTGCTTATTTATTTATTTGAGACGGAGTTTCGTTCTTGTTGCCCAGGCTGAAGTGAAATGGTGCGATCTTGGCTCACCGCAACCTCTGTCTCTCGGGTTCAAGCGATTCTCCTGCCTCAGCCTCCCAAGTAGCTGGTATTACAGGCATGCACCACCATGCCCGCTAATTTTGTATTTTTAGTAGAGATGGGGTTCTCCATGTTGGTCAGGCTGGTCTCGAACTCCCGACCTCAGGTGATCTGTCCGCCTCGGCCTCCCAAAGTGCTGGGATTACAGGCGTGAACCACTGTGCTAATCCTCCCCAAGCTGCTTTAAACTTTAAAGCATGGAGGCTGGTCCCCCTAGAGGGAGGAAGCGGAAGCTGCCAGACCTCTATGACCTGAGCTTGGAAGTCTCAGAACATCATTTTCATTGTATCCTTCCACTGCCAAATGAAATCATAAACCAAGTCAAGGGGAGGGAAAAGAGACTCCACCTCTTGACTTGTGTGACATTATGTGTACACAAGATGGGAAGAAATTGATGGTGGCCATTTTGGAGAGAAAAGGAAAGAGCAATTGCATCTGAGCAGGGAGGGAGTGGTTCTAATTCTGGTTCTGCCAATAACTAGCTTTGCGGTGTTGGCCAAGTCACCTGAAAATGCTTAACCGGTTTGCTCAAAGGACAGGTGAGCAAAATGAGCCATAAGCTCCAAGATTCTGTCTAGTTCTAAAAATTTGCTTCTAATCAAGGCAGAACCTACATTAGCCTAAAAGGTGGGAGAGGAAGGGAAGTCAACAGAAACACAATGTATGAATTATCCACTTGTGCTCTTCTGGGGTGCTGTTTAACCTTTCACTGTGGACTGCTGTGACATCTCCCTCATCAACCATTACACAACCTCAGCTTTTGAGGCCTATTCTTCTATCTTTAGGACTCTGTTCCTGTTACAACTTATTCTACTTCAGCCTCACAAGGTGGGAAATCAAAATACTGTTTTTTTTTTCAGCTAAGGTATTATCTTTTATAGGGAGTAGGAAGCTTTAGGTTACAAAACAAGTTGGGAGAAAGATCCTGGAAACAAGGCTTTGAGAAAATAATGTAGAACATCTCTTATAAATGTTGTGTCAAACAACCTGAATCCAATATTGCAAAATGAGACCTCTGAAGTAAACTGAAACAGATTTTGGTGGGGAGACATTTTAAAAACTCTTCAACCATGGGCTTTATTACTTTGAAATATACAATTCTTTCAGCAAGTATTCTCAAAAACTTCATTGTAGGAGGACCACAAGTTGCCATAGGGGCCCCCTGAGCTAAGTCTTTGATCAGTAATTGATGAGATTCAATTTGTAGTATCTATGCTAGGTGCATGGGGTCTCTATCTTGAGCTCATAATTCAGTAAATTAATCTGGTGTTTTTTAATTTGGGCGACTAAGTTAGACATAGCATTTGAGCCCTTATTGGCTGCATCCACTTGAGGAATTTCAGCAACAACCCCCAGGCTCAGGCCTCTGTATACCTGGTGCTAGCTAGTTACTTGCGTGCTACAGAGACACTAAAAGAACTGGAACTGAGATCTACCCCAATCCTAGATTATCTTTCTGTCATTAAGCTCTCAACCCCTCCCTATGCCCTTCCTACTCTATTGTCAAGAATTCTCAGGCCTTGTTTAACTAAAAAGATTCCCCAAATGAGGACATGGTAATGTTTTTGGTAACCATAAATAATATAGAAATCCTTATGCTCAAGAATGTAGCTTACCATTACTATGAAAACACAGAGGCCAGGCATGGTCACTCATGCCTGTAATCCAAGCACTTTGGGAGGCCAAGGTGGGCAGATCACTTGAGGTCAGGAGTTCGAGACCAGCCTGGCCAACATGACGAACCCTCATCTCTAATAAACATACAAAAATTAGGCAGGCGTGGTGGAGTACTCTTGTAATTCCAGTTACTCGGGAGGCTGAGGTAGGAGAATCGCTTGAGCTTGGGAGGCAGAGGTTGCAGTGAGCCGAGGTCATACCACTGCACTCCAGCCTGGGTGACAGAATGAGACTCTGCTTCTAAATAAATAAATAAATAAATAAATAAATCATAGAACATTGTTAGATCCACCACTCACTCATTTAAAAAAATTCTTTCTCTAAACTCTTGTTCTCTCTCCTAGCCAAGATCATCCCCTCCTTTCCCTAATACCTTGAGACTGCCTCCTCCCCAATTTCCAATGCATCCATTCTGCCAAAATTTCAATTTAGGCAATTCAAATCCAAATACAGGAAGAATATTCTTTCAGATGTTATGAGCAAAGATTTGAGTCAATCTGTGAATGGTCACTGAGTTTTGGGTGAGAGGGCGGCAAGGAGGGAGCAGCACTTGAAGATCGCCAATCAGTAAAGTTTTTGTTATCTGTTCAATTCTCATTGTTCCTTAATCCTCCCATTCTCTTTACCTTCTGATGATAATCTTCAGTAAAACTACCCACCATAAGAGGATGGGAAAAACAGGAGTAGCAGTAATTCCATATTAACGAGAAAGTGAAATTTGGGGGTTGAACAGCAGATCTGGAGCTACTTCCTTATGGTATTTGCACCCAGGAATCAACCTAAAAAAATCCACAGGAACTCATAATCAAGCAAAACTAAATGCCGCCAAATGTGATAAATGTGGGACATATGTTCACTTTAGTCCTGTCCCAGGAATGCCCCATCTTACCACACTCCATCAGGACAGCTTCAAAGTAATGTAATGTTAAGAACAACAATCACAAAAAACTTTGTGTTCTCAAGGAACCCATGGTTGTGCATGCTTGTCGAACACACACAACTCACCTAAGGCAGGGATTTTTTATTTTGAATATGGTGACACGGTCTGGATATAGACTTCTCTTAATAAAACTACCCACCAGAAAGCTGCATAAGAATATCAGTAAGTGTCTGGGTGCGGTGGCTCTCAGAGCCTGTAATCCCAGTGCTTTGAGAGGTCGAGGTGGGAGGGCAGCTTGAAGCCAGGAGTTTGAGGCCTATCTGGGCAAGGCAACGAGACCTCCTCTCTATAAAAAGATTTTTAAAAATGAGCTGGGCATGGTGCACGCGCCTGTAGTCCCAGTTACTCAGGAGGCTGATTCAGGAGGATCGTTTGAGACCAGGAGTCCCAGACTGCAGTGAGCTATGATCATGCCACTGCACTCCAGCCTGGGCAGCAGAGCAATACCTTGTCTCTAAAAACAAAAAAACAAAAAAACCCACAAGGCCGGGTGCGGTGGCTCACGCCTGTAATCCCAGCAGTTTGGGAGGCCAAGGCAGGTGTATCACCTGAGGCCAGGAGTTCGAGACCAGCCTGGACAACATGGTGAAACCCTGTCTCTACTAAAAATACAAAAATTAGCTGGGTGTGGTGGCACACATCTGTAATCCCAGCTACTCTGGAGGCTAAGGTGAGAGAATTGCTTGAACCCAGGAGGCGGAAGCTGCAGTGAGCAGAGGTTGTGCCACTGCACTCCAGCCTGGGTGACACAGCGAGCCTCGGTCTCAAAAAAAAAAAAAAAAAATGCCCCCACAAACCTGTTAACTGGGTTAAGTTGATGTAAGAAATCTAAATATCAAAGTTCTAAGCATTCCTTAGCTTAGCCTCTAGAGCAGGTCACTGACCAGCAGGGTGGCCTTGGACACCGTCTCTCAAAGCCTGCTACTCAGCAGGACGACTGGGGCCCTGGCCACAGCAGTAGCTTCATAGATGATGCCCATGATTACCACAGCGGGTGCAGCACTAGTTGAGCTTTGGTGGAAGGAACTGCTGAAGTTCCTGACATGATGGGGCAGGGGTCCGAGTCATTTGGATTTAACCATAAAATGGGAAAATCTGGAGCAGTATCTTGTGATTTCCCACTCAAGACGCCAAAGGGGCCGTATTGCGGCCCGTGACACCCACTTCCTTCCTTTTCCGGGGGAAACGCCCCCTCCTCCACCGAAGCCGGCCGCGGCACGCCGCCTTCCCACTAGAGCTTGCGGCCTCGGCGGCCATGACCGCATCCCACCCCCAGCCAAAGCCCCACCACGCGCACGCGCACGCGGCGAAGCCAGAGACCCGGGCTGGGCGGGCAAGCGCCCGCGCCTGCCGAGGGTCCCCTGCTCCCTCCAGGGGGCAGGGCACGAGGGGGGCGGGGCGATCGCGAGGCCCCGCCTTGCCCTTGGCAGCGCTGGGCCATGCGGAGGCCCACGTGAGTAGACTGCCCGCTGGCCCACGGGCCGGGGCGCGCAGGCGCCCGGTGGAGGGCGGAGGTGGCAAAAGGGTGAACGCGCAGGAGGGAGTGCCTGGGAACAGGCAGCATACGCTTGGCGCGGTGCCTCGCAGCTGTCTGCGGGTGGGGCCGCCGCTTTCCCTTGCAGACGAAAGCTGCTGACGGGAAAACCACGCGGGAGGGGGAGCTTCTAGGCCTTGGCCCTTTCCCCTCAAAGGCCGCGGGAACCTAGGGCTGGGGAATCCTGGCGGAGGCTCTGGGCATTATTACAGATGGTCGTTGAGGGTCGCAAAGACCAAGCCTCGAGGCCCTCCTCGCCCCGCTACTAGCTGTGACCTTTGGAAAGTCACTTGGCTTGCGTCTCAGTTTCCCCTTTTCTTGAGGGCTTGCGGCCTGAGAGTGGCGAAGAAGAAAAGAGTTAATGTCGCAGTCACTACCTGCCTAGTGGGTATTTAGATGCCCAGTCATGCCTTTGCTCTGGGAGCACTGCCGTAGATTTGTACCCTGGCTTGGGGGCCCCAGGGCAATCTCGGCCGCATTGCCTATGCGAGCTTGGCCCCAGTTTCCTTATCGGGGCACAGAATTTCCTTCAAAGGTAATGAAAAGAGGTGAAATCTGTCACCTTTAGTGCCTGGCACATAGTGGGCTCGTAAACCCAGTTACAGGCTTCAGGCCGCGCACAAGGCATGTAACTAAAGCTGATCCTTTCATAGGAGGGGAACGCAGACATCGTGCCAGCCGGTTGTGCATGCCCGCCGAACAGAGGTCGAGTTCCACTCTGTCGGCTGGCCAGGGAGAAGGAATGCAATTATTCATTTATTAAGTACACTCCCATTGATCCCTGCCTTAGAAAAAGCTGCTCAGTCTTACTTTCCAAATCTTTCTAGTTTATTGTTTTAGAAAAGCTAAAGGAAGCATTTCATTGATTTTTTCCCCCTATATTTATGCTTACAATTAGTCCTTTCCTAATGATCAAGAAGGAAACGTGATTGATCTGTATTTGTGGAGGTTATTAGTGTATTGGAATAACATGGGATAAAACAGTAATAGGAGAGCTGGCAAAACCAGATACCTTCAACTGTTAACTGTGTTGAAAGCTTGAAAAGTATTCATGTTCTATGCTGTGTTACACTCTGGGTTTTGGTCTCAAAAATACCCCTACCTCCATTGTCTCTAGGTGGTCCTTAAAAGCTGTTATTTTTTGTAGACGTTTGTTTTGATCTTAATTTCACCTTTTCCTACCAGTAACCACTGTCAGATCCTGTTGCTACAGGAGTTCAGAGAAAATCTATTTGTAATATTATTTAGAGGATAACCACACCCTGACTTCTACAGTGTTGAGTAAATCAAACTACTGTTCTTTCTGGGAAAAACCTGCAGCTGAAACTGGGATTAGGGATAAAGAAACCCAGCTGGAGTTTGCCCCTAAGTGCCAGTGATGGTTTCTGTTTATGGTCTGTTTATCGCACAACATGTTTTACCAGGATGTGACTAGCTTTTTGTGAGCCTTTCATGACCGCATGCAGTGTGCGATGCCATACATCTAAAATATGTACAAATATCTGATTGATCCTGACCCCCTTGATTAACTGTCGGATGTTTGCTAAAGTCAGTGATTTGCCCACACATAGCTCCTTGTTGGGAGAAGCAGCCATTTGATTGATGTTATGTATGAAAATTTAAAAATAAATTACTGAAAGCATATGAGGTCTAGTCAGATGAGATCCACGGGGGGAAAAATACACATATGAGGGAATCCAGGGTTTGACTTTTCCGTTTAACCAGTTTTTCATTTTAATATTTTAAACAGTTGCAGAGTTTAGCTACTAATGGTCCAGATTTTTGAAATTGGCATAAACGAGTTAGTTGTCCTTGGTCTTACTATTTCAGCTCAACATACATTATTTAACACAGTATAAATAACTACAGCAATCATAATAAACATTTATCGAGATTGTACCATTTATATTTACTATTTAAATATACCATTTATATTCATGATTTTATTTTACAGTTGACCCTTGAACAACATGGATTTGAACTATGTTGGTCCACTTACAGGTGGATTTTTTTCAATAATTTGAAAAAAAATTCAAAAAATAATTTCTAATAATTGAAATAATTTTTTTGATGTGTTAGAAAAATTTTTGGACATTTGTGACAATTTGAAAAAACAAACCAAGTAGCCTAGAAATACTGAAAAAATTAAGAAAAACTTAGGTCTATCATGAATGCAGAACATATATGTAGATACTAGTCTATTTTATCATTTACTACTGTAAAATATACACAAATCTATTATAAAAATGTAAAATTTATTAAAACATGTATACAAACATAAACCTCTTGGCACCATTTGTAGTTGATAGAAATATAAACAACAAAGATGCAGTATTAAATTGTAACTGCATAAAACTAACTGTAGTACATACTGTACTGTAATAATTTTGTAGCCACCTCCTGCCGCTATTGCCATGAGCTCAAGTGTTGTGCATATCCACTTAAAATGTCATGTGATGCTAATCATCTCTGCAGGAGCAGTCCGTCTCTC
Organism: Macaca nemestrina; assembly: GCF_043159975.1. NCBI lineage: Eukaryota > Metazoa > Chordata > Mammalia > Primates > Cercopithecidae > Macaca > Macaca nemestrina. Next base: position 143,637,152 of record NC_092126.1, on the reverse strand, counting down.
CAGAAAATTGTGTATCACAGTAAAAAGTGATCTTTGAGGTTCTCATGTATTTTTCATTGTGTTTAGTGCAATACCTTGCATAACACCATGGGCCCCATGCAATTCTGGAAGTGCTCCCAAGAAGCAGAGAAAAGTCATGACATTAGAAGAAAAAGTTGAATTGCTTGATATGTGCCATAGATGGAGGTCTGCAGCTGCAGCTGCCCGCCATTTCAGACACAATTCATCTTGTAAACTTATGGGGTTGATATTTACCGATAAATGTATTTTCCTTAATCACATTTTTTTCTCTCGCATACTTTATTGTAAGAATACTGTGTGTAATACATGTAACATACAAACTATATGTTAATCACCTGTTAATGTTATTGGTAAAGCTTGCAGTCAACAGTAGGCTATTAGTAGTTAAGTTTTGGCAGAGTCAAACGTTAAACTTGGATTTTTGACTGCACAGTGGGCTAGCACCCCTAATCCCTAGATCGTTCAAAGACCAACTGTACTATTTTGGATAATGGGGAATAAAACAATGTTTATTATATGCTCTTCCACCTCTGGAAAATCATAGCATTGTTTTTACTTTTTTTTTTTTTTTTTTTTTTAAGAAAAAAGAAGCTTCCTGAAAAGTTATGCCTTTTAATTGTGGTATACATCCTGGCTATTTATAATATTTCATTGAGAAATTTTTGTTTCCTCTAATATTTTTGTTGTTTTTTGTTTGTTTCAAGTGAAATAACTAAATCTGAAAATGCTAATGTGGACTTAAAATAGATCTTTTGTTTAATAAAGGAATCAATAATTTTATTTTGATGCACAGCAACTATTTGAGAATCTTTTAATAAAATTGATATTGGATGATGAGGATTTTAAAACAAGGGTTTTAGACTTAAGAAAAAGAAAGGTAATTTGTATTTATCCTGTCCTTTATTAAAATAAATTTGAAAACGTAGGAAATTAGTAGTAGTGGAAAACACTGATGGATAAAAATAAGCCAATATACTTTGGCCACCATGGATTAGTTAAGGATATATATATGTGTATGTTGAGTATCATTGTTTGATTTACAAAATGCTTTCATTTTATCTTCTATAATCTATTTCTCCTATATTACTTTGGTATAGGTATTGCTTAATCCCTTTAAGAAATGAAGAAAAAACTTCAGAGAGGCTGAAAAGAATTGCCCAAGGTTGTCTGAGTCCAAGTCCTATAATGCCTTACACAATAATAGGAATTTTGACATGGTGGATGATGAATATTTTTGACTGAGACCATGGTCAGTGTGGTGCACTGAGAGTCAATACACCCAAATTACACTATGCCATTGACTGCTTTGTTCTGGTTTGTGCCTGTTTCTAAGTAATAAGGATTACTGAATTTAGCAATAGTGGAAACAGAGTGATGAATGAAATGAACAAGTAAAGCGGCCCCAGCTCTCATGGAGGTTGCAATCTAGATAGAGATACAGAGAGAAAAATAATTTCAGTGTGTTAAGTGCTAAAAGATAAAGAGCACATGACCTAGATTAGGGTGTTATATAAAGCTTCCCAGGAGAAAGGATACCTTAACTAAAACCTGGAGGATAAGTAAAAGTTAGTCAAGTGAACACAGGAGGAGGTGGATGTTCTAAATAAAGGAATAGCAAGTGAAAAGACATGATGCAAAAGACAGCATCTGTTGTTCCAGGACTTGGGAAGCACAGCGTTAATTATTATAGATTTACGTGTGTATGTTGGGGCAGTGGCTTCAGTGAAGGAGGGAGTGGTGAGAGGAGGATAGATAAGAAGGAGCCAGAGGACTTTGTGAGTAGAAGTTTTGGGGAGTAGGGTACAAGAATGCTGGGAGCTTCAAAACTACAAGTAGGAGGAGCAACCATTAAGAGACTTTTACAGAAGTCCAGGTAAGCAATGATGGTTGCTGGAAAAGGCTAGTAACATTGCAGATAAGATGGGGAATGAAAAGGTAAGATATTCAAAAAAATATATAGGAGTAGAATTACTGGGGGTTTAATGATCAGTTGGATGGAGGGAGAAGAGAAGGTGGTTCCTGAATTTCTGACTTGGCAATTGGCAGGATAGTACTACTATACCAAGAGGAGAGACATAAAACGGGTACAAATTTGAAAGGAAGAATGTACAGGGGATGATAAAAAATTGAGTTTTAGACATGTTGAGTAAGAGGTACCTGTGAAACATCAAAGATATTAAGTAGACTTGGCTTAATGGGTCTGACAATGACTTGGGAGATTTTAGTTGCAGACAGATACTTGGGAATCATTGGGTGTGTAATACTTTCTTCTGTCTCATTAGGATTGGGAGAATAGACATATCAAGTATATTTTTAAGTTATTTTTGAATAAGGGTATTATGTTTAATTTGCATGACAAATCTATAAGAAACCTCTAGGACAGGGAAACATTGCACATAGAAGTGGCGAGTGACTTGAAGCATTGCCTAATATATAAAGACATCCGAATTTTTAAAAGGTGGAGTAGGTAGAGGGAAATTTTAACTTATTTTTAAAAATATGACAAGAATTGCCAGATTGGGTTAAAAATCAAGACCTAACTCTATATGCTATCTGCAAGAAACCCACCTCAAATATAAAGACATAGATATATTAAAAGTAAAAGGACGGAGAAAGATATGCCATGCAAAGCACTAATCAAAAGAAAGATGAAGTGGCTATATTAGACAAAGTAGACTTTAGAATAAAGAATGTTACTAGGAAAAAAGAAGGACATTACATAATGAATAAGGGGGAAATTCATGAAGAATGCACAACAAGCACAGATATTAATGGACCTAACACAAAAAATGGAAAGAACCAAAGGTGAAATAGAAAAACTAACAATTTTAGTTGGAGATGTTGGTGTTCCTGCTTCAGTAATCCATAGAACTAGTAAACAGAAAATCAGTAGGGATATAGAAAACCTGAACAGCCCTATCAACCAATTTGATTCAATTAAGTTTTAGAGAACACACCACCAACAGCAGAATACATATCCTTTCAAATGTATGTGGGAAATTCACCAAGTTAGATGATATTCTGAGGCATAAAACCTTAACAAATGTAAAGAATTGAAGTAATATAAAATATGTTATCTAATCACAATAGAATTAAACTATAAATTGATAATATCTGCATAATTCTCAAGTATTTGCAAATTAGACAACACACTTTTAAATAATTTGTAAGTCAAAGGGAAGGCATAACGAAATTAAAAACTATTTTGAATGGACGGGCAATAAAAATATAACACATCAAAATGTATGAAACTAAGCTAAAGCAGTGCTTAAAAGGTAATATGTAGCATTACATGCTTATATTATAAAACAAAAAAGGCCTCCAATCAATGATGTAAGTCTCCACCTTAAAAAGTTTAGAATAGAAGAGCAAATTAAATCCCAAACAAGTAGAAACTAGGAAATATTAAAGAGCAGAAGCGAAATTTTAAAAAAGATTCTAAAACCAAAAGCTGGTATTTGAAAGACAAAAATTAATAAACCTCTACTCAGACTTATCAGATGGAAAAGGGGAGAAGACATAAGTTTTAATATCAAGAATGAAAAAGGTGCTATCACTGTAGATCCTACAGACATTAAAATAAGAGAATATCATAAACAATTTTATGTCAATAAATTTGATAAATCAAATGGACACATTTCTTGATAGACTATCAAAGCTTACCTAAGAGTTACTAGGCAATGTAAAAACTTTCCCACAGTAAAAATCTGATGGCTTCATTGCAAATCCTACAACATTTAAGGAAGAAGTAATACCATTTTTATACAGACTTTTTCCAGACATAGAAAAAGGGAGGAAAGCTGGGCATGGTGGCTCACACCTGTAATTCCAGCCTTTTGAGAGCCCAAGGCAGGAGAATCACTTGAGCTCTGGAGTTTGAGACCGGCCTGGGCAATATATAGTGAGACTTCATCTCTACTAAAAATAAAAGAAAAAGTAGCTGGGTGTGGTGGTGCATGCTTGTAGTCCCAGCTACTCAGCAGGCTGAGGCAGGAAGATCACTTGAGCCCAGGAGATAGAGGCTGCAGCAAGCTATGATTGTACCACTGCACTCTGGCCTGGGTGGCAGAGTGAGACCCTGTCTTGGAAAAACGAAAGGAAAAGGAGAGAAAACTTTTCAGTTTTATGTGACCCGCATTACCTGATATCAAAACCAGGCAAAGAATTTATAGGAAAACTACAAGCCAGTATCCCTCATGAATATAGACATAAAAATGTTAAACAAAATATTAACAAATAAAATCTAGTATATAAAAAGATTAGAAAATACATCATGACCAAATGAGCCTTACTGCAAGAATGCAAAGTTGGTTCAATATTCATAAATCGATCAATGCAATTTACCATATCAACAGACTAAAGAAGGAAAAAGTCATATGATTATCTCAATAGATACAGAAAAAACATTTTACAAAAATCTGTCATTTGTTCCTGATAAAACTTTCAGAAAACAAGGAATAGAAGGAAATTTCCTCTACCTGATAAAGTGGATTTATGAAAACACCTAACATCATACTTCATAAATATAAAATCCTTTCCCCCTAAGATCAGAACAAAGCAAGAATGTTGGCATTCTTCACTCCTATTCAATATTGTCCAGGAGGTCCTAGATAGTGTAATAAGGCAAGAAAAAGAAGTAGGCATACAGATTGGAAAGGAAAAAACAAAAATGCCTTCATTTGTAGATACCGTGATTGTCTATGAAGAACATCCAAAAAATTTACAAAAAGCTACTGGATCTAGCTGGGCATGGTGGCTCATGCCTGTGATCCCAGCACTTTGGGAGTCTGAGGCAGGCAGATCACGAGGTCAGGAGATGGAGAACATCCTGGCTAACATGGTGAAACCCTGTCTCTAATAAAAATACAAAAAATTAGCTGGGTTTGGTCGCAGGCGCCTGTAGTCCCAGCTACTCGGGAGACTGAGGCAGGAGAATGGCATGAACCCAGGAGGTGGAGCTTGCAGTGAGCTGAGATTGTGCCACTGCACTCCAGCCTGGGAAACAGAGCGAAACTCTGTCTCAAAAAAAAAAAAAAAAGCTACTGGATCTAGTAGGTGAGTTTAGCAAGCCCACAGGATACAAGGTCAATATATGAAAATGAACCATACTTTTTTATACTAACAGCAAACATTTTGAACTTGAAAACTTTTTAAAGTATATTTACAATAGCATCCAATTTACAAATACCTAGGAATAAATCTAACAGAACATGTATAAGATTTGCATGCCAAAAACTGACATACATTAATGAGAAAAATCAAGACCTAAACTAGTGGTAAGATATATTGAATTTATGGATTAGGATTCTCAATATTGTCAAAATGTCAGTCTTCCTAAATCGATAGATATAATGCAAATACAGTCACAGTCTCAGCAGTCATCTTTGTGGAAATTGACAGGCTATTTCTAAAATTTATATAGAGAAGTAAAGAACCTAGAATAGCCAAAACAATTTTGAAAAAGAAAACATTGGATCATCCACACTACCTGATTTCAAGACTAGCTATAAAGTTACAGAAATCAAGACAAAATGATTTAAAAAATTTTATGGTTAAAAAAAGTGAGCTCTACCCTCTTAACAAATTTTTAAGTGTACAGTATTGTTAACTATGAGCACAAAGTTGTACAGCAGATCTCTACAAGTTTTTCATCTTGTGTGACTGAAACTTTATACCCACTGAATAGCAACTCCCGTTTTTCCCCTACCTGCAGCCCTTGGCAACCTCTATTCTACTTTCTGCTTCCATGAGTTTGACTATTTTATGTAATTCATGTAAGAAGAATCATGCAATATTTGTCCTTCTGTGACTAGCTTATTTCACTTAGCATAATGTCCTCAAGGTTCATCCATGTTGTAGCATGTGACAGGACTTTCTTCCTTTTTATGGCTGAATGATATTCCATTATGTACGCACACCACCTTTTCTTTATTCATCCACCAGTGGACATTAAGGTTGTTTCTACCTCTTGGCTGTTGTGAACAGTGCTACAGTTAACATGGGAATGCAGATATCTTGTTTTAATTCTTTTAGATAAATACCCAGAAATGAGATTGCTAGATCATATGGTAGCTCTATTTTTAATTTTTTAGGAACCTCCATGCTATGCTCCATAGCAGCTATATCATTTTACATTTCCACCAACAGTGCACAAGCGCTCTCATTTCTCTGCATCCTCACCAACACTTGTTATTTCCTGGGTTTTGTTGTTATTGTTGGTGTTGCTTTTAAATAATAGCCATCCTAACAGGTGTGAGGTGATATCTCATGTGGTTTTGATTTGCATTTCTATGATGATTAGCAACGTTGAGCATCTTTTCATACACCTGTTGCCTATTTGTATGAATTCTTTGGAAAAATGTATATTCAAGTCTTTTGCCCGTTAAATTTTTTTTTAAGTTTTTATTTTTTGAGACAGGGTCTTGTTCTGTCACCCAGCCTGTTGTGCAGTGGCACAGTCACAGCTTACTGCAGCCTTGACCTCCTGGGCTCAAGTGACCCTCCCGTGTCAGCCTCCCAAGTAGCTGGGACTACAGGTGTGTGCTCCTGCGCCTAATTTTTGTATTTTTTTTTGTAGAGACTGAGTTTTGCTGTGTTGCCCAGGCTAGTCTGGAACTCCTGGGCTCAAATAATCTTCCTGCTTTGGCCTCCCAGAGTGCTGGGATTATCAGCATGAACCACTGCACCTGCTTTTGCTCATTTTAAAATTATGTTATTTTCGTTTGGTTGGTTCTTTTGCTGTTGAATTGTAGGAGCTCCTTATATATTTTGAATATTAACCTCTTATCAGATTTTTTGGTTTACAAATATTTTCCCCCATTCTGTAGGTTGCCTTTTCACTGTGTGATTGTTTTCTTTGGTGTACAAAAGCGTTTTGGTTTGATGCAGTACTACTTGTCTATTTTTGCATTTGTTGCCTGTGTTTTTGGCGCCATATTCAAGAAATCATTGCCATGACCAATGCCATGAAGGTTTCCTGTATTCTAGAAGTTTTATAGTTTCAGGTATTACATTTAAGTCTTTAATCCATTTTGAATTTTTTTTTCTTTTCTTTTTTTCTTTATTTTTTCTTTTTTTTGAGACAGTGTCTCACTCTGTCATCCAGGCTAGAGTACAGTGGTGCAGTTATAGCCTATGGCAGCCTCAAACTCCTGTGCTCAATAGTTATTATTATTTTTTTTTTTGTAGAGATGGAGTCTTGCTATATTGCCCAGGTTGGTGAGTTGGTTTTTGTGTGTGGTACAAGAGAGGTGTCCAGTTAATTCTTTTGCATGTGACTATCCAGTTTTCCCAAGACCATTTGTTAAAGAGACTACCCTTTCCCCATTGTTTATTCTTGTCACTCTTTTTAAATATCAGTTGACTATATGTTCAGTTGATGAAGGGATAGACATATAGGTCCATAGAACAGCATAGAGTCCAGAAATAGACCCACACCAACATGGTCAATTGATATTTTTGACTAAGGTGCCAAGTAACTCATTGGAGAAAGGATAGTCTTCACACAGAATGGTGCTGGAGGAATTAGGAGTCCATATTTTAAAAAAATAACCTTGACAGATACCTCGTACATCTATAAAAGTTAAGTAAAAATGTATCATAGACCAAAATGTAAAACCTAAAACTATAACACTGCTAGAACTTCCTGGCCCATGATGGTGACCACATGTGGCTATTTACATTTAAACTAATTAAAACAAAATAAAATTTAAAAATTCAACTCCTCAATTGTTGCAGCAACATACCAAGTTCTCAGAAGTCACATCTGGCTAGCTATACCCAGTGTATTGGTTAGCACAGATTATAGAACATTTCTACCATAACAGAAAGTTATATTATACAATGCTGTTCTAGAAAAAAACAGGAAAAAATCTGGAATCTTAGGCAAAGATTTCATAGGAGGAAGTATGAACCATAGAAACAGAATAATTAATAAATTGGGTTTCATCAAAATTAAAACTTTTCGTTCTTCAAAAAGCTCTGCTGACCAGGTATGGTGGCTCATACGTGTACTCCCAGCACTTTGGGAGGCCAAGGTGGGAGGATTGCTTGAGCCCAAAAGTTTGAGACCGGCCTGGGCAACACAGGGAGACTCATCTCAAAAAAAAAAAAAGACAGCCTTTGCTAAGAAAATGACAAGTCACAGACGAGGGAAAAAAATATTGCAAAACATATATTTAGTACAGAACTGGCAACCAGAATATAAAAAGCACAAGTTTCAAAATTTTAACTTTAATAACATATTCATAGTCTGAGAAGTCCTAAACATTTTAATAACAAAAGAAAGTAAAAAGTGGGCAAAAAATTTGTACAGACACTTCACCAAAGAAATATAGATGGCATATTATTTAATTTTTCTAATCTTTTTTTCTTTTTTCGACTCTATTACGTTAGTAACTTACAACTTTTCTAACCTTATACAGGTATGCATCCATTTTTAAAAAATCAGTAAAGGTATCTGGTTGAGAAGTTTATGATCTACTTTTATTTTCTTTGTACCTCACTGGATCTTACTTTTAAAGTGCAAATCCTGGCAAATAAAACCTGAGGAAGAAAGTCTCTAATCGGGAGTGCATGTGTGTGTGTGTATGTGTGTGTGTGTCTAAAAAAGCAAACATCTTTTTATAGTTGTTTCTGGTTATCCAAGAATAGCAATAGTGAACGTAAAAGGAAGCAGCAGCTCTTGGGCAATCATTTATAGCTTTATCAGTCTATACGATCATGTTAATGAACTAACTTGTTCAGCCTGTTTGGACCATGAGAAAATGTGACCTTCCTAATTGTATTCAAATCCGTCAGTTGAAAAGAAATATGCGATTTGTTTTTCTTGTCTTTAACCTGTCTAGATTTTGCCTAAGCAAATGTGGTAGGCAGAATAGCGGCCCCCTTAAAGATGTTCATGTCCTCATCCCCAAACCCTGTGAATATGTTGCCTTACATGGCAAAAGGGAGATTGTGGATGTGATTAAGGATTTTGAGATGGGGAGATTTCCCGGATTATGCAGGTTGGACCAATGGAATCACAAGCGTCCTAATAAATGAAAGAGGAAGGCAGAAGAGTCAGAGTCAGAATGATGCAATGTGTGAAAGACTCAACTGGCCATTCCTCTCTTTGAAGATGGGGTCAGGCCACAAGCCAAGGAATGGAGGCAGCCTCTCGAACCTGAAAAAGGCAAGAAAATGGATTATTCCCTAGTACCTTCAGAAGGAACATGGACAAGCAGAACTGTATGTAAAATAATAAATTTGTGTTGTTGTTTTAAGCCTTTAAGTTTTTGGTAATTTGTTACAGCAACAGTGGGAAACTAGTGCAGCATACCTACAGGACTGTTGCGTTTGTAAGTTCTAAAACACAGGCAACTGATTATTTTTATTTAAATCAGGAGCACAAATCATTTCAAGTTTCACTGCCAGCATTACCTGGCTCTCTAGTGAGCAGGTTTTTGACTCTTGCCCTCCTGCCTAACTCTGTGAAATACTTAGTTCAAAAAGTGTGCACACTGAATGTGCTAAAAAGGGTAAAGGTACCGTGAGTCAACCCAAACATTAGCAGTCCTGGGTGTGTGGGCTGTGGGCCACCTGCACACAATCGCCATTGTATGTTTGTACCACCATTTGTTTACTCATTTATTAGTTGATGGACATTTGGTGTGTTACCAGTTTGAGGTGGTATTAATAAAGCTGTTTATAATTTGCATACAGGTTTTTGTATAGACATATATTTTCATTTCTTTTGGATTAATACTTGGTAGTAGGATTTCTGGATTTTTTAGTAAGTGTGTTTATTTATTTATTTTTTTAACTTCAGTTGTTTTTCAAAGTGATTGTACGGTACTCTACCCATAATTATGAGAGTTTATATTAGTCCATTCTCACATTGTTATAAAGAAATATGTGAGACTGGGTAATTTATAGAAAAAAAGATTAACTTGGCTCTTGGTTCTGTAGTCTGTACAGGAAGCATGGTTCCATCTGCTCTGCTTCTGGGGAAGCCTCAGGAAACTTACAATCATGGCGGAAGGAAAACAGTGGGGCAGCACTTCACATGGCTGGAGCAGAAGGAAGACAGGGTACGGGAGGTGCTACACACTTATAAACAACCAGATCTCATGGGAACTCACTCACTATACAGTATCAAGGGGGGATGGTGCTAAACCATTCATGAGAACTCCGCCCCCATGATCCAGTCACCTCCCACAAGGCCCCACCTTCAACACTGGGGATTACAGTTCTACTTGAAATTTGGGTGGGGACACAGATCCAAAGCATGTCAGAGTTCCAGTTTAAAATACTATGGAATGGTACAAAAAGAGCTATGAAAGACTTCCACCCATCCCCAAGTCCTTTAGCCTATTATGAAATTTCTAGGATTAGCAGAAATACTAAAATTTGTTAAATCTGGTTGGGAGAATCTAACTCAAGTGATTTACATATGGTTTATGTATAAATGAACTATAATTATTCGTTATCCAAAATGGCCATAATTTCTTTAGGCTACTTAAATATGCTGTCTCTTCAGGTATAATCTGAGAACTGCCATAATACTACTTGGATCGTTGAGGGATTATCTTTTAGCATTGTTACATAAGGGAGTTGGGTGGAGAGAGGAGTATGAAAGTATATGTGAGTCTGAATTTACACATTCATAGAGACCATGCTAAATCACAGCTTTGTTATAAGAATTGAAAGAAGGAGGAAGAGAAAGATTGGGATCCCCTGGTTAGAGGGACCAAAATGGAGAATGTTGTGAAGCAGGGTTACTGGAGCCAGAGGCATTATGATTAATGGTTAGTTTATAGGATTGAATGGTCAGCAGCAAAAAGAGTCGTGACTGCCTAATGTTCAGTTGTCATCAGTGACATGGGTAGAGTACAGTACAACCACTTTGAAAAACAACTGAAGTTAAAAAAAAAATAAACATACTTACTAAAAAATCCAGAAATCCTGCTACCAAGTATTAATCCAAAAAGAAGGCACCTTCTTTTTGGGCCACTGCCAGATATTCCTTCCTTAATGAAAGACTCCTCTTTGCCCTTGGCTCCAAAACTATCAAGCAGATTAAGTGAGGGTTCAAAAATAATCTTTTTTTTACCTCTCAAAGGCATTGACCCTCTTTGTTTGGGGGGAATTGTGCTAGGTACTAACAATACAGAAATGAACTACTTGCAGCTTTTGCCTTTAAGAACTCTGACTTTTCTTTGCATCTCTTAGAACTCTGATATTTTACATATCTCCCCCAGGCAAGGTGGGGAGGTAGAGGTGCAGACACAGGAACATAGCTGGATGACACCTCCCACTGGGATACTGAAGAATCTACATGAGGTCAGATGATCTGGCATTGAATCCCAAGGTCTAATGTTCTGGTTTGGTCAAATCACTTCAACTTCTTTTTTTTTTTTTTCTTTTGTTTTCTTTTTTTTTTTTTTGAGATGGAATTTCGCTCTTGTTGCCTAGGCTGGAGTGCAATGGCGTGATCTCGGCTTACCGCAACCTCCGCCCCCTGGGTTCAAGCAATTCTCCTGCCTCAGCCTCCCGAGTAGCTGGGATTACAGGCGTGTAATCCTGTAATCCTGGCTGATTTTGTATTTTTAGTAGAGACAGGTTTTCTCCATGTTGGTCAGGCTGGTCTCGAACTCCTAACCTCAGGTGATCCACCCGCCTCGGCCTCCCAGAGTGCTGGGATTATAGGCACAAACCACTGCGCCCGGCCCAAATCACTTCAACTTTCTAAAGAAATTTCTTGTTCTGTAAAATAGGGATGTATCAGGAAAAAAAAAAAAATGCTATTTTAGAAGCCAGTTTGCCCTGCAAGTGGAAGCTAAGGACGACAGAATTATAGCCCTTTTTTGTTTTTAGGCCAAGGTAAAGGCCTAATCTAGAGAGGAACGACTGGGAACTGAGGGCTAAAATTGCTCTGCATAGTAAAGAAACAAGAATTTTTGGTTTTCAGTTGAGGCTGGAAGGAAGATTTGTTTTTGCTGTTATTGTTTTGTTTCGCTTTTGTTTGTTTAGGCAAGTGAGAAAGAAAAAGTAGATGCCTGCAAGCCGACAGGCTGAGAAGAGAAGTTGCTCCTCCCATAAGTGAGAAGGAAGGGGGAGGGAGCTTTAATGGCTGATTCTCAATTTTAAGTTGTTTCCTATTCCTTATTGTAATCTTCTTCCACTAAAGATCTGTTCTTCACAAAGCCCAGATGATAATGGTGCTTTGGGGACAGGAAGGAGAGAGAGCTGTGTCCACACTAGTGAAATAAAGAGAGGGGAGATGATGAGAAGGAACCGATACTTGGGTTGGAATCAGGATTTAGGATGAAACAGTGACAAGGGATCATGAAGAAGGTGTAAGCACCCTCAGAATGGTTACTTACTGGACTTGGGTCTGCTCACACAGAGCAGCAAAGCCAAACACTGACATCGGGATTGCAGGGAGAGAAAGTGAGGCATTTATTGCAGGGCACCAAGCAAGGAGGGTCAGGGAGCTCATGCTTAAGACCTCAACTCCCAGATGGCTTACACAGGTAAGGGTTTTTAAAGGCAGTGTGGCAGAGGTTACAGGCAGTCATAAATCAATACATGAGGCTACATATTGGTTTAACCTAAAAAGGTGGGATATCTCAAAGTGGAGCTGGAGTGGAAGGGTGGAGCCCATAGATCATAGGTGGATTCAGAGATTTTCTAATGTGCAATTGTTTAAGGAGGTGAACCTTTGTCGAAAAATTTGAGGTCAGCAGAAAAGAATGTTAGCTCTGGCCTGTGGGCAATAACTTCCTCCAGGCCCTTCAAGAAGAAAGTTAGAACAAAGAACAGTGGTCAGAGTTCTGTCTTCAGTTCCCCATTACCTGAGGTTTACCTGACAGCTGACAGCATTTTTCCTTTGGTAGTGGTCTGAGCTTTTGAAAAACAACTTCAGGACATATGTTAAGATACTATCTATAGTTTCTTTAGGGGACCAAACATCTCATGACTCTAACTTCCTTGGCGATTGTTTTAAGCTACTATTACTTTATTTTATTTTATTTTTGAGACAGTGTCTCACTCTGTTGCCCAGGCTGGAGTGCAGTGGTGTGATCTTGGCTCACTGCAGCCTCGACCTCCCTGGGCTCGGGAGATCCTCCTACTTCAGCCTCCTGACTAGCTGGGACTACAGGTGTGTGCCACCATGCCTGGCTAATTTTTGTATTTTTTGTAGAGATGGCGTTTTGCCATGTTGCCCAGGTTGGTCTTGAACTCCTGGGCTCAAGCAGTCTGCCTGTCTCAGCTTCCCAAATCATGAGCCACTGTGCCGAGCCTGCTGTTATATTACTTCATTGGTTAACAAGTTGCTTATTTACTTCTCAGGGCTAGCTAGGTGCCTGGAATTGCCCTTGGAGGAATTCAAGATTTTCCTTTATTTTCATGCTTGGGTTGCGGAGGGGCTCATGGGCCCCCAAGGTGGGGTCTCTGCTCCTTCTCAGGATCCCTCTCAGAAAGAAATTATTAAGGAGGCTCTGGGTCTTCTATAGGTATGTGAGACGTGGTATAGAATTTGTATTTGAACGTTAAATTAAGATAGTACAACTTATGACCATTCAGATGTCAGGGATAATATCTACTTGATAAGGTTGGGAGGTTTAAATAAGAATATAAGTGAAGACACTTCAGAAACTAAGGAAATACATTGTCATTCCTAAGATAAAACATTTTTGCTGTAGAGATTTATTTTATTTATTTAGACATGGAATCTCACTCTGTCACCTAGGCAGGAGTGTAGGGGCACAATCTTGGCTCACTGCAACCTCTGCCTCCTGAGTTCAAGGGATTCTCCTTTCTCAGCCTCCTGAGTAGCTGGGACTAAAGGTGTGCGCCACCACACCTAGCTAATTTTTGTATTTTAGTAGAGACGGAGTTTTGTCATTGTTAGCCAGGCTGGTCTCGAACTCCTGATCTCAGGTGATCCACCCACTTCGGCCTCCCAAAGAGTTGGGATTACAGGCATGAGCCATTGTGCCTGGCCCAAGATTTATTTTTAAAAAAGAAGTCAGATTTGAATCCGGCACTGCTAAAAAATGTAATAGTTATCTGGAAGTCATAAGCTGTATGAGAGGTTTCTTTATGAATTTATTCGGTTCAAACTGATAGTTAAAACATAATTTGGACATAAAGATAAACATTTTTTAAATGACTGGATGTGGCCCAAATATGTCATGTTAAGACATGTAGATTTAGGATCCCACAGTAATAACATCAGACCCATTTAGTGGGAACAGAAAGAAGCTTTTGGTCATGCAATAGTTAGCTGAGATTGTGGATAGGGATGAGAAAAAGGAAATGGTTATGTTGCAAAGGAATGGGAAGTAACGTATGAGGTGTATGCCAAACTTGGTACAGATTATCTTTCTTGATGCCCATTACTGCCCAAAGAAGTATGTGGTAGCATCTCTACTCTTGAGAAGGGGGAACTGTACATTAGAATCATTAGTAACTTGCTCAAAGTTATAACATTTCAGTGACAGAAATGGTATTAGAATTCTTATCCACCTCAAGGCCCATGTTCTTTCCATTCCACCATGTTGCCATGTGGACTCTGCCATAGACCTGGTACCTAAGCCTTGTGTGGTTCAGGTCTCCTTGTCCCAGTTTTATACCAAACCTTAATTGTTTTTCTGCAGAGAACTTTTACAAAAAGCTTCTCATAGGACTTTATGAGATACCATAGGTGGTAAGTATGTGACTTATGCTCAGGAGTAAATAGTTTAAATTCCTGGATTGTCTAAAGTTCCATTTACCTGGGCCTAACCATCTGTGGTGAGGTCATTATAAATGTGCTGGCAAACTCTTTCCATTAGTGGTTCTTGCATACAGTATGCACTTCTTATGTTGTTGGATTCTTTGTGTTGTTGTTCAGAATTTACCTTAGGGGTTTTCTCAAACTCTGCATTCTTACTCTATAGTGGTTTTTGGCTTTCTTTTTTCTCTCCAAGCTGGGTGGATGATGCAGTTTCGCCTCTAGGTGTTAGGATTCTCTTTCACACTGGTTTGTCATGACCTTAAAGTATTTTAAGATGTTCCTTTTGTAATTTTTTTTTTTAATGTCACGCCCTACTAAGCTAGAGATTTGTTTTACCAAATGTGTTTAAAATACAAGCAGCTGGAGACTCCACAGCATTGTCTGAGTTGACCAAATATAAAAACCCACCAGGTAGACAGCTTTTTATTTTCTTGATTTTGGTAGAGTTTTTTGGTTCCAGACCTGAAGGCTTGTTATGCTTCTGAATTGGCTTCTAGGTTGTAAGAGTTGCTTAATGTGGCATATGATACCAGAGATGGAAAAATGTTTATGATAACTATAATCATCTTATTATAAATTGCCATCATACTCTCTCCTGTCAGATAATTGATGAGGCCTAAACGTTGTTCTGAGCTGCAACCACCCACAAAAACCACACACATGGCGTTTTACTCAAAACTGTACTTCAACCACTACTTTGTGATGCAAAACTAGTGGAATTTTGGGTACTTTCTGTAAAATTGAAATCTTTATGGGGGTTTTCCAACATTCTAGTTGATTGTTAAATTATTAGTGTAAGGAACAAGACCAAGGCAGAGTTTGCCGATGAACATTGACTTCTGTGGTAGGAGAGGACACCAGTGTGCACCTGCATATTCTCCCTAGGAAGAAGCCACCTTGATTGGGCCGAGGATGGATTCTCCCTTTGAAAAATGCAGTTATATAAGAGCTATATACACGAGATTTGTAGTTGTGAAAGATAAAGACTTTAGGAGCTCACTCGCTGCTTATCTTTGCCACAAAGTTTTCGGTCTTGACAAAATATTCAGAGTCAATACTTTCTAATGTGTAGATCCATCATCTCATGAAAGAGATTTGAAAAGAAAAAACAAATCAATCTGTACTGTTCCACATGTAGGACCAAATAAAGTTCTGCATGAGTGCTTTGTGTAAACGCAGAACTGTTATGGGAAACTCGTTACTGATATCCCCATTCTGGAAGGGAGATAGCAAGTGGGAAGAGCTCTCTGTATTTTGCTTAGTCAGGAGATCTTTGTTTATTCTGGAGCTGAGTCCTTGGGCAAGTTACTTTACTTCTTTAGGGCTCAATTTCTTATCTTATTTAAAATAAGTTTCACTTCTGCTATATAGTGTCTCAAGAGCCTTCAATAAGGGTCCTTTGTTACTATATTCTGTCTTATGTAAAGGTGACTTTTACTGTCATATAATTTGTCTTCTAACAAACACGTATGTTACCAAAATCTGTTTTAAAAAAATTATTTTGGCAAAAACCCAACTCTACTTCTCTAAGTATGTAGTTACGCTCCTAATAGTTTTGAAGGAGCACATTTCCCTCCATGCTGCTCAAAAGTCAGTCTAAGGTTCTCATTGTCAGCCTTAAAATAAGTTTCAGAAACTTTCAGGCCGCTGCCCATTAACGCTTTATCCAAGCCGTCTATAGTAGAAGTATACAGAGATCTACAATTGAGTTTTTAACAGGTTATTTCCTTAATTTACTCTGGATATCTTAATAATTTCCCACTAGTACATGGCATGTCAGTGCAGAACTTTCCAGTGAACTGGCTGGGACTTGGGAGCCAAACAGCTTTGTGTAGTTTGCTGCTGCAAAGATTGAGTTGTTGATTAGCATCCATAGATGAAGTATGCTTGCTTTATAATTTATATTAGGAAGTACTCAGTGAAACACAGTGAAAGAGCACGTTTTGCAGGAGCAAAGTCAAGCAATCCATTTCCAGAAAGTACAACCAAATAAAAAAAAAAAATTGGCTGAATGAAGAACAATGGATTAGGAATATGAACTTGAAAGCAAACTAAGTGAATAGTTTCAAATTTTTAAAGAATGAGATTAAAGTCATATTTTGTATGTTGGGGGCAGGGTAAATACAGATAAATACAGCTCTAGGAGAAAACTGAACAGGATGGAATATCATTTAGACTTTTAGGACGACAGCAGAGTGGAAGCTTTATTTGTAGAGAGAAACAGGGTAATCACTTCACAATTTTAGGGGCATGGAAAGGGTAAGATCCCATAAATGTTAGAAAAGTGGAATGGAATTTCCCAGACCTTTTAACAAATGGATTAGTTAGGGAAATTTGCAAATGCTTGAAACTTGAATTGGTGCTACAGCAAACTTTTAATATTAAATAAAACGGTTTAATTAAATAACATTGGCTTTCTCGCATATTAGTGTACTTTCACCCTGATAACACTAATTCTTCATCTGGGTAGGTAACTTTGAAGGTGACTTGGACCTTGATCTTAAAATAGAGGTGTCGGAAAGTCACAATGTGAAGGAAGCAGGCAGAATTACAATTACACATCAAAGGCCACCGGAGTTTTAACTTCAAATTGCATGTTTCAATTGTACTAGCTTTAGTGTTCACACCCAAACTGCAAGGGTAGGATCTACTACATGGAGGGTGGAGTGGCATTCCAATTTCATTTATTTTCTGCTGAAGCTGGCACACTGAATGAAGATTTATATCTTAAGTGACAGGATTCAAACGGAACATGACAAACCTGTAAAAGCTGCAACTTGGCATGTCAATGCAGAACTTTCCAATGAACTGGATGGGACTTGGGAGACAAACCACACACACTGCCACACTGTGCTGGGCAGTGTGAGAGATCAAAGAGAAAGCCCAGGGGAAAAGCAAGTCCTTGCTAGCTAACGCGTGCGTTGTGGGGGTTAGCATAGATTGCCATTTTGCTTACAGATAAAAGTAGGTATCTCTCTTAGGCTTGCCTTACGATGGAAAAATTTTGTGGAGACAGGTTGCACTGACTGGAAAAAATTAATTTGTTTTTAAGTTATCAAATTTATAAAGTAGAAGCATTAATTACAAAACTAGCCATTTAACTGGAATTTAATCCTGACCCAGTTCCCAACATTGGGTGGTATTATTTACCAAAGCAGAGAGAAAATGAGTGTCAAAAAAAGCAGCCAGAGCAAGCACTGATTTGAGGAGGGAACAGGTTTTACTACGTTTGGACAGGCGAGGTGGCTCTGTAAAAACATTTTACACACTGCTGAAGGACCCTGACCACTGGGCATGAACTAAAACAAATTTCAGCTGTTCCCGATACTTCCACATTGCATACAGCAAATAAAAGATCCCCCAGTGAAAGCAGAAGAGACAAAAGATTTAGTAGGATGCTCCCAACAGCCTGGCTGGCAGTCACTGATCCCGAAGAATGAATGAATGTTGTACTAAATACTCCCCAATGTTTGTTCTAATAATTCTCCTCAGAGTTGTCATAACAACAAGTTTTTTTTAATAATCAGGTAAACATTTTCTGAATTAACCTGGTAATCAAACCGATTGTACTTCAAACTGATCCTAAAGGAAGTATATAATTGGAATAGCAGTTAAGTCACAAATGCCAAATGAAAGCCACCAGCCAGTCACTGTATATTCTGCATCATTTATTAAATATTTTTATATATGCATTTACAAACTTTACTCATTTCAGAACTCTGCTTTCAATGCATTTTTAAACTTTTTTTTTTGCAGAGAGATTCTCTTGTAAAATGAGATCCATGTACAAAACTAGGCAACAGATATAAAAGTTTCCTTTCATACTTTTCATCCATCAAGAAAAGAAATCATGTGACAAATAAAATGTGGCTCTTTCAGAAGAATAATATGTCTGTGTTCAACTATGACTTCTAATGAGATAGTTCGTATTTCATCTTTATATGGATGTATATAGTTTTAATACTTCTTAGCTACTGTAGCATGTTGGTTCAAATGAAGAAAAAAATAAACTATTGTTTGGACTAGATAATCTAGAAACCATCAATTATGCATATCTTTATAACGTGACATCAAAATTTACCCAGGAGATGACACTGATTGGCCAGCAGTATGCATTTATCCTGAACATTGCATAAAAAGTTCCCTTTAAAAAATTCATTATCTTCTTCACAAGCTAAAGTATGAGCCTCTAATTTGGCTCTCTTATTTAAAGAAATAGTTTAAATGATCAATTTAGAAGCTTAAAAGTATCTTTGAAACTAAAGTTGCTTTTCTTAAAATGAATGCTGATTTAACAGTTCATAGACTTGGAGCATTATCACTAGGAGACGGAGGCACTACTGCCACTAACAACGAGAAACAGCATCACCATAGGATAATTACATGGTACAAAATGCCCAGGGGCCTGAAACTCACTATTAATATAATTTTGGCAGCAGCATCATTTGATAATTAACCATTTATTACATAGTATTAACACACCAGCTTCAAAGATGTGCACTCCCTTTAGGACACTCGGGAGCTACAAATTTATTGTGATTGCATAATTCGTATTGCACAGTTTTATAAAAAACATAAATACTGGCTATTCTAGTTTTAAATACAAAATACATGTCATATACTTTTAAATCTATAATCTGGTTCAAGTGCAAATCAGGTGCTTTCTATTAGTCCTTCCAAAAAAGGCATTTTTAATATTTTTGGCACAAATGAAATGTCATCATGCCAACAATTCTAATTACAATACATATATCCAAACCTTTAGAGTAGCAATCATATACATACGGTATAAAACTGAGTATTTACAAATGTATTCAGCATAAATGTAACCTTCGTGGGTGAATCAGAACTCATTAGCCATACCCACACTAATAATAATTATAAAAGGTAAATACAATTCCTTTTTTTCATTTGCTTAGGCTGGTTGTTGTGGGTTGACATTCATGTGAGGAGGATGTCCTAGAAGACCAATTCTTTGTTTCTGCTTCCTTTGTTCTGTCATCTGGAAAGTTAAAAAGTTTCATCATTAGACCCAGATACTTCCTGTACGTCAAATCGCATACTGAACCATAGATTTACCTCTGTGGTTATGGTTTATACTGAAACCCACTTTCTACAAATAGTGTACCATCGCTATATCAAACACACAGCACTTCAAAAAGAGCATCTTCTTAGGCAGAATGGGAAATTCTGTGACCTAGTCATGCAGTGTAACGTTCAGAAGTATTGCTTGCTACTTGTTTCATAAAGAAACAAAAAACAATAAAAGCACAGGATTCTTTCTTGTTTCCCAAATCCATTTCCAAATGATTTCAAGACTCATCGGAAAATGGTGGCTTTGTACGACAGTAACAACACGCCATACTATCAAGAAAAGCAGTGTTTATAATCCTAGGTTTGAGAGGGAGGGCTTATGTCCACACTCTTTCAGTGGGTCCTGATTTTTCTCTTCAATGATTCTTGAGTAGTTGGTTAGAGAAAAAAAAAATTACCTACCACAACTAGGAAAATGAGAAATGTTCTCAAATCTCTTTGAGGTCCAGAATGATTAAATGCTGTAAATAATGCTGTGGCCATTCATGTTATCTATTTCCTGCCACCCAGTAGACACTGAGGCTTGCTTAAGGTCAGGTGAGATCATTGCCTAAGACTAGTTCAAATGAAAAAGTGCTTTCAAAACCCCAAACAAGAAGCTGATTCTGTTCATTTGGTTGCTGAACTAAATATATTCTCATGTTGATGGGTCTCTAGACCTGTTTTAGGTATTTGATGGCATACATACTTCTGCCTCTGTATTAAGATTTTCCTTAACCCAGTAGTTAGTCTTAGTTTTGGATTTAAGGCTGAGCATTCAAGTCAACTGAGATAAAAAGGCTGTACGAAATATATATTAGAAAAAATTGTTGTCTACAAGTGGGTTAAGGTCCTACTCCTATGTTTTCAGCTTCCTAAAATTGTAGAAGAATTAGGGTAAAAAGAATAAAGACTTTGGAATCAGACCTACTTTCTTATGGTTTTGTCATTTAACTTATCAAAGTCTGTTTTTTCATCCATACAATCAGGATGATAATTCCTAGCTCATTGGTGGAGAATTGCGAGGTTATATGTAAATTTCTCAGCACAGCATCTGTCACATAGTAGATGCCTTAATCTCACTTTTCACTTGAACTAATTTTTGGTACAAAATATCTGGAGAGAACATAAAATAAGAATAATTTACCTAGGTTCAGTTTTAACATGGTTATTTTTTCTTCTTCAAAACTAGCATTATCCTCTCAAATCAAAATACTGTTTTTAGGCTCCTGTGGAAATGCTTTCTCTGTTATAATTTAGATGGGAAGATTTACAAGGACTTAGTATTTCCAAAAGGTAGCTTTCAACAAAGCTTTTAATGAAGAAATGGATTAGGAAATTCCAGCTAGCCCCTGAAGTTTCCTTAGGTGAGTGACATCTTTAAAGGAAGTGTTACACACTACACTGTATCCACAGATTCAGCTCAGGAAGGAGAATCTAATATGACACATGAAATAAATTCACAATTAGGTTAAAATGCCAGTAATTCATTCATCTTACTGCCTGATAGTTCAGATGTTTAGCTCAGATTTTTCTCCCACAACCCTTCCCTTGGCAGGTAACCTTGAGAGGGAATCCAATACAACTTAGCTAAATTTGGATAATCTCAAGTGTTCAAAGTCATTTAGAAATCTTGGTGTGCTCAGCCGAGTGCAGTGGGCTCACGCCTGTAATGCCACCACTTGAGGAGGCTGAGATGGGCAGACTGCTTGAGCCCAGGAGTTCGAGACCAGCCTGGGCAACATAGCAAACCCTGTCTCTATCAAAGGAAAAAAAAATTAGCTAGGCATGGTGGCATGTGCCTGTAGTCCCAGCTACTTGGGAAGCTAAGTGGGAGGATTGCTTGATCCTGGGAGGCAGAGGTTGCAGTGAGCAGCGATGATGCCACTGCACTCCAGCCTGGGCATCTGAGATCTTGTCTTGGGGAAAGAAAAAAAAAAAAAAAAATCTTGGTGTGCTCAACCCTTATTGAAGGATACTTTACTCAAAGCTTATATTTAAAGCTGCTGAGATCTTTCAACTCAAAGTTGAATGTCAAAGTTGGCCATTAAGACTCTTTCCCCCTGTAATTTTGCTTTAAATAACTACTTGTATTTGAGATGACCTTTTAGTATGCATATTTTCATCCCTGTTTGTTAAATCAGCTCTCCTTGACTTTTCAATTTGTCGGTTAGTCTTTCTCTTAAACTTTAAAGCAAAGGAGTCTTTATTTGGTGGCCTGGCTTCCTTTTCACTTCCACAGCCGCGGCCTGATATCTCAGGTAGCAGCCCTATTCATTTGTCTTTTTAAGTGATCCCATCACCCACCCTCCCTCCCTAACCTTAAGGCTCCAGGCTCCCCACTGACGTGGGTCAGCAGCCAATTCTTTGCTCAGGTAGTCATATTCCTGATAATTTTAAGTACCAACTATACATCTCATGTTCTTTTCTGTTTTCCTAGAAGAATGGTTCTCAAACTTCAGCATGCACCAGAATCACCCAGAAGGTTTGTTAAAACACAGATCAGAAACAGAGTTTCTGACTCAGTAGGTCTGGGGTAGGTCCCATGAATCTGCATTTCTAACGATTTCCCAGATGATGTAGATGTTGCCAGTCTGGGGACTACACTTTGAGAACCACTGCTCTAGAAGAAGTTTTTCACTGATAATCTCCAAAACTGGATAAAATTGGACAAGATAACTTTGAGTATATACTTGAACACTTTTTTTTAAAAAACAGTAATTTGTGTACATATATTATTTTTCTCAAATGAGGGAAGCTCTTGGAGAAGATTCTCTGCAACTGAGCATATAGTAGGCACACACATTTGACTGATCCTGTTTTGATTAACCATGGCCTTTTAGACAGAATGGCTGTCATTTAAGTCAACATCACTGCCATTTAAATGACTGCTAAATGAGAAGGAACTGGGCAACTGCTAAGGTGTTTGGTCTTTTAGTAGCAGTCACCATCCAATTACAATTATAAGGGAACCAAAACAGAAAAAAAAAAAAATCCCTCAAAACCCCGAAGGACTAAATCTGTAAGAAACTGAGGCCAACAATTCTGGCCGCTTAGGTTTCCCTAGCCTCTTAGTGCATATTCTCTCACATAATTTCTGGTTTTATTAGTTCAATTCTACCTACTTACCTACCCCACCTACACACATTCACACGTACTATCTATATGTCTTGTTATAAGGCATCATTATTGTCTGTTACTGTTACCTATATCAAAACAAATATCATGACCAAACTCTATCCTTAGCATTTTTGTCAGATAATAGTCTCTCTGGACATCTGAAACAAAATTGACTCTTTGATTAAAAAAATCTATGGTAACTATATTCAAAATTCTAATATTGAAACATCTATTTTGAGTAGTATGAGATGTCTCATTTATAGTACATTTAAAAATCCTCAAAATAGCTGGGCACGGTGGCTCACTCCTGTAATCCCAGCACTTTGGGAGGCAGATCACTTGAGGCCAGGAGTTCGAGACCGGACTGGCCAACATGGCGAAACCCCGTCTCTACTAAAAATACAAAAATTAGCCAGGCATGGTGGTACATGCCTGTAATCCTAGCTACTCGGTGGCCTGAAGCAGGAGAATCACTTAAACCTGGGAGGTGGAGGCTGCAGTGAGCCGAGATCGTGCCACTGCACTCCAGCCTGGGCAACACAGGGAGACTCTGTCTCAAAAAAAAAAAAAAAACCCCAAACCAAACCTCAAAATTCCCATGTAGCTGAGGATAAACAGTTACAGTAATGCTGTTCTTCACATCTATACAAATGTAGAAACTAGCTTGAATTTCAGCATTCCTCCTTTTGACTCATCTAAATAAGAAGCAAAGAATAATGTACCTTTACAAGTCAGATACAGCCAAACATCTGAAAGATTGTTCATGAAAACATGAGGCATACAGTAGAAATGGGCAAATTTTAATCTACCAGTATGGCCTCTAAATGATTAAAGGCTGGCACAGGAAGGAAAGTTCATTGACAGCACACAAATGCCACATTTCTGGTTTATAACACATATTAATAGTCTTTGAAAAGCTGCTTTCATGTTACAGTAAGGTCTTGGTTACTCAGATTCTAAACAGCTAGCAAACTCTAGTAATCACAATTACTTTCTACAGCCCTATAAAATCAGTCATGTTCAGAATGTTGAGCCTTAAATACTAAGAAATGAAACCAAAGCATCCCTTGAATACAATTATGTTGATTTAATATCAATGTATAGATATCATTCAGATTCTTAGAGTTGATCCCTAATGCTCTGTTCCTCTCTATTTCACCGGGCCTCTTACTCAAGCTTTGAAACCAAGCTCCTGCATTACCACCTCTGAGAGGACTTCTGTGGTAATTAATCTTCTCCGAAAAATCAGATTGAACAAATCGCTCCCTTTTCTTCATTCCCAGAGCAATGTGTTCATAGCTCGGTTACATACTCACCATGTTTAATTATAATTTATCTGTTTACTTGTTTCCCACTCTAGACTTTTAGTTCTTGAAGGCAGAGAATGGGATCTATTCATCTTTGTAGCCCCAGTACCTAATGCTGCACCTGGCAAACAGGTGTTTCATACGTGTTGGCTGAAAGAAGGAACGGAATTAACCAGAACATACTGCCATTCCTTGAGCATGCCATGCATTTTCATGCCGTTGCTCATGCTGATTCCTTCCTGGGAAGCCCCCTACTGCATTTCTCTGCCAGCTCAGAAGTCACCTGCTTGTAAGATTATAGAAGCTAAACTCCTTCCTCACTGCAAACTTCACACAGGACCACTACCTACCTACTTCTTTGTGCTCCATGAAACTATTCATGCCTCAAGTCATTCATACTGTATCAGATTGCTAGAGGTCTACTTCATTGTCTTTCTTGCTAGATCCTGGATCTAGAGGGCAGATGTTGACTTAGTCTTCTTTTGTGGTCCCAGCACAGTATAAGGAACACAGATGCAGTACGGGTCATTTAATATTCCATTTTCCAACTTTGGGCAGTTATTCTAATATTGTGTTACGCCTTCTGTCCTTAAGCAGTAAATTTCAGCAAGGTAACCCTCTTGCATGAAAAATGCCAAATGCTGTAACATGCTAATGTGATCTGAATTTTCAAGCACTTCTTGTATTCCTAGCAACAACAAATGGTCGCTGTCCTATAGGAAGCCAGTCACATTTTCAAGAAAGTTAGCCCTTCTCAGTATTTGCTCTTTTGCATTATGAAGCAAAAATTTGTTTAAGTTCTTACATTAGTTCTCCTTGGAATAAGAATGTAAGAGAATCACATTTAGTATTCAGAATCTCTTGGGAGGGGAAACTTCAAGAGGAGAGGCATCGTTAAATAATACTTAGAATAGCAATCCTAACCAACCATTCTTGGCAATAATAGAAAAAGTGACACCACTAACCATAATTTTACTAAAAACCTAACAAGAACTTTTTTCCCTCAGATTGAACTCACTCCTTTGACGAGGCTCACTGGTTTGTAAAGTGTGCACTGAAGCAGATTCAGAGTCACTCTTTGTGAACAATTCAAAATAACACATTCTTAGCTCTGAAAGGACAGGTAGTGTAGGGAGGCGCTGCCTGGCTTACCACCACAGAATGCCCATTAATAGTTTGTTTCAGATACATTTTAAGAAACTCTCTCGTAAATTGGTAACACCCAGTTTCTCAGATCAACTCATAACAAACAACCAAAGAGGTAAATAACAGTGAAGATTAAGACCAAAGTCATCCACATTTAAGCTATCATTGCTCGATTCTGCTGGTTTGAATCAGAAAATCTAAAACAAACAACAACAACAACAACAACAACAAAAAACCCTCTAAGTAATGGAGCGGTTTTTGTGTTTTCTGGCACTTTGACTCTGAGTGGTATTCTTTCATAGCTGTTTTAAACAATATCACCAGGTTTCTTGTCCATTAATCATTCATGCAGCTTTTATTTTTTAATTCAAAAATTTTTTCCACAGAGAGCAAGAATTCTCACAATTACTATTTAAGAAAGAGAAGCTCTCTAATGTATCTGCATTTTTTGATACGTTTTGCACATAAAGGGTTTTTAAACCTTTATGATTGCTATAACCAAACTTAGTAAAATTCAAATCTATTCAACAAGTTGATTCTCAAATGCATTAAAGGTTTGTAGGAAATTACGTAATCAAAAGAAAACACTGACTAGTTTAAAAGATGCAAATCCCCCTGCCCCCTCAAAAAAAAAAAAAAAAAAAGCAGCTATGCTGAATTTTTCCTGTAATTCTGAGTACATTAAAACTTAAGTAGATCCATCCTGGTAAAAGCACTTGAGAATGTACTACTGGCTTCTCATGCTTCTTTTTAACTTATTATATCTTCCAAGAAAAAAAAAAAAAAGTTCAATTTCAAATTCATTCACAGGGGAAGGGCTTTCTGAAGAGTGGTTCCAACTGCCAACTTCAAAATAAAAAATGCGTAAAAGGCTGGAATCAAGCAGTTTAAACCATACTGGTTTCGATGTCACTTAATGAACCTTAGTCCATATGTAATCAAATTTTACATACTTTGTTTAAACTAAAACTTTGGCTTAACCAAAATAATCTTATCTTGGATTTTAGAAATGCCAAGTCTCTACTATGCTCAGTTGTATAAAATGACAATGAATGTATCCTCCATACCATTTAAGTATATGATGTGACTTGACTTCTGAAACTTTAAGCTTTTTTTTAAAAAAGAGCAAGAATGTAAACAATCAACCATGAAAGGCAAACAGTACAGAGGCATAACAAAGCAAATGAACACACACACACACACACACACACACACACAACAAAGCAAATGAACACACACACACACACACACACACACACACACACACACACACACACACACACACACACACACACACACACACACACCCTGACTGGATGATCAGGAGCTCCCGCCCTGGCAATGCCTAAGAACCTTCTGGGCTCCTTTGGTATCCTCATCAAGAAAATAAGGAAATGAGGTGAGATGACATCTGAAGTCTTGGGTATTCTCTTACACCTGTATTCTTTATTTTTATTATTATTTTTTTTGAGATGGAATTTCACTCTTGTTGCCCAGGCTGGAGTGCAATGGCGTGATTTCGGCTCACCGCAACGTCCGCCTCCTGGGTTCAAGCGATTCTCCTGCCTCAGCCTCCCGAGTAGCTGTGATCACAGGCATAGGCCACCACGTCCAGCTAATTTTGTATTTTTAGTAAAGACAGGGTTTCTCCATGTTGGTCAGGCTGGTCTCAAACTCCTGACCTCAGGTGATCCGCCCTCCTTGTCCACCCAAAATGTTGGGATTATAGGCATGAGCCACTATGCCCGGCACTGTACCTGTATTCTTTAATTCCTCAGCTCAACTCACTCCTTTGACGAGGCTCACTGGTTTGTAAAATGCGCACTGAAGCAGATTCAGAGTCACTCTTTGTGAACAATTCAAAATAACACATTCTTAGCTCTGAAAGGACAGGTAATGTAGGGAGGCGGTGCCTGGTTTACCACCACAGAATGCCCATTAATAGTTTGTTTCAGATACATTTTAAGAAACTCTCTAGTAAATTGGTAACACCTAGTTTCTCAGATCAACTGAAACATACCCCCAGAGAGCCTCCAAGTGTGACAATGAGAAGCAGAAATGAGTGAGCAAGAATGAACGCCACTTGCATTGGCACGTGAGAGCTAGAATGCCTCACTGTTGCAATTCCAGTACCACGGGTGTGAAACAAAGATCCTCTGTTTCTTTGGAAAATGGCACCAGATTTTATGGAGAAATGAAGTGTTCCTTTATTTAAATATTAGCTCAGTGTCTGTAAGATTTTTTGGCACCTAATTTAAACATCTGATTTAACTGAGATTCTGGTAGCCACAGTTATCTCAAATGGGAGAAGAAGATAACTAAAGCTTGCTGGAGAGGGGGTTGGGGGGGGGGGTGCCAGAAGCAGCTGTAGCCACCAGTGTCCTCAAGAGTCAGTTTAGTCCTGCAGAACATTTGCCAAATGTTTCATAGAGGGGTTAAAACGCTAATATTAAGTGAAGTAATCTAGTTAGATCTTCATTAGTTTTACTTATTTAGGTTATTACTCATTTTATGTTGCTACCAAGCTCAGAGCTATAGACAACCTTCATAAATAAGGCCTTCTTTTCCTACTAGTCTTTTTTATTTGCATATTAATACAGACAAAAGAAAAGAACTTGAGGCCAATGGCATCTCAGGGTACAGTTTGGAAAAATGCTCTGCAAACTGTCTCCAGTAAGAGCATTCTAGATGCGGTCTTCATTAGTTATGATATTTGTAAGAGTGATAAATCACCCATGGGTGTACCTTGCAACTTACCTCCAGTGCAGACATGGCCCATGCCTATTGCTGTGCAACACTATAATCTTGTCTATGGAGTTGATTAAAGAGCTTTCAGAAACTCATATAAAATGCTGACCTGGACATGATTATCCCAGTCACTTACAGAAAAGCACTAATAAAACAAATCAGGGTCTGCTTACCACCCAGGGTACAAGTCCTTAACACACAGCTGCATCCTATCACTAGATAACCACCTGGTGACTGTGGCAGGTTCATTTCAATGGAGTCAAAAGGGTGGAAGAAGAGTACGCAGGGTTTGGTATAAACACGTCTCCTACAACTTACTTTAAATTGGAAACACCATGTTTCCAATTTAAATTCTGCCCGCAGTACTGCCCGCGTCCTGCTTCCTATCCGTAGGATAAGAGCAAAGCACTTACCTTATGGATAGGAAGCGGGGTGTGGGCAGTATTTCTGTAGATGGTTAAGCCCTGTGAGATCAGGGAGTATGTCTATATTATTCACTGTTTTATCCCCAGCACCTGGCACAATTCCTGTACTATGATAGCCACTCAGTAAGCTGCTGAGAAAGGAATGAAACCAAAAGGGCTTTTCCATGACTATGGTTTAGCCTAGGATGCTGAATTTAAATATCTGGGGGTGAGGATTTGACAAGTCTGAGGGCTAGGAAGCAAAACAAGAAACAGCTTTTAATCTTCCATCAGTACATAAAGTAAAAAGGGTATAGCTTTATGCATAGTGGTTTTTGGACAGTACTTCACTGAAGTAGTCTGCATTTCCCCCCCTTTTTTTTTGGTTTTATTTTTCATATTAAAACCATGTCCTGAGCAGCACTGAAAGTAGCACCATGGCTTTATCCTGGAAAAGGGGAGTGAAGGGGGTTAGGGTGAGGAGACTGGAGGAGTGAGTGGGTTTGTCCTCTTGCCCGGCTCCCTTTTCCATCTAGGTGAAGCGCCTCAACATTGTAACATAAGCACTACTGATTTTTCCTCATCAGATTTTGTGTGGTGATAGTGGGGGTGAGGATGGCGATAGGGGGTAGGCACTGGGATTGTCTTTCTTTACCTGATCCTTTAATTCTGACAGCTGGCCAGAAAGGTTCGTGACAAGTTTCATGGTGGACTCCAGCTTCTCCTGCAGGTTCCTCAGCTCATTCTGTTCTCCTTCAGAATCACTGCTGACCAATGACATGGCTCTCATCCTGGGGAACCAGTCAAGGTTTCTTTCCTAAAATCCACATTAAAAAAAAAAAAAAAAAAAAAAAGACTGAGTCACTTCTAGAGGTAAAAACAAGAAGGGCCAGCTTACCATGCCATGTTTCCTAGCTCTCATTAGGTTATCTCCTTCTATTGCAGAACTAATGTGCTGTGTATTTTTTTAATTGCTCAGTAGCTATCTTTTTAATTGCATACAATGGAACTCTTAATTCTTAGAGGAAGTCACTTTAAATTTAAATTTAGAGGAAATGTAGGTTCCAAACAAGAGTCCTAATCTCCAAATCTGAATACTGCCACTGCAGCTCTGATCTTTGCAAATTACATGGCTGATGAGTTTGTTTTTTTAAAAAATTGTGGTAAAATATGCATAACATAAAATTTACCATTGTAACCATTTTAAGCATACAGTTTAGTGGCATTAAGTACATTCACACTGCTGGGCAACCATCCCCATCATCTGTTTCCAGAACTATTTTTTTATCTTCCCCAACTGAAATTCCATCCCCATTAAACATTAACCCCATTCCCCCCAGCCCCTGGCAACCACCATTCTATTTTCTGTCTCCTTGAATTTGACGGCTCGAGGGGCCTCATATTATGCTGTGTATTTTAAAATGCATTATACTGGGAAAACCTTTTGCAAACACTCGAAGTGAAGTGAATTTTAAAGTCCCAAGTGTTCTGTCACTTCACAGATACATGTGCATGTATGCGTTTGCGTGGGTGAGGAGATTATTAAGAGGCTGAAAATGGGGAATAGGCTCCTCCGTCAATGTCCCCGTTTGTGAGCTTATAAAAACCACTCCCCGTGTTTCCTTTTCCTTCCAGCCTGAAATGGTTGATGGGTGCTGGCAACTAGCCTAAGACAGGCCCATTCAGTTTCCTCCCCCGTCCATCTCCATCCTTTTGATGTCTATAGCTTATGCCTGTAAACAGTATTTCTCACTACTGGTTAACAGAATGGGACAACTCCTCCTCCCACCTCACTTCCTTCTGCCCACATATGCCTTTCTCCCAAAGAGCATGCCGCATACATAAGTTCCGTATAGAGAGGCAGGAATGAACAGTAAGAAAAGCTTAGCATGAGACAGGGGGAAGAAAACTGACTCATTCCACATGTCTGGTGTCATTCTCACCTGGACCAGTTTCATCTTCTAAGGATACATTTAATGGTCTTTCTAAAACAAGCCCCCCTCCCACAAACACACACATACACTCGGAATGGTGGATAATTGTTGCTGTGTGTACACCATGGGGGTCGGCAACATTTTCTGTGTAAATATTTTCAGCTTTGTGGGCCATCTGGTCTCTGTAACAACTACTCAGTTTCTCTCTTATAACCCCCAAACAACCAGTAAATAAATAAATGGGTATGTCCATGTTCCAGTAAAACTTTATTTACAAATGCGGGCAGCAGGCTGGGTTTGCTCACCTCTGCTGTATACAATAGAAGACATCAATATATTTAAAATAACAGAACTCCATGAGACATGTCTAAATATTACAAATCAAGTGAGATTATTAAACTGTACCTTGACCTAGGGTCATCTAGCAATACAGAAGCCATATAAGAACTAGATGAAAAATATCACAAGAAGTCATACCACATTGACAGCAAGGTGTCATAGAGCGTTTGCTTAAGATATTGGTGGGTGGGTGGGCAGGGTTTGTGAGCTTTATGAAGGCAGGAACCACCTTAGTATACTGACTAGAGCATAGTAGACATTCAGTATTAATACAAGCTTGTGGAAGGACAGAATGATATGCAACTCTCTTTCTGCATGGAACCTGATAACAAATGCTTAGGTAGTAAGCCTGAGCTGCTTATCGTGACTGCTGGAGGAGAACAGTGGCAATCTCTACCTTCGTATACCCTGAATAAACACTTCATTCATGTGTCTTAACGTTAGCTTATATTCATCAATTTCCCATCACAGAGCAATGGGCAAAAGATCATTAAAAAATATTCCATTTCAGAGATGACTAGCTTAGAAACCCAAAGTGCTTTCCCATCTGTAACCAGTTTTCTCCCGTGCAGCTGCAGTGACCTATCACTGACCATACTCATCTCTCTTGTGTCAATCCTTCAGACATAGCCACGTCTTCCCACCAAGGACGTAGCCCATGTTCAAGGACTATGCAACTCTGAGGAGGAAACCTCATTTTTCAGAAGAGGGCACACATAGGCGACGGGTCACTGGTGATCACTCACTCCCCCTAGGGCGAGGGGAGGAGGGATGATGTGGGCTGGGCTGCTGAAGCCACAAACCAAAGCACAGCTGCAGAGAGATCACTTAGCACAAGGCCCTAGATACTCACGGGTGGCTGCTACATGTTTTTGCAGACTGACCTCAATTGAAGAAAACAAATTCAAGAAAAAAGATCCAAAGTCCCACTTTGGATACAACAATATTGAGGATACTACAGTGAGCAACACAGACATGGTCACTGCATCCTAGACCCCCTCAAAGGACAAGCAGTTTTGATGCCTAAGTATGTGATAGAATTCCTGCCATTGAAGTGCTTACAATTTAGTTAAAGAGAATGACCATCTAGATTTTTTTTTTTTTTAATAGGCCAGGCCAGTTCTGGTGGCTGGTGCCTATAATCCCAGTGCTTTGGGAGGCTGAGGTGGGTGGATAGCTTGAGGCCAGAAGTTTGAGACTGGCCTGGGCAACAGAGTGAGATCCCATCTCTATAAAAAATAAAAATAATTAGCTGGGTGTGGTAGTGGGCACCTGTAATCCTAGCTACTCGGGAAGCTGGGGCAGGAGGATCATTTGAGCCCAGGAGGTCAAAGCTGCAGTGAGTCATAATTGTGCCGCTGCACTTCAGCCTGGGTGACAGCAAGACTCTCTCAAAACAAATAAAAAAACAAGGAATAATATAGGCTATGTTGTATCTAGGAGCGGTAGAGAGAGTAGCGTCCAAGTAAGACCCAACAGCCAGTGACTGATTGGCTAGAATCCTCTTCAAGCAAGGCTTGGCCCTAAAGAAGGTTAGCCCTTGAGCAAGCGTGTGGGCATTTCACAGAGGGCACTGGCACAGTGAGGCTCCAGTGTGGCTGGAGCTGGGGATGAGGGCAGACAGGCAGGAGCAGCTCAGACTGTTGAAGACTAGAGGGAAACAGAAGGAAGCAGGAGCTCTGTGAAAGGTCGCCCTGCCTGACCAGACCAGTGGAAAGGACAGAGGATGGACATTCACAGTCCTCACTGCTAGTAGTCAGAACTCACCTGTAGCTCACTTATTACTGACATGCAAATAAAGGCTGAACTGCCTAAAATGTTAGTGAATCCATCTAAAATCTGGCTTTCAAATCCTTCATATGTTCATTTGCTTAGCAAACCTTCTATAAAAATAGAAAACACAGATTTCCAAACAGAGTCCACATTAATGAGGCCTTCAAAAGACTCCAGAAAACCGAT
The DNA here is from genome assembly GCF_043159975.1 of Macaca nemestrina. Lineage (NCBI taxonomy): Eukaryota > Metazoa > Chordata > Mammalia > Primates > Cercopithecidae > Macaca > Macaca nemestrina. The sequence continues at coordinate 143,604,337 of NC_092126.1, read as the reverse complement.
GCAAGAGTCTGCACATAGCTGAAAGTTTAAGGAACAGCTTATCTCCCTTATTCTAATAGCAAGTGACCAAATGACTACAGATTAAAATGAGAATTTTCTTTACCTTCTTTCATGCCGTATGTGACTCCTGGCCCTCTAAGCAATGATTTCAGAAGGGTCTTTGAACAAATAAATGCAAAATACACAGACATTCTCCATTCAACCAGCCTTTTACTGAACTTTTACAATATCTATGCCCTGCATGGTGTTGAGCACTAAGGATCTAAAGACGAGAAAGACAAGGTCTCTGTTCTCAAGCTGTTTTAGTCCAAGAACTGTGGTCACTGGTCAGGTCTCAATGCATAGTTCTTCGGCTCTGTGGAGCTGCACGGAGGCCCTACCTCCACGTGTGAGTGTCTCAAAAAGTGTGTGCTGAAGACACGAATGGGGCCCATCAGCATGCCGAGGGCTGCTCCTGGCATCTGTGCCCCTCACCTCAGTGGTGGTGGAGAGGCACTGATGCCCTGCGTCTTGTGCTGCTACATGGCATACCTGTAATCCTGGGACTTGATGGCCCTACCCAAGGGGTACATAAAGCCATAAAAAGAAATAATGCATCTTTTTAGAATGTAGACTATCCATTTTAACCAATGGTAAATGATTGAACTATTTTTATATTAAACTCAAAAAATTACCTAGACCAGATAGAAAGGTCAATTTATTTTTTTGAGATGGAGTCTTGGTGTGTCACCCAGGCTGGAGTGCAGTGGCACCATCTCAGCTCATTGCAACCTCTGCCTACTGGGTTCAAGCTGTTCTCCTGCCTCAGCCTCCCAAGCAGCTGGGACTGCAGGCATGCACCACAATGCCTGGCTAATTTTTGTATTTTTAGTAGAGATGGGGTTGGCCAGGCTGGTCTTGAACTCCTGACCTCAGGTGATCCAATCACCACCTCCCAAAGTGCTCAAATGGTAAAGATAAAACCCAGCGCTTCAAAGAAGGTCATGCAGGCCACATGGCCCATGTGCTCCCATCCTAGGGATAAAGCCTCATTCTCCATTTCATAGGGGGCCTTCAATGCAAAGATAGCAAAAGGATTTTCTGGTCTAGAAATTTATCAATCACCACCACACAGATTCTCCCCCATTGACTCCCTTAATATCTTATAATGAAAAAATGGGCTAGGAGGGATCTTACTGGCAAGCATTCGTATCTTTTCTGCACTGAAGTGGGGAGAGCACCAAATTTGAGATCCTAGGTGTTCCCAGTGTTTTAATTAAATCATCATCCTAGGCTATGAAATTAAATCTCAAATTACCAAGAAGTACCTGGTAGTTAAAATTAATTAGCAATTTTAGCCAAACTGTTCTCTCAATTTCCCATTGGTTTTGCATCCTGTGCAGTAGGACAGGCTCTAGTGTGGTAGAAAGTTCCCCACCAACAGGGTTCCCCTCTGCACAGAGAATCTAAATCTCAAAAGTGCAAATGTTTACACTATACCCCAATTACTGGAATAGGTACAGAGAGAGAACACCTGAATCCAATTTCTCTCTAGCTAAGACTTTCATACAAAACTCTCAGCTTGTTTGAGTGCTGAATTACTCCAATGAAGCCTGTCACCCACGCCTCTCCAGCCAGCCAGATTCTGAAGGCCTAGAAATGTTTGCAGACTCTTGCCAGTATTATCTATTCAAGATCAAAAACATGTCTCAGTGTCTTGGCTTCTAATGGATTTTTGGAAAAGTCATCTTCAGCTAAGACACTTTGTTGTGAATTATCTCACGGTGTGTGTGTATATGCAGTCAGGAGGGGAAGGTGGGGAGAGGATTACGGGGTCACTAAGCGTCTGTCGGCCGCATCTGCCACTGGGTCTGACTCTGGCTTCACTCTGCTTTGCTTCACTCACTCCTTGCTGCTGGCATCTCACATACCAATGTCATTAGGCACTGTCTGCCCTGGTCCTCCTACAATCCAGCCAGTGCAGTTCCCGTCACAGCAAGTGCTTCCTCTCTCAGAGCAGACAAACTAACTGAAGCCACAGCCGGAAGCAGGCTGACCACAAGTGCTAAGGTTCTGGTTAGTTCTTTTCTAGGTAAAGTTGGAAAAGTCCCTGCAAAGGCAAACACGAAGTTTTAGACGTGGGGGTGGTACTGACCAACCTCTTGAAATGTCCTTGACTGGAAAGAGGGAGAGAGACAGAGAGAGAGAGAGAGAGAGAGAGAGAGAGAGAGTGTGTGTGTGTGTGTGTGTGTGAGTGTGTGTGTGAGAGAGAGAGAGAGACAGAGACAGACAGACGGAGGAGGAAGTTGGATTGTATGATGCAAATGCTAATCATTCTGAGAAGTGGGGTATTTTTTTTTTTCTTCCCAGGTTCAAAAGAAGAGGCTGTTCTAAGAAAGACTACCGAGTAATCAATCACCTCCTCAGAGAAAGTCTGCTCAGGTAGAGTATTATGTTTACCACCTAAACAATGGAACATTTTTGCTGAATCTTTTATAGCTAAATCAGAAAATGAGGTGTTGAGGGAGAGGGGGGCTTGAGGGCAAAAGAAAGGGTCATGGGACAGAAGACGGGTCCTAGAAAAATGGTCCTGTTGCTTTCTCGGCCCTTGAGAATCCCCTCTGGGAAGATGCGAGGAGGCAAAGATGGTCTTTCCAACTCAAATGGCAGCTTCATTTCTACTGCTCTTACCAGGCAGGAAGACAAACTGGATGTTCCCAGAATGCCTAGGGATGCTCAGGTGATGGAAATGACTAGAAGTGGGTATGGGGTAGGCCTGGAAACCTGAAAGATTTGGCCTCTCCATGTATTTAAACCCTCAGAAAATGTCAGGAGGAGGCGGCTTGAAGATAATATTTATGTCTTCAAAAGCAGGAATATGGGACACTTAACTGACTTTAAATCATTTGTCCCTTTTATGAGCTAGGGTGATTATTTTCATTGAAAAGGAAGAAAAAAATTAATCTTTAGAGCTATTTTTTCTAAGATCACAGCAAAACAAAATGAAACCTAACCCTCCAAAAACAAAAACACAGAATCTGTTGGTTTTGGTGAAAAAATAGTCATCTTTAACTATGTTCAGTGGCTCTGAAACACCACTTAATAATATCTATTATAGGCTGGGCATGGTGGCTCACACCTGTAATCCCAGCTACCCAGGAGGGTGAGGCAGGAGAATCGCTTGAACCCAGGAGGCAGAGCTTGCAGTGAGCTGAGATGGTGCCACTGCACTCCAGTGGGGGCAACAGAGCAAGGACTCAAAAAAAAAAAAAAAATCTGTTATACATGTTTTACAAAAACCCTAAAAAATGGCTCCTATCTTTGGACACAGTAAGATCAGAGACAGCCTGAGGCTCAGGGGGAGGGAAGGAGGGAGTGATAAATAGGAGGTGTGCAGAGGAATTTTAGAGCAGAAACTATTCTGTATGATACTGTAATGGTGGATAGGTGTCATTTGCATTGGTGAAAACCCACAGAATGCACAATATGAAAAGCTGGCCGCAAAGTAAGCAGCAAATGATGGAGGGACATTAATAACAATGTATCCAATATTGGCATATCAAATCTTAACAAACAGGCCACAATAATACAAAACGTTACTGACAGAGGAAACTGGCAGGGAGTCAGGAGGAGAAGGGCATGTATGAGAACTCTGTACTTTCTGCCCCATTTTTCTGTAAACCCCAAACTGCTCTAAAAAATAAAGTCTAGTAATTTATCTTATTAAAAAATTGTCCTTTTTTCCTTTTTTTCTCTTCTTCTATCTTGTGAGTCTATTAATTTTTTTAAACTGGGATTCCACACCCAGAATTTGCTGGCTAGCACCAGATTCAAGGAATTCAGTTCTCTTTGTCCCAAAAGTACAGTGACTTCAGACAACATGCATATTAATATTCCTGTATTTCACAGGTTCTGTACATTTCTGCCACAGTCTTGTGACATTAGTGTGTCAGTAGAAAAAACAATGGCCTGTAATAAGAAGAGTTTCAGTTGTGTGTATACAGGATGGTGAATGAGTGTATGAGTCAGCTAGCTCACCAACCTGGTCTGTTTTCTTTCTTTCTTTTTTGAAAGAGATCACCTTACCAGCTACCTCACTGGGTTACTGTAAGGATCAGATGGCTGTAAAAATGTCCCATAAACTGGAAAGCATTATGCGAAAGTATTATAAATCACTATGCCATCTGCCTAGAGCGGGGATGGAGTCAGCACTGCCATCCAGGTATTGACTCTCGTTTCAGTACTCAGCTCCCGTGTAAAGTTAGTTCCTTTCTTTCTTTGGGATAAAAATGTTAGGGATACTGATTTCTCTTTTTACCAACTAAGCCACATGAAGGGTATCCAAACTGCACAAATCAAGGTGTCAGTCTGGTTCTGTTTTTGAGCTCTGAATGACATTACCAAAACAGGCCACATTATATAATCTTCAGCTGGCCTGGAATGACCAATCACCCTTCCCAGACTCCATAGTTGTTCTTGGATGATACAGCACAACAAAGATGGGCTCATCCCAGCAGAGAGAACCACACCCGTTTCTGATGAAATCCCTAGGAAGAGCCAGCCGCAGAATAATCCTTCCAAGTCATTCTGGGGCCACAGGTGGAGGACTCCCTGGGCACCCACAGGGACCATGATAAACAGGGTGGACACTTGCTGGGTCCTGGGCACCTAGGCTGCCAGGTTGAGGAAACCAGAGGTCACAGGAGGAGAAAAAGGTGGGGCCGGCCACCCATGCTGGACAAGGGCAGGGCGAGCCCATCTGAGACTCTGAATAAAGAACAATCAGGCTCACTTACCCTTCTCCCCACATCAGCGTCCAAGCTGGCTTATGACATCTTGCTTAGGCAACTTCCCCTGCACTTTCAATTAGCTAAGAAATATGCCAGAACATTCCCAGTGGCCATGTATGAGGATTTTTAGCAATTTTCGTGGTTTTCTTCTATTCTTTTCTGGATTCCATTAGTATTCAACTTTGATCTGTTACTGCTTTTATACAACAATACATTGTGTTTAAGCCTACTGAAACATCTTTCCAAAGTTCTGTGCTGTTGTTTCAGGGAAAGATACATTTATCTTTGAAAACACACACACACACACACACACACACACACACACCCTCACCAATAAGCTGCTTCAACACAACCACATTCCATCTCAGCTTTATCATCTGATGGGCTTTTTATATTGGTAAGCTCTGAGCTGAAATGGTTTTACTCGAGGTCAGTCCTGTCTAGACACACTGAGAAAGAAGTGATGGAAGATATTATCCGTCTCACCATCTACAGGACTTCATGAAGAAGTGAGAAGGGTACCAGCACTGTTACTGACTTAAGAGTGGTTTGGAAGAAAGGTGCCACACTGCTAGATCTCTTCAGGGGGAAAGAGATCATCTGCCATGTGGATGTTCTCCAAATTCCTTAATCCTTTCCAAACCCTCCCCTTTTCTAACCAGCCCCTTGTACTCTGATCCCTGACCCAGACCCTAAGGCTCACACCTTCCTGTTTCATATTTCACGAACTCCTATCCCCACTCTGAATGTTGCTTATGGGAATCTTAGAGCTACAAAGGGCACAAGAGACCCTTTGATTCAACTTCCTCATTTTATAGGTGGTAAAACTGAGGCCCTGAAGAGAGAGGATTTGTAAAAGGTGGAAACTCAGTCTAGTTCACCTTGTAGATCTTTTACATACAAATGACTATCCCTAAATACTGACATCTCTTCCTCATTCTCACATTTCCTAGAGACATGACAGTAGGCTTCATTGTAAAGACGTAGGTTTTAAAGAACTCTGAATATATATACCTGATCTAGATAGTCATATTCAGAACATTTTCCAGGTGAGAGCAGTTTTATAAGTGCATTTTTATGGTGACACACTTCTCAGTATCATATGATACTCTAGTCCAGCGCTACCAGACACAGTCAATATTTAGAATACACAGGAAATAAAGGAGTTGAAGCAGGGGAGTTACAAATGTAGTTAGGATGTCTGGAAGTAAAGGGCAAGTGGGGCAGCACAGTGGCAGTGCAGTCGGGGAAGGAGCAGGAGGGTGGGTCAGGGTATGGGCGGGGGGAGAAAATGCACTTTTGGAGATGATCAGATCTGCCAAGTTGGGGAAAATGTGCATGTATGCAGGTATTTCACGTGTGTAATAAGCACGTACAAACTCATACATCCCCGGACCAACTAGCCAATGCGGATAAGTGGTTTCATGCGCGGTGAAGCCAGTCTTCAGTGGCTGATGGAACAATGTCTATGCATAACCCTCAGGTCCTGCACAGTCTCACGGACTAGACTCTTGGGTATACCTGACTCATGCCCCATGCTCTCCCTTAGCACACAAGCTCCTTCAGGGAGGATCATGGCTCTGCTCAACTCACTGTTACAAACAGCACCTGACACACCCTCCACAAAGGTCAGAATGTAGGAAATTCGGAGGAGAGCACTGGGAGGTCAGTGCAGAACCGGGGCCCAAATGCCAACTGCTTCACAATGAAAGGAAAGTGCCTGTGAAGTGCTCCGTGGAACAAGGGGTGATTTCATCCCCTCTAGACTAAAGGGCAGAATGTGTTCTAAGGCTGGGTGGGGAAACTTAAGCTCAGCAACTGCTTTGTGCAGCTGCCACTGACACGAACCCAAATTCGAGTGCACAGGGTGGGGTGAGAGAGGCCTGGCTGGTTGGGCGGCGAGTCCAATGACGCTGACACACTGTTTCCAGCCACCGGGAAGCCAGTGCCAAATCCCTCTTCACTCCTCCCTGCTCTGATATTCTTGACTCTGCCGTGGTGCCAGCTAACTTCAGGGGGCATTCTCGGAATCGTATTTGGCAGGCAGCACAGGCTGGATCTTCACCCATGGTTAACGGCTTTCAGAGTCCAGGTGACAGTTTAACCAGCGCTCGTGGCCTCCCAGGTTAGGCCACAAGGAAAGCTGCTGCTCAGCACTACCAATGCTGAAATATCAATATTCTAGGAACATACCCAGGCACTCCCTTCCTCCCAGCATACTCACTGGAATTCAGAATAAAGGCCCAAACCCATCGGCGTGCATCTGCGCGAAGCAGAGGGCGTCCACTGCGCTTTATCAACAGCCAGGACCTGCCTGCTTCGTGCACAGAGGAGGTGCACACGCAGCTGGAAAGGTCAGGGCAGGGTTAAGTGCACGCCCTGCTGGACTCGCCCTTCCTCTCTCCTGCACCTAAGTGTTGTCTGGCAGGGACTCCAGCTTCTGATTTCCTTCAACTGAGATGACCCATGATGGCTCTGTGAATTTTTATGCTCATTTCTTGGCTCTGGTCACTGCTGCCACCATCTTTTCCCCCCTACTTAGGTCCTTACTCTTATCTAATTATGATCTACAGGTAACTCTACTCCCACCAGCCCCTGTACTTGGTTCTTTGCATTGCCTCTGGCTGGAAGCTGTTGTCCCCAACTTCAGAAAGTGTCTGCAGATTTCACAGGCTCTCTCTTGGGTCAAGAAAGGTTCCCCTTTTAAACAGAAGGTAGGGACACGCAGGTATTCAGTTTCCATTTTGATCTTTTGCCCTTGTTAACGAGTTACTCTCTGTGTTTGCTTCCTGTGTCATCTTATCAAATATAGATAAACACAAGGGCCAGATGTCCTACTGCTTTTGAATCTTCTCAAAACGTTTCCTCATAATGTTTAGTAGCACTGAATTAGCTAATAGAACTTATTTGCTTGGAAGTGTTACCCAGGAGGTGCTGTCAGGCAAAAAGGCTCTTTTGCCTGTTGCTTTTTTGAAGCAAATTAGCCGCAGCTTTCAGGAAAGCATTTTCCAGGAATGCGGGCTCCTGGACTCTCCCCTCCTATGCAAAAGCACCTCACCACCTTCTGAGAACATCCCACTTGCTGCCACATTGAGACTACTTTTGATCTGGAAAATTGCTCCTTTGCTTCTGGATCCTGTATAGCTAGTTTCTGAAGAGGTCAAGTGAACTAACCCATAATGGAACAAACTGAAAAATCTCCAATGGAATGTTGAGGGTGAGGAAGAGGGAGCAGGAGAGGCAGAGAGAGAAAGTAGAGAGGTGTCTACCCCCACTGTGAGAAAAAGTCAGCACCAGGCTTAAAGGATGATGGACCAGACGTTCTCATGTGTAATTATTAGGGAGTTAAACTCATTCAGATGAGTCACCTGGGTGTGGAAGCTCCAGTCTGGCTGTGGTTCTAGTGAATCGTCCTCCTCCTTTTATTTAGACATCTCCTGAATCTGGCCACCAAAGGACATATCATTCCCTGTTTCAAGCTAAGGTGAGGGTAGTGAAGTTTCTCATATTTCAGCAGGTCAAAATTAACATATATTTCAGATACATCCTTTGCAAGGGCGCACTTGATACCCTTTCCTGAACTCCCGCCTTCTCAGCAAGCCCTAGAGTGTTGAGCTGGTTGTCTGAGCAGTGGTTGCTGGTGAGAGTCACAGCAGCTCTGAGAGTCACACCCCATCTAACTCCTGTCTTACTGATTTATGCATTAGCCAGTCAGCATCCCCGGGAGATCCTCTTTCCCACTCTTCTCTCCACCCGCAAAGGGGCCTTTACTGCATCTTGCCTCTTTTAAAGGAGGCTAATTCAGTATCACTTGGGGTTGGGGCTGGGGGATAAGCCAGTCCAAGTCTAAGATGCACCAGTCCAAACCAGAGGCCGCCAGCCAACCAGTGGCTGCAGGTTGACAGGAGGGCTGTGCGCATGCACACAGAGGTAACCACATCTGTAACCACATGTGGATATGTGAGTCAGGACAACCTGAGGGTGGGTTCTGGTTCAGCAGCTCTGGATTTCGGTCTTGGCTCTAGCACTTCCCAGCGCCGCGACCCTGCAAAAGTTGCTCAACCTTCCTGAGCTTTAGGTTCCCATCTGTAAAATGTTCATAGTGCCACCTACTATGCTGTGATGAGGATTAAGTGAGATCATGCATGGATAGTGTTTATGTCATGCATACTGATTATACATGACCTATTCGTTACTATCCAATCTGCCCTTCCCAGGGTAAAGCAGAGCCCAGCACAGACTGCTCCTCCAGAAACGGCAGCCCTGCTGCATTCCAGAACTCTCTGGCTATCATGGGGAGGCAGGTTCTCCCCCATTATTTCACTGTCCATATTAGTCAATGAATATGCTATCCTAGAGGAGTAGCCAGAGCAGTCCAAGGTATCAGGACATTCTGAAATGTGGACGAACAATATTCTATCGGATCAGTCTGTCTTTATACGCAATTCACTCAAAAACACACCTCTGAAAATGTAAGAGTTATGTTAACAGGGCAGAATTCCAAGATATAGAAATGAAATCTATAATTAGCAGAAGACATGTCTTATATTTTTTTCATTTGTACAAATGTATGGGGTATATGTGAAATTGTGTTACATGTATATAGTGCCTAGTGATCGAGTCAAGGTATCTAGGGCGTCCATCACCCAAGCACCACACATTCTTGTTAATTATAGTCATTCTACTGTGCTATCAAACATATTCCTTCTACCTAACTAGATGTTCGTACCCTTTAACCCATTTCTCTTCATCCTCTCCCTTTTCCCCCGTCTCACTCTTCCCAGTTTCTGTTATCTAGCTTTCCACTCACCACGTGATCAATTTTTTTTTTTTTTAGCCTCTACATGTAAATGAGAACACTCAGTATTTGTCTTATTGTGCTTGGCTTATTTCACTTCAGATAATGGCCTCCAGATCCATCCATGTTGCTGCAAATGACAGGATTTCATTCCTTTTTTATGGCCAAATAGTATTCCATTGTATCTATACACCACATTTTCTTCATTCATTTGTTGATGGGCACGCATGTTAATTCCGTATTGTTACTATTGTGTCCTTAAGTTACTGTTTGGTCTTCTTTACCAACCTTCCTTCTTAATGCTGCTCAAATTTCTAATTTTCAAGAATAATTTAGTCTTCTGCATTTGACTGTACTAGAAAAATGGGCTGCTGTTTCTTTGCTGGGAATCAAATATTTGGTCTTTTACCTGAAACATGCCCAGGGTGCAGTATCTAAATTCTGTCAGGCAAAGTGCTCATGATGAATTCACCACTTACTTCGATTAAATAGCTCCAATAGCATGGCCTTTCAAATCATCATCTATAGACTAACACAAATTCTCAGTTTAGTTGGCACTAGAGCAAAGCCAAACAGTGCTAAAATTATTCAAAAAAGGGTGTGCAGCATATAAATTACTGTGAAAACTTAAATGTAGATCAAGGTTAATAAAAATTTGCTTATTAAAAAAGGCTATCACCAAAACGATGATGGCACCAAATTCAAGTTCCTGCAGGGAAAGGAAATTTTTTTCTCTCTTCCCTTGATTTTGCCAAGGGCTATGTCAGGTCACCTCAGTCACATTTTTCTGAAAGCACAGGCTTGTCTGGGGCCCAAGTCAATGAATATGAAATTGCATCTCGGGAACTGAGTGGCACTGTGAGATACAGTGGAGGAGGGTTCACTTCCCCTGGTCATTTGAGTACTCGACAGCATCGCCTTCCATCAGGTGCTTGAGTTGAAGGACAAATCTACCAGCGAACCATGAATGATTTCATGATTAATCTAAGGTTTGCCTTGAATACACAGAACTCGGGGTCCACTCCCCAAATCACTGAAAGCCCTACTTCTGGGCAGTAAAAGCAAGTAGAGGAAACCACTGAAGACATGGATGGAATTCACAAGTATCTGTGCCCTATTCAACAAAGAACGCTAATGTCAACCATGCCCTGCCTCAACTTTTAAGCACGCTTACAGATTTAAAGTTCAAGAGCGAGGAAGACATGGGGATTTTCCAGGGGAGGAGGCTCTTAAGAGTCAAGATGCCCACTCTCACTTTTCTTAGTGACAGCATGCCCACAGCCAAGGAGTCTTGCAGAGTCTTGGAACCATAGGAAACGATGCTTCTGTCAGCTCTGCTGTCAGCCCCGCAGCCCCTGCTTCCTGGCTGGCTGTGCTCTGGGCCTGTTGCTCAGTTGTTCTTTCACCTGCTCCCTCCCTCCATGTGTGCCTCCCATCTGCCAGGTCTCATTTATCTCATGTCTACCACCCAACGGATGTGTGAGGTGGTATGAACCGCGATGTAAGACAGGAAACCCAGGTCAGCAAAGTCCCATGACTTGCCCAAGGTCATGCGGTGCGGGAAGGCACAGAGCAGAAACTCTCACCTTGGATCTGCTGCCTCCACTTCTTGGGTAGTGAGGACTTCATGGTAGGCATCAGCCTGGCCCCAGCTTTGAGGGGGATACTCCCATCTCCAGTGAAAGGAGAGAGGGTAAGACCAAAAGGGGAGAGGGAAATATTCTATCTATTATGTTTAAACAAGATTAACCTGTGGGTGAACAGCTGGTTGCAGAGTTCTCAACTTAAGACAGAGCTTCTTTGCATGTTCCCTCTTTCCCTCCCTCCAGAGATGACGAGAAACACACTGTTTCTATCTACAGTGAGAAGAGGTCCTGTCACCTTGTCTGCAGGCCAGTTCCAGCAGGAATTAGGAAAGGTGAAATATCTGATCTAGACAGGCTGTTGTGTTTTCACATGGCTGAGCAGCCACCAATGGAGGGAATGTGCCCTTGGGATACGGGTCTAGGCAGGGAGGGCCAGGGCTCTGCACACAGACACCTCTTTCATTCATGACTCCGCAAATGTCATTCTTTCCAAGTCAGCCTGGGTTTCCAAGAACCCTTCTCAATACAGTGCCCCAGGTGAATTCTATGACCCAGTGTGGGTTGAGATGAAAACCCATTTGCTATCTCTGATGCTGCTGTCTGCAAGGAGCTGCTCTCAGGGCAGCTGGGCTCCTCCCTGCCTGAGTGGCATCTGAGGCCTTTTCCATTGGTTCTCTTGGGTTGCCTTTTGGCAGCTGTCACTCCCCAATCTCCAGGAGTCTCTGGGATCTTCATCCATGGGCTAAAGGAGAGCTGCAGAAGAATCCAACATCCCAGCCTTCTGCAATTAGGCAAGAGGTATTTTTCCTGAGGACCACATACCCTAAAAGAGCCTGTCTCAAAGACAAGGTAAGCAAGAGGGCAGTGAGCCCTCCAACCTGCTTTTCCTTCCATCTCTGCCACTGCCCATCAGCTGTCCCTTCTCTGTCCTCCACGCTAGAGTAGCTACAGCCTCCTGGGGTTGGCTCATTCAAGAGATCACCTAATTTTCCCTCTCAGCAGCAGTGGGTAGGATGCCCCTGCTCAAGGGGGAGGCTTGTGGGGGCCTCGTCTCAGCTGTGGCTGCCTCCACAGGGTGTGACTAATCGGGGCCCGCAGGTGGTCTTGTAGCCTCTGCACCGCAGCTCTGAGGTCCCACGGGGCCCCGGCCCCCACCCACACCAAATGACTCAGCTGAGCACCCCAGCTGCTACCCTGATGGGGCTAATGCTCCCTTAGGAGTCCCCAGCAGGGATTCCTGTGGTTTCAAGACCAAACACCACAGCAGATAGCGCAGGCAAGAAGGCACCACCGTTTAGCTGGTAGATCTGATGCTTCTCTGAGCCACCACTTAGCACACAGAACATCTGGTTCTGCAACAACTTTAACATTCAGAGAATAATTCTTTGATACTGTAGATTTTTAGCTTTTCTGACAAGATGTCTCATATAATCAAAGAATGATGTGGATGGGGAAAGCACACCAAACGCCCGGGTTCTCAGAGTGTTGCCATGCAGCGGGCTCTGACCGGGCTGGGTGGGTGGCGGGCTACAGGTCACTCTGGCTCTTAATCCTCATCAAGTGACTGCTCACAAGACGCCTTTAAGTCTCCACGATTGAGACAGAAACCCAAAAGTGTGCCAGAGTTTTCTGTGACCGGAAAGTAAGGTGATTAACAGAAAACTTCAAAACTGGCCTCTGGAAGATTTAAAGATAGGACCCGCTCAAACACTTTAGAGACAAGAGAACAAAGTGAAGAGTGAGAAGGAACATAAGTCAAGGGTGAACAGTACAGGCCTCCTCTAGACATTAAGACTTCGAATGCAAATGAAGGTCATTATCTGTGCATGTGGACAGATCTGTGTCAGTATATATGCTGACTGAGTAGGGTTTAATTTGCCGGTGTCAACAATTGGAGGAAAAGAAAGGAATTGAGGACTTTTCAGTTAGTGTGTCCTGACCCTGGAAACCTCACCTGTGGAAATCCACACTGGCACCCATTCTGCTTAAAAATAGGAGTCTGCCCAGAATCACCAGCATCCTCCCAGTTTCCTACCAACAACATGATTATGGAATGCGATTTCTACAGTCAGCCAAGCCTGGTTTGAATTCTGGTTCAGTTCCTTCTGAGCTGTTCCTAGGAAGTCGCTTAACCCCCAGCCTGGCTTTTATCTGTAAAAAGGATAAGCCATCATCCGCATTCTGCAACTTGTGTCTTTTTCTCTCCACTCTGTGCTGATTTTTTTTTCTCCTTTCTTTCTGCTCATCTATGACCCTAGTGTCTTCATCCTCTCTTTCAAAACCTTTTTCAAAAGTTACACCATGAACCTCCATCCATCTCTCCCCACCCCAGAAGTCCCTTCCTCCAGGTTCCCCACGGAGGGTAACTTTAACGACCAAATACAATACTAGAGGTGAGAGGACTTTACAAACCAAAGAGGGCCAACTGTATGTAAAGGATTAGCAATATTTTTCCTCATCATTCACACAACCCCTCTGAGAGTAATCTTAAGTAAGCATCTGTTTTGTCTCCGCTGTGAGGCTCTTACTACTTAAAGGGTGATTCCCGGACCAGCAGCTTCGGCATCTCCTGGAAGGTTGTTGGAAATGCAGAATATCTCAAGTCCTGGAAGTGACTGCTGAGTCAGAATTTGAATTTTAACAAGCTCCACAGATGAGTCACATGTACATTAAAATTTGGGAAGCACAGAATTCAACTCTAAGGACCTCAAAGGTGCAGACGGCACAGTATCTCCAGAAAGCCCTCCAAAGCCTAGGAGAGGCCTCTGTGCCTCTGTAATTGGGGTATTCAGCAAATACAACCACGTAACCGCTGCCCTGCTGGCAATAAAACTGAAAGTCTGGCTGCCTCTAGGCCTGTCAATGATGATACTTATCTGAACAGACCTGACTTCCAGTATCTTTACATAAAAAGCTTGAAAATTACATCTACATAAAAAGCAGGCTCCTTTAGCGTAAGTCATTATCAGGCCGAGCGCTCAAGTCCTTGGTAACTGGAAGGAGAGTTGGCCCCTTCTCCTCAGAGGGAGCCAGCGTGAATCACAAAGACTCCCTCGATTTCACAGTTCATGCTTCTCACTCCACTCTCCACCCCTGAACATTTTAATGATGCTTGAAAAGCACAGGTCTGAAAGGACAGCTGGCCTGGGACACCCACAGTGCACGTTTGGTATCTCGGCAAAACCTGCCTGAGAAGTGCTCTCTAACAGCCTGAAGCAGCTTCTCCCCTTCCTGGGACATAGTATCCACACTTCGCATTAGCGAGAAGATTAATGTGGAACTCAAATTCCTCCATCATATGATCACGTCTTAATGATCAGTAGAGTGTCTCCCAGAAAGGCAAGGCTGAGGGCAAACACAAACCAGGCTAATCACTTTCCGTCTAAGACACCTCTTAGAGAGTAGATGTTATTTAAAAAGCAGGGAGAAAAAAGCATTATCAAGAAAAGAGGCAGATTAACATAGCGACAGGAAATCGGGCTATGGAGTTTGATCCAGGTTAAAATCCCAGCCCCAGCTCCATGGTCACATGCTAATCACACTGAGGCTCAACATTTCCCCCATGAACATAGGCTGATACCACCTGTCTGGTGGTTCTGAGGATCACTTGAGAGAACACACGAAGTTCACGGAGCACAGTGCCCCATCCGTGAGAAGGGCTCAGGCAACATCGGATGTTATTTTTCTGTTGTGCAGCTCCCCCATGGGCTGCCGGGGCCTTGCTCAGAGCTGAGAAGCCAGGCCAGTAGGCCCACCACCTTGCTCCCGGGAGGCCTTTCCACTCACCTTGATCATTTCTGCCACATAACTCTCGGGCCCAGTATATTCGGTGGAGTCCTTTACTTTCACCAGGACGATGAAGCACAGATAGTGCCACATGTTGTGTTCTTCCTTGATGTGTTCTTCAAAGGTAACAGTCTTGTTGTCAAACTTGTCTCTTTCCAAGCCTAAAAATGAGACAAAAAGCCCCCGGCCCCAAATGAGCAGTCTTGGTAAAGGAGAAAATCAGTAACAGAACTGTCAGTAGAAAGCGGGCTGTGGTTTCACTCCTGTCTTTATAAAGAGTCGGATTCTGTTGGCTTTGTAAGTGCATTCATGTTTACATTATGGCAGGAAAACACAGGCTGTGAGTCAGACAGACTTGGGTTTGAATCCCACCTCTGCCACTTAGCAGTTGCTGCTTCATCTCCACATGCCTTAGTGGCCTTGTCAGTGAATGGGACGACCAATGTCTAGGTTCCAGGAGTGTTTAGGGGTAAAATGAGAATGTGTGTGACACACTCACACATTGCAAACAACCAGGGAGTGTGAAGTCCCTTCGCCCAGGTAAATGCCAAAATGCAAGTATGTTAAGGGCTTTTGAGGAAGCAGAATAAGGACAACAAGAACTTTAAACAAATTTTGAACTCTAGCTGGTAGGTTTATAATTTGAAGAGGCCTGGGTGGGCAATTCTAGTCTCTATGTATTCTAGGATTGATCAAATAAATATATTGAGGATAATGGGAGCTGGATTCCTCACTGCCTGAGAAAAGAACGCAAATAGAGAAAGGGAGAAAGGATAAACCCTGTAATGCTGAAATGGAATTAAAGGTATCAGTATGAATTCATCGTTTTTCATACATATAGACACAGATGTGTGCAGATACATGTGCTGTGTACACATACACACATATGCAGATGCATACACCTCTCCTCTAGATCTGTACCCTAATAAGCCCTGAGAGCAGCAGCACACCAACAGGAATGAGCACACTCAGTCCCCAGATCTTGGCTTCTAAATACCTTTCTCCAGTAAAAAGAACCAGGGCTCTTTGGAGAAATGGCTGATTCCGGGGATGGGTCAGGAAATGTATGAGGTGAGCCTAAGCCTGGAATATGTAATGATGCCAAAAAAGTCAGAAAGTACATAGAAAATGAAGATAATATGACTAAACCCAGAAGCCAGCTGGAAAGGGCTCTCACTGGCCACATCTGAAGCAATTTGAACATCTAAATAAATAATGACAGTGAAAGATTATAGCCCATTGAATAAAATAAAAATCCATAAGTCCATGTTGTTACAAATATAAACACAGAAATATACATACATGTCAGGAGAAGAAAAAAATCTTTCTTACAATAAAAAGCCAATAAAGAAATGTAGAAGTAATAATAAAAATTATCATTGGGCAACCATCATCATAATAGAGCCAGTCAAACATCATCAATGAATGCTGAAGCTAAGGGGTGAAAGTTTAAGGAATAGCAGGATATTTACAAAGTGTCTCTCCAAAAAAGTAACTTTATGGAGTTACTGGAGAAACCTGGCAATTAGCACATTAACCAAATGATCAAAGTTAGTATCATGGCTGGACGCAGTGGCTCATGCCTGTAATCCTAGCACTTTGGGAGGCCAAAACGGGTGGATTGTCTGAGCTCAGGAGTTCGAGACCAGCCTGAGCAACACAGTGAAATCCCATTGCTACTGAAATATAAAAAATCAGCCAGTTGTGGTGACAGGCACCTGTAATCCTAGCTACTCAGGTGGCTGAGGCATGAGAACTGCTTGAACCCCAGGAGGCAGAGGTTACAATGAGCCAAGATACCAGTTAGGAGATGAACTGGCATTACATGCCTCCTGATATGATGCACTGAGAAGAACACCACAGCATGTCTTTGATATTCCTGTGGAAAACGTATACCCTCAATCTTACCATGAGCAAACATCAGACAAACTCAGATCAAGGGACATTATACAAAATAATTGACCTATATGCTTCAACAGTGTCAGTGGAGGCTAATGAGGCATGGTTACTGCAGCCCCACGGGAGGTGGGATTTGCAAAGGACATTCTTGGAATGAAGGATGAAATGTGAATAAGGTCTGTAGATAAGATAACAGTATTGGATCGGTTTTAATTTCCCAATTTTGATAATTATACTGTAGATACACAAGAGAATGTTCTTGTTTTTAGGAAATGTGTACTAAAATATTTAGGGATAAGAAAGCATCACTGTCAGCCACTCACATTAGACAGTGTGTGTGTGTGTGTGTGTGTGTGTGTGAATAAAGCAAATGAGATAAAATATTAATATTTAGGGATTCTGGGTCAAGAGCATATAGAAATTCTTTGGATAGTCATGTCTCTTCTGTAACTCTGAAATTATGCCAAGGCAAAAAGCTTAAAAAGGTTTTAAGGGGGCAAAAAGCAAAGAATTTAAGTCTTTAATTGGAAAATGATTTTTTTTAAGCATACATACCACTAGGAAATTTATGTATTTAGTAGCCACATGATGAATAATCTTGAAATGATTACTCAGCAACCCAGATTCCTCCATGATTAGTTTACATTTACAAATATTTTCCTGTAGTTATACTGAAAATGATTTCTTTGGTGCCCATGTACCTCTTTTATGTAGCAGTTCACTACTTCTCCCATGCCTACAGTGTGCCAGGTTCTAGCTAGGAATTTTACATATGCTGTCTCTCCTAATTCTCACAATAATGCAGAGAAGGACATGTTATTGTACCCATTTTACAGATGAAGAAAGAAGGATTAAAGATGTTAAATGACTAAATGATGGTTACACAATTAGTAAGTGGTAGCAGCTCAATCAGACCCAGGTCTGTAAATACTTCCCAGCAGAATAAAGGCCAAGTAGAGCCTCACTCACTGCAGAGGGTAGAAGAGTCAAGAGGACGCAGCCGGTGCCCCCTCCTGCATAACCGGGCACGCACCCACCCATCACACCCTCGCAGTCTCCACATGCCTCTGCCACGCTGGGCCTTCACACCCTTGCTGCAGCTGGCCAGCAACACTCACCACAGATAAAGCACGTGGTCTTCAAGATCTCTTCCTTCTTCTGTTTCTCACTCCTCAGGTCAGCAAAAGTGTCAATGATAACCCCAAAAATCAGGTTAAGAACAATGATGATAACCATGAAGAAGAACAAGAGATCATAAATCACTCTAGCAGCAAACAGGGGTTCCTGGAAAAGAGAGGTGTCTGAATCAGTCTGGGTCCCTTGTGACCCTTTGGTCTGCAGAGCCTGGGACACAGCTCAAGCGAGACCTCATCTACTTGGGTAGAAATTAAACTGGGCATTACACTTTTAAATTCAAAATTGCATCTCTTTTCATATCCCCTGTCTCAATTGTGATTTCTCCAAGTGTGGTGTGACACAGCCAGGAGGGATATTTGACGTGCGTTCAGGTGGATCAGGCCTAACCCTGATGGAAACAGTCCCTAAATCTACTGAACAGAGAGCCAGAGCTAACCCTTTCCACGCAGCTGATTTTGCGGCACCACCTCACATGACAGAGAGGAAAGAAGCCTGACGAGCTAGTTCCGCAGCTACTCAGCCCTACTCCCAGCTTTTCCTCTGTGTCTGCAGTTTACACTCAACACCACTGCATGGTGCTCCCACCAACCACCCCACCCGCCGCCTTTGCCCTTCCTTCCCCTTGGGATTAATTTACCTCTTTGGACGGCTTCCTGAGCACATCTCCTACTCCGCCCCCGCTCCGCAGCCCGTGACTCAGTACAGTGACAATGCACATCAGCAGCGTCTCACATGTGTGCTCTTTATCCTGTTCCGTTTCTTCTGCAGGGACCAGCTCTGTGAACATGGCAAGTAATAACAGACAGAAAACGTGAGGGGAAAGGAGAGACCGGGATTTTGAAATTCTGTTTCCTGAATGCCATCTTACCAGGCACACGAAAGAATAAAATTAAGGAATCAAGAGCCAAGTACTTTCTTTCAAAAGCTAAAGTCGTCTGGGGCAACTCTGTTTTCATCGCTAACGCCTGCTAATTTCTCCAGCTATGGTAGTATTGCTCTCCCTCTATGGGATCTAAAACATGCCCTGTCCTTTTCAGGTTTTAAACCCCAAACCCAGCTGCAAACAGTCTTTTCATGTTAGATGAGTTGCTTCACAACTCTGAGTCACAGGCATCTTGTCTCTCAGATGAGGGTTATGCCACAGGACCCAAGTTCCTCACTGGGGATGATGTGAGGACTAAATCCAGGGATATTTCATGGCAGGGCCTCTGGATAAACTGCTTTGCATTGGAGGCTGTTCATTTTCACTGGTTTATGCAGTAAGAGCCATGCCTTGCTGTCTGCCTCATTCCTTTCTCCAGCTGCAGAAGGGTCTTGCTAAAACACAGATTTCATTACTCATCTTCCAACAACCCCTGACCATCCTCTGGATGAAGTTTAGCCTCCTAAGCCTGACACAGAAGACCCTTCATGATCTAGCCCTTTGTTTGTATCTGTGGCTTTATTTCTTGCTACTCTCCTTCCTTATAATCATTATCTCCCCAAACTTGCTGTTTTTTCCTTTTGACCTTTAAAGCCTGTAGATGTACTATTCCCTCTCCTTGGAATATCAAGAGTCTTCTGTTATAGTTTGAGTATCACTTCCTTGATGATACGCTGACCGCAGTAGCAGGCTGGGTGCCTAACTTCTGTATTCCACCCTTATTCCCAGCATTGGGCAACTGTCTAGCAATCACCATTTGGCCTGCCTGCACCCTCCACTACACTGCTGTCTCTTAGAGTACACCACGGTCCCTGGCAAATGGCGGGCACTCAGTATCAATCGGCTGAATCACATCAGATCTTTTCTTCATGTGTAACCTTCTTTTCCCTTTATCTCCCTCCTCTCTCTCAGTCTTTCCCTTTGCTATAGCCTTACTCCTGAGCAGTAAATTTAATCTTTTTCCAACATCACCTGCATCAGTTAAGCATCTGAAGGAATCCGATATTAACATGGGGCTCACAGTTAGGAGGTCCTACCTTCTTTGGGTGCAGGAGAGGAGCAGTTCTCCCCACTCTCCACCCTACACACATCGGAGAACAGGAACTCGCTTGCCAAACTCTCGCCGGTTTCTGGGAGAGAGAAGGAAATTTTATGATGAACAATCTGGCAGCATATGGTTAAAATGTTTGAAGTCCCCAATTCACGGCTGATTAAACAATTCTTTACATAAATAACACCCTAGAATCTTGCATATAAATTCAAAGCAGAAATGCAATTTACACTTTCATTTGGTGATCTGGATGGGAAAAAAGCCAAAAATGTCAATTCCTGTAGGCTTACTAGAAATATCGCACTTAAATAGCACCTCTCCAACTTTAAAGACAAACAGCTGAAACTCTTAGACAGATACTACTGAACGTACAGACTCCAGGAAGATTTATACCAAGTCTGCACGAGAAGCATCAGCAGGCATTCACTGAAATCCAAGGTCCAGGCCAGTTTAGTCCACAACTCTAAGATGGCTGGCAGTTTAAGTGTAACTTAGTGTCAACTTGGGAGGCTGGAGATACATGCCAAGAACACAGCCTTTGGGGGGAGAGCACAAAGGCTGGCTGGCTCAGTCAGCCACAATGATTCTAGTCTGTTCCTTAGACTGAGGGGATGAAAAACCAGTAGTATTTCACTAAGTAGGGCCAACTATTGTAACTGAGAGAAAAGGGCACTTGGGTATCAATAAAGTATTATGGTCAGTTTTTTTCACTCTCAAAATTGGAAATCTCTTCTGTTCTTGCTATGTGTAAAAATAACGAGCTCACTGTACAACCTGCATATAGTAAAAAAGCCCCAGAGAGCGAGCTACTGCTAGCAGTCTGGAGGTATAGTCATCCATGTTTTCATATATGGATATGAGCTTTTTAATTTTTAAGAAGACCAGGCATGGTGACCCACACCTGTAAGCACTTTGGGAAGCTAAAGCTGGGTGATCGCTTGCGCCCAGAAGTTTGAGACCAGCCTGGGCAACGTGGCGAGAACCCATCTCTACAAAAAATACAATTAGCCACATGCAGTGGCAGGCGCCTGCAGTCCCAGCTACTGGAGAGGCTGAGGCGGGAGGATTGCTTGAGCTCGGGAGGTTGGAAGTTGCAGTGAGCTGAAATCATATACCACCACACACCAGCCTGGGAGACAGAGTGAGATCCTGGGTCTCAAAAAAAAAAAAAAAAAAAAAAAAAGACATACATGCGATCCTACTATAGTTATCCTTCTGCCATTTCCAGCTATATCTTGTGGGTATTTTTCCATGGAGGTTTATAAAGATGTACCTATGTGTAAGGCACCCCACCTCATGGATGTACCATGATCTGATGACACACCCCTGAACGTTTAGACTGCTTCCAACTGTACATTGCAGCGAATGTTCTCCCAAATATGTCTGTTTCTACATGCACAGTCAGCAGGCTTGTTTCTCTTTATGTATAGATGCCTAGAAGTAGATTTACTAAGTTAAAGGGATGCATACTCCAACGCTCTCAATATATATGGTCACTGCTTTACAAAAACGTTGCATTAGTTTAAAAGATGATGTTAGTGAATAAATAAATGTCAGATCTGGTCACTCACTCTTAGCATTTGATATGCCACACTGCCTTTTGAGTAAAGTGAGAATGAAGATCTGTATTTGAAATTCACACTTTACGTGTTAGGGAGATACAACAGGGAGATAGCTACATTACTAAAGTCATTATTTTCTTTAGTTCAGTTATAATCAGGAAGTAATCTTTTAATATTAAAAAGATCAGAAGATCCCAAACCCACCTGGAACAGCTGTTTCATTGGGCAGCCTATCTACTTCCAAGATAAAGTCATCCTTGAAGAAAAGATAGCCCACTATTGAGAACAGGTAAACAAGGATCAGAGCCAGAACTGCTGTCAGGATGATGGACCGTCCATTGCGAGTGACACTTTTAATGACATTAAGCAAAGTCTCTTCTCTGTACACTAAATCAAAAAGCTTCGGAAACAAACAAAAAGAATTTTAAGAAGCCTTGATGTTACATGTACAGCACTATCCCATAATGAAAACTTGGTTTATAGAGCATTTACCCTCTTAGAAACTCAAAAGCATTACACATGATCTTAACAGTGAACATCTTCCCTGGCTTCACAGTGAAACAGAGATGGTAAAAATGAGGAAAAATAAACACAGAAGAGGGAAGCAGGAAACAATAGCAATTTCAAGTAGTATCCAGAGCCATTTAGAGGGCCTGGAAATAGAGAAAATACATGCTTGTGCCAATAAATTTCAGAGAGAAAGGAAGAGGAAAGTGATGAGGGTCTTGGCATCCATTCATTTAGAAGGTACTGAATTGAGTTTCTATGAAGAGCCAGCCACCCTGGTCCCTGCCTTCCTGCAGCCAAGTGTCTGCTGGGAAGGCAGACATACTACAAGCCAGCATCAGTGGCAAGAACTCTGGACTTAGATATAAGTTCAAATCTTAGCTCAGCTACTGTCCACCATAGGATCTCAGGCTAGGCACTTTCATCTTCCCCTCTGAGTCTCCATTTCCTCATTTGCAAACTGGAGGATGTAGAGTTATTATGAAGAATAAGTAAACCACGTACGCACAGTGCTTAGCACGCTGGCATACATATGTTGAGTAAGTATAATAAATAGTAATTATTAATTTCCTAATCAAGAGACTGGGGCAGGGTCACATAGCTAGTATATCGCAGGGACATTAGTGGGTGGTAACACTGTGAGGGTAAGACCCCTGCAGGTCACAGTGCATTCACAATCCAGGCTTGCCCTCTGCTAAGGAACCTGCTGTTTGCAAGAAGTTGGCTTCCTGAGGAATGGAGGATCCCTGTAGGTACATATAGGTATGGGAGGATGATGGCTAGTTTTCCAAGAGCTACAGTCACAGATACTTGGCTAGGAGAATGGTGGGGAGTGTGGGGAGAGAGCTCTCTGAAGTTACTCTTAGACCTGAGGCTAGTTTTTAGCATGGCCTCTGGCTGCTGTCTAATCTTGTACAGAAGGTTTGGTCTCCACTGTGGCTTTGGGGTGTGACTGCACCATGAAGTGAGTCAGGGGACAGGGTCAAATCCTGACTCTGCTTTTAATTTGTTGCAAGATGTCGGTCACGCCATCTAAGCTCTCTGGTTCTGTTTCCTCATCTGTAAAATAAGTGGACTGAGACAGCTGATCTCTGAGTCCCTTCCAATTTAGAATTTTACATCCGAGGTCATTTTCTGGTTGATTGGCTTTTCTGCCTCCTTAACACCAATCTGTGTTCTGAGACTAGTTCTGTGAAGGGAAGCAAGGAAGAGGCGTTTAGTCAATACAATACAACACGACAGAAGGCAAAGTGTTGCTGTTAATGTTGGTTAAATATTTTCCAGTAGCTCAATATAAAGCGGCAAGTAAGGGCAACTTCAGACAACAAGCAAATGATACTTGTTTTCTGTTGTTAAGGACTGCAGAGATTATACAGGCTCCAAATCATTGAAATGACAAGCAATTTTTTTCTTTTCACCCATCTGTAATTTGTGATTTTAAAACATTCAATAAGTATTATTTGTATAAAAGAAAAGCTTTCTTCTAATTAGAAAATTATACATGTTCAATGGAGAAAACTTGGAAAACAAAGAAAAGCACAAAGAAAAAAGAAGTCACAAAAAATTCACCATCTGGAGACATTTGTTCAATAGCTTAATTCCTTCTGGCCTTAAAAAAATGCAATTTATAGATACATATTGTTTACAAAAATATTAGACCATAATACTGGCACATAACCAGACTTTCACCAAGCCATCAGGAACATTTTTCCTGTCAAAAATGATTACCTGGTATTTCACTACATGGGAAAAACATGATTAACATAACCAATATGTTTTTTAAAAACAGTCAAGATGTTTCCAATTATATGTCGTAATAAATAATGCTGTGAGGAACACTTCTATACATGTCTCTATACATGCTCATCTAGTTATTTCTTTTCGACAAATTTTTGGAAATGGAGTATTTGGGTTAAATGGTATAAGAGAAACATTTTGCCTACTGCCTTCAGAAAGGCAGGATCACTTTACATTCACCACTAGTAAAGAATCATGCCCGTTTTACCCCACTCTCACTAGCACTGGGCACCATCAGGCTTTTCAACCTTTACTAATGTCACAGGTAAAACACGGGATTGCGCTGTTTTCGTTAGCATGTCTTTGTTTAGCACCAAGGATGAACTTTTGCGTGTTTACTGACCATCCGGATTTCTGCTTTTGTTAACTGCCTGCTTATGAACTTTGCACACTTTCATCTCCAGGTGTTAATATTTTTCTAAGGACACAGCTTTAATGCAGGCTCAAGACCAGGTCCAGCCAGTCTTCGGGGGGTGAAGGGGGGGCGGCAGTTTAATTAGGCCACCAGATTACCCTCCCTGCCTTCTGGCCTGCTAGCATGGAGGCAGCTCTCCCAACCCTAGAACACATGGGTGTTCCCTGCTGAGGTCTCTCTCCTTTTATAGGCAGCCCAATTTCTTTTGGTTGCAGGCTTTCCTTATTAGTAGAATAATTTGAAGTGTCAGTGTTTTCTGGTTCTTACCAGACACATTCAGGACTGCTTTGATACCAAAAGGAGCATATTACTTGAAGCTACAAACAAGTCAAGGTCCACACGGCTTAGAAAATCCCCCCTGAAGCACAGGAGAGGCATCCAACCACAATCTAGTCTGACCCTATTGCATTTCCTAAAACTGAACTGAGGTAGCATCATCAGAAGCTGAGAGTTACTCTTATCTTTCTGTGATAAGTTAGAGACTTGAAAGCACAGATGCAAACTAGAATGTGAAATACCAGTTTCACTGATGCAAGGACTTTTTCACATGCTTGAATAAAAGGCAGTGTCAACTTGGGCATCAACAGAGTTGTGTGACTCTGAGCAAGTTACCTAACTTCACCAAGCCTCAGTTTCCTCAGGTGTAATTGGAAGATACCATCTACCTCAAAGGTGGTAGTGAGAGCGTGTAGAGAAGAGTACAGGGTGAGCACTCACGCAACAGCTGTCCCTGTGCTGTGCTCCAGACTGTGAGACCTATGAGGGTAGGGACTGTGTTCCTCTCACCATTATGTGCCCTGCATCAGGCACTGGCACTGGCCTACATTGCAAGTCATGAAAAGAAGAGGACTCGAATGAACAGAAAAGAAGCAAAGTCAACTGGGGGCAGATTGGAGGAAAGGGCGAAGCGTCTACTGGGGCGAGGTGGCGTTGGCCAAAGGGGAATCTCTTGTCTCTTGGGAGAGACCCCTTGGCAGAGATGAGAGAGACCACCAACTGAACTCTGCCACCCTGCCAAGGGAGGACAGGAATTTGTTATCCAGGGACATGATGGCATGAGACAGAAAGTTCCAGAAACAGACATAAGTCTCTAAAGATTTCTGATACAAAGTGACCAAAATAGGCCACATAATGGGAATCACAAGTATATCCTGAGACCTCTCTGCCTAAAACCTCAAAATATAGCCAGATCTATTTTAAGATGAGGGAAAAGAATCCATTCCCTTTAGCCTGCCAAAATCCACCCCTAATGGAATGAGCTAATCCTAGTGATCTGAACGGTGAATTCCTTATGGTGTTTTGGACGGGGGAAGGAATATAGAATGACAAAGACAATAATAATAGCTGGCAATCGTTCGGCAGTGCTATTCTAAGACGCTGACCTGAACAGCTGCATGTAATCCCTGTGACGGCCCTGTGAGGGAGATACACTGTTCTCATTTGCAGATGAGGAAACTGAGGCACAAGGCAGTCAAGTACGTTAAGCGAAGGGAGCATCTCACACAGTTGCATTTTGTGCTTTCAAATCTCTAACCTGTTGCAGAAAGATAAGGGTAACTCCCAGCTTCTGATAATGCTGCTACCTCAGTTCACTTTTAGAAAACGCAATAGGATCAAACTAGATTGTGGCTGGATGCCTCTCATACATGCTTCGGAGGGATTTTCTAAGCACCTCCCTGAAGAGCTTTCCTTGCTCTGCCTTTTGCAAGTCCCTCCCTCTTTGTAAGTCAACCCTGAGGCCTTGATCATTTTTGTCCTCACAAATATTTTAATATTTCTAGGCTCTTTACGGTGTTGCTTGCAGATAGGTCAATTTTATGCTTCCTGTCATTTTACGTAGGCACAAGAAAATGGTTTCTTATCTACAACACCACAGGTCTAGATTCCCTCTAACTACAGGAAAGTAAGCAGTTATTTGATTTGTAATTTAAAAACCTGCTCAGGAGGAAGGTGATGGAACCAGCTTGTTTAATAGACTGTCAAGACATTAAGCACTTGGCTCACATCGGAACAAAGTAACTGCTACTGAAAGGGTCTCCTGGACCAATAAATCTACTGAGCTCATGATCATGAATCCTGGGGCTTCAAAACTGGCTCCTACTCTTATGGTCGCTACATGTGTTCACAAGAAATGGATTCCATGAGAACTGTTGGATGACAGCCTCAAAAACACTCCTCTTGTTGTAAGTGCTGGCTGAGTCTAAGAAGTAAAGAAAAACGAAGGTGCATGGAGAGGAAACATCTGAACCTACTGCAGGCATTTTCCATTACTGAGAATTAACAGATTTGGACTGCACAGTACACAGTGCAGTTGTGCGACTCTTGAATTCCTGGGCTGACCCAATTCCTGTGGAGCTTTCCTCTCAGATCCCCCAAAGGTTGCAAACTGTGGAGCTTCAATATTGATGGACAAGGCACACCAATCACCATTAAAAGGAAGGGTCTGTGATGAGAGAGAAGACCTAGGACCCTTTCCTAGTTTCCCCACACATAAAATATTTCCACACCAGGTACTCACCAGCAGACTGTAGAAGAATTCATGGACAAAGAGCCCCATGGCACAGATCACCAGATACAACAAATGATAGAGGAACTCAACATCCAGAACCATGGCTCGGTAGCCTCTTGTGAACGTCCCACAGTTGCCCACAAAGCTCATTAGAAAGATGATTTTATTGCATACCTGAGAACAATGACAGGACCAGTCAGATGGCACGGACTGTGCCCAACTCTTCATGAGAGCAAAGAGAGTGTCTCACACAGACGTATTTCAGTCACCATGCCCAAACAAACGCTTCCTTTTCCACCCAGTGCCCACCAAACCCACCAAGAACCATTTGCAGATCTAAGTCATTTCATTACTTTGCTTTTCAGGCATATTACAAATTACATGGTAGTGAAATAACTTCATGTGCAACAGTAATCAAGTAGCATTTCTCTATGGCAAAAACAAAATTAACACATACTGAGATTATGATTTTCAAAATGAGATATGAATCATTTCTAACATTCTTATATGAGTTAGTCAAACACAGAAGTCACCTCAATCCACGAACCCTGTGATCAGCATGATCAAAAGCATTTTCTGAACTTGCTACATTCTAGGCACTGGAAGGTGGCAATTGAATGAGCAGTGATCAGTTCTTGCCTTTCATTGCTCCTAAGTCCACAGGGAAAACAAGAATTTTCTTGGGGGAAGAAACATAAGGGACTCCAGGATGAGTTCTATTCCCCTGCCCTCTCTTCTGGGAATAACTTCTAATTTCCCCTCTGAGTAGCAGTCTTTGAGGTCTGGGTGGGACTCCAACCTGGCCATCACAATACTGTATTCCCCTGGGTACAATGACTGGTTTAGAGAGAGACACAGGACCAAATGGAGCCAATGATGTCCACTGAGCTCTTTCTTGGGATTGCAGCAAAAGGTAATTTTGTTCTTTCCTACCGACCTTGGACCTGAGCAGCTGTAAACTCTGGAGATACCACATTACCAACACTGAAGGCACCACCAGCACTGGGGACACAGAGCCAAAAGATAGCAAAGAGGAACTGGGCCCTGAGGACACTGTCTGAGCCCCGGTATCAGCTGTGCCTGAAGCAAGGCTCTTGGTTTCTTGGTCAAAATGAACCAATACGTGTTCTCCTTTGCTGAGGCTAGCATGGATTAGGTTTTCTGGTATCTGCACCTGAAGGAGTCCTCACTGAACTACTGTGCGATATAGTCCCACCTTTGACAGAAACCCCAATGCCTGGAAGTCCATCTCTAGCAATATGTTGACAGAAAAACTTGGCTCAGGAGGAGGCCAGTGAGGAGCCTCTCTGGATGCACTTGGTAAAACCATCTTCTGCTACTCGAGCTCCCTCGGCCACAGGTGCGGGGGAAATACTGCCAGTTAATCTGGTAGGTCGGTGTAAGTGAGCTTCTCGGCAATCAGATAAGCGAGGAAGCCGACACCCACAGATCGCTGCTGGCTTTCTCAGACAGGCTAAGCATTCAATCTGCCAGTTTTTTCCAAAATTCTAACCTTTGCTAGTGGAGGGGCTTTCATAGGGTGGGAAAGTAGCACTGACTCTGGATGATCCATGATGATGTGGTTTCAGGGAGGGGCAGATGGTGCCCTGGGTGACATCACACATTACAGGACCTCAAACACACCCCAGCTCCTGCCATCTTAACAGGGTGGTGATCCACTTCACCCGAATCCATTCTCCCCTCTAACTTCTGCCCTAGTTTTCTCCATTGCTTCCCCAGGAAATAGCTGCTATTTGTGGTCTCAGCCTGCGGCTGGACTCTGCTTGTTAGTCTGAGATCTGGCTCCCATCCCCACCTCTCAACAGAGGCAGCTCATGTGAAGTCTCCAAGGATTCTGCGCACCCAGCAGTCTTCCTGTCTGCTCTTAGCATCTTTCCCAGCTCCCTGCAGCGTGACCAGGCTCCCACCGCACCCTGCTTACCACTCTCCCAGCTGGGCTTCAGGACCCTGCCTTCTCCTCCAGCTCTCAGAACTCCAATGTTCTTTCTCTGTCTCTGTCCACAGCTACTTTCCCTCTCCCATACATTCCATGTGGGTGCTTCTCTCTTTTAAAATTCACTCTAAGCCCCGTGTGGTAGCTCACGCCTATAATCCCAGCACTTTGGAAGGCCGAGGAGGGTGGATTGCCTGAGCTCAGAAGTTCGTGACCAGCCTAGGCAACACGGTGAAACCTCATCTCTACTAAAATACAAAAAATTAGCCGGGCATGGGGGCACGCGCCTGTAGTCCCAGCTACTTAGGAGGCTGAGGGAGGAGAACTGCTTGAACCCAAGAGGCGGAGGTTGCAGTGAGCCCAGATCACGCCACTGTACTCCAGCCTGGGTGAGAGACCGAGACTCCGTCTCAAAAAAATATGTAAAATAAAATTCACTCTAAATAATTATTTATTATAGCTGTTTGCCCCCTACCCCAGCTCATGTTGTTGTAAATGGTAATTAATTCTCAGCTGAGTCTTTCCCCAACCTGATTTGTGTTAAAGAAGTGGTAACTGTGGAATGATTATCACAGAAGGCCAAAGAAAAAAAGAACTAGGCAGTCCATAGAAGACAGCCTCTGAAGTACTGAACATTTTTTCTACCTAGTTGTTTATGTAATTCTTTTGTATTTCCTTCTTAAATGGTTTCCTCTCGCTGTAGGCAATCCTTACATTCCCCTCCCCACACCGATATGTAGTTCTGGTCATGTATTTCCAAATGCCCCAGCTAATGTTTAACAGCCTGTCTTTCCACCTGAAGCCCAGTAGTTCAACAATTTAAATGTATTTTCACCCTGAAAACTAGATCTTGGCATGACTTCATTTTAGATGGCTACAGTATTCTTCTTGCAATCATTTGTGACTGACAATTTGGAGCCATATTCGCCTCCTTCGTTACCCAATCAAGACAGTGATACCCTCTTTGTCTGAAAAAGGGACCCAGAGTGGCAATATGGTTTGGTTCTGTGTCCCCACCAAATCTGTTAAATTGTAATCTCCAGTGTTAGAGGTGGGGCCTGGTGGGAGGTGACTGGATCATACATAGTTTAGCGCCACTTGTCCTGGATACACTATAGTGATAGAGAGCTGGTTGTTTAAAAGTGTGTAGCGCCTCCCCATCCGCTTCCCTCCTGTTCCAGCTCCAACTTTGCTGCTTTTACTCTGCCAAGAGTGAAAGTTCCCTGAGGCCTCCCCAGAAGCAGATGCTGCCATGCTTCCTGTACAGCTGCAAAACCTCAAGCCAATTAAACTTTTCTTATAAATTACCCAGTCTCAGGCATTTTATAGCAATGTGAGAATGAACTAATACAAGCACATTGCTTTCTGGGTGGGGTAAGGCTCTGACACTGTGTCCACCATGTATTACTATTTCCTTCCTCTCTCTTTCTTTTTCTTTCTTTTTTTCTTCTTTTCTTTTTCTTTTTTTTTTTTGTCAGTCTCATTCTATCACCCAGGCTGGAGTGCAGTGGCACCATCTCAGCTCACTGCAACCTCCGCCTCCCAGGATCAAGAGATTCCCATGCCTCAGCCTCCCGAGTAGCTGGGATTACGAGCATGTATTACCATGCCAGGCTAAATTTTTGTATTTTGTTTAGTAGAGAGGGGTTTCACATGCATACTGGCCAGGCTGGTCTTGAACTCCTGGCCTCAGGCAATTTGCCCACCTTGGCCTCCCAAAGTGCTGGGATTACAAAGGTTTGAGCCACGGTGCCCAGCCTATTTCCTTCCCATTTCTGACGTCCATACCTTCCTTCTTTCTTGTACACTATGTTCAAGACTCAGGCTTGTCAAACCCAATCAAAGCGCCGCTACAGCCCCTAAAAAGCCTCTTTGCCTCTAGTCCCTCCCGATGAATCCACATCACATGCCATACCGAATGCATTTTCTCCAGAACACTTCTTTGTATGGACCATTTCTTGGCTCAAAAACACCACAGGCACTTTCCACTACCGGGAACAGAGTTTCCAACATATATTCTATACAACACTAATCTCAAGGGATACTTACAAAAAACTGCAGGAAAACGAGTTTGGGAAACAGAAATACACTGTTTTCCTTGGAGGCTCCTAATCCATATTAGTACAGTAAAGTCTGTGAGGAAGCCTGCAGTAACGAAACCCTTCATGATGTGTTTACCCCAGCATTTTTCATGTGGATTCAATCACGGGACCCTTTCTTCACCTCATATTTATCAACGTGGAATATGCTCTGGGAATGCTGACCTGGGGGATGAAGTCCAGTTGCTTTATCCTAAAATTCAGTGCTGCAAGTGACTCATACAGGATCATTTCCTACTGATCACTACCGACCACGAATGAGGTGAAACTCTTTATTGTCTCTTGATAACATCCAGGGCTTTCCCATTGTTCTGCCCTGGCCGATGGTGCCCACAAAACCAAAACACTCTTCTCAATCCCTGCTTCATGGCCAGATCCTCTCCATTCCTTTTTTTTTTTTTTAATTATTATTTATTTATTTGTTCATTTATTTATTTTTGAGATGGAGTCTCCATTTGTCATCCAGGCTGGAGTACAGTGGCACGATCTCGGCTCACTGCAACCTCCACCTCTTAGGTTCAAGTGATTCTCCTGCCTCAGTCTCCTGAGTAGCTAGGATTATAGGTGCATGCTACCAAACCCAGCTAATTTTTGCATTTTTAGTAGAGATAGGGTTCTGCCATGTCGGCCAGGCTGGTCTCAAATTCCTGACCTCAAGTGATCCGCTCACCTGGCCTCCCAAAGTACGGGGATTACAGATGTGAGCCACTGAGCCTGGCCCTCCATTCCTTAAGCCCTAACTTCCATCCTGCTTCCTCCCTGTTATAAGCTCTTCAGCTTGACATGGCCTCTTCTCCTCTAAAGTCCTTGCTGCCTGTGCCATATGAATACTCCCTTTGGGACATTTGCTGTTGCACTGAATTACTCTATTATTTTGCAATATCACTTCCAGTTTTGCATGGGACCTCAGCTTCCTTATATGCTCAGGGCAGAAACCCCTGGAAGGCATTTTTAGATCCTCCAGTGCGTCACATGTCCAAATTTTCTCCTTCCCTTCACCAGGAAATCTCTCCAATGTATGGTTTTATATCAGTTTGTCCTAAGAATTCTCCCAGAGATGAAATTGGCTTCTATCTTTCAATGGTAGTGAAACAGCATTTCTAAATGTCACCACTGACTTTTAAACAACTGTCTCTGCTTCTCCTCTTCCCTCTCTACCTGCCCCGTATTTGTATTTGGCCAGGCCCTCTTACCTCTCCCCTCTTTTCTATGTGGCCCTTTCCAGAAGTGGGTGCTGTGTTAATATTTGATCATTTTACTTACTGTCTAAAATCTCCTGTCCCAACAAACCTTTAAACAGATTGGCAAAACTAACTTAAATCTCAAAGCGCTACCACTTTTTCTGCCTATCTCCTGACAGGGATAGTCCCTAACAGTGAGAATGCTGATGTCCAAGGGATACGTTACAAGGCTCACTGCACCATGAGGAGCCCAAGGGGGAGACGTCCACCTGCAGCGATCCCTTGCTTCTGCTATTTTAACAGTTGCCCCAAATAATACTTTTCTGGACTGAAAGCACAGGCCAGGATTCTAGGAACCAGAATGCAAGGCATTCCTATTAATCTGCAAACAAAAAACAGTGGCAAGGAAGGTATTCACACTTACATTGAAAGCGCCCAGAAGAAACAAGGTGGGTTGTAACCCGACTGAAAATATCAATCGTAGAATTGTGGAGGCAATTAAGGCCCGGATGCCATGGGGCTTTGGGAGGGCAATGACGATGGCCAGAGAGATGAGCATGGCTGTCCACAGGAGGCCCGACCAGTGGGGCTCCAAGGTTCCTGCAAGGACAAAACAGGGTTCTCTCACAAATCTGTGCATTCACTGAGTACAGGGGACACACCTAAAACATGCACCATTACAGATTCTTCAATAACTTTTTTGGCTTACGAGTCCCAACTCTCACCTTAAATTCTCTGCCCCATCCATCACCAGCCCCATCAGCGTTTTCTGACCTCCAAGCCTTCACACACACTCCTTCTGCTGGGAAGTTCTTCCCTTCTCGTTCATCTCAGGTCTTAGCTTTGACATCACTTCTTCCAGGAAGCCTGCCCAATCCCCTTCCTCCCCACAAAAACATGTCAGGAGTTCCCTCCTCCTCCATATTCCCTGCTTCCAGTCATCCCTACAGGACACTATTTCCTAATGGTCAGTTTACTTGTCTCTCTCTCACCCGATTGCACATTCCCCAAGAGAAGTACCTGGTGCCTGGCAGGCACTCACGAAAAGCTTGTTCGAGAAATAAAACTCATGCATGTGTCACACTTCACTCAGAGAAGGCGACGTGGAAGCCTAAACTTAATTTCTATTAAAAGTATGCAAAGGAAAAATGCAGGTCCCCTGCCTGAATCAGATTTCTCCAAGGGAAGGAGAAAGGCAACTTCCGTGTCATGAGCATCATCCTACAATTAGATTATCCCTGCAGTCAAAGAGCTTATACCAATTTTTGTCATCTCTTGCTACTGCAAGTTCTATTTAGAGTGTCCCACGAGACGGCTTGGTTATATAACATGAGCCAACACGGCTAAAAATATAGTTCTGTAAAACACTCATTAAAAAAAAAAAACACCCCTATTTCAAATGCTGTCACATTTTGAGTCTCCTTCAGATGTAAACAAGCAGCACTACATGATTAAGGCCACTTATATAAAGGAGCTTCACTTCTTCAGAGATGCTGGGATTGTGGCACCATTGGGGAGGAGACACCTCTGCAGGGTACAGCTCTTCCAGCAGCTGCTGGCTGCCCTAGTTCATTGAGTCCACGCCTGCCGGGATTCAGCCTCACTTTAACAACTGTTTCCCCCGCCCAGCCACTTACCTCTTCCCTTTTGAAATCCTTCAAAAGGCAAAGCTGATGGGGAATGGGGACAAAGAGGCAGAGGTTTCTCGGAAATTCAAGAAGTGCACATTGAGGCACATGTGCTGCTTTCCAAGCATTTAACAATTGTTAGACAATCTTGTCAAGCCCTTGACGTTGATGACCATTTATTTAGCCTATTGTCCCCAGTCTACTCTAAAGGAAACTGAGTCTCAGGTGACATTTCTTGCCCAAAGTGATGCAGCAAATGGCTGCAGACCATTTGCCTCTGAAGTCGATGGTCCTTAAACAATATTTTTAAAAATCCATGCATTTTAAGGGTAAAATTTGGTGAATCTTGGCAGTTCATATAGTCATGAAACCACTACATGTAACTGTCACCACAATCAAGATACAGAACATGTTTATCACTTTAAAAGTCTCCTTGTGCCTCTTTGCAGGTGATGCCTTGCCCCATCCCTACCCCCAGTTACCACTGATCTGATATCAGTCCCTATAGCTTTGCACTTTCTAGAATTTCATAAAAATGGGAAAATAATCCTATCAGGTAGTCTTTTGTGCTTGACTTCTTTCACCTAGCAAGTTTTTAAGATGCATCCAGGTTACCATGTTTGTATTGATACTTTGTACTTTCTATTGCTGAGTATATTATAGTATGGATATATTACAATTTATTTGTCCAGTTAACAGTCAATGAGTTTCTAGTTTGGAGTGATTACAAATAATGCTACTAGAAACATTCACGTACAATTCTTGGAGTGGACATAGTTTCATTTCTCTTGAACAAACATAAAGAAGTAGAATGTTGGATCCTACATATATGTTTAACTTTAAAAGACAATACCAAACTGTTTTCCAAGGTGAATGTATCACATTGCCTTCCCACCAGCAGTATATGACAGTTCCATCTGATCCACAGCATCACCAACACTTGGTAGTGCCCATCTTTTTCATTTGGTCATTCTAGTAGGTTTGCAGTGGAATGGTGTTGTGATTTTAATTTACATTCCCCTGATAACTAGTGATGCTGAGCATCATTTCATGTGCTTACTGGCCATTCACATATCTTCTGTGAAGTGTCTGATCAAATGTTTTGCCCACTGTTTTAACTGAATAGCCTTTTTCTTATTGAGTTGTAAGAATTCTTTACATATTCTGGATATAAGCTTTTTATCAGATATATATTTTGCAACTATTTTCTTCCAGTCTGTGGCTGACCTATCATTTTCTGAAGTGCTTAATGCCATTTTAAATGGACTCTTAAGATGATCTCAGTATCATCAATGTGACCAGTACAAGGTATGTCCCAAATCCTGAAGAGGCCAATGTAAAAATGCTGTCTCCTCACTATAACAGCAGTGTTAAAAAACACAGTGCTAGATTCCAAAAAACCAACTCTAGAAAGACATCTTTGAGACAGTTGGAGAAATCTGAATTTGGACAGGCTATTACAGGATTTGCTGTTAGTTTTGTTAGATATGATAATGGCATGGTGATTATACATATTTTAAAATGTCCTTATAAGTTAGAGATATACACTGAAATATTTATGGACAAAAAATCCAAGATGTCTAGACTTCTTTAAAATGTTTCAGAAAATATAGTACAGGGATAGATGAAACAAGACAGGCCAAATTGTTAAAGCTGGCTGATAGGTACATGGTAGCTCATTATACTGTTCTTTCTACTTGTGTGTATATTTGACAATTTCAATAATAAAAACATTTAAAAAGTAGTACTACATTTGCTTTAGCCATCATGGCATGCTCACAAATTCAGTAAGCAATCTGAAGCTGCCTGAGTTGCATGCTTTTGAAAGACTGTAACTTGTCAGTTCTAAAACAAAGGTGTGGGGGCGGTGATAGTTTTGAAAAGGAGCTTTTAAGGCCACTGGTTCTTGGCAGTCACAAACCTTGTAAGCCACAGAACCACACAAAATCAGCATACATGATATGGCTGTTATACACATTCAAGAGGGACATTATGAAATCTTGTCTTTAGGATGCAACAAATTCTAACACATATTAGCTCAAAGAAATACTTTCAGGTCAACAAACCAGATCTTGTTTCTAGGCAGGGTTAATACAACCCTTCTCCTGAGGATGGTTAGCAGTGAGTATAGAAAATGCCCTCAATGCATCTCACAAAAGGAAAAAAGAATCCCTCTGAGAGTGCATTGAGGCACTTAAGGCAATATCAGCCACTAGACAATGGCAAAGGCTTCCTTAGGTCAGATCAACCTCAGGTCAAATCTCCTAGGAACTCTGATTTTTGCTTTTGCTTTTTGTTTAGTCCATCAGCATGAAGTTCTAAAGCCCATGATTCCAAACCAGGCATCCTTGCCTCCTGCAGACCAGCCTGAGTTGATGGCTCATTCAGAATGCCCCATTTTAGAGCTGGAAGGACCCTCAATAGTCATGCCATCCAGGGGATCTCAAGCTTGGATGGGCAAGAAACACATGCTCTGGAGATCTTGACTAGTTTGGCAACTGTTTTTCCCTGGGTTCTGCAGGACTTTCTGAAGACGTATGAAAATTTTCCAACCATGGGCTTAATGTAAGCATCTCTTCACACAGAGGATGACAAGGACTTGCTGAAGTGGCTTGCCCAGAGTGGCTTGGCAAGTGGGCGGCAGGAGTCAGGCAGGGAACTTAAGTCTCTGGACTTCCTAAGTCTAAGAATGCCACGGCAGGAGGCTTGTCACTGAAGGGGGGGAGGGGGGCTGTCAACTCTGTGTCCCCAAAACGGGTCTGAATGCTGCCACAAATGACCGGTGAAGAAAATGGATGTGGTGAATAATAAAATCTGTTTGAAATACTTTTAAGGCAATGGAGAGTAAACGAAAACACAGACAAGGTAAGGGTTGAATAATCTGCTGTGAGGAGCATGACAACTTCCCTGAGGTGAAAGGAGACCTGGGCCTCCTCTGCCACAGCTGGCTGAGCTCCTCACTAGCCCTCTGCCACACATACCTCTGCTGACTGGCAGCTGGGTTAAGGTGGACATCCCCAAGGAGAAAACCTTGCAGCCCTGGGTTCTAGTCAAATGTTTTAGACACAGACATGGGCATTCATGCTTCCTGACATGACATTAAAAAAAAAAAATCCCCCCGGACTTGTGTTTAGATTGTACTTTTGGGTGGTGGGGAGGATTCAAATGGTGCCTTCCATGTAACTTAAGGTCAAACAGAAAAGCTAACTCCTCAAAAGGGTAACTTAGGCATATAAGCATTACATAACATGTCATTGCTTTCAGATTGGTCTTTAAACTGACTTATTACCCATACATGTCTGGTCAGTTGATGTCTGTATGATTAAGCTAAAGAGTGGAGCCTAAAACTTACTCCTGTGTGGTTTGTGTGTCTTATGTTTGGGCTCTTTATCCCATTATCTTTCACACAAGGTGGTTCCTGGCAGGTTGTTATATGCGTATGTGAGGTGATCTATCAAAAAGCTCTGATGAAAAATTTAGCTGGGAGGTGGACCTCCCAGGTGGCTGTTGTGGATGTCAGAAAAGGGGCCGTGAATGTATCACAGAAGGGGAGCTTTGAATGCCTGCCATTGGAACCCCACAAGTGAGGATGCTTCTAGGATGCCATTAATGTGTTGAGGGGCCCCAAATAGCAAAATGCCTCCCTCCGAATTGTCTGCCTTTTTTCTCAGCAAAATGTGTAGCCTGGAAGGAGGTGGGCTGGGGGGAATCCAGAAAGACCATAATCATCATGTTTTGTTATGTGAATAATGGCAGGTAGCTCTTAATAGACTAAACATTGTACAGTCTGCAGTCATTCAAGTCCTGCCTCCCCTGGCAAAAAGAAAAAAAAAAAAATTCCAGAGATTTCTTACAAATTCTTTAGTCTGAAATCAATTCCAGAAGTGCGGTGTGGGAATACATATACTGGACTGAGCATCAAGACATCTATGTTTTAGAGTTAGCTCTGCCATTCGTTAGCTACGTGACTTTGGCCTGATCTCTTAACTGCTCTGAGACACAGTTTCCTCATATATAAAACAAGGGGCCTATTAAGAGACTTTCTCACAGGTTTAATAGTATCTAGCTGCTTCTCTTCTTTCCTGGTTAAAAATAAATGGATAAAAAAGTTAAATTATTTTAATTTAGATTTAAAACTAAATCTGTGGTAATAGCTACAATCTCCTCTTGTCTGAACGTGGATAACTGGGATCCCCCATATTGCACCAATACATCCAGGAACCACAATCGAGATGCAAGTCATAGCCTTCCTGCTGCTTCTAATAGATTTTTTGAAATTAAAGATATGGGTACCTCCTCGGACTCCCTTAAATGGGTAGAAAAACGCCACGAGCAGGTTCATCAGGACGGCCAGGTTAAACGAAATGCTGCTCCAGAAAGACATGTTGCGGGCACACCAGTACAACACGGGCTGGGCTGCAGAGACAAAGGCAAAGCCATGTGAGGTTGGAGACCCCGAGCGGGAACGCCAGGAATGCAATGTGGCCCTTCCACCCGCTCTGCCCCACAAGTCCACTTTTGTTCCCGGTTTTTACCACAACAGTAAAAATGATCGTTTGTTTTGAACTTGGTACATAATGACATCAGATTGGTTTATTTTTGTGTGGAGTACTTACTGGAACAGAAGATGTATTGGGGGTGGAGTAAGGAGAGAGGGAAAAGAGAAAAGTTGGAGCATCTATAAACCCTGTATACCCCAGTCACAGCCATCAGTTATGGAATCTGGGGGTTATCCAGAGTTCACACATTGAGTTCTTGGTTCCCCCTAGGGCTCCGGGACCAGACGAGATGCCTGGAGAGACCCAAGAATTCAATTAGCTTTTTAGAAGTGCAGGGCACTGGGGAAGGGCGAGGGAGATACAGCATTCAGAGTCCGCCCAGCTGGGCCCCAGACTAGGGCTGGTACCATTTCCACATTCCTCTCTGGCTCAACACGCTCCGCTAACACGCCAGTGCCTAAGAGCAAGGCAATGATTCCTTTCCTGGCATTGAGTCATCTGCCATTTCCCTGAAGTTGGATGATCATTCTTGAGGACAGGGAAGCGAGGGGTACAAGTTGCTGACCTGGTGGTCAGCAGCAGAGTTCCCATCTCCAGGGCTATGGCAGAGAAAGAACGTGGCAGCAAAGCCATCACAAAAGGGCAAGAGACAGAGCCACTTCGGACATTGCTTCCACCTTAATCCACCGTTGCCCACAGGTTATCCCATGCTGGCCAGGCATTCTCAGTCTTAGAACAACAAAACACTTGGTTACAGGGGTGCCTTTTTCCCTGAACTCTTTTTCAATGGTGCTTTACACTTAGGGTGACGCTCCAAAATAGACATGGTAGGCATAATTTCAGTGTCCATGTCAGAGGTGAAGTTTCCAAAACACAGTCTCATTCCATATCACCCCCCTCCAGAGAAAAGCATGGAGTATGTGAGAATGGATCTCTATCGAATATTTCTTTTTCCCAATGAAGTCATCATGTAACTTTGGGACAGCAGCCAATGACAAATCCAATGGCCCTATAATAATGCTTGTAGCAGCAGCCAAGCCTTTGGGAGCTTCCAACCAAAATAAAATTATGGTGCAATTAAATAGAGCCCTGGGTAATTTATTAATCGCCCATATCATGTTTGCACTTGGTAACAGGCAGTGTTTCCAAACTGTAGAGTTTTAGAGCCATGAGCAATCATCTAGTTTAAAATCCCTCATTGTTTAAACGAGAGAAACTGAGGCTCAGCACAGGGCAGAAGCAGTGGAGATCTTGTTACCCAGGTTAGTGATCCTCTGGGGTCAGCGACAGGGATAAAAATAAATGACCGATGTGACAATTCAATGGGGTAGCCAGCCAGGACCCAGTCAACCACTAGGTAGCAATGTAGTTGTTTTGGGAAGTTGATTACTGAAGTAAATTTAAGCTGAGACATTTATCTGCTCTAGAAAC
Organism: Macaca nemestrina; assembly: GCF_043159975.1. Lineage (NCBI taxonomy): Eukaryota > Metazoa > Chordata > Mammalia > Primates > Cercopithecidae > Macaca > Macaca nemestrina. The sequence continues at coordinate 143,564,807 of NC_092126.1, read as the reverse complement.
AACAGCTATTGTGTTTCTTCTGGGACTGAAGCCCATTTCTGATCTGGATATGTAAACTCCAGAAGAGGACAGAAGAGATGAATGGCAAAGAGTTGATAATTGCTGAAGCTGAGTGATGGATACATGGGAATCTGAAATATCCTCTCCACACTAGTGTGTGTATGAAAAGCTCATAAAACGAAGCTGGGGGGAAAAATGGATATGGTAAAGCTCAATGATGGTCTGTGTAAGCCAGCATTCGCTTCAGAGGGAGTGCTCAGTATCAAATGTGAGTGCGTGCACTGCAGGATATGCTAATATGATTGTAATAAATGGTCTTCAACTATGGCATATAGCTCATAAAACAAACCTTATTTTTACAAAGCTAACATTCTACTTAAGTTGTAGTGTTGTTTTCAACCTGGACAAACATTCAGTACTTCAAATCAATTAGGTATTTATCCAGGTGCAAGAAGATGCTTAGAGACCAATCTTGACATGCAATGTCTTTTATTTCCTGTGGCACACGGAATTATGTCCCTGTCTACCTTTCCAGACACTTCTCCCACTCCCCTTCCCCATATACTCTGCCTTTGTATCCCAATCTAGTGATGGTTCCCGAACACAGCCCGTCCTCTCCAGCCTCTGCACACTCCCTTTGTGTCAATTAAAAAATATGTTCATGAATTATTTGATCCTCCTCCCTCCAAGTGGTACACCTTAATGTCCTTTCCACTTGAGTATGGGCTGGACTTAACAACTTGCTACTAATAAATAAGAGTAGGCTGAAACTGTTGGTTCACGCCTTCTGAGACTAGGTGATATTAATAAAAACACTGCGGCTTCCTCCTCCTCTTCCTTTCTCTCTCCCTCTCTCTCATCAATAATTTGCTCTGAGGAAATCATCTGCCATGTCACGAGGATGCTGAAACAGACCTATGGAGAGGTCCATGTGGAGGGGAACTGAGGCCTCCTGCTGACAGCCATGTAAGAGCACCAAGGAGCGGACCCTGTAGGTCCACTTACGCCTTCTAATGATGGCAGCCTTGGCTGATATCCTGGCGACAACCTAATGAAAGACCTGAGCCAGAACCATCCAGAGGAGCCACTCCCAAGTTCCTGACCCCAAGAAACTGTAAGAAAATAAACATTTATTGTTTTAAGTCACAACATGTTGGGGCAATTTGTTATACAACAATAAAAAGCAACTAATCTACTTTCTGTGGCAGGCAAAATAATATGCCCCCCTCAAACATGTTGACATGTGAATCATTAGAACTTGTGAATGTGCTACCTTACCTGGCAAAATGGGCTTTGCAGGTATGATTAGGTTAAGGATGTGAGGTGGGGAGGTTGTCCTGGATTATCTGGGTAGGTCCAGTGTGGTCACAAGCATCCATATAGGTGAGAAAGTGAGGGAACAGGAGGGTCAGAGCCACAGTGGCGCAGCGTGAGAAATGCTCTACTGGACAACGCTGCTTTGAAGGTGGAAGGAGGGGCCGGGAGCCACAGGTAGCCTCTAGCAGCTGGAAAAGGATATGGCCTTCAGAAGGAACACCACCCTATCAACACCTTGGTGTTGGGCCAGCGAGAATCTTTTCAGACCTCTGACCTCCAGAACTGTAAGATAATCAATGTATGTTGTTGTAAGCTTCAAGCTTTGTGGTAATTTGTTATAGCAGCAAGGGGAAACAAATACATCTCCCCGTCCCCCAGTCTCTCAGGCTGCATCTATCCAAGTCCTACAGACCTTTCTAGATGCTACTTGATCCCACCTTTTCTCTGAAGCCTTCCTTTCTTGTACTTCCATGTATCAATGCTTGATTACAGCTCTGGTCACAAACAGCTTGGTATTGCAGCCACTTAAAAATATACCGTTATTGTCTGTCCACTTCAGACAGTAAGTGCCCACAGGAGGAGTCATAGCTTACACACTGTTGAATTCCTCACTGTACCTTATAGCAGGGGTCCCCAACCCTGGGGCCGCGGACTAGTTCTGGCCCATAGCCTGTTACAAACTGGGCTGCACAGAAGAAGGTGAGCAGCAAGCAAGCACTACCGCCTAAGCTCTGCCTCTGTCACATCAGCAAGGGCATTAGATGCTCACAGGAGTGTGAACCCTATTGTGAACTGCACATGTGAGTGATCTAGTAGGCTGTACACTCCTTAAGAAAATCTAATGCTTGATGATCTGAGGTGGAACAGTTTCATCCCAAAACCATCCCTCATTTCCCATACCACCCCCAAAATCTGTGGAAAAATTGTCTTCCACAAAACCAGTCTCTGCTGCCATAAAAGTTGGGGACTGCTGCCTTATAGCATGTTTTCTACTTAGCAGGGGCTAAAAGTTGGTTGGATCAATATACCTGCTACATTATAGCAAAAGGTGGCGTGCTGTGATCCTGGATTGGCAGGGCAATTTAAATAACCACAGCCTAGGGCATCTCCTGGTAACATTCTTTCCTAGTTTTTTGTTTGTTTGTGTTTGTTTTAGAGGAACAGGCCTTTACTGGAAGGCTTGGACTCCACATATACTTATGAGTGGGATAATCACACGGGAAAACCCCATGCAAGAAAGTGTCAGCATATTCAACTCTGCCTCGATTTCCTCTTTCTCTCTCTTCTCATTTTCCTAGCCCAGAGTTTTCACTTCACTGGGGATAGGATTTTCAGGAGAGGATGTCAGAGGGGGATGGTGAGAGAGAGGATGTGAGTGCACAGAAGAGTATGTGTGTGTTCTAGTATAAATAAAGCAGGGAAGAGAGTTTATGAAGCGCAGAGCAATTGCATATTTTAATCTTGCAGAAGAAAATACTAAGCCCCATCAGTCTCAGACAGACCTCACTACATGTCTGAGTCCTAGCTGCAGATTTACTGAAGAAGAGATGATCCTCTGCAATGCATTCAGGAAAAGGTAAAACAGCTAAATGAATGAGCCTGAAAAATGGATTCTGCAGACTTATTAGAAGAGATATAAGCTACTTAGAGGGGAAAATGCATTTCATTTTAATTATATTTCTGATGAGTACATTTCTCCCTCCCCAAGTGTGCAAATCATGGTTAATTCAGTTATTATTTTCAATTTCTCTCTTACCAGCAGATAGTTTTGAAGCCAATTAAAATCTTTCAGCTGACAACTGCAGTTGTGCTTAAGTTTCACTGAAATGAAAACTGTTTTTCAAAAAAAAGAATGACTGAAATAAGGAAGGTATTAGCTACAATGTAATATAAGTCTTGGAATAATGACCATGCTACAATCCATCAATTAGGTCATCTTAATCCCTCACTTCACAGGTGAGGGTCTGGGAGCAGTTAAGCCATTTGTCCCAGGGCCACAGAGCCTGTGGGGTGCAGAAATGGACTAGAACTCAGATTCATCACTCTTTGGGGCTGAGGGTCCTCCTACTATTCCAGGCTGGAGACAATAGCTCATAAAAAGGGATAAGGAGATATCTCATCTCACCAGAAAAGGTGAAAACCTTTTTGTCATCTCCAAAATAAGCCTTTTGGAGAACCTATAAAATACATACATTATACATAAACATTTCATAAAATAATTTGTAGAGAATGAATGTATCAGTGTATGTGTCTGACCAATTTCATAGGCCAATTTCATAGACACATATGCGGATAAGGCTAAAATTACAGCTTATTAACTATCATGGAGGTTTGGATACAAAAACTCAGGACTGGCCAGGCACAGTGGCTCACGCCTGTTATCCCAGCACTGTGGGAAGCCTAGGGGGGTGGCTCACAAGGTCAGGAGTTTGAGACCCTCCCTGGCCAACATGGTGAAGCCCCATCTCTACTAAAAATACAAAAATTAGCCAGGTGTGGTGGCATGCTCCTGTAATCTCAGCTACTCAGGAGGCTGAGGCAGGGGAATTGCTTGAACCCGGGAGGCGGAGGTTGCAGTGAGCTGAGATCGCAACAGATACATTTCCTTCTATGTAACATAATAGCTAGAAAAATGAGGATGAAATGGGTGGGGTCTATGTCTCCCTTTCTGGGGGCAGGGTATCTTTTTCCCTCTTATTGCCCAAGCATGGTGCTCTGTAAAAGTTTCCATGTTCATGAGGATCCTGCAGCTGCAAGACTCTTTGAGGAATCTACAGTAGGCCATGAGGACACTCTGATACCAGACAGAATTGCACCTGTGTCTCCTGAGGTCCACACCGTGGAGGGCACAGAGGCTGGTCTGCTAATGGTCCCCTGGCCCCTCGGTCAGACACTAGACATGGAGCTGGCTGAGGGATGGATTTGGCCTGGCCAGACTTTTTGTAATGTTTGAAAGTGCTGCATAGGGAGGTGCCCCTTAGAGATGAGCAAGAGTACAGCGGGGCTGGAAGTGAGGTGGGAATGGGACCTTTGGGCAAACCTTCTTGCACCGCCTTCTTTGCCATTGGCCTAATCTAGGGATGCAGGCAGGTAGGGAGAAAAGGGAAGAAAAACACAGCGCTGGTCCGTGCCTGCTCAGATTGACAGCATCACGGAGAAGACGAAAGCTCTGGGAAACTGACCTCCATTCCAACACGGCTGTTCTCCACCCCAGCTCTACCCCTCAGAAAGAGCTCAACACATCACAACTATAGCTGGAATCCAGCGTTTCAAATAAAAAAATCTGGCTCCTGATGAACAGATAGAAATGAAGCACGATCCTTTTTAAGTTGGTCTCAACAGCAAGCGCCAAGCACAAGGCTGGTACTGAAGGATCACATTAAAACCCCAATGAAAACCAAGAACAGAGAAGCCCCCTGGGGAAGCCCTACGAATGTGTTTCAGACGAGTAATTTCCACCTGACTGGCTGGGATACTCAATGGGACTCGCTGCTGAGCAATGATGCATCTTATGTGGCAAATGATTCCACTGCCTGTAAAACAATTTAGTCTAAAATCCAAGCTACCCCGTAAAAGGGAAAATACCAGAGTCTCTGGAGCAGGTGTGCTAGTAAATGGGCCAGCAAGCAGTGTGAATTTCCTGCTCAAGTGAACCGTCCTGTGAGCTCAAGGGCCTGGGCTTTTCCCTTTTCATTTTCTAGATAGAGATACCAAAAGAGGCATTCAAAAAGTCTTCCATGGAGCTTTCCAATCAAATCAACTCAAATTCTGATGCAGGAAGCCTTTTCAGGGGAGTTATCATACTTTGGCTCGAGCCCACTGATCAGCTGCAAAAGTGGTTATGAGTTCCTGGTGGAACAGAGGTGCAAAGTATCATAAATGATACTAGCTTTGCTCCTGCTTGGAAATAAACGCACCATCAAGCCCAAGTTTGTGAAATCCCAGAACTGTGTCTCTCTGTGTTGTTGCTGATGCGTTGGAACCCACCTCTCAGTTTCTTCTGCCAATTCATTTCATTGAAGAGGTCTTCAGACCGCAGAAAGAAATCGTTGATTTTGCTGCCTTGTTCGTCTCTCTCTGTAGTATAGTAAATTCGCAGTTTCGACTCCTTGGTTAGGAATTCACATATGCTGGGCACAGGAAAGACTATCTGTTCCATTGTCCGGTCTAATCTGACAATCTAGGATGAAAAAGTGGATGAGATTAAATATTCATCTTTGAAATCTTTTACTAACACTATTTGCTCCTGGTGGTAGACTCGGTGGTTAAGATTGAGTATAATATGATCTCTGATTTTATAACCCCAGACTGGGCTGTCTGTCTCAGATTTATATAAAAAATAGCTTGGGTAACCCTGGAAGAATATTTTCCTAACTTCGGACCCATTAATTTTATTTATTTAATTTTAAATTTTTTTTTTTTTTTTGAGACAGAGTACAGAGTCGTGCTGTGTCGCCCAGGATGGAGTGCAGTGGCATGATCTTGGCTCACTGCAACCTCCACTTCCTGGGTTTAAGTGATTCTCCTGCCTCAGCCTCCAGAGTAGCTGGGACTACAGGCGTGCACCATCACACCCATCTCTCTCTTTTTTTTTTCCCTCAGTATTGACAGGGTTTTACTACATTGGCCAGGCTAGTCTCAAACTCCTGAGCCCAGGTGATCTGCCCACCTCGGCCTCCCAAAATGCTGGGATTACAGGCGTGAGCCACTGTGCCCAGCCTAATGTTTATTTTTTTATCTAATCCAAGACAATGATAAACCCATTACTTTTTTTTTTTTTTTTTTGAGATGGAGTCTCATTTTGTTGTCCAGGCTGGAGTGTAGTGGTGCAATCTCAGCTCACTGCAACCTCCACCTCCCGGTGAACCCATTAAATTCTAATGTGACCAACTTTTATCTGGATCAATTTACTCTGTGTTTTGTATGCATATTCACATGAGGCTAGTGCTGTCCCTAGAACTTCCTGTAATGATGGAATGGTTCTGTGTCTGTCCTATCCACAAAGACAGCCACTAGTCACATGTGGCCCCAATCACTAACATGTGTGGCTAGTGCAACTGAGAGACAGAATATTTAATTTTATTTAATTGCATTTAATAGCCATACATAGCTAGTGACGATCATGTTGGAGAGTACACTGCTAGGCAGTGTTGTAAATCTCACCAAAGGCACTTTCTCAAATAGTAACATTGGTTATTTTTCCTAGATGGGAACTTTAAAAAGAGACCTTTGGTTATATCCAGTTGCAGTGACCTCCTACCTCTTGTCAAAGGATCTAAACCATACAATACATGAATCAACATGCCTATTTACCTCTGGGGCAGCACTCGCTGTTCTTTTTGCTGGCTATGTTTGGGCCCCAGGGGTGGACACCGTGCAAGTTTCCTCCATGCCCTTCCTATACTGGCTCAGCCCCCAGAGAGGAGGAACTCTGGTTGGATTGTTCACATTCTAGCACACTTGATTGTGTCATAGTCCTGGGAGGCAGTGATTTCAAAAGGGCTATGGGTTACAGTACAGTAGAGGCACAAGCCTCTCTTCTTCCTCCTCAGAGGTTGGAGAAGTCAGGTGAGGCCCAGGATGCAACGTGCTCTACAAGAAGAGCTGGTTCGAGCTCTCCCAAAACCTTTGTTCCCTGATACAGCAAGAGAGGTGACTCAGGTCAAGTTGTAGTGGGAAACTCTCTTAGAGGTGAGACAGGTTCCCACAGTCCTGCCTCCATAAGTTCTGGGGGGTGTGTTCTTTAGACCAGTGGTTCCCAAATCTATGTGGAGATCAGGCCGGTTACCGTACTGATTCTTGTCCATAACCCAACCCCATTTAATTGGAATTGTGGTGTGGGGTCAGTGACCAGAACCTGCACACAAGCAGCTCCCCTGACGATTTTGGTGATTGCAAGGATCAGGGATCACCTCTGTCATCTCCTGCTATCAAGAGCCTGCCTGCTTCATATAGTCAAGTGGACTATGGACAAGTGCTTTTTTCACTGAAGGAAGATGATCTGAGGTGTACATCTGGGTCCAGGAGGGAAAGGAGGAGTAGACAAGGAGGCCTCCTGACAAGAACTGAGTTCTAGGCTCCAGGGCTACCCAGCCTAGTTCACCAGAGTGAAGACACTGGGTCTGCATGGAAACCCCCGGTAGTAACAAAGTGTTCCTGGCTTTGCGTCGATCACTCCCTAAGGAAACCTGAAGAGCTGGGTGGCTGGCCAAGGGCAGGATTTGAGAGCTAGGGCATGGCTGGTCACTTCTCTTTATCATTTAAGATCTACTCATAACTCGTTTTCAGTAGATTTAGAATCTGGAGTCAGAAGAACATATTCCAGTCCTTCTACGATCCCTCAAAAGCTAGGTGACCTTGTTCACACCTCTTAAACCTGATCGAGTTTCAGGCTTCTCCCCAGTGAGTCAAGGAGCTCAATGAGATAATCTCCAAGGTCCTTTTCTCCTCTGAAATTCTGTATCACAGACATCTAAAGCTTGCCTTTTAAGGGCTCTAGAGGACAGAGCTGGCCTTTCAGTCAAGCTCCTAGGCATTAATGAAAAATCAAAGATATTTGCTCACATACACTGGCATGGTTGGCTAATCAGTGAAATGATGTGTTTTATTAGGATAGCCCAGAGACCTGAGACATCAGGTCAGAACACATTCTTGAAAAGTCTCCATCATGAACATTTCATATTGCCCAAAGGAGTCTGTTCAGTCTTTAAAATCTTTGTGCCAACACTGATATTGAACTTGTGCATTTCCTCATTAGCAAAACAAAGCACATCATTCCTTACTGCTCAAAGCCTGTAGAGAGAAGTCTGTGTTCTCTTGGACTCTAAAAGACAGTACATGTACAAATGGACCCACAGGCTCAGGGACTAGACAGATTAGGATGAAAATTCCAGCTCTGCCACTGGTGGCTGGAAAAGTGACACAGCCTCTATGAGCCTTATTTCACAGCTCCGCATTTGCAAAATGGAGATATACCAATGACTTTGCAGAGGCTTTGTTTTTTTGTTTCTTTCTTTCCCCCAGAGAAAATTATAAAGCTTTATTGAAAGAATTTAAGTCACATTTTCAATATAACAGCAACATGTGTGGCTTCAGTTTGTCTTCTTTTTAACTTACGGCTGCCCAGCACCTGCTTCTGTAATTTTAGCATTCTCTAGATTAGGTGGAGTCTCCCCTTTCACATGATGGCCATCTCCACACTCACAATGCATCACGACACCTTTTTTTTTTTTTTTTTTTTTTTTTGAGATAGCTTGCTCTGTCGCCCTGGCTGAAGTGCAGTGGCATGATCTCGGCCCACTGCAACCTCTGCCTCCTAGGCTCAAGCCATTCTTGTGCCTCAGCCTCCCAAGTAGCTGGAATTACAGGCATGTGCCACCATGCCTGGCTAATTTTCTTTTCTTTTTTTTTTTTTTTGTATTTTTAGTAGAGAAGCGGTTTCACCATGTTGGCCAGGCTGGTCTCAAACTCCTGACCTCAAGTCATCTACCTGCCTCGGCCTCCCAAAGTGCTGGGATTATAGGCGTGAGCCACTGTGCCCAGCCACATGACACTTTTTTTTTTTTTTTTTTTAAAACACAGATCTGATTGTAGCGCCCTCCTGGGGAAAACTCTCAAATGGTTCCCCATTGCTCTGGGGATGCAGCCCAGACTTCTCATAAGGTTGGTTGATAGGACCCTGTGAGACCAGGGCTGCCTGCCTTTCCCTTCGGATCTCCGTCTGCACTGAACTCTAGGCCCTGAGCCTTGAAGCCTTGCTTAGCCCCTCCGGATCACCTAGAATCTTCCCACCTCTGGGCTTTCGCTTGCTGTTATTCCCTACATCTGAAAAGTTCCTCTTGCTAGTCTCTACCTGTTTCATCCCTCTGCTCTTTAGGGTCTGGGTTTAGATGGCATTTCTTCAGACAGGCCTCTGTGAGCACCATGATCTACAGCAGGTCTCTCTGCTGAACTTGCTTATGATGCCTCCCACCTGTCCTCGTTAATTCGTGATGAATGAGAGTTGCTCAGTGTCCTCTTCCCCACTGGACCACAAGCAGCGATAATGACTGTCTTGGCCATGGGATGTCCAGCACCCAGCCCAGGACCTACCCTTGTATCTCACACAGTACACACTCATATGTCTATTGCTCAGATGAATGAATGCACGCCAGCCCCAGAGCAGGGCATTGCACACTAATGCCTCAACACAACCCCGTGCCCAGAGTTTACTCAGCTTTTACCTCTATCTGCGCCGTGTGCTTGGCATAAAACTCCAGAGCTTCATCTCCATCCACCTGGCCACCAGGTTTCAGCATGCTCTGAAGTTCTTTGTTATGCCGAGCCAACTAGAATACAGGGACAGAGATACAGGAGGTTGGTGTCTCTTCACAACAGGAACACAGAAACTCCTTTCTAATGTTGGGTATTAAAAAATGCATAATAACCAGCAGCAAGCCGAAGGGCAAAGGTGCCACGAGGCTTACTCCATCTGGCGTGCTGTGCACAGGCGCTATTTTGGGAGCTTGGTAGAAAAGCATGGAAAGCTTGTGACCACACATGGTTCCACTTTCCCCCGATGTCATTAGCCAGGCAGGAGGGAGATGGGGCTTTCTGTGTAGCCTAGGGAGCCTCCATTCGGAATGTTCAGACACCTTCTCGGTGGCAGATGTGGTCATGGAAGGGAAAGGGGGCAGGAGACTGTTTGAAATTCTTTAACCAGTGGGTGGTAACAGGGACCCACCAACCTCGGGCCCAATATCATCACTGTTGTGTATCTGGTTCCCATACCTGAGTTTAAAAGAGGTGGACGGGACAGGAAACACAAGGCCCCAGCAGGGTTACAGCCTGCTCCTACCCACCAAAAGCTCAAGGCACATCAGCATCCAAAAAGAGAAAGGCTCTTCAAAAACCTAGCCACTTGGAAAAAGAATTATGAAATATGGCATTCTGGTGCCAGGGCATAAAGTATTGCTGTATCCCCATAAAAGGAAATAAAAGGAAGTCATAAGGACAAGTTCCCACAGATTTCCAAATGCAATATGCAAGGAAGCTGAAGTTTATTTCTTTAGATTGTTAAGACAGGCTCATCAATATTTATAAAAGCCTAAGACTCCTTTCAACTGTCTCCAGACAGAGTCATAAACCATCCAAGTGTCACTGCTTGGGGGTGAATGCTTTTAAGAAACACGGGAATTTCCAACTACATGACCCTATCACTGTGGAAAAATGGAAACGTCCTGGAACTCTGCACACTGGGTCAGGTTGCCACAAGCACCTGTGAGCCGCAGTCTCAGGAGTACAGACAGTCCTAGGTTAAAGTCATAAAGGAAAAGCAAGACTAGGGGCACCCTCCAGCTTGGAATTTTGGACCTATAGGGAAGCAGCACCCGGAGGAGGCATAGGAGAGGTGATACCTGATGAGCTAATATGTAGATGTTGTGCCCCACGTTCCTGGGGGACGCCGCTCCATCCTCACCATTTTCTCCATCCTCAAATTCCACTTCACCTTGCATGTAGGCTTTCTTGATCACTTCCACCTGCAACAAGAGCCAAGAGAACAAAACTCCTGTTTCAAGGAAGACCCACACAGGACTGGATGGACAGCACGCACGCTGGCTGTCTCCCCTCCCAGGGAAAAGGCTGCTCTGCACTCTCTCCTATCAGGCTTGGATACAGCCTCAGAATCCTTCATGACACTGGCACAGGCAGTCAACACCAATCCACCTCTCCTGTCGTGAGAAATGAAACTCATTCACTCTACTTAGACCAAGAGACATGCTGTGGCTGGTTAATGCCCTTCTTCTTTACAAGGGAGCAATGGCTTTCAAGTGCCTTGAAACAATAAATATGATATGAATGTAGGCTACAAGCCATACTTTTCCTATCTCAACATTTCCTCCCACCAGCTCTCCCTACTCCCAGCCCTTTGCCATTTCAGGAAAACCTAATAAGAAGTCTATTCGCATTGAAGAATAGCTGGTGAAACTAGTTTTTCATTTTCCAAATTTTCCAGGTCCCGCACAGCCTACTCCAAATGAAAATAACAGCATGAACTAGTATTACCTACTGAGCACTTACTATGTGCCAAGGACTGTGTCTCAGTGTTTAACATTCTTTCAAAAAAATGTAATGATCACAAACATTTATAAGGTATCAGAGATTCCCCTTCTTTCTTTGAGACAGGGTCTTGCTCTGTCACCACTGTCAGGAGTGCAGTGGTGCAATCATGGCTCACTATAGCCTTGACCTCCCAGGCTCAAATGATCCTCCTGCCTCATCCTCTCAAGTAGCTGGAAGTACAGGTGTCCATTACCATGCCTGGCTAATGCTTTATTTTTTTGTAAACACAAGGTCTCACTATGTTGCTCAGGCTGGTCTTGAACTCCTGGACTCCAGTGTTCCTCCCACCTCAGCTTCCCAAAGTGCTGCAATTACAGGTGTGAGCCACTGCACCTGTCTCCTTATTTATTTTTTTTAGTGGATGAGGAAAGAGTTAAGGAGATAAAATAACATTCCTAAAGTCACAGGTAGTGAGCTGGGATGTGAACTTGGCTCTATTACCCTTCACAGCTGCATGACTTGGCTCCCAGACGACCACACACTTGGCTCGTCTCATGGTTTGAGCACATTTCTCAGAGCATTTCTGTGCCTGTCTGTTCCCTCAAGTTTCTGTCTCCAGTTTCTTGAGAGCAAGGACTAGGTCTGCTCATATCTGAATCCTTCCCCTAAGACCCTCCACAATGCCCAGGACAATGTAGGGTGTGGCCAACATTTATCAAATGAACACATCATTCATGATTGAATCATTTAAAGAAGAAGAAGAAAGAACCTTCAACCTCTAATTTGCACTAAAAATTATAATTTTCTTTGATGATTCAGTGAGCATTTCTGCCTCCCCCATTGCCACAAGGCCATGCCCATGAATTATTTGTCATTATCTAATACCAAAGGCCACATATTTCAGTACTGACACCAAGTCAGGCCCTGGAAGTAACGATGGAGACAAGAGAGCCTCACTCTCTGAGCTCGTTTCCCTGCCAATTCTCTCCAATACCAAATCGAGCAGACAACATGTTGCATGCGATTTGAGGCCAGGAGCATACACACGTATGTATGCACACATGCATGTACACAAACGTTCTATTTGGATTCCTAGAACAGTGTTTGTTCCAGGAAGCCTGACTCTTCCTATGAGCCAGAATGATGTTCTCCAACCACCAGGGGGCTGCCCCAGAGCCGGTGCCAGCCACCGCACTGGGTGTTGACATTTTCCCCACCTGAGATAGGTCAGAGAGCTGGGGCATGTTCTTGATTCCTGGGAAGCCGAATGGGGTCCCTGCATAGTCATTCCATCCCCGCTCAAGAATGACAAGCCTTGCCTCCCCAGTGACCCCGAGTTACGTAAGCTTGTTATGTAAACTCAGAGAGGCCTTCCATCTCGGGCTGAGAACTTACTCTCTGACCTCAGAGATCAAAGAACTGGGCTGCTCTTAACTTTATTTAAAAGTGTATATAAAGGGACTTTTGCCTGGCCCCCAAGTGCACATTCAGGTCACCAGGAGGCAGAAATGTTTTGGTGCCCTCATTTAAGTCTGTCAGTTACAGTTTATTTGCGTGGAAAAAAGTCCAAATAGAGAGCTCTGCCCTCAACTCATGTCACTGTCTCTGAAAGCTGCTCATCTCACAGCCTGCAACACTCTCTCAACCTGCAAGTCACAGCCAATTGTGACTATCACCCCTCAAAAATAAACCAGATCATGTTTTCTTTAAAAGAAACAAACAAAAAACCCAAACGTCAGCAACCAAAAAACACTTCTGTAGCTCAGACTCTTGGCACCAAGAAGAGACATGAATTCTTCAGCACTGGACAAAGATATGACTCAAATACCAGCAGCAAACGAGGAAAGAGAGGAAAAGGAGCTTCCGTTCACTAAGGGTGTATCAGGTGCTAGGCACTGTGCTAGGGCTTGACATGAATCTTCTCATCTAGTCTTCAAAGCAACCCTCTGGACTAGGTATTCTTATTATCGTCCTTTTATGGATCAGGAAAGTGCAGCTGAGAGAGGTCCAAGCAGGCGCCTAAGGTAACACAGCAAAACAGGCAGTGCTATGGACTTGAACTCAGGTCTGCTAGGTTCCGTAACTACACTGTCCCCCATGAGGGAAAAACAGGGAGGGAGGCTTCTCCACGTGGTTTGCGCCAAAGGGAGAAGGTAAAATAGCACGTATTCAACGTCATATAGGTTGGTACAAAAGTAATCGCGGTTTTTGCCATTACTTTCAATGGCAAAACCATGATTTCTTTTGCCATTGAAAGTAATGGCAAAAACCGCGATTACTTTTGCACCAACCAAAATATTTCACTTCTCTCTCAGTCAGAGGCCTGAATTAAATGTTCCCTTTATACTTCTGACTTTGGGAACCTTCAAGAAAGCTCCAGGAAGCAGATCCTCTGCTCTGTCCCACATATCACTGCAATGCTCCTTGGTGCTACCATCAGATCCATCACCCAACTCACCAGTTCCTTGGGCCTCATGTTATAAAGTATCCTCTCTGCATTTTCACTGTCGTGCCTGCTTTCCATGATGGCCAGGAGTAACTTCGAGGCATTGTTCTAATTGGAGAAACAAAGGGAGAGGAAATGTAGAGGGGCTGCTTGGGGGCCCGGCCTGAATGCAGATGCCAACTGACACATGTGAGGCATCCTGGCTAAACAGACGAACATTTCAACCCATGAGGAAGCTCGGGGTCAAGTACATCAAAAGCTCTCTGCGCCAGGCAGAGAATGTCCCCCTTCAGACCCCAGATTCATGTGTAGAATCTGACTTGGGACAAAGAGGCACATATTTGTTAGGGCACGTGTGTTATGCCCTAATGTCAGCTGGTACAAGTCCCAGAAGAAATGGGGAATTTACACATGGGTGCTTATCGATACACTGTCACCCTCATGGTGACAGCGGTCAGGAAGAAGCTGCTGCTACATAGATCCATGCTGCCTTCAGGGCAGGGCCTTGCAGGCCAGAGAAGACAGGTAATAAAGGTAATTCATCCCTGTCCTAAAATATTTCTATTAGCTCTCATAACTCCTAATATAATGAGTACATCTGACACTAGTTAACAAATGTGACCCAAAGGAACAATATATGCAGGCCAAGCCACAATTTCCCATTACATTGAAAAACACCCATGTTCACACCCCATATTCTGTACTTCCTGGCTTGACTTCGTTTTAGGCCCTGGGTCTATGATAATTTGTATGCTTCTTTATGTACAGGACTTGAAAGTTGTCCTTTTGTTTGTTTTGGTTTTGGACAGTGTGAGCGGTCTTATTTCTTCCCCTAGCTTAGGTCACAGCAGTTGAGTCAGGATATCATGCTATCACAGGGCACCAATTTCTATAATCATCCATAGATCACTGAATTAGTTGAAAAAGTCACTAAAATGCTGACCAGGAACATATGGACTTCTGTTTATTTTGGACTTTCTGAGGAATGGTAGCCAGGTATGAGCTTGAATGTGTTAAAATTCATTCTAAAACACGATTTGTCAAAAAGATTTAAAAATAACAGAAAAAAGTCCATTTAAACCACACACCCAAATCGACTGTTAGTGTGGACTCTCAGTTCTAAATAGTAAAGAAAAAATAAATGCCATTCCCACAGGTTTCTGTGTTCCCATCTTTCCTAATGACCTTTCCTATGACATCCTTCATGCAATGAATACAGCTCAGCCTTTCAGCCAAAACCCTGTAGTTCTAGGCTCTTTCATGATAATGATGAAGTGCTCGCTGCTGCGGATGGCACACAGAGGACAAATCTCAACATGCCCTGACATGGGAACAGTTAAAAAGGAAATGTGTCCAGAAAGGCTAACATGTTTTGAAATATACTTTAGAAACCTGATGCCTGCAAGTTCAATTGTTAAAACTGAATCATGGGATAGTCTGAGAATCTTTGGAATCCCTACATAGAAGCGAGGATTTTTTCTGGGTATACTTTAGAAGTCAACATCAGGAATGGTATATCAATTTCTCAAATATCCAAAAGGCCAGCTTGGAAATGCTGCAGGTTTAGCACCAAGAAGTCACGATTTTCACTCCGTTAAGCCGTTTGAATAACAGGGAGTCCAAACGTCAGTGGGGCTTCCACATCAGTCACCTGCAGTCCCGCATTTGTACACAATTCAGAGAAACTTAGCAGAGGCCTGCAGGCACATTTTTGGTTTGTGTAATTTTCCTTATTTTAAACCAACATTAATAACCACCCTTCTGCTAAATCAGTGACAGAGAAGAAAAAGGTATTTCCTTGATTAAATAAAAATACATGTTTTGTGTGTGTGTGTGTGTGTGTGTGTGTTTGGTCCTAGATAGGCTTAGTTGTACTATTCTTCAACTGGCCCTTTTCCCTCAAATGGGGAAAAATCAGAAACCATAGAAGGAATGGCGTTTCCATTGTTTCTCTGTTTGTGACTTTCAGAACCGAGGCGTTTAGTACTCGATGCTGTTGGAATTGATTTCTCAGCTTTGAGCAAGGAATCTTCATTCCATGTGACCTAACATTTCAGAAGCTCCTATCCCCTCATGAGACCCTTATGTGGAAGAGAAAGGGTGAAGTTCTGCATCATAGTCAGCACTAGCAACTTGGGTCATTCATTCAGTTTAAAGAACTATCTTTAATATTTAGTCTCATGACTAACTGACCATGTACATGTGCCAAGGCAAAACACAAAAGCGACTGTTTACAAATGACTGTCTTTTGCTTTTAGTTCCTACTTGCCTTCAGTTCTAACACAAGGTCCATCCTCTTCTTTCCCAAAGGATTGATATCATTGAGGATCAGGGCTGTGATGATGTCAATGCCATTGGATTCATGAGTGGCTATGCAGTTCTGGGCAAAGACACACACAGACATTTACACAAATGCTGGTCATAAATCAGACGTCAAAGGCCAACAGGCTGAACTGCTATTTCAACACAATGCTTACCACTCCCAGTAATGTCTCTAGGGGAGAGCTGCAAATTTTCCGTGAGAAAGTGGTAAGAATAAAAGACAGATGAAAATCTCTAGTTTCAGAATTAACAGTAAACAGTAGGAAAGTCCCCATGCACTGTAACTGATAAATTGGTCGTGTCTAATCCAAATCATGCAGCACAGTTGGCTTTTGTTCTTAAAGGAAAATATGGTGTATGACTGATTCTGGGTTCTGAACCCTTTTTCCCCTTTCAAGGTGTGTTCCATTCTCTCTAAATCACTCTTTTCGCATTTTGTACTTTAGCTTAAGGCTTAAGCTTGGAAAGCAAGTTTCCTGTTTAAGGCACACAATATCAAAATTAATCATCTGCCCCCAGGTAACATCTCTGTTTGCAGCACAATCCACTCTGATCTGCTCCTTTCAACAGGCCTCTATTTGGCAGAGAAGCAAACTTGAGGTAATAAGGAAATTCACTTAGATGTCAAATAAAGCCTTTCCCCATGCCTGTTGTATTTTTTTGTTCCTTTTCATTTTAACTAGGACTACACCATCTGCTTCATGAGGGAACCGGGAGAGGAAAGTGCATCTCACAAAATGCTATTCTCACATTCACAGACAACTGAGACCAGGTTTTTAATAGACAATGAGTTGTCTCTCATAAACCATTCTCCTCTGAATGAAGGGCCTGGCTCCCCAAGTCACACAAGTAACCTTCCCTGGCTGCTGGGTTTAGCACTGACCATTTGAAAGCTCAGTCATCCCTCTCCAGTCAGGATGAAGCTATAATTTGGGACTAAAAATCATACTTGGCCGGGCACGGTGACTCAAGCCTGTAATCCCAGCACTTTGGGAAGCCGAGGTGGGTGGATCACAAGGTCAGAAGTTCGAGACCAGCCTGGCCAATATGGTGAAACCCCATCTCTATTGAAAAAATACAAAGATTAGCCAGGCTTGGTGGCATGCACCTGTAGTCCCCGCTACTAGGGAGGCTGAGGCAGAATAATCCCTTGAACCTGGGAGGCAGTAAGCTGAGATCATGCCACTGCACTCCAGCCTGAGCAACAGAGTGAGACTCCATCTCCAAAAAAAAAAAAAAAAAAAAAAAAAAAAAAATCATACTCAACCTGGCACAATGCAAAAACTCACAAAATCCTTAAGATGCCATGTATAAGCAACGACTCTACTCAAGACAAGAAGTTACTGGGTTGTACTCCCAAAATATACCTCTTTGAGAGACCAAAGTCAAGACTATCTCGTCTTTCTTTTCCCTGAATGTCCATGATGTTTAAATCTCAACTATAAATGTCCTTGTATTACTTTCAAGCTGTCTCACGTGTAGTAATTTTCTTCTCTCTAGCTAGGCTTAAACGTCCTTCGAGTAGTTACTCTTTGAAATCCCCTAGTATTTAAAATAGATCACTGTCTTTTGGTTCTCATTTAACTCTTGCTTTATTGCCTACTCCTAGAAGTCAAGTTGAAAAGTTGGACATTCAAACCAAATCAAAGGAAGCCAAACCTAGGCAAAGAAAGAGACCACAGACTGCCCCTCCAATGCCCTTCATTAGGAAGGTTCTGAAGTATCATGAAACACCATGGCTATTTCTCAACTGCTGGAAGACAGCCTCCTGTCCTACTGACTCCCTAGGCCAACAGGCACAGGCTTCATGATGTCTGAACTAGTTTCTGTCAACATTTCTAAAATAGGACACTTTTTTCCCCATCCCAAAACAGAAATTTAATTACCTGGTTCTCATGGCAAGGTCCTTGACAGTATTCGGTCAGACTTTCCAGGGTCTGGTTGATAAGTGCTACGTTCTTTTCATTTATATACAAGCCCAGAAGACCAAGGCCTCCAGTTGTGCTTCCACAAATACAGTCTAGAAACTGCAGCGTCTCACATACCAAATTGTAGTTGGTCTTGTTATTTTGGCAACGGAGGAAGTTCTGCAATTGAGTAGTCCCCAGGTTAGGGGAGCAAAGGCAGAGAAAAGAGGGAAACGTTATTCATCCTGCCATTTTGATAGCCTCTCATAGGTTGGTAATTATACAGAGAGATGCCACGTGGGAGAGCATGGAAGAGTCACCGTACCCCCCCCACCACGATGATAAGCCCATAGACTTGGTGTACGGCAATGGCCCTCAACAATGCAACCTGCTCTCCAAGGTGTCAGTATGTGGAATGCAGTGCAGTTGACTCCTGTCATCTTTTTGAGTCCTCATTTCTCCATTCACTTCTTACCCCTTCCTCACTCCTGCCCACCCCAGCTTCCATCAGGTGTTAAGTTCAGAGGCATCTGACATTTCCAAGGGCAGTGGTTGTGTTTAAAGATGATGGTGTGGTCTGAGTGTTGAATGCCTGGAGCCCAGCGCTGGGGAGGGTTCACCATAAAATGGGGGTGTGATCAGCTGGCTTACTCCGAGTGCCATGTGGAGGGAGCCTAGATTACTTGTTTGACCATTTCTATGATTAAAGGAAGGAGTGAGTGTGAGTAAACGTGTGTGTGCTTATGTGCACGTGCCTGAGCAGGTATTCTCCAGGTGAGTTCCAAATGTAAACAAGAGGCACAGATAGGAGCAAGACACTTCCTCAACAAAATTTAAAAAGCCACATTCGCCCAACTTGAGAAATAGAGTATTTTAATGAGGAGATTTTTTTCAGAGGCTCCAGTAATCTGTTCTTAAAAAGAAGCAAAAATTAATTATGTATGTTCTCTTTCTCAGTTACCAAAGCGACATGGTTACTGTAAAAACTGGGCAATACGAAAAGATAAAATGGACATGATCTTTGACCCAGTAATTTCCACTTCTATGAAGTATTCACTTCTACTCACAAAGTCTGTATTGGATGTTCACTATAGTACTGTTTGTGACAGTGAAGAACTGGAAACAACCTAATTGCGCACCAATTGAGGAGTAAATAAATTACAGTATATCTATATCATTTAATATTATAAATTAGGAACACTGAGTAGATCCATATGTGCCAATATGGAAAGATGTCTAGGATACACTGTCAAGCTTTTTCAAAAAGGCATATAGATTAATATCTAACAAATGTTCCCATTTCAATACATAGAAAAGGACTACAGGATACAGTCTAAACCAATAACCAATTCTCTATGGATGAAAGAGAGGCAACTCTTGTAACTAAATACTTATATTCATTTCATCTTTATAAAAAGAATATATCCACATATTCCTTGTGTAATTAAAACATTTGTAAATGTACAGGTTAAGAGCTGGTAACCAAGTTCCATGCTTGACTCATCACCAAACTAACCGCCTCCTTTTTCCCCACTACAACTTAACCCAAATCCCTTTTGCTTCATAACAAGTTCAGGTCCAGGTGGGAGGTGGAGGGAGAATAGATGATTTGGGACTGTGCGGGCTCAACTGTTTTTCTAAGGGAAACCAGAGGAGGATTTCATAGCCATTTCTGCCTTGCTCCAGCTCCTCAGGGAAGACGCTACCTGTGTGAGGGCTTGGCTCAGCCCCGCTCTGTGCAGGGGCGCAGGAGGAGTGTTTGGGACAACTCTGGAGAGGGCCTGGCTGTCCATAGCTGAAATTCACAGCAAGGCTCTCCTAGCCCATCTGCCTCTCAAATTTCTGTTACTGCTCCCAATGAATTTAAAAAGGCATATAGATTAATACGTAACAAATGTTCCCATTAGAATATATAGAAAAAGGACTTAAGGATATAGTCTAAACCAACAACCAAGTCTCTATGGATGAAAGAGAGGCCACTCTTATAACATCTGAGAGGCAAGTCTTATACCTTATAACATCTGTCTCTCAAACTTCTGTTACCACTCCCAGTGAATTCATTTCATTTAATTCAGATTATTTCAACCAGTATTTACAACACACTTCAAGCACTCCTCATTCTCTGCCTGGCCTCTGGGCTCCTACCAGGCAATGCCCTCTGCCTGTTGCCCTCAGGGCCTCCACCCTGAATGACTCCTCTTCCTTCAGGATGTGGTCTAAAGTCACTTCTAGGAAGCTCCTCCAACCCCTGGCCTCTGCTCCAGTGAGATGGGAGCACTGCGCGTTGCCTCTTCCGGCCCTCCTCACTCCGTGATGTGCATACAGAGGGGCCGATCAACTCACCAAGGACCACGTTGACAGCGCTGGGTGCCCAGCAGCTGGCACAGGGACTGGCACCTACCAGGTGCTTTGCAAACACTGGTTGAAATAATCTGAACTAAATGAAATGAATGGAGGGAAGAGGACCAGGAAGTCCTCGAGGCTAGCTGGGCCCACGTGTTTCAAACTCCCCATGAAGACAATGGCTGCCCATTCCTGAAAGCCTCTCTCATCTTTCATGGCTTTCAGAGTGTCTGGACGGAATCTGTCCCAGACTCAGATCCATTTCCTCTGGCCCTCTCCATAAACAGAGGCACGCCACTCACTACGAGGCACAGGGAACTCCTTCTCAGAGAAGAGAACTCCCCGTCAGCTTGTACCACCCTGGCTTGTCCAGGCTAGAGAAATCCTGCCTTTTTTGCAGTCTTCCTTGGAGGGCCTGGGACCAAGTTGAGATGGGTGGGTTAAGGAAATGGAAGACTTTAAGTCTGTGCTTAGACAGACTTTGGCGGAAAGAGAGCAGGACCTTCATTGCCCCAGGGGGAAGAGCAAAGCCAGCTTCTCAGGGGAGGGCCCCCAAACACATGCCAACTGGCTGAAGAGCGGTTTTTCCCATCACATTTCTGACCACTGTAAACAAGGCTTGCTTAAGGCAGCAACTGCCTGTTTGGCAAAGTGAGACTTGGTGACTTTATCTCTTCTGAACATTTACCAACAGGAAAGTTAAGGTTATAAATATGACAAGTGACTCCGGGCAGGAGCCCAGAGGTTGCTGCTGCAAAAGGCCAGATTCCTTCTCCCTCTGCGCAGACTCTGAGCTGCTGTACACCAGGAAGCCGAACACTCTCTCCTTATGAGAATGCCTTCTCCTTCCGTCCGATCCAAGGGGAATCCCGGACACAGTGACCCACCCCCTGTTCTGGGATATTGCCACAGAATGGCACTCAGAGTGGCTGAGTCCTGCTGAAAACTATTTTTTGGAGAAGTGGATTTCTACACACAATAATTGTATTGCAGCAAGTCACTACCTGAGAGAGTCTGATTTTGCAAGAGTTTTTAAGGATGATTCCAACCTCCATCCTTGTGAACCACTGGTCCAGATCACGGGCTTCTAACTGGGCCCTGCAGAACCCTGGGGGCTCCGTGCAATTCCTCCCTGCCATCCCAGGGGTCTTGTAGGTGAGGGAGCACTCTAGTTTCCACTCTGAACAGAGCAGCTTTGCTCTCCTCTGCAGTATTTAGTGTATTTCTGCATAAGATATTCAAACAAAGGATCCTGTATGCCCCCCGCCCACCAAAAAGTTTAAAAGCACTGAACTGGATAATCTTTATGATACCTTCAAACATTATGTTGCTAGGTCTTTTTTTTAAGTTAAAATATGTTAAAATATACTATACACCCCAACACCCCACAGCACTGTTTCCCACAGAGCTATGCACTGAGAAACGAGTTTTGGAAGGACTTCATTAAAAGGTGCTTCTGTCCATGGGGTTCCCAGGGCATTGATTCAAATTCTGCAAAAAGCTAAGCTAAAACTAAAATTCTGAAGACTTCCAAACAAGAAATGATGAACCTGTGCAATTAAAGCCTTACTCTGCTTCCACAGTGGAAGGAAGTGGGTGTATGGGCGAGGGAGGGAAGGTCAGGGAGAGAGGGAAGGCGGAACAAGCCCGTGCCACCACAGCTAAGCTTGGGAACAAGCACATTAGCACTGCCCCTCTGACACTCATGGAGGGATTCTACTCCAGGCAGTCTTGGGTTTCATCAACTCAGAACTCAGCAGATGCCAGCTCCTCTAAGAGGCCTTAAACAAGGACCTGCATTGGACCTGCATTGGGTTGGTTCCTCTCCTCTAAGGAGTGGCTGGTTCCATTCAGTTCGAGTGGCTGCTACCCTAGACTCAGCTCTGTGAAGGCAGGGGTGAGGTCCTGTCACCATGGATGCTGCGCATAGAGCAGGGATTCACTGATATTGATTACATGACACACACATGCCTGGGCATCATCTCAACCTACTTCCCCTGTGGACCCCAAGGCTGGCAGCGACCAATGACACCTGCACAGGGGAATAGTACAGGGGCACTGATCACCATGCTCTACCCAGAAACAGGCCCCAGCATCAGGGTGCCCCCACTCCCATCCACAGAGGTGCCAAGCTGAGCTGCTCAGGCTTAGTCCTCTGTGGGTCACTCACTCCCCCTTTGCCTGAACCCTGTGACTAGTGGTAGGGTTATGGAAGGTGGAGGGTGGACAATGTCGGGGAAACAGTGGCCTACAGATAGAAGTTATCAGCCAGTGAGATGGTTACCAGGCCCTGAGCCTTTGGGGCACATAAGTGCTTTGCTCCACCCAACTGGACTGCACAGTCCTGGCAAGAAAATCTAGGGCTGAGGTGTTCTAAAGCCCAAAAGAGGAAAGTCTGAGCAACTGACAAGAAAACTAAGGAAACTGATGGCTGAGATCCCACACTCAGATGGCAACAGGGATCAAGCAGGGAGCACCACAGGCTGAAATGGGCCAGGCACCAAAGAAAAGAAAGAACCAACCTCATCTGGAGGGGCCCCCACTAGCATGCAAGCCACATGGTACTGTGGGTCCAGCCTGGCTGACAGTGGGGTGTGTGTGAAATTCCTTCACTTTCCAACATGAGTCAGATCTGGCCAGGTGATGACCTCAGATCTCAGATGCGTTTTCAAAGTTGAGGCTCTTCAATCCGATTGAAAATTCAAACAACTATAGAAGGTATTAACGTTGCAGGTTTCTCTCAATTCCATTTCACAGTTCGCCTTACTGATTAACAATATCATTTCTTAGCTAATCCAGGCATAGAATCTGTGGCAAGTTTTAAGTGAGAGCAATTCACTGTGGCAATACCAACTGTGTAGCCACAATCAAGGTGTGACAGGCATCAAGTCACCTGGGGGATAAGGTCAGCCAGGTAAATATTTAAAGGCTGCGCCTTCCCCTGGCCAGATCTGGACTAGCATTATTTCCTTTCCATACCCTCATAACCCAACTACACAGAACTACCATAGCTGACTGAAGTGTCTTAGGAGGAAACATTCCATCATAAAGGAGATGTTCAGATGCCTGGGTTCAAGTCCTAGTTCTGCACTCCCTGTGTCCTCTGCACCTCAGTTTCCTTCTCTATAAAATATAATCATATAAGCAACACTAAGGATCCAGGATATCATAAGTGCCTAACGAAACTTGGCCATGGTTATACAAAAACAACAACAAAATGAACAAACGATTTCTGGAATAATCAGTTCAGCAAAGATTTCTGAGCACCTCTTTCTGTAAAACACTGAAAGGCAGCCATTTCCTTTATTCAGTCAACAAATATTTAATCAGAACTTTCTATGTATCCAATTTTAGAAATCTAATATATTTAATTATCTAACCATCCATCCATCCCATTTTTACCTGAGCACCTAGATGTCTAATAGTGACAGGCTACAAGACACACACATAAACAGGCACATACAGACACTTAACAAATACATATGGGGCAGGCACCTATGTTGGTGCACAAGATGTGGTCTCTGGCTCTGTGGAGACAGCAGGAAGACAGACAAGGAGACGCATCACTGACCCAGGCTTTTGCATCAGAGAACTTTGCTGATCTGGCCAGACTTGGTGGCTCACGCCTGTAATCCCAGCACTTTGAGAGGCCAAGGTGGGGGGATCACTTGAGATCAGGAGTCCGAGACCAGCCTGGCCAACAGGATGAAACTCCGACTCTACTAAAAATACAAAAATTAGCCAGGCATGGTGGTGCACTCCTGTAATTCCAGCTACTCGGGAAGCTGAGGCAGGAGAATTGCTTGAACCCAAGAGGTGGAGGTTGGAGTAAGCCAAGATCATGCCGCTGTACTCCAGCCCGGGCGACAGAGTGAGACTCCATCTCAAAAAAAAAAAAAAAAAAAAAAAAAAAAGAAAAGAAAAGATAAAAAGAAAAAAGATAAAAAAGAACCTTGCTGAATCCTTGGCTCAAGCAATCTGGCCCAAGTGAGAGGTGCTGAATTACCAGAGGAAGGCAGGCCTTGGCAGCCTTGCCCGAGCTCCCTCCATGCCCCCGCCCCCAGGCCCTCACCTGCAGGTCTCGGTTGTGGTTTTCACACAGGAGTTGCAGGAAGCGGAGGATGGGCTGCATGATGGTGATGACCGCGCTCATCTCCAGGTCGTCCTTGGTCTTGTCGGCAGTGGCCTGGGTGCCCTCTCCAGGCTGGTAGTGGTCGTCGGGATCAGCCTCCCTCCTGAAAGTGGTGAAGGCTTTCCTGGTGGCAGCAGAGGCCTCCAGGAGCTGATCCCGGACCTCTTCTGTTATCTGTGTTGTGGGCTCTTTAGCTAGAAAGCAAGCATAAGGCATGAAAGGCTGCAGAGTCCTCATGGTCCCTGTTCACCACTCCAAAGGTGACACTCAGAAACCTACATTCCTGTATCTCCTACAGATCTTCAAAGTTGGCAAAACACTCCAAGAAGTCACAATCTGCTTTCAGTCCTCAGACAGGATTAAAACTGAGCCACGCCCTGCCACCTTACTTGTGGTGCTACCATTTCACCTATGCATGCGATGTTTTAGAGGAAAAGCCTTAGTACAGGTTCTGTCAACCTCAAAAATATAAGGGTCTGGGCCTCAGCTTCCTCATCTTTAAAATGGGAGAGCATTCATGAATAATATCTCAAGAAAGTTCTTAAGAAGCTCAACATAATGCTAATCACAATTATTGTCATTACGACAACAATAATTGTGATTAGCATTATGTTGAGCTTGTAACTGTCAAAGCACCATGATTAAGAACTTTGTGTTATTTTATCTCATCCTCAGAATAACCCTGTGAAGTAACCATGGCATTACAGTTAGCAGCATTGACTCCGCAGCCAGACAAGCTCGGTTCAAATGCTGGCTCCACTGCCTTCTAGCTGCATGTCCATAATGACTTAATTACCCTCTCTGTGCCTCAGTCCCCTCACCTGTAAAATGGGGATAACTCAATTTTATCTATCTAGCAGAGGTGACATGAGTTTGAAATGAGTGGAATTGTAAAGAACTTTGAACAGTCAGCACAGTGGCTGGACTATAATCCCAGCTACTCAAGAGGATCACTTGAGGCCAGAAGTTCAAGACCAACTTGGGCAACATAGTGAGACTCGATCTCTACCAAAAAAAAAAATAATTGTTTTAAACATTAGCCAGATGTGATGGTGCATACTTGCAGTCCCAGCTACTCAGGAGGCTGAGGTGGGAGGATCATTTGAGCCCAGGAGTTTGAGGCTGCAGTGAGCAATGATCGTGCCACTGCACTCTAGCCTGGGCAAGAGAGTGAGACAGAGCCAAGATTTTGTTTTTAAAAAAGAACGTTGAACAGTGCCTGATTCCTAGTAAGCATTTAGCAAATGGTAGCCATTCTTCTTTTTCTTCTCTTTAGCTCCATTCTAGACCAGCTGTTCTCAGCCAGGGGTGATTTTGCCCCCAACCCCACCCAGGGGACAACTGGCAATGTCTGGAGACATTCTGGGAGTAGGGGTATGCTGCTGGCATCTACTGGGTAGAGAATGTATATGCTGCTAAATATCTTACAGTGCACAGGACAGCCGGACAGCCCTGTAACAAAGAATTCTCCAAATGTCACTTGTGCTGTGGTTGAGAAACCCAGTTCTAAACTTGAAACATGAGGGTCAGGGTGCTTAACTTTCTCAAGACCACCTGACTCCAACACCTGTGGGTCTACCCACTCCCCAGTATGACTTCTGTTCTGGTGAGATACTGGATAAAAAGCTTTGTAAGCTTTCCAATACCTCAGAAAACAAAAGAACATTATCTGACAAAGGACTGACACCCAGTTTTAAAATACGTATTTCCCTCAACTTTCTCTAACATTAAATATAAATCACAGGAAAAGAATATTCATGGATCCCTTGCCAATAAAACCCTAAGCTTGACCAAGAGGAATGTTCTTTATTAAACAGGAAGATCCTTCTGAGCAGCAGGGCTTCAGCTCAGGTCACTGAGGAAGAATTACGTCATAACCAGGCTGGCTTTTCTTCTGAAAGCTCCCATCATAATGCATTTTAGAGCACAGAAGTAAGGAAAACAATGAAGGAAAACAAGGACTCCTCTGTTGTTCAAGGTCCAGCTGACTGAAGACTGAAGAACATTTACCTTTTTTCCGTGATGGGGCATCTCTGTCTACCTCGTCGTCTTTCTTTTTATTTCCCAAGTCACTGGTGTTCACTGTCACTGTTGCTTTGATTTCTTGCTGGGCCACCTTCATCCGGTCATAAAACACCTTAAAGAATTTCTCTGACTTCTTATCTTCTGTCAAACGGCAGAAAAAGGAGTGCTGCAAAGGAAAATCCATGGATTGTGAACACTGTAACTGACCAGAAACTGCACCCCACTCATGACACCAAAACCTAACGAAGATCAGAGCCAGTTGCAAAAGCTCACGCATGATCTAAGTTTAGGTCAACGTTAAGGACCACTCCACACACTGTAGTTCTCTGGGTTCTAAGGCCTGAGGTTTTCAACACAGAGTCTTTGAAACAAATTGCTGTGACTGGAACAGACACATAGGCTTTGGGAGCATGTTGGAGTGTCATAGGCAGACTGTTGCCAACTAAGAACAACTCCCTTTCACCCTTGCACACACGCAAAACAACACTGTTAATAATGAAAACTGACTTTTTGGGGGGGGATTACTGCAGGGGCAATCATTTGTTTAAGGGCTTCTATGC
Organism: Macaca nemestrina; assembly: GCF_043159975.1. Lineage (NCBI taxonomy): Eukaryota > Metazoa > Chordata > Mammalia > Primates > Cercopithecidae > Macaca > Macaca nemestrina. The sequence continues at coordinate 143,537,714 of NC_092126.1, read as the reverse complement.
ACTCTTCCCCTGGGCAGAGCCCTATCAAAAATATACACATGAATAAGATATGCTGCCTGTGCTCATTAACAGGTTAGGATGACACGTCCATAAATCAGACTAAATTATGTTAGGTAAAAAGTGTTCAGGAAGCTACACAATTATATTATAGATGCTCAGAGCTGGTGAGGATGACACTATGCTATAGTGATTCTAAAATCTTCAAGAAAAAGGTCATCTTCAAATCGGGTCTCAAAGGACAGGTAAGAGTGGTTAAAAGAAGAAGCTCAAAATGAACAGGTAGCTCTCCTCTTGGATACACATTTGTTTTTGGACCCACTGCAAGCAGTAGTATACACTGTTGATGGAAAAACACAATATGGTGTCTCAACTTCATTTATGAGTATTCGCTTTTCACCCCTTTGCAAACACCACACTGTTGTAAATTATTTACATAAAAATACAATACGGTCATTTAAAAAACAAAGCTCCAAACAATATATTTGCTTCTTCCAGGGGATCTTCTGCCAATTTCAAATCCTTCCATTTAGAAAGATGGCACTTCCCTATAGAAGGCAGTCCTAGGCTTCCAATCCCAGAAAGATCTTAAATCTTATCACCTTCTCGAAGCCCCCTAACTCTTGAAACTTACCCATACACACACCCCAATGCCTGATTCAGCAGAGCCCTAGGGAACCACCACATTTCCATCATCAACATGCAACTTCAGCTGCTTTGACTCTTCCAGCCATCGACTCACACACTTTGTTGACAAACATCTGTCCCGTCTGCCCACAATGCACTTCTTGGTCGTGCCCTTTCTCTTCCTTCTAACTGTTCTTCTTTACCTCTGGTTGTTTTTTACAGCACAGGATCCATCCTTCCTGCCTGTGCTCCCTGGTTTGTTTTCTCTCCAGCCACTGCCAAATGCCAGGACACAAGTTACCACCTCCCCTATGCTTGGCCTTGTCACCCTGCGTGTCGCTGAGGCCTTCACGATTCCCACTCTGGAACGAAGGTAAGTCTGTAGTGTCCTCCATTGCCCTTTATTGCCTATTTTCTTTTCTTTTAGGTTTCCTGCTATTTCATCCATCCATCCACTCATCCATCTACCTACTCATCCATCTATCCATCCATCCATCCATCCATCCATCCATCCATCCATCCATCCATCCATCCATCTACCCACCCACCCACCCACTACTTATTTTTGCATTTGTCACGAGGTGGGCACTATGTCAGTTATAAGAGAAGTGAGCAAAAACGAGCCTAGACCTTCCCCCCATGAAATTGACAGTCTCAGGAGGAAAACACACAGTAATTCAATAAACACCATAATAACTATTTACTAAATAGCCTTTTATCCCTACAAAAGTGACCCAGGAGGCTGCTGGTAAACAGTGCTGTGGCAGACACTCAATGCCACTGCCCTATTCTTATATTCCTGCTTCTTCCCCTGGCTAGGGCTCCTCATCTTTTGGGCCTGCCACCAATGCCACCTGCTCAGTGAGGCTGCCCCTACAGCAGCTCCCAAGCCTACTGCTTATTCTCCATGCCCCGTTTTATCTTCTTCACAGCAATCGAGCCCTCTGAATTGCACTGTCGCACTGGCTGTTCACCTGCTTACTGTCTGTCTTATGCAGAGTGCAAGCCCTATGAAGGCAGATGCCTCACCTCAGGGGTTTTCAGCTGCCCCCAGAGCTCCTAGAAGAGACCCAGCACACAGAAGGCACTCCATGATTATCTGACAAAAGAATGAATATAACCCAACACTTTATGGCTCCCCATAACTGGATGCCTCCCTCCCCACAGTTGGATCCTTTTTATATTTGGTGGACATGACAGAAATAAATCTCCAAAATAAATGAATTCTAGAAAATTGCTCAAATAAGAGAAAGCAACTTTCAATTGTTCACTTCTTTGAGAGCTCTTGAACCCTCAGATCAACAAAAGAGACAAAAAAATGGTGGGTACAAAGAATGCAACCTGAAGCCACCTAATTATGGTGACTGAATTTCCCACCAAGACAGGCCATCCAACATCTCACCCATGTGGGCTCACAGGGGACTGCCTGCTAAAGCGGGGGTGCACCAGAAGGTGGCCGTGCAGGACCATTAGCTTCAGTTGTATCCCAACCCTGTTCTTGTGGCATAGAAGCAGCTTTAAAAGCATTTTGGACAATCTGGTCATTCAAGGAAACAAAAGCCCTTCAACTAAGTAAGCAAATGAATAAATAAAGCCCGCCATCTGTCATCTGATAGCAGCGCCACGCGACACACACAGATAGCCTGCCACAGACCGCACTGTCTGACGGCCAGCCGGGTGACCCAACGGCTGTCAACCGCTAGGGTCAGGGTAAGGGAAGCTCTTATGAGATGAGGCAGGGCCAGGCACTGAGAACGCCACACTGCTGTGTGTGTTTGTTTCGCATTACTGATTCCAGTACTCACTTGCTCGAAGCAGCTTTATCGATAGAATGTGCTCAATAAAATAATAAAAGGGATAATAAGGTCCAGAAGACACGAGTAAGCACAGAAGATCAAAAAGAGAATAGGTTGGGAACTGGAGAATGGGGAATGAGGATTCAGAGGAGTCCCAGGCCGGGCTCTGAGGTCAAGCTGAAATGAGAGGTGTGCTCAGTTACACTACTCTTGGTATCAAAAGGAGAAATATAACCAGTGCCTCAACAGAAGGAAGACATTTCTTTTTTAAAATTCTGTTTGAATAAATTTTTAAAATTTAAACAACTTTTTAAGTTCTGGGGTATCTGTGCAGGATGTGCAGGTTTGTTACAAAGGTAAATATATGGTGCTTTGCTGCACCTATCAACCCACCCATCACCTACATATTAAGCCCAGCATGCATTAGCTCTTTTTCCTAATGCTCCCCCTCAACCCCCGCCTCCCCCAACAGGACCCAGTGTGTGTTGTTCCCCTCCTTGTATCCATGTGTTCTCACTGTTCAGCTCATACTTATAAGTGAGAACATGCGGTGTTTGGTTTTCTATTCCTGCATTAGTTTGCTGAGGATAATGGCTTCTGGCTTCATCCATGTCCCTGCAAAGGACACGATCTCATTCCTTCTTATGGCTGCACAGTATTCCACACTTTATGGCTGCATAGTTTATGTACTACAATTTCTTTATCCAATCTATCAGTGATGGGCATTTGGGTTGATTCCATGTCTTTGCTATTATGAAGAGTACTGCAATAAACATATGCATACATGTAACTTTATAACAGAATGATTTATATTCCTTTGGGTATGTACCCAGCAATGGGATTGCTGGGTCAAATGGTATTTCTGGTTCTAAATCTTTGAGGAATTGCCACACTGGGAAGGCGTTTCTTAACAGAGGAATTAGCAGGGCAGACTTTGCAATCAGATTTCCTGGGTGTGAGTCCCAGGTCCTTGACCCACTGGCTTTGTGGCCTTGGGCACACTGCCCAGCCTCTCTCAATCCACATGGAAGGGCTGCCACGATGCATGCCAAGTGCTCAGTACAGTGCAAACTGATGGTGTTAATTTTGTTTTTCTACTACCATTACATTAGTAGAATGTGAAAACCCCAAGGTGAAGGTAACCCTGTGAGCAGCTAGGACACGATATCAAGGTGACAGCTGTGTTTCCAGAGTTGGAAAGGCCTGGATTTCAGCTCCACCACTTACTAGCGAGGGTCACCTTAGGAAGTGACAATGTCTCCGAAACCCAAATCTTCTCATCTGCAAAATGGGTAACAATCGTACTTCATGGATGGTTATGAAGGCTCAGTGAGATCACCACAGTAACACGATAGCTAACACTCACTGACTGCTTTCGAGCTACCAGGAGCTCAGGCAAACCTTCACATGTTATCTCGCCCAAAAACCCACAGAGCTAGTTACAATGATTATTCCTTTGGAGAGCTCAGGGGTCCCTGAAAGATAGTACACATCAAATATTTTAGCACAGCCCCAAGATACCCAACTACGAAGAACGCAGTCTCCCCAGGATACTCAGGTGAAGACAGCTCTAACAGGGAGGACAAGCAAGGGCTTAAGGTGTAAGTCCCCTGACTGAGAAGTCAAATAAAGACACTCCAAGCCGGGTGCTGGGGCGCACGCCTGCAGTCCCAGCTACTCCGGAGGCTGAGGCAGGAAGATCTTTTGAGCCCAGGAGTTTAAGGCCTACCTGGGCAACATAGTGAGGCTTCTGTCCCAATGAAATAAAAAACTTAAAAAGGTACCCCCGAAGGAAGAAGTGGGGTTTCTAGAAGAGAAGCAGTGGTATCTGTTGCGAGAGTAGAAGTGAAACATGATGGTAGTGTGGGTAAAGAACTAACATACTTCTCCTTAGAAGGGGCATACCCTGGGAGTGACGGGAGGCAGAGGGGTGGCTGTCCCCAGGGAGGGCCTTCTGGAATTGCTGGCTGTGGCTGCTGGAGGCGTTCACCTGCCCCCTCTGGTACCTGGTGTGACCTAGACTTAGAGAGACAAGAGCCCTCCACACAGTCCCAGACCTGTTCATTAAGCCTCTTTCTGTAATGATGCAGGGTGTGGGTGGGGAGTGGAGTGTCCTCCTCGGGACTGTCTCCCTACGGCTGGTGGGAGCTGAGAGCAGAGGAGGTGGGTGCACAGCCTCCCCGCCCCAGGCTCCTGAAGCAGGGCCCCTCTATACACGACAACGCCTCCCTCTCTCCCCCTCCTCCGAACCTCTTTCAATTCATCCCTCTTCACCCTGACCAAGAGCAAATCATCAGAGATTTTACTTTTTCAAACTCTTCACTCCACCCTACCTGGCAGATGTGAGGTAGCCCTTCAACATAAACCTGGCCCAGAACAGAAAACATCAGGTGATGGTGAGAGAAATCAGAATGATGGTTGCTAGGCACCCACAAACAGTGAGCTGGATACATGTGGTACATATAAAACATGGAATACTACACAGCCATAAAAGAGATTGAGATCAGGTCCTCTGCAGCAAAATGGATGCAGCTGGGGGTCATTTTCCTAAGCAAATTGATGAAGGAACAAAAAACCAAATACTACATTTTCTCACTTGTCAGTGAGAGATAAACATTGGGTACTCACGGACATAAACAGGGGAAAAAGAGACACTGGGGAGTACTTGGGCGGGGGCAAGGGTTGAAAAACTCTTGGGTACGATGTTCATCACCTGGGTGATGGGATCATTTGTACCCCAAACCTCAGCACCACACAATATACCCAGATAACAAACCTGCACATTTACCTCCTGAATCTAAAATAAACGTTCAAAAAATACACCAAAATGGTGGTTGCCTCTGGGAGGTAGGGGGTTGTGAGTAGAAAAGGACTATAAATGGGAATAAGACAACTTTCTGGAAGGAAAGAAACATCTTGATTAAATCGGCACTTTCACAGGTGTGGTAGACAGAATGGCCCCCTCAAACATGTCCATGTTCTAGTCCCTGGAACCTGTGAAAATGCTGCCTTATGTGGCGAAGGGGAATTAAAGGTGTAGATGGAACAACAGCTGCTAATATCTGACCTTAAAGTAGAGAGATGAGCTTGGATTACCCAGGTGGGCCCAACATAATTACAAGGAGCCTTCACAGTGGAGGCAGGAGGCAGGAGAGGAGGGTAGCGAGAGGCAATGTGAGAAGGCCTCCACTCACCATTGCTAAACCTGAAGATGGAGGAAGGGACCACAAGCCAAGGGATGTGGGTGGCCTCTGGAAACTGGAAAAGGCAAGGAAGCCTTCTCCCCTAGAGCCTCCAGAAAGGAGCGCTGGCCTGCCAACACTTGCTTTCGTCTAGCTAGTAAGACTCATGTTGAACTTATAAAACAATACATTTGGTTACTCTAAGCCACTAAGTTTGTAGGAATTTGTTACAGCAGCCACAGAAAACTAGTATAATGGGTATAAAAACATTTGTCAAATCTAATCAAAGTCTACATTTAAAATCTGTGCTGATGATTATATGTCAATTATATCACAATAATAATAATTTAAAAAAGATAACAGAAAGTCTGCTTTGTTCCCAGAAAGCTGGGGAACTCTGTAGAGGGGCCACATTCTGAGGCTGCCTCTCCACCACAGGGAACAGCATCTGCCCGCCCCCAGGCTGACCCCTCCTTACCCTCCAGTCATCTCCAAATCACATTTGATTCCAGAGCCCTTTCCATATAAGCTGTCTCACCAGAGTCTTAGGAGATTGCCAAGGCAGATATCATCATTCATAAATCTGTCACATTATAGATGAGAGAGCTGGGGTTAGGAGAGGTCAGTGACTTGTGGCAGAGCCACAACCAACTCTCCTCCTGTCTGCATGTTGAACCAACACAGACAACCAGCCCCAGCAGTGAGGCCAGAGTCAAAGGCAGGGGAAGCAGAAGACACGAAGCTGGTCTGTGGGCAGATCTGCAGCGCCAGTCCCAGACATCCCTGATGACAGGTCTGACCCAATATGCTTTAAGCAAAAGGCCAGGGCAGGGGCAGGGTAGGCAGTGACCCCGGCAGTGGCCGTTTCCATCCTGAATCCACTGGGAAGGGGGAACAGGAAGTGGGCATGGCTGCTGTCAGCCAACCTTCAACCACAAGCAAGAGAACACAGATCACAGAACCCTGCAGCTGGAAGCACTGGATTCCAGCAGTTTCCAAATGCCTTTTTTAGCAGGGGAACGTGCTCCCTCTCCAGTCCCCAAACACCATCTTAGATAAAGACCCCCCTAGATAAAAGAGAAAAAGCAAAACAGATCCACATGAAGCAGAGCAAAGAGGGTCTCCTCCCTCTCGCCATTGAAACTCCTTGGAACTCCAGGAGAGCAGCACTTGAAAACCACCCACATCGGCCATCCTTCCACATTCCACAGATGAGGAAACTGAAGCCCAGAAAGGGAAAGGGACTTGCCAGGGTCACACAGAACCTCCCTCTCCTGACTGCCCAAGACAGTTACTTTTGACCACACTGGGGTGTGGCTGGTTGAAACCACAACCCGAGTTTACATTCTCACCTTCTGCTAATTATCAAGTACACAATGTTCCCTCCTTGGGTTGACTGAGCTGCAGAGGGGCCAATGAATCAGGGTCTTAGATTAAAAGAATAACAAAACTACCTTTTCGGATCAGGCTTGAAAATAATAAAAGATTGCTTAATTAGCCTGGCTCCCCATCCTCCCCTGGCCCCGCAAGTCCTTGCAAAGCCATGGATCATGGTTATGATGAGCCTGCCTCGCTTCAAGAACAAGAGCCACCCTGAGGTTAGGGGCTAGCAGACAGTGGTGGCCACCCTGGTGACAGCAGGGAGACAGAGGGCCTGGAATTATCATTGGATGCAATTTGGGCACTAGTCTTTGGCCATTTACATAACACCCAGCTCCTTTCTGGATCCACCTATCTTACCCTTCCCTGGAAAGGGGTATTATTGTTAGACATATAGCACTTTGCATCTGAGTAGTTCTTGGTAGTAATCAAAGTGTTTTTCACAACTGATGTTTCATAACAACCTTGCTGGGCCCCAGCTTCCATGTGATGCTGACATGGCAGGTGGTAGGACCCTCATTTTTCAGCTAAAAACCCCAGGGCACAAATGAGGTTCAGTAAATTGCCCATGATCACATGGCTGGATAGCAAGGAGCCAAGGCCATAATTTAGGTTCCCTGACTTCCAGTTCTCCAGGCACTCTCTGCCTAGCCAGGTGTGTTTTATTACCTAGTTCAAAGGGGGACACTCCTTTCTTTAGGTGCAAGAGGTCACAGTCCTAATCAAACTGTGTAAACAAGTGGTCCTGGAGAGAAGAATAGGAGAGACAAGTCTTCTCCACGACCTGGACATATACCCATGAAGCCATCTTTCCGAGAATTCGGGAAGTTCAGGGGAGAAGCCAGGCTTTGCAGTCCAAGGATCATGGCGTTTCCTGGAATGTGAGCCAGCCTACCTGTCCCTTCCTGGGCCACCAGGCCATTCTGGGGGAGGAGCCCCTTTGCAGCGTCTCAGCTGCAGGACAGGGCAGTGGTGGGGAGCATAGATGTATGTGTCCCAGGCTGGAGCCTGGCGGGAGTGGGGATGGCTTGCAGGGGAGCAGTCCAGCACAGAGTGACGACTGTGGGACTCGGATCCTTCCCCAAAGAAAAGCATTTCCATCCGCTCTGAAAGTTGGTCCACTTTTCAGAAGCCCTCGCTCTGGGCCTTGAGAGAATCCAGAGAATGGGATTTTCCATCTCACTGCCTCATAAGACACGGCCCTGACCCATCCAGCCCACGACACCATGGCTGCTCACTTATCTGCTGCAAAATGATTTAAGTTCTCACACTAAGGCCAAGAATTTGAAAAATGTGGCTGCTGAACAGTGAGCCAAAGCTGGAGTTTCCACGGGCTGAGGTAACTTCTCTGTGGGCATCTTTGATTTTTCCCTTTCCACATCAACTCTGGGAGTCTCAGGGATTTCAGGGGACATCTCCAACCAGACTAACCCACTCCTGCCCAGCTTGAACAGATACTCTGTGGGTGACAGAGCAATGCCAGTGGCTACCAAGAGGTGGGGCTTACCTTGGCTGTCTTCCTACACCTGTGATTAACTGAGAACTCGCCACTCCCTAGGGACCCTCTCTCTGCAAGTTTTATTATAGTGAACGGCAACTGAACGTTTCCAGTTTGCTGGGTGCTAAGTGCTTTATGTGCATTATCTCATTTAATCCTCAGAACTACCCCATGGGGTAGGTGCCATTATCATTCCCAGTTTACAGATGAGGAAACTGAGGCCCCAAGAAGTAGCCTGCTGAGTCATCCACCTAATGAGTGCCCTGGCACCCAAGCCCCACCTGTCTGACGCCTCAGCCCTGTTCCCAACCACTTGCTCTGTTAAACGCCTCTCTCCTGAGCAGGAGTCTGTCCTGTTCTGAACACCTTTTGGCATTTTATAATCCACCCCACCCCTACCCCTACCCACCAGGTCTTTCAGAGGCATAAACAGGCTCCTCTCACAGTAAAGAATAGTGGCGGAAGGCACACATGCATTTGAATGCCTCAACTTTCCCATGACGTTTAATACATTTGTTAATATGGGCTCCCAAACAATCCCCTTCTGCAAGCTGAAGGGCTGCCAGGGCTGGGGTAATCAATTATTAACAAAACCATTGTCACACAATGACTGCTGTGGGTCTGGAGTCCTTCTTTTAGAAACCAGTGATTACAATCAAAACTCAAAGACCAGGAACCATGAACTAGGTAATAAAACACACCTGAGTAGGCAGAGCGTGCCTAGAGAACTGGAAGTCGGGAAACCTAAATTTTGGCCTTGGCTCCTTGCTATCCAGCCATATGATCATGGGCAATTTACTTAACCTCATTTCTGCCCTGGGTTCTTTAGCTAAAAAATGAGGGTCCTACCACCTGCCATGTCAGCATCACATGGAAGCTGGGGCCCAGTAAGGCTGTTATGAAACATTAGGTGTGAAAAACACTTTGATTACTACCAAGAACTACTCAGACGGAAGGTGCTACAGTTGTCTAACAACAATACCCCTTTCCAGGGAAGGTATAAGATAAGTGGATCCAGAAAGGAGCTGGGTGTTATGTAAATGGCCAAAGACTAGTATTCAAATTGCATCCAGTGATAATTCCAGTTGGTTCTGGTAGGTTGAATGGCTTCTAAGTTGACAGCAAAAACACAATGAATAGCAATTCCCATTAACCATCACAATGTAGATTTTTTTTTTTAAGTTTGGATGGCGTAAAAAAAGAACAAGATGGTATCTTTTGTGGGAACATGGATGGAGCTGGAGGCTATTATCGTCAGCAAACTAATGCAGGAACAGAAAACCAAATCCGCACATTCTGGCGTATAAGTGGGAGCCAAATGATGAGAACTCATAAACACAAAGAAGGAAACAATAGACACTGGGATCTACCTGAGGGTGGAGGGTGGGAGGAGGAAGAAGAGGAGAAAAAATAACTATTGGCTACTAGGCATAGTACCTGGGTGATGAAATAATCTGTACAAGCCCCTGTGACATGCGTTTACCTATATAACAAACCTTCACAGGTACCCCCAAACCTAAAGTTAAAAAAAATTTGCCTGAAACTTCACTAGCTATAGAAGCCAAATTTCTGCATGTGCAGAGATAAACATCGTTGCTTCCACTTGTCAAAGTTTAACACACCCAAAGGCAGAATACAAGCTTGTGTCAGACCCTCTTCTCAAACAATCCCAAGCCTTTCCACATAAAGCATTTTCCAACACTTTAGACCAGTCTTGACTTCAGTAAAATTCTGACCTATGAAAAGGGTCTAATCATTAATACAATGGGCATTCAGAATTGGACACTCTCTTGGCATAAATTATCACTCACCCCAACAAAAACTTTTTTGCAAGGTCTGATGGCTTTCAACCAGCCAACATCTGCAGCTCTCAGTTTACCAACCTCTCTCAGGTTGTTTCCAGCTTTAATGAGTTCAGAAATAACTTCCAAGTAGAAAGGAAGTGATGAAGTGAAGCAAGTCTGTATTGGAGAGGTGTCAACATTTCAATTTCATTTTTCTGAAACAAGGTCCTCCCTCATCCACACTGTACAGTCACCTCTTAACAAGTGAGAGACAAACCAGTTTCAACTACCCTGCCAGGTAAGGGTGGGGCAGACGCCCGTCGCTATGCCGGACACCTGAGAGAAAAGGTGGCAGACAAGGAACCCTTCCTTCACTCTTATTAATCTGGTCACTGGGCTCTAGGGAAGGGCCTAAGCTCCAGGGTCAAGGCTAAGGCAGGGGATCTTCATGATGATTTTCAAGGTGAATTCAGTTTTCTTCAGGCAACAAAGTCTAACCTGTTCTATTAAAAACACATTTCAGGGTCCAGTGTGGTGACTCACAGCTGTAATCCCAGCAGTTTGGGAGGCCCAGGTGGGAGCACTGCTTGAGCCCAGGATTTCGAGACGAGCCTAGGCAACATAGCAAGACCCCATGTCTAAAAAAAAATGTTTTAAACTGAGGAAAAAAACACCTTTCTTCTGAGACAGAAAGCTTAACAGCTCTCCTTTCCTGTCTCCCAGTGCCCACGGGAACTGGGACTTACGGGGAAAGCTCTGCCCTATCTGGTAAGCAACGTGGTCCCCTACACCCTGTGTCAGAACACTAACTGTGTCACACATATTCATCAACAACTCAACCAACAAACAGTAATTCCTAAAAAATAAATTTAAAGGTATTATCTTAGGAAGCCTCTGATGGTGTAGGCAGGCTGCTGGCAACCACTGTTTCCAGCAATATTTAACAGTAAAACTGGATTTCAGAGAAATAGGTCAGCCACCACTCTGGAGAACCCTGTGGTTCCCACCCAGGAACAAGAAGTTAAGGACACTCCAAATTTTCTCTGGGTTCAGTGGTCAAACAGATGCCAAAGGCCAGTATCTTCTGTAGGGATACATGGCACCGCCGTCTGTCTCGTCCAGCCAAGTCATGAAGATTGGAAAGCCTCCAGACAAAACAAAGATGACCAGTGGAGTGGCAAATCAACGACACCTTTGAAAACAGACATAAAATAGACGCAACCTCAAAATTTGCCTGAAGTGGAAGGGGACTGTGGTAGGAAGCTCCTTAGTAATCCTCCAGGAGGGCAAGAAGGTATTCTGGTGGCTGTTCAAGCCAACATGAGGCTTATTAAAAAGGTACTCTAAAGCAAAGGAGAGTTTGGTTAGATCTCAGGAAAGACTTTTGCCCAAGGAATCAGAGGGGCTTTACAATTTCAGTCCATAAAGAAGGAATGAACAATGTGAATTGCATGTCTGGGCTGCAGGAGACACATGCCAGCCTCTGAGGGTGGCTTCCAGGGTTGGTTCTACGATTCAATGACAAGTATCCTCTGGTGGCTCTTGTGAAACTTTCAGGTCCTGTCTTGGCTCACCCACATGATCACTGTGGGAACTGTGACCAGAAGGACACGAAGACCTCCTCATCAGACCTCTACCTTGTCTCATGAACCCTGAAAAGACAGATACAAGAGGTGCTTGGAAAATTCTATCACTAAGTCATCCTCCCGGGAGGAGGGTCTAGTGCTGAGGACCTGGCAGTGACTTGGGTGCTATTCCTCCACGGGGGTGGCAATCTGCATCGTGAAGAGCGAGGGCTGAAGTAGGAGATGCAGGGTTAGGGGAGCTGATCTCTGGGACCAACTCCCCAGGTCTTATTTCCATTCTGTGTACCCGAGGGGCAATGAATCAACACCAATCAATGTTTCCTGTCCTCAATGCTCCAGAGTTCCCAGGGAATTCAACTTGAAATGTATACTGATGCCAAGAATATTCCTTGCCCCACCCATTTTCTGTGTTTGTGCAGTCACATGGCTCAGTGACAGAGCTCTCTATCCTGCATCTTTAGCAAGGTAGAAACGTATGCAAAGGGGTGACTTAGGAACTAGGTGGGTTTGGACAGCTCATTTATTAACTTCTATCCTCAGTTTCCTCATCTGCAATGGAGAAAGAGGAGGAGAACCACTTGAGGCTCTATTGCAAGGAGTACAGGAGAGAAAACAGGTGAGAGCCCACACAGTACCAGCAGGATGTCTACACCAGCCACGTTCCCTTCTCTGCTCTCCACACACCTGTGACAAGGACACTTGGCCGTAGAAGCCGAAAAAAGTAAATCGACCCTGGCCTGCTGGAGGCAAGGACACTGGCTCACAGATGGCAAAGCATCAAGCAAAGCAAGTGCCTCCTTGATGAAGACTCTGCAGTCACCCCTAGTCAACTCCAGTTCTTCCCAACTCAAATGACTCTCGGGTACAGCCAAGTCTGGTCCTGAGCAGAATGTGCTGGGGCTTTTCGTGTCTCCCCACCCACAGACCCATTTTGCTGTGTGCTGGCCCACCAGGTAACTTCCACATGGTCACAGAGAGCATCCCTGGCAGCTGACAGTAAGATGTACAGATGGCCAAGAGGCTAGAGCAGGGCAGGGTGAAATCACACAGCACTCATCTGGGTAAAGCTGCTTTGTATATTAGGGCTTTGGCAGCAGCAGTGCATATCCAAGCAGGGGACAGGCCCAAGCCAACTTGGTGCCCTTTAGAAGCACTGACTAGGGATTGGCAGGAACCACAGAGATCACCTCATCCAGCCCCCACTTGATGACAAGCCCGTCACCTTGGTGGAGCAAATACTTTCCACAGCTCTGCCCCCGACTGACCGCCATGGGGTAGACCACGTCGGCCTCCTTCACTCAGCTCCTCCAACATCCCAAGCACAAGCCAACCCACTTCTGGAATACTCTTGCCCTCTGCTACTCTTCACACAGCTCCTTCTCTTCCCATCTGCTGGGCCTCAGCTTGAATGGCATCTCCCTAGAGAAGCCCTCCCTGACCACCCTTCGTGGCCCCTGTTTGCTTCCCCTTCACACTTCTCTGAAGCTGTGATTTAGCTGATTATGAGCAGATTTCCTATCTCTGTCTCCCACAAGACTGTAAACTCCGGGAGGACAGGGGCTATGTTGGTCTCATCCCTGACTGTATTAATGCCAACGTGTATAGCACCTGACACCCAGGGAGTGCTCAGTACATAAACATCTGCTATATTAAGCCGGCTGTGGTGGCACAAGCCAGTAGTTCCAGCTACTCCGGAGGCTGAGACAGAAAGATCTCTTGAGCCCAGGAGTTCAAGGCCAGCTTGGTCAACATAGCAAGGCCTCTTCTCTCTCTTTTAAAAAAATTTACTATATTAATGAATGAACAATAATCCTGAAGGAGGTGCAATTCCACAACACTCAAGCCAAGCTTTGCATCCATGGCAGCTGAAGTATAACTTTATGGCCAGAAGATCCCTGCATGTGAAAGCTTCAAATTCCTGCTAAGTGGGAAACTGCAGCACACACTGCTGACCAGCCAAAGGCGGCTGATGTGGTCGTGTCACCTCTACAGGCTTATCCGGTTTTTGCACATAACTCTGTGATGGGCTCAGCCTGGCTGGGGATCCTTAATCCATCGAGTTAACTGTTAACTACCCCGGCCCCAGTGACATAGCGGCTTGCATTATTAACTACAGCCCACGAGGGATGATCATTTGTGCACCTTCCGTCTCCAAACCTGGCTTCCTCCCCAGACTTGATAGCTACAAGCTCTGGGCTGAACAGTTTGTGGGTTTGTGTTGCAAGGAGGCTAATAAAAACATATTTCTCAAATATCGTATGGTAAGGGCAACTGAAACACATCCTCCTCGAACAGCAATCAAATACATATATTTTTAAAGTCCTGAATTCCAGGGGAAAAAAGAGGCTTGAAGACTTCAGAGGGTTTACAGGACTATCCCCTTCAGTGTCAGGGCCATCTTGATGAAAAGTCTAAAACCCAGGCATAGGAAATTGGTAGAAACTTTGAGAGAGCCTCTGACAGTTTCAAAGAGGAACTCAGAGGAACTCAGGAAATGTGAGCAATGTGAGCGGGCATAGATTTCTCAGTGAAAAGGAGGGTCAAGGCAGAAGAACCAGAGGTAACTGTGAATATCAAATCAGTTCTCAGGGAAGCGGGGGGTCCAAGTGTGTATGTGAGGTGCCTTCGTTGTCCCTGCATCGGGAATCTAGCTGTTGGCAACTTATAATGAGAAAACAGTCTCAACCACGAAGTTAACTCTGCTGGAAGATTTCCAAAGGGAAAGTCCCTCCAGTTACTCAGAGGGGAAAAAAAAATTACCTACTTGGTCTGGAATCCGGGGATATTTTATGCAGATGTCTCTAACAGAAGTTAATAAAGGGAAGTCAGCTTGCCTCTGATTATTCAAACAGGCTACTGCTGTTAAGGATTGCACAACTTCTGGGCAAGGCAGGGGTGGGTTTGGCTTTTAAAAATTTTTTCAGCCTGTCCTCATGGAACTATGTATTCTTTTCTAAGAACTTTTTATCCTAACCTCCCTACTCACATCTTCTAAGTGCCTCTGCTCTGGTGGGAATGTAATGGACAACACAGAGCCATCTCAAAACCCTCTGTGGCCACCACCAGGCCGGCCAGAGTGCAGGGGGCCACTCCCTGGGCAGCCATAGGGTTCTCAGCAAGGTGCATTCATCGTCCCTGCTGAGAATCTGATGGGGCAGCATTTTTTTTTTTTTTTTTTAATTAAATGCAAGCTGAGTAATTTCAACCTGCAACCTTCAGGTAACAGGAGTTACCCAAGCTCCAGGAATTATGACTGTGGGGTAAACCCATTCTCTTGTTTTCTTGCGGTTCTATTTTCTAACACACTAGAGGAGATGGAGACGTCATCACTCCACCCAGGGCAAGAGGACAAAGGAGGATGCATGGAAATACAAACGGCCCTTCTCCTCCAGGCCATACTGACTGTCCAACTAGCAATACACTTCATCTGGTTTTGGAGCAATCTGAATTTGGAATCTGCCAGAGAAAACTTCTATCAGGCAAGATGGAAGACTCCTAGGATAGGTCCCTCTGATGGAGGGGTTGGTAATAAAAAAAAAAAAAATCACGGGAAAAGAAACAGGGGAGGGTGGAAAACATATACCTTAGAAAACAACTTCTGATGTCCTGGGGCTACACAATGGGGGAGCTGAGCAGTTAGGAAGAAGAGGGAAAATATTCTGTTTCCGGAGACAGCTCCAAGAATCATGAGTAGGTGTGAGAAACAAGGAAGCTTATAGATTTAAAAAAAAAGAAAGAAAGAAAGAAAGGAAGGGGGCAAAAGGAAGGAGTCAGGGAAGGGGGGAGTGAGATCTTTGAGAGACAGGGGAATTAAAAAACACCATAGCAACAACTCAGTCCACCTACCCTGGCCGCCCACCCACAGCCAGATTCTTTACTGACGCATTTGAGAACAAGCTGGTTCCTACCAGCTCAGGAAGGTGAGCAAACCCAGAGAGCTCATTAAATCCCTTCTCAGCGACTCTTGTCTGCCTGCAGATAGTGAGCAAGGAGGATATAAATAGAAGTTATATAACATCTCTTTGTTGATTCCTGTGCTTACCAAAAAAAATGCAGCATGACCTTGTTTTTCTTTAGAGTTTGCCTCGGCCTGCTGGTTGAGGACTTTAATCCAGATAGGAATCATCTTAAAGTTTAAACAGCAGATATAGATTTCCAAGTTAAGGGTGCTCTGCATGGTCGTCCAAGTTAGGAACCCTCAGGGTCAAGTCCTCCTCGGAGGATTAAAAAAAAAAAAAATCCACTAGCTCTAAAACAACAACAGCAGGTATGGAATCTTGTGGCTTCCTCTTAGAACATTTCCTGAGGTAAATTAAGGAGTAAATTTGATACCCAAGAGCAAAGCATCATTAAAATGGCATCTTGGGTTTTCTAAAGGAGGTTGGAGCACCACAGGTATATTCAAAGGTAACTGATGGTTTCTAAATACCCTCCAGGCATAATCAGTTGTCTTTTTGTTCCTTAACAGGCATGACGGTAAGAGTCCAGTGGATGGAAAAGGCCTTCTCCTTAAAGATGCTTATGGAAATGAGCACTGCACAGGGCAACACAAATCAGGTCCCCTGAAATCCAGCCCAACCTGGCTAGACTCTCCAGTGCCTGTCAGGGCTTATGAACAGGTCGCTTCAGTGTCTTTGTTAGGGGGTGGTTAAAAAGGAGTACATGCTTATAGGGTATGCTGCTGAGCTCCATGGTTTTGACTTCACGTCTAACCTGTTGATGCTACAAAACTCTTTTAAAAACAGTTACCATGGGAACTTTTCCCTAGCAAGCATTCTTCCAGAAATGTTAAAGGTGCTGGTGAATTCAATGCCCTTGGTGTCAATAAGCTTTTGCTGAGTCTTAGAATGTGTGGCTTGAAACGAGAGGACTTTCAAACACATAATGCAAAGTTTCCAATGCAAATGTCTTCAGGGTTAAGTGTCAGTGAAACAGGTGGAAAGTAGGGGGGAATAAAATGACCTCAGTGTGTATGGAGGCCCCAGTTAAGCATTTGAAAAATTCTATATACAGTGTTTTCAATGTATCATATATCAGCAAACCAAAATACCCCATAGGGTTATAATCAGCTCAAGGGGTTACCTCAACAAGAGATGCTCTGGCTGTCACTCCTACTATGGGATTTCCTCTCTCATCAGAACTAGTAAGTGGTCAAAACCACAATAATGCATAAATTAAGGCAGGGAATTGGGTATCCAATGTGAGCAATTGAAAAGGTACCCATGTATTAGCTATTTGCCATTACGGTACTGGAAGTGCTCAGATGACTCATAAAATGACCAGAATAAAAGTTTGTTGTTTTGTTTTTACTTCAAGAAGATAAAGAATCACGAATTAGTATTCAAGGTTACCTAATACTAACCCTTGTCTAACATGTGAGGAACCAGATCTAGCGTTAAAGGGAGCTGTTGTTGGGACAGGACAAGAGTCCACATCCCCTGCCCAGCGCCTGGTTCTGGGTCATGTCACTGAAGCGCATCAGCCCATCTGTCAGCCAAACCCCACTAGCCTTGTGCCTTCTCTTCTAAATCCCTGTGGAGGAAAACAACTTCTGCCTTCTACAGTATGAACAGTGAGGGTCTGCTAGGAACCAATACAACTTCACGTCCCGATGCAGCAATGTTGCCAGGTAACAAATGTAGAAATATACTCCAAAAACTGTATGTGACAATATACAACCTCCGCTCTGCAGCTGATAACTGAGGGAGTGTTAAAACACCGTGTTCTCTTAACACTTGGGCTTTTGGTGTGAAAATAAAATTAAATGGGATACTTCCTCTTGTAAATATAAGACAGGCATACAACTCACACATGTATCCACTAATTGGAAATAGTAGAGGGGTTTGCAATAGCTCTGCAGTGCATCCCAGCCTTCACTCTTAACCTCAAGATGAATTCCAGAAAACCTACAGAAACAATAACTAAGGAACCTTTCTTATATCGGGGACAAGCTCTCCTCTAACTATTGTGAGGAAGGAACCCACCAGAAGGACACCAGCAGAAATTAAGGAAAAGCTCATACATGGTTATAAAACAAAATGTGCTTCTGTTCCACTCCATTTGATAGGTCTACCTTGAGAACTCATTGGCTAACCAAGCAGTGACTACTTGCTTCTCAGATCAAATAATCAGTGCGGCCTGTTCCCACCCTGAATGAAAACAAGATAGACACTGCTCTCTAGTAGGCAGAGCTCCAAAGTGGGTACAGGGCACTGAAGAGCTCCCTCACATTGGACTCATGTAACTTAAAGGCTGGCTGGCATGGTAGAAAGCTGAGAGACTTCTGAGGGCCTTGTGTTCACATCCCAGCTCTGCCGACTGGGTGACTTTGGGTAAGACACATGGCTTTTTTCAGACTCAGTTTCCTCATCTGCAATTGGGACTATTCCATGTAGTCCAGATAGAGTACCTACTGGCTCCATGCACAGTGCTGGGCACTTCACAAAAATGAGAAGACCCTCCTTCCTTTCCCTTCCCCCAAACATGAATATTCTTCAACCAGTACAGACTCAGATGTGGGGAATATCTGGTGCATTTAGCTTCTCTGAGCAAAACGGGCAAAAGTTGAGATCTAATAATCCTCACACGATGCCAAAGAACATATGCTTCTTTAGATGCAAGCGAAAAACAAAAATTGCTATTAATCTAACTTTTCATAAGGGCCCTGATTAGATGAGCTGCTATCAATTTCTTCCACAGTGAGGAAGTTCCGTAGGACAGTCTTATTGTCATTAACTTTCCTAAGACCTGGGAACCTGGAACTTGCTGGAAGTACCTGTATGTAGCACATATAATTGTCATTTGGCAAATGAGATGCCCAGTCTGAAAGGAAAAGTCTTTCATGATTTCCTCCTCCAGAATTCATGGGCAGACCTTATAAACAAAGCAAATACACCGACCACTTGAACTGCCTTCTGATTATCAGGAGGGCACAGTGTCTCCCACAAAGACTCCATTATCAAAGACAACAAAATGTGGAGCCACAAATTCCATCCTGCCTGGCAAACAGATGCAAGGTCCTTGAAGCGGCCATGTCTGTGCCTGGAAAATCGGTGGAGTAAGGAGGTGGCACGGCATGGTAGAGAGGCTACAAACTCATGTTCTGGCAGAAAACAAACCCTGGCACAACTACCAGCTGGCTCTGTGATTCTGAGCACATAACCTTACCTCTCGGATCTTCTATTTCCTCATTAGCAGAAAGGGATCAAAGCAGTACCTACTACATAGGAGCCCCAGGAAGAGTGGATGAGACCATGCAGTGAGGACTCCTGGCTAGCCCCGGCACATGAGCACTTGTTACCACTACTGTCCATCATTATTACAAACAAGAAGAAAAGAGGACTGCTGCCATCATAAGGATATTTCTCCAAGCTGACATTATGTATTTCCTGTGGGATCAGATCAACTTAACTCCCTCCCACACCTAAAGAAGGTCTCCTTTAAAATGGTAATAACCATCAACAACACACGTTCACATTTCACATCCTCATGTTTCTATTCAGAAATGGTAAGAAGGCTAAAGTAACATGGTGGCCACATTGGGTCAGAACTTCAATTTCTACATTTACAGTCTGAGTGCTGGGGAGTCAGATGGAGACTTGACCTCAGAAGAAAGTGCACTCTTGGGTGAGTTAGTGGGTGAGGGAAGATAAACAACCAAAAAGTATGCAAAGTTGCTTTGGATGGGCTGTTACCATGTGTTAAAAGCTTCATGCTGAGCTGAGTGCCTTCCACATATTATCTCAGTGAATTCCCAGAATAATTTACACAGTAGGAGTATCCACACTGATTCATCACGTACACACTGAAGACCTTTCATCCAGCACATGTGGAGGCTCCTCGAGGGGACTTGGGGTGAAGACAGACTTGGTCTCTGCCCCCTTGGGTCTTACAGTCAAGCTCTAGTTGAAGTGTGGTCATTACTGCAGTAAATGAAGCACAGTCCATTATCTCTGCCTCAGGGGATAAGAGGAAGTTTCTAGAGTAGGAGACATTTCTATCAGGGCCCAGGGAGCCTGCCAGGCAAAGGGAATGAAGGCATGTCCACATGGAGCAAAGGCATCTGAGTTCATGGCCCTGCTGGGGATTGGCAGGTGTGAGTTGCAGCTGCAGGACAATGAGTGTGGGGGAGTGAGTGGAGAAACCCAGGTGGGGCCAGATCACGCAAGGCACTGATGCGTTCCGTCAGGGAGGCCATGGACTCCATACTCCACAGAAGGCTGTTCAGATGGGGAAGCAAGTGGTGAGGGTTCCATTTGGGGGGCATCACTGACAACCGCGTGGAAGAGAGAAATGCCCAGAGGCAGGGAGGCCACTAAAAGGCTAACTCAGTTATCCAGGCAAAAAGGCTGGCAAGTGCAGAGCTCAGCAGCCCCATGCTGGCAGGCGGTCAAGCCTGGTGGTCAAGCATATGAGTCCTGAAGCCACAGTGCCTAGTTTCAAACCGCAGCTCCTGCATTCCCAGCTGGGCCACTCTGACTTCACAGTGCCAACTATCTGGTTCATTGTAAGTCCTAAAAATGGTTAAACTCCCAGGAGGTAAAGTGGGCACAGATTAGTTCCTGGGGCAAAAGCAAGAGAAAAAGAAATCTGATGACTGCAAAGCTTCTAGCTTGGGTATCCTTGGCTGTTGGTGAGTCCACTGACAAAGCTATGGAACACAAGAGAGCAAATGGAATGGAGGAAGGGAGATGACGGCATCATGGGGTCCTGCTAACTTACAGCTAACACAAGTGGAGATGCCCATCAGGGATTTGAGCAGAAATCTAGAAATCAGCAGAGAGGTGGGACCGGGAGCTATATCTTTGGGAGGTGTTGGCATAAATGGCTGCTGGAGGCCTTGGGAGTAGATGAGATTACCCAAGGGGATCGGTAGAAAAAGAAGGCAAACAGGCTGGAGACGGGGCTCTAACATTTCAGATGTTTTAAGGTCAATTGTACATGCCCTGAGAAGTCCCTGTGTTCACCACTAGGAAAACGTTTGTAGGAGGCACAGAAATAGCACAGCATTAAGCCATAAGGGAGTGACTAACCTGGAAACGTGATGCTTTGGGGTAGGATGGTCAGAGGGGGCTCACAGATCAAAAGTCTGTAATCGCAGGTGTCCGGATTCTCAGGCTACACAGACAATTCCCTAAGGAATGTCCTGCTTTATATGCCTCCCAAATCTGTGTTGAAAGGTATTAAACTGGAGTGATGGAGTACATCCTGGCAGAGGCTATGTGGGGAAAGCAGAGATCACTCTAGGAAAGGAAACGTCTTTTAAAAAACAACCCTGTCTGCCCCCACCAAAAGGAAGAAAGAAAAGAAAGAAAGAAAAGGAAGGAAAGGAAAGAAGAGAGGGAAGGAGGGAAGGAAGGAAAGAAAAAAAAGACAGTGAGAAAGAAAGAAAACAAAAGAAAGAGAAAGAAAAAGAGAAAAAGAAAAACAAGAAAAAAAAGAAAAGGGGAAGGAAGGAAAGAAAAGGAGAGGAGGGAAAGAGGAAGGAAGGAAGGAAAGAAGGAAGGACGGAAGGAAGGGAGGGAGGGAGGGAGGGAGGGAGGAAGGAAGGAAGGAAGGAAGGAAGGAAGGAAGGGAGGGAGGGAGGGAGGGAGGGAGGGGAGGGAGACAGGCAGGGAGGCAGACAGGCAGGGAGGGAGGGAGGCAGGCAGGAAGGGAGGCAGGGAGGGAGGCAGGGAGGGAGGCAGGGAGGCAGACAGGCAGGGAGGGAGGCAGGGAGGGAGGCAGGCAGGGAGGCAGGCAGGGAGGCAGGGAGGGAGGCGGGGAGGGAGGCGGGGAGGCAGGCAGGGAGGGAGGCGGGGAGGCAGGCGGGGACGCAGGCCCGCCCTAGCCTGTTTCCTTGAATTCCCATTTATTAGCTGAGTAAGTGGCCAACATACCTTGGGACTTAGGATATTGCTCATCTGGTGAATATTTACTTAAAAATTGCCATACTAGGGGGTGAGGAGCACAGAACAAAGGGAAAATACTGTGTTTCTTTCCCTTAGGCAGTTTAACATCTACATAGTAAAGATTAAACAAACTCTGGGGTCAGCAAACATTTTTCCAAAGGGCCAAATGGTAAACATTTCACACGCTGAGGGTCATCACAGTCTGTCACAACTACTCAACTCTGCCCTTGAGGCAGGAAAGCAGTTAGGACAATCCCAAAGGAAAACCTGCAGCTATGCACCAATAAAACTTTATCTACAAACACAGGCGGCTGTCTGGATTTTTCCCGTGGGCTACCATTTACTAATCCCTGAACCTCCAGAGAAGGACTGACCAATCCTCTGCCTGGCAGTTCCCAAGAGGCATCTCATACTCAGAAGTCACTAAAGAAAGTTAGGAAGAACACAGACCTCTTGCTAGACCGGAAGGAAGAGAAAGAAATAATAATATCTGGACCTGTTGAGGATTCAGTGGGATAAAATGAATTGATGGCTTTACAAAAATTTCCAGGTCTTCTCTGTCATTTTTCTCTGCACTTTTAGTAACATTTTAGAGACCGTGGAAAACCTGAGGTTCTCTCTGAAGACATCTCCTCTTAGAAACAAATTCTTAGCCGTGCACGGTGGCTCATGCCTGTAATCCCAGCACTTTGGGAGGCTGAGGCGGGTGGATCACTTCAGGTCTGGAGCTCAAGACCAGCCTGGCCAACATGTAGAAACCCCATCTCTACTAAAAATACAAAAAATTAGCTGGGCATGGGGGCAGGCACCTGTAGTCCTAGCCACTCAGGAGGCTGAGACAGGAGAATTGCTTGAACCCAGGAGGCAGAGGTTGCAGTGAGCTGCGATCGCACCCCTGCACTCCAGCCTGGGCAACACAGTGAGACTCTGTCTCAAACAAACAAACAAGATACAAATTCCTGCTTCTAGCTTTCGCAGGAAGGAAGGAGATTAACATTCTGCTTCCAAAGATCTTCCCCTCCCCCTTCCCCCTCAACAGTTGCAGTCCTGTCATGGAAGGCCAGACAAGCAGATGTATGTCACTGTCCACTTCTGTCCATATTGTTGGTTCTGCTACTCAGGAAAGAAGAAAAATCATGCTGGGTCTCCAGCTCCTCTGGAAGCATGAACCAGGATGCACATTCTCCCCTGGGACCACCTCAAAGGGATTGTGCCTCTTACAACCAACCTGGAAGGACTCACGGATGAATGATGCTGACAATTCTTGCCATAATTTCTTGCCCCGAACTGGGAAACTGAATGCCAGTAGGTGCATGCATTACCTAATATCTGCCATCACTAGGAGAGCTGCGCTAAGGATGACCAGGGCAGAGCTGTGGGAACTGCTATCTTCTTCTGCAGGAGAGCTCACTCAAGTCTGATATGCCTAAGAATGCAATGACTTGTGAATTTTGAGTTTCTTCCTGAAGACCTGGATTTAAACCAAAAATCCCCAAGGATTCTTGTTCAATAACAGTCCAGTTTCCTGGGAATGGTGAAGAAGGGTGTGAGGTGTTCAGGTTGAAGGCAAAGAAAGCAGGAGGGAAGGAAGGGAAGGAGGGAAAGAAAGGAAAGGAAAAAAGGACAGACAAGACAATGGCCTGGGCCAGGGAGCACTTCAAACCACAAAGAAGTGAGTAGATTGCTGTTTTTCTTTCTGCTTCATCCCAGAATGTCTCTCATTACTTTTAATGGCAAAAACTGCAATTACTTTTGCACCAACCTAAATAACCTGTACCCAAGGCAATGACATTTCCCAATGTCCTGGAGTTCTAAAATCATTTTTAATATACAGTCAGAGGGACTTGGGTCAATTGAGTGTGTAAATAACATAAAACAGAGCGTCCCCCAGGCCCGCTGGATGATAAACCACTACGCAAAAATGGAAAATATCAGAAGTAGGATTTTAGACAGAAAACAACTTTCATAAAATACAGCATGTATTTAAAATAAATAAAAATATTATTAATTAGAGCCAAGCATGGTGGCCAGCACCTATAGTCCCAGCTACTCAGGAGGCTGAGGCAGGAGGATTGCTTGAGCTCAGGAGTTCAAGTCTAGCCTCAGCAACATAGCAAGACCCCATCTCTTAAAAACATATACAAACAAATAAAAATAAGAACATCATCTTGAGATCTTTGTATTGGCCAGACGCTGCGTGAGGTGCTTTCTATAAATAGTCTATGAAACCATCTCAGGAGTTCTCTGAGGTGGGAACTGTCACCATCCTGTTCTCCAAGTCAGGAACCAGTGGGATGAGTGAGGTGGACTTCGCCAGGAGTCCTGATGTGGGCATGTAGGAGGCAGGGCTTGAGCCCAGGCTGTACCCACACCACAAAATCAGCAGCTCCGGCAGCACCTCTACATGTCTACCGGACCACACACTTTACCCCCATGTTGTTTGCAACTCCATAAGGAAGGGACTAGGCTTTTCCAACCCTCATTTTGCAGATGAGGAAACTGAGTTTCAAAGTTGCTCTAACAAACCCCAAGGTCACTCAAGGCTGGCAGGGGCAGA
The DNA here is from genome assembly GCF_043159975.1 of Macaca nemestrina. Lineage (NCBI taxonomy): Eukaryota > Metazoa > Chordata > Mammalia > Primates > Cercopithecidae > Macaca > Macaca nemestrina. The sequence continues at coordinate 143,513,417 of NC_092126.1, read as the reverse complement.
GCTAGAATTCCAGCACAAATATTGTGGTCTGAAGGCCATGCTCCTGTATGTGATAGGCTCTCTCCTTCCAGGGGTCCTCCCCGAGTCCCCAACTTTACTCCACCATTTCTCAAAGGAGCCCAGCTGGTCCTTGAGCCAACCTGGGACAGCTTTGCTGACCCCTCACAGCTTCAGCGGAAGGGCAGGGTGTCTGGGGACGCCTGCTGGCGACAAGTCACTGCCTCCCTCTTTCTTTAATGCCAACAGCTCTCGAACCCCTCACATGCAGGAGGAGAGCTGCCCTGACTCCAATGCTGGCTCCACTCCTTTCCCACATGGATAAAACTGAGGTTAGAAAACACCGCTCAGAAGTGACTCATTCCTGACTTCCCTGCCAAAAACAACACCCATTTACGTAACTTGCTCACACACCAATCTTTTCCTCCTCCTCAGGGTGACTGCCCTGTCAAACCAAGGCTGATCTTCCTCACAAACTGGCCTTCCGTTTCCAGCAGAGGCAAATCAAATTACCCTTTCCACCCTCATCTCTCTGCTAACTGGGGTCAGAGGTAGCCCAACCAACGTGTCCCTCCCACACTGTGTTGCAGTGACTTCTGGAAGGGATGTGAGATTTCCTATCTAACACTGGTTCTTGGGCTGATTTCTTAAGCCAACCTCAAAAAAAAAAAAAAAAAAAAAAAAAGAGTGTGGTGTAGGAAAGGCCTCATGAACCAGGGATCACTCTCTCTGCTGAATTCGCAGGCCAGTTTCCTGACGGAGCACTTCTCACATTTTCCATCTCTAGCTGCTTACGTGCAGAAAAGAAAACCCTTTTCGGGTGTGTCTGTAGACTAGACTTTGGCATAGGAATAGACGTGGGCAGCCATTTGATACATGAAATTCCCGGTGCTTCTGAAACCAGAAGCAATTAGTCCAAAAAAATGTTTAACCATCTATCCCCATAATGTGCTAGGAGGTTCTCTATGGGCACGTCAACATACATATCCCAAAACATCTGTATTGGCTTAAAAAAATAAAAATAAAAAACGAGGTATGTCCAAAGATAGCCTCTCCTACTCTTCATTCCAGGTAAGGACAGCCCCTGTCCTTCTGTAAGGAAGAGGAAGCGAAGGGAACTTCCCCCAGACACTGGTGGGAACATCTTAGGAGGAAGGAACACAGAAATTGGCAAGGACTCGAAGGACGGATATGAAAGTGCCGTGAGCCCTGCTGAGCCCCGTGTGTGCCAAAAATTAATTCATAAGCAAATGCTTATTTTATAGTTTTCCACTTGCTACAAAACATCAAGCCACAAGGAAATATTGCTTCTGGGGGCTGGCAGGAAGCGGGTGGCACCAGAGTGGGGAGAAAGAAAGCAGGAAGTTCTCTTCAAGACAAGCGTGATCCCATCACCTGACAACGTGTCACTCGTTTCTGGAAAATCCATGGGCTGTGGTACTGTCTCCTTGTTCCCACAAGCAGAGGATTCAATGTGAACCCTGCTCTGATGGCAGCCAGGTAGAAGTCTGGGAGTCACGATCTATCCTCAGATGTTATCACCATTGCAGGAGCCGGGACAGGGAGAGTTGATGCTGGGAGACCTGGGGACACCACCCCTGGAAGCCCATTATGCCAGACTGGGAAGTAACTTGTATTTGGCTTCCAGGCATTTCAGGGCTTTAGGTGATGATGTGATGGACGACAGGGTTTCATAATAAGGGAGCAAACTCCATGAGAGTGCCTAGCAAGCACTGTATGTCATTATTTGTGGATTCCCATAAATTGAATCCTCTAGGGTCTGGACAATGAAATCTAGAATTTCTGGAGTGCTGTGATTCCCAGTGAGCTTATCCTAAGGCAGGACTGAATTTTCATACAACATCCAAAAGGAGAAAGACAGAGTCGACACTTTCGCAAAGAAGGGATTTAGTATGCAGGGAGATCCAAACTCCTCAACTGCAGAGACAATGGTGTCTCCCTTTCCTGTAGCTGTGGCATCCAGCTTGGGGGCCTGGCTGACCCATGGTAGGTGCTCAATCGATTATAATGGGGGTGGTGATGAGGGACCCAGTCCCCAAATGTGGTCTCCAACAATTCTCTCTTTTTATACACATACCCTCCTCACAATAAGAGATGGAGCTTTTCTCCCCACCTTTGAAGTGGGGCCGGCCTCATGTCTGGCTTTGACCAATAGAATGTGGTAGAAGTGACATTCTAGGAATTCTAAACTCAGGCTTTGAAAGGGCTAGTAGCTTCCACTTCCTGCTTCTTGAAACACTGCTTCTTAGAACCCAGTCACCATGTTCTAAGAAGCCCAAACCACACAGAGAACCAAGGCACTCCAGTCAGTCAGTATCCCCAGCTGAGCTCCCAGCAAAGGACCAGCACCAACGGCCACAGTCATACAAGTGACCACATAAGCTGTTCTAAGACCAGTCAACCCCCTGATGGTTGCAGACCCAGCCAAGATCACACAGAGCAAAAGAACCACCCAGCTGAGCCCAAGCTCACAGAATCATGCTAGGCACCAAAATGGCCATTGCTTTAGGCTATGCAATTTTTAGATCGTTACTCAGTGACAGATAACTACAGGGGGAGGTGGGAGGGACAAGAGGTACAGGATATTTTATCATGGGTTTTGTCCAGCTCTGGAGCTCTGAGTAAGTCATAACCTCCTTGAGTTTCTGTTTCCTTATCTCTATAATGGGGATAATGCAGGTCCGGCATACCCACAGAGTAACTGGGAGACTCAAATGAGACATTTTGAACGAAAGGACTACATAGGCAGTAAATCGCTAAGCAAGATGAAACTGTATACTAGTCATATTTGTCTTTGCTACTGAGCTCTGAGCTCTGCAGCCACGAACCCATCCCCAAACCTCTTATGCCTCTGCCTTTGGAGATGACAATTATTTACCTTGTAAGAAGAAGCCAAGTCAGCCTCCTTCCTAAAGCACCTGACCTCCTACCTCAGATCATCGTGAAGAATGAAGCCATTAAGAGCAGTGAGGAATTTGGGGTGCCAGGTTGCCCCAGTTCAAATGTTGGCTCTGCTAGTTTATTTATTTATTTATTTATTTATTTATTTATTTATTTATTTATTTATTGAGATGGAGTCTCGCTTTGTCACCCAGGCTGGAGTGCAGTGATGCTATCTTGGCTCACTGCAAGCTCCACCTCCCGGGTTCACACCATTCTCCTGTCTCAGCCTCCTGAGTAGCTGGGACTACAGGCGCCTGCCACCACGCCCAGTTAATTTTTTGTTTTCAGTAGAGATGGGGTTTCACCGTGTTAGCCAGGATGGTCTCGATCTCCTGACCTCGTGATCCACCGGCCTCGGCCTCCCAAAGCGCTGGGATTACAGGCATGAGCCACCACGCCCGGCCAGCTCTGCTACTTAATGCTTGTATGATTTGGGGTAAGTTCCTTAACTCTTTTGAGTTTTGGTTTCCTCATCTATAAAAAGGGATAATCTTCATAGGGAGGCTGTGAAGATTAAATGAGATGATACATAGAAAGTCCTTATGCGTAATTCTTGGCACATAATAAGCACTTAATAAATGTTGGTTCTCATCATCATCATCATCATATGTTTTTTACTTTTTTAATTTATAAAATTATCATATAGCTAAATTGACTTTCTTCGGTGTACTGCTATATGAATGTTCACACACATGTGGATTCGTGTGACTACTACTAAAAACAGAACACACAATGGTTCCATCACCCAAAATATGCCTCTGTGCTCTTCCTTTATAGTAAAATTCTCCCCTCCTGCCTAGCCCTGGCAAATGCTAATGTGTTCTCCATCTTAAGAGTTCTGCCCGTAAAAAGTCAGGAAACAACAGGTGCTGGAGAGGATGTGGAGAAATAGGAACACTTTTACACTTTTGGTGGGATTGTAAACTAGTTCAACCATTATGGAAAACAGTATGGCGATTCCTCAAGGATCTAGAACTAGATGTACCATATGACCCAGCCATCCCATTACTGGGTATATACCCAAAGGATTATAAATTATGCTGCTATAAAGACACATGCACACGTATGTTTATTGCAGCACTATTCACAATAGCAAAGACTTGGAATCAACCCAAATGTCCATCAGTGACAGATTGGATTAAGAAAATGTGGCACATATACACCATGGAATACTATGCAGCCATCAAAAAGGATGAGTTTGCGTCCTTTGTAGGGACATGGATGCAGCTGGAAACCATCATTCTTAGCAAACTATCACAAGAACAGAAAACCAAACACCGCATGTTCTCACTCATAGGTGGGAACTGAACAATGAGATCACTTGGACTCAGGAAGGGGAACATCACACAAAGGGGCCTATCATGGGGAGGGGGAAGGGGGGAGGGATTGCATTGGGAGTTATACCTGATGTAAATGATGAGTTGATGGGTGCAGCACACCAACATGGCACAAGTATACATATGTAACAAACCTGCACGTTATGCACATGTACACTACAACTTAAAGTATAATAATAATAAATAAATTTAAAAAAAAAAGAGTTCTGCCCCTTCAAAATGTCATAGAAATGGAACCACATAGTATGTCACCTTTCGAGACTGATGTTTTTCACTCAGCATAATGCTTCTGAGAGACATCCAATGTCTTGCACTCATCAATATATTCCTTTTCATTGCTGACTACTATTCCATTGTATAGATGTATGGTGGTTTGTTTAATCACTATCGTTTTTAATAATTATTTTCACAAGCCAGGAAAGACTTAAGAAATAAGACCAGCTGACCATTGCCACTGGGTTCTAAGACTCCTTGGGGAAAATATCTAATGATTGTTGAAATGTCCTGACTCAAAGCTGCAGGGAAGCCGGGAGTCTGTTTATGCCTCACACATGCTAGACATGGAAACAGAAGCCCAGGGATAACTTCCCTCATCTCACACAAAACTGGACTTGAAAGCAGGTCTCACTCTTCTTCTCCATGTGAAACATGTTCGGAATCCTGAGAGGAGGTGCTGCTAAACATAAGAGCTCTTTTGCAGGCCTGTCCTCAGACAGGCAATACAGTTGTCCCTCGATATCCGTGAAAGACTGGTTCCAGGACCTCTGCAGATGCCAAAATCCAGGGATGCTCTCTTAGGTAAAACGGTGTAGTATTTACATATAACCTAGGCACATCCTCGTGTATACTTTGAATCACCTCTAGATTACTTACAATGCCCAACACAATGTAATGCACCATCGTTTGTCTAATCACCATTATTTTTAATAGTTATTTTCACAAGCCAGGGAAGACTTCAGAAATGGAATCAGCTGACCATCACCATGGGGTTCTAAGACTCCCTGGGGGAAAATATCTAATGATCACTGAAATGTCCTGCTTCACAGCTGCAGGGAATCTGGGAGTCCATTTATGCCTTATACTTGACAGACATGAGAACGGAAAGCCCAGGGATGGGAAATACTTGTTAATGCTTCATTTTAAAATATATGTATTATCATTTTACAGCTGAATTATTATTTTTAATGTTTTTTTCCCTAAATATTTTATTTTATTATTTATTTTTTTTGAGACAGAATCTTGCTCTGTCGCCCAGGCTCGAGTGCAGTGGCACAATCTTGGCTCACTGCAACCTTCCCCACCTCCTGAGTTCAAGCAATTCTGGTGCCTCAGCCTCCTGAGTAGCTGCAATTACAGTCTTGCACCATCACACCCAGCTAATTTTTGTATTTTTAGTAGAATCGGGGTTTTGCCATGTTGGCCAGGCTGGTCTTGAACTCCTGGCCTCAAGTGATCCACCTGCCTCGGCTTCCCCAAGCTCTGGAATTACAGGTGTGAGCCACTGTGCCCAGTCTCCCCTGAATATTTTAAATCTGCAGATGGTTGAATCCAGATGCAGAACTGACAAATACAGAGGGCAGACTGTATACATTTCTGGAACCATGTAGGCCTGCCTGCTTCCCTGCAATTCCCCTTTCTACCACCTGTCATCAGGAAACATGGATCTCAAGAAGACCAGCTGACCACAGACCCATTTCCCTTCCTGAGACCCTCCACGGTACACTGAACAGGAAGTGACCATGCTCCGCCAGCTCTGGCCAGAACCCACCGTGTCTTCAGTGGAGCACAGCATCTCAGCAATCATTAATTAATTGACCGCATTGCGGTCTTAGCCCAAGTCAGGCTCACTTCCCAGCTGGCCACTTACTACTCTGAACCAACTCTCAACAGCAAGATGAAACTCTGAATCACTCCTCCTGGGGCTTCAAGGTTCCTGTCCTTAACTGGCCCCAGACACAACCCTAGTTCCACATCATTTTCTCCAGAGAAAGAGAAGCTTGAGGCCAAGGGGTTCTGACAAGTCAAGTCTAGGCTAGAAGACATTTTCCTGGAACCATCGGCCTCCTATGAGACACGGGGTTAGACTGGGCCCCCCAGGGGTCACAGAAGCAGGGAGGAGAAAACAGCATGTGCGTGCGGCCCCTCGGGGCCACACCCTTCCATCCTGGCATGCGCCCACAGGCCCCCCGCACCACCACTGGGTACCCCCAAGAGAAAACAGCCCCATTCCATACATGGCTAAACTGCTGTAACTCCATCATGGCATTTCATCTGCAGTCTGGGTGTATGAGTAGTAAGTGTATGAAAACATGAAACTAATATTCATAATTACCTTACAAGATAAAGAACTTGAAGGAAAAACAGCTTGTGTGTGCCTGGCCGTCACCATCAGGATGCTCCATGAGAAACATGGCATCTCACCAGAGCCACAGACATCGTCTGCCCAGGAGTCTCAGTGCGGCAGCCCTCAGCCCCCAGCAGCCACTGTACTTCATTGTTAGTACTTAATTAATGGTGCCTTTGTGCTCCTGGTCATCCCGATGCCAAGCCCAGAGCCGACTGGGACCTCTGACTTCTCTCCCATGTCTAATCAGGTGCCATTTCAGCCAACATTTGCCAAGTATCAGCAGGTCCAGGCCTGGGCCTGGTGCAGGGAGTGACAGGGTTTCTATTCATGATATCCTGTCCCTCACCCACACCCCTTTAGTCCCAGCAAGGTTCAGACTCTCATTCCCTGCCCTCCTTTATTTGCTGATTGACAAATAACATATCTACAGTAAAGCACACCAATTTTAAGCATCTGGCTCAACTGAATTGTTGTTTTTTCTTTTTTAAACTTTTATTTTAAATTCAGGGATGCAATTGCAGGTTACATAGGTAAGCTTGTGTCACTGGGGTTTATCATATAGATTGCTTCACCACTCTGGTATTAAACCTAGTGCCCATTAGTTATTTTTTCCATCCTCTCCCTCCTCACCACCTCCACCTTCCGAAAGGCCCCAGTGGGTGTTGTTCCCCCTCTAAGTGTCCATGTGTTCCCATCATTTAGCTCCCACTTATAACTGAGAACATGCGGTATTTGATTTTGTTTCTGTGTGATTTTACTAAGGATAATGGCCTCCAGCTCCATCCGTGTCCCATCAAAGGACATGATCACTGAGTTTTAAACATGTGCATACTCACGTAACCACCACCTAAACAAATGGTCGAATATGTTTCCAGCACCCAGAGAGCTCTCTTGTGCCATTATGAGAAAATATCCTGTCCCAAGTTATGACCTCTTTTATCAGAGATTTAAGTTCAGGTTCTCATCGGCTCTTCCATAAATTACTGCCCATTAACTTTTTAATTCTTAGACTGCCTCCTTGGGACCCTGCTTTCCTCAGTTAACCTGTCCTATACTGCCAGGTGTATAGTCCTCCATTACAGCTCCAAAGCCCCTTGGAGGGCTGCACTGCTGCTGCATACAAACCCCAACTCCAAATACAAAATCCAAGGCCCTTCACTTCTACATAGCACTCCTCGGTCTGAAAGACCTAACCCCTGTTCTGGAAACCCAACTGCTGCTCTCACACCTCTGGGCCTTCTCTTCCATGGAATATGACAAAGATTCCTCACGCCCCAGGTCCATGCCCAATTTCCCCCTTTCAGTCCTATGCCCATCCTTGAAAGCCTATTTCATCCACAGACCTTCTGCAAACTCCCCAGAGAAATGCTGGTCCTTCTTCCTTGATGGTTCCCCAGCATCACTTCTACTTCTTGGAGGGCACTAAATGTCATCCTTGAGACATAGCTTCCTATGTGCACATCTATGTATCCTTGTTAGAGGTTCAATTTCTTGAAGACTGGGATTCTGGGATTTCTCAAACTAGTAAAGCTTTAAAATTTGGGGAAGGGAAGGGATAACAACCTAGAGTTTCCAACTTCTAATCTGGCCAACAGAAAAAAAAAATCTATGATCCATAATCAACACCATTTCATTAAAGAAGACACTGTGGCTAAGAATAAAGGTTGGAGAGATATAATCTCAGAATAAAATGGCCAGGTCTTCAAACTGAATACATTGGTTTATGAAAAATTCACCACATTGTCCTCATTTTCCACACTTGACTATGCCTGGAGAAAATTCTCATAGACGAATTGGCTCCCATGTCTGGAAACCATTGCCCCATCACCCCTGGTATAGCTGCACATACACAGAAAGGGCTCAGTGAGTATGCAGTTCAACTGCTCTAATCACAGGAAATCATGTGTTTCAAAGACAAGGAGCATTTCAGCTCTGCTTCCATCCCAACACAGGAGCCCAGAAAACAGCAGTGGCTGGGCAATATTCCAATGATGAGAAGGACTGCAGGACCCACCCACACACACATGACAAAATGAAAAGCAATCCCAATATGTATGACTTGTGCCCATGTAACAACTTAGACAAGCAGTGGGCCTTGCCATTGGCCCAGGTGCCTAACTCATTGTCACAAACCCCAACCTGGTGCAATGCATGATAATGAACTTTCAAAAGTGTACACTGGGGCAAGCAGGGATTGGAAGGCGAAATAAAAGGGCCACCACAGTTGGCTGCATAGGTTGTGCCAAGGCACAAGGGTGCTGGCTGGGGGAGCAAGCAGGGACTGAAATCTCACTGTGCTGCACCTGCCAAGCCAGGCACCCTGGCCCAGGGCACAGTGACTCACAGGAAGAAACGCCCTTTTCAAAGTTGCACAAAGAACCAAGACTTCATTAACCGAGACTCTGAATTTCAATTCAAGGCCAAGAATATGTCAGGTCAAATATATATGTCAGGATGAATTTTATGGTATGTGGACTGTATCTCTATAAAGCTTTTATCAAAATACATATGTGTGTGTATGTGTACACAAGTCTGCACACAGATACACATCCAAAAAAAAAACTCTTATTCAGAGAGCTAACAAAGAAGGAAGAGTACATAAAGGAGGTATTAAAAATATTTAAAGGAATCATATATAGAAGTTATATTATTTATGTATTATTAAAATTCATGTTCTAAGATGACTGTTGTGGGAAAAAAATCATGAAAAATTTTTTTTTAGGACATCTATAAAAAGTGAACTAGAAATAGATTTGAGTTTTTATTATTAGTTTTAAATATAAATCATATCTACCTTTCAAAAAGTCATCTATTCATTTCTGACTAACATAGCCTGGTGTCTCTATTATTTCAAATTGGTTTGGCTTTATTAAACTTTCAGTCAAAAGGTAGAGAAACTTCTAGTAAGCAACAGCTGCAGTATCTACAGATACATAAAAATTAAATCTTCTAAATAGCACACACAGTTCAAACTCTTTTGGTTATCCTGTGATGAGATCCCCTGCAATCTTGGATAAAAACTATAAATAAACTTCATGCAATCATTTACTCATTCAACAAACATTTATGGAGTGTCCACTATGTCCTAGAACTTACGCCAATTTCCTTTGCATATTCTCAGCGTTTTATCAATTTTCAAATGTAACTCACGTTTTGGAACCAAGTCTGATTTATGACCAAATGATCACAACAGGATACCAGTAGAATTCATTTTTCAAAACAGAATTTTGTGCCCTCAGAATGAGCTGTCTCCCAAACAAGCCTTGGTACCACCCAGGCATCTGGCTCCCAGAACAGACTCTCCTCCTGCTCAGCAGGGATGCCACACCCGCAGCCAAGCTGCCTTCCTACCTGGATGGTGGTGTTGCCTCCTTCCAGAAGGGCAATGGCCAGGAGAATGCTTTCATGGAACACTCGGTCACTGGATGCGTTCATGATGAGGTCGATAACTAGATTGGAAGCCCCCTCCTTGTCAAGGTGACACTGAACCTCGGCCAGACTCATCTCACCCCTGCTCATAGAGCTGGATCCGGAACCTCCCCCTAGGAAGATGGAATATTGTTTTTACTAAGCATAATCAGAACAGCTAATGTTTGCTGCATACTTACTACACACCAACACTTTACGCACTAAATGTTTTACCCATATTCATCTCTTTAACCCTTTTAACCCCACAAGGAAAGAACTGAGTATTAACACAGAGATGAAGATGCTTGTCCAAGGACACCAGCTTGTCAGCAGCAGAGATGGTGTCTGAATTCAGACAGGTAAGATGCAAAAAGAATGATATATTTCCAGCAAGGGACCTAAAGCCAGCCAGCAAAGACTCTCCCTTACATTAAACACAATGACTGGTGGCAGAGTTCAGAACTGGTTTCAGAAACAAACCAAAGTCAAACACTTCTTAGAACACTCTCAAGGAAGCTTAGCCTATAATGATCACTTTAGCCCTCTTTTTAACAAGCCCACTCTAACCCCCAACTTACTCTTTTCCATAATTCATCGGTTCATTCATTCAACAAATGTTTGCTCACTGCTTGGCATGGAGCCAAGAGCTGGGGATGGGGGAGTGAACAAAACAAGGTTCCTGTTCTCACTGCACTTCAGAGGAGATGAGTATACTTAAGAAGAGAGGGCCATTCATTTAGAATGGATTTTGACTGTGTTTGGAAGGTACGTATTTAAGGACTTGCCTTGTATTACTGTTGGCAATAACTAAAACATGAACGCACATGGAGAAATGGGCTGATCAGCTTCAAAAAGCAGAAAATTGTCTATCTGTCCTTTCTGGCAGAACTCAATTCCAGTGTCACCTCCTTTATACTGCTTGTCCTTGACTTGTCCTTATATCTATAGCACAAGGTAGAAATTGGGTTGCACATTCTCTCTGCTACAGCTTCTCAGAGCGGAGTCTGTCTTGCATTTCCAAATCCCTGTCATGATGCCTCCCCAAGGGCTTCACATAATTGTTAAATGACCTCACTACAGAAAGTAAAGAGAATGGTTTTGAGAGATTATGTGAAGAACCTCTGCATCGATTTTTGGACTTGAAAGGCCAAGTTCCCACCTCTCGGATGCCTTGAGAACTGCATCTTCATTGAGGCTGGCATAACTCCATGAACTGGGCAGCTATGCTTCCAGTTTTCATTTAGGGAGCAATCCAAGCTTCCTCCTTAGCATGTGCTAGGACAAATTAAGTGTACACTGAGTATTTCTGTGCTATGCATGGAACCCACCAAGGATCTGAAGCTACCCCACAGTCATCACCATAAGACAGGAAATCAGGCAACTCACATCTGTGCTGAGCACTGCCTAAAAACACAAACTCGGTAAGACCCACCTTTGAGTTCCATGTTTTTGTATCTTTTACTTGTAAGGGTGCTTAAACCGATTTAAAGTAAGCACTTCTGTACAGGGATGTTTTTTGTATACTTCCATAGGAGTTTGTGGATGTACACGGCATTAAAATTAGATGCACCAGGCTGAAATTACAGACCAGCCACTGACAAGCTTCCATTTCCTCTGTGGAACTGGGATAGACTGTACCTATCACATGATGAGCAGCTGGGAGGAGAAAAGGAGGTAAAGAATGCAATGCACTTAGGAAAGCCCCTGGCACTCAGTCAATGTATAATAAATGGCAGCTTTCACTATCCTGGGTGCCAATATCCTCATCATTTTACAGAAAGACAAGAGTCCTAACAACCACAGGACAAAGTGCAATAAAATCAAATCCCTCAAATCATTCAAATATCACCAAGATGGTCACTGCATGGGAAGGAGGAGCAAAAGGCTTAGCCACTATCTAGCTGCAGGGAAATGCTAGTTTGCAGGAAAATATGTTTAGACATCAATTTGGTGGTAGACCAAAGACAAAACAAGTTGCTAAAAAATACACTTGCAACACAAATTCATCTGTTGTTAGCGTTTCAACCTGTTAGGAGGAAACATGCAGCTATCATAGAACACACTTGATTCACACATGAAGCTAATTACACCACAAAGCCTACCTCCTCCCCCAGGCTTGCTGGGTCCTCCTGGTGACAGTGGGCCATTGCCAAAGCTGGTAAGGCTCTCTCTTCTTCCCGAAGGTCTGATGTTTCCATAGTAACGGTTGACCAGAATTTGCCTGAGCGCCTCACCCTTAATTCAAACAGGATAATAAAATTAGGTTCTGCATTTAATGCATAACTGAGTGACAAATATTCAAAACACACAGGGGTACTCAGTTATAATTGGCCCAGTTTCACTTGGTGAAAAAATAAATTATTAATAGAAGCATTTAGAAACTCTGAAGTTAACTTCAATATTTTCTCAGAAAACCAGATGTTTTTTTAAAAAATGGTAGCAATCTAAAATATTGACTGAAGTACCCTCTCACACAATGATAAGACAGAACAGTAATTTTGAAGGACAACTAACAATAACAAACAAAAATCCCTTTGGGGTAAGTTGATAAAATTAAGACAAATTGAAAATGCTTACAGGTCAGCTTCCACACAGCAATATAAAAATGTTATTTCAAGCACAAGGTTTATTCCCAAGGTCCAAAAAAATATTAAGATTTCAGAGTAATAGGGTAAGATGATACAATAAGCCAAAAGTAAGCCTTTCTTACAAAAATAGTCAATGGGCCAAATGTTTTAAAAAACAAAAGACAAAAACAACAAAAACCTCATAATGCTATAGGAAATAAATTAGTGGCATGAGTGGCAGATATCAAATATATAAAAAAACCCATCATAGGTAAAATGGCATTTTGTCTGGAATCTTCTTTAAAACAATACAGGAGAGAAGGGGAAGCAGCAAGGGATATAAGTGAGACAAGAGTAGGCATGAGTTGACAGTTGCTGTTGAAGCGGAGTTATGAATGAGGGGTTTTGAAACCTTTCTGACTCCTTTTATACAGATTTCAACTTTTCTATAATAAAATTTGTTAAAAATATAAGTATCAAAGAGTCCTGAACAGGGATACAGTAACTCTTTGTAATTACTCTAACCTAAAAAACCTCCATTGTTCAGTAATAATGGGGGATGCTGGCAAGCAGGTAACCAGAGGCAGCTGCATTCTGCATTCTCAGCTCTACACCTTCAGCCGCGCTTCTAAGGGGCCCTAAGATCACCTCCCAATCTGAAGGCTCTAAAAGTCAAAGGCTGTAAAAATTTTCCCTGGACTCTTTTCCAGAATGAAAGTAGCAAGGCATGGAGTTCCTCTGGTGCATCATCAAGAGAGGTGAGGGAAAAGAGGTCTGGCCGAGACGAAAGGTGTTGAAATGGAGCAGGTCTCTAAAACAGAGACTCAAGAGTTCTTTTGAAAAGACCTGCAACTGAACCATGAGTCAGTAGAATTTAAAATGATTTGTTAATAAGCTCTGAGAATAGGTCTGGAGATTTCAAGTGAGGCGTTTGCAAAACAAGACGGGAGGGAGCAGACTGAAGCGGGGACCCTGGGAAATGGGAGGTACCCTGGGAGAAGTGGGGGACCAAGGAAGAAAGGAGATAGGCAGGAAACTCCTGGCTCCTGTCAATCATCAAAACCGCTGAAAGTCCCAGAAAAGGTTTATCTACTCTTTAATTCATGCTGCTAATTAAAGATTCCAGGGACAGATTGGGATGGGATAAACAGGGGAGACGGGAGGGGACTGATTTTTAAATGAATGTGCAGAAAACAAAAAAATCCCAAATTTCCTCTTTCCATTCCACCCACAAATATGTCTCTCTTCATAGTTCGGCAAAGGAGGGTAACTTCTATCAGCTCATGAAACTCATTTCTCACTGGACCGACGGTAAATTCAGAATTCCAAGAGTGCTTCAAATGGGCAAGTTACTTGTGATATTTTAAGTACTTTTTAAATAAACTGCTCACAGGTGGGGAAGAAAGTTCAGTGCAAGATTCTTTAATGACTTAGAAGACCCCATTCCGGAACAAAGATACAACTTTACTGGTATTCCAGTCTCAGGCACCAGTGTAAACACATGAGCACTCTCTGGAGAAGTCACTGGGAAGACAGTGATTTAAAAGGCTGACTTCATAAGAGAAGCACAAGTTTTAAAGCTACATTCAAGAATGCCTATGAAGAAAGAATTGAGGGCAAGAAAAGGTTGTCTCCATGTTGAATATGACAGATTAAATATGTTGAATATGATAGATTAAATATGATTTCCCTTTTTAAATATCATAATGAATCTATTTGATTCTCTTTCAATACGACACAGACTTTGAGTTCCAGCAACAGGAGTGATTGGCAGTTGACCATCCCAAGTCTCTAACTGAATCCCCTCTGTCACTGTGAGAACATTGTTTGAGTGCTAGACGGCTGGGCTGAGACCCATAAGCTGCAGTCAGGGAAGACAGCCAACGTAGCCATCGCAACAGGAATCTGAAAGTGCATAGGGTTGAGTGGTCAAGTCAAAGGCAGTATGGCTGTGACCCGTCAACAAACACACATCTCTTAAGGAGGTCTCATCTGGAGCCTGCACACCACAATTCCACTTGGAGCTAGAATGACTTGCTTAGATTTTCAATTTCCGGTGGCGGCTTTTTTTTTCTCCCCCTCCTCATGGTTTTGAGGGTGAACAGCAAGACCCTGGTCAGTCTGCAATCAAGCAAGCAGGAGGTAATGAAAGGAGCACGTGGACGCCAGGAACAGGAACTCCACATTTATGCAGTCTGGATGCCAAACTCAAGTTACAAAGGGATCTCACATTACCATTTTGTCTCTCCTTCAACAGAAAAACCCTAGCAGTTACCATAGCAACTGATGCATCAAATGGTACATTTTCCCCCATAAGAGAATATCATGAAATGTGCTCATTCTGGGGAAAAGAGAAAAAAAAAAAAAACCACATTCCACCCCACAAACTTTTTTTTTTGCTTTTAATTATAAGGTTTTTGGCACATATTCATCTCACCTTCTCTACACACACACACACAAAATTAAACTGCAAGGAAGAAAAAACAGAGAGCAAGGGTTTAAAAAGACGAGATGCATTCCTTTTTTGAAAGAATAAAGACTGAGAATTATAGGTAAGAGGAGATAGAAAGGAAAAATGGATAAGAATCATTAAAAGTTATGCAAATCCCTAGTGTGAAAACTCGGGTTCAAGGAAAATTCTGTTTTTCTGAGACAGTGGTTTAATTTAAGAAAAATTAAAATCTGCAGAGAAAAGCCTTCCTAATCATCTTGATATAAATTACTCAACAGCACTAAGCTGTTCACAATGTACCAGGCTGAGAAATCTGATTGCAGAGAAGGAAAAAAAAAAATGACTTCTCAAATAACGTCACTTCTTCAGCTTTAACATTTGGCTGTGCAACCCTTTTTAAAAATAATACCAGTTTTTTTCCAGCAGTTTACACCTACAGTATGCAAACAAATATCAGATGTTTGTCTCAGTCAGAAATTCCCACACATTGTTACCTAAGATTGAGAAAAGAAAAAGTCATTTGTAATAAGTGTCACATTGAAACAATGAAAATTGGTAGATTAGTGATGTGGAGTAATGAAACCAAGCTCCTACTGGTCACTCTACCAACATGTGTTCCACTGATACCAATTGAACTAAATAAGTGAAGGAACTGCATGGGAAGAGAGCCAGTGTTGAACAAGGCACTAAGGAGTTAACATTGCCACACACAAAGGAGAGAGAGAACTGACCTTTTCGGTTTCCCAGGTTCCAGCCACTTAAAGATCATGTGCTTCAGGCAAGATCGCCCTCTCATGTGAGCTGTGAGCCTCTCACACCTTAGTCAGCATGAGGGTAGCGCCTGGATTTTAAAATACCTTCTTTCTCCTCTTGTTGTCTACAAAATCACCTCAATGTTTCAATCCACAAGGTATCTACAAGTTAATATCCCTTATCATATTCCAGTCACTGTGCTAAGAGCTTCATGTGCACAGCTCAGTGTCCTAAGGTATGGGGACTGTTGTCACTCCCATTTTACAGCAGAAGAAACTGAGGCATAGGGAGGTTAACTTGCTCAAAATCACACAGCTAGTACCTGGCAAAAGAAAACCCCAAAACTTGAACCTGTT
Organism: Macaca nemestrina; assembly: GCF_043159975.1. Taxonomy (NCBI): domain Eukaryota; kingdom Metazoa; phylum Chordata; class Mammalia; order Primates; family Cercopithecidae; genus Macaca; species Macaca nemestrina. The sequence continues at coordinate 143,497,236 of NC_092126.1, read as the reverse complement.
TCTAATTATAAAGTTCACGGGCATAGGCAGCATTCAATACCAAGTCCTCTGAGAGCTTAGGACACGAGGGACAGCTGTGTGCGTTTACCAGCTACTCCTAGGACCTAGGACAATTCTAAAGGGTAGGCAAGGATGGAAAATAGAAGAATGCAAGGTGCCTTGGGCCATGAAATGCAGGAGATACAGGAAGCTGGAGAAGAAGGACTATAGCATCACGTCCTGAATTCTGCTGAAATGCCAACTTCCTGGAGCTATTCTCCGGTCCTAGTCTGAGAAATCACAAAGTTGATGTCTCTATCAGAGCAAGAAAACAAAAGGGATTTACGATGCAGTGGGACTGGGCAGGGGCCTGGGTGTGTGAGCAGAGTAAAGGTGCCTCTGGCTCCCCATTTATCTCAGGCATCAATTCTCCAAGACAGGCGGCAGGTGGGGAAGGGTACCAAAAAAAAAAAATGTTAAAAAAATGAGTAAGACCTGCTATTTCATAGCATAACAGGGTGACTACAGTGAACGATAACTTAATTGTACATTTTAAAGTAACTTAAAGAGTGTAATTGAATTGTTTGCAACTCAAAGGATAAATGCTGGAGGGAATAGATACCCCATTCTCCATGGTGAGTATTTCACATTGTGTGCCTCTGTCAAAATATCTCATGTACCCCATAAATACATACACCTACTATGTACCCACAAAAATAATAGAAAAATTCTCCTAGACACCAATGATCATAGTTCCAAGACAGTCTTCAGAGTGACAGGTCATTTTTGAACTCCATGACCTTAGACAAGATGTTGAACATCCCAGAATCTCAATGTCCTACTTGTGAAATGAGGATGAAGCCTGTGTCACCAGGACATCTGGTTATCTTCCCAAAAATGGGCAACATGAAAATCAGTGCTGTTGGCATGCTCATGGATATATACAATCTTCTAGAAATGGTTTGGCAAGGCACAATCAGCACCTTAAGAACACATCTACCCCTTGGCCAAGGAATTCCTCTTCTAGGAATTTATTCAAAGATGCACACATTCATTCATTTCTTCATCAAAGGAAAAAATGATGAACCACCTGCCAATTTGGGGAATTTCAGGCAGCTGTTAACTTTCAAAGATTTTCAAAACAAATGCTCAGATACGGTATTTAATAACAAAACAGGGTACAAAAGTTGTATACTTAGAATAATCCCAATGACAATGCAAATGTGCCTGTGTCTGTTAGCACATGTGCTCATGTGTATAAAAAAATGGGTAGAAGGAAATATTAAAACATTAGTGGGGCTGGGCATGGTGGCACACACCTGTAATCCCAGCACTTTGGGAGGCCGAGGCAAGGGGATTGCTTGAACCCAGGAGTTTGAGACCTGCCTGAGAAACATAGCAAGACTCTGTCTCTACAAAAATAAAAAATAAAAGAAAACTAGCTGGGCATGGTGCCTACGGTCCCAGCTACTCGGGAGTCTGAAGCAGGAGGATCTCGAGCCCAGGAGGTTGAGGCTGCAGTGAGCTGAGATCGCACCACTACATTCCAGCCTAAGCAACAGAGTGATATCTGTCTCTAAAAAACCACCCAAATAACAAAAACATTAGTGGCTCTTGTGGCTAGGTAATATAATTATGAACTTTTTTCCATTATTGTTATTATAAATTATCTATAATGGTCATCAGCCATTACAGTTTTTCTTTCTTTCTTTTTTTTTTTTTTTTTTTTTTTTTTTTAACATTTCACCTAAATAGAAAGCCACCACAGAAAAGAAAAAAGGACATGAAAAGCTTAGTTGGTCATTATTTGGAGGCCAGCTGGTTACAGTGCTCTGATCAGGTAGACAACAGGCAGAACCACTATTTAGTTTCATTTATATACATGGCTGTGATTGCTCTTGAGTCAATTAGTGCTTTAACAGTATCAACAACAAAAGCTGCCTCTCAATCACAGTGTGTGGTTGATGGATGTGTGATGGTCATTGATCATTAGCTCCCAATACCCAAGACTCAAGACTACGTACCCTTTTATGGTCTTCCAGCTGCCGCAGGGGTGGACTTGGTTCAAGCTCCTGCTAGGCATGCAGAAATTCCATTTTAAGTACAACACTAAGGAGACACTACCATCTGCAGCATCAGTCACACATAAAATACGTTGAGAGTTCATATATAGACAAGAGTTACACAAAAGGAGAATAGGTCTAGATTTTTGTTTTTCCCCCGAATATCCATGCTCGATTACTTTAGATGCTGCTTAATGACTGTTCCATACCCCCGACCCTAATGCACTGTTTAAAATGGGCAGACATAGGACTTTTTGGCCAACATAATTTATTGCAAAGACCATGAAGAAGAAGTTCTATATTATATGCTGTGACATTAACCCAAAAAGGGTTGTAATTCAAGGTTCAATCGGGCAGGTTCTTATGATTCATACATGCATCATTGCACAGCACATGCATAAGGACATCAAGACACACGCCTCTGAGCAGACACAGACATGGGACCACGGCTCTCCCCGCCCCACGAGTACACAAGTCTTGTAACAAAACTGTTAACAGAATGAGGAGCTCCGATTAGGATATTAAACACTGATCATTAGAAAACACAGACATACAACTTCGCTATTCAATCATTTGTTCATGTTTCATTTTTAAGGCTTCTTTCAAATGAAGTACACTTCATTCTAGCTTGAACTACAGTGATTTTGGAATAGTTTCTGAAATTAAATTTTGATACTTGGAAATATGTCTCCCCAAAAAGCTTCTCTATGATCTTACACACCTTAGGAAATGTTAGTCCCTCATTTAGTAGGTTTAGTTAGTAGCAAGAAGGATTTTTTTTTTTTTAACTGCATTGTAGGCTGGGCGCAGAGGCTCATGCCTGTAATTCCAGCACTTTCAGAGGCTGAGGCGGGCGGATCACCTGAGGTCAGGAGTTTTGAGACCAGGCTGGCCAACATGGGGAAACCCCATCTCTACTAAGAATATGAAAATTAGCCGAGCGTTGTTGCACATGCCTGTAATCCCAGCTACTCAGGAGGCTGAGGCAGGAGATTCGCTTGAACCCAGGAGGCAGAGGTTGCAGTGAGCCAAGGTTGTGCCACTGCACTCCAGCCTGGGCGACAGCAGGACTTTGTCTCAAAAAATAAAAAGATTTTAAAAAGTGCATACTAAAATTACAAGTTTATTAGCAGCTTTTTCTACAATTATAAATATTCTTTATTATTAATTTAGAATAACTTCAAAACTGCATCATCTCTGCACAGGACCCAAAGTCAATTTTGTATAACAGCAGAAATTGTTATACAAACATCCGCACATGTCTCAACTAAACGTCTCATGATTAAGATGGTTCTGAGTGAGAACTTTCAAAGAACCACATCCTGGCACCTGGAGGATGCTCAGTTTGGATCCAGCTCCTCAGGACTTTCTTTCTACACTGAGAGCCACATCCACGACAGCAATGATCTGTTTGCAGCCAGCCTAGAGACCTCCCTCCTACATCTACCACTGGGACAGACTCTTTGTCACAACAATTCAGACACCCAACCAGGACAACCGAGAGGCACCCATATTTGCTGGCACTGGCACTACAAATATAGGCAGGCAACACACCTCGGTGGCGTTCTCAGAATCCGGAGCGGGAGGAAGCTAGTTGGGAGTAAAACGAAGTACGTTAGTCATGGCACTTGCATCTTGTGGGCCACAGAGAAGTCCAGAGACCAACACGCAAGGACAAAACATGGAAGGAAGGATCAGAGATGAGGCAACCCTGCTGGATCACCGGCCGAAGGGGGCTTCAGCAATCAAGGTGACCAGATACCTTCAAATCAAACTGAATGTGGTTGTGCTGGAGGAGACAATTGACCTGCAATGGGGGAACACATCAAAAATAAGAACGAAACAAAAACGTCTACCACTAACCAAGAAGGACTGATGCTTTAAAACAAAGCAAGTAAAAGGAAGAACCACTGCACATCCGTGTCTCGGTCCACAGAGACAGGGAAAGCAATAGTATGCGTGTCCATGGAGGCTCTCAGGGGAGCAGGGGTAGTGATGAAAGCAGGGGCCCAAGGCTAGGGAAAGTTCCGCATGCCACATGTCTCCTGTGGGTTTAGGCTTTCTCCCATGTCTCTCCGTTCTCCACATCCTGTCCTACAGCAGGAAAGAAGACCTAGGCTCCAGCTTGGGCTTCGGGGGTACAGCCTCCCTGCTCCAGTGTCTCTGGGAGAAACAATGTCTCCTGCACTCACAGTGACTATGGACATGAGTTTCCCACCCCATGCATTTCCCTTGGGGGCTTCATGGTCTGGGTTTCCTGGCCCCATCCCAGCCATGCCACACAGATACCACCCTCCCCCTTGATTTCACAATTTCCAACCCATGGATGAGCAACAAAAGGATGCCTCGAAAGGACATGCAGGTGAGGGGGAAGGGATGAGAGGGCAAAGAGGGGCTACACAAAGATATGCCTGGAGAAAAGTCTACCACTCCGTCTGCAGACAGTGCCGTGAATCTGCCCTCCAAAAGGACATGTGCCTGGAGCAGACAAGAGATGTCAGATGGAACTGCCAGACCCCACCTGGACATCTCGGGACCAAAGTCACACACCAGCGGTGTGACTGGTGTGAGGTGTAGTCTGAGGCCACGGGACAAACCCAAGGCTCATGCTGCAACTGTGTGACCTTGGCCTCTAACAGAGCTCCAGCACATTCATCTCAGGGCCAGAAGGTGGCTGTCGGGTGGCGGGCCAGGGCTGGTGTTGAAAGCATGAGAGCAGTGACACTGTGAAATCTGGTGGTGTCTTCATTCAGCTCCACGCTACCCCTTTGGTAGTTTGATCACCAAGAGAGAAGAAAGCCTCTTAATATAGGGCTGCGATATTATGTAATCTAATGATTTCTGTCTTCTATTTCCCAATAGAGAAAACAAAAGAAAGATCCAGGGGATTAAACTACTTCGGCAAAGACAACAAGGGTTGCTCACTCAATTCTGGACAGATGACCTTTCATGCGTGAGCCCAACTCCACTAATCATAGGGAGAAAACTTGCCTCTGAAGCATGCAGTCTCCTGTTCGGGGTGGGGAGGGACAGTGCTGGTGGTAGGAAGGACTTGAGTAGGGGAGAAAAGTAAAAGCAGAGCACAGGTAAAGGTATTTTCAAAATGATAGAAAGATCACAATCCAAGAATGCATTTTTAACTCTACCCTTACATTCTGTACGCTAAAGAATTAAAACTGTGTAAACATTTTTGCTATCTTCCCTTAGTGCAAAACGAACATACGAGAAAAAGCAGAATTAAAGCAATTTCCCATGCATTTTAGAGCAGACAGAGATATAGACAGAAGTATTATATTCTACTATTTGCATGGACAACCCTCCCACTACAGCATCCTTTATACTGATCCAATATGATCCGAACAAAAGGATTATAGGCATGGATTCACCATAGGAATGCACACAGCTACCCTCTTACCCCTTTGCCAATCAAAACAAAAGCTAAAGAAAATAAAGATGGAACTCATGTGTCGTTTGTTTGAACTCTCTTGCCTGTGCTCTCTTTGTCCAGAGAAGCATCTCGAATTCTTTCAGAATAGAAATAGGTAGTATATATCTATTTCTTAATCACTCGGCAGGGATTATGTTTTATGATTGTACTGACACTCTATTTCCTCTGTTAAACTGCTGTCATGCTTGTTCTAAAATTAGTTTAATTAATTCTTAAAACAAAAATTAAATGTAAATTAATAACTGTCTTTTTTCCCTTGAAAATTTTATGAAGCCGTTTGAGAAACAGAGGATACTGTGCAGCTTCAAGAATTACGTCTAACCAGAAAAACACTTTTAAATGTGATCTCTTTATGGAATAGGTTGGAAAACCCCAGAGCGCTGCATGAGCATCCTGTGACTATGGCTCATCCAGGGTTTAGCTCTGGCGCTCTGTGTGGCCCTGAGCCAGTCACTGAACGTCTCTGGGCATTCAGCTCCTGACCTATTCAAGGAGGACAAAGCAAATATTCTTTTTCTGTGTGTTTGTTTCTGAGACGGAGTCTTGCTCTGTCGCCCAGGCTGAAGTGCTGTGGCATGATCTTGGCGCACTGCAACCTCCACCTCCAGGGTTCAAGCAATTCTCCTGCCTCAGCCTCCTGAGTAGCGGGGATTACAGGCATGCGCCACCACACCCAGCTAATTTTGTATTTTTAGTAGAGACGCAGTTTCACCGTGTTGGCCAGGCTGATCTGGAACTCCTGACCTCAAGTGATCCGCCCACCTCAGGCTCCCAAAGTGCTGGGATTACAGGTGTGAGTCACTGCGCATGGCTGCAAATATTCTTTAGGATTCCTTCTAGCTAAAATACTAATTAATCCTTGGTTTATTTTCAGTAAACTTCATTTCACAATATCTAGCTGGCAAGTTCCCTGAATAATCCAACCCGCTGGGACATAAAATGTTTCCAGGCATGGAAAGGGCCAGGCCACACGTGGTATCTAAGTTGGTAAAACCACCAATAGCCTATACTAGCACTTCCTCTTATAAGAATGTTGGCTATGTTTCCTTGAGGATAAGGTTATTTTACAGCAATAAGCTGTAATTTCAATAAATATAAGCACATTAATAGGATATGTATGTTCAAATAAGATCTTTATAAATACAATGTATAATACCCCAAGCAAAAGATAATGTTTAATAAGTGAATAAATGGAATTATATTTTTATTGTCACTATTTTTTTTTTTTTTACATGAAAGGTGAAGCCCTCATTGAACATGTATTCACGAGGAATGTTTTGAGGGCATGGGCTGTCTGAAATTCCCATGTTCTGTATTCCTGCTTAGTCCCAGGACCAGTCACTACATTCAGGTGCTGGCACCTCCAGTCAAAGCCAGTCAACAGGTGATTCATAGCGATCTGATGTGGTCTGGTTTTGAGCTTAGAAACCAACTAGTGCCCCCTACTGCCTCTTCATATTTACTCTGCAATCTTAAGTCTTCCCAGTGTTTTTAGGCAAGGTGAGCAAAACCTAACAATAGAAAAATAACTCCCAATGACTGGCTTTGAAATAGAAATTCAAACTGCATCTCAAGTCTCTGAATCTTAAGTGTCCTTCCTGCATGAGGCCATGAATCAGGCCCTCATTATGGTACCTTGGGTAGTAACTGAATATATGCATATACGACACGGATCTACTCACTTGCAACACATAATGTACCTAGCATTTTATCAAGGAACGAGTTTCTACTATAAATGAAGAAAATTATACTTTATCATTCTTAAATGAAAAGGAGCACACAGACTTCCTAAGGTGACTATTTCTGGTGTTTGCACAATTGCAAGCACCCACATCCATCCATCCGCTTCATGTGTGCCTATCACAGACCAGCACAGATCGCGGCCTGCAAACACCCTTTGTTTTCTACTGCCCTCAGCAGGAATCCCCCTCCTACCCTGGGGTTTCTAGAATTTTCCTTTGAAATGGGATGTCTCTTTCTATGACTACCCTGATAGAAACTGAATGCAATTCAAAAAATGTAACTGTATCACAGATCTAGTTATCAGCAAATCAAAGACAATTTGTATCTCCAGCTCCTTGAATCAGTCTTCAGAGTTCCTTTCCACTCACTCACAACCTCAGAGGAGACCAACAAACAAATAGCGAACAGGCTTGCAAATATGTTTGCTGGGTCCGGTCCTGCATGAGCCTCTGAAAACCCACACCAAGAAAACAGAAAGCTTTAAAGAAAATTGAGCTAAAATAGAAGTTATCTAGCATTTCAGTAGAGCAACTTTAAGTCTTCCTATCTGCTGAGACAACTATCTTTACTAACTGTATTTGTTTTTAGAAACAGAACTAAGCAAAAATTATTTAGCTCCAACAATGTGGTTTCACCTACATTTTATAGAACGAGCTCATCGGAAGTCAATAGCAAAGTTCATTTTTTAAAAACACATTCTGACATGACCAAATTATACAACTTCAGTCATTATGGAATAATCTCAGTGATATACATATATATATATATATATCTCCACTGATTCTGCAATAGCTTCTGTATGTTCTGAGTTGAGTTTGCTCTGTGGTTGCCAGTGTCTAACAGTAAACAGCCCTACTGCATTTATTGGCAATTACTGCTGAAGGTCACACATCAGCAGTGAGCCTAAATTCCAGGAAAAAAAGCAGCTCTTATGTAACTGCTGCCTGAACGCTGGCAGGTACCCAACCCAGCAGTTCACAGCAATGTACAAAAGTAGGACACCTCCACCCTGGGTTGGGCGTCATGAGAACGCCCCCTGAAGGTGAAATTTAATCATTCTGTGTTTCTCCCTTTCCCCCCTCTCTGAATTTTACAATGGCATCTTTTGCCTGCAGAAGCAGCTCAAGGTAGAAGTTGAGGAGTTAACATATGCAGGCTGCAGCTGCCCTGAGTAGCTGGAATGTGAATTTAGCTTTTTTGTTGCAATGCAGGAGGGCAAAGTTGCTAGCTAGCACCAATGGCTCCAGAGATTCCACAGTTCCAAGGAGGCAGTGATTCAATGGGAATCACATCTCAAAAATGTAGAAACAGACACATCCATTGAACTACAGTACACGCTTTCTAAACACACCAATCCTTTCTACAGACACGTCTATGAAAACTAGGCGGATTACTGTTCTGCTCACCACCTCGGGAGTACTTCGCCAGAACTCTCTGTTTGATTAGCGCAGCGCTTTCAAGCTTAGGAAAGTAATTCACATGATTACCTGTTGGGGCCACTCACCTGTCATCACCTGATCTCCTAAGCTGCTACCTGGCCTCCCTGCTTAGGTAGAAGTCCCCGGATTCCATGAGCTTCTCCTTTCTAATGTGTCTCATGGTTGAGAGCTGTCATCTTGCACGAACCTATATTATTATCCGTTTGCCCCCACAAAACTGTAATCTCCAGAATGGCAGACACTGTGCCCATTTGGGGCACCACTGAATCCAAATCCCCTGGACGTAACAGGCACTCAAATATTAGTCATATAAACCATTGTCTTTAGCACCAGCTGGTAACTGTTTCAAGCCAAGAATGGCTAGAGGAGAGAACTTTCTGGGGTGATGGAAACATTCTGTATCTTGATTTAGGTGGTGGCCACACTGGTGTACACATGTATAACAATTCGTCCAGCTCTGAGCGGAAGGTACACCAACACAAGGAATTTCCCTCTCTCCTCCACCCCATCTGTCCCCCGACCCCAGCCCCAAGGGATTAAGAAAAATCAGGGGGTAAGGAAGGAGACTCTGCTTCTTTGTTTGCCAAAAAGCAAACAACCCTTCCTTTTCCTGGTTTCAAACAAAATTTTATTCTAGAAGGCAGCGGGGAAGACCCCATACCATGCACTTTTCTTGCAGGAAATCTACACCTCTGTCCTCATTTCACCCTGTTTTCTCAGAGCACGGACAGGGCCTCAGTAGGCATTGTGCTTTTTTTCAAGTCATTAATTGCACATCAAGTGGCCTTTATGATCAAAGCGTGGTGGCCCTTCCTCAATGGGCTGCTGGGCAGGCCCTACACAGCCTTGGGGCTATTCCCCACCACATTTAGACTTTGGAGCATGGGTGTGCAGTTCAGATGTGAGGCCCTGCCCTCATCCTGGGCCAGCATGAACTCTCATTAAGCTTCTGCAGACCTCCAGCTGTGGGCTGCAGGTTTCCAGGAGTACACACCGGCAAACGGCTTGGTGGGGGAGAAACCACGGGAGCTGCGGTAGCTTCCAGAACAGCATCAACGACAAAGGCCAAGGAGGCATCTCTGCTGAGAGGGCCAGATCCACCAGCCTGAGGGGCTGGGGACAGGGCATCAGTGTCCCGGCACTGACGGTTGCCAGGGGAACAACGCAGAGGGGGATCCACAGTTGCTTCTTCAGGGAATTTTCAAAGAATCTGAGTGGCTGCCAGAACATTCCTCTTTTATAAACAGACAGTATTCTATTTCCTAGAGTATAATTATAAACACACCTGCTCCAACTGTGGAATCTTTCCATAAGCGAGCAATAAACTCCCAGCCAGGAGACCCAAGTTCTATCTTGAGCAAGCAAACACATCAACTGATTACTATGGTGCAAAACAGTGTATTAATAACACCACAGACTCTGATTGGGGAAGGTTTTCCTTTCCCGACTTAATTTGTACTTAAGCAAATAGAAACTCTACCTCAATATTTCAGGGGGAAAATTTACATCAGTGAGGCATTTACAACACTATGTAGAAACAAGAGTCTTAAAGGGTGCCAACACCAAATTCAGCATAGAAGTGATTTTTCTGGCATACAAATAACCCGGAAGAAGGAATGCTAAACAGGAAATGGCAAAATTCCCTGCAGTTATAGCAGTTAATTAAGTTGGTGCATTCCCTTTTGTTTTTCTCACCTTCCAGTCTTCCCAGAAGGCATGGCCCTCTCAACTGCTCCTGTCTAATTAAGGAAAAGTCTGTGTTTATGGAATTTACTGTGGCAGAACGGTAAGCACATCGGGAAAGCCAGTCATGTGTTTGTCCTGATTTAGTCACTGTCTAGCTGTGTGAGCTAGGACCAGCCACTGAGCCTCTCTGAGCCCCGTTCCTGAAGTAACTCTACAAATTCAACATAACTACTCACGCTGCTTTCTGTTTCAAACCTGTAATTCAAACTCTCCTTAGAGATATCTGAACCATTTCTTAGTATTCCTGAAATTACAGTGTATTAATTACAGTAGATACTACAGTAGACAGCATGTTCTATTTGGTAGCTCCATCTCATCTAAAGGCATTTGTTGCTCTGGCAAAAGAAGAAACAGAGATCTGAAGTAGGTCAGAGAAGTGACTTTTAAAAGACAAATTAAGTTTTAGTCCAGTTTGTTTGATTTGCCAACCAATTAAACCCTCTCAATTATGTACATGAATTCCTCAAATTAAATTTTTCCGGTAGCATTTACCTAGCATGTATCACAACCTAAAAATATAGCAAAGGATATTGAAAAAATGGACAAAACAGAAAACATTCAAGAGGCCCCCAAATCCCAAACAAAATGACCACTAATCAGTCTCCAGGGTAATTCTGGGTAAGGGAAACTAGCTTGATACATAAGTGCAGAAGCCACTGGATGATATTCAATTTCTGGATCTATACATAGTTTTCCTAGAAGAGAAGGCATGGATACAGTACATTTCTAACCTCGCCGGTGAGCCTGCGGATGGAAAGTCTCAACTAGCACGTAGGAATTCACATTGCACTTAAAAAAAGTTGTATATGAACTCTCACACTCAATACTGTTCAATACATAGACCAAGAGAGTAATGAGTTTTCCTTTTTCACTACTTTCAGATTATACCAATGCTGTTGTATCTTTTGGCATCAGATGCTTTACTTACAGATAGAGAAAAGTTCTTTAGGTCAATTTCAAAACTGACTTTCAGAGATAGGTTAATGGCCAGCGTCAACCACCAATTCAGTTGAGATTTTAGACAGCGAACAATTAAAATCTTATCACAGTTTAGAAAGTCTTTATCTAGACTTAGATGAGATCTCCAAGGACTAATGGCAAACAAACTCATGGGAAATGCTAACACAGACACAACAGACTCCACTCACTCCCAGAGGGCACACCACACAAAGCCAGATACTCTGACGCTATGAGACTAGAGGAAGGATCACAGGGCTAACTGGGAGGGTGTCACAGAAACACCACCATGAGACATGAAAAACAAAAAACAACAAAATTAGGACCTCAGCATTATCCAATTCATCAATGGAAATTAGCTGGAAAAGAAAAAAGGGGAGAGAGAAAGAAGAAAATGTTAGGAAAGGAAATACAAGCCAGCCAAGTTTACAGACTTTACTCTTATTGCTGCTTTCTCCTTAGAGCCTTGCCAGACGGGTAACCATCCTAAGAGGCTTGGGCACTGAGGACATGGCCAGAGCTCACAGTGACATCTGCTCGGGACCAAAACGGACACGATGCTGCCATACTTTATTCACATGTCAGGCATCAGACCTCACAGGTCACTTAACCACGTGTGCAGACAGCCCTGCGCTTGCTTGTGGACATGAAAACTTGAACCGAGCTGGGAGCAAGGGCAAATTCCCCAATGTTTTTTCCACAGAGGGTGGGAAAGAGTAGAGTGAAAGACTAGAGTAGAATTAGCCCAGTTTAAAAGAAAATTCTTTCCTTAGCCTCATTTTATGACTCAGTGGGGGGACAGAAGCTCAAACAGTACCAGCTGTAACTTCAGCAGCTAATAAGACCAGCATATTCCCCAGCCTGGTCCTGTGGATGATTAAAGGAAACTACATTCCCTCTAGGATGATTAGTGCCAACTCAAGTGGTAATAGTGACATGGGATTTATCAGCATCGTGTCCAAGAAAAACAAAAGCACAAGAGAAGTATCACAGTTATGCTTGTTTAAGGATAGATGGATGATACTCAACTGATTTTTTATTAGGCTTTGTTAACATTGAGTATACTTTGCAAATTTAAGTTGCTGTCAAAAACACTAGTAGCTGGAAATGTTAATACTTTACTCACCTGCAGCAAAGACGCTTTGGTAATTAATAGGAGACTGACAATGTAGGAAATGAAAGCCCAGGCATTACCTGAGGTCATATACTTTCTAGTACTAAAACAGCTCCTACTATTCAGAAGGGAAACAGATTTTAAATACATTCTGAGATATCCTTTTACATTAATTCCTGGCCTCTGAATTTCTTTCCAAAGCTCTTTGAGTAATAACTTAAGTCAACAGCAGTTTAATAATAAAAACCTACAGTAAACAAAATCAGTTATTAATAATACATAAAATAACTATGTTTCCTTCTCAAGCCAGGTCTAGGGGCTTGAAGATTTTCTGAGTTAGAGAGTGATTCAGATTAAATTTTAGAGATATTTAGCTGTAGGAGATTATTTTCTTTTCAACACAGACATGGTTTAAATTGTAGATTAAAAGCAGAGATTAGTAGGCATTGCACACAGAGTATTTGTAAAGTCCTGATATAATTTTAAAGTTTATTAACTTTGAATACCCAGGATAGAAAGACACTATAAGCATCATGCAAAAATATATTGCATCATTATCTTGGTGATAGTTTTAATATTTATTTTATATTTAACACTCTCTGAGAAGTATATGCATTGGTGGTCCTCTGAATTATAGGGACATAAGAATTAAAGATGATTTTTTTTATTCCTAAGTGGTCATGATTAAAATCTCTGGCCATCTTCTTCAGTCAGCCCCTACCTTTCATCATACGTGATAATTTGTTGTTGTTGTTGTTGTTGTTTTGAGATGGAGTCTTGCTCTGTCACCCAGGCTGGAGCACAATGGCGCAGTCTTGGCTCACTACAACCTCCACCTCCTGGGTTCAAGTGATTCTCCTGCCTCAGCCTCCCAAGAAGCTGGGATTATAGGAGTGTGGCACCACGTCAGACTAATTTTTGTATTTTTAGTAGAGATGGGGCTTCTCCATGTTGGCCAGGCTGGTCTCAAACTCCTGACCTCAGGTGATCCACCCGCCTCGGCCTCCCAAAGTGCTGGGATTACAGGCATGAGGCACTGTGCCCGGCCATGAAAGTTCTTGAACAGGTACTTCTTGGGGGCACTGGACCCAGACAAGTGAACCAACCACTTGCTACTCACTAGCCTGATTCCTCTGTGTGGGAACTGATCAAAACTACAGATTTTGGAAGATCTTGGGACAATCACACTTTGTAAACTCACTTGTCATCTACTGGAGAGTGTTTTCAACAGTGTGAAAAATCAGCAAGAGCTGAAGACTAGATGTTTAAGTTTTGACACATTTAATGCTCTCAGGGCTAATGCCCACTATTGTTTACCTAATCGTGTAACATAATGGAAACTTAGAGGTTCAAACTGTAGGTAGACCTCAAAACACTCAAATGGTGTCCATCTGTTCACTGATAATGCAATGGTGAAGAGCTAGGACTCTAGGATCAGACTGTTTGGGTTTGAACGCCAGGTTTCCTTGTTATTAACTATGTAACCCCGGGCAAATTCTGGAGCTCTCTGAGCCTATGTTTTCTCTTCCTTGCGTATAAAATAGTTAATGACAATAGTGGTATCTATCTCTGAGGCTGAACTGAGATAAGGTAGATGTGTTTAGTATAATGGCTAGCACATGACAAGAGGTCGATCCATGTTATCATTGTTACTTATGACATAATCTAGGAAACGAGTGAATATCCATGACTTTTAAAAAGTGTAGGTCAGTCTTACAGTGATTCTATCATGTTTTAGTCTATTTGGTAATATGGGTGACAGTTCTTCATGGCTTTTTTCCCCAAGGCAGGGAGATCCATACAGGCACGCCAATGTTTTTGAACAGGATAATAAAGAATGATGTCAACTTTCTTTTTCATCTGTGACCTTGACTAAGTACTCAAGTTGAATGAAATAGTAAAGATGGGAAAAGGTACCTACGTCTCATCATCTTTAAGGATTATTGCTTAGAAAAAAGGCAAGAAAACCCGGCCCACACATGGTGCACACCACCTCAGGGGAGGCTGGAGAGGACACTGCACAGGGATTCGGGAAACCCAGACTCTAGTCTTGCTCTCATATAGACTTCACACGTGACCTCAGGCAGTCTCTCAGCTCTGAGCCCCAGCCTCCTCGTATGCACAGGGAGAGTTGGAAGAGGCCATGCCAGGGCCCCTCCAGATCCGATTCTCTGGCTGTGAAGGCTCAGGAGGGGGCAGAGAAGCAGAACAATTCTGGACATTACCAAGGAGGTGTCAGTCATGGGACAAGCTCCATAAGAGGCCACTCATCAGCAAACGGGGATGGGAGGAGGGATACGGCCTCTACACTCACCGTGGTGTCGTCCTCAGCACTCAGGCCAAAGAACACCTCATTTATTATACTGACTCAAGCGAACTGGTTTGCTTGAGAAAGGTTAGTTCTTTGGCTCCGGGTTATTTCTGCCCTTGAAAAAGTTGGCCTGCCCTGTGCGTCATGCTTCTTTAGTCAAACGGGGCAGCCAGTAAACCATCAAAAAGCATCTTCAAAAAGCCTTAGTGAGACAGACAAAGTGAATACCAGCTACCAGGTCAGAAGACAGAAATACTTTAGTGTCCCTTGTTCTCCTTCTCTCTCTTTTGAAGTTCAATTAATAGGAATGTTTAAGTAGCATTTCCCGGTAGTCAAGCATTGGGCCAGCAGCACTGCAAGTCTGGCAGGTTTAGAGTGGCTAACGTGGATTTCTAGAGCATCTTCCTTGGTTTCATGGCATTTTCCATGCTGGCCTATAGTTTGCTCATGTTCATGGAGGGGAATGACAGCCCTAACCAGACTGGAAAGAAATGCCATCTCTCTCCAAGCCTCTCTGCTTAGGTGTGACTAATTTCTTCAGCAGCTGAAAAGGATTTAACTAGACCCCAGGAATCTCTATGAAACTGTGATATAATTTACTCTTTCCAAGTGATCTCCTTTGAGCGTCCTCTCAACCCTATGCCCTTTCTTTCTCCATGAGCTTTATAACATGCATTACGATATTTCTCATGTGGCATCCCCTGGGGCCTGGGATGCTCTCCCCGTTGGCACTAACGGGTAGGGGCAGGGAGCAGGGCAGCACACTTTCCATATGGCCTCAAAGACCCGGACATACTTGTCTGCCATGCAATCGAGACTCAGGAAACTCCAGGACAATGATTCTACTTTCCAGGTTATAAAAAGACAACTGCAAGGAACTGCATGTATAATCACAACTTGTAACAGTCACTAGAATAGAGGCACCAAAGTTTACTTTAAATACCTCGGTTATAGAAAGAAATAGATATTCCAAATAAGAGAAATTTGTGGTCTCCAGATTTGAAAAATCAGGTTTTAGGCCCATGGATGCAAAAATACTCACTCAGCTTTGGTGGATTTAACTTTTTTTATGGAGAGCAAGTTTCTGTAACTAGATTCATATTTTATAAATGTTTCTGAAAACTAACTTTAAGAGAAATGATGATCTTGTGAAATAAACAGTTATTATTTATCTGTCCGGTAAGTGTATTCTCTGCCATCAGCCTTCCCCCGACCCCCCGCCTTTTTTTTCTTTTCTTGTTTTTAAGAGCAAGACCTACTAGGTGCCTATACAGGTATGAACAGGCCATCCCAGCACTTCTCACCTTACCAGGGGTCTTCACTTCTATCATTTATATTTATAAACTCTTGTCTGGCAGGTTTTCTCTGCAAAATTCCTACTGAGTTACAGAAACCTATGTTCTAATTAGTTTCTAAAAATGTAATGGAGATTTCTAGTCACGGAATTGCTTGTTGCTTATAGATTATGCCCCATGGTTATAAACTAAGAAACCACAAAATCTGTTTTCTGTTTTCTTATCCAAGGAGTCTCACTAGTAACATTGCTCTAATATTAATGAGAGAGAGGTTAGAAAGCAACATTCCTGCAGACATTTATACTTGCGACAATCTGGTTGTCACCATCCATTTTGACAAGGCAGGCTGATTTAACTATCAAGGCTTCTTCCTAGAGCTGAAAAAATGACTTACTGGGTATTTTGATAAGTCGGTGATATCAGCATATTCACCTACTCAGAAATTGTTGCTAAGCATAGCTGGCTGACCATTAGTGAACGTTATTACCTTCAAATGAAAATGGGTGAGACTTAAATTCATGCCCATGATTTGTTGCTGGGGGCTGAAAGGAAAGGGAATGGGATTGTTTCTGTCCTGCTCTGCCCAACATTAGAGGTGTAAGGAATGGAGCTGGTATATCCTTGCTCACTGAATATACTAAGAACAATCAGGTCACGGGACTGTCCATTTCCCAATCTCCCTCAGCAGTGGTGACGTGTATGCCTGCCTTAATTGCAGTTAGAAGTGGAGGGCGTTTCTTGGTGCACTGAAAGGATTGTGCAACATCTCATCTGAACGAGGCAAGTAAACCTACAGGTATGCTTAGCTGAAACCTAAAAATCAGAAACACATACTTTGATACACAAGAGGCATTTGCTTCTCACTGGGAATTTAAATAGATGGAAAATCTTGTTATTATCACTTCTCTGACATTAGATTATGTGGCAAGCAGCCTATGAGAGACGACTAAGTATTTTTGACTTTTAAAAGAGAGAGTCATATGATTTAGCTCCCTTTAAGGGCTGGATAAGCAGCTTTTTTTTTTTTTTTTTTTTTTTTTAAGTCAGTAATGCCCGAGCTAAGGTGGGCTTTTAAAGGTCCCTCCCTTCAATTTCATAGCAAAATCTGGTTTGATCATGAAAACAAAATGCAATACCTTTTCTCCATAGCCTCTATCTTTGGTCATCATTTCCCTCAGGGTCTGGAGGACCTTAATGCAGAGCTTCTCCTCATTTTCTTCTAGCAGCTGTTTTGTATGCTTTATTAACCTGAATGGGGGGAAAGCCATGGATTACGTCCTTGAAGCTAACTTTAAATTAAAAACACTTCACAAGCAATTTATTTTAACTAGTCCGTTAATGAACAAATATTTATTAAGAGCTCTCAGGTTAAACATACTTCAGGGCATTCCCTGAACTGAGAACAGCCAGTTAGCGACTGTGTCTCAATAGCGACACCTGCTGGTAAGTCACAGCAAACAGGCTCACTGAGCAGGAGTCAGCCACATACAATGGAGAGATTATATGGACAGAAGAACCGAGACAGAGGTCCATTCAGACCTGCTCGTATATAAAGCGTGGCTATTTATCCACTGAGAATTGCCGGTAAAATGGGTCAAATATGCCAACACTGTAAAAAAAGAAACAACTCATGAGGACGATGGTTGAGGCCAATACACACAGTTCCCTTATGCACAAGCTTGTCCTTAGAGGGGTCCAGAAAAGTAAGAAACTCATAGGCAGAGTCCAGCCCCAAGCTAAACAAACAACTAATCTCAGGGTAAAAAAATTTTTTTTTTTTTTTTTTTTTTTTTGAGACAGGTTCTTATTCTGTTGCCCAGGCTGGAGTGCAGTAGCATGATCTTGGCTCATTGTAGCCTCTGCCTCCTGGGTTCAAGTGATTCCCCTGCCTCAGCCACAGAGTAGCTGGGATTACAGGAGCCCACCACCATGCTTGGCTAATTTTTGTATTTTTAGTCAAGATGGGGTTTCACCATGTTGACCAGGCTGGTCTTGAACTCCTGACCTCAGGTGATCCACCAGCCTCCGCCTCCTAAAGTGCTGGGATTACAGGCACGAGCCACTGTGCCTGGCCTTAAGGCAAAAATCTAATGGAGATTTCTAACCATGGGTCTGCTTGTTGCTTACAGATTACGCATAAGGCATAAACTAAGAAATTAAAAAACTGTTAGGAAAAGATGGTGAGGTCACGATAGGTCTGAGATTTCTGAGGGCTGAGGGGTCATGGCTTTTTTATGTCTGTACCACAGCACACAGTGGGTGCACCGTAATGAACGAATGAATGGGCATGCAGTTAAAATAAGAACTTCTCACCAAAAAACAAAGCAAAACAAAACAAAACGAAAAAGTGTCAGTAAGCAGGATTTAATAGACAAACTTACTTTGGGGAGGTCAGAACAGGACTTTAGCACATGACCTTGCATTCATCAAAGTTAAAAAACAGGACAACGTCTCCTTCTTCGGGAACAAAAGCTTTGTGAGGTCATCAAGGTTCTGGCAAATGAACACCCCAGAGAGAGAGGCCGCTTACTTGCAAATGAAACCGCCACTTTCACATTTCCTTCTGGCATCTGTGTTCTCTGGGAAAAGCAGCTCGGGTCTGTGGAGAACATCCACGAGCACAGATAACTCTGCCTGCACCAGGGGCCTGAGACGGTCCTCCAGCGCGGAGACGATGTCCTAAAACGGAAACACAGCCTCAGTCAATGGCTCAGGCAGACACTGACCACAGGAGGGTGAGGACACTGATTTCTCTAAAACACTGATGCACGGGTAGGCTAGGTTAGAGTAACTTTAGTATCGTCTGGCATCTCAAATTATTAGATAGTGCCCAATGGTTACCTGAAACATTAGCCCCTGATGCGGAAAACAAAGTAAAAACAAGTCAACTTTCCCACCACCCCTTCTTTCAAGATGGCCTTATGATACTCAACGTACCATTGCATATAGCTTAAAATATGACGCAAAAAATCAATTTAACAACATGGAAAGATGTCTATGACATGGGCGTAACAAAGATCAAACAATGATCTATTTTTATAAACATCATCAATAGCTAAAGGATAAACATCAAATATTATTAAAACATTACTACTGGTTTTTTCTGGGTGGTGGGATTACAGGTGATTCTAATTTTCTTCTATACAGAAATACTTGTCAGTGTTGTCTATTTTCAATGAGCATGAATTATTCACATAATAAAAAGTCATACAAACATAAGGACACCAATGAATGAACATGCTGTATCAACATGCTAAATACATGTACCCTGATAGCATGATGGTCTTCAAATGCAAAACACATAGCTGTAGGAAAGGAAAACAGAGAGAAGTTGAAAGAGCAGCAAAACCAACACAACAAACACCATTTGAAGGCAAATGATAGAAAACAGATGAGAAATTATCTTCAAAAGATGCTAAAGTCTGCTCTATGGTTTGGTGACTCGGAACCTGCCTAGAGGTATGTTGGCTAAGACAGGGGCCAAACACAGCACGTCGGATAATACAGGAAGGCCTGTTAACCAAGGACATTTGCATGGGAAAAGCTGCTTAAATTGGGACCCAGTTGGGATTGAGAAAGAATTAACAAATCTTTTATCCAGAAACTAAAACTAACGATATGGAGATAATTTAATCTTAGATTTAACACAATTTGGGTGATGAATATAATCACTCAATAAGGTTTAAGATGCATAAAGATACATGAATCAATCAAATAATTTTGAGTGGGGCAATTTTCCCAACAAGACTGTAAGACAGTACTTTGCAACATCCCTTAGTTCATATTGACTTTCACAGCACAGTCAAAAAAGGGTCATTTTTGGAAAATTCTGAGGATCTTATCAGTTCCCCACCATAGCATCCCTTTTGGAAGCACCCAGTCAATATTCTCTTCAATAGTTAACTGATCTTGACTCTGGCAAATCTTTGTCTACAGTATTTCCATGGGATTAAAGTTGTTCTTATCATGTTCATGTATTTCATAAAATCCTGCATCTTTTGCACAGTTTGAACTTTACATTGCAATTGATTTGCATTGTATTGTCAAATGTATAGCATTCAGCAATCAAGGAGACACCAACAAAGATGGCAAAGCAATGGGAGGGGAAAGATGCTAGCTTTAAGTGAGAGGGATGTCTAGATGGGGATTAATTATAGAAGTGGTCAGTTTGCGAGTGAATTTCTTCTATTACAACTTTTGCTGTACTAGGCAATCTCATAAACCACAAGAACTCAGACAGTAAATAATTGGATAACGCAATCCTTTAAGCCACTGGCCAAGTCCTTAGAACAGTATTGCCCACCTATGTGTTTCATTTAATTTCCCAAGAATATGCATAATAAATCTAAGAAGAGCACAAGAAACCAGCATGTTTGATTGCAGATCGTTTATTTCATTTGAGCAGGTGAGAAAATACTGTGTGCTCATGGAGTTAGGAGTCTACAACATCCCTCCCCCTTTCTAAAAGCATAGTGGGATCAGGAAGCACTCAATCAGGAATCAAGAACTGGTTCTCTTGTTATTTAAGAACTGGCTGTGTTATGATAAAGGCTGAAATTCTTAACTTGACCCGAGAAGTCCCGCCAGCCTCCCCAGCTTCCTGGCTCCAGCCACACTAACCTTCCTTTGCTCATAAGAGCAGGGCTTCATAGGTCAAGTTAAGATGCATGTTTAAGTGTTTAACACCCATCTTATACTCACTACTCTCCCTTTTAACAAAGGGAGAGCAGATCTCTTGGTAGATGCTAAGAAAAAAAGGGATAATCTAGCTGGACTTGAGTAATATTTTTATTTTCATCTTCTTTTCTGTATAATGGTCTTTATACATGCTGTTTCCCTCCCTTTTATTCTTTAGGTCCTACTGTTCCTTCTCATCTTGGTTCAAACGTTACTTTCCTCAGCAAGGTCTTCCTTGACCCTCATTCCTAACCTCAAACAAAATTAGTTTCCTCATCAGAATCTTTCAAGCGCTCCTCACTTCTCTGCACTTCCCACTTGTCCCTCTCACCATTTTATATTTAAAATTAATGTCTCTTTTTCCTTTCCAATACTTGAAATACTATGAGACAAATAACATCATTTCTGGTTTTGGTGACCATTGTATTCCCAGAGCCTAGCATGGAGCTGATGAATGATTTAATGAATTCATCTGTCTTCAAGTAGGTTGTGTAACCATACAGAGACTCAGTAACTGTTACAGTCAGTAGTAAACAACAGTAATAAGAGTAATAATAATAACAGCAGCCCTCAACTGAGTGCTCACTACATGCCAGGCACTGCTCTACGTATTTTATGTGCACTGTATTTTCCTAAGATGGCTATACCACAATATATCCTGTCTTGCACATTCTTCTTACAATATGACACTGACATCCCTCTCACTGAATGATGGCCTAGATTCCCTCCCCCTGAACTTGAGTGAACCTCTGAGACCACCTTGACCAACAGAGTACAGTAAAACTGACGCTATGTGACTTCTGAAGCTAGGTCATAACAACAATAAAGTTTTCACTTGTCTCTCTCCATACACACTCATCTTGGGACCTAGCTGCCATGGTGTGAGGAAGCCCAAGCTACATGGAGATGTTTCAGTCAACAACTCCAGCTGACATCCCACCTGACAACCAGCAACTGCCAAACATGCGAGTGAGCAAGGTGTCAAGATGAGTCCAACCACAGTCACCATCTGACTACAACCCCATGAAAAACTCTAAGCAAGAAATAGCTCAGTGAGCCCTTCTGAGTCAACCTCCAGAAGAGCAAAAGAGAATAAAGTAAGTGTTGTGATTTGCTGCACAAAATACAGGTAACTGGGACATACTATCAACTCTCTTTAATTCTCACACTAACCCCATGAGGCAGGTGTCACTGTTTTACAGACTAGGAATCTGAAGGACCGAGAAGTCAAGTAATTTGCCCAAGAATACACCATTTCTAGGGGGCAGAGCCAGGATTTAAATTTAACCCAGGCACTAGCCTGAGACTACACTTTTAAACACTGCTTGCGGGCTCATTCAAAGGATCTGTGATTCTCAAACTGTGGTCTATGTACTACCTGTGAGAGCATCATCTGAGGTGCTTGTATAAAAAAGATGTTAACGTTAAGTGTTTAACATCTAATACTCTCTACTCTCCCCTTTAATAAAAGAAGAGCAGATGTCTTGGTAGATACTAAGAAAAAAGGTCTATAATCTAGCTCCAAGTAATACTTTTGTTTTCATCTGCCTCATTCTGATGTAAAATTCTTCTCTCAGGCATCACCACCCTTGTTCACCTGCTGATTCAAGAGGCTAAATAATCCCAGAGTGATGGAAAAAATGGAACATTTATGCTCTTATTCTAAACATCCTCTGTAATACTTCAATATTTCCTTCTAATAAGAGCAGAGTCCCAATTTTTCACCAAGAAATCTGCAAATCTAGGAGTAACCTTTAAAAACCATCACTTTTTCAGGAACTTTTCTATTTCTAAGTGACTTCCCACTCCTGGCCCTACATACACAACATTTGACTATTGGTTCACCACGCTGACATCTTCCTACGGCCCAGTTTAGATGCTCTCTGGCTCAAGAACACACTGCTGTGTGTGGCAGTCACCTGAGGCCAGGCTAAGCATCATTTCTCTCAACACCAGGCATTACCTGCAATCTCTCAATGATATTCCGGTAGTCTCTGGAAGCTGCCAGAACAGAGTCCCTGCGTGCGGCATTGCGGGCCGAGAGCCGCCAGTTCATGGCTGTTTTCTGCACAATGTTGTGGGACTTGAGAAAGAGGTTGTTGACTTGGCTGTCCAGGTCCACGGGAATGGCAATAGCCCGGCTCTTGGCTGTACAGGAGAAAGATGAGTCGTGAGCCTACAATTTTTATGGGGGACACCCTACAGATGGACGTAATGCCCTATTCACCATTGGGCAGGTTTTTCACACCCAGAATGGGCCGGCTTGCCTAGTATTGAGCTTAAAGACTGAGGAGCTCAAGTCAACTTTACCATCTTTTAGGTCAGGGTTTCCCAGTGTGAATTCTGGGGGTCAGCAGTTCTGAGGAATGTTAAAACACTCTCAGGTCATAAGGCTAGGGCATGTCAGCGTTAAAGCTCAATGGGTTTCCTCAATGAATGGCTTCTTAGGGTCACTGAGGTGTTTGTGTATTTTAAGAATAATCAAGGCAGGGAACTCGTTTGGCCAATGAATCATTTGCTATTTTTCAGGTTTGTTCAACAATCTACAAAAATGCTGGGTTATCCCAAACATAATCCTAAAGGTAGCATTCACAATGGCATAAACTCCTTTTTCTGGATAGGTGCTTCTCTCTTCCTCTTAAAAAAGGAGAACTCCAGTCTAAGCATGAGACAAACATCAGTCAAACCCATGATGGGAGATACTCTATAGGACTCCTGACCAGTACTTGTCAAGACTGTCAAAGTCATAAGAAATAAGGAAAGGCTGAGAAATGGTCACAGACCCGAAGAGACTGGGGAAACATGACAACCAAATGCAAGGTAGTGCCTGGACCAAATCCTGGAACAGAAAAAGGGTGTGACAAGGGACAGCAGTGGGAAAAGTGGTGAAATTTGAATCGAGTATGGAGTTGAGGTAATAGCACCGTATCAGAGTCAGTTTCCTAGCCTTGACAAAGGTGCCCTGCTAACATAAGATGCTGACAATGGGTGACAAAGAGTGAGGGGTCTGTGGGAATTCTCTGTATTACCCTTGCTACAGTCCCATAAACTTAAAATTATTCCAAAATAAAAGATTTTGAAAAGGAAGATAATTAAGAGTAATAATCATTTTTTTCCATACGGGAAAATGTCCAAAAAAGAACTATTTCCTGTCTTCAATGCTTCAAAACACTAGAAGCAAAGAAAGTACTCTAGTATCTAATTGTAAAAACAACGCCAACATCCTGAAAGAGGAATCTGAGAAGCAATTACTTAAATCCCATTTAAAACACACACACACACATAATTTAGGGGAAAAAAAAACTATAAGCCAGCCAACAACTTTCTAACAGTCTAATACAGAAAGTGGGAAATTTGGAAAAATACAAATAATAAAAAATTAAAAAGCAGGATGTACAGGGTACACTCATCACAGCTAGAAACTCTGTGCCTTGGATACTCATAAGCTAAACAACTAACACAGTGGACTCTGGGTGTGGTATCAGTCATGAGAAAGCAATCCCCAAAAGACAGAGTGGGGACTCTGGGTAGTGCTGTTTTCATGTCTTACCATTTCATAGACATCAACCCTCCTTGTCTTTTTTCTTATCACCGCCAAGACAAATGGAAAGATTTCCCCTCTCTAATGAGCACTGAGCTGCTAGTCAAGTCAGCCACTTGCTAAAATATTAAACAAAAACTAACCTCTGACAAGGACTGTCTCTCACATTTCCTTTGGCCTCAACAAGCAGATCTTTTTTTTTTTTTTTTTCCCAACTTTTATCTTAGAATCAGGGGGTACACATGCAGGTTTGTTGCAAAGGTGTATTGCTTAATGCTGATCGAACCCATCACCCAGAGAGAACACAGAGTACCCAACAGGTAGTTTTGTTTTTTTGAGACAGAGCCGTGCTCTTGTTGCCCAGGCTGGAGTGCCACCGGTGGTGTGATCTCAGCACACCACAACCTCTGCCTCCCAGGTTCAAGCAATTCTCCTGCCTCAGCCTCCTGAGTAACTGGGATTACAGGCATGCGCCACCATGCCAGGCTAATTTTGTATTTTTAGTAGAGACGGGGTTTCTCCATGTTGGTCAGGCTGGTCTTGAACTCCCAACCTCAGGTGATCCACCCGTCTCAGTCTCCCAAAGTGCTGGGATTACAGTTGTAAGCCACCGCGCCCAGCACCCAACAGGTAGTTTTTCAGCCCTTTTCCCCTTTCCCCCTCTAGTATTCCCCCATCTTTACATCCATGTGGACCCAATATTTAGCTCCCACTTTTAAGTGAGAATGTGTGGTATCTGGCTTTCTACTTCCACGTTAGTTCACCAAGTACATTCTTTATGATAGATAATCGTGTATGGAAAAAGTATAGGATTATCTGGGAATTCCCTTGCAGGGCCCTGTTTCTAAGATATAACCCAATGAACCTGTCATGTATATATTTTCCAAAACCTAATTTATGACTGCAAAATACTGCCACACCAATAATAAAAAGACATCAACACCCACCATATGAGAGTAAAAGAACTGGGCCAGAGACTACTGAAATTAGGCAACAGGTCCTAATATAGATTATACATATCTCCCAAGGTATATCCAAACTGACTTGATATCTTACCTACACAATTGACACTTGCTGGACAGCCACTAAATAGTACTAAGAACTACACCTGTTTTGCTCTTCTTGTTACCTGCCTGGAGGACTCTCTTCTTAACTTCAGGCAAGAAGCTTACCTCTTTGCACAGCATTAATAGGGGGTGGGGAATGGGTCAAGTCATGGAATCCGATAAAGTCAGGATGAAGGAAAAAGAAATTTTCCCAACTTCCTTTCAAAGGCTGCCTATGAGAGGTGGTACAGGAGGGGAGTCACAGAGGAAATGGAGAATCATTTCTCCTCAAGGGGAAGAAGGGAGCAGTGCACCATTTCTGAGAAAGGGTGTTCCTTAGGATGTGACAGGTGCTTTCCCGGAAAAAGTTTCCATATGGTCAAGTACATTTGCTGGATTAAACAAATTAGTTTCTTGAATGAGGGACTTCCCAGGGCCTTGAATAAGCTGTGTGTATTGTGACTTGCCAAGAATTGCCTAACAACCACGGAAGCTTGTTCTTCGAGGACTATCTGACTTAGGACTCACTGGCTCTTCCTTTGGGAAATGCTGGCTTGGTAGATAAAAAAAAGAAGCCCAGCAATCAAGAAGACCTTGGTTCCAGGTCTGACTCTGAAACTTCCTGTCTGTGTAACTTTAGAAGAGTTGTAATGAGTGCTCAATAAATGGCAGCCTTACCACTGTCAGACAATTCATTTTCATCACATATATCCAAACTGACTTGGTATCTTACCTACATCAGACAGCACCCGAATACAGCTCTCCACGGAGGCTTTTTGGCTTGGCATTAACCAGTTGCAGTGGTAAACTCTGAACACTCCTTGCAGCAGTTGCACAAAGACAGGCTGGCGAGTCTGCAAGAAGCCGAAAGAGGCAATGTGAATAACAGACTTTTATTTATAGACTACTGATGATCCGATCAGAGATAGACATTGTCTTGAACCACGAGACCCCAGACCCAAGATAGACATTGTTGTTAATGGACCCTGAGGCAAGTGTGAGAGGAGATGCCTGGATAAGAGCTAAATTCCAGAAGTTACCTAGCCAAGGGAGAGCAATTCAGAAGCATTTTAGGGCAATGCATTAACTTGATGCTATTTTAACTAAGTTTGAGCACAAGAAGGAGCAATGGATCCACAATTCAAAGACTGGTATTCTTATCCAGTTACCAAGCAGCTGCATGACTTTAAGCAAAATTACTTCACCTCTCTGAGCTCCAGTTTCATCCAATGTATAAAATAAGTGGATTGAGGCAGATGGACCCCAAAGTTCCTTCCAGACATTATATCTATTGAGTAGAACCCATATTTTAAATCGGCAAAAACAAACTGATAAGTGAATCTCACCTAGAATGCTACTTCTTTATTTCTGGCAAGGTCTTCAACGACATAAAGAGAATTCAGATGGTTACTCTTTATAAATATTCATTTATTATGATGAGTATTCAGAAGTTACATGAGAAGATTTATTCCTTTCCACAAAGGTATAAATTTGTACTCATTTTAAAGTAAGAGTACTCAAACATCCACTGAATCAATTTGACACTGACTTTCTGAGTACATGAAAAAATTATAGTTTTGGTCTCCATTCAAAGGGTAGCTTTGGACCAGCAAGGCAAAGATAGATAGCCGCGTATGCTGCACTATTCAACTGGTCTTTCATTTGAGAGGAGACAACTTGCATAGCCCCTCTAAAAACAGTGGAAGTTAATATAGTAAAGAAAAAAGTATTGAAAACCCCAAAAGAGATCTCTGAGATGAAAGAAAACAAAGTGTCAGGGGAAAAAGGAAGTCTATTATAAGAAAATAAAACAGGTTAATTAAAAATTCAGAACCTCCCTGATAAACATGGTTCAGATAACTTTCATTTATTAAGGGCAAACTATGTGTCAGACATTCCACGTATGATCTCGTTCAGGCCTCAGTGAACAATTCGGTGACTTGGAATTACCTTCCCGTCACACATGAAAAACAAAGACCCAGCAAAAATAAAAGAAATTATCCAAAAGAAAAGAGAAGTGATGGCAAAGCAGGAAGTGAACTGCAAGGGTCTCTCTGATGGCAAACCTCCATGTTCTTTCCATGAAGTTCACCTGGGAGCCAGAATCTCATTGCCTTCTTTCTGTCCTACTCCCTGCAGCCACCTGAGATAGTAAGCTGTGTTCCTAATAGAGGACAGGAGCAGAGGGAGCCTGGCAAACTGGCCGGGGGAACCTAGAATTTAGTCCGAGTTTTGTGGCTGCTCGTTAGCTCTGAAGCTAACTCAAAGGGCCCAATGAGAATGGTCGTTTACCCCAAGCACTTCCTACATGCCAAGCTCTGTGCTAAGCACTTTATACACATCTCATTTAGCCTTCACCATCACCCTGTGAAGTAAGCAGTGGCATTATTACCTGCCCTATTAGCCAGTAAGTGCTGGATTTGGGATGGGAACCCAGTAACCCAGCTCAAAGAAAGAAGTATCCCTAGACTAAAATAACTCCACTGAACCCTATTCCTGGAACACCTGCTCTGCTCCTATTTGACACCTCGGTGTACAAAAGATGATTAAATGGGTAAGAGTAGCTGCCTACTAACTATCCAAATGCAATGGGCAATCAGGTGGGATATGGTTTGACTGTGTCCCTACCCAAATTTCATCTTGAATTGTAGCTCCTACAATTTCCACATGTTGTGGGAGGGACCTGGTGGGAGGTAACTGAATCATGGGGTGGGTCTTTCCCATGCTGTTCTCGTGATAGTGAATGAGTCTTGCAAGATCTGATGGTTTTATAAAGCGGAGTTTCCCTGCACAAGTTCTCTTCTCTAGTCTGCTGCCATGTGGGACATACCCTTCACCATCTACCACGACTGTGAGGCCTCCCCAGCCACATGGAACTGTGAGTCCACTAAACCTCTTTCTTTTGTAAATTGCCTAGTCTTGGGTATGTCTTTATCAGCAGTGTGAAAATGGACTAATACAGGTGACATCAGCTCACTCAACCTCTTGGAAGAACAAAAGGACATGATGGCTCATCATCTGCTTTTTTCCTAAAATCCTCCCCTTTCTTCATTCCTGAGGTTCCACAGACTCCCAAATCGCACCCTGCCTGCATGAAAACTCCTGACCTTCCTCTGCCTCTTTCACATCCCATCATCCATTATTTGTGTCCTCTCCAGGTCCCTTTTCGTTTACCACTTCATTTTCCTGGCTAAGGCTTCAACCAGTACATGTTTATCTCTGATCTCTACCACTCTCCTGAGTCTCATTTATTCATTTGTTCAATAAATTAGCAACTTGTTGCCAGTCACAATGCCAGGTACAAGGGATAGACTAGTATATGAGATGATCATGCACATAAGGCATAACTTTGTCCTCATGTAGCTTATAGTCTAACAGAAATAGCACAGGCTACCATTTATTAAGCACCTACTCTGTGTCAGGCACTGTGCTAGATGTTTTATAAACGTTATCTCTAGAATTGGAGGGCAGGGAAGGAGAAGACTGAAGGACCAAAATAAAAAAAAAAAGCGCAGAAAAGATTTTAAGGAGATTGTTGATTTTAAAATCCACAATTAACAGAACCATCCAGTATAAGAAAATATCCCCAGGTACTTCTTTAGCCAAGAAATCCCATCAAAGCTACCTTCCACCAAGAGAAATGTATCTTTTATTAATGCTTTGCAGACCAGTTCATTTACAGTTGCTCACCCCCAAATTCACATCTTGCCCAACTGCCAAAGGTGTATCATGAGCATTCTGCTTGACGTTGGTATTTATTACCTGCAAAGTAGTACTCTGGTCTGAGAAGGGAGAGCTGAAGAAAGTAGTAACAATACTCATGACGATTTCGGTGACGTACTTCTCCAAAATGGAGTCTGCATGTTTCCTGTCACTAGTGTTGTTACAGGCCTGGAAGACAAGTGGGTATGTTAAGCATGACACCAAAACCTACATCAAACATTAAGAAATTTGCGACTCTCTCCTGTGGGTTACTTTTAACAAATGAAAGGTAAAGGCCTGCTGGCCAATATTTCTCCCCTTAAGGAATCACAATAATAAAATATAAATCATGAAAAAAAGAAAAGCAGATCAGCTCAGACAACATGAAGCAAAATCACAAACATTAAAATGGGTATGAGACCAACAAGGCCACCACTTGCAACTTCCTACGTGTGTCTGGAAAATCCAAAACCCTGAAGGGCAGTAAGAAGCACAGTCACTACAGGTGTCTTAAATTTCCCGTAAAAGAAAACTGCTCTCCCGAGTAATCCATTCCTCTGGTCTAGACCATGGTTTCCTTATCCAAATAATCAAGACAGTCAAACACGTTACTGAGGTCCTATGGACCTGACCGTCTCCAGTCCTTTTTTTTTTTATTTTATTTTTTTTGAGACAGAGTCTCACTCTGTCACCCAGGATGGAGTACAGTGGCATGATCTTGGCTCACTGCAGCCTTCATTTCCCAGGTTCAAGCGATTCTCGTGCCTCAGCCTCCCAAGTAGCTGGGATTAGAGGTGCCCGCCACCATGCCCAGCTAATTTTTGTGGTTTTTTTTAGTAGACATAGGGTTTCACCACGTTGGCCAGGCTAGTCTCGAACTCCTGGACTCAAGGGATCTGCCCACCTAGGCCTCCCATAGTACTGGGATTACAGGTGTGAGCCACCACGCCTGGCCTAACCATGCTCCAATCCTACAACAATCTTCCATTCAATTAAAATCTTACCAATACACAACATTGTTCAAAATAGCAAGCCATATTTCAGAATAGCTGACTATACATGTTTTGGGGTGAGGAGACACCTTCAGTTTCACCCATACTCTACTTAAGTCTGCCGCCTAGAATAAGATTTGCCATGGAGACGGTTAGCACATTTTTTAAAAAATCAAGTTTTATAATTTAAGATATAAAATTGCTTATACTGAAAAGAATGAAGGACATAAAAATCAAGTGTTCTTAAGAGACTCTCACGTTCTGACCTTAAAACTAGACAGTCTGAGAACATATTCAAAGAATGAAATTAAGAACTGATTTTACAGCATTTCTAAGTAATTTAATGAAAGGATCGGCAAAATAAGGGCCAGTAATTATCTTTATAAAGTTTTATTGGAACACAGCCAAACCTGCTTGCCATGACTACTTTCACGCTAGAAGGGCAGAACTGAGTAGTCATGAAAGAGATGAATGGCCCACAAAGCTGAACATATTTACTATCTGGTCCTTTACAGAAAATTTCAGAGCACTGGTTTAAAGAAATAAAGCAGGCCTGCCATTCCAAGCCAAAATCCCTAGGCTAATGGGATTAAAAAACTAGGAGGAGTTTCAGATTTTTTAAAAAACATGTCTGTGAAACCAACACCTGACCAAATATTACTAAATAGGGTACTCATCCAGAAGGAAAATAAGTTCTTACAGGCTCCTTGTCTCATACTAGCAATCATACAGTCAAGCAGAAAATACCACATTCTAGGATTCTATAATGCACCTTAACATCACAATGTTTCTGAAATTGGGATGTATCTGACAATTATCTTCTAAATAATCTTTTAATCTACCCCACTCCCCCAAATCCACCATCACAAAACTCATATTCAATCTGTGGTATGCTTTGCTATGTGGCAGTCTTGTGGCTTTAGCATGAATATTAAGCTCAATGCAAAACCAAATCAAGTATCTTGAAGGCCACTCTTGAGGCTGAGCCAGGAAAGCAATAAATGGAAGGTGAAGAGTTTTGCAGAATCCTCAAGACCAGATTGCAGGAGACAAATGCTCAAGCTCAGGGAAGTGCCCTTCAAGCACAGACATATTACCAAGGAAGATAAATCCTTAGAAATTGAATTTTAATATGCCCAGGTTATCATTCACCAACCAATCCACAGGGGTGACATGAAAACCAGAAATAACCTCTCTTTCCTGAAGCTTGATAAATAACATCCATTCGTGGCTAAGAGCAAAAGGTAGGAAGAATGGCCAGGTGTGGTGGCTCACGCTTGTAATCCCAGCACTTTGGGAGGCTGAGGTGGGCAGATCATTTGAGGTCAGGAGTTTGAAACCAGCCTGGCCAACATGGTAAAACCCTGTTTCTACTAAAAACACAAAAATTAGCCAGGCATGGTGGCAGGTGCTTGTAATCCCAGCTACTTGGGAGGCTGAGGCAGGAGAATTGCTTGAGCCCAGGAGGCAGATGTTGCAGTGAACTGAGATTGTGCCACTGCACTCCATCCTAGGTGACCGAGCAAGACTCCATCTCAAAGGGAAAAAAAAAAGGAAGAAATGAGACATGAGAAAAGAGTCACAAGTGCCTCTTCATGCCACGAATTAGAGTAGAAATGATGCAGCTGTTTTCTTCATGTGGGCATGAAGATGTTACACACACATACACATACACACACACACACACACACACACACACCTCTCTCACTCTCCAACTCTGCCTCCTTAGTTCCAAAAGCCTTACCCTGCAGATGTCTACAAGGAAATTCTCAAACAATTTCCACATGTGATTGCTGGTGTAAATCTCCTTCATTTCCACCTCTGTGTCCACATAGCAGTGATTCAGGAAGTTAATGTATGCAATTTTAACCTGCAAGATAGAAAGAAGCTTTTCTGAAAAACCATCTTGGTGTGTATGGAACGTGATTAGCTGCTTCAACTTCACAGCAAGAAGGACAGATCAAAATGGGCATCCCATTCCCCACTGCCAAGTCTTACTTCTATGATTTTCTGACATTTGAAATTCACAATTATAAAATCCAAAACCATAAAGCTTTTGGAAGAGAATATGTTCATGACCTCAAGGGAAAGAATGAGGTAAAACCTCTGACCATAGAAGAGGGACAAGTTTGATTACCTGAAATTAAGAATTTCCATTTATAAAAAGGTACCACTGGAGAGTTAAATGGGCACAAGTTGGGAGAAGATACATGCAAGGCATGTTCCAATGAAGAATGCCCCTAGATCTGTGCTTATAAGACAGACATCCCCAGAGAAAAGGGAGGCAAAAAAACTGGATCAGATATTTCTTAAAGGAATATCAAACATCAAACACACACACACACACACACACACGGCAAGAGGCTCAACTTCAATTAGGAATCAAGGACATAGACATTAAAATCACTATGGTTAATGAAAACATGTGTCTATACAAAATCCTGTACACAAGTGTGCATAGCAGCATTATTCATAATAGTCAAAAAGTGGAAACAATCCAAATCCCCATCAACTGACTGATGGACACACAAAATGTGATGTACGTACAGAATAGAAAATTACTCCGCAACATAAAGGAATGAAGTGCTGATACATGCTACGACTTGCGTGAGCCTTGAGAAAAATCATGTAGGTGAAAAAATCCAGTCCTAAAAGACCACATGTTGCAGGATTCCATGAAATGTCTCAAATAGGCAAATCCATATATTCAGAAAGATGAGCAGTTGCCTAGGATTGGGGGGTTGGCAGGAAATGGGAAGTGACTGCTAATGGGCATGGGGTTTCTTTTTGGGATGATGAAAATATTCTGTAACTATATTGTGACGGTGATTGCACAACTCTGTGAATATATTAAAAACCACTCAGTTGCACACTTTAAACAAGTGAATCATATCTGCAAATATCTCCATGAAGCTTCTAAAAATTAAGCTAGTATGCAATACTATTATACAACCATCAAATTGAAAAAAAAATAATAAAGGATCTGATGATAGCAAATGTTAGCAGGGTTGGGAGGAGGAATGGTAACTGGAGCAACTATGCTGAAAATAACTGGACTGTGTTACATCAAATTGAAGAAATGCACCGCCTATGATCCAGCACTTCCACTTCTGACTATCCACACACCCTGGACAGAAGAGTACACGTGTGGGCCAGGATGTATGCATGATCCTAACAGCCAAAAGCTGGAAACAACTAAAACGAGCATCGGTAGAAGAATGGAAAATCCTATCATGGTGCCATGATAGAAAGGAATGCTTCAAAGCAAAGGAAATGGACACAGCTACATGTCAGGGTGGATCAACCTTAACAACACAGAGTTGAACTTTAAAAGGCATGGAATGATACACAGAAGAAGTCCAAAACCTCACAAAACTAAACTATATTGTTGAGGGATGTATACAGAAAAGCAACTGCAGGATTACATAAAAGTCAGCTTGTGGTTATCCTCAGGAGACAGCCCTTGGGGGAGGTGAGGACAGGAAAGGGGAATGGGGGAGGTTTTTGCATATTTCTTGACCTGGCTGGCAATTACAAAGCTGTTCTCTTTATAATCGTTCTATTGTTCTTTAGTATACAATTGAGATTTATGTACTTTTTTTGCATTTCTGTTGTATTTCAAACAAAAAAGGGTAAAAAACAAACTAATGCTTGTTATAACACTATGCTTCTCTCATCCCTAATGCTAGTTATAACTCTACCTTCTTTATCCGTAACAAGAGAAATGTAAATTAAAACTATGTTGAAATGACCATTTTCACCTGCCAGATATATGAGAATCCAAAAGTTTGATAATATACTGTGGCCAAGACTGTGAAAAAAATGCAATCTCATTGCTTTCTTATTACAGCGATTATTCATTACTATCTCATTATATCATAAATTAGTTAAACACTTACAAAGGGCCATGATGGTACATCCATACAATGGAATTTTATGCAACTGTAAAAACAATCTGGCATCTCTTTATGAACTGATATGAAAAGAAGTTACAGCGTTAAGGTACAGAATTGTGTACCTAAAGTATCATCTTTTGAATTTAAAAAAACGGCGGGGGGGGGAGTAAAGTATATATAATGTATGTGTTTATGTGCAAAATTCTAGAAAAATACACAAGAACATAATAAATTATTTTCTGTACGGTGGGTAGGAAAACAGATTATAAGACTTCATGGTTTACCCCTTTACAGTCTTTGATTTTTGAACTTTTCAAAGAGTATGGTCAGGTACTGAATAATGACATTTTGGTCAATGATGGGTCTCATACACAACAGGGACCCATAAGATTATAATACCCAATTTTTACTGGAACTTTTCAATGTTTAGATACACAAATACAATTGTGTTATAATTGCCTTCAGTACTGAGACAGTCACATGTTGTGCATGTTTGTAGCCTGGCAGCAAGAGGCCGGACCATAGAGCCGGGGTGTGTAGCAGGCTGTGCCATCTAGGTTTGCGTAAGTGCGCTGTTCGATGTTTGCACAATGAGGAAATCAACTAAGAATGCATTTCTCAAAACATATCCCCACCACTAAGCAACACATGACTGTTACTAGCTTTTCAAAAAAACCTAAAAGCAATATATATATGTCATATATATTTAATGTAATATAAATGTGTACTACAAACTAACATTACACATTGCAAAACATACAATATATACTTTACAATATACTTTATATATCATAAAATATACACTTCATAAATCATAAAATATATACTTTACAATCCATTTCATTATTAATCAATATAATCTATGAGTAGGAAAAAAGGAAGCCTGGAAGGATTAACTTCAAAACTTAGGAATTCATTATTACTATTTTTTATTTATTTTTATTTTTTTATTTTTTTTTATTTTATTTTTTTTTTTTTGAGACAGAGTCTCACTCTGTCGCCCAGGCTGGAGTGCAGTGGCGCGATCTCGGCTCACTGCAAGCTCCGCCTCCCGGGTTCACGCCATTCTCCTGCCTCAGCCTCCCGAGGAGCTGGGACTACAGGCGCCCACAACCGCGCCCGGCTAATTTTTTGTATTTTTAGTAGAGACGGGGTTTCACCGTGGTCTCGATCTCCTGACCTTGTGATCCGCCCGCCTCGGCCTCCCAAAGTGCTGGGATTACAGGCGTGAGCCACCGCGCCCGGCCTATTATTATTTTTTAATTGATTGTCTGTAGTTCCTAAATTTTTTATAACGGCCATTATTTCTGTAGTAAGGGTTTTTGTTTTAAAGAATTAACTTACTAAGTCTTACAATCATACGATCTGGATCTCAACCTACTTTTCGTCACATTTTTGAGAAGTTCATTCAGGTCACATCCCCTTTGCTCAACAGGCTAAATTAGATCCACAGAGCTGGAGCTTTTTTCCTCACTCTTCTTAAAGATACAGAAGGAATGACTAACTTCTCCCGTGTTCCTTTCATGTAAAATCAATGCTCGAGAACATGTTTTAGGGAACCGAAATCCCACTACAAAATGAGCTGCAGCTTTCAGAACCGTCAGGGCTCCCCCAGGCCAGCCACCACTATGTCTCCCAGTGAGCCACGACAGCAGGCACCACATAGGGACGAGAAGGGCACAGCCAGGCTGGGCTCGCTCACCTCAGGGATGCAGTCCTCATGGGTCACCACGCGAACGATGTCATCCAGCGGGAGCAGGGAGTTGCACTTGATCTCTGTGTAGACGTTCTTACCCTCCGTGCACACAGCCAGAAGCTCGACCAAGTGGATGTGGTACATGAGAGGGCTGTTCTCATCCATCCGATCCCGCTCTGACCGCATCATCTGGATCAGAGTCTGGAAAGAGGCTCTGTCGTTGTAGAACACGAGGACATCCTCTCCTGAATTGACCAGCTACATAAAGAACAGGGTGGGTTTAGATTACAAGCTTGCAGGGGTGGGGCAGCATGAAAAAATTCTATCCACAAAGAAAGAGAGAGGTTCTGTTGGCATTTATCTTCCCAAATCAGTCTTACCTATTTTGACTTCATTCATTTATATAACTGAACAACTAGAAATCTTCGGCATCATAATTTTAGTCCACAGATACAGAAATACCACACAGGCCCTAAAAAGCTATTAGGGGGAGAGAAAGTCTGCATACCAGCATTAATGTATCAAGTGGAAATAGAGATTGCAAGCTTGCACTTGTATTTCCAAAACTACCAATTAGGCTATGATATTTGTTTTTAAATGTTTCCATCTTATTATTATTTTTTTTTTCGAGATGGAGTTTCACTCTTGTTGCCCAGGCTAGAGTGCAATGGCGTGATCTCGGCTCACTGCAACCTCTGCCTCTCGGGTTGGTTCAAGCAATTCTCCTGCTTCAGCCTCCTGAGTAGCTGGGATTACAGGGATGCACCACCACGTCTGGCTAATTTTGTATTTTCAGTAGAGACGGGGTTTCTCCATGTTGGCTAGGCTGGTCTCGAACTCTCAACCTCACGTGATTCACCCGCCTCGGCCTCCCAAAGTGCTGGGATTATAGGTATGAGCCAGTGTGCCCTGCCTCCATCTTATTTTTATGCTTTACAATGTATCCCCTTTAAAATTCTTTAATCTGCCATCTTATCTCTTCAATCACAAATTACTTTTAATTAAGATATGCCTTCCTCTCCACACTTACTCTTCAAAAAGTTGAGGCATTCCTGTTTATAACTTGTCCCCTAAGATGTGGCTTCTTGCAAATCTATTTAAGAATAAATCAGGCCGGGGCGGTGGCTCAAGCCTGTAATCCCAGCACTTTGGGAGGCCGAGGCGGGCGGATCACAAGGTCAGGAGATCGAGACCATCCTGGCTAACACGGTGAAACCCCGTCTCTACTAAAAACACAAAAAACTAGCCGGGCGAGGTGGCGGGCGCCTGCAGTCCCAGCTACTCGGGAGGCTGAGGCAGGAGAATGGCGTAAACCCAGGAGGCGGAGCTTGCAGTGAGCCGAGATCGCGCCACTGCACTCCAGCCTGGGCGACAGAGCAAGACTCCGTCTCAAAAAAAAAACAAAAAAAAAAAACAAAAAAAAAAAACAAAGAATAAATCAATTTCATCAGCAGTACATGAAGTACAAAAAAACTGAGAGGGCTGGCACAGAAGTCAAAATAAACACAGTCAATACTTACTAATGACTAACCTTTATGAGCTCTAATTATTAGATGCCAGATACCAAGATAAACTCTTTAGATGAACTTCCTAACCTCACTGTATCTCAGTTTCTTCATCTGAGCTAACTCACAATAGCTAACTCACAGTACTATGTATATTAAATAAATTATTATAGACAAATTGCTTAGGATGGTGCCTAGACTATGGCAGGCTTCCAAAAAGTGTTAGGCATTAATATCATCGTTATCTCATTTACTCCGCATATCAACTCTTTAAAGTGAAATCTGCTGTATCTTCATTTTATAGAAAAGTTCACTGAGGAGTTGAGAGGTCAAGTAACATATCTCATGGCACCCTTCGGTGAAAGGGTTCAGGCGACATTTGTATCCCAGGTTGAGCCGACTCTCTCTTTTTTTTTTTTTTTTTCTAAGAGACAATGTCTCATTCTTTTGCCCAGGCTGGAGTATAGTGGGTGCCATCATAGCTCACTGCAACCTCAAACTCCTGGGCTCAAGGGATCTTCCTCTGTAACTGGGACTATAGGCACATGCCACTACACTCAGCTAATTTTTAAAATGTTTTGTAGAAACTAAGGTCTTACTATGTTGCCCAGGCTGGTCTCGTACTCCTGGTCTCAAGTGATCCTCCTGCCTCAGCCTCCCAAAGAGCTGGGATTACAGGCATGAGCCACCATGCTGGCCCCAACTCTTAATCACACTACCCTCCCTGCCAATGGAACCATATACATAGACAAGATTGTAAATTAAAGTGAATCCATAATAAACCAAGTAAGACTTTTCCTTGATTGCATAGACCAACTGCTCCTCAAGAAGCATCAGGCAAAATTTTTTCAATCTAATTAATTATGTGAAAAATTTTTAAAAATTCATAATCCACAAGAATGGAAGTTGTTCTGGCTCATTGGGTCCTCACTGCATTTTATCTCCATTCTCTATAATTCAGTTCCTTATTCCTCTTTCTGTCCCCTGTCAGAAAAATCCAAGCCATCCTTCCTTAGAGCAAACTGGTTGCTATGAAATATCAGATCAGATTCTTGCCTATATCTACAACTTAAGCTCACACAAGGGATGACACACACATATGCACACACAATTACTTTCTGTCCTTCTGTATGGCTCCTGAAGAGGGTGCAAGTTCATACAGATAAGATTAAATAATTGTAAAATTTCTACAGAACACCAGATGGAGGTATATAGAATATATAACAATCACCTCAGCCATAACCATGTCTTGGCATTTTTTAATAAATTTCCCTTCTGCCTTGACAATTGTCTGTAAGAACTTTATATACTGGACGTTCCGACCGTGAGTCTCTATGCAGTGAACGAAGTGCTGAACGACTCTCTCGTTGATCTCACTGCAAAGCTGGAAATTGTTCATGAAGATGTGCTGCATGGTTACTGCCTCCAGGATCTGACACAAGAGTGAGGAAAAGAGAACAGGGACAGGTCAAAAAGCTGATAGAACAGATTAAAAAGTGAGAAAAAGAAGAGTCCACTGAAAACACACACAAGGGAAGCATTTAAACCCATGAAGATAGATTTCTCTCATTCTTGCTTCTGCACTACCTTTTTAGTAAGCTTTTTTCACTGACATACAAATAAACATACAGAAAAATACACAACTCATTAGCATTCAGTTGAATAGATTACAAAGGGACCTTGAGCACCCAGATCAAGAAACAAAACAGGTCTCCTTTATGCCTTATCTCACAATTTAACTACTATTTTGACTTGTATAACTAGATTAGTTTTGCCTGTTCTTAAACCTCTTGTACTCTTTTTCACTGATATATAAGTTCCATTGCATGAATATATGACAATATCTTTATTCCATGGTTGAAGGATATTTGGAGTAGGATCCAGTTTTAATAGAAACATTACTAGTATTATAAATACTAGAGTTGCTGTGGACATTCTTACAGATGCCTTCTGGTGTACTTAAATTCATACTTCTGTTGGGTCCAAGAACAGAATTGCTGGGTCACAAAGTATGAGTATGTTTGGCTTTAGAAGATACTGACAGCTTTCAAAAGATGTTAACAACTTGCATTCTACATTCCAGCTGTTCCTATCCTTGTCAACACTTAGTATTGTCAGT
Source organism: Macaca nemestrina (assembly GCF_043159975.1). Lineage (NCBI taxonomy): Eukaryota > Metazoa > Chordata > Mammalia > Primates > Cercopithecidae > Macaca > Macaca nemestrina. The sequence goes on along the minus strand of NC_092126.1, from coordinate 143,457,967 downwards.
CTTTTAAATTTTAGTCACAGCTTACTGTGGCTAAACATAATTTGCATTTCTCTAATGTCTAATCATGTTGAACACTTTGTCACATTTATTGGCCATTTGGATATCCTCTCCAACAGGGTATCTGTTCCAGTTTTTTGCCTTTACATTCTTATTTATTTATTTATTTGAGATAGAGTCTTGCTCTGTCACCCAGGCTGGAGTGCAGTGGTGCAATCTTGGCTCACTGCAACCTCCACCTCCTGAGTTCAAGCTATTTTCCTGCCTCAGCCTCCAAGTAGCTGGAATTACAGGTGCTCACCATCATACCCAGCTAATTTTTGTATTTTTAATAGAGACAAGGTTTCACCATGTTGGCCAGGCTGGTCTCAAACTCCTGACCTCAAGTGATCTGCCTGCCTTGGCCTCCCAAAGTGCTAGGATTATAGGCATGAGCCACTACACCTGGCCTATTTTTAAAAGGTCAACCTTTTCCTTAGTGACTTTTTTGAGTGTGTTATGTATATTCTGGATATGAATTCTTTGTTGAGAACGTGCATTGCAAATGTCTCTTACTCTCTGCCTTGCCTTTGGATGCTCTTAATGGTGTCAGTGGACAAACAGAAGTTCTTAAAAGAAGTCCAATTCATCAATTTTCAAAAATAATTAGTGTTCTTTGCATACCTTGTAAGAAAATTTTGCTTACCACACAGCCATGCATATTACCTTCTAGAAGGTTTATTTTTCACTTTTTACCCACAGTTATTGAGTTTTACGTTTGGGGTGAGGTGGAGGATTTAATCCTTTTATCTTTTGACTTTTCTTTCTTTTAACATGACACCAAGGGAACACAGGTTGAGTATCTGTTATCCAAAATGCTTGGGAGCACAAGGGTTTCACATTTTGGATTTGGGAATATTTGCATTATAGTCTCCTGGTTGAGCATCCCAAATCCAAACATCTAAAATCTGAAATGTTCCAATGAGTATTTCCTTTGCGCATCACACTGGCACTCAAAAGCTTTGAATTTTGGAGCATTTCAGATTTCAGATTTTCAGATCTGGGATACTCAACCTATATTATCCTACAATTCAGCACTCCTTTTCCTGGAAAGTGTTAGCAGTACTACTGAGTGAGTGTGCGCATGCACAAAGATGTCCTTTGCAGTACTGTTTACAAAGCTAAAAATCAGACATTGCCTAACTGTCCATTAATATAAGAATGGTTTTTTAAAAGTTACAGCCATTCTATGGAATGTCATTTAGCCATCAAAAGAATGAGAAAAATTTCTCTCTCTCTGATTTGCAAAGGCAGCCATAATGTGTTAAGTGAGAAAAGCAGAACACAAGACAATGTGTAGAGCGCATCATTTTTCTTTACAAAGCCTATAACACATTTAATATACTTTCAGAAATATATTTAACAAACTAAGATGTATTATAGATATGTTTGATATGGAGATACTATATATGTATATATAGCCACAGAAAACTTTATGCATGACCTCAGGAAGATGTGGCAGGAGAGAGATTCAGCCCCTCTGTATTGCTGAAGTTTGATACGATGAAGGACTTGACTAGGAAAATAAAGATATGTATCTTACTTTATCCATCTCACCTTCCTCCTTTTCCCCTCCCCAACTCCTGCCATTCCATCCCCAAAAGATGAGTATTTATGTCCTCCTGATAAATTATGAAAATGTTCCCCTTTGGAATGAATGTTGCATTATAACAAGCCCCAGAAGCCACAATAGCCAAAGAACAAGCTGTTCCTCCTCCCTCTTCCCTGCCCTCCTCCCTCTACAGATTTGCAGACTGGCCTCAAGTCTTACCCCTGGGTTGAGAAACAGGTTTATGTGTTTATGTAGCAAAGCTTGATTCTGCTGGTTGCCTGCACAGAAATTCTGCAAAAATTCATGAGCCAGCCTCATTATCTCTTGCATCTTGGTATCTTCGGCCTGTGTGGGAGGAGAGAGATGAAAGCACTGATTGCTGGGCCAGGAGACCAGCTTCTCCTATACCCAACACCTCCTGCTAACGTGGGAGTCAGAAGGTGTTTGCTGGGGGCCTGTTGTGGGTAAATATTGAGGGGCTGCACTGCTGACCCTGAAAAGAAGCCAAAAACTTGTCTATGCTCAATGATGAAAGTGAAGATCTTATTTGGGTGGGAGGGAGCACTGCAGAGTGAAGGCTAATAGAAGGCATCCACAAGTCCATCATCCAGCAAGGACTGAAACTTCTGAACCCCCTACTTCTAAAGACAGGGAGTGGCTGGGCACAGTGGCTCATACCTGTAATCCTACCCCTTTGGATGGATCACTAGAGGGCAGGAGTTTGAGAACAGCCTGGCCAACATAGTGAGACGCCCATCTCTAATAAAAAATAAAAATAATAAAAATTTTAAAAATAAACAAAAACAGGGACTGACAACAGAACAGGGGCTGACTTCCTCACTGATGCTGAGTAGTCATTTTCCCTCTTGGGTTCACCTTTTTAAGTTGTCCAACCTATTAGACATTAACTTTTGCTATCAGCTTACATGGCGAACTGGAAATCTCCTTAGATTATACATTAGAACAACTGTGCCTGCCATAACTCCTTTATCATCTCAAGTACAATTTTTAACCTCAGACTTAGTTTCCCCATCTGCAAAATGGGGATAATACCCTCCCTGGCATTTCACAGGTTGGATTATCTGATTCATACATTAATAGCATAAACTCAGTATTTGTAGAGTTAAATATTCTATAATAAGCCAATTCTATAAAACCCATGACCATTGTGTCCAATTCTAAACAAGCAAACATTTAAGAAAGTAAAAACAAGAATTTCTAAAATGGAAATCACCCTTCATATTTTTACAGCCCACAATAGTCTTCCTAAGTCTTCAGAGCCATCACCTCATTTCAGAGGCAAGAGAGGATAGCAGGTAGGAATGCAGGTCCCCAAACCTGACTACGTTCCTCTTATCCCAGATCTCCAACTTCCTGGCTGTATGACCTGGAGCACATTTCTTAGCCTCTCAGTGTCGCTGTTTACTCATCCATGAAAAGGAGATAACAAAAGTGCACACTTCATACGATTGCTATGAAGATTAAATGAGAAAAGTCACATGAAGTGCTTAGACAGTGATTACTCTGTAAATGTTAGCTACTGGTTCCGGGCTAGACTGAGGTCAGCAAACTTCTTCTTAAAGGGCAAGGCAGCACATACTTTGGGCTTTGTGGGTACAGAGGGAATATCAAGGACATTATATAGGTACCTATGTGACTATTTTAAAATGTAATAACCATTCTTAGCTGACATGCTGTTCAAAACAGGTGGTGGATTACATTTGGCCCATGCCTATAGTGTGCTAACCCCTGGTCTAGAAAAATAATTCTGTGATAAAACAGAGCTAAGGGAGAAAGGTGAGCTCCCAGCTTTGATAATCAAACCAAAACAGAGGAAAATTTAAAAGGACATTAATAGCAAGTCCCAGGACAACATAATGGGGATTACATTTTTCCCTTATTAACAGGAGGAGTGGTGAACCTTCTAGCTCTAAGAAATCAGAGGGCTTGGGATAGACAGCCACTGCTGGTTGACAGCAGTAACCTTAAACAGTTCCACATGCCTCCAGTCCTCCTGTATAAAAGGAATCTGCTGTGCACAAGCTAAGTGAAGAACCTTTGTGGTGTGAAGTGGATTTTTCCAAGGTAAGCAAGCCCCAAAGACATCAAGTCACAAGAGGTTACCTGTGGAGGATTCCTCCACCATTCTTTGGAAGTCCATGCCCATCCAAAAGTAAATAAAAGCATGCATGTGCACACACACATATACACACACACACACACACGATATTCTGCCTTTGAGTCACCAATTCCAACCACATCTGGTTACCTGTAGATTAATCCCGCTCTATGAAGGCATGACTCTCATTAGGGAAACTGATGATATTATGAGACAACACTACGGTCAGTAAATGATCCCCTCGCATTCCTTACACAAGAGGAGGTAGATCAGTTTGTTGGTTCTGGTCTAAATGATAGGCAAAGTTTGGATGATATGCACACCTGTATCAACTGCAAATTAGCTATGTTATTATACCTATGACAGGGATTACGCTTGGACTGTATTCGTAGCTATTGAAAGGCCTGACCTGCCCAATTCATATGGTCCCCATGACTGAGGAGGAAGTTCCTTTTGCAAGAAATTTCCTAGGGTGGAAGGCGACAGGCACAGGGAAGGCAGCAGGTCCCAGCTCCACAGTGAAGTGGAGTCAGCTTCACTGTACATAGCTGTGCCATCCATGCAAGTTACTGAACCTCTCCAGCTGCAGCTTTCTCATCGAAAATGGGGCTGAAGATAGCACCACTCATCTCATCCATGTGTCTTGAGGATGGCAAGAGCTAATAATGTGTATAAAGGCCTCCGCATAGCGCCTGGCACCCTGCAAGCACCTAGAAATGACCTTCATCAGGTGACTCTTCTCTAGCAAATCAGTCTCTCTAGCAGTTAATAGTCAACTCAAGAGACCTGAGTCTGAGCCCTTTACCTCTAAACACCCCCAAAAGCCTCAGTCTCTTCATCTGTCAAGTGGGCACCACACAAATACCCCAGTGGGTCTTGTAGGCTTCAACAAATGACTTCATAAGCGTCTTGTCAGCCTACATTCACTCAAAGCACTGTCAGCCTGCTCCTGCCTCTGTAAATCAAATACATATCAATGACAAATACTTATGTGAAAAATTAGAGGCAAAGTACAACTTCCAACAACAGAAAAGACCTACATCAAAGCATCACCTGATAAATCCAAATACTTAAGCAGATGTCAGCATCTTAGTGAGGACCTCAAAAGTGGGCACATCCCCTGTTCCCACATGCACTTAATAGCTGGTGTTACTTAAATTGCTTGAGTCACATTGCAAATGAAATTGAAACACACCAACCCGTGGGTAGACAGAGGTCTAAGCTCTGACACAGACCAAGATGTCTGTATCCAATGCGGCTTGGGAGTATGGAGAATAAATGGACTCTCTTTCTTTACAGAATCTTAAAACTGGGGATGAGGATTATTCACGGGTGACTGTACTTTATTTTTCAGATGCTCTGTTTCATATCAATATCTGAAATTGTTTTGTAGTCACAATAGTCACACTGGATGCATTTCTTCACCAACAATATCCAGATGTGAAGGGTTTGGGGAAACCCAGGAATCCGCCCCATCCTGGGAGCAGCTGCTGAGCGTGAGGCCCCACTCACCTTCTCATAGGGAATCTGCAGCAGCTCCAGCACCACGGCGTGTGCACCCATGTTCCGGAGCAGACGCTGCTGCTGCTTCCTGCTCTTTCTCACCGAGGCACTCTCCTGAACACAGAGTTTGCTGAGCCGAATCAAAATCTAGTAGAAAGAAAGAAAGAAATCAGTCTCAGAAAACTAGGAACTACAGCTGGAAAACAGATTGCAGGGGGTGGTGGTGGGCAGGTAGGCAAAGGGAATAATGCATTAAAAACCTACAACGAAATTCCTTCAGTATGTGGCATTTCTGTTAATTCCATCAAGCCAAATCCATAAGGCTAAGGGCACGTCTTCCAGAATAAGCAGGGGATAATGGCTTCAACAACAAGTGGGACAGTTTCAGAGGTATCACTTAAAATGGAATGACCTGGCATCATTGCTGAGACCCTGGGAAGAGTTTGCTCTGGGGTAAAACACACAAAGCTCCCAGCCTCCCAACTTTGAACCAGCTTAAGCAAAGGTTTCTAAAGAACTACAGCTCTCAGTGGGGATGCTGTGTGCCAGGCACTTAGATGACCCCTGACAGTTTTCTCAATTAGTCCTTCCTTCAATTGTAAAGCTTCAGAAATATGTGGTGCCTATAAAAGGTAGCACCTATAAACAGTGAGGAAGCTGAGGACACAAATAAGAAGAAGAACACAGCTGGGTGTGGAGCCCAGATCTGATGCCAAAATCCATGAGCTTAACCTCTGAGCTCTACTTTCTCCCTGTTAAACCACACGAAGAAAAAAGCTCAAATGTTTGTACCTTCAACTTGACTATCACAAATGAAAGCCCCTTAGAGAATTCATAAAGAAGGGAAATACGGTGGTGGGGGAAGAGCTTACCTCTTTGACCACTCTGTAGTTGTAGCTGCTGGTGCTTTCATGCTTTTGTGACTTGTTATTTCCCTCCTAGGAACCAAAGTGAACACAAGTGTGATCTGTACGACTCATGGGCTACTGTCAGTTTGTTACAGCTAGCATCAATCTTTATGAAAGAAAGGGAGTGCTGCACTGTTTTCCAATAGTCATGCTGGGTTTATGCCCCACTCATCTACCTACTTGCTATGGGTTTCCTTGGGAGGGGATAGTGGGCTGGGCCACGGCTAGAGAACAGGTCAATTCCCAAGTGGGTCTGTAAGGGAAACCTGGTGCTAATTCACTCAACGTCAAAGTCTCTTCTACACAGTCTGAGGCTGCACAGGAGACATAGCTAAACTCTGATTCATAGCTTATTTCCTAGGCCAACAGCTGTGATCTTAGCGACTTAACAAGCAGATCTCTTGAAAATAAATCCCATTCTATCACATTTATACCTAAAACCAGAGGAGGATGCTTGCTAGTTTTGAGAAGCCCATCCACCTACTTTGGCAGCCTAACCTGTGTTTCACTCACCTCCGTTTTCTTATGTCCATTTTCGCCAGATGCACCATCCATGGTTTCATCGGGGCCCTGCCCTTTGTACACCCAAAGCTCTGACTTTTCCACGATGGACCTCAGTTGATCCAAGTCTTGTTTGATCTGTTTGTAGTTGTCCACATCTTGGCTGGTAACCAGCAGTTGAACCTTAATGAATGCAATCCATTAGGTGCACACAACAGCTTCTTGGACAGACAACACACACGTGGGTGACCTGAGCTACCTGTTTGAAGGCCTGGAGCACCTCCTGCCTCTGGCTGAAGTGTCGGAAGAGGAGCTGCAGGGCCCCTGACACCAGGGGTGGATAGTCATGCATCGTCAGGTGGAGCAAGACACGGAGAAAGGTTCTGCCGCCGTGATCGTCCAAGTCCAGTGGGGTGTTCTCCTCGCTAAAGGAGCACAGGGAGGGGGAAAGACCAGATGAATCACAAATGCCTCCTCTCACGTACCTTGGACCCAGATGCACCTAACCTGGTTAGATTTCTAGCACTATGATCTCCAGACAAGCAATTTCACTTTTCATTAGCTCCTTTAACAATACCGCCTTGCTTCATCTTCAACTATATTGTGAGGTGAGGAGACAAGTAAGATGTCATCATAAAAGATAAGTCAAATTTTAAGCCAAAGTCCCTCCCCTCCCAAAGTGACAAGACTAGCATCAGAACCAGATTCTCAACATCTACATAGGGTGTTCTGCTGGGCTTCATCTGTGGTCTGAGAACTGCAAGAGGATGTGTTTCTCTTATTAGTTTATGTAATTTTATTTTTAGAGATGAGGTCTCGCTATGTTGCCCAGGCGAAATTCAAACTCCTATGCTCAAACCATCCTCCTGCCTTAGCATGCTGAGCAGTTGGGTCTGTAGGTATGCACCACCATGCTTGACTATATTAAATATTAATAAGCATATCCTAGATCCAATGGCAGAGTACTCCATAACTGAGCACTGCCAGTCAATTACTGGGTCTGCATCTACATTGGGTTTAGAGGCAAATGAATGACAAATGGTGGAACCTTCATGGTTGCTGGCTAATAAGAAAAGCACAGAGAGGACTTTATAAATACTGTATTCATGCTGTGTATTCCAAAAAGGTGTGAAGGTTTCAGTGCTGTTTAATACGAGGAAAATGGCGGGAGAGCTGAGTGATCACACAGCACATGGAACCTGTATTAAGATAAACTCACAACACCTTGTTTAAATTTCAGATAAACATCTTCCATCACAGTATACAACGTTGCTAATTCAAATTTCATAGGTTTTACATTAAGCTTGAAGGTAGACTATTAACACTGGTGGGCCCCAACAAAGTATTCAAACCCTTATGTAGTCCCCTCCCACACTGACACTGAACTTGGCCACGGGATTTGCTTGAACAATAAGATACTAGGAAATGCAATGCAAGCAGAGGCCCAATTAGCACTTGCATACTGTTGGCTTGTCCTCTTAGAACATTTGCTCTTTGAGTCAGCCACCATGCTGTAAAGAAGCCCAAGTTATCCACATGGACAGAGAGAGAAAGAAGTCCTGGCCTTGCAGGCATTTCTGCTATAGTGTCAGAAATGTGAGTGCAACTTGGATGTGCCAGCCCCAGTTACCACCTCACTACAGTGTGACAGACCCAACAGTGACTACCAGCAGAAGAACCATCCAGTTTAATCAAGCCACAGGGCCGTGAGAGGTATTAATAAAATGGTGGTTGTTTGAATCCTTAAGTTTTTTGGAGTAATATGTTATAAAGCAATAATCAAACCAAGTGTGCTAATTATAAGAACTACATGCACAGGGTGTTTATACCAAATTTTATACCTGTAGGTATAAGGGTTCCATAATTATAATAATGTCTTAAGTCAAAATTGACCAGTGTGGTATTTTTTAAAGGGATTCATAGATTAATATTAGAAATCATGAAAGAACAGATTTTGCTTTTTTTGTTGCATAGCCTGTAAGGAGCTCAGGGATAAAATTACAGCCCAACAGCAGGACATGATCTTACTAACTTCACTCTGTTTTGAGCCCCTCTCTCTTTCTATTCTTTCTTTTGATTGCATTTCCTCACTATGTAAAAATAATCTTGTAATGTAGGTATTCTGGGAAATCTCCTTAAATCCTTTCTGTCCTAGGTGGGACACACACACACACACACACACACACACACACTCTCACACACTCTCTCTCTCTCTCCCTCCTCCCAATCAAGCCAACTGAGATAACTCTGACTTCAGTACTAACAGTTCCAAAGATAGCACCAAAACAACCTAAGCCCAGAGACTAAACATTTACTAACATAATAAAGGGAAGGCCTCTGAAAGCTCTGGAAGAGCAGACTTCCCAACTGTAGAACCACCTACAAAACAGTAACTGAAAATATACTTTCCTTCCTCCAAAGATGCCTTCTGCTTGTTCTTCAATGTGTTCAAAGTCAAGAGCACCTGAAAAGTTAGAACATATCACTTCAGATGCAGGAAGGCCTGCAAACATGCTGCCGGTGAACTCATACATAAGTTTTGCAGGGTAAATCTGTTGCGTTAACCCCAAATCTTCCAGGACATTATATTGCAAAGCTATGCAGAGTGACTAACCCAGATGATGTTACCCCCATATTCCATATTCCTGCCCCTTCCTCCCTCACTGCATGGTCGCCTGGTAAAGGAGAGTGATGATCTCACTCATGGAAGCTTGGGTTTGATAGATGGGATTATTTCTACTACTACCCTCTCCCTTCACCACTAGTTCCTGGACAGGGAACAACTTCCAACATGAGTAAAAGCTGCTAGCGAACAAGAGGTCTCCTGGAGAGTTTTTTGTTATTGTTTTTATTTTGGTATTTTTTTGGGGGGGTGGGTAACCACAACGCTGGAAACCTCAACTGTCACATGATTAAGACACTCCAAGATGGAAGGAAACAAGATCCAACTCAGAAGGAATCTGGGCTCTATCAATTATTCCCCTGCTCAAAAAGAGTAAGTGCCAGGAGGATGCCCTGGCACAATAATCAAAACCATTTTTACCCTTTTTCTAGAAGATACTGTTTGCTCTCCCCCATTTTCCTTAAAGCCAGGTCCCATTCTATGGCTGAAATTCCATTCTGAATCACTAACCTGGTACATTACTTGGCCCTTCTTGGCTGCTGTTTCCGGAGGATGTTTCTGAAGTCTGGGAATTGCTTTCATCAAACTCTCGCTTAAATATACACAGGAGGCAGGAGATCCTATAATCCAACCTCACATTCAAAATAAACTAAAGATTCAAGTGGAAATGGAAACAGATTGGTTACATTAACATACCACCTTGATTCTGCCAAGCCACCACACACTGGCAGGGCCTGGTATCAGCTCCATCAATTACCTTAAGCACTAAGTAAGCCAAATATTTGGCTTAGATTTCAACACTCATTTTAACAACAGCAGACTTCCATGGGGCATATGAAGTCTGCCCATAGCACCTTAGCCTCTAGTGTAAACTTCAGCATCCTGGCAATTAATTTAACAATTAGAACACTAAATCACTCACTCCTGGCTCCATAAATGGAGTCTATAATAAACAAGACTCCATTTCAGTAAGTGCTGAATGCCAACTCTGGGCCTAAGACTGAGAAGAGTAAAGTTGCCTGCTTTGGATTTAATATAATTAACAAAATAACTTGCTTTTACTATGGAAAATTAGCTTGGTTCCTATTTCCTGGTTGTTTCCCCTGGTTTGGGTACAAACCCTTGGACACCCTCTTCTTTTGCCTCCTGTATTCCCTTACCCTCTATTCCAACACAGGGTCACTTTTCCCAGGATTGCTGCTAGAACTGAAAAGAAAGATCGAGCAGCTGACATCATGTAGGGATCTCACTCACATTCTTCCTTCTATTCTCCCCTTGTCTCTGCTTAGCCCTCCCAGCAACTTTTCCCAGTCCAACGGCTGTCACCTCTTCCAGAGGGAGACAGATCTGTTGCCTGCCTCCATGCTCTCAGTGAATGTGTCCTACTGTCTGGTGGACATCCTATTTGCTATCTTCCCAGGGCCTCAAACTCAGTGTTGTACAAAAGTAACCATGATGGTTAATTTTAGATGCCAACTTGACCGGGTCCTAAATAGCTGGTACAACCTTATTTCTGGGTACATCTATGAGGGGGTTTCCAGAACAGACTGACATTTCAATCAGTGAACTGAGTAAAGAAGTCTGCTCTCACCCAGTGTGAGTGGACACCATCCAATCCACGGAGGGCCTGGATAGAGCAAACAGGTGGAGGAAGACCGAATCCACCTGTTTTGGAGCTGGGACACTCATCTTTTCCTGCCTATCAGAGCTCCAGGTTCTCGGGCCTTTGGCCTCAGACTGAGACTTACACCTTCAGCTCCTCTGGTTCTCAGCCTTGGGACTCAGGCTGAATCACACCACTGGCTTTCCTGGGACACAGCTTGCTGTGGCAGACCGCGGGACTTCTCAGCCTCCGAAGAGGAGGAGCCAGCTCATAAACAACATAGAGGGATGAGCTAAGAATTTGCTCCCATTTTCTCCCCAGAAAGCCTTGGGCTCCATCAGAACAGAGGGACTGGATCTGAACAGTGCCCCTGTGACACACCCTCCCTGCCCCAGCTCCAGCTGGTGGATACCTGGAGTATCTCAATGATCTTCAGCTTGGTGTCCATGACCATGATGTCCTCCTTCTCAGGCTCTGCCTGCTTCACATTGCCTTCAGGGGCAGCAGCCATGGGAGTCATAGGCAAAAAGCCTCCTCCCCGGAGCACCACCTGGGTCATCAGCTCTCCCACGCCATGAATAGACCTCATCACGTTACTGCCTAGGAAAGGCCAGGACAGACCACGGTCACCACGTCTCCAGAGAATGCTCAGAGGCATCTGTCAAGGGGCAGGGGCTCTTTGAGATAAATTATTTAACATATCCCTATTCCAGCATAATCTCAGGACCCTGGAAACCTGGAAAGGTAAATGCACATCAAAAATCTGGGCTTCTGAGAGCAATAGAAAGATCATGGACTTCAAAATCCCCAGAGGGGCATTTATGTATATTAACTCGCCCATCAAATTTCATTTTTGCAAATTTTCTTTAGAGACAGGATCTTGTTCTATCGCCCAGGCAGGAGTGCAGTGACACAATGATGGTTCCCTGCAGCCTCAAACTTCTGGGCTCAAGCAATCTTCCTGCCTCAACGTCTCAAGTAGCTAGGACTACAGGCACACATCACCACACTCAAGCTAATTTGTTTGTTTATTTTGGTAGAGATAGGTTCTCTCTATATTGCCCAAGCTGGTCTAGAACTCCTGGCCTCAAGCAATCCTCCTGCTTCAGCCTCCCAAAGTGCTAGTATTATAGGTATGAATCACTGTGCCCTGCCCAAATTTTATTGATCATCAACTATGTGCTTGTTATGAGCACAGAACTAGGTATATAAAGTTAACAAGGCACAGATCCTGATGCTGCTTGACCTTAGGTGCATCATATTACCTCTGAGGCTCAGTCTCCTCATCTATAAAATGGAAATAAAGGAGCTCAACAAAAGAACTAAATGGTATAATGCAACATGACTTAGCATAAGACCTAGCAAATAGAGATAAGTCAATGTACTTTTTTCTGTTCTAGCTGCAGAAGACCAGTTAACAATAATTGATACATGATACCAATATCTGCCGACTCTGACCCTAAAACAGAGGAAGAAATAAACATGCAAAGGCAGATTGTCCTACTCACAAAGTGGAAATAGCTACCAAGATACAAGCCTGAATTTTCTTACATCCTAAACAAATATTATTACCAAGGGCCTCACGAATGTCAAGGACAACAACAGGACATGTATTTGTTATATAAACATTCAAAGTGTTAGGTAACTTTCAAATTGTTCAACAAAATATACACATGACTCACACATAAATACAAAGGAAAGACAGTAAAATGTGAATAACTGTTGACTCAAAGTCATGGGTGCATGGGACTCCATCATACTGTTCTTCCAGCTTTTCTTTACACAGTATTTGAAAATGTTCATGATGAAAAGTTGGGAAGGAATGAGCAAAGAAAGGATGTGGCATCACACATAGGGTATGACATGAGCGTAACAGGAAAGGCTGGGAGGGCATCTCTCAGATGTATGGGCACCCTCAGATACTCACTCTTCAGCTTCTCCACATCATTGTTACCTTTATTCTCTTCTCCTTTCGCCATCTTGCTAATGGGGAAGATTGTCGTCACATGCACACAGTCCAATATGGCCAGAAGGATCTTAGTTAATCGTAGAAGGTCAGAGAAGTTGTAGAAACCAAAGTATATGAGATTCCTAGCTAAATTTACAACCTATTGTATAAAATAAAAGAAGAAGATGGTATTACATAAACTGCACCCCCTTCAAATCCATTTGATGTTGACCAGTTTAGAAATGACAGATTTGGACCTTCCTTATGGTAAGAGAAGGCATGTATTTTCCTTGCACTTTCTGATAAAATTTCATTTTGTTTCATAAGGAGGAAAAATAAGAAATGGAGAGCTACTGATCTGCTCTGATGACTAATTAAAAAAAAAAGACCGGCTGGGAGCGGTGGCTCAAGCCTGTAATCCCAGCACTTTGGGAGGCCGAGACGGGCGGATCACAAGGTCAGGAGATCGAGACCATCCTGGCTAACACGGTGAAACCCCGTCTCTACTAAAAATACAAAAAACTAGCCGGGCGAGGTGGCGGGCGCCTGTAGTCCCAGCTACTTGGGAGGCTGAGGCAGGAGAATGGCGTAAACCCGGGAGGCGGAGCTTGCAGTGAGCTGAGATCCGGCCACTGCACTCCAGCCTGGGCGACAGAGCGAGACTCTGTCTCAAAACAAAACAAAACAAAACAAAACAAAAAAAACCTCATCATTTGCTCTGCACAGCTTCCCAAGGATAATATTAACACAAGGCAAGCAGAGTTATTCCCAACAAGGACACAGGTAATAACATTCTGCAATCCTCAGAAATACAGCTCTTAAAAGGCAAAAGTAGTCTCAGAAACATTGTTAACTCAGAAGTAACGAGGATTTACGTTCTGCAAATGATTAATCTATAGCAGATCGCAAACACAGTGTTTCTCCCTTGTCAGTTTTAATACAAAGTGATGTTCTATCATTTTATGTGGTTCAAGTCACCTTGTATATTTCTTTTAAGAACATAACTACTATTAAGCCATGTGACTGGTATCTGTTTTATCTTATTCTGGAACAAAACCAAGCTGAATTCCTTTCCATTACAAAACCAGAGCATCATGACCAAAATCACTACCTACTCAAATATTTTCTATTTGCCCCATAGAAAAATGACCACTGAGAGGCAGATAATACACACAGATCATTTCATTTGCGAGTTACCTCAAACGTAAGCTTATTTTTCTCCTTATCAGAGAAAGGGAACCTCTGACAAACCACATCTCTTAAATATTCCTCCACAAACTCCATGGTCTGAGCAAATCTCTCCTTAATTTCATCTTTGGAAGCTCCACTACTATCATAGCTGAAAAGAAAGGAGAAAGAAAGGAAACAAAATTTCAAGTTATTCCCAGAGAGGTCTTCCTGGGTCACTCAGCTTCAAAAGTCAACATCCGCTAACCCTTGGTGTCCCTTGACCCTACTTTATTTTTTCCCTCCTTAGCACATATCACACCAACTATATGTTTGAGTCGTTTATCTTGCCTATTGTGTCTTCCACCAACTAGCATAAAGACTGCTTTCTAGCTTGTTCACTGATATATTTCTTGAGTGTGGCACAGAGTACACACTTAAATATTTGTAGAAGAGGAGATAAATGATATAAAAAACATGATCATGCCATCTTTTACATTCTTGAGGAAAAAAATATTTGCCATCCATTTAATTTTATTTTAAGCTAAAAAAACAACACTTCATCTTTCTTCTAAGATTTAATGAGACTATATGGGGCTATCTACTGCCGCACAGAACAATGTAAAGTGAGGTTTTCAGGGGCCAGGCTCACTCGTCAATGGCAATCTCCGAGGGAATCTCTGACCAGAGGCGGGCATATTTCACGGGGGTGACTTGTTCCTGGGGATCTCGGTCCACATGCATGTGAAGCATGAGGCGGCAGAAGGATGCCCTGAGGTCATAGGGCAGGTTCTCGTCAGACATGCAGCGGAGAATGAGATCGACATCCAGCTGGCCTGAGATTTCATTGATGGCCAGGTATTGGCGGTCCAGACACATCCTGGCAAAGAGGTTCAGCTGATATCTAGAGGAAAGAACAAGGGCACACAGCTCACGCTCCAGAAATCATTCAGGATGAATGCAGGGTTGCCTGGGCAGCCCTGACTTTCATGGGAGTGACATTTGGCCAACTAAACTCATACATCAACACCCCTAAATTGCTCTTGTACACCAGGATTTTGGCTTTGGTACCAAGCAGATCAAAGAACTGTTCAAGCTGTGCAATAGAGTGTGGGTTGACAGCCAACAGGAACACGTGTCTATCCAGCTGTGTTGGAGCAATTCTGTGACGACCTTATTCCATTGGGTCCTTGTTTACTTTGTAAAATAAATGGGGAATGCTAAGGCCTAAGATGGTTGTCTATTTCTATCCCTTCAGCTGTGTTTCATACAGTAAAGACCATGTAGGAAATGTTAAAGATATCACACATATTAAGCCTACTTAGAAATTTTATAACATTTTAAAGATCTTACATCATGTAAGTCACTCTAATTCCTACACATGTAAAAAAACCTTTCATGTACAAAAGCAGGAGACTCCTCACTTTTCATCTTCATCCAATTGCAAGTGAATGTTGTTAACTGGAACTTGATCAATTAAGGGACTCTTTCTCATTCACTTGGGAGAAGATTCATCAAACATTGAAAGAGTAAACATGCTTGAAATGTGAAATAACAAGAAAGCCATAGGCTTTCAAACTAACAAATATTGCCTTCTAACTTAAAAACCCTATGTATTTCTAATAATCATGATTTGAAGACATCCTCAGCCTCATTAGATATCAGGGAAATGCAAGTATAGACATGACTCTATTTCACACTTATAAAATTACCAAAAATTAAAAAGCATCATGATATTCAAGGTTAACAAAGATATGAACAAAGGTTGTCATCTACAACTGGTGGGCGTGTACATTGAAACATCCAATTTAGAATTGCTTAGTAAAGCTTAAAATATGAATATCCTCCAAGCCCACCTCCCAGTATGGAAAGGAAACTCATACATATGCTCAGAAAAATTTGAATGAAGATGTTTTCTGACATGAAGAACTGTGGCATGTGACCAAATATCAAACAGCGATGAAAATGTGATAAATCAATAAAACAGAATATCATCCAGCAGTCCAAATTAAAGAAATAGATCAACCTCTATTAACACAGATATGCTTCAGTACCCATACTGAATAAAAAAGGCAAGTTGTAGAATGATATTTGGAGTACAGTACCATTTATATAAAATTTTAAGTAGAGATAAAATACTACATATGATTTATAGATGCATACAAATGTAGCACACAGAGAATGTGGATAGGATGCACACATCACACATGAATGAAAGAGAACAGAATACAGGAGGCAAGAATAGCCATTTTATCTGCAAAGTTTTATTTATTTTATTAAAAACTAATAAAAGCCTTGCTTTATCTTCCCTTTCCCTTTCTTTTAAAAGTATTTATTGGTTCACTTCCCTTCTTTCTTCCCCTTCCCTTCCCTTCAGGTGGCAGGGCTGGCAGGTCTTAGAGCTGGAGCCAAGCAGACACTGGGGACTGAGGAGGTGGCCAGCAGAGGTGAGACAGGTACACACAGGGGAACGGGCAGACAGGGAAACATACAGGGAATCACGGCAGCTGGAACGAGTCATGAAATGGAAAAAATGAAGGCTAGAATAAACCCCATGGTGTTGGAATGGAATTGGAAGTATTAGTGTAAGCACATGATTTTTATTATATATTTGTGTAGTTATAGAAATAGATATGTGGATGAGTATGTAGATATATGTATATACATACATACATCTTCTGGCTCTGTCTATAAACATTTGGTGAGATTGGCACTATCACCTTTATTTTGCAGATAAAGAAATTAGAGCATAAAATCAAACTTGGCCAGTGTCAAAAAGCTGGTAAGTGGAGAGGTCAGGATTTCACCCCACAGCCTGCCCCTTACGTACCTACCACCATATCTACAGGCCATGCTGCTTAAGGATAAATTGTCACCAGGGACTGATGTGAGCACTCATCCTTCTTGGGACCCAGCCACATCCAGATGTCAATTGACTGAAATCTTATACTCTAAACTCCTAAAATACACATCTGGCTTTTTTCAAGACAATCTCACAAGATGACACCTTGCGATTCCTTGAAGTAATCAACAAACGAGCAACAAATTCCTAAGTGCCACTGTTTTGGGGCAACCCAATCTGAGCCCCACATGTGTCCCACGCACCTGTAGTAGCTGAGAACGTCTCGGTCCTCCTTCTGCCCTTCTTTAGCGTCCTGCGCCAACTCCCTCACACTCTTGCTACGAATCTCTTTGTTGCTGTCCCTCCAAAACAGCCACACCTCTTCCTCGTCTTCTCCTGCCTCCAGAGCATTCTCTCCAGTGGAAGAAACGCCTTCAAACTCAAAACGAGAAAGAACCAACCTGGAAAACAAGAAGAAGGAAAAACTCTATTTTTTAAAATACTTTGATATCTAGCTTCACTTTCAGCATAAAGACACACGGAAAGCCACTTTTTGTTTTGTATTTCACCCAAGGGCAGAGCCGCAGAGAGCCTGACATTAACATCTTCTTATACCGTAACCCAGTGGTTCTTGACTGTGGTGCTGCTGCTCCCAGTGGACATTAGGCAATGTCTCTGGACAGGTTTTTGGTTGTCACAACTGAAATGGAGAGGTGCTACTGGCATCTAAGTGGGTAGGGGCCAGGGATGCTGCTAAACATTTTACAGTGCCTAGAACAGAGCCACAACAAAGGATTACCCAGCCCGAAATATGAAAATACCTAAACTGAAAAACCCTGCAGTAGCCCAAGCCCAAAACTGAGTTATACATGAGAATCAATGCAGTATCACTAGCGCAGGACATAATTTAGTAATTTTTTTTAAATGTTGCCCATATTACTGGCACTATAGTTCTCAGGAAAACTGTTCCTTTGCCAAAAATGAATTACTACTGTTAAGAAAAATTCTTCAGACCAATAAACACATTCTGAAGAGTAATAACTTAAAACTCCTCCCAACATTGACTTAATCTTAACACTGAATATTATGTCATTTGAAATTTTAGATTGACGGTCACACAGAGAGTTTTAAACTCTTAAAATGTAACTGTGTAAATTGCTCCCCAGTGAGTTTACATGACTTTTAAACTTGTATGCAAAGTAAGTGACACCACTATGCAGAGGAGGCCACACCAAAATCAAATTCAGTAATTCTCCTAATCAAGACTTTTCCAATAGGAAGATCAAATGCCAGCCATGCTGACTTTAGATCAACTCAAAAAACAACAGGGCTAGGTTTTATTCCTCATGAGCGCCAACACGGAATGAACCACATGTTTTCCATCTAAACCCCGGCTCCCCACTCACTTGGTCTCAATCAGGATGTCAGCATTGGTGGGATTCAGTACAGCTTTACATATTAGCTCCTGGGTCACTGGAATCGATTTGTTCATGGAGACACAGAGGTCGGAGAGGTAATCTAAGAATCTAAACGGAAACAGAAACAAAACATTTCCCATAGTTAGAGCAGAGGTTAGGCTCCTGGAGCCCAACCCTTCCTTAAGTGCACAGGTCCAATGTATCTTTACCAAGACATGTCAGCAGCATTCTAGGTCTCGATGCCAGTGTTTATGGCACCACCAGAAACCAACATGCTAGAAAGAAGGAAGAGGAAGCAAGAAGGAGAGACAGTAGTGGCTGTGGTCAAGGAAGAGGTGATGAGGCAAAGGTGAGAAGAAGGAACAAGACAAGAAAGAAGCTCACATAAGGAAGGTGTGGTGGAGATACAGGGGAACCACAGTGGTGAGAGGCAATGCCCCGATGTTTGGCTACCCATGTTGGAAGCCCGGTTAGGATCTTATTAGTGGAGTTCTGCTATGGAGCGTTAATTTGGGGAAATTACTAATTTCACTGTGCTTTAGTTGAGGCTCATCTATAGAAAAGGATAATGTGTCACTTCTGAGGGCTGTCCTGAGGACTAAATGAGATGATTAACGGGAGTGCTTCCATTGATCACTAGCTGGCCCGTGAGCAGGCTCCAGAAAACGCGGGTTATTTTCATGGGTGTAGTAGGTGTTTTTACAGCAACTGTGTCTGCGCACCATTGTAATCATTTGTGACACCCACACTGTAAATTGCTTCCTGCTTCAACTGAAAATGTGGGTCTTAATTAGAAGGACAAGAGAAGGAGAAAGAAATGGGGACAGGGTGTACGAAAGAGGAGTAGATCTGTGTGAATGAGATACAATCAATAGAATTCACTAATCTATAATAAAAACGCTCAACCAACAACTGAACTTGCAAGACTTACTGATTATATTGAGGGAGGGGAGTGTTTAACTGATAAGCAAGGGGTGCTAAAAAGTGAATGAGGCCAAGTGCGGTGGCTCCCGCCTGTAATCCCAGCACTTTGGGAGGCCAAGGTGGGCGGATCACAAGGTCAGGAGTTTGAGACCAGCCTGGCCAATATGGTAAAACCCCGTCTCTACTAAAAACACAAAAATTTAGGCCAGGCGCAGTGGCTCAAGCCTGTAATCCCAGCACTTTGGGAGGCCAAGATGGACGGATCACAAGGTCAGGAGATGGAGACCATCCTGGCTAACACGCACAGTGAAACTCCGTCTCTACTAAAAAATACAAAATAACTAGCCGGGCGAGGTGGCAAGCGCCTGTAGTCCCAGCTACTCGGGAGGCTGAGGCAGGAGAACGGCGTAAACCCGGGAGGCGGAGCTTGCAGTGAGCCGAGATCCGGCCACTGCACTCCAGCCTGGGAGACAGAGCGAGACTCCGTCTCAAAAAAAAAAAAAACACAAAAATTTGCTGGGCATGGTGGCAAGTGCCTATAGTCCCAGCTACTCGGGAGCGTGAGGCAGAAGAATTGCCTGGACCCAGGAGGTGGAGGTTGCAGTGAGCTGAGATCTCGCCACTGCACTCCAGCCTGGGCGACAGAGTGAGACTCCATTTCAAAAAAAAAAAAAAGTGAATGAAAAGAGTGAGATCCAGTCATTTGCAACAACGTGGATGGAACTGGAGGTCATTATGTTAAGTGAAATAAGCCAAGCACAGAAAGACAAACATTGCATCTTCTCCCTGATTTGTGGGATCTAAAAATCAAAACAATTGAACTCATGGACAGAGAGAGTAGAAGGATGGTTACCAAAGGCTGGGAAGGATAGTGGGAGGGCAGCGGGGAGGTGGGGATGGTTAGGGGGTACAAAAAAAAATAGAAAGAACAAATAAGACCTACTGTTTGACAGTAAATGGGGTAATTACAGTCAATAATTTAATTGTACATTTTAAAATAACTAAAAGAATAGAATTGGATTCTTTGTAACACAAAAAATAAGTGTTGGAGTGGATGGATCCCCCATTCTCTAGGATGTGATTATTTCACATTGCACGCCTCCATGAAAACATCTCATGTACCCCATGAATATATACACCCACTAGGCACCCATTAAAATTAACAATTAAGAACATTTTTTAAAAAGTGAATGAGTGGCCAATAACTGTCATTTACTCTGCATCTACTAAGTGCCATGCATGTCACATGCATTTAGTCTAATTTTCATAACTACCCATTTAGCAGATGAGGAAATTAAAGCTCAGGAAAAACCCAAGCTCATCCAGGTGGTACATATTGGAGCTAGGTATGCACCCCCCGGGTCTTATTTTAACACCATGTTCTTGCCACTACTCATCAAAGAGCCTCACCGGACCTAACTAATCAAAACTTGTCACTAGCAGCACAAGAAAACGTAGTAAAAAGCACCAGCTAAGTCCCTGCATCTCAAAGGCACAGACACCATCCTGCATTGGCCCCACTCCTGCCTCACCTGGGCTCCCTGTTCTTTCGCACCAGGCTGACAAATGTGTCAATCTCTGCCGCGGTAATGTGTTTTTCCAGGAGTTTCCGATTATTGTGGAGCAGGGCAGTGATAGTGTCTTCGGCCAACACATCATAGCCAATCTGCTTCTGCATGAAGCCAAACTGCTTGGCTATATACTCCTTTATAGGGAGAGAAAAGAGACGTCAGCAGGAAGGATAAATGACAATATGGTTAAGTGTAGAATAAAGAAAGCAGCAACGTTTCCTGATGAGAACTACTGCTCCTAAGAGAAATTACAGAAGTGAGGGTCTTTCTACAACTTTCTGTCCTAGGGCAACAGCTGCAAACTCCTTCACATCCTTTATTTTACTAAGCCTGCCACACGAATGTAATTAAGCAAAATAGCCTGTATTTACATGGGGATATTTTATTAAGTGCACAGTATAAAGTTTAATCTAGTGATTTATGTTTCAAAAAGGTCCAAAGCTGGTTTTCACCTCTAAATGTATTCCTAATTCAAGAGGACTTAACTGTGCCCCCATTGACCTGCACTGCTAAATAAACACAGATAAAGCCTACCTGGATATCTGAAACAATGTTACCCTGTTTCATTTCCTTTATTTGTGGTAAAAATACTTTTTTAAAGTCAATGAGTGCATAAGAAGTTCAGGAATACCTAAGAAAATCCATCGTATGCATGGAACTCATGAATACATCTCTGGTTTCTCTCTTTTGGGATCAGATATCACGTTCCATAGAAATATTTGTGAACTGAAGGAAATCTCTTACAAATACGTGTTTGTTTCTATTCAAAGATGCTTCCCTGGCCAAGAGAGACTGCTTGCTCAAAAAGTCAAGTGGCCCTTGAAACTTGCTTTAATTTTTTTCCCATTAATTCCTAAATCCCGGAAACTATTTAGGATTAACATAATGAAAACAGGCCATGTTTTTCAGCCTGTACTCTATAAGGAGGCATTGTTTAGGAACTCATCATCTGCCAGCCGGCAAAGGATCCATAAACAACTAAGCAAAGATGTCTAATCCAGCAGTTCCAAGAGGGACTAGTTCGTTTCCTCATGTACAAGCAAAGTATCTTGACACACCCCACAGACCCAGATGTATCCTCATCTGAAGATGGGAGAGAGGAACAGAATAAAATCTCTCTGGCTATTGGATTATAGTATCAACGCACTGAAGGTGAATTTAAAGCAATCACAGCTTGCCACACTTCAAAAAAAGCACTATTCAAGATCAACACTATCTTTATGATGACACGACAAAAACCCTTAACTACAAAGAAAAAAGTCTAAAAGTCCAGGTAGAGTGGCAGTCAAAACCTTAAAAACAAAAGCCTTTTGCACCAAAAGGCAGGGATAGTTCACATAAAGTGGTAAGAGTCAAGGTTATAATAAGCATCATTTTGTATGCCTATGGTACTCCATGTGGCACAAATTTTCTAAACCTCAGCACTACTGACATTTTAGGCAGGATAATTCTTTGTTGTGGGGGGATGTCCTTGGCACTGCTGGGTATTTGAGAGCATCCCTGGCCTCCCCTCACCAGATGCCAGTAGCACCAAGAAGTTGTAAAACTCAAAAGGGTCTCCAGACGTTGCCAAATATTCTTTGGGGGACAAAACTGCTACCCCCAATTAAGAACCAATGATGTAGCAATACAGTTCTCAGCTTTCCTTAGAATCTGAAGGTTGTTTGGAGCCCACAAAGAGGTTAGAACATTTATTTCATAGGAGACTATACATTGTGTGTGTGTACATAAATACACACATACTATGTATAATATGTAAAATATAACTATGTATAAGATATATCTATAAACAATGAATTATAATGTCATAAAACATGAACCAGAAACAAAATAAAGATCATGTTTCTAGAAAGAGATGGAGGATTTTAAAGGTGGCAGGAAGAAAAGACTCCACTATATCTTTAATATAAACATAATGGCATCATCTCACCCCTAAGCCCTAAGGGAATATGCCATTAAAAATTCTATAAATGTAAAACCAACTCCAAAACCAGAAATCTCATAGAAAGCTGTCTGCAGAAGAGAATTCTCCAGTATGTTTCTTAACGATTCGGTAATAATATTATTCCTGGGCTTGTGTTTCCTTCCCAAGAGCAAGCTTAACACTGAACTATTCTCTATCCATTCTATAAATAGATATGTGACACTAAAAACTCATGAGGAAAGTACATAAACTTCAGGGAGGAAACTGACGACCACATCCCATCAATGTTTAATCCAAACCTGGTTCTTCCTGTAGTCTTGCTGCGAGTGTCTCAGCACCCTGTAGCAGAGCCGGCAGATGTGTCTGAAAGGAGCGTGCCGCTGGTCCCCGAGCTCTTCCAGCCGAAGCATTGGGCCATCACCACAGTCTGTGAATGGGGCTTGTAACAACTTGAAGATCTGTTTGTGAAAATGAAGAGCAAAAATGGCAATCACTTAGGGCTTCAAAGCTAACTCTCTGTTTGGAAGTAACGCAAGCTCAAGGGTGGCTGGATTGCATCAGAAAGTTTCTCTATCCAAAGACATCCATAACCTGAACACTGCATTCGGACCATCAGCTGAGATGGGGAACGCAATGAATTAAGTCTACCTGGACTTCACTGGTCCTCATATACCTAACAGCACAGTGTTTAGAGCGAAGTGTTTAAGAACACAGACAATGGAATCAGCAGATTCTAGGTGGAAACACATACCTTTATTACTTCCTAGCAGTACACATCACAAAGTAAACCCCCATTTCCTTACCAGCAAAATGGAAATAATAATGCCTGCATCACAAAGGTGTGGTAAGGATGAAAGTGGATGATAATTTTAAGTTGCACTAGTGCCCAGCACAAGTAATCAATGAAGGCTCCTGCCATGAGTCAGTTATTTTTTGCCTCTCAGGAATTACTACTATACAAATGAGCATGGGCATCAAGCCAGAGGTCTAATTTGAGAATCATCACATGAAACAACAGCTGGATATTTACTCTTGAACTGGAAATTCTTGCTGAAACATGATGGATTGTTAATAAATTCTGTCTATCGTAGACCAACATGAAAAAAATAATCTCAAATCCCATGTTCCATGGGGAACAGTGGGACTTGTAATGGTTTCTCTTTTAGCTTTGGTGGCCAGGAATTCCCATGGCAAGCTTGTGGGCTAACCTCTAGTTGGGTTATAGAACGACATGGTATGCATCTCTGTGCATTTAATCTACTCTGGATTTGTCACTTTACTGCCTGTAATTTGTCTTTATACCAGTTTATTTACATTTACATCCAACAATATCATCTATGTATTTCCTGTCAACCACTACTCATTCTTTATGGAAAGATTTTGTGGTGACTTATAGGGCCCTCTGTAAGAGCCTATATAGGCCTTCTGAGTGTATAGAATATGCCATATCTCTGAAATGTATGAAATAACCTTAAGGTCACATTGCACTTTATATTATTTTTGAGGAAAATAAAGTTGTCAACTGAATGTTTCTTGAGGTTCCTAACAGGTAAACTCTCACATGATTGACATCCCACAAGTATGGTAAAAATCAATTGAACTGAACTATCAAGCCATGAACAGACACTGAAGAACCTTAGATGCATATCACCAAGTGAAATTTGCCCATCTGAAAAGGGTACATACTGTATGATTCCAACCATGTCACATTCTGTAAAGGGAAAACAAAGGAGGCAGTAAAAACACTCATGGCTGTGAAGGGTTAGCAGGAAGGACAGATGAATAGGAGGAGCACAGATGATTTCGGGGCAGTGAAGCTATTCTGTATGATATTATAATGGTGCCTAAATGGCATCATACATTTATCAAAACCCATAGAAAATAAAATGCCAAGAGTGAACCCTAATATAAACTATGGACTTCAGGTGATAACGATGCATCAATGTTGATTCATCAAATTGTCACAAATGTCTCACTGTGATGTAGGATGTCGATAGTGGGGGACGCCAAGTATGTTGGGGAAAAGGAGATATGGGAATTCTCTGGACTTTGTGCACAATCTTGCTGAGAACCTAAAAGTGCTCTAGAAAATAGTCTATTGAAAAATCAATTCATCAAGCCTTTGAGGTATCACCAATATCCCTTTGAGGGAATCACCAATATCCCTCAATGATCCCATTGATTTCTCTTTTTCTTTTCTTTTTTTTTTTTTTGAGACAGATTCTCTCTCTGTCACCCAGGCTGGAGTGCAGTGGTGTGATCTCGGCTCACTGTAACCTCCATCTCCTGGGCTCAAGTGGATCCTCCTGCCTCAGCTTCCCAAAGTGCTGGGATTACAGGCATGAGCTACCACTCCTGGCCATCCCATTGATTTCTCATAAAGCCAAATCCCCAGTATGCCACATCTCACCAACCTGCTTGAGAATATTCTGTTCTCTCATCAGTTTCTGCCGTTCTCTGTTGGGCTTGGAGAAGACAACTTCAAGAACATCTTGACCAGAATTAGTTCCACCAGTGACAAAGTAAACCAAGTCTTCCAGCAGCTTGGTTACAGACCTTAGGAGGAAAGAAGCTATTAGAGACAGATGTGCTCAGTGTTCAGCAGGCTGGAAGCTTTGCCTTGGAAGCCTTCTGGACTAATGAGCCAGTTAAACAGGGGCAGACCCACTCTTTCCAATTTCTTTGAAACTGATAACCAAGGCCAAGTACCACAGAGAGTGAAAGACACAAAAAGAATCATTATCCACAAAAGGATGATCATCTTTATGAAATATCAGACACAAAATTTTATCTCAGAGTAAACTCATTCCCTGACATTTAGTAATGTGGTTCTAGAGACCAACTTAGAGACAGAAAGACAGAGACAGGTCTTTATCACTTTATTATTATTATTATTATTATTTTTGAGATAGAGTCTCACTTTGTCACCCAGGCTGAAGTGTAGTGGTATGATCTTGGCTCGCTATAACCTCCACTTCCTGGGTTCAAGCAATTCTTCTGCCTCAGCTTCCGAGGAGCTGGGATTACAGGCACCCACCACCATGCCTGGCTAATTTTTGTATTTTTAGTAGAGACAGGGTTTTTCACCATGTTAGCCAGGCTGGTCTTGAACTTCTGACCTCAAGTAATCCACCCACCTCAGCCTCCCAAAGTGCTGGGATTACAGGTGTGAGCCACTGCGCCTGATCTTCATAACTTTAGAGAGTCAAAAAATGAATGTAAAAGTACTATTTCTTAAAAGTTACAAATTGAAGCCACCCATAAATGCCAAGGCCTGCTACCCCGTGTTCAGCTGACCAGAGTCACCATTCTCTCCCTCCACCGTGGATGTCAGAAATTCTCAGTGGGGGAGGACGGCTGTGCTGAGCACATGGGAGTGCTCACCTCCTTTCATTCTGGGTGATGGTGCCCTTCTCCAGCTTCCCAGCAATGGAGCCCAGCACCTTGCTGGCATCATTGGCAAAGTCCAGGTCCCGAACTTCAGCAGGAGAAACGGGAACTATGGCAAATGCTTCCTTATCCTCCTTCACAGGAGAGGTGCCAATCTGAAATTCAAGGTGGTCCTTGTGAGATAATCTCTTAGATGGGAAGGGTAAGACTTTAATCAAACACTACATTTACAAGACATTGGCTGATCCCAAGATATTGGAGCTATCTTGCAGTTAAAATGACACAGGAAAAAAATCTGGAAGGATGTACTCCAAATGGTTAACAGATCTTATCTCCAGAAATTGGTATTATGGGGACCAGTGAGGCAGAAAAGGGGCACTACTATCATTTTTAACTTCATTTGTTACAGGGAGCATGTCAGATTCTCATATTTAAAGAAGATGTTTGTGGCCGGGCACGGTGGCTAAAGCCTGTAATCCCAGCACTTTGGGAGGCCGAGATGGGTGGATCACGAGGTCAGGAGATCGAGACCATCCTGGCTAACACGGTGAAACCCCGTCTCTGCTAAGAAATACAAAAAACTAGCCGGGCGAGGTGGTGGGCGCCTGTAGTCCCAGCTACTTGGTAGGCTGAGGCCAGAGAATGGCGTGAACCCGGGAGGCGGAGCTTGCAGTGAGCTGAGATCCGGCCACTGCACTCCAGCCTGGGCTACAGAGTGAGACTCCGTCTCAAAAAAAAAAAAAAAAAAAAAAAAAAAAAAAAAGAAGATGTTTGTAAATACATAGAGAAAAAGCAAATATGGAAAATGGTAATTAATGACTCTAAGTGAGGAGCATTATAAGGATAGACACTGCACCATTATTTCAACTTTTCTATAAATCTAAAAATGTTCAGTAAAGAAGTAAAAAATTCCAATAACCTTCCCCAATGCCACAACAAAATAAAAGTTATATGAGAGCGTCCTTCCATTTTTTAAAAGAAAAGCCCCATGTATATGTATTTATACTCTATGAGCCGGGAGACAGGGGAAAGGAGAAGTAGGGAGAGAAAGTAAAGGGGCTGAGAGAACATTCATGAAATAAAAGTGTATATTGAAATACAGAGAGGAATAAATAATAGAGATTGGGGAATCAGAATCAACTAGAGAATCAACTAGATACTTGATGTACCTCATGATACAAGAAAACATTCCCCAGCCCAAATTATCCTTTAGTCATGAAATGTGGTTGAAATCCAGATAATTGCTCAACCATTAGGGCAGAAGCCACGGAATAAAATTAAAAAGTTCTAGTTATTTCAAAAGCCCTAGGTTTGCTCCACTCAGGTCTCTTGGAGAGTATTCTTTCGTCACATTCAAGTTCGGCCATGACCACACTCTCGCCAAAGCAACAAAACTCCACAGCTCCATACTCCCTAATGTGTCCTCAAAGAAGCCCTTTCATTAGGAAACACAAGACCAAAAAGAGACAGGCAAGTCCCAGGACTTACTTTTAGCATCACGGGCTTTTCTTCTTCCTTGTCAATAGGAATATTTGTGCTGTGAACCCAGGTATTAGTACATA
Source organism: Macaca nemestrina (assembly GCF_043159975.1). Classification (NCBI taxonomy): domain Eukaryota; kingdom Metazoa; phylum Chordata; class Mammalia; order Primates; family Cercopithecidae; genus Macaca; species Macaca nemestrina. The sequence continues at coordinate 143,430,376 of NC_092126.1, read as the reverse complement.
GGTGTCTGAGCCGAACATAAGAGTTCCTAACAGCAAAAAAAGGAGGGTTTTAGGAAAATAAATATTGAGGTTTACTCTATAGCCCCTAGTCTAGAATATAATCTATCAAAATATAAATAGGAAAGTGGTTTCCCACTGCATACACTGGGCAATACACACAAAGGGACAAATGGTTCCGGTCCAAGCCACATTCTGATGCATTTACAATAGAAAAGCATTCATAATGACTCCAAAATTACTGTTATGTGCTATACTTCTAAATATAAGATCATACTCCACGAATGAGTGTCTCAGCATAAACAGAGCGTGAGACAGCAACAGGAAGTACTTACGGGGTATATATTAGTGCTTATAACAAGAAATAATAATACAGCAATGATTGAAATTTTCATATGGATCAGTGAAACAATAAACTATATCATAAAATTTCTGGAAAAAAATGAGTATTTACTAATCTTGCGGTAGGGAAAGCCCTTTGAATCATGTGACAAAATGTAAGATTCCTAAATTTTAAAAGTAAAAGATGAATAACTCTCATGACATAGTTTAAATTTTATATCATCTATATAGAAAAAAAAAAGAACCATCATAAATCAAGTTGAAAAAATATCACCAGAGCCTGGGAAAATAAAAGAGTAGCGCATTGCATTAAAAGGTTATTACTCTACACACAAAGGGCTGTTACAAATCGATAAGAAAAATATGAATATTGGAAGTGACAATGGGAGAAGGACACAAAGTGGTAATTTAATAATGAAATACAAACGACCAAGAAGCATGGAAGCATAGATTCAACCTCCTTAGTATATGAGTTACACAGGGTAAAACAGTATCATTTTATTGTATCATATTCCAAAGATCTTAAAGACTGATAAAACCCAGCATCAATAAGACCTTAGGGAAGTAAGTCCTATGTATTGTTGGTGAGAGTGTAATCAAGTAAAACTCTGAAAAGAAGTCTAGAACCTTGTAGAACACATAAAATATATCTATCCTTTCATCTACCAGTCCTATTTTCAGGTATTTTTCCTTCAGTGGTGATAGTACAGGTACAAATGAGGCAAACAGATGTTCAACAAAGCATCATGTATAATAATAAAAACTGTAAACAATCTGATATTTCAATAAGGGACTTGTTAATAGAATACAATTCTATTATATTCTATTGTTACAATGTAATATTAACATATTACATATTAATAATTATATTAATATATTGTATTAATACAGTATAACAGAACAGTCCAAATATGAACCAGTTAATACTAACTAGTTGATACTATAGTTATTTAAAGATGATTACAATTGACTACATCAGTTCTGTTTTTTTTTTTTTTTTTCTTTGGAGACAGGGTCTTACTCTGTTGCCCAAGCTGGAGTGCAGTGGCACAATTTGGGCTCACTGCAACCTCTGCCTCCAGGTTTAGGTGATACTCCCACCTCAGCCTTCCAAGTAGCTGGGACTACAGGTGTGTGCCATCATGCCTGGCTAATGTTTTGCATTTTTTGTAGAGTCGGGGTTTCATCATATTATCTAGCTGGTCTCAAACACCTGGACTCAATCAAGTGATCTACCTGCTTCGGTCTCCCAAAGTGCTGGGATTACAGGTGTGAGCCACTGTGCCAGGCCTGATTACAACAATTATTTAAAACGACAATTGATATTCATTTGTTTGGAGATATGTATAAAACATAGTATTCAGTTAAAAAATGTTTAAAATAGCTTATGATCCCATCTATAATAAATGATACAGTCATCTCTGTCTGACCAGAGACTTGTCTAAAACTACATAAACCAAAATGTTACCAGTAGCTACCTCTGAATGGTTGAAACACAACTAATACTTCACAAGGGGCCATACGTGTAATCCATAAACAACACTGACATTTCCATTAACCAACATCGTATTGAAGAGTCAGAATTGCCCAGACAACCCTATCTGTCTTAAACATTTAAGATTTTGGGTTCTGCTATGGGACCACTGACTTATGATATGTTGCTTAAACTCTCTGAGCCTCAGTTTCTTCATCTACAAGAAAGAGTGACAGCATTACCTATCTCTCACTGGATTTTTTGAGAAAGATTAAATTATTTAACACAAGTGGAGTACTTAGTTTGTGCCTAGCATGCAGTCAGCGCTCAATAAGTATCATCCATTATTATTAATATTGTTGATTCTGTTAAGAGTAAGCTTTCCCCCCCATTTATAGTCTAGTTATTTCCCCTCAAAAAATGCATTCTTAAGCAACAAAACTAAAAGTTAAATTTTAAAAAATAACAAGATTTCTGATCTAACGTCTCAATACTTGTTAATAAAATTACTATGCACACAGTGAACTTTAGGTATTTTATCTTCTAGAATCTTTCTTTTCAATGGTTTATTCTATTTCCATTCAATTTCCTAGTTTCCTCTACTCCTTTCCTTTTTCCCCAAACCAAAGGCTCTCCCAAGGTTTGGGGAAGGAGGAAGGGAGTAGAGGGAACTAGGAAAATTGAGCTACTTGGGCTTAAGGTTTGGCTTGTTTACCTAAATATAGCACTTCTCATTCAACTACTGAGAACTTACCAGTGGTGAGTCATTAAAAAAATTAGTTGCCATACCTTTCATCAAATCCTTTATAAAAATCTAAAAGAAAAGGCAGTAACGATTTGGATCCCAAGAAACCTGGTCAGGCCACCCATACAAGACCTGATTCTTTGGGGATAAGCAATTTTAAAATCATACCTTGGGACAAGGCTGTCGCCTCCACGGAGAGTGGTGGGGTCTAACTCAAAAATGGAGGAGATGTCATTGCCTTCGGGCACAGAGACCAGGGAGTACACCATCTTTTCTTGGGCATTCCGCAACCTACTTCGAGAGGCATCCTGATCAGGGTCTACCTGAGGAGGTAAAGTCATCAAATCAAGAACTGTGCATGCCAAACCCTTCACTCTCTACAATTATTCCACAATCCACAGGAACGGAGAAGAAAGGATCGTGAACGTCAGCAGTTGGCAGCAAAAGGACCACAGTTACAGAGCAGTCCTAAAAGATGACAACTGGCCATGCAGCCAAGGATATTTACACTCTACCTCTTTGTGTTGCAATAAAAATGTTCTGGCTGGGCATAGTGGCTCACGCCTGTAATGCCAGCACTTGGGGAGGCCAAGGCAGGTGGATCATAAGGTCAGGAGTTCAAGACCAGCCTGGCCAAGATAATGAAACCCCATCTCTACTAAAGATACAAAAAATTAGCCCAGGCTGGGTGCAGTGGCTCAAGCCTATAATCCCAGCACTTTGGGAGGCCAAGGCAGAAGGATCACCTCAGTTCAGGAGTTCAAGACCAGCCTGACCAACATGGTGAAACCCCATCTATACTAAAAATGCAAAAATTAGTTGGGCGTGGTGGCAGGCACCTATAATCCCAGCTACTTGGGAAGTTGAAACAGAAGAACCGCTTGAACTTGGGCAGCAGAGGTTGCAGTGAGCTGAGATCGCACCACTGCACTCCAGCCTAGACGACAGAGTGAGACTGCCTTTAAAAAAAAAAAAAAAAAAAAGTTTCAACAATGTGGAGTTACACTAATAGATGACCATGGAAGGAGTGCTCTAGCTGATTTAAAAAAAGAAAAAAACTCGACACAGGTACACCCATCCGCAGGAGCTCAGGGAGAGGGCATTTTCAGGAAACTCATCCTGCAGATTTGATTATCGGTAGCTGTATTCATCTACAGTGACAATTGTCTACTGACAATATGATACAGTGACTTCCCAGGAGAAAAACTAAAACAAAATAAACCTGAATCCAAGTGTTCGTAAGCAGCAACCCCAATGCAGCCAAAAGAAATATTTGAGAAGTCAGCGTAGCCCTGAAAAAGATGTCCATCATTAATTGAGAGGGCTGCTGATGACAGGTCTGGGAAGACGGGCCTCTGCTGCGACATCAGGGATTTGCCTGGGAGCGAAGAAAATCTCTGACAGCGAAGGCTGAGGAACGATGATGAAAACTTTCCCGAGAAACTAGAAAGGCACATTCTAGGCTCGAAAGCCCATCTGCCTACAGAGATTCAAGGAGGGGGCTTAAGACATGGAGCCTGCTCAGAAGGGCTTGGCCAGCTCGCTCTCAGCCCGGCAACTGTACATTGGGTGATTTTCCATGTCTAACATCCTTGCAGGATGACATCATCCACCTGCATCTACTGAGGAAGCACATTTTCTTTGTCACTACAGCCTGCTTTTCTTAGGCTGAAGCTCTGCCTCCTTTCCAGACAGGGAGGAAGAAGACTTCACCAGAAAGACAAAGGAATCAAAAAACGGAAATCAAATCAAAGGCAAAGGAGAGAGAATCTAACTTCACGGGGCCTGAAATGCAGGAGCGCAGGGCGACAGCCTGTCAGTTCAGCCGCGACTCCCAACCTCTATGTGTGTTTTTTTAAAAAAGGTTCTTTCAATACCCAAAACCTGTATCTCTTCTGTCTCACGCTTTCTCCTCTAATCACTCGTCCCTTTACTTGAACAAATCCCAGACCCTTTATTCTATCTACGCTAAAGGAAGAATCACCTGGAGAGCGACAGAACACTTCTAAAACCTCAGTTTAGGAGCAAGAACTTTGAGTAACATTTGTTCTCTCCTAACCACCTGGCAAAGCACTCCACATGCCACTTTCAAAATAAACTCTGACCCGGTTATGGTTTGAGACACAGAGCTCAGCTACAGGCTGGCAGTTAAGTTTCAGAGACCTGTGGGAGTCAAGAGGAAAATCACAATTGCATTACGTCCACTGTGTCTGGAAACGCGACTGAGAGGCAGCGTCCTGACATCCTTTCAGTGTGCAGTCGGTGCCTGCCACCTAGTGGGAAGAAAGGCACATGTGCAAAAGCCTGGCAGAGGAGCAGGAGCCTCGGGTGGTCCTTTTTCTCCCTCTGGCGCCAGGCAGCAAATGTCTTCAGGGTCCTGAATTTAGAAGGACGAGCACCACAAAGCCAAGTGAGGTCCCAGGCAAAAACCACAGGCACTGAAGCTGTTCTTAGGGAAACCAACCAACGACCAGCATATAGAATGAGGCGCCTCCTCTCCCAAACTCAAACAACTCAAGGTTTTCCACCAAAGTTTCCAAACCAAGAAGAGTATGAGGGGGGTGGGGTCCTCCTAGTACTAACACCTTGCCACAGAGGCAGATCTGTGCTGTTGGCCGTGTGGGTGTAGGGTAAGATCCCCTCTCCACACACCCCTCCTCCACACGCAGCCCATCCCCAATCAACATCGAAGTAGCCAGAGTGATGCAGTCTAGATCTGCACCCAAGGCTGCTGGCACATCCGCCTCTCTGATACCAAGAAGCACAAAAACGTCAAAAGACCACTGAACTCTGAGGGAGCCTCAGATGCAGGATGAGTCAGGACCACTCTCAATGGCTGCTTCCTCCTCCGTACCAGGAAGATCCTGAAACCCGCCCTAACTCCTTTTATACGCTGCTGTGCAGCCCAGACAACCTGGTGGATGCAAAGGCACTAAAAATGCTAACGATCTTGGAGAAGTTGAAAAATGCCACTTGTACAGATGAAGGAATTGAGGCTCAGAGAGGGAAAGTAACTTGTCCAAGGTCACACAGCTCATAAATGGTACATCTGGTATTTAAACTGTGCTCTTCCTCCTGCACAGTAAATGCCAGTCTTCCCTCCCATACCAGGAGGCCAGGAGAGCAGCCCTCTACCCGTCAGAGCACAAAGTTCACTTGGACATCAGTGCTCACTGAAAGGAGCTGCAGCTTGCCTAATCTCAGAGGTAAGACTTCCTCTGTGTCACCACAGACGGCAGCATGGAGACCACCGGATGTCAGCCACACAGAGGCAGCTCCTTCTCTGGAAATAAAGAAGGTGCAAGGACAAGAACCGTCCTCTGAAACACGATGTCCCTGCCAGTCTAAGTGTTCAAACAGTAACTACATGAACATGGTGCAGAGAAGTTTTGCCACAGAGTTCCTCATGCACTGACAGAGAGTTAAACTAGGTCAGGGTTTTCCAAGCCGTATTAACTGTGGAAGCAAAGCTTTCAAAATGGACTCTAGAAATAGGGGTGACCAGGATGAAAAGAAGGAAGGTGAGCCTCGGGTACCCCAGTAGGGAGCAAAAAGGGGAGGAGAGGCTCCCCAGCAAGGCCACAAACCCACAGCAGGAAGGTCTCAGCTAGAGTGTCTTTCAAAGCCAACATTTCACTGACACATAACTAGAAGGATAACCATGACAGCAGAATTCACAACTCTTTCCAAGGACAATTACAATTTGAATTCCCTTCACCCAGTTCCCTTCATTAATGTGACTTAAGAAAATCCCTCTATTTTTTTTTTTTTTTTCAAAATCTTGCCAAAGAAAGAAAGAAATACCCTCAATATCACCTTCCAGACCCACTGAGATCATCATGAGACACACGTCAAATCCAGGAGCAACTGTTTTTCCTTAATCCTAGACCAGAATCAAGCACTCCACAAGAAAACTGTCTTACTTACACCCATCATTTCCATGTAACACAACCACTGCCTTCTTCAACCCATAAATGTGGACACCTGAAGTCCAAAGTGTCTACATATCAGCATTACTTGGCAATAAGGTCTCCAGAGAAAGATACATTTTGCACTTAAAATTCTAAACCATATTATACACTAAAGCCTATTTCTGACCTTGCAGAAATCAAGGACTGATTAGCTGAGTATCTAATCACACGCCAGCTGCACCACGCCTCATGTGTTACCGCCATAGCCTCGGTAACACTATCTACCTCACATACTTATTCCCTGAAAAAGCTGTGTGAGTCATAGATTAAGGTCAATACCAGTAAGACAATTGGTTTTAAAAGTCCATCTTCTATATGGGGCATCACTGTCTCCAACTCTAGGAGTCTTCCAAGTGATACCATGAACTTCTCCAACTTAGAAATGGAGACTCTGTTACTACACACAGAAATACCATCATGAACAACAGTTCCTGGACTAATCAAGACACAAAGGACTACGGTCCCTCTCAAGGGAAGCACAGAACATGATCGTGTTTTAAGGGCGCCTAAGGTTTCTCCTTCCCCAGCACTCAGTGACCGCAGTGACAGTTTCTTAAATGGAGCTCCAGATCATTTGGCCGCACCCTACCAGATGAAGACAAGAAAGCTCTTGTCCATACTTACTGAGGGCTGAAACTCCAGGCATTCTTCCTCAAAGTCAGGGTCTACCTGATGAAAAAGAATCATTAGGAAATTAAAACATCCATTGCTTTCTTAAGGACTGGGCCCCACTTGCAGGAGACTTCAAAGCCTGCAAACATCCTTGAGCAGCTAAGAACTTGTCCATTCCCTCTGTTCACAAAACCAGCATGCCACAACAATGACACAGGTCACACGGGTACAGCACACATGGAACATCTACCAGTCACCAAGAGATGGCTCTCAAGTATAGACAGAGGAAGACAATGAATTCACTGGCAAAGCAATAGTTAAAAGCCTGAGATGGATAAAAGATCAATACACAGTCACTGATAATCCTGCTTATTTTTAGTTAAAAATAAAAAATTTAGGCCTCCAGCAAGAGCTACATTAGCCTCAAAACATAGCAGATAATGCCACCACCGCTAGTCTTCAGGAAACCACATAGATCATCTCTCACAGCTGATTAGCTGGGCCTGTAATTCCCTATGGCTTTATCTTAAGTTTGAACTTAGACTTTTTGATCTTCAGTTCTTACATATATCAAAATCACCACTTCATGTATTAGGCACCGTAGGGGGCTGAGCACACTTAGAGCCAGCCTTCCTCGGGTTAGGCACAGGAGCAGTGCTGACACCCACCATCACCTTGGAAATCTCTCAGCGGTCTCATGGGTGGTCCCAGATAACAGTAGGGGTCTTTTGATGCATGACTAGAATCTGATAGAAATATGCATCGTACATCTCCCAGCAGATTGGAGTAAAACTCAACATCTGTCACACAGTAGGATGGCTCCTTCATGTGATACAAAAATTAAAAGGTAAATTCCTCCTGTCCTTCAGCACTGAGTCTTTCGTCTCCTCAAAAACTCTTCACAGACTTTTTTTTTTTTTTTTTTTTGAGACACAGTCTTGTTCTGTTACCCAAGCTGGAGTGCAGTGGTGCGATCTCGGGTCACTGCAACCTCCACCTCCGAAGTTCAAGCGATTCTCCCACTTCAGCCTCCCAAGTAGCTGGGACTACAGGTGTGCACCACCACACCTGGCTAATTTTTGTAGAGACGGGGTTTCACCATTTTGGCCACGCTGATATTGAACTCCTCAGCCTCCCAAAGTGTTGGGATTATAGGTGTGAGCCACTGTGCCTGGCCCCTTCACAGACACTTAAGGTAAAGTTAATTTCTGTGATGTTTTGACATTCCTACAAGTAAAAGACAAGCCACTGTCTATTCCACTAATGCTGTTTTTCTTTATAAGATTATTGTAAGTAATTATAAGATCATCCACTTCTTTATATGTCTTAGTGCTTCTGGTTCTACATACCATGTTTCCGCTGCAGCCTCAGTCGCTCATGCTAGGTGTGGGGCTGGTAGACAAGACGTGGGAAGGGTAGCATATAAGAGCAAAACGGAAGATAATACTGAAAACCTAGATTGGCATTATCTTCTAACTTACTTTCTCCCCACATCTTGATCAGCACCCCTGTCACCTACTAAAATGTGGTAATCATTTTTGACTCTTCTAGGGAAATGAGGCAGAAAGAAACAGAAAAACAGAAGGAAAAGCAAAGTGACTGAGTGCATTTCCCTAAGCCTTTTACTACACGATGGCTACAGCGGAATGAGAAAAGGTGATGAGATGCGTCAGCCTTGAAAGAGAAAACCACAGGGCTGCTGCTTACCTCTGCTGCCAAGTAATGCCCCGTGGCCAGGTGCTTGAAGCGGAAAAGGCTGTTCCAATACCCTGCTCCGCCCCGACACGGGTCATGCTGGACCACCTGCAAGAATGATCAACAGGAGTCAATGAAAAGTCTACCTACACTAGGAAGACATTAAATTGCAGGCATCACAAGTCATAGTTCAGGAGTGGTATTTATAAGCTAGAAAAAAAAAAAATCAGCATTTTCAACAAACCCATTGCCAGCGTCACACGTAACATCCAAACTCGAAAGTAAGCAATGTCTCTCCAAAGAAGGCATCGAGTCTCCTAGTTAACATACAATGGTTGGAATAAAAACTTCAATGGTTTTCGGGTTATTTGCCTTAGCCATAATGAAGTAGCAGATTCTGAAATGTTTCTACAAAAAGCACAGCCAATAAAAAGGGCTTTCATGGAGAACTGTTAAAGCCATCCGCACATGTACTTATGCACGCAGGCCTCTGCTCTGAAATGTGAAACTCAGTGCCTGGGCCAACGCATCAGAAAAATAAATGTCACATCAGCTTCTGGCCATGACAGAGTTAACCAGCACTGGTAGTTGGTGCCATAAACAATCAGACACTGCAGAGAATAGATGAAATTGCCATAGACAACTAGAAAACTGGATAAAATATCCCAAACAACTGTGTTCACACATTGGACAACTGGTGGTGAACAATGGTGATCTCTGAGAATAGGGAAACAAACGAGGCCAGCTCGGCTATTGCTCTGATTTTCTACCCAGGGGTCCTCTCTGGATGGCAGCATGAGGAGGAAGAATCCAAGCTGAGGGCACTAAGCTCATGGAGTTAAGGAGACAGATCAAAGTTGAGGGAGACTGAGGCAGCTAGAATTTGTGGGGATGGAGTACTAATGCATACAGAACTACACACAGAAAAAGCTCTGGAACTCTGCATAGGAGCCTCCCTTGAGTTTCTGGCTGAACATCAGACTGCATATGCATAAGGCAAGACCCTCCGAAGCCAAATGAAGAAAAACAAGGAGTCTGAACGCTGAACTTTCCCAGAGCTCACCCAGGGCTGGGAGGAGTCCTGATTCTGAAAAGCCAAAGCAGAGAGATCACGTGGAACACCCTGCGCATTAGTACACACATCAAAGGGGTCCCATCTTGGAAGGGGAGCTAAACTAGCCCCAAAATTAACTCTACACAACACCTGGCTGAATAAAGCTTGAAAATAAGCCTTCAAAGGAGCAAAGGGATCCTACAGGTCACTTTAGTGTATAACAGAAGAAAATTCAGTACTCTTTAAAGGAACAACAGACTCCACATACTCAACAAACTTGTATTACAATGCTCAGTAAATAAAGGACTAGACAAAGAATCAGAAAAATGTGAACCATGAACTCAGGACCTGTCAGACAGTATCAAATGACCCAGCACGTCTGTGGGGGTTGGTCAGGCAGCAGGGTAAACACACAGACACAGACAGACACAAACATACACACACACACACACACAAAGGCATATCATAATCAGATTAACATAAACCAGAAATAAAAAAGAAAAATCTTTGCAGCAGCCGAGGTAGGGGGAGGATGCAAGGCAGAGACATTATATACAAGGAACACATTTTTTTACCCATCAAATAATCACAAACAATGCAAGCCAAAAGACAATGGATCAAAATCTTTAAAGAAAGTAAAAAAACTGTCTACCTAGAATTCTATACACAAAAAAAGTCCTCCAAAATGAAGACCACATGGAGAAAATGGGACTCTGACACACTGCTGGTGAGAATATAAAATGGTGCAGCCATTCACTGTGGAAGGCAGTCTGGCAGTTCCTCAAAAGGTCAAAAATAGAATTACTACGTGACCCAGAATTCCACTCCCAAGAGCCTTGAGAACATACATCCACATAAAAAGTTGTATATCAATGTTCATAGCAGCGTTATGGAGGAGCCAAAATGTGAAAACAATCCAAATGCTATTAAATGATAAATGGGTAAATAAAATATGGCACATCTATACAATGGAATATTATTTGGCAATAAAAAGAAATGAAGTACTGATACATGTGGCACTATGAATACACTTTGAACATGTTATCTGGTGTGGTCTCAATGTGTGTGTCCTGTCATCATTCATAGGTTGAAACCTACCCCCTAAGGTTATAGTATTAGAAGATCGTTTACATTATACTTCACCTTTGGGAGGTGATCAGGTCATGAGGCCGAGCCTTTATGAATAAAAACAGTGCCCTTATACAACAGACCCCAGAAAGTCCCCTCTCTTTCTGCCGTGTGAGGACACAGCAGATGAACCAGGAAGAGTGCCCTCACCGGACACTGAATCTGCCAGTGCCTTGATCTTAGATTCCCAGCCTCCAGAACTATAAGAAATACATTTCTGATATTTATAAGCAACCCAGTTTATGATATTTTATAATAGCAGCCCGAATTGGACTAAGACATCATCCTAGGTGAAAGAAGTCAGATATGAAGGACCACATATGGTAGGATTCTGTTTATATGAAACATTCAGCACTGGCAAATCTATAGAGATAGGAAGTAGATTAGCTACCAAGGGCAGGAGAATGGGGGATATTTAAGGGGAAATAGGGAGTGACTGCTAATGAGCATAATATTTATTTGGGGATGATGAATAAGCTACAGACATATAATGTAAACCCTGGCTCATTACTACAAATATACAATACACGATGTTGTCTTCTCTCTTTTATTTTGAGGGGCACTTGACTTGCCAGAAGTCATTTTAAAAAATGAGAGAAAAAAATATTCAATGTCTCCCTAAGCAATTCAGGAGAACAAGGTGAAAAATTGCTTATAAAATGGTATCAACCATGCAAAAATATCCTGTTCATAGAAAAACAGCTCAATAGAAGTAGGCACATTAAATTAGTGAAACAACACTTCACTTCTGCCCTTGTTTTCTTGATTTTCTATATTTCCTTAGTTTGCATTATTACTTTAAATTAACTCTGAAAGATGAGAAAGTCTCCTTTTTTTTTTTTGTACCAATATCCAAATCACACATGAGAAGTGGTTTTGAGAGACTGTTCTGAATGTAAAAAACTCTGTGGTTGGGACCATGGGGGCATCAATCTTCAATGATAAAGTTCAAGACCAAATTCTGGCTCTCAAGCAGTTTTGTTTTTTGCAGGTTTTTCTTTGGCAAACAAAAAGTTTTATTTCAGAAACTGAGTTCACCACTTATAAATACACCAAAACATAGTCAATGCAAATTTAGATTAAGCATATGTACAATATTTTAACAAAACAACTTTTCTTTTCTGAGACAGGGTCTCGCTCTGTCACCCAGGCTGGAGAGCAGTGGTGCAATCTTGGCTCACTGCAACCTCCGCCTCCCAGGTTCAAGTGATTCTTGTGCTTCTGCCTCCCAAGTAGCTGCGAGTATAGACGTGTGTCATCACGCCTGGCTAATTTTCATATTTTTAGTAGAGACAGGGTTTCGTCATGTTGACCAGGCTGGCCTTGAATTCCTGACCGTCAGTGAACCTCCCACTTTGGCCTCCCAAAGTGCTGGTATTACAGGCATGCGCCACCACACCTGGCCAAAACAACTTTTCTAAAAGGTCATAGGCAAATGAGTGATCTATCTCACCTAGAGTATTTAAATAGTTTAAAATGAGAAAATGAGCCTTTTTTTAGATATTAAAGCAAAAACTCTGAAGACATAATTGTTAAAAGAATCTGACAACTGATATTTCATTCTGATGTCTCTCAAGGAGTTTATAATCTAGTAGGATTGACAGGTCCCTATGTAGACACATACAGTAACTAAAGGGCAAATGCAGGTAGAGAAGAGGAAGAAAGGGGAAAATGGATAGAGGGTGGGAATTAACAAAAACTTTATATAGATTCCTTTTTATCATAACTGTGGAAACTTTTCTATACAATGCCCAAGATGAAGCTGATTTTTTTTCTTTTTTTTGAGATGGAGTTTCGCTCTTGTTGACCAGGCTGGAGTGCAATGATGCAATCTTAGCTCACTGCAACCTCCGCCTCCCAGATTCAAGTGATTCTCCTGCCTCAGCCTCATAAGTAGCTGGGATTACAGGCATGCACCATCATGCTCGTCTAATTTGGTATTTTTTAGTAGAGACAGGGTTTCTCTATGTTGGTCAGGCTAGTCTCGAACTCCCGACCTCAGGTGATCAACCTGCCTCAGCCTCCCAAAGTGCTGGGATTACAGGCCTGAGCCACCATGTCCGGCTGAACTTGATTCTTACAATATCCATGTTAAAAGAGTGGTAAGACAATTTTTTAAATGGGCAAAATATCTGAACAAACATTTCACCAGAGAAGCTACACAGAGGGCAAATAAGCACATGAGAAAAATGCTCAACATCGTTAACCAAACCCACAATGAAATTTCACTACACACCTACTAAATCAAACGGGGGATGCAAATTCAACCCACATTGCAATTTCACTATGTACCTCCTAGAATGACTAACACTGAAAAGACTGACCATATCAGGCATTGGTAAGGATGTGGAAGAACTAGAACTCGCACACATGACTTGTGGGAATGTAAAATGGTCCAACCACTTTGGAGAACAGTTTAGCAATTTCTTATGAAGTTGAATATATACCATACCATACCATACCATACCATACAACGGCTATCATATGATCCAGCCAATCCACTGCTAGGTATTTAATCAAGAGAAATGAAGGAAAGTTACATCCATACAGAAACTTGTACACAAATATCCCTAGAAGCTTTATTTGAAATAGCCAGAAATTGGGAACAACTCAAATGTTCATCAACAGGTGAACAGATTAACAAATTGTGGTGTATCCATATGATGGACTATTATGCAGCAATATAAAGGAACAAATTAATCTGATACATACAACAATATATATGAATCTCAAAATAATTATACTGAGTAAAAAAAAAACAGAACATAAAGACTGTATACCGTATGACTTCATTTATAAGAAGTTCAAGAAGAGGCAATACTAATTTATGGAGATAGAAGTCTCCAGGAGGAAAAAGGAAACACTGCCGGGAAAGAGAGGCTCAAGGGACCTTTTGGGTGCGGCTATCGTTCTATTTCTTGTTCTAGGTGCTGGTTACATGGCTGAATGTATACGTAAAAATTCACTGAGTTGTATACTCTTGACTTGCGCACTTTACTGTACATAGGCTAGTCCTCAATAGCAACATGAAACAATTGAAGCTAGGGAGGAGGAAAAGAGAAGGCAAGCAGAGACAGAAAAATGTATCTATTCAAATTCAAAATTTAAACTAGAATTCTAATTCATGCTGCAATTACACAGAAAGGAAGGCTTGAGGTGACAAAAGAGCTCCATGTTAGTTGAAGCTCTCATTGCCTCTTTCACCAAGCATTCAGATAATTTCCTTCTTTATCCTGCAATTCTAGACTCTCCTCACAATAAACTACATGCTGTGGGCAGAATCTTCTAGCTTCTTTAAGTTGCACACTGATTACGTTACTCCCTTCCTCAAACAACTTTCCACATTTCTCTCCTGTCCATAAATGAAATCCCGACTCCCTATAGCCTGGACAGATGGCCCTTCAGGCTCTGGTCTCCAAAAACAGTTTCTGTTTAATTTTCCACGCCTATCCCATGACCTTCACCAAACCAGTTACTGAGTTTTATCCTACGCTGCTTCGTGTTTCCACATTCTGCATCATTCTTTTACATGAAGTAACCTACTCCATTCAGCTCTTCCTTCTGAAATATAAATCATCCTGCAGGTACCAGATCAGATGCTATCTCCTTCAGGAAGTCTTCCTTAATTCTTCACCCAACCAGACATTCACCCTCTCTCACTGAAACCTCCAAAGCATGTGGAATATGCCTCTTATCACCTTCACCATCCCCCTGTGTGTTCTAGTTATCTGGGTGCATATCTTCTCATTTCTGCCCCATCGCCAATGTGGGCATCACCTATGTATCATGTCAGGTAGACACTTGGTTAAATATTGTTGTGATAGATAAATGAGCAAAGGAAAGAAAACAATAGAAGAGATTAGATGACTCAGAGAAAGATATTTCTAATTTCATTTTTGAATTTGTTTCCAAAGTACTTATTCTTTCCCTCTGCACAAACATCCAGCACCATGATATGTCATGATGCGCTTACTTCACTAAGCCATCCACAACCCATTTTTGGAACAGGGTGGGTATAAGTACCTGTTTGTGACATATATATATAAAAATATACACACACACACACACACACACGTATTCTGTGTGTATGTGTGTAGGTGTTGGATATATAGGTGTATAGACATATACAGGTGTATATATGTATATATATTTGTAGAATATATATAGAAAGAGCCCTTTCTCCACCCTATCCTTACCTCTACCTCCCACAGGGCTTTTGAACTAGTGGCAGATGTGGCCGACTGCCGGCCCGTGGTTCTCAGAAAGACATGCTGCTTCTTCCTGTGTTCGTCACAGGTGAGAAACTTCTCTTGCTCAGCATGGAACAGCCTCACCACGTCACCCTAAAAGTCAACACGAGAAAGAATTAAGGAAAAAAGAATTTAAACAGAGAATTAGACTGCTGCCCTCAAGAAGAGTCAAGTAACGCTCAGCCCATAAAGCATCAAACTCACCCCCTTTAATATGTCATCTTTGTTATCACTCCATTTCATGAAAAGGACTATTTTCCAGCTTGTATTGCAGTTGACAGAGTTGACCTGAAAAACAGATTAGAGTTAGTTTTTCATGTACCCCTCACAACAACTGTGTCATCCAGCCCCCAAATTTCTCACTGCAGCCTAGGAAGCAGGGCTGTACTTCAGAATAAAAACTCTAAAGATTGATGCCACTAAAATCACAGCACCTGCAAATGCAATTGGCAGAGTTTGGCAATAAATGGTTCATTTGCACCAATCACTATGCACAGTCCAACTATGACTAATGGAACCAACCCTCCTGCCTTTCTGGAATGATATTTTCCGTTTCCTCCAAGTCTCTTGCTCTGTAGCCAGAAAGTAAAGGCCTGATGAAAATAAGTACTTACAAAATGGAATGAGCTATAAAGGGAAAAAAATGAGTCCAGTGTATACACTCGAAAATGTTAATGAGCATTGTTAACAACAGCAGCCATTGTTTGTGCACTAAATCTATGCCAGGCACTAGGTTTAGGCGCTAACATGCACCATCTCCTTTAATTCTTTGCAACACCCTAAAAAATAGGTCTGACCACCACCCCCATTTCAGAGATAAGGAAACTGATATGCAGGGAGACCAGGTAACCAACCTACCATCACAGAGCTAGGAATGGCAGGCAGGATGTGAATCCACATCTATCCCACTGAAGAGTTTGTGTCCTTACCCATCAGACAAATATTTATGTCACAAGGAAGTAACCTCCTTGTATCCTATAATTGCCAATTTAGAGGATAAGGAGATGTATTGCCAAAAGCAAGCTATCACCCTTGCAGAGCTGCTGATAATCTGCAGTGTTCCTTTTTGAACAAATTAGAAAGAGGCATCCTGTATAGGGAGACAAATTAGAAAAAGGTGCTCCTATGGCCAGAAAGTAACTAGTAAAAGGGGTCATCTCTGGCTTCACAAATTAAAAAACAATCCCTCAGTGATGTGAGGCTTAGCAAACTGAGCACTAGAGTGAATATCAGCCCGCATCTACTACTCAATACACAGAGTTGCACAACCTTACATGGCAGCCTTGACCCTGGGCCTGTTTCTTCACCTGCAGAATGGGCACCTGCCCCAAGTCACTGCGGAAGTCACTCTCAGCACACGCATGCACTGGCGCCAGCCAGACCTGCTCCTGCAGGATACCCATGCCCACAGGCATAACTCAACGTCCTTACCTCATTGCAGCCTGGGTTATCTACCAGTTGATGGCTGCTAGCATGTAGGGGCTGACCAGCGTTGACGGGGTTCAGAACAACCTTGTCACCTATGACCACCTGGAAAGGAAAGGAGCAATACAGCTTTGCACAAAACTGATAAGGACTGCAGATTGACCACTGGGCAGTTCTAGGAGACGTATGTGTCTGTGTTGAAGGAGACAAGGCCTATCCCCAGCAAGTATAAAGATACTCCCTACCATACACCATACCTCCCTCAAAAGCTGACCCTGTGTAGAAGGGGTCATGTTTACAAGGTTAAACCTGAATTTTGTTCCCCGAGTGTCACTGATTATACAGAGATATTTCAAAGCCAGTCCAGAGCAGGAAAAAACAAACAAAAAAACACTTCAGTTTAGGGTACCTATATAAATAAGTTTTAAGTAAATTTAAGAAAAAAAAAAAAGAGTCTGAGTAAGTCTTTATCTTTGACAGACAAAGCCACAACTTTATGTTTCTAAAGCAATTACTTTCATATTTTCACTATAACATTTGGAAATACATTTTCTATGATCAGGTCATATATATAGCCATTTAGACTTATATGCATGTTTGTATATTTATAATATATACAATATACTATACATATAACTAAAACAAAAGTTGCCCCCCCCCAAAAAAAAACAATACTTATCATTACGTGGTATAACACAGTCTGATCTTTCTGTTCTATTCCATTTTCAAACAGGATAGTCACAAGCCACTAAATTGATGTCATGGCCCACAAATGGGTCTACACTTATTTTTTGTAAAATACTATTTTAAATTCAAGTCCATCTCATCTTCTCAACTAAGTCATGGCCACACACAGATTCATTTAAAGGATAGGAAAGCAAAGGATGTGCTGAAAATGAAATTCAGAATAAGGCACACTTGTTTTTTATTTTTGGTTAGAGAAGATGGTTTCCTAACATGAAAAACCATCTATTTTCAAGCTTATCACATTTGAGAAGCATATACAATTGAATTTTCTCTAACTCCAAATGAATATAAGTTCATTTGATAAATCCAACACTTTTGGTGAAACCTAAGTTTTACTGGGCTTTTCTTCCTGTTCACAGTTAAGGATCAATTATTTACCAACTATGAGGGAATGGTCTGGTACCACATGTTTCTGGTACATTCCTTATCATATACACACAAATATATAAACATATTTGAACTTCGCAAAGCTTGTAAATTTAAACGGCACTATTAAAAAGTGTCAAAACCAGTTTTAAAGTTAAGGCTGGTTGAGCATTTTGAGACTATTTCATGCTGTTTGAGGCATATTTTTCAATAAAAAGCAGCTATTTTAGAATCATTAACAAGGTCAAAAACATAGCTGATAGCATTTAACCACAATCACTGTTAAGTATATGCCCACATAATGGCTGACTAATTCAGCCAACAAATATCAGAACTGCTCTAAGGTTTCCTGTGGCTTTATATACTAGAGAACCCTCGGGAGTGGGCCCTGCTCCAGACCCACTGCATTGCTGAACACGATGGGGAGACTGAATGCTTCTCAACATAGGAACAAATGAAGCTGATCCCAATTTCTACTCTCCTCCCCTACTATGGGTAGGTTATTTCTCTTCCATCCTCCATCCTTTATTAACTTTATTTCCAAAATAGAAAAGACATTTCTATTCCACTAATGGGTCTGGAATGACAGGGACCCTCTCCAGGACATTAATACGGGAGAGCTGTTTTTGTGGTAAAGTTCCTAAGGCAATGGGCTGTTCATACAATGTTTTCAGACGTCCAGGAGGAAAAACACAGTGACAGTATTTAGGCCACACTTCTCTCCACGGCTCCCTGTTTCCCAAACACTAGTTTCCATAGCAATTCCCTTCTCTTTATGCAGGACGAGGGTCTGGTTCCAACTTTCAAAGTCTCCTCCTTGACTCTAATATACAGTCACACTTGGAAGCACGGCACGGAACACTTTCTAGGCGGAGAATCCGCACTTACGCTGTCTCCAATGGATCGCAGCTTGTAGAATGGCTGAATGTAAAACCAGGACCCTTCATTTCCAGCCTCATCCAATGTGACTCTCATGGCGTTCTTCTCCAACAGAGCGGGAAGCCTCTTATTCACTGTTAGGTATTTATTACTTTTCAAATGCAGGAGCTAAAAACCCACCAAGAGAAAAAAGTGAGTGTCAGCAAATCTGAATTTTCTACCATTCCTTCTTTCAATCATATCAACTACGTAGCAAACATTCCTCCCACCATTGAGCTGCTGGTGAAGCTAAAGAATCACAAAGTGCCTAAGGCTGCAGATGATTAGAAAAGGAAGAAGACAAAAGGGAGCAGAAAGAGAGGGCAGAATACAAGAAAAACTGTCATGTTTTATTTTTCAGCATAGCCTTGGACAAGATGGATGTTGCTCAGGTCAACTGTTCCATCATCAGCTGCCATCTGTCAGTGGGACAGACCTAACCCTGTGTGAACGGGCTAAGGAACTGCAGTGTGGCATGCCCTGACACATAGGTGGAGCTGAGGAAGGTCACTCTGAGCACAGGCAAGAGTTTAAAAAACAAAGCAGGGCCAGGCGAAGTGGCTCACGTTTGTAATCCCAGCACTTTCAGAGGCAGAGGCAGAAGATTGCTTGAGCCCAGGAGTTTGAGACAAGCCAGAGCAACACCGGGAGACCTTGTCTCTACAAAATATTTAAGATCAACCAAGTGTGGGAGTACACACCTGGAGTCCCTGCTACTCAGGAGGCTAAGGTGGGAGGATCACCTGAGCCCAGGAGTTGCAGGCTACAGCAAGCTGAAATCACACCACTGTACTCCAGCTTGGGTGACAGAGCAAGACGTTGTCTCTAAAAAAATTAAATAACATAAAATGCAACCCCTCTGGAGGACTGTCATTTAATTTGGAAGAAAATGGTTTGAATTTCCAAGTACTTTATTCTTGGTTTTCGGGTAACAATTACATGAGCAGTATGGAACGACTGAAGACCTAGACGGGATATAACGTGTCTGATAGTCAGTCTAGACCAGAAACAGTTGGCCAAGGCTTCCCAACTCAACAGGTTATAAGAGAAAGTGGAAAGGAATATGAAAGACTGCCCAATCCCTTGAGAAATGGTACAACCGGCTGGGCGTGGTGGCTCACGCCTGTAATCCCAGCACTTTGGGAGGCTGAGGTGGGCAGATCACGAGGTCAGGAGATCGAGACCATCCTGGCTAACACGGTGAAACCCTGTCTCTACTAAAAAAACACAAAAAATTAGCCAGGTGTGGTGGCGGGTGCCTGTAGTCCCAGCTACTCGGGAGGCTGAGGCAGGAGAATGGCGTGAACCCGGGAGGTGGAGCTTGCAGTGAGCCAAGATGCCACCACTGCACTTCAGCCTGGGTGACAGAGCAAGCTCCATCTCAAAAAAAAAAAAAAAAAAAGGAAAAAGAAATGGTATAACCAGAATGAGACTCCATTGCTAATTGCGAATATCCTCCTTTTCACATGGTAACAGATACAGCTGCTAGAAGTGTTCAGAGGTCCTCCAAATCCCCGAACAGTGCTGTTGGAGGTAGAAGAATAACCCATCTGATCCATAAGCCCCGATGACCCCTATCTAAAATAAACAAGGAGAAGGCAACGTCTTCCCAACCCCTCAACTGATCCCTTGGTGAGTGGCCTCTGGTCCTGCACACATCTGTCTAGGTGCCAGACTCAGTTTGTTTATAAACTAAAGTTACCTACAGGTAGGCCCCAAGATCCAGGGTTGGGGGAAGTAATAATAACTAAGATTAATTACAGTGTATCCACAGCTTATTCTGGGACAGGCACCTCTCAACCATGCTAAAGAGCAGATGCCATTACCATTTCCATTTTGCTGGTAAGTAAAGTAACACATGGCAAGATTTCTTGCCCCAAATCTCACAGTGAGTTACAAAACCTGAATCGGAATGCATTTAGAAGTTTATGTCCTTAGCCTCTGCACCTTTCATCTTCGGGTCAAGCCATATTCTCCAATCTAACCAAATTAGGAAGTCTTGTACTCTGAATTTAAGGGAACTGGCCTGGCTTAGTAATAAAGCTGACACTGAACTTGGAACCCACCTGGACACTTGTGTCCATCCTGAAGAGGATGGAACTTAAGGAGGAGGAAGTGGATGAGTGGGACTGGCAGGATCTAATCTTCAACCAGATTCTCAAGTTACTTTCACTATTTCAAAAGGCCTAATGTAAAGAGCCCATTTAACCCCAAAACGTTGCTTTTACCAATCTTTTACTAGTGTTCCCATCTTCCTGATTAGCCCTGCTCTATACCTAATAGCAAGAGAAAAGGGAAGGATTCCTATGTAATTAGTAATGTTTACACAGTGGGCAAAATCTTTCAAAAAGGAAAATAATGAAGGAAGATCATCAAACGGGTCTAGGTGCTCAACAGTTGGTAACCACTACTCTTTGTGCCTGGACAAATCAAGAAAGCCACATGTTGCACTGGGCTTCCACGAAGACTGGCATGGACCCAGAGAGATCTTCTGAGTAAAACCTGTATTAGCTGTTTCCTGGTTTGTGTTTTATCTCCATGACAAATGTAAAGGCACAAAAGATAAGCAACCCATGAGACCAGACATGAAAACAATAAATATTTTGGTAAGTATAAAATGTATCAAAACGAGAAGTATTTTTTATTTGAAAAGTCCCAAAGGTACAGAATTGCTCTTATTACCCCTGGGGAGCAGCTCTTCTTGGCCAGTAGATAAAAGTTACAGGGAAGCTAATCTTCACCAAATAGGAAGAATTTTCAAGCATTATAAGTTAAACAGAACTGCAACAGCCAGGTTCCTTTTAAAGTAGGAAGCTTCCCATTTGAAGTGTCTGGAGTGAAACGATCAGCCACAGACAGAGAGAGGTAGATGCTCACACTGAGAGAAGACCAACCAAACAGCCCAAGAGTCCATCACATCTAACAAGAAACACTAGACTTTTTGCAATCAACTGGCTGCCTCCATGGAGTCCTACCATAAAGGTGTCCAAACCCTGTCTTATGTGTTTGTTTTCCCAGCTGTGTTCTTTGTAACGCTTCAGTTTCAGAAGGGAAGAGACGCCTTGACCTACCTGGATCACATTGCCATACTGGATTACGGTCCCCAGCAATTTCCTGTTTTCTGTCTCATTCTGCTTCTTTTCCAAGTCTGCAGCGTGCTGTGCATTGAGAAGAAAGATTGGTCACAAAGAGGGAACAATGTGTTCTAGCCCACTGCAGTTATGCAGAACAAAT
Organism: Macaca nemestrina; assembly: GCF_043159975.1. Taxonomy (NCBI): domain Eukaryota; kingdom Metazoa; phylum Chordata; class Mammalia; order Primates; family Cercopithecidae; genus Macaca; species Macaca nemestrina. The sequence continues at coordinate 143,408,418 of NC_092126.1, read as the reverse complement.
GTCACCAGTTAATACAAAAATCACAGAAATAAGCAAATCCCTGCGTACACACACTGAGGCTTCATGAAATGAGCCAAAGGGTTCAAACAGCCCATCCACTCTGCCTTTGCTTTGTTGACCTTTTTGGCCTCTTTAAAATGTTTTTGTTTTTGTTTTCTTTCTTTAAGGAATTCATGGGTATTTTCTTAGGGTGAGAATAAGTCAAGAGCTGAAATATCTTCAAAGAAAATAGGGTCAGGGAGGGAGGCTGGAGGGAATTTGCGTAGCCCCTTTACAATTTGTGAAAGTCCTCTTTAAGGCTTTGGACTAAAAGAAGACTGAATTTAAATGCTGGATTTGGGTGGTTTGTGGTTTTGTGAACTTGAATGTGTTATTTAGTATCAGTGAACCTCCATCTCCTCCTTTGTAAAATAAGGATAAAATGGTACCTGCACCTCACAGGAACTTCACTGCACAGTACCCGATACACTGTAGCACACGTGGAGTTATTAGTTATTCTTGTTAGACATTAATTATAATGTAATCAATTTTTATAATCATTCCCTGAAGGGAACATTATGACCCCACTTTTAAAGAAGAAATTGACTCAAAGTGATTAAAAAAGTTGGTCATCCTTGCATAGCTAGTTGGATGATGGGTAGGAAAGGGATTTGTTATACCATTTCTCTTCTTCTGGGTACATTTGAAACTTTGCTTAATGTTTTTTAAACCACACATTTATTAAGTGGCAGAGATAGTGTTCAAGTCCACATATGGATAAACTGTATAGCTGCAAATGAGGCTGGGAGAGGTTATCATTCCAAATGTGACATGCTAGAGGGGACATGGTAAAGCTGAATAGAAGGTTCTAGAATAGTCTGGCAGGGCCACCTTCCCGAATTCATTCACCTGTGCAACTCTGAAAGCACTGTTACCACACTACAATAATGGTGAAGGGCAGTGGGCTTTATCCTAGGCAGTCAGCAAACTGTTATCCCAACCCATCTCCCAAACAGAGACTGGTGGAGGGGAAGTAAAATAACTGAGAAGAAATTCAGTATTGAATCTGATGAATGGTAAAACCCTGATGATAAGAGTGTACTTCAGAAGGGTTTCGAAAGCACTCTTCCTCGAGTGTCTCCTTTCCTTAGGTCAAGATGCTACCAGGTGCCAGTGGGTCCTATTTCCCAGGTAATGTCTTCATTTTCACAGAGTCTTCTGGACACGGTCTTGGGTCCCCTACCTACCTGCCTCATCATCTTGTCCTCTCTACTGAATCCCACCAAGCCTCACTTAGTATTCTCATCACAAAATGGGGACAATGGAAGCCTTTTAGGGCCATTGTAGAGATTAGAGAAAATGTATGCCAGACACATAATTGCCATTTGATCATAAATTTTAATCATTATTATTATACATTAGTTTCTAAAACTAAGAAATGTTCTGACGATTAACATTTCAAAAGGTGACCTAAGTTGGCTGGGTCAAGAACCTTTCTGTTTCCTTCAAATTCAGCATCTGTTCCATTTCTACCTAGAACATAGGTATTTTTAGGAAAGCACATCTTTTGAGAAAAATGAACTGCAGGAAGCAATTCTAAGCCAAAATGAAACCATATTACAGGAGGGGAATGATCCGCACACATTAGCGTGGATCACTGCAAGTTAACCACATCTGGCATCAGCTCTTTAAAACAATGGCCCATTCAAAACTTCCCTCTCTCTCTTTCAGAATTAGTTACCAGTCTGCTATTCTCAGTGACATAAGGATAAAATCCATGGGTGCAAGACACATTCAGAAATAATACCAGTGCTTGCAACATGGCAATCTCTGGCATGCAAGTTGCCCTCAGCACAGTTCTCCTGAATCTTTTCTTTCCTCTGCATAAATACTCTCCTTAGCAGCCTCCCACCTCTTGTTCTCCCTAATTTCATGCCTGAGCTTACACTCCCTTTGGAGATTTCTACAGTACCCACAGGTTCTGCAGGTAGTTTTCCAAACAAAACATTGGACTGCATCCATTTGGAATGAAGGCTTACTCTTTGTGGAGAGCCGTTTGTTCTTTCTGCTTAAGAGTTCTCAGCTAACACTGACTGCAAACTCAAGAGGGGGAAAATATCAAAGGGAGAAAACCCAATGGATTCAGTAAAATAAAATACAACATTTTCCAACATGCAAATATGGTTTTTCCTTGTTCAAAGCCCACGCAGAAAGGACTCACCCTTAGAGAGTTCTTAAGTAGCATTTCTTGGACTCAAATGATCAAAGAACTCATCTTTAAGTGGAAAAATGCTCATGAACATTCCCCTTACTCTCAAGAACGTCCAATGGCTTCAGTTTAAGAAATACTAATATTATGTTTCTACCTATGCTTAGAATAAGTACAGTACAAAAACAGCAACCCAATGGTTACTGGTTTATCTAGAAAGAAATGTCAAATTAGCCATCAAGAAGGCATATATTCCACATTAAAGACTAATTAAACACCAGCAGCTCTAAAGAGCATGGGCATTTGTCAAAAGACATATAAAAGGCAGGGGAAGAACAGAAAATTAAAACAAAATTGGAGAATAAATATCTAAAGACTTCTTTTAAAATAAAGATATTCTTGGCCAGGAGTGGTGGCTCACGCCTGTAATCCCAGCACTCTGGGAGGCCGAGGCAGGCAGATCACCTGAGGTCAGGAGTTTGAGACCAGTCTGGCAAACATGGTGAAACACTGTCTCTACTAAAAATACAAAAAATTAGCCAGGCATGTGGCAAGCGCATGTAGTCCCAGCTACTCGGGAGGCTGAGGCAGGAGAATCACTGGAACCCAGGAGGCAGAGGTTGCAGTGAGCTGAGATCGCGCCACTGCACTCTAGCCTGGGTGACAGAGAGAGACTCCATCTCAAAAACAGATAAATAAATAAGACATTCTTAAATATCACATCTAAAACTGTCACAACTCTGTTAAACTAAGAGTTAATACTATTTTAATTGTTATAAAGTTTAATGATAACTGAGCCTTCACATCACCACTGAATAAGTATTACATGTATTAAGCTTATGGACCATTTTGAGAATTCACTTTTCCTATAAGTTCTCTTTAAGAAGAAAACTCCCCATTTCATTTTTTACTAAATGTACAAATATCAAATTTAATTCATTTCAGTTCACATTAGTCGTTACATAAATCCCCTCACAAAACCAAGTCTGGGCTGGGCGCGGGGGCTCATGCCTGTAATCCCAGCACTTTGGGAGGCTGAGGTAGGTGGATCACGTGAGGTTGGGAGTTCAAGACCAGCCTCACCAACATGGAGAAACCCCATCTCTACTAAAAATACAAAATTAGCCGGGCATGGTGGCGCATGCCTGTAATCCCAGCTACTCGGGAGGCTGAAGCAGGAGAATCACTTGAACCCCAGAGGCAGAGGTTGCAGTGAGCCAAGATCATGCCATTGCACTCCAGCCTGGGCAACAAGAGTGAAACTCCGTCTCAAAAAAGACAAAAAAAACCCAAGTCTGGTATTTAGACAAAACCATTCATGATTCTTTTAGGTTCAACAAGAGGCAAGGCAATAAGGTAGATGAAAAGGTAACAAGGTACAAACACTACAGGCCACTGATCAAGGCTGTTTCTACCCTTGAAAAGAATGAGATCTGGTTGGTTAAATCCCTCAAGTACATTCCAAGAATGGGCCCTCACTGTAAGATACTAAGTGCCTTTCTAAAGGATATTCACACAATATTGACCAAAAAACTTTTCACTCGATATAACATTAATAATTTCACTTCTAGGAGTTTCTCCTAAAAGGACAACCTGGCATATGCACAAGGCCATAAAACTTTTTTCAGAATGGCAAAGGTTGTCAGGATCCTGAATATCACTCCCTACCTAACCTCTGCCCACAGAGGCTGGTTATCTAAAATTACAGTACTGCCATACAAGGAAGTGACCATATAGCCATTAAAAATGAGGATAGAGGCCAGGTATGGTGGCTTACGCCTATAATCCTAGCACTTTGGAAGGCTGAGGCGGGCAGATCACCTGAGGTCAGGGGTTCAAGACCAGCCTGGCCAACATGGCAAAACCCCATCTCTACTAAAAATATTCCCAAAAATTTGCCAGACGTGGTGGTGCATGCCTGTAATCCCAGCTACTCAGGAGGCTGAGGCAGGTGAATCACTCGAACTCAGGAGGTGGAGGTTACAGTGAGCCAAGATCGTACCACTATACTCCAGCCTGGGCAACAAAGTGAGACTCCGTCTCAAAAAAAAAAAAAAAAAAGAATGACAGAGATTCCAATTTATTCACAACATATTAACTAGGAAAAAAGCAAGTTAAAGAAAGGGAAGTGAATAGCATACTCCTGTTGATAGTTTAAAATGTGGAGACACAGGAACAGAATAGCGGGTAGGAGAGTAGGGAAAACATCAAAATAAAACCCAAGGTTATCTTTGAGGAACACAATTTAGGAATCCCATCAATTAATATTTGTTTGCTTTTCCTACTCATATATTTTGGAATTCTCCTCCTAAAATACATGTGTGTAATTTCTTCAAAAACATCTTCATCATCTCTCTGTGTCAAGTACTCTGAATTTTTTAAAGTCACGCCGTGGCTCATGTCTGTAATCCTGGTATTTTGGGAGGCCAAGGCGGGTGGACTGCTTCAGCTCAGCTCAGGAGTTCAAGACCAGCCTGAGCAATGTGGCAAAACCCCGACTCTTCAAAAAATACAAAACTTAGCCATGCACGGTGGTCTGTGCCTGTAGTCCCAGCTACCAGGCAGACAGGTGGGAGGATCACTTAAGCCCAGGAGGTTGAGGCTGCAGTGAGCCATGAACATGTCACTGCACACCAGCCTGGGTGACTGGGTGATAGAGTGGTGAGACTGTCTCAAAAAAAAAAAAAAAAAAAAAAAAAAAAAAAAAAAAAAAAAGGAAAGGCATCTTAAACATGTTACCTTTTCATTATTTCAAAATCCTGATAATTTAAATATCTATTACTCTTTTCCTTTGAATAATGGGTTGCGGACTGTTTTAATTTCTAAGGGGAAAAAAAAACCACTCTATGATATGGTTTCTACCACTATTATTCACCATGTTCCCTAAGCAACATCAAGGTCTGCCCCTTCATAGCCACCTGTTATTTTATTTCAGAGATAGAGAAACTATTATCAAATGACAAAAGAAAAGTTACTGAAACAGTGAGGAAAGGTTATTTTGTTAAAGTCAACAAGCTCTGAATCATGTAATGTGATATTGAAGCAAGGCTTCTAAAAACAAGCATTGTAGCACCCAGACAATAAGGACCTGGCACTCCTCTGGCTCTTCCTAGCTTGTCAAAGCTGTGACTTAAGTAATCATTTCTCAGAACAAAACAATGTAGGTGCTTGTTTCAAGGTAACAGCTACGCTGCTGTCAGAGAACAGTAGTAATGGCCTTTAGAAGAAATTATGTGATTTGCAGATGGGAAGAAGCTCATTTTGTCAAGAGACCCTTAGGACATCATGACCAAGAGAGTCAAAATCCAGTTATTCCCAGAGAAGGAAAAAGCATAGGCAGTAACCAGCCACTAGATGTCATTCTCCTTCAAAGTGCTGTTTATGTTGCTTATCCTAGTCAAAAGGAAGTCAAGTGGTCTAGACAACTAATTCCTTAAATGGCATTAATTTAAAATAATCTGACCTCTGATTGGGGTGCTGCATAGTAGTTGACAAAAATAAAAATGAAAACCCACTGGAGACTGGCCATCAGTCCCAACGGCAAAGTGGCTGCCCAAAATACAACATCTTATTGGCTGGTGGGAACGTAAATTGAATGAAACATGTAGATGACTTTAAGACACCAGGGGGAAAAGTTCCAGCTAAGCAGGAAAGTAGGAACTGCAGAAAGTGAAGCACAAAGTCAACATTCAAGACCTGAGGCCGGGTGCAGTGGCTCATGCCTGTAGTCCCAGAACTTTGGGACACCAAGGCAGGCGGATCTTGAGTTCAGGAGATCGAGACCATCCTGGCCAAAATGGTGAAACCTCATCTCTACTAAAATACAAAAAATTAGCCAGGCGAGGTGGCGCGCTACTCAGGAGGCTGAGGTAGGAGAATCGCTTGAACCCAGGAGGTGAAGGTTGCAGTGAGCTAAGATCGTGCCACTACACTCCAGCCTGACAACAGAGCAAGACTCCATCTCAAAAAAAAAAAAAAAAAGACCTGAAAGTTACATCAGTAATCTTAAATCAGGGAAAATAACTGGCTTCCTTTTTTATTTTTTTAAAGCATAAACAGCATGAGAGAGATCACTGTTTTTCTCTTTTTAATAAGGAGTTGACCATTTTTGATCACCTTATGATTGAACTTTTTTCAACCATGCTGTTTTCTTCACAGTTCATTCATAGGAAGGAATGTCAAAAGGACTTGCTGATGAAACATAACATATAGAGCACAGGTTGCAAACAGGGCTGAAGAACCACATCCGGCCTGAGCCATTTCTCTTGGTGTTGAGTGTATATTTCAAGCCTTAATTGAGTTAGTTTCCAACATCTTTTCCAAAATTGAGATATTACACATAAAAGCATGGATTTTTATCTTCTCTTAAAAAGCAGAAGACGTGGCAGCAGCTCTCAGCCCACGTTCCCAAGCAGTGACAGTAGTGAAGTAGAGCTGCCCCTCCAGACTCACCCACAGGACCCTCCACTTGGCAACACTACCCACCAAGCCCACTTTATTCCTGTTGGTTTCCTGCATGGCCAAGAGGAATCTGAATTTACAACCCCTGTGGTAAAAAGTGTAGGAGAGGAAAGAGTTGGAGATGTATTAATAAGATCTCACTGAACAGAATGATCTTTATACCAGAAAAGCAAAGTCAGGACAACTAAAGACACACAGACCTTCCACAAAGATAGCCCACTATGGGCATATGCACTAAATATACATACATGCAGGATTGACCAACCTTCCCCACCTATTCAACTAGATTCCCATGTTCCCAGCACAGACTCTGGGTAGATTATGGATTGGTGCAATGACTGGAAGAGGGTGCTACTGATGTTCAGTGGACAGGAGCTAGGGGTGCTGGGTATAGTGAATGCATGTTACAGTCCTATGCAAGGATGAACCATCCTTTATCCCATACAATTCTATGTCTAGCTGGACATTCACGTAAGTTAAAAAGCTATCTGTCGGCTGGGCGCAGTAGTCCACGCCTATAATTCTAGCACTCTGGGAGGCCGAGGCAGGAGGATCACTTGAGCTCAGGTGGTCAAGGCTGCAGTGAGCCATGATGGCATCACTGCACTCCAGCCTGGGAGTATCTGTAATTACCTGAACCTAGCACCTCACTCCATTTTACATACCAACAGAAATCACAGCTTCCCATGGTTTTATTAATACTATTAATAAATTTTCCAAAAGTACAAGTACTACTTAAGAAAGAAAAGAGTGTAGTTTGCATTATTTATAACATGATCGAGAGCTGCTGATTATTTTGGAAAAAGATATAATCATAATCCCAAAAGGCACAACAATCCAGAATACCATAATCCCAAATGTTAAAATCCCCAATGGTCAAAAAAGACCAAAATCCCCAAAATACAAAAATGTTAAAATTAAAAATTTTTAAATTAAAATAATTTTAAAATTCTTTAAAAGAGACTGATATTTTTAAAAGGGGATTTGAGAAACATGTGAAAATACAACAGAACACTTCACAGGCCATTTTATATAATAAAATGGGGAATAGTAACATACATATTTTTGCAAGCATAAACACTCAAGTACACTAACAATGGTCACAGGGAGTATAAGCAGATTAACCATAAATAAATAGATAAAAAGGGAAATGTAAAATCGCATATCACTATGGTTGGTGATTGTATGCACCAAGCTCATACTGCAGTCATCTGAAATACCATGACCAGCAACCTGAGTCTTTTGACGAGATCGATCAAAACCATGGAGGGTGACCACTGGATATGCAGTTGCCCAAATCGCTGAGAGCTCAAGTAGTTTTATCTTTCACAAACACAAACATCTCTTCATTCATCGAGGAAGTACATCCCTTCATTTACAGGGGAAGTTCCCATGTTTTTACATATTCACAATGTCAACGTTGTGACAATGCACTTTCATTAAGTTAAACTTGCAGAAGAATGCATAAAATCAATCAGAACTCTAATATTAGTCTCCACATGATTTAAATCTCCAATATTGAAAATGATGCGAAGATGAAATACATAGCATAGTGAATTGTAAAAAAATAATTGCTGACAGGGCTGAGTGCAGCTGCTCACACCTATAATCCCACCACTTTGGGAGGCTGAGGCAGTGGATCACTTGAAGTCGGGAGTTCGAGACCAGCCTGGCCAATATGGTGAAACGCTGTCTCTACTAAAACTACAAAAAAATTAGCCAGGCGTGGTGGTGCATGCCTGTAATTCTATCTACTCGGGAGGGTAAGGCAGGAAAATCGCTGGAGCCTGGGAGGTGGAGGTTGCAGTGAGCCGAGATTGCACCACTGCACTCCACCCTGGGCAACAGAGTGAGACTCTGCCTTAAAAATAATAATAATAATAATAAATAATAATAATAATGCTGACAATTTAAAATACTGAAAAAAACCTTTTAAAATCTGACATAAGAAAAAGTGTACTGCAGTAATAGATTATGGGCATTTAAACAGAGATAGTCCATAAGAGCTGGCCTAACATGCAGCTATCCTATGACTGAGATTTTTGGGATTTTACACTTTAGGGATTTAGGCTTTTAGAATTCAATTTTTAGGGATTTCAACATTTGGGATGACGGCACTTGAGATTATGTCTTCTGTGATTATGATTGAAGCCCTTTTGGAAAACCACATCCTAGATAACATGCTTTTCACGTTGCCAATACCATATACCTGCACCAGTCACAGTCTACAGCTTCCCCACTCATGAGATTTATACAAAGAGGTGCAAGCACTTACTTCCTTATGTCTTCTAGAGTAGTCATTCCTTAGCATTGACTTAAGAAGAGTATTCAATTTATTATATAATTTATTACTTTCCTTTTATTTCTCCTTTATAATTTTTTAATTGGTATCTATTATTTATGAATTTTATTCCATGTTCATAAAGCCATATAATATTTGCTCTAAAGAAGGTACAGTGGTTTTGTTGGAATTGAGGATGTCTGATATAATCATCATTATTAAAATAATGATGCATTTCCACAAGTCTTCAAAGCAATCACTAGTCTCCAAGTCTATGAGTTCATTGTTTCTTCTTCTACTCTCTAAATCCCATGGGTGCCTCCAACTGAGGCTTACTCAGCACTTCCTTCTTCCATTAGGAAGCCCTCCCTGACCACTGTATCACACCCTCTTATCCAGCAAAGACAGATTTGGCACCCTTCCTATGTGCTCCCGCAGCTTTGTGTGGTTTGTCCTGTAATATACTGCTTATCACTGCCTCTTTATTCTTTGATATCCAGCTCCCACAGGGTGAAGACTGTCATAGTTCTATCTCTAGGGCCTAGCACACTGCTCATTTATTATTTGATAAATATTTCTGAGCACCTACTATGTGCCAGACACTATTACAGAAGCTGGGATACAGCAGTGAGCAAGAGAGAGAATGCCATGGTAGAGCTGTCATTCTAATAAGCAACAGGTGATAATTAATGAAGCTACGAAATGTAATTGCAGACCCTGATCAGTACTGAGAAAGATATAAACAGGGTGCTATGATGGAGAAAAACAAGCAAGACATCTCTTAGATAAGAGGGGAAGACTTTGCTAAGATGACACTTCAGCTGAGACACAAAGGCTCAAAGGTCCTAGCTCAAGAAGAGCCAGGAAAAGAATGTTCTCAACAGGATAAACTGAGGGTACAAAGCTCGTGTGACAGTGGAGAGTCTGAGGTGCTCAAAAAATAAAATAAAATAAAGCTCATATGGCCAGAATGTAGTTAAGAAGCCCCTGTGGGGACAGCAGGGTCCAGGCATGTACCATCTTGTAGATGACGACAGCCTGGATTTTACTTTAGGTTCAATGAGAATGACCTCATGTGTCTCATGCTTACGTGTCCTCACGCTGGACTGTAAGCTCCCTGAGGTGAGGAGCCTGGGTTTTTCATCACACCCCGTCTGAAACAACACACACTGAACGTAGGAATCCCTTCACGTGACCCTCACCTTACCAAATGCAGCTAGCTGTGACTTTGCCATATGCTAGTCAAAAATGGAGTAAGGTGAGAGGCAGAACCTCTTGAGCTGCTCAGGGCTCACAGATGCTCTAGGTCTTCAACTGTCATCACTGAGCCCCAGGAAAGATCACTGTGTATTCTGTGAAATATTTGATTGAGTGCCTGGTAAGTGCCCAACCTTGTTGTAGACACAAAGGCTATTGCAACAAGTAACAGTGACACAGACCTGGGCCCTCACGAAGCTTACATGCCAGGGGAGGGAGATAGCCAGTAACCAAAATACATTAGAAAGATGATGTTACATGACGGGGAGAAAATGAAGTAGGTCAGGGAACAGGAAATGGGGTACAATTTCGATATTAGTACACTGGCTTATATGTCATGTCTCCTTCTAAACATCTCAGAGAACTTCCTGATTAGCCTCGGAATGCAGGGCACTAAAAGAACCAAGTCATTATTTTACATAAGATGAAACAGGATCAGAGAGGCTCAAAAACTTCCTATGGTCACACAGCACATCAGCAATGGAATGAGCACATCTTTAAAATGCCTGATAACAGGATAGATGCAATGCTAACGGCCAAAACTTATTAAGTATTTATTATGTGCCAGGCACTGTTCATGTGCCTTTTATGTCTCATTTTCTGTAATCCTCACAATGACCTCCTGAGGTGGGTACTACCATCTTCATTTTACAGATAACATAACAGAATTGGAAAATAGCACATAACGTGCCCTAGAGCACCGGTTACTGAGTGGTGGAGCCAGGATTCCATTCCAGGCAGTTTGCTTCCAGTGCCTGTGCTCAAAACCACTTCTCCATCCAAAGCTACCCGTGCAAAGAGAGTGGCTGAGAAAAGACCTCTCCAGATATCTCAAGATGACTAGGATCTATCCCTCCCTAGGGTCAGCTCCCTTCTACCCCTTCATGAAAAAACATAAGAAAGCCGGCAGCTAGAGTTGGAGGGTTGCATAAGCAGTCTCCCACCATTACACCCAGACACCACCAAGGCAGCCACTCACTACTGCCCCATTGACAGCCCCATTGCAATACGTACGTGTAGTTTGTTGAGCAGCACTGCATCTGTTGTGCTGTTGGCCCCAGGCTTAGCAGCTTTCCAGAACTGCTTCTGGGCAGAGTAGCGGTTCATGGGACATAGCTTAAAGAGGCAGTCTAGAAGTAAAGCAAACAAACAGAAATTGCTATTGAGGGTGTATAGACACTCAGCCTAAGAAAAAAAGGCTTTCCACTTTAAAAAATTACATAAAATTACATCATACATAGATATAAAATGAGGGTACAAAGCTCTCTGACAAATCTCTTTTTAAATTTAATTGCCACCACCACTGTGTGAGGGTACAGATGAGGAAACCGAGGCTTACAGAAAGTGAGTCACTTGTCTGTTCTACAGAACTAGTTGGTGGCAGAGCTGTCCAAATTCAGTGTTTTGGTTTGTTTGTTTTGCTTTTTTGTTTTTGTTTTTAAGACAGAGTCTCCCTTTGTCACCCAGACTGGGTGCAGTGGCACGACCTTGGCTCACTTCAACCTCCGCCTCCTAGGTTCCAGTGATTCTCCTGCTTCAGCCTACTGAGTAGCTGGGACTACAGGCACGTGCCACCAAGCCTGGCTAAGTTTTTATATTTTAGTAGAGATGGGGTTTTGCCATGTTGTTAATGCTACCCCACAGTTATCTCCTTTCCTTTACAATGAACAAATAAATACAAGGACAAATAGTCCTTGCTGTATACAACAATGCATACAAGCATTTTTTTATACAAATCCAACTCTCTTCAGTACTATTCAGTTTAGAAAAAAATATTACAGGCCCGGCGTGGTGGCTCATGCCTGTAATCCTAGCACTTTGGGAGGCTGAGGCAGATGGATCACTTGAGGACAGGAGTTCAAGACCAGCCTGGTCAACATGGTGAAACCCCGTCTCTACTAAAAAATACAAAAAAATTAGCCAGGTGTGGTGGTACATGCCTGTAATCCAGCTACTCTGGTGGCTGAGGCACAAGAATCGCTTGAAACTGGGAAGCAGAGGTTGCAGTGAGCCAAGATCACACCACTGCACTCCAGCCTGGGCGGCAGAACAAGATTCTGTCTCAAAAATAAATAAATAAATAAGATGCTTATTTGGAGGGCTCTCCTAGGGCAGTGGTCTCTTGAGTATTGTGTGCAAGATGACCCTCTATGGTACAGAAAGAAAATCTATACACTGGCATTTAGATAGTCTGTGCCCTTGTCCCCTCACTCTCAGTGCACTGTCATGTGCTTCCATTTAGCATGTCTCGGCTTATACAACTTTATACATTGTCTTATGTGGTATAACCAACATTCACAGAATGGACAAGTGGCTTCAAAAGATTTCTGCAGAAAAATCAAAACGTCAAAGGCAATAGTAATGCAACCCAGCAAACCAAAAAAGGCGGAACCAAACCTTCCCTTAGAGCTCTTGTAAAGTAAAAAGAATGATGATCTAATCAGATCTGGAAAAAGCCAGACATTAAAAATCATAAATAGAACCACTTAAAATATTGTTTTTAATGATGAAAATTACCCTAAAGCATCTGTGTTTTAAGGCGTTAATGATAATATGAAACCATCATAAATAACAGAATATATTATTGTTTAATCTTAATCTGAGTTATTTCCTTCTACTTTCCACTTGTTTTATAATGCCTACAATATATTACTACAATAATACGTGTTTGTAACTTTTAAAAACACACACATACACACACACACACACACACACACACAAAGTGTAGGGTATAGCCACCAATTTTTTTTAAGAGATGGGGACTTGCTATGTTGCCCAGGCTGGAGTGCAATGGCTATTCACAGACAATCATAGCACACTGTAGCCTGGAACTCCTGGGCTCAAGCCATCCTCCTGCCTCAGCTTCTCAAGTAGCTAGGATTTGGGCTTCACCAGATTTTTCTGACAGGGATATGTCATCAACAAACCGTAACTACGCTAGGAAACCAATATTTAAAATTGACACTCCCCATGAAAAGTTTACATTTTGACACACTGAGTTTTCAAACAGTAAGTATCTGTAGAGTAAAATTAACGAACTTGGAGTGGATACTCATATTCAGAAAAATGACACCCTGAGACTAGGTCTGAACAAGCATTTAAGGAAATTATTAACCGTACACTTATTCTTACCTATTCATTAAAACCAATTCCCTTAAAGTACCTTGAACAGGTAAATATCTAGTTATTGTCCTAGTCTAGTAAGTATCTCAAAGTAAGAACAATGGATTTGCTGTCAAGCATATAAACACTAGGTCTTTCCTCTACTTCAGACCACTCTTTCTTCTAGTCAGGATCAATAATTAACTATTACTATGTACTGCACACACAAATACCTGAAATTGTTCAGAAAAAAAAATAAGAATACTTAATTGTAGAAGTAATAGGTACTTATCCTGTTTCTGTAATCTCCTTCATCACTAAATATTTCTACCTAGTCACAGGCAGTTATAAGGCAAATATGGGACCATGATAGCTATCTTTATCAAGAATCTAATCCATCTACTGAAAGTAATTTTTACTGCATATGAAAGATACTCTCTAGGACTTTGCAGAACAAAAGATACAGCAGGAGACCAGTTTAAAAGACCAGCCTACTCTCCCCACCTCTTAGGAAAGGTACAGGTCATGGTCATTCGCTATATTAGTGGCAATTTAATGACATTATTTCCAGAGATGCAGTTTTCCTACCAGCTTAATATTAGTATATATGAATTATCTGTTCACTCCATGGATAACCATACGCAACCAGGAGACAATAGTTTACATTAAATATCCCATCTTTGACACAGGACTGAACATTACTCCAAAGCATCTATGTGTTTCAAGGTGTTAATGATAATATAAAACTATAATAAATAACAGAATACTGCATTATAGCTTAATCTTTTTTTTTTTTTTCTTGAGATGGAGTCTCGCTCTGTCACCCAGACTGGAGTGCAGTGGTACGATCTCTGCTCACTGTAACCTCCGCCTCCCAGGTTCAAGTAATTCTTCTGCCTTAGCCTCCCAAGGTGGCCAGAATTACAGGTGCCTGCCATCATGCCCAGCTAATTTCTGTATTTTTAGTAGAGACAGGGTTTCACCATGTTGGCCAGGGTGGTCTCGAACTCCTGACCTCAAGTGATCCACTGACCTTGACCTCCCAAAGTGCTGGGATTACATTTTGAGCCACTTCACCCAGTCTTATTGTTTAATCTTAATCTTATTCATTAACTTCTACTTTCCTCTAATTCAGGAATCTGGGTTGGGCAAGAATGGTGTCCTTAATGACCACATGACTTTTTTAAATATTCAAAATATTTAAGTCACTGGCATTAACATTTGACACATGACTTACTTTATGGACCAAACGGGGTTAACAATGTCAGTTTTCACCAATAGTAAGTTACAGAGAGTAAAATGACCTATCCTTTTCTCTCCAACATGCTTCATATGATGACACTAAATGGTATGCATTCCCAAAAAAACTGATTTAGGAAGATGTGGGGGACAATCAGGGTGGATTCATGATGCCAAAGGATAACAGACAGTGGAAAGTATTTTACAACTCTTCACGGTACCACCAAGTCAAGCACCTCGCCTAACAAAGGAGCTACATCACAAGCTCTAAACTTCGGATAACTTTACATTCCCCTAAGGTGAGAGGGTGTATTTAAATAACATCCATCCAACCAAAGCCTTGCTCTAACTTCCACACCAACTATTTTCCTTGGGTAAAACAGAGCATTGCATTGCATTAAGTGTATTTACAACCAACTGTCTGTGTAAATATAAGAGATGCTAACATACTAGTAACAGAATCAAATTAGCCTTGCTGATTTTGCCCTGCCTTCCCAGTTGCTTAGCAACTGATTCAAAGTGAAAATTAAATTAAGCAATTCAAATGTAATGTTAGAATAACCTTCCAAAATTTTGCAATTTGTAGGTTCCATATTGCCCTTTGCTATTTGGATGGCAAAGCAGAGCAAAATTAAACTTCCACTGGGTCCTAATACTCTGCTAAGTATTGAAATGTACAAATACAGGAAAACCAGAAGAATATATGTAATATTTATTTGGGGGAAAGAGAGCACATGTGTGTACATATGTGTGTGTATGCATGCATGCGCGCACACACACACACTATGGTTTGAACTCACCCCAAAGAAATGCCACAAAGAATGTCTTATGTGACAAGTGTTATTTTAGGCCGTTGAGGAATAAACTAAACTAGCTTTCAAAAAATTACGGTGGAATATTCTGAAGTTTGAGCATATGCCACATTGAGTTAGCAAAGGAGAATGCAGTTGAATAAAGGGGCTGGAGTAGGCGTTAAGGGGCTGGGAGGGCTAGAAGCCAGACAGAACAGGCAACAGGTGAGCATCCATTGTATCAAAGGCATGCTGGAGCCTGGATGGAGGGAGAATGCTCAACTGCTTTATAGATGAGTTTGACTATCAAATCAGGACTTGTGGTGCACACTTAAGAGAAGATGGGAGCAAGGGGAGCCACAGGTGTGCTTCCAGCACTCCGGGATGGGACAGAAGCAAAGCGAGAAAGCAAAAAAGTCAGCCAACCTTCAGAGTTATCCACGCCACTGACCAAATAAAAGAATAAAGGTTGCCAGAACAGCAGAAACCCCACTGTGTCCACGCCCTCCTCCCCACTGCTAGAACTTTCAACTCAAGAGTGTAAGGCCTCTGAAGGCAGAGACTTCTGTTTTGTATGCCATGGTAGCCCAGGGTCTAAAGACTGAGTAGGAGCACAACAATGGTGTTGAATTAATGATTTAAATGTGCTACAATCCCTAGTGCTCCAGAAACAACTGTAGATATGTCCACTGAAGTCACTTTCAGCTCTAAGCTTCCCAGTGTTCATTCTTGGATTCAATTACTACTTATTAAAATGTTAGGCCGGGCGTGGTGGCTCATGCCTGTAATCCCAGCACTTTGGGAGGCCGAGGCGGGCAGATCACAAGGTCAAGAGATTGAGACCTTCCTGGCCAACACGGTGAAACCCCATCTGTACTAAAAATACAAAAATTAGCTGGGCATGGTGGCATGCGCCTGTAGTCCCAGCTACTCGGGAGGCTGAGGCAGGAGAATTGCTTGAACCCAGGAGGCGGAGGTTGCAGTGAGCCGAGATCGCACCACTGCACTCCAGCCTGGGTGACAGAGCGAGACTCCATCTCAAAATTTAAAAAAATAAAAAAGTCTACTGTGTGCTGGTGCAAGACTGGATGCTGAAAATGCAGCAGGGATCCAGTTGCACAAGTCTGTTAATACAATACCAGTGACAGGGACAAACTGGTCAAATATCCATGTTGAATTATAGCAAGCTAGAAGTATTATGGAGGCAAGATTTATCTATGGACGCACTAGGGCTGAGGTAAGGAGGCAACACTTCCTACAGGATCATCAGGAAAGGCATTTCTAGGACTATGGCATCTGAACTTGGAGTTGCAGGATGAGAAGGGAGGAGCCAGCCTTCATAAAACTCAGGCAAAGCCTCTCAGGCAGAAGGAATAGCAAGCGCAAAAGCCCTGAGCTGGAAGAAAACTGACAGACTAAGTGGAAAAGCAGGGCTGGTAGCAAGCAGTAGGCAAAGGCTGGAGCTGCGGAAGATGAGGCTGGAGAGGCAAGCAGACGCTGCACCGTGCAGGGCAGTGCAGGCCATGGGAAGGCATCGAGTCATCCTAAACACAGTGTGAAACCACACAAAGGCTTTAGGAAAGCAAGAACCTGGTGTGGCTGATGCTTCTAAGGGAGCTTTCATCCTGGTGATTGATATGGTTTGGATCTGTGTCCCCACCAAATCTCATGTTGAATTGTAATCCCCAGTTTGGAGGTGGGGCCTGGTGGGAAGTGACTGGATCATGGGGGTGGATTTCTCATGAATGGTTTAGCACCACCTCTTTGGTGCTGTGCTCATGATACTGAGTGAGCACTCCACGATCTGGTTATTTAAAAGTGTGTGGCACCTCCCACCTCGATCTCTTGCTCTTGCTTTTGCCATGTGATGTGCCTGCTCCCCCTTCGCCTTCTGCCATAATTGTAAGTTTCCTGAGGTCTGCCTAGCAGCCAAGCAAATGCCAGCATCATGCTTCCTGTACAGCTTGTGAAACTGTAAGCCAATTAAACCTCTTGTATATCTTGTATTTCTCTGTAGCAGTGCGACAACATTACACTAATACAGTGATGCCTACCAAGAAAGGGAAGAATGAGGGGTGGGGTTGCGGGGAGAGGAATGGACACCGAGAATTGTAATTTTGGCTCTGCTTAGTTTGAGATGCCTACAAAACATCCAAGCTGAAATGCTGAGGAGTGAGTAGGCTGCCCATCAACTAGTAAGTTGAAAATAAAGAACAGTCAGTTATTTAAAGGTGTCAGAGGGTAGGAGGTGGCAGAAAAAGAGAAGGATGGGGAGCTGGAGAGGAGGAAAGTTGAGGAAGTCAGTAGCACAAATCCACTGTAGCTATACATCTGGAGTGAGGGAGATCCCAATCTCCCTATTCAAATCCAAAAAATAATTTAATTCAGGCTGACAAAAGCTTGAACTTGATTCAAAGTTTTGTAGAGCACAATAAGGCCCTTTCTACTCTCTTTACTGTTTACCACCACCAAAAAAAAAAAAAAAAGAAAAACAAAACCCACAAAGAAAATTAAAAGCAAAAAACCCAACTCCATCTTCTATAAAACCCAAATCAATCTTCTCCAGTTGCAATAAATGAAGATGGAAAGAGGATGGAGGGATGGAGCTTGACATATGAAGTAAAGTGAGGCCCCTGTTCCCGCACAGAGGTACCATGAAAAAGCAAGCAATTAGCACTGCAGAACCCTGGAAAGGCTTAGGAACTGGGGGCTCCAGGCATCAAGGGTGACAGGAGTGAGATGAGAACCAGTAGTGGAGGATTGGATGAAAACACAGAGGAAGAGCAGTCAGACCCCTGTGTCCACCCACCCCATACAGTCCAGAAATCTGTTCCTTCTCAAACCCTGCAGGAGACTAAATCTTGGGAGAAAATGGACCATTGAGGCTCTGCAGCTGCATGTGCCATGTACAATGAAGGCATATAAAACTGAGGAACAGAAATAGAAATAAAGTGACTAAGTAAAAATCCACACCTGGCATGGCGAGATGCACAGGCTCCACCCCAGCCAGGCTCCTCTCCGGCAGGTGTCTGGACCATCGTCTTCTAACTATAGCTCAAGGCCCAAATCTGGTCCACTGCAGACCATTTTTGTATGACTCACAAACTCAGAATGGTTTTTACCTTTTCAAATAGTTAGGAAAAAAGTCAACCATAATATCCTCGAAGACTGGAGATAATAACCATAAAGTGAAAAAGCACATAATTTTAAAATGCAACCAAATAAAAACTCTGAGAAACTTAAAATGCAATGATAAAAAATGTTTTAATGTACTGCAGAAAGTAGGAACAAAAAACAAAGAGAAATGGAAGGGGCAGAGGAAAAAGAGAGAAGAGAGAAGGAGAGGGGATAGGGGAGAGGAGGAGAGGGGAGGGGAGGGGAGGGCAGAGGAGGGGAGGGGAGAGGAGGGGAGGGGAGGGCAGAGAAGGGGAGGGGAGGGCAGAGAAGAGCAGGGGAGGGCAGAGGAGAGCAGGGGAGGGCAGAGGAGAGCATGGGAGGGCAGAGGAGAGCATGGGAGGGCAGAGGACAGCAGGGGAGGGCAGAGGAGAACAGGGGAGGGCAGGGGAGGGGGAAGGGGAGAGAAAGGGTGGAAGAGAGAAAGGGCAGAGGAAGGGGATGGAAGTGGGGAAGGGGCAGAAGGGGAGGAAAGGAGAGAGGGAGGAGTGAGGAGAGAGTTGGGTAAGGAAAGAAGAAAGGAGGAAAGGAAGGAAGGGGGGAAAAAGAGGTGAGGAGGAATGGGGAAAAGGGGAAGGGGTAGGAAAGGGAGGGAAAGTTGGGGAAGGGGAAGGAAGGGGAGAGGGAGGAGTGAGGAGAGAGGAGAGAGGTAGGTAAGGAAAGAAGGAGGAAAGGAAAGGAAGGAAAGCGGGGGAAAAGAAAGAATAAGAAGGGAAAGTGATTAACAGAGCAATCCATAGGTCCAATACAAGAGAAAATTCAGAAAAAGAAACTGAAGGTATGGAAACAATCAAAGAAAAATACAAGATAATATACCAGAACTAGACATGACTCCCCAGGTTGAAAGAATCCAGTAATTCCCCAGCATAAGAAAACACACACTCATACATGTCATCGCAAAATTTCAGACTAACGAGACAAGGAGAAGATCCTTAAGGCTTCTAGCAAGAAACAAAAGGCTCAAACAAAAGAAGAGTAAGAATAACATCAGACATCTCACAGCAACCCTGGAAGCTCAAATATAACAGAACAGTATCTTCAAAATACTGACTGAAAAGAATTCTCAATCTAGAATTCTGAACTGTATTGAAATAACAACATATGAAAGTACAATAAAGTCAAGTCTAAAATCAAGAAGCTGCTGGAGGTTGTACTCCACCAAAAAATGGAGAGAACAGTTTTTAAAGAGTCCTTTGGTTATTTATCAAAGAGGTTGCCCTGGCCCAGCTCAAATGCCAACCCTTGTTCTATAGTCAAGATAGTATGCTTAATATGCTTAATACTAGTCATCCATCCCACAGACAGAGGTGAGAAAGAAAGTCCCACAATGACACCATGTAGGTCATGTCACTGCCACAACCTGGAGCAGAGGCAAAATGCTCCAGGGACAGAGGACGGTGGTGAGGAACAGGAGGGTCAGATCATCTGATGGATCTAGCACATGGAAAACATGCTGAGCAATTGGAGAGAGGGAAGACTCAGTAAATGCTACAAAAGAGCTATGCAAATAAAGAAAAATAAGACAATCACTAACTCCAGGGGAAGGTTGCATATGAAAATTCCAATGTATCTTTGGCTCACTAGCGAACAATATTTACATAGTCATAAAAATATTAAGACTGAATATTAGTCTAGCCAGAAAACTGGGACATAACTCTAGTGGGAGGACGGAGGAGGAACAGAGAAGTGTCACAAAGCTAATCTCATCTATAACAACAGTAAGTTGAAAAATGTTATTTAAAATACATTACACATATCAAGAGACACACAGCATCTAGAAACACAGTGGTAAATATCAGAAACAAATGTTAAAATATTTGGAATTGTTGCCTCTGGAAAGTGAGAAGGCGTGAGGTGTCAGACTGTTATGTTTATCAGTATTTGACTTTTTTGTGGTGAAATTCACATAATATAAAATTAACCACTTTAAAGTGACCAATTCAGTGGCGTTTAGTACAGTTGCAATGCTGTAAAACCATCATCTTTATCTAGTTCCAAAACATTTCATCATCCCCAAAAGGAAACTCTGTACCTATTAAGCAGTTAATTACCCCCCAACCTCCTCAACACCCTACATTTGACTTTTTAAAGGATATGCATATATCAAAGAAATTTTTTTTTTTTTTTTTGAGACAAGGTCTCACTTTGTTGCCCAGGCTGTGGCTCAGTGGCACCATCCTTGCTCACTCAGCCTCAACCTCCAGGGCTCAGGTGATCCTCACACCTCAGCCTCCCAGGTAGTTGGGACTACAGGTGTAAGCCTTTTTTTTTTTTCTTTTTTTTCTTTTTTTGTATTGTTTAATAGAAATAGGGTTTTGCCATGTTGCCCAGGCTGATCTTGAATGCCTGTGCTCAAGCAATTTATCCGCCTCGGCCTCCCAAAGTGCTGGGATTATAGGCGTGCGCCACCAAACCCAGCCAATATTTTAATTTTTTCAACTACCTTTTGGTACTCAATTGGCATTCAGTTTTTCACAACTACAGACTGACAAAAAGCAACAAAATCTGAATCTTATGGTTTGAATGTTTGTCTCCTCCAAAACTCATGCTGACATTTAATGGTCAATGTAATGGTATTGGGACGTGGGGCCTTGAAGAGGTGATTAGAGGGCTTCACTATCATGAGTGGGCTTAATGCCTCAACACAAGAGCGTCTGGGGTTCGGCGGCTCTCTCTCTTGGCTCTTTTGCCCTTCTGCCCTATGAAGAACAGCCATCCTCCCCCTCCACAGGATGCAATGTTTGAAATGCCATCTTGAGAGCAGAGACCAGGCCCTCACCAGACACCAAAACCTGCTGGCACCTTGACATTGGACTTTCCAGCCTCCAAAACTGTGAGCCAACAAATTTCTGCTCATTATAAATTACCCAGTCTGTGGTATTCTGTTATAGCAGCACAAATAGACTAAGACACTGGAAAATGCCAAGTATCAATGGAGATAGAGAAATCTTCCTGCACTGTTGATGAATGCACACACTGGGGCCACTACTGTGAGTGGCAATTGGTATAAGTCAAAGCAAGTACGTATGTATAACCTATAACATGTAATCCAGCCATTCTGCTATGGGGCACACATTCCAAAGAAATTCTCACATAGGTTCTCCAATCTCACTACGTCCACAAGCAGAAGGACGTTCTAGGGAAGAGAGTGATGAGAAGGCGCACCAACTCTTCACTGCTTTGGCCTAGAGGCAACGCAACACTTGCATTCACATGTCTTCAGTGACAATGAAATCACAAGACACCGCCAGGATACAGACAAG
The DNA here is from genome assembly GCF_043159975.1 of Macaca nemestrina. Taxonomy (NCBI): domain Eukaryota; kingdom Metazoa; phylum Chordata; class Mammalia; order Primates; family Cercopithecidae; genus Macaca; species Macaca nemestrina. The sequence continues at coordinate 143,386,662 of NC_092126.1, read as the reverse complement.
CTAAGAAGTGAAGTTTAGCTGTGTGCCCAGGAAGAAGATAGGAGTTTCCTGTGCACCTAGCCCATCTCTGCTACAGCCTGTCCTTGAGGTCAACAAATAATCTACTTCATTCCTTCTTATTACCCCACACCTCAGGCAACACTCTGGCTTGAGTTGCAGCAATTAAACACAGTCCCTTCTCTTTCAGAATGTGAACTCTTCAAAACCATCTCATTGACCAAAAAGACAATCAACAAGCTACCACTATTTTAAAAATTCTTCATTCAGCCAGCATATATAAATGCAATTTTATATAGGATGAAATCAATGGGTGATATACAAAAGCAGTGAACATGAAAAATGGAAGTGTTCATCATTCATATCTTGCCCTGTTTTTGAAAAGGCTAAGAGGAAACAGAATAAAAATTTCAGAAGGAAAAGACAATATGATTAACATAGGGAGGAGGGAATATTAATACCCCACCAAGGGGGTTAAGATTTAAAAGTAGTAATGAGAGGGAAATATAAAATCATCCATATTTTAAGAACTAACCCAATTCAAACTTGTTAGACTCTAAGTCTCATGAGGGCTGGGCTTATTTGCTTTATTTATCATTCTATTCCTGATATATTCAGCAAACACAGGATTAATTAATAAATGAATGGATACTCAAGGTAGAAGAATAATCTAAAATTGCAGTTAATACAAGGAAAATCTCCAACAAGCCTTCCGTGAACAAGCAATTAACTCCAGTTCAGTATAAGAGGAAACCAGTAAAACACTGTTGTGTCTGCTGCATGCTAATCACATTTCTCAAGCCATGACAGTAGCCTTTTGAAGTTAAGTGACATTTTCCAATTGGAAATGCCAAAAACCTTCCCATTACCCATCTGCAAAAAACATAGACAATGTTATTAGAAGACAAAAGATGAGCTAATTTTTTCCCCACTTCAGACAACCAGATGCTTTCTCTAAATAGAAAACTCAGGCTGACAACACCCCAGGCTGCTGCCCTCTGCCTTTAACCACCTCTCCTACTTGCAGGACCACCACTCACCAACACATTAATCAACTGGAAACACAAGGAGAAACTTCTTTTTTGACCTGATCCAGTTCAAGCAATTTACTTTTTATTTAGCTATTTACAATGATCACTGTATGTGGATCAGCTTAAACACAGAGAAAGGTATAAGAAATCAGCTGGGGTCAAGCTCAGTGGCCCACGCCTGTAATCCCAGAACTTTGGGGAGGCCAAGGCAAGTGGATCACCTGAAGTCAGGAGTTCGAGACCAGCCTAACCAACATGGTGAAACCCTGTCTCTACTAAAAATACAAAATTAGCCAGGTGTGGTGGTGCATGCCTGTAATCCCAGTTACTCAGGAGGTTGAGGCAGGAGAATCGCTTGAACCCAGGAGGCAGGGGTTGCAGTGAGACAGGATCGCGCCATTGCACTCCAGCCTGGGCAACAAGAGCAAAACTCCGTCTCAAAAAAAAAAAAAAAAAAAAAAGAAAAAAAAATCAGTTGGAAAGGCAAGGTCTCTCCCCATTGTGGAGACAAAAAGACAAAAGGAGCCAGAGGTTCCTTCCAACCAGTAGCCCGAACACAGGTACCTGCCCACACGTGGTCGTTCAGATGCTCTGCCCTGACCTCTGCACCTGGAGAGAAGGCTGCCAAAGACTCAGGGCCTATTAAAGACTGTGGTAGCTGGGTCAGAGGTCCAGGGGCAATGTGGAGAAGTGTCAGTAAGGGATGGGGGTCACTGCGACAGAGGCAGCACCCTTCCAAAAGGTTCCCACACACGGACCTGGCTCTACAGCCATGCCTCCCACAGTGCCTGACCCCAGTTCCCAGTCTCCCTATTGATTCTGTGAGCTATACAATATTCTTGAATAGTTTCCTTTTGGGCTTATGTTAGTCAGTTTCTGTTGTTTGCAAACAAGAGTCCTAGCTGAACCATAGAGTGATAAGACAATGTGCTCTGCTGCGAATGAAAATACACAAAGGCTTTCACCATCACCCAAGAAAACACTGAAAAACATAAGAGAAAGGGAATCCAGAAACCTGGGTTTCCAGGTTTCCAGCAGCCCTGTCTCCTCCACTTATTGGCTGAGCAGCCTTGTCTATGTGATGAAAGTTCTCTGTGTCTGCATGTCCTCCTCTAGAAGAGATCATCACCCAGAAACTGCACGCCTGTTGTAAAACCTCAAGTCGCATGTCATGCGTCTAACAGAAAATCTAGACCTGGAAGCGCTAAAGTGTTCACCAATCTAGAATCTGACTGACTGAGTTGAAACTCCAGCTCTATCACATGTCAGCTGTATGATTTGGGGGAAAATTATCTAGTCTCCGTAAGTCTTAGTTTCCTGCCTATAAAGAGGTAATAACCATATGGCTAACTCAGAAATTAACTTTAAAAATTAAACTACTTTGTTTAAAGTCCTTCAAACAGATCCTGGCACAGAGTAAACATTGAATAAATACTAGCTGCTATGATATGATAGAAGGGATAAACAGGTGACAAAGCCATGTTATGCTGAAATGCTGGAAGACCACACTGCACCGAAAAACAAACTACTGTTACAACATGGATGAATTTCACAATCGTTATTTGTTTTTGATTTTTAGGATAAGGTCTTGCTCTGTCACCCAGGCTGGAGCACAGAGGTGTGATATCAAGGCTCACTTCAGCCTCCATCTCCCAGGCTCAAGAGATCCTTCCACCTCCGCTTCCCAGGTATGCACCACCACGCCTGGCTAATTTTTTTTGTATTGCTGTCATTATTTGGAGTGAAAGATGCCAAATCAAACAGTCCATTTATACTGAATGAATCCACTTATATGAAGTTCAAAAATAGGCAAAACTAGAGTCACAGCATTAAAATAGTGGTTATCTCTGTCGAGGGTGGAGGTGGAGGTGGTATTTTCCAGAAAGAAGCACCTTCTGGGGCACTGGAAATGTTTTCTATCTCAATCTGAGTGTAGGCCATGTGGAAATGTACATATGCAAAATTCCATCCAGCGATACATTTAAGGCATGTGCATATATGCCTATATATCTGTCTACACACGCATATATGAAATACCTCAATAAAAGATAAAAATAAAATGCTTTTCATGTTCTCATGAAAAGGAGGATGATCCTGCTGATAATGGAAAAACAAATTTTCCCTTCATGTAAAAAGATAACAATGTCCGATTTGCACCGCTGGAAAAACATGCTTTGTTTTGTCAGGATTTGGAGGTTGGAGGTTGCTGGTCTATAAGGAAGAGGAGGAAAGGCAGAAGGGAGAGAGATGACATCACTGACTCCCCTTATGGCCTTGGTATTTGCGTCACCCACAGGAAACTCAGGCAATGAGCACTCCCTGGCCCAAGGACAAGTGCCCAGAGGAGCTGCAACACAGAGTAGTTCCCCCTAAGTTCCCTCTTCTGTGAAAGAAAAATAAATATTGGGACCCCCAAATCACTAAGCTAAAGGGAAAAGTCAGGCTTGGAACTGCTTAGGGCAATCCAGCCTCCCATTCTATTCAAAGTCATCCCTCTGAGGGTCGCCTGAGACAAATGTCTATCTGATTGCTTCCTCTCCCCTATTGTTTATGTAAAAATACAGATTCACTGAGCCAGACTAAACTGTATATTTAGTGGAAGACTGACAAAGGACTCAAAAGAATGCAACCTTTTGTCTCTTATCTACTCCTAACCTGGAAGTCCCCACTTTGAATTGTCCCGACTTACTGGACCCAATCAATGTACATCTTACACATATTGATTGACGTCTCATGTCTCTCTAAAATGTATAAAAGCTAACTGTACCCCCAACCACCTTGGGCACATGTCTCAGGACTTCCAGAGGCTGTGTCACAGGCACGTCCTTAACCTTGGCAAAACAAACTTTCTAATTTGGCTGAGACCTGTCTCTGATATTTGGGATCCACATATCCAGACAGCTTTAAAACATTAATAAGCAGTAGTTTTGTTGTTTTTTGTTTGTTTGTTTGCTTTGAGACGCAGTCTTACTCTCTTCACCCAGGCTGGAGTGCAGGAGCAAGATCTTGGTTCACTGTAACCTCCACCTCCTGAGTTCAAGCGATTCTCCTGTCTCAGCCTCCCCAGTAGCTGGGATTACAGGCCCCCATCACCACACTTGGCTAATTTTTGTATTTTTAGTAGCGATGGGGGTTCACCATGTTGGCCAGGCTAGTCTCAAACTCCTGACCTCAGGTAATCCGCCTGCCTCAGCCTCCAAAAGAGCTGGGATTATAGGCATGAGCCACTGTGCCTGGCTAATAAGCAGCAGTTTTAAAAGTGTAATCTCTAATGATATGATGTCTGATATGTACCTCAAAATGATCAGGGGGACAGAAGTGGGGGGATACAGAAAAAAAACAAGATTAGCCATGAGTTGGTCATTGTTAAAGGTGGGTGTTGAGGTACTGTCATTGTCCTTTGGTATCCATGGGGGATGGGGCCCAGGACAACCCCTTGGATTCCACAATCCACAGATGCTCAAAAGTGCCTGGATATAGTGGCACTCTGTCACTCAGCATGGGTGACAGAATGAGACTCCGACTCAAAAAAAAAAAAAAGTGTCTGATATACTTGTTATGCTATAATTTTATTTTTATTATTTTTAATTGTTGTATTGCTATTTAGGGGAGGTGGTTTCTGAATATTTTTGACGTGAGGTTGGTTGAATCTGTGGATGTGGAACCTTCAGACATGGAAAGCCACTGTGCATGCAAAGTCGCTGTATTTTTATTCTCTCAATTTATAAATAGCCTTAAATTTTTTTTTACAATAGGAAGTTTTAAAAAATCATCTATGAAATTTATTTTCAAGTATAAAATTTTCATAAAAACCAAACAAGTATTCATTGAATTCAAAGCAAGGATTTTTAAATTTTATTTATTTATTTTTTGAGAGAGGGTCTCACTGTCCACCTAAGTTGGAGTGCACTGGCATGATCTCAGCTTACTGAAGCCTTGGCCTCCCTGTGAACAGGTGACCCTCTCACCTCAGCCTCCCTACAGGCACATGCCACCACACCTGGCTTATTTATTTATTTATTTATTTATTTATTTATTTATTTATTTATTTTTGAGATGGCGTCTCGCTCTGTCACCCAGGATGGCATACAGTGGCATGATCTCGGCTCACTGCAACCTCAGCCTCCTGGGTTCAAGCCATTCTCCTGCCTCAGCCTCCTAAGTAGCTGGGATTACAGGTGCATGCCACCATGCCCAACTAAATTTTGTAATTTTAGTAAAGATGCCACTTCACCAGGTTGGCCAGGCTGGTCTCAAACTCCTGACCTCAAGTAATCTACCCACCTTGGCCTCCCAAAGTGCTGGGATTACAGGTGTGAGCCACCACACTCAGGCTAATTTTTGTACATATATAAAGTGGGTTTTTTTGGGTTTTTTTTGTTTTTTTTGTTTTTGTAGAGACGAGGTTTTGCCATGTTGCTCAGACTGTTCTCAAACTCCTGTGCTTGAGCAATTCACTCTCCTCAGCCTCCCAAAGTGCTGAGATAACAGGCATGAGCCACTATGCCTGGCAGTTATTTTTCTTTAAGTCAAGACAGACAGACAGACAGAAAGGGAAGGAAGGAAGGAAGGAAGGAAGGAAGGAAGGAAGGAAGGAAGGAAGGAAGGAAGGAAGGAAGGGAGGGAGGGAGGGAGGGAGGGAGGGAGGGGGGAGGAGGGAGGAGGGAGGGAGGGAGGGAGGGGGGAGGAGGGAGGATAGAGGAGGGAGGAGGAGAGAGGGAGGAGAGAGGAGAGAGGAGAGGAGAAAGACAATTTGCCATTCCACCTGAAAACCAGTATGTTCTGGAAAGGAGGCCATAGCTGGATGGACCTGTGGAATAAGTAGTGCACAAAAAAAAAATGAGAATGCCCTGCTCTAACTTAGATTTGTGAACAACAAACAATAACTATGGACTTTGGGTTAAAAACCTTTGCTGACGAGCACTCTACATCTTCAGTACCTCTCAGTACCTCATTAACGGCAAATGAAATTTCCCTGTGCATTCCCCTGGGTATTAAAAAAAAAATGACAGTACTTAAGAACCTATGAGGATATGCCACATCTACAAAAGGGCATTCAGAAAGCCTGGGAGCAGCTGGCATGAAAGTAGTTACATAAGCTACTGGCCTGGTCATCAAGATCCTCCAGGAAAAATCCTTTTCCTATCAGAAACTCCCACTACACAAAGGAAGAGCAGACTTGAAGCAATTTTCTTTCTCTCTCATTCAAACGGTTATTAAGTGCTTGCGTGCTGGAGATACAAAGTCAATAAAACCTGATCCCCAGGTGTCATCAGGGAGAGGGAGGAACCAACAGGAAACTCCAGGGTGTCTGGCACACAGAGGAGCACTAACCCAGCCCAGGTAGAGATGGGAGAGGCAGTAAGAAGAAGATTCCTCATTTGAGCTTTGCAGGATCCACTGGATAAGTCAATGGCTGGGCCAGGAAGAGGGATAGATGATAAGCAAAGAAAGAGATGCTACAGAATCTGTTGCATTCCAGCCAGCACAGTGGCCCCAGAATGAATTTTCTGTGTGGTGGGCCAGACTTCTTGATACAGCCCACCATGTAGAGCGGAAACACCAAGTACAGCTGACCTGGCCCCCCTTCCTCGCTCATCTGGGTTGGGCATCCCTTAGACCGCAACAGTGCCTTTTCCTCATGTGTCCTGCTCTTGGAGTTCAAGGCAACATGGCAGGCTAGGCAGGGCTGTCACTGCTGGTCTGGCCCTGTTTCTCCATAGAGAGACAAGAAGGACCAAAGGAAGTTCTGTCCTGTTCTATTCCTCCATGTTGTCCACTGAATACATGGTGACCCAGCCCTGAGTACCAGGGTCCTTCCCCCTCTATCCCAGCATTTCTAACCAGCTGCAACCACATGTGAGGTGGCCAAGCTACCACCCCATCTGTCCCATTCTATTCCTCCATGCTTTCCATTGAATACTTCGTGACCCAGCCCTGAGCACCAGAGTGCTTCCCCGTCCATCCCAGCATTCCCCGACCACACGTGAGGTGCGCCATGCCCTCACATAGTTTTTACACCTGTACAATTCAACATACCCCTAATGAACACATTCCTTCCAAAGAGACCCTTTCACCCACCCTAAGCCCAACAAGAAAGAACTAATTAGACAAATCAGGACTTACTCAAAAACATTGTGTATATACCCTAAAGAGAAAAGTTGCTCTCTTATTTCATGACCTATGTTTCCTTTGCTTATCTTTTATTTTTATCCTAGCAAACACAGCTACCACTAAACAGGTTTTTTCAGTCCAAATATCTGCCAAGAACAATGACTGCCAAGCATTTTCTTTTCCCCAGAACACCCACCTGAAAGATATGACACCTTCCCACCCCCAGTAGAGGCTTATAGCAGAGATTCTCAAGGATGGCACCTCAAGAATGACCCCACCCCTCCAAAATGGTGATTAGATTAAAAGAGGATTTCTCAACACCACTGCTAACATTTTTTTCTTTTCTTTTCTTTTCTTTTTTAAAGACAAAGTCTCACTCTATTATCCAGGCTGGAGTGCAGTGCATGATCTCGGCTCACGGCAACCTCTGCCTCCAGGGTTCAAGCAATTCTCCTGCCTCAGACTCCCAAGTAGCTGGATTACCAGCATGTGCCACCACACCTGGCTAATTTTTGTATCTTTAGTAGAGATGAAGTTTCACCATTCTGGCCAGACTGGTCTCAAACTTCTGACTTCAAGAGATCCACCTGCCTTGGCCTCCCAAAGTGCTGGGATTATAGGCGTGAGCCACCGTGCCCAGCCACCATTGATATTTTGGGTGTTACCTGTAATTCCTCATTGTGGAGGTGTCCTGTACCTTGTAGGATGCTGAGCAGCATCCCTGGCCTCTACACATTAGCTATCAGTAGCATCCCACTCCCTAGTTCTAACAATCAAAACTGTCTCCAGATTACCAAATGTCTTCTGGGAGCTAAAATCACCCCCAAATGAGATCCATAGGAGGAAACCTTCCTCCCCATCCTTCTTGAGAACCAATGCCCTGAAGTTAACAAAAGTGGGAAGATGGACTGATGAATACAACAGAGTGCAGCAAAAAGCATTCTAGACCCTTCTGAATCGTGTCTCAAAAGAAGCTTCTTTGCTGTACTTTTTGGAATACTACTTGATGGTTGGAATTCTACACTTGATTCCTCTGCCTCAAGTCCTATTGGGCTGTGATTCTCAACCCCAGCTGCTCCTGACAGTCACATAGAGAAGGTTTTAAAATGATACAATGCTCCAGAGGACTCTCTATGGCAGCAGGGATTCCTGCGGCTTTTAAAATGATACAATGCTCTGGAGGATTCTGTATGTGCTCAAACTTAGGAGTAAATCATAATTGCCAGGGTAAAACTGCTTTTGCAAAAATTGTAACATTGAGAAAATTATGGCAGTGGGGAAGATCTGATGTGGCTAACCCCCATCTTCCCGTTAACCTTCAAGCTGCCCTTTATTGTTTCTGGGCTTAGGCAAAGCTAACTTTGGGAGACATTTAGTTTATAGTTTAAATGATAACAGCCCTTCCCCAAAACTCAACCCTTTGTAAAGCTAACGAGAGGCCACCAGGCTAGGCAGATAGAGGAGCCTGAATTCTGCTAAGGTGTAGACATAATCGATTGCCAGCCATTATTCTGGAAGTCACAAGATATGCAACTTACTCATTACTACTGCAGGTAACATCACTGTTGTAGATCCTAAGATTGGCCTTTTGAGATATATTTTCAGGTTTTGTTGCAAATCTGACTCCTGATGACCTCCACCTGGACCTGCCAACTGCTCCTGAGTGGCCTAACCCAGAAGCAACTCAGTGCACCAGAGGACCTTTACCCACCCCCATATGACTGCACCCCCAACAAATCAGCAGCAAGCACCCATTGCCCGCCACCCCCACCCTTCCCCAACCAACCTTTGGAAAAAACCTAGCCCCCAAATTCTCTGGGAGGCTGATTTGAGCAATAATAAACCTCCAGGCTTCCATTTAGTAAGCACTATGTGTATAAAACCCTTTCTCTCTCGCAATTCCCCTGCCTTGATCAATTGGCCCCATTTCAGCAGCGGGCAAGAAGAACCCATTGGGTGGTTTATAAGGGGACTTTATTAAAACACACGGGCCTGGGTGGAAGTGTGGCCTAGGAATCCTCGTTTTAAGCTAGTACTCCAGGTGATTCTAAGGCAAGTGGCCCCCCAACCACACTCTGAGAAACACTGACCTGCAGGATAACTGAATTCTAAAAACAGCACATCTCAAACTTCAGTGTGCAATCAAATCATCTGGAGATCCTGTTAAAATGCAGACTCTGATGCAGCAAGTCTGGGTGGGGTCTGAGACTGCATTTCTTAACAAGCTGCTGGTCTGAGACCACGCTGAGCGACAAGGTCCTAGGACTTACGTCACTGCCAGCAATCAGGGTGATTCCCAAGTGCTGACGGGACACATCTGTAACAGCTCACTCGTGAAAATATCCAGAGGACTTCAATATTACTGTTGTTTGGTGTGGTAGAAAGATTATTAGCCAGGAATGTCAGACCTTTCATGTGGCCCCTCCACTTCTCCAGTTTCATTTCTTTAAAACATCTCCCCCACGAATACTTCACTCCAGCCATTCCAAACTCATGACAAGTCTCATAAATGTAAACCATGTATCACTCTTCTCTGCCTTTCCCAAGTTTTTCCTTCCCTCTGCCAGAAACTTGTGAAAGGCAAATAAAAACTCAGGACCCCAATTTATTATGCCAAAAATGAAAAAAATCCAGCTGAAAGCTGAGTCATGCAAGTGCCTTTCCTTCTGTTCCTAAGAAGATAGCTACAGATAAAAGGTTAAATATCTCTACAGGTAGCTACTCTATGTTCACTTTATCTTATATAAAGTGCATGAGGCTGAGCATGAGACGAATACATAATTAACATGCCCCTACCTGCTCCTTTTCCCTTGCAACATGTGTTTTACCATACCCTCTCTGTCTCCCCTCCACTCTTCCCCTTTATGTACCAAAGTCCTCAAAATCATCTCTGGAGAAAGGCAAGGATCACAGACTGTTTCTGTGATTCTGTGTTTGTTTCATTTTTCCTTCCGGGCATCACCTTAACCTTGGTAAAATAAACTTTCACACTGATTGAGACCTGCCTCAGATACCTTTTCGTTTACAAACTGTATTCCCATGTTACCAGCAGCATCAGTGCCATTTTCTATCTGGGACACCCTTCATCTATCCTGCTGTAAGCTCACCCTCAAAGTTCCACTCCTAAAGGAAGACTTTCGTGTCCTCCATCCTACTCCACCCTACCACACAGGGTTCATCACGGCCTCCTCCAGAATCCCAAACACTACCTTCATTCTAGTACTGCCCTAGAATTTGTCTGTGCAACAGGTACGGTGACCATTAAGAACCTGGATTACATAATCAGAAAACATCTTTATCTTCCACTGTTGTTTTAAAATTTATTCAGTGGGGAAGGCTCTTTCCCCTGCTCCTGGATTTTGGAAAAGAAAAAGTTGATCAAGCCTCTGGAAATGGTTGCAAACAATAATGATCCAATTAAAATAATCTAGACCCACCTGACAAGCAAAGCTAAGATTTTTCCTCCCCACGATCCCTTGTCTCTTTCCTGTCTGACATCAGCCCCACTCCCTGTTGCCTACTTTACTTTCTGATCTCACCTTGGAGGAGGCAGAGGATGTGGAGAGAGGAGAGCAACCAGAAGACCACTAAAGGCCAGTGGAATCACACCAGCTTCACACTCTAGGCCTCAGCGATAGATGCTGAAAGCTAGGCATTCATGGTCATTTTTTCTTAGATATTTATTTGGAGACAACTGCAAATTTACAGAAGTTGCAAGAGTAATGGTACCCATGTATGGTACCACTCTATACCGAGTCACCTATTGCTAACCTTTTACACAATTGCTTGATCATTCATATTCTTTCTGTATGTATAATACGTACATACAAAATAACTTCCTGAACCATTTTCGCGTCAGTCACATATACCATGCCCTTATTTCAGTGTCCATTTGCTAAGAACAGGGCAATTCTCTGATATGACCCCAGCACTACTATCGGCTTCTGCAAACCTAATACCGATCCTATGCTTTTATCTTACCTACGGTTCACATTCCCATTTTGTCATTTCACCAGACAGTGTCCTTTCTGGCACTTTCTACCCTCCAATCAGAATCTGACTTAGGATCAGGTACTGCATTCAGTTGCCATGTTTTTTATAGCTGTTCTCTGTCTTTTATGTCCAGGACATTTAAAAATAATATGTGGTCCCCCATTTAAAAAACTATAGGGCTGGGCAGGGTGGCTCAGGCCTGTAATCCCAGAACTTTAGGAGGCCGAGTCGGAGTTCTAGACAGTATGATCAACATGGTGAAATCCCATCTTTACTAAAAATACAAAAAATTAGCCAGGCGTGGTGGCATGTGCCTCTAATCCTAGCTACTGGGGAGGCGGAGACAGGAGAATTGCTTGAGCCCAGGAGGCGGAGGTTGCAGTGAGACAAGATCGTGCCACCGCACTTCAGCCTGGGCGACAGAGCAAAACTCCATCTCAAAAAAAAAAAAAAAAAAAAAAAATAGCATGCTCCTCATTTGGGGCTTGTCTGATGTTTTCTCATGGTTAGATTCCAGCTGGAACACTCCATGCAGGGCTTGTGTCCTACCCCGGGCATCAAATCTGAGGACTCATGATGTCCATCTGTTCTTGCTGGCATTTCCACAGACATCTTGGAGATAAGCCTGCCATCGCTAGAGGCCCCTCTCTACATTCCCTCTTCAGGGGGAAAGATCTCTATTCTAGTAGTCACAGGTCCTCCCCGGCTACTGCAGATCCTAAGCTCCACCCCTAAGTTCTGTTGTGTGCAGGGCCCCTTCCCAGCTAAGATGACCCCACACCAGTTCATTCACACATGGCCCATGCCTGGCCATGAAAGAATCATGAATTCCTTGCTCAGGCAAACTGATGCCAAATTAGCTGAAATGCTTCTTTACACTGCTTGTCAATGCAGCTAGATAGCTCATCTCCTTGCTGATCCCACGTCAGAATTGGACACCCCATCCCTCCCTAAGCAGAGGAGACACGCAGACAGCTCTCCAAGTAATACAGTTGTAACTTTTTCAGCTAACACCTTTATAAATACCTTGACTCATCCTCGGGAATGGAACATCCTTTATGTCTTGGTGCCTCAGCAGGGACTCCTGACTTCCATCCTGCCTATCTGACCTCCCTCCCACCTCCATGAAAGCCCACAAGCATAGGTCCAGTGTCTTACTCATCACTGTGTTCCAAAGAGTCTTGCCAACACATACGTCTTCCATAACCTCTGTTAATGAATGTGCCTCTCACCTAAAACATATCCTTAAACACATCTGAAAGCTCACCCAATGTACAGACACTTCTCAAAGGAAGACATACAGACAATCAACAAACATAGGAAAAAATGCTCAACATCACTAATCGCTGAAGAAATGCAAATCAAAACTACAACGAGACACCATCTCACACCAGTCAGAATAGCTATTAAAAAATAAAAGTTTTTTTAAAAAAAGATGTTAGAGAGGTTGCAGAGAGAAGGAGACACTTACACACTATTGGTGGAAATGTAAATTAGTTCAGCAGTTTGGAGAGTTCTCAAAGAACTTAAAAGAACTGTCACTCAAGCCAGCAATGCCATTAATGCGTATTAGCCAAAGGAAAACAAATCATTCTACCAAAAAGACACATGCACTCGTATGTTTATCACGGTGTTATTCACAATAGCAAAGACATGGAATTGACCCAGGTGCCCCATCAAAGTGGACTGGTTAAAGAAAATGTGGTACATCACACTTGTAATTCCAGCACTTTGGGAAGCCGAGGTAGGTGGATCATGAGGTCAGGAGATCAAGACCATCCTGGCCAACATGGTAAAACCCTGTCTCTACTAAAAATACAAAAAATTAGCTGGGTGTGGTGGCATACACCTGTAGTCCCAGCTACTCAGGAGGCTGAGGCAGGAGAATTGCTTGACCCAGGAGGTGGAGGTTGCAGTGAGCCGAGATTCTGCCACTGCACTCCAGCCCGGGTGACAGAAGGAGACTCCGTCTCAAAAAAAACAAAAAAAGAAAATGTGGTACATATGCACCAGGGAGGGAGGGTTGAAAAACTACCTATTGGGTGCTATGCTCACAACCTGGGTGATCATTCACACCCCAAACCTCAGCATCATGCAATATACTCATGTAGCAAACCTGCACGTGTGCCTCATGAATCTAAAATAAAAGTTGAAATTTTAAAAATAAATAATTTTTAAAATTATAGTTGACTATAAAGAAAAACAAAATAAAAAAAGTCTGTCATCCAAAAAGCAAGTCTTGCCTTATTTCCTTCCCCTTTATCTCTTTTTTCACTTGTTTTGTAGTCAAAAGTTGATGCTTTATTATTTTATTTGATGTCTGTTGTTTCATTTGCATCTATTTTGTTACCAGTAAGCTTGAACATTTTTTACATGTAGTCATTTTTATTGAGATATTGTTCACATCCAACAAAATTCAGAGTACAACACAGCAGTTGTTAGAAAATTCACAGATTGGTACTACCACCCCTATCTAATTCCAGAACATTTGCATTATCCCCCACAAAAACATCCTATATCCATTAATAGTCACTCCCCATTCTCCCCTTCTCTCAAGAGTCTAGTTATCTAGTGTCTGTTTCTATGAATTCTAGGCATTTTACATAAATAGAATCACAAAATAGGTAGCCTTTTTGTGACAGGCTTCTTTCACTTAGCATGAGGTTTGTAAGGTTCATGCATATTGTAGCATGTACCGGCACTTCATTCCTCTTTATGACTGAATAATATTCCATTCTGTGTCTACAACCCTTCTTAAGATCCATTTATTAGCTGATGGACATTTGAGTTGTTTCTACTTTCTAGCTATAATGAATAATGTTGCTATAATTGTTTATGTACAGCTTTTTTGGTTGTTGTTGTTTTTGTTTTTTGAGACAGGGTCTCACTCCCATTACCCAGGCTAGAGAGCAATGGTGCAACGTTGGCTCACTGCAGTCTTGACTTCCTGGGCCCAGGTGATTCTCCCACCTCAGCCTCCTGAATAGCTGGGACTACCCGTGCACACCACCACGCCTAATTTTTTTTTTTTTTTTTTAAAGCAGAGACAGGGTTTTGCCACGTTGCCCAGGCTAGTCTCAAACTCTGGGCCTAAGCAATCCACCCACCTTGGTGTCTCAAAGTGCTGAAACTGTAGGCGTAAATAGTTGCACCTGGCCCATGTACAAGTTTTTATGTAGACGTATGTTTTCAATTCATTTGGGTATATCCCTAAGAAGTGAAACTGCTGAATCATATAGTAACTCTATGTCTAACCTTTTGAGGAATTGCCTAACTTTTACAAAGTGGTTGTGTCATTTTCAATCCTGCCAGCAATGTGTAAGAGTTGCCATTTCTCCACATTCTCACCATTGCTTATAATTGCACATCTTTTTTACTCTAGCCATCCTAGGGATTTCTCACTGCGATTTTGATTTGCATTTCCCTAATGACGAATGCTACTGAACATTTCTGCATGTGCTTATTAGCCATTTATATGTTTTCTTTGGAGAAATGTCTATTCAAATCTTTTTCCTATTTTTCAATTAGGCTATTTATCTTTTACTATTGAGCTCTGAGAAGTCTTTATATACTCTATATACTAGTCCCATATCATAAAAAAATTTGCAAGTATTGTCTCCTTTTCTATACATTGTCTCTTCACTAGATAGTATCCTTTGAAGCATGAAAGTTTTTAATTTTGACGAAGTGCGATTTATCTAATTTTCTTTTATTGCTTATGCTGTTGGTGTCATATTAAGAACCTGTCACCTAATTCAGGACCATGAAGAGTTACACCTATGTTTTCTTCTAGGAGGTGTATAGTTTTAGCTCTTATATTTAGAGCTTTGAATCATTTTGAGTTAACTTTTGCATACAGTATGAGAGAGGTGTTCAACTTTTTTTTTTTTTTTTTTTTTTTTTTGATACAGGGTCTCACTCCATTGCCCAGGCTACAGTGCAGCGCAGCCTCAACCTCCCTGGCTCAGGTGATCCTCCCACCTCAGCCTCCTGAGTGGCTGGGACTACAGGTGTATGCAACCATGCCTGGCTAATTTTTGTATTTTTTGTACACATAGGTTTTCACCATGTTGCCCAGACTGGGTTTGAACTCCTGGGCTCAAGTGATTCTCCCACCTTGGCCTCCCAAAGTACTGGGATTACAGGCAGGAGCCAATGTGCCTGGCTCAACTTTATTTTTTTGCATGTGGAAATCCAGTTGCCCCAGTGCCACTTGTTGAAAGGAATATTTTTCCCCATTTAACTGTTCTGATATCTATGTTGAAAAATTAATTGACCACAAATTATGGGTTTCCTTCCCCTTTACATTTAAAAGGTGATTCATGTCTACCAAACCCTCTCCACAGCCCACCACCACTAACAAAAGAAGAACAGAATTCCTCAATTATTTACTCAGAAAATATTCTAGAAACTAAGAATTTATTTACTCCAGGAATAAATGCAACTTCACAATGAATGAATTTCACTGAAGAACAAAAAAATCATGGTGTACTTTCATGAGCTGTCCCCACACAATCAACAAATTAAGTAGTGCTCATATTTTTATTTCTCCATTCCTGCATTGTCTGATGGCTCCTGACATTCTGTGGCAGTCACCCTTGTTGGGGGTGGGAGTGAATCAATCTTAGAGGTACAGGAAATGAGCTCATGTGACACAATCCTGACCTCCCAAGGAATATGTCTACCATCAACTTCACTTTCCCAAAATGCCACCTTCACACCATCATCTCCACATCACAGTTCCTAAACAGTCCACAGACTATCATTTTACGTAGAAGATACATAAACATTCACATATATTTGACAAATGCCAGGAAAATGTTCTCATTTAGAAGATAAAAATTAAAGCTAAATTCTTCTCAAAACAGACACAGACACACACACACACACACAAAACAGGAAGGTCCACAGAGATGGTGCCCTTTCTGAGCGCCAGCCTGTGGGTCCTCAAAGAGCCCATCCACAGTTTCCCCAGCAAGACCACCCACAACAAAACCCGGGGCTCGGAATCTCCTTAGAATCACAGAATCAATACACAACCACAGAAATCCTCAATGCCAGTTCTAACTCACAAGGGAACTTGAGGGATATGTAGAATGAATGGCTGTGGGTACCAGAAACTGGGGGCCAGCATGTCCAAAAATCTGCGTTGAGTGGAAACTATGGTATGCAATGAAACAATGCCACAGAGGTGAAATTTTTTAAAAAGACAAAAAGACTAAACTATTGATGCATACAACACAAATGAATTGTAACATACTTATGCTATATGAAAGAGCTCAGGCAAAAGAGAAGACTTGCTGTATGATTCCATTTATACACAAAATTCTAGGAAATGCAAATAATAGTGATAAAGCAGATCAGGTTTCCTGGGGGCAGGTACCAGGGTGGGAAGGAGCGAGTAGGGACCACCAAGGGGCAGGAGGAGACTTCTGGGACAGACTAAGATCTTCATTACCCTGTGGTGAGTTTCACGGTTTCATACATATGTCAAAACTGACAACTATATCCAACACCCTACATATTGACACTCCAACCTGACACTGTCCACTCCAAGACTGATCTAGTGAAGAGTATATCATACATATGCCTCCTGCTGGTGTCAGGAAAGTCAAGTCCAACACCCTGCGGGACCTAGCTGCAAAAACAGCAGCCACTGTCGGAGTAGGGGAAGGCTTGCCGCAGCCCAGGTCCTTCATTCAACCATTTTCACATTTAGAGTTCGTTGCTTCTCTTGTCCCCAGTTTTCATCACTCAAGTACAGCATCACAAACCCAACTTCCTACAGCCATCACTCAAGAACTATAAGGTCAGGGCCACAGGAAGTAGAAGGATGCTGGCAAGACTGCAGAGTCCTCCTCCCCTCAAAAAAAGAAAGCTCTACTCAGTTTCTGACACTTGTTGTCACCTGGCAATGCTAATCCACTGTGGCTAGATTTTCTGCATTTTCTCCCAGAAGTCAGAAATGTGTTTTTTATGTAAAATCCCCAAACTGTAAAGGTAAACCAATTAACTCAGATTTTAAAACACTGTGCAAGTTAAACAAAAAACAAGTGTGAGCAGGAGTCAACCTATGAGCTGCTGATTTGCAGCTACAGAGAGTGAAGGCCACGAACACAGGCTCTGTGGTTACTAGCTCTGTGACCGCAGGCAACATATGCAACCCTCTGAGATCCCATATCCATATCAGCAAACCAGGACTAACAATAAAGGATCCCCATCTGAGGATTGTAGTATAAATGAAATATTTTACTCATAGGAAATCCTCAATAAGTATTCTCAATAATAGTCTCCAAGTGAGAGCATTTCAATAGGTTTTTTCCAAAATTAGGTGATGCCCAGAAAAGATGGAAAAAAAAAAAAAAAAAAAAAAGCTCATTAGTAATGATCCTGTGCACTACAGACCACACCTAGAATATGACCTTTAGTTCTGGAAGCCACACTGTACAAAAGAGGAAAAATAGTGGATATGGCCACTGTGAGAGGACCCACCCAGTGGGTTTGACAATGTTCTCAGAGTAAAGTGAGATTCAGGGAAGTTCAGGAAGTGACATAAAATTGCACCTGAATTGAAACATTCTGATTTAGAGCCCAGAGTTTTAGGTATAATTTTGGAAAACTACACTGGGACAACGTTGGGAAAATTTCTTTATTGAAAGACTTCACAAAGCCTTTAATATAACTCAGCTGCTTTATGAACATCTTAAATGCAGAAGTGATAACCATATTTCCTAAAACTTTTCTGCATTGTTTTAAGACAGGGTCTAGCTCCATCTCCCAGGCTGGAGTGCAGTGATGTGATCATGGCTCACTGCAACCTCAACCTGCTGAGCTCAAGCAATTCTCCTGTCTCAGCCCCACCGAGTAGCTGGGATCACAGCCATGCACCACCACACCCAGCTAATTTTTGTATTTTTTGTAGAGATGGGGTCTCACTGCATTGCCCAGGCTGGTCTCAAACTTCTGGGCTCAAGTGATTCACCCACTTAGTTCTCCCAAAGTGCTGGAATTACAGGCGTGAGCCCCTGCCCCCAGTCTGCCTTTATTTTTAAATTCTCTGTTCAAACAAGGGTTTCCTGCAAGTGAGGAGAGGACCTCCTTGCTACACTCAAGAATCACACATCCTGGTTAAAAAGATTACTGCCATATGACATGCACAGAAGCTACTGACAGGCCACGGAGGAGGGTCTGCTTCCTTTCAACCAGGATAGAGGGGAAGGATGGTACAAATTTTAACTGAGAGGAAGCACTAAAGCTCTAGCCATGCAAGGCCCTGTAGACCCTGCATAGGTGCTAACAGCCCATGCCATGTGCCAACCAATAAGACACAGGAAATAGAAGACTCAGCAGGCGCTCAGTCACAGAATCACACCGCAGGAAAGCTGAAGGACGGTTTATCAACCTAGCTCTCTGAATCTGAGTCTTCTAATACTATCTGCCTCCTAGTGCTTGGGATGGGTCTCCACAGATGTTTGCAAAACCAAGTTCAGGCATGAACACTAGTGAGAAGACCACTGTGACTCTGTATACTTTAAACTCTGGCCAGACAGCCAGGAATGGTCTGCCAAGCTAGGAGGCTACCTGCAATGAACAATGGCTAAATAGGATCACACATCGCACCAGGTTGGAGTTTCCGGATCAAAGTTAACCTGGACTTTACCTCCAGCCAAACCAGGTCACTGACGCTTCCAAAACACAGCTTGCTTTCTCTCTCATTTCTGCAATTTGATGCACACTCCCTGGTGCCTTGCCTCATCTCTTTCACAGTGGAACCCAAACGCCCCTTTTCCTTGGTGATGCCAGCCAGAAGTCACCTCTCCAACTTGGGAAATTCCACCACCCTTTCGTCTTCCCTCTCTTTGGACACTTCTATACAGCCTTGGATTACTGTCTCATTTCTTTACCACACCGCAGGCTCCGTGGGGGCTCAAATGACGTCTTCATCATCTACACACACCCAAATCCCCATAAAACATTGCTCGCTGTTCTGCACATCTGGATACATTTACTGGACTAATAGTAGCTTCATTTAAAAAACATTACCTTAAGCAAAATTTGCCAGCTGGTTGACTTCAAGCCAAATCCAGCTCACAGACAACATTCTATCTGCCCTACACAATGTTTTAAACAGACTGGTATTAATTGTCACTATTTTTAAAAGAGGGCAATTTCACATTCAAATCCACCTCCACATCTTTTCCTTAAAAAACAAACAAAACAAATGAAACAGGATTTGGCACCACTGGGTTCACACTGCTGCATGGCAGCAAGAAGCTGGAGGCGAGTAAGAAGATCCCTTCAGACAGGCCACATCGTTCCTTTTCTCACCCGGTCCTCTCTGAGGAAATGTACTCACTCAGTGCTCTACAATTCTAATTCATTCTTGCTGAATATACAGTAAGCCGCAAACCCCTGGTAACATATCAACACACTAAAAATATCAGCCTTTAAAAGGTGACGTACTTTTACTGACCCAGAGAAATAATATAAAGTCAACTTGTTTCCACGTGAATTACAACCACATTCCTATTCCCCCAGAGAGTGACATCTGGCTTGTCCTGTATAATGAGCATGGAGGAGTCGCTGGGTTTAAACACTGCCAGGGTATACAAATGAAAGGTGGCTGTGGGAAGACCAGCAGCTAATGAGCAGCTCTGATCACAAGAGGCTAAGATTTCAGGGAGGAAAGATAGTTCCATCTACCAGAGTTAAAAGGATTCTAGCAGAGGCAGTCATATAACCCATATGACCCCAAACCAAAAAGGTGACACTTTATACCTTTATTACAATAACAACCTGGCTCAGATAACTAAAAACCCATCTGTGACCACCAGTTGCTAAGCCTTTTGAAACACAAATAAACTCCACGTTCCAACCGTGCTACCTATAAATAAGGGATTAGTAAAGCAACAAACACTATATAGTGAACAGACTATTACTTCGTTCAGCTAGTAAGACTGAGATTTGGAACCAAAGATGATAAATACAGAGTAGACATAAACATTTTTTAAAACTAATACTTTAAAAGCAGGAAAGAAAAACTCATGGAAAGAGCCAAGGCTTTTAACCATAAAGTCAGACCCTTTACAACAAACTCTAAGGAACTTTTGCTTAATTCTTGGCTCATCAGGAAATTTTGCTGTAGAAACTTACCTGAAATATAGATATATAGATAGCAACTTAAGCTCGGTGAAATGCAGAGCTTTCCGAAATGCAGAGAACTTTTGAGAACAGCATTTGTCTGTAATTTGGATGTATCACAATTCTGTAACTGCTGCTGGTATTCACAGTAACCAACCACCTCCCCCAACCCCACCATAAATCAGGGGATCTGCTTTCATTTCTGGTGTCACTTTCATCAGTTTGGTAGTGGTGGGAGTGGCAGGGCAGGGTGCCCTTAGGCCAGTTTCAAAGAAAAACATACAGTTACCATAGTTCTTCATCTAAGAAATGATTTCTTGAGAACATTCTGCCACTGCCATGCTACCACAATGCTCTCAAAGGTCATCAGTGACCTAAATGCTAAAGTCAACTGACTTCTCACACCTCATCCTCCCCAGTCTTGGTGCCATGTGACCTTCTTCATCACCTCCCCTCAAAGCATCCACCTCCCTGCAACCCCCAAGCCCCTACTCTTGGTCTTGCTGTCCTTGTAGGCCTGTTTACTCTCTGCTCTTAAAAACATCTCTAAGCCGACACCCCAGCTCCTCATATATATAAAAAATGGCCAAAATTAACTATAATATATACCAGAGCTTATGCTAAGACTAAGAGTTTTGATATAGTTTGGATCTGCGTCTCTACCCAAATCTCATGTGGAATTGTAATTCCCAGTTTTGGAGGTGAGACCTGGTGCCAGGTGATTGGATCACAGGGGTGGATCCTTCATGCACAGCTAAGCACCATCACCTTAGTGCTGTTATCATGATAGTAGTTCTCAAGAGATCTGGTTGTTTAAAAGTGTGTGGCACCTCCCCACTCTCTCTCTTGCTTCCACTCTGGCCACGTAAGATGAGCTTGCTCGGCCGGGCGCGGTGGCTCAAGCCTGTAATCCCAGCACTTTGGGAGGCCGAGGTGGGCGGATCACAAGGTCAGGAGATCGAGACCACAGTGAAACCCCGTCTCTACTAAAAATACAAAAAATTAGCCGGGCGCGGTGGCGGGCGCCTGTAGTCCTAGCTACTCAGGAGGCTGAGGCAGGAGAATGGCGTGAACCCAGGAGGCGGAGCTTGCAGTGAGCCGAGATCGCGCCACTGCACTCCAGCCTGGGCAACAGCGTGAGACTCCGTCTCAAAAAAAAAAAAAAAAAAAAAGATGAGCTTGCTCTCCCTTCACCTTCCACCATGACTGAAACTTTCCTGAGGCCTCCCCAGAAGCCAAGCAGATGCCAGCATCATGCTTCCTGTATGTCTGCAGAACATGAGCCAATTACACCTCTCTTCTTATAAACTACCCAGTCTCAGGTATTATAGCAATGCAAAAATAGACTAATACTCGTTTCATTATATTTGCCTCAGCAAATTCCCATGCCAACCTTTTGAGTTATTTTCACCAACCTTATTTTTCAGATGGGAAAAGTGAGGCTTAGTAATTGGCCCACGTCATACATCAGGCAAATGTGAGCACAAAGGAAGGGTTTGAAAACCACGTCTAAGTCCAGAACCTATATCTTTAACCACTTTGCTATATTTCTCCCTCCTCATCCAGGGTGATACCGTCTACACTCTCAATTTCAGTTTTAACTTTTGTGGCAGAGACTGCTTCTTACTCAGTACTCATCCCACCTTTCTTCCTTACTAATCGACCACTTTATCATAGGAGATGACAACAGGCCCAGATTAAAAACACTCCAGCCACACATTTCCCAGTCTCACTTGCAGATATCTGTGAGTGAGATGGCCATGGTTGGGGTGGGAGGTGGAGGGTGGGTTGGCCAACGGTTTGAAAGGAGGCTCCCTCAATGGGTAGGTGCATCCTTTTGCCCTTTACCTCTTTCCTGCTTCCTGGAACGCGAACATGATGGCTGAAGCTAGTGTAGCCATCTTATGATAAAGAGCCAACCTAAGAATAGGCACACACTAAGAATGGGAGAGTAGAGACAAGGGACTTGGCTCTCATGGATCATGCAGCTGCCACACCAGACCTGGATTTGATTTATCTAAGATAAAAACGAATCTTTATCTTGGGTTGGTTCCCCAGAAGGGGACCCTGGAACAAGTGATTCACATACAAGTGATTTATTAAAGAAGTGCTCCCAGGATAAACCTGTAAGGAGGTAGAGGAAGCAAGACAGGGAAGGGGGGAAAGCCCATCAGGATGGAATTTCGGGCAAAGTTCTAAGGAGGATGACTTCAGCCCGATCTCAAGAGGAACTCTGGAATACAAATCATGCCTCCTGTTCTCCTGACCTAAAACTGGGTTACTGAAGCTTTTGTTCTTCTGTACCAGCGAGTCCCTGGTGAAGGTGGGAAAGGATGGAGATGTCCTGGCACTTTGGGCTGAGTCTTAGGGCAAATTGGCTGTACAGCCTGAGGGCAGTCCTCTCGTGATGAGTGAGAGGCCTGAGCTATAGGAGACAGGAGCCCACAAAACCAGAGAGAAACACAAAGGAACCCCAGGGCATCCAGGCAGAGCAGATCATATCCATTAAAACATCCATCTTCTTTAAGTCCCTGTGATTTGTATTTCTGTTATAGACAGCCAGACCTAAATCTTAGTAATACAACTTCTTGGCAGAAGATGTCCACATTAGCATCTCCAGCTCTGACCTCTCTTCTGAACTGCAGACCAGAACTTAAGTGCCTGCTATATATTTCCACATTTGTTCACACCTCAGCTGGTTCCTTCCAGGATCTGGGCAGCTGATATCTGCCTCATGACTGTGGCAACATGAACCAAATCATTCTCCGTACCTGTCCTCATCCCAAATCTATGCCTCCTAACCATCTGTCTTGATTAATGGCCCCTCTAGTCTCCCATAAATCAGGAAAGAATGCTTCAATTACTTTCAACTTCTCTCTCGCACTTGTATCTCCGCAAGTCAATGAACAAGCCCGAAAGAGTCGACCTTCTACCTATGGCCACCTCCACCATTCTTGCTGCCTCTGCCACAGGTTCAAGTCCCGCATTTCCCATATCGTATCTCCCACACAGATTCTCCTGGTAGTCTCCCTGGCTCCAATGATCTCGGCTCTCCAGTAGGAATGGCTTTCAGAAACACTGTTGATCATACCCTTTCCCAACCGGAAATCATCAAAGGCTCTCATTGCCAAGAATAAAGGCCTGACTTCCTTAAACCAGCAGTCAGAGGCCTCAATTCACATTTCCAGCTTCTTCTTCCACCTTATCCTGTGTGTCTTTGATAACATGTCTCATGTTTCTTTTGTACTGGTCTCTCCTGGTATATTATATAAGTCTGTTTAGTATTTATCTGATCACGTCTTATAAGTGAACTATAACAAACACAGTTGCCTTTTACCTTTTATAGCATTCTATATGCCCAAAGAACAGCATGGCCCCTCTTATTTTTGTATTCTCCCAAGGCATTAGCATCTGAACTTCACACATAATTATCAATTTATGCTTCTGAATCAAATTCAAGGCTTCAAAAAAATCTGTCACCAGCTTTCTTGTTGCGTTCACTCCTTTGTAATTTTAGCCCTTAGACAAACTATAAAACGCAACCCAGATTCTGCTCTTAGAGAAACTATAAAATGCAACCAACTTTCATCTCTCGCCTTCTTGGAGTCTCATATTTCCTCTTGAAAATGGAAGGAGTAGCCTAAATGACAGCATAAAGTTTTAGAGCTAAATGTGACCTTGTCTAAGCCTCCATTTTACAAATATAACAGTTACTAAGCAAAGGGAAATGGCATGTCTAAGTTCATGAAACTTCAGAATAAATAGCACACATGAAACCAACAGGTAAAGTACCAACAATAGGTATTGTTAGACAGCTCCAAGTGCCATAGCAATGATCAAAAGACCTAAAATCTCCTTCAACCCCACATCGCATCGTGTTGTTCAATGAGTTAGTGAAAATGTATTTAGATTTCTAAATCACACACGCAAAAAGAAGAGCTGAAATCTCCTGACTTCGAGCAAGTTCTCCTCTAGCATACAGCTGGTCCTCAGTTATCAGACAATGGGCCACTTTCAGTTATTACACCAGAGAAGCCAGTTGGTCTTGGTGTGCCCAGCTAAGACCAGTTCCCCACAGTTCCAATAACACTTCTCATATTTCCTAAGGGAACCAGTCTCCCACCAGTCAGAGTCCCCATATTTGGATAGAATTCACTCAATCTCCTTGCTCCAAACATGGGCCTGTGACCTAGCCCTGGTCAAAGAGGCATCTAAGTGCTAAGAGCTCATTGCCTCAGAGTCAGTGGGATTTAACCAACTGAGAAACAGGGCAAAGACATTCACCTTCCCCTAACACAGCTGAAAAGAGCTTGCAAATCGAGAGTTGCAGACGATGGTGTGGACATCAAGAGGGAGGACCTGCCTGACAATGGAGCCCACCTAGAGGGAAGCAAAGATGAAACATGGAGAGGGTGGCAGAGTCCAGCCCCTGGAGACATGACAGCATCACTTCAACCACTGAGCTCCAGTCAGTTATGGGAGCCAACTAATTCCTGTATGAGCTAAGCTTTCAGGTGTCTGTGCCCTAGAGGACCATAAAAGGCCACAAAGGGAAAACAAGAGGAATCGTTCTGCTTAAAGAGAATAAATGGTATCACAAGAGATGAAAGACCGTATATTTTATACATAACGAGCAAAATTTGATGCAAACGTTTTAAGTACAATGAATACCATCAATGTGTTAGAACTAAAAGACAAGGTGCATAACAGAGACCAAAAGCTATTAAACACAAAACTTAAAACAGGACAGTCAGTTTGTATGCAGGACTGAATCTCACACCTGAATCACTACTGCTCAAGCAACTTACTAGCATTTCCAGGTATGGCAGGTAGGCATTAGTGATACTTCTCAAATGGGACTGATGTAGTTCCCTGCCCTCACCCAATTTTGTTATTACAAAGACATTATCATGTGTTCTCTTTTAAGTTGAAGAATTCCTCAGAATGCCAGCTCAGAATTAACCTACTGAAGAAACATGGATCAAGGGCAAAAGATCAAAAGCAGGAAGACTGATCTCAAAGCATACAAAATAAAAGAAGTTCTAAGACCTAACCGAAAAGCCCTTTCAATTTGTATCCTTGAAAAGTCTGATTATGTAATACAGTTATGTCATATATGACTGTTAAACTGACACTGCTCCAAATGAAGACTTAAAAAAAAAAAATCAACCAAGTTGAAGTGAGCCATTATGTTCAATACATCATCTCCAAATCCAAGCCAGAATAACCTCTGATATTTAACATTCCGATATCAATCTTAGCTACTACAAATGATCATAAACTTCTCTTTAAAAATGTTTTTGATCAGGGTAAACGAAAAGTCTTCCAAACCCTATCAAAAAAGTCAAACCAATTCAAGGCAAAGATCTGATAATTTGAAGACAGTCATGTTGCTTCAGGAAAATAGTCAGGCTTTCCTGTCATTTTTCATTTTTCCTCTTTACACTCTTCCCTTGGGAGAAACAAGGAAATGCTTTCCTGAATCAAAGTTGAACTGGGTAACAAGCATATGAAGAAAAGCTCAATATCACTGATCATTAGAGAAATGCAAATCAAAACCTCAATGAGATACCATCTCATACCAGTCAGAACAGCTATTATTAAAAAGTCAAAAAACAACAGATGCTGGCAACGTTGTGGAGAAAAGGGAACCCTTACACACTGTTGGTGGGAAAGTAAACCATTGTGGAAAGCAGTAGGGCGATTCCTCAAAGAGCTAAAAGCAGAACTACCATTCCACCCAGCAATCCCATGACTGAGTACATACCCAGAGGAATATAAAGTATTCTACCATAAATACACATCCACAATTATGTTCACTGAAGTACTATTCACAATAGCAAAGACATGGAATTAACCTAATGCCCATCAATGACAGATTGGATAAAGAAAATATGGTAAATATACACCACGGAATACTATGCAGCCATAAAAAAATAATGAGATCATGTCTTTTGCAGGAACACGAATGGAGCTGGAGGCTATCATCCTTAGCAAACTAATGTGGAACAGAAAACCAAATACTGCATGTTCTCACTTATACGTGGGAGCTAAATGATGAGAACTTATGAACACAAGGAAACAACAAACACCAGGGTCTACTTGTGGAGGGGGAAGGTAGAAGGAGAGAGAGGGGTGGAAAAGATAACTATTGGGTACTGAGTTTAATACCTGGGTAATGTAATAACATGTACAACACACCCCTGTGACACATGTTTATCTATGTAACAAATCTTCACACGCTTCACATGTACCCCCAAACCTAAAATTTAAAAAAAAGACACAAAAAACAAAGTTGAGCTTGTCATGCTGGCGCTTGCCTGCAGTCCCAGCTACTCAACAGGATCACTCGAGCTCAGGAGTTCAAGGTCAGCCTGGGCAACACAGTGAGTCCCAGTGTGTAATAATAATAATTAGTAATTATTACTATAATTAATAAAAATAGTAATTATAATAAAAAATAATTATTATTAATAAGAACAAAATACATGGAGAAGACCAGACTGATAGTTTACCAGGGATGAAGCATTCTTGCTTCTTTCCAACCAGGGCCCACTCAGCTATAAAAAGCCAGAAACACCATAATACAGTGAATCACTGACTACTGTCATTCATCATAAATACTATTCATCATCTGCTTATGGTTAGACACAGTTCCAGGTACTAGGAATACAGTATTCAACAAGACCGATAAGGTCTCTGTCCTCATGCAAATTAAATTCTACAGAGAAAGATAAAGAGTAAGGAAGGAAGGAAGTAACATGACATACTGTGTTGAGAGTAGTACCTGCTATGAAGACAAAAAAAAAAAAAAGCAAGGTGAAGATACACAAAGGGAGGAAGCAGCTAGAGGGATAAGTTGGTAAGACAGGAAGATCGCAGAGGTCTCTCAGGAGTGCTGGCATCTGTGCAGAAGCATGAAACAAGTGAGGGCATGAGTCCTGCAAGAGAGAACTCTAGGCAGGAGGAACATTAAGCACAAAGGCCCTGGGGCAGAAACAAGTTTGCTGTGTGCAGGGAAGAGGAAAGCAGCCAGTATGGTTAGAGCTGAATGAGCCAGGAGAGCCCTAGATAGGCCCATTTCCAGAGGCAGGCAGGGGCCTGGTCTTCTCATACAGCTGTTCTCAATCCTGGCTGCATACCCAGAGATTCTGATCCAATTTGTCTGTGATGTATCCCAGGCATGAGGTTTTGTTTTGTTCGTTTTCATTTGTTTTTTAATTCTTCTGGGTAATCTTAATGAGCAGTTATCCAGGGTTGAGAACCTGGCTTGATTCTGTTCCACATGAGGTGGGAGGCTGGTTAAAGCAGGCGCAGGATGACCCAAATGGCTTTATAAGGACCACTCCAGCTCCACCCATGGTAGAAAGACTGTGAGCCATCAGGGCTGGAAACAAGGAGATCCACTACTAGAAGGCCACAGCAGTCATTCCAGACTAGTGACACTCACACTGCAATTGCCTGCAAACTACCTGGGCATCTCCTTCAATGCACATTATGATTCAGCGGGCCAGAAGAGGGGCTGAGATTTGCATTTCTAAAAAGCTCCCAGTTAATGCCAATGCTGCTGGCTCTACAGATCACCTTAAATAGCAAGGATCCAAACCAGCATTTTTCAAGCTGCAGATCATGACTGAAACTGGGTCATGAAATGAATAAAGTGGGCCTCAACCACTATCTGTTTTCTCACAAAATAAGAGAATGAAGTATCACAGTATACTGCAAACAGTAAAGGTAAGTACTGCTTTGAGAACCTTTGGCTTATATATATGAATATGTCTCCTAGGTTGCAGCTTTATATACACACGAATGTGTGTATGTTTTTTTGAGACACAATGAAACTGCATTTCACTATGTCGCCCAGGCTGATCTCAAACTCCTGAGCTCAAGCAACCCTCCTGCCTCAGCCTCCCAAGTAGCTGGGACGACAGGCGCGTGCCACCATGCCCAGCTGAAATAAATTTCTTGCCATGAGGTCCAGTCAAAGAAGTCTGGGAAACAATGGCCTGGGTGACATAATGACGGTTGAGAGCAGAATGAGGGCTGTAGACTAGGTAGTGAGAAGTAGGTAAATTGGGAATATAACTGAAGGACTAGGAAACTGGCCTCAGATGGCTAAGATGTGACGTGTGAGGGAGGGAGAGGAATCAAGACACTACAAGCCAAAACAGTCACCATACATCAAGATGGGGAAGACCAGGGATGGAACAGGTTTGAGGCAGGGAGACACTGCCAGTTGGAGACAGATTATGTCTAGTATGCCTTTGAAGTCCATTCAAGTGGAAGTGTCACTTAGAAAGTTGGAGATGCACATTTAGCTCTTGGGAGACAGATGGGCACTGGAGAAACAAATCTGTTAGTCATCAGCACATTTAACCTCAAGGAGTGGATGAGATCATCTAGACAGTGAACACAGATAAAGATAAGAGCCAAGGCTGAAGCCCAGGACCAGCCCAGCATTTAGAGGTGAGAAAGAGGAAAAGAGAGTCAGGGAGATCCAGAAGGAACAACAGAGGAAGTTCTAGAGAACCAGCAGAGAACTGTGTCTGCAAAGCCAAGTGAGATAATGACTTCACAGCTGCTTTGAGTACAGGTTTAAAAATCCACTATAATATTAAAACACACCGCACTAACAGACTTTTAAAAAAAAAGAAATAGGTATACACATATGTAAGTACACGCAAAGGGAAAAGTCTGCAAAGTTACAGAGCATTCTGGTAATAGCTAGCTCTAGGGTCAGGAAGAGAACAAGGAGACTTAAGCCTTTGCAGCAAGCCCTATGAGAAGACTGTATGCATCTATTTCTTATATAATAGAAAATCATTTTTTAAACCTCTTAACGATTCTGATATGCAGCAAGGTCTAGGGATCCCTCGGTGGGGATGCTTAAGGGGACAGCCAAGCATTAAGTGCCAGATTGAACCAAATGTCTTTGTGATTTTATATGACTAATTTCATACCAAGAGAGGGGAGAAATCAATACAGCCTTAACAGAGCAGGCTTGGCAGCTAAAATATGCTTAGGGAGAATCTCCCTACACAGCTTCTATTTTGGATTCCAGCAGGCTATTTAACAAAAGTCAGATGAGAGGTGTTAAAACCTCTGCAGAAGCTGTCTTTAAGAAGACTCCAGGAAGCATGATTTGCAGCCTTCAGTGACAAAGATTAGATACTAAGCTACTAATTAACAATGCCTGTCTTTTTAACAAGTCCTTCCCAAATTGAGACAGTTTGTCTTTCAATATCTTCCCATTGTGCTCCTTTTTCTCACTTTATCCTGTGGGCAGTTACCTCCAGTAGGCTGTTGGAAGCCACAAATTCCAGCCAGTGTGACACACAATCCAAAGACTGAAAGGGTAAGAGAGAGTACAGTCAAGATGCACAGTCCAGGCCTCAGCTACTCAAAATGAGAAGTGTGGGCCGGGCAGGGTGGCTCATGCCTGTAATTCCAGTACTTTGGGAGGCCAAGGCAGGCAGATCACCTGCGGTCAGGAGTTTGAAACCATCCTGGCCAACATGGTGAAACCCTATCTCTACTAAAAATATAAAAATTAATGGGGCATGGTGGCATGCACCTGTTGTTCCAGCTACTCGGGAGGCTGAGGCAGGAGAATCACTTGAACTCGGGAGGTGGAGGTTGCAGTGAGCCAAGACTGCCCCACTGCACTCCAGCCTGGGCAACAGACTGAGATTCTGTCTCAGAAACCAGCAGCATCAGCAGCACTGGGTGCTTGTTAGAAATGCAGGCCCCTTGGGCCTCAGTGCAGATCAGATAGCAGACTGTTTCCAAATCTGCATTTTAACAAGATCATGCAGTACACCCGCAAGGTTTGAGAAACTCTGCCTTAATGCAAAGCAAGCTGGTCATCGAAATCTCCAGGGAAATGTAAAAAATATTTATTCCTGAGTCTTATACCAACTGCAAGGATGGAGCCAGGGAATATAGGTTTTTGTAATCTCCCCAGTGATTCTAAAGTACAATCAAGCTTGAGAATCAATGCCTTAGAGGACCCACAGATCTGAGACCTACCTAAGAGGTATGTGAACAAGGGTCAGAGAAAACCACAATAAGAAAACAAGTGAAAGTAAGTTTAAAAGAGAGCATAGCAACAAAGCAGGGCAAAGATTTGGCCTCATGTAAGAAACAGCGATTACCAAACAAACCAATATGCATTTAATCTAGTTAATCCTTGTACCATGAGCTCCAGAGACTAGTTGTATTAAAAAAAAAAAAAATCCAGCCTGGGCAACACAGGGAGACCTCCTCTCTCCAGAAAATTAAAAAATTAGCTGGGCATGGGGACAGTGCCTGCAGTCCCAGCTAAGGTGGGAGGATGACTTGAGCCAGGGAGGTCAAGGCTGCAGTGAGCCATGATTGTGCCAATACACTCCAGCCTGGGTGACAGAGCAAGACCTTGTCTAAAAAAAAAAGATAACACTCAAGGCTACTTGCCACCAGATAGTGACTTAAATAGCAGTTAAGAGGCAACATAGCAAAGCAGTTAGTCCGTTTCTAGAGTCAGACTGCCAGGGTTAACATTGCTAGCTAACCGTGTCGCTTTGGGCATGTTAATCCTCTAAGCCTCAGTTTCCTCAATAGTAAACCAAGGATATGACTAGCACCAACCTCGTGGTGTTGCTGGATGGTAGAAATGGGTAAACCTTTCAGAACAGACCAGGTGCAACATAAGTATTAAAAGTGCATGTTAGCACGTATGTTTATTGCGGCGCCATTCACAATAGCAAAGACTTGGAATCAGCTCAAATGTCCATCAATGATAGACTGGATTAAGAAAATGTGGCACATTATACCATGGAATACTATGCAGCCAGAAAAAAATGAGTTCATGTCCTTTGCAGGGACATGGATGAAGCTGGAAACCATCATTCTCAGCAAACTATCATGAGAACAGAAAACCAAACACTACATGTTCTCACTCATAAGTGGGAATTGAACAATGATAACATATGGACACAAGGAGGGGATCATCACACATTGGGGTCTGTGGTGGGTGAGGGGCTAGGGGAGGGATAACATTAGGAGAAATACCTAATGTAGGTGACGAGTTGATGGGTACAGCAAACCATCATTGCACATGTATACCTGTGTAACAAAACTGCATGTTCTGCACATGTAACCCAGAACTTAAAGTATAATATATTTAAAAAACAGAAAAAAATATTACACTTTAAAAAAAAAAAAAGGGTGCAGGTTAGGCTGGGCGCAGTGGCTCATGCCTGTAATCCCAGCACTTTGGGAGGCTGAGGCGGGTAGATCACTTGAGGTCAGGAGTTTGAGACCAGCCTGGCCAACATGCTGAAATGCCGTCTCTACTAAAAATACAAAAATTAGCTGGGCGTGGTGGTGCACACCTGTAATCTCAGCTACTTGGGAGGCTGAGGCAGGAGAATTGCTTGAACCTGGGAGGTGGAGGTTGCAGTGAGCTGGGATCGTGCCACTGCACTCCAGCCTGGGCGATAGAGTGAGACTGTCTCAAAATAAATAAATAAACAAAATAAAAAATAAAAGCGCATGTTAGTAGTAGTAGTAATCATTATTAGTATGACAAAGAATTATGTGTACCAAGACTGATAACGACAGGTAACTAAATCCAGCTGAGAGACAGAACTCTCTAGTGCAGAATGACTTAAGGCAGTTAAATCAAAACATTCCTGTATATCCTATAGAGAGAGATAATTGGTTGGGTTTCTATGCTCGGCCCAGCGGTAGGTAAATTGGTTCATAATATACCTAGCATATTGCTTTGAATCGTCACAAATTTGCTAGTTATTTTCTAAAAGGAAACAGAAATATCCGAAAGAGTATAGGACTGAACTGAGTATCCAGATGACAACACAACTGCCCAGGCAGAGAACAGCAGCACACAGTTAGGACCCTCGGAGGGTGGGTCTCACCAGCTCTCACTGATGTGGGTTGACCAGTAATATACTCTGACAGTGGGCAAGTCAGTTTTCATTCTGGTGTTTCACATTCAAAGGCTCCCCTTCTGTTTTTCTCCTTTTCTCCTTCCACCCAGTCAATTTCTAGATGTCTTTTATTTGCCTCTTCATTTGCTTCATTTTGCCTCTTCATTTGCTTCATCTCCTATGATGGGGATAGTCCCTTAACTTCACATGCACACTCCAGAAATGAACTACAGGGCAAGGGAGATGAACGGGGGTCCTTCTGTGACAGGCAGGGTTGGAAGGGAGAAGAAAGCCAAAGACAAAAAAAGCCTCCACCAACAGGTTCTTGAAAATGAAAGTGAGTTCCGGAGCTTCACTAATTCTCCCACTGAGTGGCAGCCTCCGCATTCTGGGAGGGAAAAACATTTCCTTTGGCCCCCTCCCTCCAAACTCTTAATAAATTCAACTTCCTTTTACGAAAAAAAAAAAAAAAAAAAAAAAAAACACCTCTCTGGGCAAAGAGCGAAGGATTCGCTTACATCAGCCTCACTTCTTCTCTTCTCCTCTCCACTTCCCTGTTCCCATCTTTTATCAGAAAGAATATAACTATCTTTCTGAGGATTGGGGGACCTATAAACTTCCTTTTTAGGCTAAGACACAAAACAAATATAAGCCCCAAGGAATAAGCCACATCTTCTCATCTCTTTAAAACTGAGGCTAATTATTTTTAAAACAATGCTACTTAGGAACCACAGAAGGGTAAGTTGTCAGGATTCTGGATTCCAGTTGGTTTGGGGGACAAGAAGGGGGTGAGGTGGGTGCTAAGAAAATGACTTCATATATAAAGAATATGAAAAGAGTAAGTTTCCCTATAAACAAGATCAGAAGAGGTACTTCAGATAATAATAAACTGTGAGCTCCATTAAAACTTAGCGACTTCAACGTGAGCAAAACTATCTGTTCCTTACAAGGGATAGGAAAAAGCCCCCAAAAAAGGTACAAAGAGTGCAGAAATGAAAAGGATAATTGGGGAAAAGGCAATCTAAATACCAAGATCCCAGGAAAAGCGAGAAAGGCATGCCCATTCCAGGTCCTTGGACAAAGCAAAAAAGCCAGCATATTTTATGAGTAGTTTCAAAGGGAAGTTTACATTGAACTATGTATCTGATGTGTAAACATCTCATTAGTGAGGGGTACATCACCACCAGCCATGGATGGTGAGAATTCTTCAGGGTACCCCAATCCTGCAACAGCCCCAGTTCAAATCAGATACCCCAGAGCTGCAAGCAAGCTCAAGTTCCCAGCGCAGAACTGGATGGAAGTGGGAAATAGTCCTTGAAACTGGTGAAACATCCCTTTCCAGGAATAACGAACCCCGCAGCTTTACCAAATAAGGCAAGTGAAAGCTAAAAGCCAAGGAGGAACAGGCTCAAGCTGTATCTTTCCTAAAACTAGCCAGCTGGATGATAGAAATGTGAGTATCTCAATTCCACTAGCCTGGATTGTGCAGGGGAAGAGAAAATGCTGAGAAACTACAAACGGAAAAACATTTTGCCAAGGAGAGGCCTGTAATGCACTCATCCGAGCCCCTGCAACAACCTTCAGGAAGTTTCAAACCCACTAAACTGCTAAACATTCCCTTGTGAAACACGTAACACAAACTGGAACGGGTGTCCATGCTATGATTCGTGAGAATAAAAAAAGTGAATAAACGTTAACTTTTTTTTTTCCAAGTCTACATTTGTAGAGTTTTAGAGCATGAAGTTCAGATATAACATGGATATTATCATAAAGTGACACAATGAATTTCCATTTTTGAAAGTGAAAATATTTACAAGACTACTTCCATTTAAACGTTTATTTAGCAGTATTTTTCTGCTTCCAAAGAAGGTCCAAATCCAATTTCCCGTTGTAGCAAATCTCCCTTCTAGGAGAAATGGCTTGATTTTTTAGAAATCTTCTTCTCCCCCTATATGCCAAGAGTTTATATATGCTGAGAAATTTTTAAATAAATATTGGAGAGGAAGATTGCTAAAGTAAAGGCTGGTGAGTGAAAAGAAAGAAAGAAGGAAAATCTGCCTAGGGTTCTGATTTAGATTTCACCAGTGTCTTCTTCAGGTCTCAGACAACATGCCACCAGCCCAAAAAGCACAGACATATTACAGCAGAGGCAGCAGATTCCCTGAAGCACGCACAGAGCTGGAAGAAGGAGAACACATACCATAAATTTTTCTAGAAAGTCTAGTATTGCTTTCACTTCCCTTGAGTCATTTAGGTTTCTGAAAACTAATCATCTCCCAGAAAAAATCTAACAGATGGTAAGACACTTTCACAGCCATAAAGAGATGTAAACAAAGGGTTAAGAGGCTTAGAAAAAGTACGTTGTCCAGTCAATTGCTAGTCTGTTCCAGAATGAGTCCTCTCTATCCACTTCCTTTTCATACGACATGGTCAACCACTCATCATCTTGGATCTTTTCTTGTCCTTGAAGTGTGGAGATGATGACACAAATCTCAGCAGAATAGAGAAGCACACAAGACTATGCCCATCTTCACACCCACACTGGAGAACAAGCTGAATGCATACACACGGATGCGCGGGGAGAAGAGGAGGTGACCATCCGTCCCTTCACAGCACGCTAACAATTTTGTCAACTGGCTCCTAAACATACTCAGACTGAGGTGGTGGGGGTGGGGGAGGACATTTTCCTATAGACACAGCAGGAACATGGCCTCTAGGCATTAAATTAACCAGCGGTTTCTTTGGCATGTTCTGAGTCAAGAACCCAAAGCTCATATGCTAAGGGGAGAGGAAAATTGCCTACTTGATAAAAATAAGAGGTATCTAACCTCTGAACTCAGAGCTTGATTTTTGATGCCAGTTTGATAAGACTGGCCAATGCACTTCTTGGTAACAACATTGAGGCCAGTACGGGAGCACTGAGCACATAGCATGACTTAAGAAATGACAGCAGCATTAGGAAATGTGCTGCAATTTTAAAAGGCGTTAACAACCCTGTCTTCTGGTTACCCTAACCTGTGATCTGTGTATTTCCATTTCCCTTTAAAAAAAAAAAAAAAGCAAATCCTAAAAAAAATAAAATAAAACTCACAAAATCTTCAAGACCCAAACAGACTATTTCTTTTAAGCAATAAAAAAGAAAAAAGCCTGTCTAAATTATTCTAAGTTTACCAGTTTGTGTGGGCAAGATGACATTCTGAGTCCACAGGGACAACTTTAGGTCCCTCCAACACCAGAGAAGCCTCAGAATGACCTTGCAAAACTGGTTCTTGGGCACAATTCCTGCCGTATACTATTTAGTTATAACCAGGGCAGAAAACAACACGGTTCCCCCTACAGTCATTTTTGCATCACAAATGGTTTCTGAGCCTTTGGTTATTTTTAGCACTTTATACAGTGGAGTCTGCACAAAGCAAAAATAGATGTTTGCTTCATATAAAACTTGTAATGGGGTGGGTGTTGCTTGTTGTCCCAGACTCATTTAATACTGAGTTGAGATGGCTCCCAATATAGATTACCACTACCATCCCAAATATTCCTAAAAGAGGCTCATGGAGAATATGGCAAGCCACCTAAAACTGATGTAAAAGCAAGCACCATACACCATACTGGTCTGGGAAGATCAAAGAAGCCTTTCCTGGGAGTTTTTAACCCTACACCAGGGAGTGAAGCTCAGGACAGAGACTAGCACAGCACCACAGCATCACCGTAGACATGTTTCATCACGCGGGCTGCCTTCTGAAGAGGACAAGACTCGCATGGGCCTCTCTGTAGCACACAAGGTGCTGACCTTGCCCAGTCCTCCTCCACCCTGCTGACGCTGCCTCGGCAAAAGCACTCTCCAAGGTGGCTGGGCTGTCAGGGTAGATTTGGGTCCCTTCTAAGTGATCCTTGGAGGAATTACTTGGAGTTTTTTATCAGTATGTGAAACAAGTGGTATTTTAAGTTTCAGAAATGTTTGAGTTTGGTATGTGGAGGAGTCAGGAGAGGTTTATATCCCAGGTCAACACAATTAAGTCTTATGAGTTATGGAGTTCAGAAGTGGAGAGGCTAGTTAACTGCTCTGGCACCTAACGTGATTGGTATTTATAGAAGAAATATTGGCTGCTCCGAGATGGAAAAGTTCACTCCTCCTGCCTGATATTACTCTTACTGGAGAAATCTGCTCAAGGGCACCACTCACCCTGTGCCCTGACTGTATCCCTCTTCCCCAAGAGGCGGCCCCATTCAGCGACTGGCAGGTTTGGGAGAAGGACTAGGCATGCTCAGTACAGTCCCCGCGGTTTGCCCACTGAGGATCTGTTGTAATGGGCTTAGCAGCAGAAACTCTGGCCCTGCAAGAGGTTGGGGACAAAGACCGTAGTGGAGGACTATGAACAACACATGGGACAGCAAGGCAAAGGCCACATCCTTGACACGCTTTACCAGTGAGCTGCAGAACACAGGCACAGCAAGCTCTCTGCTGTTCATCTGTCACCTCCCCGTAACACTTGTTCTCCTGTCAGGGACATTAGGAGATTAGATGACTAGGCTAATTTGAACAATTGGCTTGGCAGTTCTTACAAAACAAAATGTGGGGGATTTGTGGAGTTCTCCTGCCCGCCCTCACTTTGAGAGGGTGATGTGGGTCATAAGGAATGGCTGGACGAGTTAAAAACCACTTGTCTGAACCAAAAGCCAGATAATTCCTTATTGAACCTAAAACTTAACCTTCCTCCTCACTCCTGAATACTTAATGTTTATATCCTCCATCAAGAGCACTTGAACCATACATGCTTTAAAAAATAATAATAAAGGTTTTCTTAAGGCTGAATTTAACATTCAAAATACAGTTAGATCTAATTGTGCAATACAGATATAATATGCCTGGAATCTTTGAGGGATGGGACTATAAAGAAAATGTAATGAAGGAGAACAGTCCCACAAAGTCTCTGCCTAACCCTGATTCAAACAGCAGCAGAAAGAAGCCATCATGCCATCTGATAATGCCAATTTTCAATTCTCTATCATTAAAACAAACAAAAACCCTGGCTCGATACACTGTCTAAAATGAGCTTTCCTACCGAAAGGAACCAAGATCAGTAACAGGCTTTCTATTTAAAGGGAAGCCATCAAAGATGGATCCACTCAACTGGTGATTGATTGACCAATATTTTCTTTCTCTAAGCAAAGCCAGAAACCAACGATTTCAGAGTCATTTAACCTGCAGGTAGAAAATTAATTTCCATGAAGATAGCTCTTGATCAGGTTACAGAATCTATATCATATTTCCTCTAATCTATTATTTTCAATGTTTAAGCTGTATAATACATGTTATACATATATACATATTCAGTGTTTAATACTTAACAAGTATTTAGGAATATTTATTGATATGAATAAGAAATTATGATCACAATTACATAACTAATATTTACAGGGGCCAGCAAATGCTCAATCCTATTGCTACAATGTAGTAGTAACAATGTTCTATGTACTATTATATACTTTATAATATTGTTTCATTTCATCATCAGAACAACACATCTTTTACAAGAAGAACTTGCAGCTGGAAGAGGTTAAGTAATCTTCTCAATATCACACAGCTGATGAGCTATGGGGCTGGAACTCAGACCCAGGCAAAGTGATCCTGAGCCTACTACCTTAAGTCAACACCCAAGTGTTCAGGTCAGGACAGCCTCGCCTCAGAGCAAAATCAGCAATATCACATGGGTCAATGGAATTTTTGTTCTACTCAGTATTTTGGAAGCCTCAGAATGACAAGATAAAAAAACAAAAGATGCCTTGACCCCGTGGGTCCCCCTCTCTCAATGACAATGTGAAGTTCACTGTTTACTTCGTTTGCTATATGTCTACATGAACCAGCGTAAGGGCTGCGTGTTCACACAAGATAAAACCTAAAATAACTTAAAAATCAACAATAAGAACAACTTTCAGAGGTGCAGTCATCTACCACTCCTTCATTGTTCCTTAGAAACTCAGTATGGCAACCACGAGCGCACCGACCATGTTTACATCTTATACACAAACGCTGGTTAGAGGAGCACTTAGCACGTGGCTCTATGAACGATCATAACTCAAACACTGAAGAAGCCCATCACAGAACACAGGACCACTTGGTCAGGCTAAGCACCAAAGTCCCTTCTGGCTGTGGAATATTATGAGTTCCACAATTCTCACTGGCAAAAAAAAAAAAAAAAAAAAAAAAAAAATATATATATATATATATATACACATATATAAAAAACAATAAAAATTCTCACTGGCAAAGCAACTTGGAATAGCAACTTTGTTGTCAGACACACAACTCCACATTTGAATGTAGTGGCCAATACACAATGGAAGGAAATTAATCCATCAGGTCAAACTGAACCGCTCCCTCCTAAGATTTTTGCATTCTCTGATGCTGTCACTCACAAGAAAAGACAGGAAAAAAGATACTCTAGAAACCAAAAAATAAAAAAGTGGCAGAAAAAAAACTATTTTCTGTAGAATCTTACATAATTTAGTTTTTAACCTCATATCAAACCATTTTTAAAAAGAAACATGCCTACACAAGAGCTCAATTTATTCACTTACAACCTTTAAAAAGCCCAATGGTGTCAAGCGTTACAGCAATCTGAAAGTAATCCTTTTTCTCTTTTTGCTTGCTATAAACAAACTATGAGCTGGAAGGGCTAATATTTCAAGATGAGTATAGAATGTACAGTTTCACTGGCATTGGTTGCCGGATGAGCTTCAGGTAAAAATGCAACTATCCTTCAAGATTTTCTGTGCCAGCCTATGCTACCTTATGCAGTAATGTAAGATTGAGGTAGGGAAGAGCAGAACAAGAAACCAATATGGCCTCTATCCAAATAACTACGGTTAGAGGACCCCAATCTAGACACCCCTACCCTCATTTCCTTTATCACGTTTGTCACACTTGTAATTACAGTCTGTTCTGCTATTTTGTGATAGTTGGCAAAGTCAAGAAATTTTGTTTTATCCAAAATGTTACCCTTTTTTCAGTGACGTAAAAAAGAATCAGAGGTTACAGAGGACAGGACTTTCCATCATAAAGTTGTTTTTCTGGACAAATTTCAACAGCAAAGGTATTTTTGTAGTCATAATGCACCTTGCTATTATAAGCTACTATACATAGTAGGCCTTGTGACTATAAGCTGAAAAAATACAAATCAGTTGATCAACACTAACAAAAACCAACCTGATCTCAATTTAGGAGATCTTCAGTGACCCAAAAGACGTCAGTATGGTTCACCTGCTAGCAACATCAGCTTCCCTGGAAGTTTGGTGAAAATGCAGGGCACCTCAGTTTTTATTCTAGACCCACAGAATCTCCATTTTTAACAAAAGCCCTGGGTGATGGCCTTGCAAATTAAAGTTTAAAAAGCACTGCTGTACAAGATCCAAATAAATCACAGCAGATAGCATTCAATGAAAGAACTCAGGGCCAACTAGCAAGCTGCCACTCAAACACT
Source organism: Macaca nemestrina (assembly GCF_043159975.1). Classification (NCBI taxonomy): domain Eukaryota; kingdom Metazoa; phylum Chordata; class Mammalia; order Primates; family Cercopithecidae; genus Macaca; species Macaca nemestrina. The sequence continues at coordinate 143,346,978 of NC_092126.1, read as the reverse complement.
GCAGCTGTACAGAGAGCCGTGTGGCTTGTCATGTGCCCAGGGCCCTCATTTCAATAAAAGTATATTCAGCGGGGGGGCTGTGGAATGCAACTCTACCACATATAACTGGCAGTGTGGGGAACACAATTCATTGTAGGAAAAATTCCCATACTTATTCTACAACTGATACCTTCATTAGATTGTCAACTCCCAAAGGCAAGGCAGTATTGATTTTTTTCTTCTTTTCAGCAGGATCCCGGGGTCTAGCCCAGGACTAGGTGTGTAGAGGAGGTGCTTAATAAGTTTTGATGAATAAACAAATAAGTGTTTATGACTCATCAGGAAATCTCTGAATTTCAGCCAAATCTCCGCTTATTCCTCATGAGTTACTTCCTCCCATTCCTCTCTCTTAAATGACAGGGTTGAATAGGAAGATAACCTTTAAGGTATGTTCCAGTCTCCACATGTTAAGGTGCAAATTATTCAAGAGTGATATTTTCATTTAAATATTGACTTCATTCTGAAGGCACCTGCAAATAAAAACATTAGCTATGGATTGCAGCATTCCATGGATAACGGGCTCCATTGCCATGACTCGTTTTGCCATCAGTCCCTCCAAGGCTAGGAGCTGCCTGGCACATTTATTGCTTCTAGATAAATTTTCTTCTTCTGTCTTGGGAATGAGTCTGCCTCTTCACTGAGTGCTATCATTTTTTACTTCTGAGCATTTGCTTCCCACCAATCCTGCCCTCTCTCCCTACCAAGACTCCTAGTCATCACTTCTCATGGTATTGTCTGAACCATCTACACCTAAATCTCTTTGTGAAGATCCATAACCCCAGGCCTCACCTCAGACCTACAGAATCTGGGGGTGGGACCCAGAAATCTACATTTTTAACTTGTTACCAAGATATTCTTATGCACGTTCAGGTCTGGTTCCAACCTATTTGTCCAAAGACCAATTTGGGTACTATCTACTCTAACAACTCCAATCGCCCATCAGTTCCATTCCCTACCCATCAGTTTCTTCTATGAGCTCAATCTACTTAACAGTAGGGAAATTCATTTTATACCACCTTGCAATGCTTGCTATATTAATTACTGCCTATTATGATTTTGTTCATTCATTATAAAGAAAAGAAATAATAAAATGACTTTATGTTTCATTAGACTATAAATTTCATCACCAGCCACGATTTTTTTTTTCTTTGAGACAGCATTTCAGTCTGCCACCCAGGCTGGAGCGTGGTGGTATGACCATGGCTCACTGCAGCCTCAACCTCCCAGGCCCAAGCGATCCTCCTGCCTCAACTACCAAAGTTGCTGGGACTACAGGCATTCATCACCATGCCTAGATAATTTTTAATTTTTTGTAGAGATGAGGTCTCACTATATTGCCCAGACTAGTCTTGAACTCCTGGCCTCAAGGGATCCTTCTGCCTCGGCCTCCCAAAGTGCTGGGATTACAGGCATGAGACACTGCATCCAGCTACTGGCAACATTTTTTCTTTTTTTAATGAAGACATCAACTTTTTTTGGCCATTACTTTCTCACTGCTCTTACACAAACACACCCTCCTCCAACACAGGGTCACTGCCAGATCTTAATAATATTAAATATTTCACAATAACAAAACACATTGATGAGAAATGCACAGTCTTGTGTTTCAGCTCTTACTCATTCATCAATCTAGTTATCCATGCCAACAGTGAGACAGGTCTGGAGAGACAACCATCAACAAACTCCCTGAGGGTGATGATATTTAATATATTTTCTGCTTTTTAAGGCAACAATTTATCTTTCAAGCATATTTTAGCTTCCAAGCATGCTACCACAGAATCAGGATTGAACCCATTTACTCTGGTTTCCTCATATAAATCCTTATTCTATATGGAGGAAGCCAGGAAAAGATGATAGATAAATTCCATTTAAACCTTCTCTCTGGTTTTCCTCTATCCTCCCCAAAAGATGAGTGTGATCTCTTTAATTTGTGCTCCCATAATACGCTTTGCTTAATCTTGGCACTAAGTTGACTGTGTGATCTTCTATGTGACTATCTCCACCAGGTGATCTTCTTGCAGGTAGCAACTATGGTTGGTTTGTTTTCCTAAGAAAGTCTTTTTCACTAAAATATAACATATATGCAAGAGAACTACAGAAGTCGTAAGTAGAGAACCTGAATTTTCATAAAGGTACATGCATGTGTAAGCACCATCCAGTACAAAAAGCCATCACTTGTACTCTAGGAGTGCCTCAGGGAGTGTCCCTCACACTGCATTTGCAATCATCTTTGAATCTCTTGCAATTGATAGACCTCTGGCTACCTACCCAAAGACGCCAGAAGCCTGCAGATCCATTTTAATTATTGTTGCTTCTAACAGACTACTAAGACTGAAATAGACTTCTCCAGGCCATGAGGCGGTATGAACAGGCAAAGTTGATGTTCCAATCCTATGACATTATCACTGTGACTGACGCATCAGAAGCTCTCTCCCACAGCATGGAAGACCATTTAAGGTAGAAGTACTCTGCTCAGCAAGCGTGTGCAGATCCTGTAGAATTAACTGACTGTTTCCATCAGAATAACTTCATCACAAACCCAGCTGGGGGAAAACAAAGCTGTTATACATGATTTTAATCCCAGAGCCCCAAAGTACAGGAGGATGCCAGTATGATCCCAAACAAACTGGGAAGAAAAGGCCATTGTTTTTTGATATTTTGGTATATTTTACAAGGAGAGTAAGAGGAGATTCTATTATATAATTCACAGATTTGTCAACCGACCATCTCCCCTGCAGGAGGAATTTCTGGCTTTGCTTTAGAATGCTTTAAAATCAATTTCCAGCATTCATTGTGCAAATGAAGCACTGTCCTCACATTACAACAGGAAATGTGACTGCAGGTAATAAGGAGCAGCCAAGACTCAGGAAGGATGATCTGGAGCCAAAAGGGCAGAGGCAAATAATTCCCATCAATCCCTGAATTGTTTTCTTCAATAAGAGGCTGAAACAAAAAAAAAAAAAAAAAAAAGAAGAAGAAGAAGAAGATGAGGCATCTATACTTTCGCACTTAGACCTCATGAACAATAATAGCCCATAAATTATTTCTAGCTGGAGAAATTGGCTAGAAATGGTGGACAGATTACAGCATTTTCCTGGGCAACCACCCCAGCTTGAGGCGCCATGTGTACATGGGGTACCTCTGTCACCATGGCCAAAGCTGCTTAGACACAAGGCCACAAAATATTATTTTACACACTCATTCCACAAATATTTATTGAGCATCTTTTAAGTATCAGACATTCTTCCAGATGCTGAGATAGAATCCCTGTATTCATGGTGTTTACATTCTCTTGGGGGAAACAGCCATAAGAAAGTCACAAATAAATACAATATGATGTCAGACAGTGTCAAGTGCGCAGAGAAAAAAGAAAACACTGTAAGAGAATAGAAAAAGTTGACAGTGAGTGCCTTTTTAGAGAAGGCTGTTTGCAGAGGCCCCTGTGAAGGGCAAATGTCTGTGAATACAGCTACCAAGTTGAGGAAACAGTGAGTGCAAAGGCCCTGAGGCAGGGATGATACAGCCACTCAGGCTGAGGAAACATCAAGTGCAAAGGCCCTGAGGCAGGGACAATCTTAGTGTTGACAGCAACTACAAACAGCAGTGTCTGAAGCCAAGCAAGCAAAGGAATGAGAATTTTTAAGACACTGTAAACCAAGGAAACAACTTTGAATTTTATCCTCAGTGTGTGATGGGAGTCATGAGAAAGTTTTAAGCTGAGAAATGACAATATGTAGCTTATATTCTTAAATTACTACTCTGCTTGTTCTATGGAGATCAGACTGTAGCGCGGGCAAGGATTGAGACCAGGAGACCAGTTAGAAGACTAGTATCATGGTCCAGACAAGAACCAATGGTGACTCAGAAAAAGGTGACAGTGATAGATGAGAAGCAGTCAGATGTAGGATATATTTCAAATGTAAGTCAAGAAGATTTACTGAGGGACTAGATTAGGGCATGAAAGAGAGAAGCCAAAAAAAGACTCCAAGGTTTGGATAGATGTGGAGAAATTAGAACCCTTGTACACTGTCGGTGAGATTATAAAATGAAACAACTGTAATGGAAAACAGTATGGAGTTTCCTCAAAAAATTAAAAGTAGAGCTACTATATAATCCAGTAATTCCAGTTCTGGTATATAGCCAAAGAAATTAAAAGCAGGGTCTCAAAGAGATTTGCACACCCACGGTCACAGCAGCAGTAATCACAATCGTCAAAAAGGTAGAGGCAACCCAGATGCCCACTGATAAAAGAATGGATAAACCAAACATGGTGTACATATACAGTGGAGTATTATTTCACCTTAAAAAGGAAGGAAATCATATTACATGCTACGACACTGATGAACTATTAAGACATTCTGCTATGTGAAATAAGCCAGTCACAAAAACACAAATACAATATGACTCCACTTATATGAGGTATCTAAAGTAGTCAAATTCATAGAAACAAGAATGTAGAGTGGTAGTTACTAGGGGCTGGGAAGAGCAGGAAAAGGGGACTTATTGTTTAATGCGAACAGAACTTCAGATTTGCAAGATGAAAAAGTTCTGGGGATCTGTCTCACAACAATGTGAATATGCCTAACACTACTGAACTTTACACTTAAAAATGGTTAAGATGGTAAATTTTGTATTATGTGTTTTTACCACAATTTTTTAAAAAGTGAAACTCACATTATCTATTATGCTCATGATATCAGTAAATAAAAATATGAAGCATCCTGATTAGCAAGACATTAAAGATCTATTTTACTTCATCAATGTCACATGAAGCTTTCAAATTTGCTTTCATTAATAATATATATACCATATTAGAACTATAATATATGCATATAATTTTAAAGTATTAATATTTAACCAAGAATTTGACTCCAAGGTTTAAATAACTGGATAACTGAAATTGCCATTTACTGAGAAAAGACTGGGAGAGGCAGGTTTATGAGGAGGAAATCAAGTGGTCTATATTGGGTATAAGTTTGAGATGCCTATGAGACATATCCCAATGGAGATGTGGAATAGGATGTAGTGTATGTGAGTCTGGAGTTCAAGGGAGAAGTCTAGGCTGAAGACAGAAACTTACGAGTCTTCAGCATCAAGACAGCATTTAAAGTCATAGGACTGGACCAGCTCAATAAGAAAAGTAAAGAAAGAGATGAAGACTGAGCACTCAGCCCTAGGAGACTCACAAGTAGACTTAGGAATAACCAACTCATGAGCTAGGATTTAGGGATATGAATTAGACTCAGTGAAGTCTAATTCATATCCCTAAATTCACAGTAGGTGCTTGAGCCACAAAACTGCATAAAATTAAAGTTGATGTGGCCACAAAGGGTCATAAGAGCGGGGAGGGGGGCAGAGGGGAAGAAAGAGAGAGGAGCAGAGATGAGAGAAGGGTCTTAAAGTCTAACATCTAGCAGTCCCAGTTCTGGTGAGACCTGCCCATTCTAGGTTTCCTATTTTTACAGGCCTGTGAGCTTGCCTGTTCTGTTTATGGTAATTCTCAAGCAACTTGAGTGGGTTTCTGTTCTTTACCCCCAAATATTCCCTGATGAAGGCCTAAAGAAGGGAGACAACACATGTGGTAGTAAGAAGTGAAATCAGGTCGGGTATGGTGGCTCACACCTATAATCCCAGCACTTTAGGAGGCCCAGGCAGGAGGATTGCTTGAGCGCAGGAGTTCAAGACCAGTCTGGGCAACACAGCAACTCTACATAAAATTTTAAAAACTTAACCAGGTGTGGTAACATGTGCCCGTAGTCCCAGCTACTCGGGAGACTGAGGTGGGAGGATCGCTTGAGCCCCAGAGGTCAAGGCTACAGTTAGCTGTGATCATGTCACTGCACTCCAGCCTGGGTGATGGAGCAAGACTCTTTCCAAAGAAAGAAAAGAAAAAGAAGAGGAGAGGAGAGGGAAGGGGAGGGGAGGGGAGGGGAGGGGAGAGGAGAGGAGAGGAAAAAAAGAAAAAGAAGTGAAATTACTTGTTATCAATAAAAATTCTAAATCTTATGTGGTGAACTGCATCATTTAGCCCCAGCTCTTCACTCTTCCTTGTATCCATGCCCTCTGACATGAAACTCTGTAATGCCAGTTGACCATAGGTGAGCTAGCCGGCTCTGCCCCTTGACTTCGGACTCAGCCCAAAGAGACATGCTTTGGTCAGCAGACAAATCACAAACAAAGCCTTTATGGACTTGTGCACTGGGCTTGCTCTCTAGAGCCACTGTCATTGCCACAACGCTGGAGAATGAGAGACAGACGGAGCAGAGCCAAGTCATTCAGTCACCTCACTCTGTCCAACAGCAAGCCAACCCTCAGGCACATGGGCAAGCTCACCCAAGATCAGCAGAGCCTCTGTGACCCAGACGCACACGCAGAAAAAACACTTCTTGTTGTGTCTGCCTGAGGTTTTGGAACTGCTATGTGGCAGAGATAACTGATGCATCATATATAAAAACACACTTGGATTTGATCAACTTTTTTCTTATCCAGTTATCACCACTGATACGTGGGGACAACTTGGCTTCCCAAAATGGCCAAATATGGACAGAAAGTAATTGATAGACCAAGAAAATGGAGCTTTAAAAAAATCTAGATTATACAGAATGTGGCTGATCTATCCACAGCTACTGTAGAATTAAATATCATTTTAAGGTTTATTGTAAAATAAATATAAATAAGCAAAATAATACAGAAGGCTATCAGGCATTCGGATTCTCCTATTCATGATTTGCTGTACTGGTGGTTAAAAAGTAAAAAAGCAGTCTCTTGTTTCCTTTTAAGAAACAGTCTTTAATTCTTGTAGCATAAAAACATTATTCATCTTCAATGAGTGGTTACATGGTCTACTTGTACATGTTAGGTCAGATTGTACGCTGGCTTCCAAAAGCATTACTTAGAGGATGATTTTTAAATACACTCACATTAGCATTGCTTTCTTAAATGCTATTTACAGATTATAAGAAATTTTTAACATAGAAATAGCTATTTCATGAGAAGTGCAAATGTTCATGATGAAATGAAATTAACATTTCAGTAGTGTACCCTTTTAATTTGATAATATCATGAGGCTCAGGAACTTAAGAAGTTTGAAAGAAGTCTAATGACCTCACATTTGCCTCAGATAAAGTTTGAAATCCAGTCACATTTTCTTTCAGCAACTATATTTGTTTTCCATAGTGAAATAGTAAGCCTCAAAGTATGAGTGTAAAAATACACAATTCTCCAAAGTGAAGGGTAGCACAATTGTGGCTATTATACTTGTATACTTGGGACTCATTAACTCAAGAATATCAGTAAATACCAGCCCTCCACCAACCACCAGTTTAAAAATGTTAAACTCCCACAAGAAGTTCTTTCCTTGAACCTGAATATAATTGTCTTAGGTCTTTAATAGCCATTCAAAAAAATTAAATATGCATAAATGCATTCAACAGTTGGTCTTCAAAAACCACAGCTATTCTAGCGTTCAATGTGAACAAAGTTTAAGGTTAAGAACTGACTTCTAAAACTATGCAACTCCCATGACAAGCTAGAAGATCTGTTCTCAAATACCAGAACACTCATGCACCCTTTTAAAGACATCTCTAAAACAGCTGTGTTACCTATGCTTGCAAACACATGGCATCATTGCTTCCCAGTTTTTAGATCATAGGTTCCAGGATCCCTCTTACTACACAAGAAGAAAGTAAAAGGCATTTCTAAAAGGCATCAGAGATTTGAGTTTAAGAGCCTTTAGTTTATAGATGAGGCCAACACAGAGGATCAGCAATGCACAAGCTTGTCACACACCGTTTCGTATGTTGATGCTCAATGTTCATTTTTCCACAGAAAAGGAAGTCATAAAAAGGATTTGACTTATAAAAACGTAAAACGTCATTTGTTTATAAATCTATAAACATACTGTTATACTGTTAGAATACTAGAAACTGTTTTAAAATGTTTTAAAAATCAAATTTTATATGGCTAAATATAAGGAAACACATCTTCCACACTGTCACCAAAATTAACTTTCTTTAAAATAAAAACAAGGCAAATTTAATGATGCCACTTTCCAGCTTAAAAACTTTCATGGGATCCCCCTGGATTCTATGAGATAAAAGTCCATGTACCTTGAAGAGAGCAAAAAAGAACCTGCCCCATTCGGAGAGTTTAGATACTTGTCTCCACCCAAATCTCATGCTGAAATGTGATCCTCAGTGTGAGGGGTGGGGCCTGGTGGGAGGTGATGAATGGAGTGAGTTCTCCAGAGATGTGGTCATTTAAGAGTGTGTGACCCCCTCCCCATCCTTCTCTTGCTCCTGCTTTTGCCATGTGACATACCTTCTACCATGGCTAAAAGTTCCCTGAGGTCTCCCCAAAAGCTGAGCACATGCCAGCACCATGCTTATACAGACTGCAGAACTGTGAGCCAATTAAACCTCTTTTCTTTATAAATTGCCCAGTCTCAGAGGTATTTCTTTATAGCAACGCAAGAAAAGCCTAATACGCTCATAGAGCCCTCATCAACATTTTCAGCCTCATCTGGAACCATACCTGCCTGACACCTGGCTCCCTCTATTCCAGCCACACAACATGGCTCATTCCTTACTCAAACTACGGCCTTCCATATCTCCTTGATTTTGCAGGCTGCGTTACCTTTGCTGGAGTGCCTCTGTCCACCTAGTCACTATCTATCCATGTGGCAAGATCTTCAAGATCTTGAAGGCATCCCTGCCTTCTTAACCCAGACACACCTCCTCTTCCCACACAGCTCCCTATATTACCAGCTACACTTCACATTGTCAATTAGTTCTTCACACAACTATCTGCCCCTTTTGGGTGAGGTTAGCTCCAGGGCAGAAATAATGCCTTAATCCAACTTGGGATCCCCTGGCACCTGGCACATAATAGGTGTTCAGCAAAGCTCTGTGGAGTAACCAGAAGCAAAGGGGAGAAGAATAAAAGAGAAGTTAAAATAGAAAAAGATGAAAGCATGCAGTCCTAAAAGACAGTAAGGATCTCAGCAGTAGAGTATGCCTAGTTTTTACTTTGTCTCAGTTCACCCCAAAGTTTTTGATTTTGTCTTCTGAGGTTCTCCGAAACAACATCACTAGCTACCACAAAGTTTTAACACAAACTCTATGTAATGACCCTGGCCTCCAGGGCCCAACTATGTAAAAATCACAGACTCTTAATCTCCTTTTCTTCTCAGGTCTGTGCCTTCAGGCTCCCCCACCTTCACCCTACTGCACGAACTTTGGCATAGATTTCCAATGACCACATACCTGATAAATCTAATGAGCAGCAGTCTCACCTCTATTGTTTGACTTATTGGGAGTGATGATAGTGTCTATCATTGAACCTCTCATACCTTTAAGAACTAGCTCAAGGAGGGGCTCACACCTGTAACCCCAACACTGTGGGAGGCCAGGGCAGGTGGATCATTTGAGCTCAGGAATTCAAGACTAGCCTGGACAACATGGTGAAACCCCATCTCTACTAAAAGTACAAAAAAAATTAGCTGGGTATGGTGGTGCATGCCTGTAGTCCCAGCTACTTGTGAGGCTGAGGTGGGAGGATCATTTGAGCCCAGGAGGAGGAGGTTGCAGTGAGCTGAGATGGCACCACTGCACTCCAGCCTGGGTGGCAGAGTAAGACCCTGTCTCAAATAACAAAAAAAAACTAGCTCAAGTGTCACCTCCTCTGTAAAGCCCTCCATGACCCACCCTAGCCCCCAAGTCCACTGCACATGGTTGACTATTGTCTTCATTTGCCTATCTCTAACCTCAGTTTGGACTTGGAGTCTAGCATGTTCTATGTTATACTGCAAACCATTATCAACATGTCTCCTTTCCCACAACAATTTAAGTTGCAAGAAAAAAGGAGTTGATCTTCTTAGGCTTTATCTTCCCCCCTCCAACCTGGAGCATTACACAAATTCAACAAGGAATTACTCCATTAGCAATCACATCTTTTCTCCTGATCACTAGTGCTTCAGGAACGGATAACAGTAAGAGCGAAAGAAAAATAGTGACAACAAAGTATGAAATTGTCCAGTGTTACCCAGGTAAGGATTGAAGGGGAGACTCCACTTCTCTTCAATTAATGCTCATTGAACACATTACAGACCACACCCTACGAGCTTTCCACATATCAACTTAATCCTCACAACATTCCAATGAAATAGACATTATTATCCCCATTTTACAGATGGGAAACTGAGGCAAAGAGATTAAATGTCTTTCTTGAGGTCATACAAGTCATAAGTGGCACTGCCAGGATTCAACTCAGGCAGTCTTAACCTGCATTGCATTTCCTCTCAAGATATACACCTAGGAGAAAGACTGTGGAACAGAAGATTGCCTAAGCTGAACAGAGAAAGAGAGAGGAAAAGAAGAGAACGTGATAAACACTCAACTCTCCTGAGGAGGAAATTAAGAGAAGGAAAACTGGTCCTGTCTGCTCTTGGTGCCAACAGTATATCTAGTAGTGACCAAGGCCCAGGCCCAGGTTGGCTGATTATAGGTCAGAGTTGCACGGGAACAATGAAGGGAAGGTAGAGGAAAGAATCTGCATTGCATTCAGGAGGTTATGAACCTGGGAAACACCTCTATTTTTGCAGTGTGTTTAAGCGTGTGTGCGTGTGTGTGTGTGTGTGTGTATGTATGTATGTATGTTTCCCTGTTCACGTATCCTGGGCCAAAGAGTCCTGGCTATTTCTCCCCACTCTCAACTCTGACCTGGCTCTGAACTCTAATTCTAGCTGGCCTCACTTGGCTGAACTGACCCACCTATTCCTTACCTTTAAGCTCTTTATTTATTCAGAGCTGAGGTTCTAGGAGCTGATTCAACAGATAGAGGTTTGCTCATAGTAGAGACTGGAATAAAGGTCAATAAATTCTGGGAAAACAACTCCTGTGCAATAAACTACCACTCGTACATAAAGTCAGAGTTCATTAAGGTAACTGTCCATCTGAAAAGCAATTATTAGACTCACGAGTTGAGGGTGGCTCTTAGAAGATCTATCCAACAGGAGAAGGAATGAAGACAGCCTTGGAAAAATCTGAGGTTCAGTTTTCCAATTTGGCTCTGAATTTGGCTTATGAAATCTTACAAGTCACTGACATTTTATTTGTCCTCTGAATTTATAGATCTCCTCTCCATCTCCAACATACTTTTATGCAGTTCATTTGAGGATATGTTACAGCTCATTGTACAGGGATTTGGCTACCAGGAAAAGCAATGGGCAAGACGGGGCCAGCATTACACCACTCAGATTCATTAGGAGTGAAGCTGAACTTCCTGGCACAAACCTTAGGTCAAAATGGCAATAAATGAAATGGACAAGGAAACAACTGCAGCCTAATGTTCTCAAACATCAATATCGCTTTTGATGTTAATATACTTAGTGGAACATGAAAATCACTTTTCAAACCACTTGGACATTCATCTCCAAATTTCTGAAGTTGCGCTCACTTTAATTCCCTAGAAGTTGACATTTTAATTCTGTTTCAATATCAATCACATTTCTGCTTAGCAGAGAGTCAGTGGTTCAATTGTTTGTAGAAACCAATCTAGTTCAAAAGAGAATTGGTAGCCATTCCGATCTTCGTCTTGGGGAGATAATCAATACAGCCTGCTCTCTGTGGGAACACGCTCTCCTGCAGGCCAAGGGGAGATGCTGACCCCAAGCAGGAAGGAGAAAGACTGTTTATTTCTTGGCACCAGGAGGCAAAATTTAATTTAACTTTAAGTGTCCATGAGCTTTTCATCCTCAAAGTGCTTCACAAATATTAACTAATTAATCTTCTCAGTACTGCTGCATATTACATAAGCTCTTTCAGGGATAAAGAACAAGGGAGGCACTGAATGGACCAGGTGGTAGAATTAGGAAGATAAGAAACTAACCTCACAATGAAAAACCTTTTACCTGGAGGTGCTATTAGTGGTTAGGGCAGACTGCAGTGCTAGTGGTTGTGACTATTCTATTAATTCTAGCAGTTTAAAATCAGTAAGAAAAATAATGCTGAAACTAGGGCTGCAGTGATAATGAGCTGAAGGTTCTTTCTGGAACTAAGCCTCAGTTCCCTCAACTGTCAAGTGAAGCTGCTTACAGAACAAACCCCAGAGGGTGCTTATGAGGAATCAACAAGGTGACACATTCAAGATCTTATCACAGAGGAGCCTACCAGTGCTCAGTACACACCAGCTGTTATTAAATAAAAAAGGTGCCATGGCTTCCAGGTGTCTGAGCAAAAAATGGGTTAAACAGCTTCAAAATGTTTGCAGGTATTGTCCGTATTTTCATTTGTGAGAGACAATGAATTTAGCCAAATTGTATGCACCTCTTTCATGAGTTGAACTGTGTCCCCCCTATAAAATTCCTATGCTGAGTGTTACAGCTCTTTTAGAATTTGTCTAGTGCTGGAAAACCCCTTTTTTAAACTCCTATGTTGAAGTCCTAACCTTCAGAAGTTCAGAAAGTGTCTCAGTCAGTTCAGGCAGCTGTAACAAAATATCACAAACTAGGTGGCCCATAAACAACAGAAATGTGTGTCTCAGAGTTCTGAAGGCCTGGAATTCCAATATCAAGATGCCAGCAGATTTGGAGTCAGGTGAGGGCCCACTTCCTGGTTCGCAGATGGCACCTTCTTGCTGTGTCCTCCCATGGTGGGAGGAACAAGGGGGCACTAATCCCCACCACCTCTCAAAGTCCCCAGCTCCTAACACTACCTTGGTTATCAGGTTTCCACATAGGAATTTCAGGACAAAAACATGCGGAATGTGACTCATTTGGTAATTCATTCATTACAGATGTCAATAAGATGAGTTCATACTGGAGTGGGGTGGGACCTATTCCAACATGACTTAGATTCTTATAAAAAGGGTACATTTGGAGAAGGCCACACCTGCACAAAGAACACATGCAAACATGAAGGCAGAAGAAATAGAGCAGAAGCCAAGGAATGCGAAAGCCCTCCTGTCAACCACCAGGAGCTAGGCAAGAGGCATGACGGATTTCTTCCCATGTCTTCAGAAGGAACCAATCCTGGCCGAGCACGGTGGCTCATGCCTGTAATCCCAGCACTTTAGAAGGCCGAGGAGGGTGGATCAGCCGATGTCAGGAGGTCAAGACCAGCCTGACAAACATGGTAAAACCCCATCTCTCCAAAAATACGAAAATTAGCTGGGCGTGGTGGTGCGAGCCTGTAATCCCAGCTACTCAGGAGGCTGAGGCAGGAGAATCACTTGAACCCAGGAGGTGGAGGTTGCAGTGAGCCAAGATTGCGCCATTACACTCCAGTGTGGGTGACACAGTGAGACTCCATCTCAAAAAAAAAAAAAAGAAAGAAAAAAGAAACCAATCCAGCTGACACTTTAATTTAGGTGACACAATAAATTTCTGTCATTCAAGCCATTCAGCTTGTGGTACTTTGTTGCAGCAACCCTAGCAAATGAATAAAACCTCTATATACGATCAGTTTTGTTTAATAAACAACCATGAACCCACCAAATCCTACACACAAGCATACTGGTCTGTGAAGTCACAGGTACTCAAAAGTATCCTGAATGAAAAAATCTAGCACCATTCAATCTTGATGCCAAAGACAGTAAAGGGAGCACTGGACATCAACACAACTCAGGGTACCAGAATCAAGCACCCTGCAATTTGGTAGGAAATCAAATTTTTATCACCCAAACTTTACGTGGCTTATAAAAACCCAACTTATGTAATAATTCTCAATATGCATAAAGAGAGGACAAATTTTTTTTTTTTTTTTTTGAGACAGGGTCTCGTTCTGTCACCTAGGCTGGAGTGCAGTGGTGTGATCACAGTTCACTGCAGCCTCGACCTCACAGGCTCAAGAAATTCTCCTACCTCAGCCTCCCAAGTAGCTGGGACCACAGGTATGCATCACCGTGCCCAGCTAATTTTTTTCATTCTTTGTAGACGTAGGGTCTCCCTATGTTGCCCAGGTTGGTCTTGAACTCCTGGGATCAAGCAATCCTCCTGCCTTGGTTTTTCGAAGTGCTGGGATTACAGGTGTGATACCCAGCCAACAAATTAATTTTTACATGGTCTTCACTACTCCTGAGGTATGCATGGGCCAAGACACACCAATTGGCTCCCTGCTGTTCAGCTTTCTTACTGTTTCTCCAACACTGCACGTACCTACACCATGGCTTTTACCCTTGGTGTTCCTGATGCTAGCATACCATGTCCCCATGGATACATGTGGCCAGCTCTTCCTAAACTTGTAAGTGTCAACCTCTATGTTACCTCCTCCAGAAGATCTCCCCAACTGCCCTATCTAGTGCTGGCCCACCCATCCCACCCCCAGTCATGCTGCATCACATCATCTTTATTTTATATTCTTTCCAGTGTTTATCACTCTGATGTAATCTTGTTCATTATGTATTGTTTGCTTCTTGGTGTCTCACTCCACTAGAATGTAAGTTCTATGAGGGCAGAGACTACATCTGTCTCACTCAGCACTATCTCCAGTGCTTAGCATGGTGCACAATGCACTGCATGAACTTAATATTTTTTGAATGAATGCATACCACCTTCAAAGGTGAGTCATTTTTAGCTAAGTGCAAAGTCTTGCAGTTTATTCAAGGGAGAACCACTAGCCAGTGCAATTATAAGATCCTGGAAAATCTCAACATACAGGGTTGGCAAATCTAAAACCTGAGATATTGGTAATGCATATTTAAATGATCCCTACTATAAACAATTTGTTCAATGTAATATAAACAGGCCAGATAGTCCTTCCTAAGTAATCTTAGTGTAAACAATTAGTCCAACTGCTTCACTCACTATCTTTTTGCACATACTATCGGTAAAATAGTATGTGCAAACAAAACAAATAAAATAAAAATTAAGAAATCACAAGTCAACCTTTTAATAAAACTGGGACTATTACAATCCAAAATGCAAACCTACTTGGTGCAACTTAACATTATTGTCTAATAATTTTTCTTATAAAAAATAGAAATTGAGAATTATTTTTAGAATAGCAGATATTTTGATGAGCTGTATCTAAATTCCAATCTTTTACAGTAGGCTTGTCCAACCCACGGCCCAGGACGGCTTAGAATGCAGCCCAACGCAAATCTGTAAACTTTCTGAAAACATTAGGAGATTTTTTTTGCATTTATTTATTTAAGCTCATAAGCTGTTGTTAGTATATTTTCCGTGTGACGATTCTTCTTCTAACATGGCCCAGGGAAGCCAAAAGATTGGACACCCCTGTTTTACAGGTTCAAAATGTAAACAAATGTTAAAGACAAAATTGAATAAATGTCAATGGCCTAGGAGCTCAATTCAACTTGTCTAAATCATTCCTCTAAGAAAAATAGCCATCCTGAGTCATGAGCTCTGAATCCTCAATGTGACCTTTAGAGCAAAACAAACAGTTATCTGTTTATATTTTAAAATAGTTATTGGCAGGTCTATTGCTCATGTTCTTTTAACCCACGTTAAATTAAAAAATAAATCCTTTAAGTCATTCAGGTTAAACCATGAATATTACAAACCAATGCTATGATTAAAAATAATAATAATAAAGAAGTCCCCAGACCAATTTAACACCACCCCAAATCCACTCAGATCCAAAAATCAGAGTTAAATTAACTAATATCCATTCTTTCTTATTTTCTCCTTTCCTCTTCTTTTTGGCCTATATTGAGCATTGGACCCAAAAAAGTAAGTTTGAACCTAGAAATGTAGTGAGTTTCAGTTCTTAGGACACATATTACATAAAATTATGTATTTGCAAAAGTCAAAAGGTTTAAAACCCCACCCACTACCTGCCAAAAAAAAAAAAAAAAAAGCTGGAAAGCTGGTCAAATCAAGCTGGGATTTCTTGAGCCATTATTAACCACTTGGTCACATTATCATTATCAGTCGCTGGAATTGGTCGTATATTTTTAGGACAGTACAGGTAGACAATGGGAAATTCCATGTCGTCCTTCTCCATTAGGGCAGCTGCTGCATTTGTTAAGATGGAATTTCACTCTCATCATTATCAATTACAGGAAGAATCAGCTACTAGGCCAAGCAGATCATCTCATTTCATATGAGACTACTTATTCAAAACGACTCAGCACTTACAAACATATATTACATACATACAATCAGCAAATCACAGCTAACCAGGTCAGCTGCTGAAAATAAATCAGGAGACATTAAACCCAAGATTCTCCTCCTCGTTCTATGGACATCTCCAGCAGAATCAATGAACACAGGACCTAAGGCATCAGCCTGCATCCTCAAAGCAGCAAGGGGCCATCTTGAAATCAATTCATTGGCCTCCAAGTTGTCTAGGATCCTGGATTCAAAGCACCTATGTTTCAGCAAAATTCTAAAGGTTAAAAGAACACCAACAAAAAGCCAATCAAATGAAGATAGAGTTCTAAAGCATTCACTAACCACTCAGTCACGTTATAATAAGCCACTGTCGCCTCTATTTCTTCCCTCCATGAGACCTTGGGGATAGATTAAGTGGCAGAGGCTAAATTACTGTATCTACTACCCACATGCTAAAATTAATCTGTTCCTCCAGAACTATTCAAGAAGATTCTTTCAAGGCTGTAATGTGACTAACATTTTTTTCTTTCTCCTTAAAAGAAAAAATCCAAATCCAGTTCTCTCTTCTTCCAGAGAAAGCTTAATATGAAAGTCGCCTCTTATGCTTCTGGATTATTCCATAAACACATGATTTAAAGAAAGAAGGAAAAAACAAATACTATTCAATTTGGTTTTTCCTTCTTTCTTTAAAAATAGTAGTCAGGGGCCGGGCACGGTGCACGCCTGTAATCCCAGCACTTTGGGAGGCCGAGGCGGGCAGATCACGAGGTCAGGAGATCGAGACCATCCTAGCTAACATGGTGAAACCCCGTCGCTACTAAAAATACAAAAAATTAGCCGGGCGTGGTGACGGGCGCCTGTTGTCCCAGCTACTCGGGAGGCTGAGGCAGGAGAATGGCGTGAACCCAGGAGGCGGAGCTTGCAGTGAGCCAAGATTACACCACTGCATTCCAGCCTGGGCGACAGAGCGAGACTCCATCTCAAAAAAAAAAAAAAAAAAAAAAAATAGTAGTCAGGAAGTTGATATAAACATTCAGCATTAAGAACTCTACAAAATAATAAATAATGTATGTGTATACCATCAATAAAATTTTATTACCTTTTTTTAAAAAAATCTATATAATATTCTGAGACCTGAGAAAGAACCTTATTACATTAACTGGGGGAGGTGCCTTTACCTTTTATTGGTGAAATATAAGAAAAAGTAGCCTACAATTTGCTCCCCACGTTTTGTTTGTCCATCTGTGCATCCACCAATCCATATATATGCCAAATGCAGTATTTCTGTGCTGCAGTTACTTAGGCATTTCTTAATTTATGCATAAGCCAAGTACTATTCTAAGGTTGTTTCAAATAGTATACTATTTAATCTGATGAGCCAGGACTATTTTCTCCATTTTACAGATGAGGAAATTGAGACAGAGAGAGGTTAAGTAAGTCACCCAAAATCACAGAGCTATTTAGTAAGACAGCCAGAGTCAAAACCAAGCAGTCTGGCTCTAGAATTCATGCTCTGAACCGGTACATAACACTGCCTCTTAGGAGCGGAGACTAGCATGTCAAATTGGGAGGCCCTATATAGTTTAGTGATTAAGGGTATTAGAAAAACCTTGTTCCTATACAGGCTGTCATTTACTAGCTGGGTGACCCTACACAAAGTTACCTAATCTCCCTGGGCTTCAGGTTCCTTTTGTGGATTATACGGATTCTCCCACAGTGTGTGGTATGGATAAAAATAATTTAAAACACTTAGTAAAACAGATAGCTCCTAGTAAGGAATCCATTAACTATTAGCTTTAAAAATAATTACTTCCATGTGGCAAAATGCTTTGGCAGGCATGTCCACAAACTGCCCTCTCTGATTAGACTCAAAAATACCAGAGAACAATTATTTTTACTCATCTTGGCATGCAAAGAATTGTGCCCAAAATAACTGATATGTAAAGGTTCCTGCATTTGAGATGCTTAAATTGAGTCATTAAAAGCAAGTTTTTATAAAAATATACTTACAGAGAACATAAGACTTTTAAAATATATAAAGTTGTCTATACTTTTTAACCTTTAAAGTTTTTAGAGCAAATTAAAACTTTTTGAAAATTTTTAATCAAATTAATGCATGCACACATTTTTAACATCAAATATTACTCAGTAACTCAATGGAATGATAAAAAGGAAAAAGGGACTATTCAAGGTTAAAAGACTCAGAAGAGACTAGAGAGACATAACACCCATACACAAGAGGGGGCTTTGTTTGGAACCTGATTTGAATGTATTAACTATTTTAAAAAACAGCTTTTTCAGGTGGGCACAGTGGCACAAGCTGTAGTTAACTACTCAGGAGGCTAAGGCAGGAGGATCATTTGCACCTAGGAGTTTGAGACCAGCCTAGGCAACATAGCAAGACCCCATCTCTAAATAATACTACTAATAATAAAATTAAAGAGTATTTTTTTCAATCAAACAAAATTCAATATGGTAATAAGGAACTGTTAGTTTTATTAGGTATGATAATAGTATTGTGATAATGGTATTGTGATTATGATAATGGTATTATCTAAGTAGATGTCCTTTTTCTTGAGATGCATTTGGAAGTATCTGGGGTCAAATGGCATGATATTTGAATTTTTTAAGATACCAGCAAAAAAAAGAAAGAAGACAGATGAAACAAAAATGGTAAAATGTGGAATACTGTTAAGTCTGGGGGGTTCTTGGGGGCTAACTGTATCACTCTATTTTTCTGGATTTGAACCTGCACCAGGAGCTCCTTTTCCCAAATGCCTCTCCAGAGAAGACATATTCATAGTTCTTGTACTTCCTAGTCATTATTTTCCTTTTAAAAAGATTGCTATTTACTTGCCTATGTATGTTTTCATTTTTTAAAAAAGTAGTCCCTTTAATTCCTATTGCATCACCTACAATAGCTCTTAATGGCCCAACTTTGATATTATTAGAGCCCTCTTCACTTTTCCACGTCTTTCCATTTCTTACCATCTACTGTTTATATTTTTACTTTTATATCATCGAGGTTGATTAGCATTACTGTTTTATAACCACAAGCTTTGTACTTTGTCTATAAATTGATTCTGTGTTTATATTATAACCATGTAAACATTTTCTATGCATCTCAAATAATATCATATGAATACATTTCAATTTTAGCTCAGTTTCACTTTTTCCTGGAGTTTCTAATTGCTTTTATTTTTCCTTGCACCATTTGCCATTAGTATGTCCTTAACTTTCTTCAAACTCTTCATCATATCAGGCCTTCTATTGGGTAGCTGTATGTCCAATTAAGATTTTCCCCCTACATCTTAGATATGTTAAACCTGCCAAATGATGGAAGAAATTCTAACTCAGAATATCTATTCTTAAGCATATGTTTCAATTTTTTAAACTGAATTGAGAAGCTGGCCAGTTTGAGAATGGTCCAAACACTTTTATAAGCTTATTCTGAGGGGACAAATGATGTTCTTGTAGGAAAGAGAAAATAAAGTGAAGGAGGTGGTTTTAAAAAGAAGCTTATGTGGATGTAATAAAATTCACTTTATAACTAGAGGGTTTCACCATAAATTTATGAATACCAGTGAATTTATAGTGAGTGCTAAAATAACCATATTTTTTTAGAAGGGAGGTATGCATCCTCATGAAACTCTAATTACATTTACATTTAGAATAATTGGGAACACCCCTACCCCCATCGGGCTTCTGAGTCATATCCCTACACTATAACTTTGATAGAGGAAAAAAAGTATAAAATCTTCAAAAATAATGCAAAGGAAAAAGAAACCTCAAACAATTAGTTTACAAACAATGCCAAGTGCTAAAGAAATATATAATCCTTGAAGCTTGAAAGCCACAGATCACTATTCAGAGGTCTGTCAAAAGCTTTAGCCAAAATATTTCATCAAAAGCAGGCCCAACTGAACACAGGCAAAAAGGAATTATCATGGCCAGCCTGGGCAACATAGCAAAAACAAAAAAGAGTGGGGGGTGGCGAATGACACAGTGGTATGGTTTGGCTGTGTCCCCACCCAAATCTCATCTTGAATTTGTAGCTACCATAATTCCCACTTGTCATGGGAGGGACCTGGCAGGAGGTAATTGAATCATGGGGGCAGGTCTTTCCCATGCTGTTCTTGTGATAGTTAATAAGTCTCACAAGATCTGATGGTTTTATAGAGGAGAGTTCCTCTGCACATGCTGTCTCTTGCCTGCCACCATGTAAGATGTGTCTTGCTTCCTCTTCACCTTCAGCCATGATTATGAGGCCTCCACAGTCATGTGGAACTGTGATTCAATTAAACCTCTTTCCTTTATAAATAACCCAGTCTCGGGTATGTCTTTATTAGCAGCGTGAGAACAGACTAATACACACGGTGATTAAGAGTTGAGACTCTGGGCTCAAGTCATCAAGTGTCAATCACTAAATTGGTGATATCCGGCTGTAAAAATCTTAGTACATTGTCCTTTCTGTAAATACTTGCTATCTGATTAGGTGTTGTGAGGACTAAATGAGAGACTGCATACAAAACATTCAGCACAATGTTAAGTAACGGCTAGTCACTGATAATAGTATCCACACTCAAAAGCTATCTTGTGCCTGAATGCTTGACCATTTCTCCTCAAAAGAGCTTCTCTGATGATCCTTGGTATTTACTCAAAGAAGCCGAAAAAGTATGTCCACACAAAAACCTGCACAGGGATGTTTATAGCAGCATTATTCATAACTGCCAAAACTTGGAAGCAATCAACATATCTTACAGTAAGTGAATGAATATGTAAACCATGGTATATCCAGGCAATGGAATATTACTCAGTGCTAAAAAGAAATGGGCTATAAAGCCATGAAAAGACATGGAGGAAATTTAAATGCACATTACTAAGTGAAAGAAGCCAATCTGAAAAGGTTACCTAGTGGAAGATTCTAACATTATCACATTCCGGAAAAGATAAAACTAGGGAGACCAAAAAAAAAAAAAAAAAAAAAAATCAGTAGTTGCCAGGGGTTGGAGGGAGGGAAGAATAAATAGGAGGAGCACAGAGATTCTTAGGGCAGTGAAACTATTCTGTATGATACTTCAGTGATCTACAGATACATCCCATTATACATTTGTCCAAATCTGTAGAATGTATGACTTCGAGAATGAACCCTAATGTAAACAATGGACTCTGGGTGATAATGATGGGTATAGGTAGGGTCATCAATTGTAACAAATGTACCACCCTGATAGGGGTGTTACTAGAGAGAGAGGCTGTGCACCCTGATGGGGGGGCGTTACTAGAGAGAGGGGCTGTGCACCCTGATGGGGGATGTTACTAGTGAGAGACGCTGTGGAGTAGGGGAAGGGACATATGAGAAATCTCTGTACCTTCCTATTAATGTTGTTGCAAACCTAATAAATAATAATGTTTTAACTAAATTAGAAAAAAATGTTCCTTTGATAATTCTATTTCTATGCTACCCATCACATAGTTAATATTTGCACATGTGAACGAAGAGCTAGGGGAAGGATCTCACAGGTAAATGCAGCATGACGCAGTGTCTAGGAGCACAGACCCTGGAGCTGAACTGCCTGCGTGCAAATCCTGACTTCAAGCCATGTGATGTTAAGCAGATGGTTTAATTTCTCCCTGCCTCAGTTTCCTCATCTGTAAGACAGACAAGCCTCATTATGCAGTTGCAAGGATTAAATTGGCTAATATTTGTACAGCATTTAGAATAGCACGGGGCACAAAAGTAAGAGCTGTATAAATTTTTTGTTAAGTAAATTGCAGTGTTGCTCATGATGGTAAAACATAAACAGCTTGAAAGTTTATCATTCAGAGAATGGCTAATTACACTCTGGCACATCCTTACTATGGAATAATCCTCAAACGCTGAAAAAAATGAGATGGTAGATTAGTAAGTTTCCTCCATGTCTTTTCACAGCTTGATAACCCATTTATTTTTAACACTAATATTCCATTGCCTGGATATACCATGGTTTATTTATTATTTTGCTATTGACGTTAACAAAAAATGGGTTAAGAAAGGAGTCAGGTGAAAAAACCAAATTGCAGAAGAATAATTACATGTTTAGAAAATTCATAAAAATGTATGTTTTAATATACACCTATATGCCTCAAATGAATAGGAAACATCCTGGAAAGATACACACCAAACTGCCAAAAGTAATTGCTTGCCTCTGAAGACCGAGTTTCTAGTCCTGTCTCTATAATAACTACCTGTACAATCTTGGCTAAATCACCTAACTCAGGAAACACCTAAGGTAGTTTCCTCACTTAAAGCAGGAGAGGCAGGGATGACTGGATTCAGTAATGCCTCTCATTGATTCCAATCCCCCAAATACCCTGACTTTGATTATGGGATTCTGGTGCTTTCTATAAATAAAAGCAATGAATTCTCCAACACTTCATCCTTTATTAGAAGCCCTGTGGAACATGGTGTGTTGTTTCAAAAGCACAGCCTATGACAGATGGAAACACATTCCGTGGGTACAGTTCCATCCCCAGATCATGCTCTCAGTAACGAAATCATTCTTCACCCCCGGCCCCCACACATGAATGCCGTGTGCTCCTAGAGAAGATAATTGCCTTATCCATTGATATAAGAGCAACAGTTCCTTTATTGCCATTTTGCTTTTTGCCCTGGATTATCATCAGAAATGTATTTACACTATCATTCATAAACATATGTAACCCGATTAATCCACCCACAAGCAGGAAGACAAGAAACTGCCGTTTTAAAATCAGGGTCAGGTTGTCATCCTCCATCCAATCACCAGTGAGACAGATACTTTGAGTCACTGGCCCCCATCATGATTCTAGGTCACCACTGGGTGAACCGAAACCTCAGTCCTCAGTCTCTGCCCATCTGCTCTCTCTCATTGATGTAACCTGTAGCCACACTCTCACTCCTTCCCATCCAGCCTTCCTGCCACCCTACGACCCCTTTCTCTCCAGCCCAACCCACCAGTGAGCTCACCACCATAGGTCCCCAGCACCTACACCATTGCCTGGCACATAGCCAGCATCAAAGACCACAATTCAATTGATTTGCGCCCACAAAAAACATTTACTAACTAGGCCAATACATGTAATTACCAGACTAATCTTCCTAAAGCAAAGTACTGATTCCTTCTGCAACCCGGCGAAAATGTATTCTCTAAAACCTGGAGCACCTATGATGTGCCAAACACTGTACTCATTTCTGACAAAATAAAAAATGATACACTGCTAACCTCACAGGTATCAGTGGGCCTCTGTTCCTACCAAAGCGAACAGAATTCATCACTAACTATGCCACTCAGTGACTATGATCTTGGGCAAGATACTTAAACTCTCTGAACCTGTTTCCTCATCAATAAGATGGGATTGCCCTCACTGCTAAATGAAGTAATGCACACAACACATTTAGCGTGGTAAGATACCAATAAAAGTTCTTTTTAAAATTAATAGTAGTAGTAAGGCTGGGTGCTGTGGTTCACACCTATAATCCAAGCACTTTGGGACACCAAGGAGGGTGGACTGCTTGAGCCCAGGAGTTCAAGACCAGCCTGGGCAACATGGCAAAATCCCATCTCTATAAAAAATAAAAAAAAAATGTTAGCCAGGCTGGGCATGGTGGCTCACGCCCATAATCCCAGCACTTTGGGAGGCCAAGGTGGGTGGATCATCTGAGGTCAGGAGTTCCAGACCAGCCTGGCCAACATGGTGAAACCCCATCTCTACTAAAAATACAAAAATTAGCCAGGCGTGGTGGCAGGCACCTGTAATCTCAGCTACTCCGGAGACTGAAGCAGGAGAATCACTTGAACCTAGGTTGCAGTGAGCCAAGATCATGCCATTGCAATCCAGCCTGGGCAACAAGGAGACTCTGTCTCAAAAAAAAAAAAAAAAAAAAAAAAAAAAATTAGCCAGGCGTGGCGTGGTGGTATGCACCTGTAGTCCCAGCTACTCGGGAGGCTGAGGTGGGAGGACTGCTTAAGCCCAGGAGGTAAAGGTTACATTAAGCTGAAATCACACCACTGCAATCCAGCCTGGGCGACAAGGCAAGACCCTCCATCAAAACAAAATAATAATAATAATAATAGCAAGAACAAACTTCAAATGTCTTAGTCAATCAAAGACTTCAAAATCTGGTACCAATAAACCACTTAAGCCTCAACATCACACACCCTGTCTACCTGTCAAAAAAATAATAGCTGGAGTCTGCCCATCTGTGTCTTTGGTCCTGTAATTCACTGTAGAAAAATGTCCCACTCCTCTATCCCAACCCTCACTCCATTCATCTTTAACTCCCACACATCCTTTGTTACCTGGCTTAATATGCCTTCTCTACTCATGATAGCACCTCCCACCACAATAAACTTCATCTATGGTCCCACAGTGCCATGGCACTTTAAAACAGCACCTCATCTATTCTTTATAGTGCACTCATACAACATGCTTTTGTGATGAAAGACACATCTGTTTTGTGACAGATGTTGCATTTTGTGTCGGGGATGCTGGGGTCAACGAGAAAGTCCCTGCCCACAGTCCAGCTGTGGAGTTAGGCATAAAATAAATCATTACCATCACATCGTGAAATACACATTTGGCCTTTGACCCCATTTCCTGGCATACAACTCCTAAAATCCTTAGAAATGCCAAAGTGATGTCTTATGCATGCTAATGAGTTGACTGGTAGCTGGCAGCTTCTAGGTAGCTTCCAGATGGAGCCGGTCACCAGAAAAAACAAGGCAGGATCAGAGGGTCCAGCTTTCAGCCCAGAAAGAGGGGAGGGAAGAGAGGCTGAAGGTTAAGTTACTCACCAATGGCCAATGATTTAATCAATCATGCTTACATAATGAAGCTTCCATAAAAACCCAAAAGGACCACCTTCAGATAAGTGAACATGTGGAGGCAGACAGGATGGTGAACAAGAACTCATCTATCCACTGGGGAGGATAGCGAGCCCCAACTCCATAGAAACAGAAGCTCCTACACTCAAGACCCTTCCAGACCTCGCCCTATGTATCTCCTCCTCTGGTTACCTGTATCCTTTGTAATATCCTTTATAATAAGTGGGTAAACATGTTTCCCTGAGTTGTGTGAGCCACTCTAGCAAATTAATCCAACCCAAAGAAGGGGTAATAGGTATCCAAACTTAAAGCCAGTCAGTCAGACATTCCAGAGGCCCAGACTGGTGTGTCAGGTGGGAGGTGGGGCACTCTGGGTGGCTGAGCCTCCAACCTGTGGGATCTAATACTATCTCTAGTTAAACAGTAAATTATAAGATACCCAGCTGTTGTCCACTGCAGAATTGATTGCTTGCTTGGTGATGCGGAGAACTTGCCCCCACCCCATTTGGTCACAGAAGTCTTCTGTGTTGATTGTTGTTGAGTGAGAGACTAGAAAAAGCACTTTGAGTTTGTTTTTTCCACGATCAGAATTATCCAAATAATTTCTGCATTAGAATTGTGATAGGCATCCTAAACAAAACAGATAAAAATACAAATGGGATTACTTCTGCTGTCTTGAGACCTAGATTAAAGGCAAGCCCGTTTCAACATGAACCTCCAGAGCATATTTAATAAATGTCCGTTACAATCAAATTATCTTTTCTATTAAAAGTTAACTCATTTGAGAGTAGGGACCTTGTCTCAGACAGCAGAGATGTAGTCAAAAGAATAAGATATGACTGGTTGCAGCTATTGCTTGTTGACTTACCAGCTATATAACTTAAGCTGACTTCTCTGATTTTAGATTCTTCATGTGAGTAAGAGAATAAGCCTTTAGAAACTGTTAAAAGTACTATATACATGGAGTATTTTCTGTATCTTGCCCATTACAATTAACACATGCTGTAAATATAGCGAGGGTCTGGCAGATGTTTGTTGAATGAACATTAAGTCCCTGGCCAAGGCCAGGGGTGAGCTCTGTTGTGACCTTGATTCATGAGCAAGAACCAACGTCAGCCCTGAAACAGCTACTCAACCCTTTATAATTAAAACATGGAATAATCTCTCTAGATAAGAAGCATGGACACTTCTTGGCAACGCTGAGAGATTAGAAAGATCTGTTCTCATAAAAAACCCTGTATGCTAAAGCTATCAGAAGACAGTGTTTTCATAAGGACACATTTCTGAATTGCTTCATGATTTCACATCTCAATCTCAGCACCAAAAGTGAAGGCCAGTACAAGAGCTCATCCTACAAATTCAGTGACGCTGGTGTGATTCTAACACCATCTCTCCATTCCCATTATTTTTCCCTTCTAGACTCCAGATGGCCTTTTTTGTTGTTGTTACGAGCAGACCAAGACAAGAATAAGAGCAACAAAACACATGTTGTAAAAAAGGTACTTCCCTGAAGCCCTGCCTTGGCCTCCAAACCTCCACTATGAGATGCCGCAGCTGGTATCTTCTCTTCCAAGTTGCTGTCCCCTCACATATGTACACATGAGCACTTCAGCTACATCTACTCTGTGCAGAGGGGAAGACAGCTCTATGTAAGATGTAAACACAAAGCCAGGCAGCACTATTCTATTCTCAGTCCTCTTCCTGTTCTCCAACCATTTTTGTTCCTAGTGGAGTCATCTCAATCTTTAACAAGTCAGTTTTTTTTTTTTTTTTTTTGAGACAGGGTCTGCCTGTGTCACCCAGGCTGGAGTACAGTAGCATGATCATAACTTACTGCAGCCTCTACTTCCTGGGCTTGAATGAACCTCCTGCCTCAGCCTCCCTAGTAGCTGGGACTACATGTATGTGCCACTATGCCTCGCTAACTTTTAAAGTTTTTGTAGAGACAAGGTCTCACTGTGTTGCCCAGGCTGGTTTCAAACTCCTAGTTTCAAGCAATCCTCCCACCTCTCAGTGTTTCTTCTTTTTTTTTTTTTTTTTTTTTTTTACTTCTTTTAGCCTATGCTGGAAAAGCCTGCCATTTGTATCATGAATGAAATCTAACTTGAAGATAACTGGTCTAATTACACTCTCAGGCAATTTCTATTTTTCATGTAACAGTTTAGGGACATTTATTATGTTCCAGGCATGAGGATAACAATAGTCTGCAATCATTTATTATGGACCAAGCACTACCTGATTTTCATGAAGCACCCAATAAAATCACTGTCACAACCCTGTTAGGTAGACAGCAGAGCGTCTGTGGGTTGGATGGTCACCAAGCATTCTGGCAGCAGACTTGTCAATGTCCATTTGCTGTCACCTGTGCCTACAGTGTTTCTGCTGTGAGGATGGGGAAGCTTGCTGTGGCCCCTGAATCTAAATAGCACATGTGCTGGAAATCCCCAACATGGCCCTTCTCTGAGAGATCTGGGGTCTCAGAGAACTTTTAATAGCCAGAAATTAACCCCACCAAGAACAGCTTTCTGGCATGTGACAAGCTGTTAGCAGACAACTTGCTAATAATGACAGGTGAATGTTAAAACTATAGAGAAAGAGATTGAAAGCACAGGAAACCCTGCAGACACTGATTTCATCAGCCAAAACAGTCCTCTAAAGAAAACAGGGGCATTGAAGGGTTCTCTCAAGAAGAAAATCTTCTCTTGTTTTTGGGGGCAGGGAAGAACCAACCACCCTTGGCTTTTCACTTGGTAGACGTATCCACGTCCTTTTCTTTTCTCCCATTTCTGCCCTCGAAAGGCTCAGGCAATGTGGGGGCATTTCCTGAGTCAGAATCACCTCCATGGGAGAATATACAGACAAATGGCCAAGAGAAAGAAAGTGACAGTTAATTCTGACAATTTCTTACTTCTCAGCATTCCAAGTTATAGGTCTAGGAGGAAAAAAAGAGCTGGAGGCTACTGAAGAGAACCCAAGATGAAGACTCCAAGACTTCGGTTCCATTCCCCAGAAGAGGACAGCACCCCCACTTTTCAGATGGAAGACAGCACCTAAGCCACTTGGGAAAAATTCATCTGGTTAGAGACACCAAAACGTTCCAGGTTTCAAAAAAAAGAAAAGAAAGAAAAGGGGAAAGGAGGAAGGGAGGAAGGGAAGAAGGGAAGAAGGAAGGAAGGGAAGAAGGGAAGAAGGAAGGAAGGGAAGAAGGAAAGAAGGGAGGAAGGGAGGAAGGGACAGAGGGACGGAGACAGGGAGGCTGGGGCCCTCCAAATTCAAGGGCTGACGTTTGTGAGAAATGAACATAGCACTTTAATGCTTCAATTACAATGAAGCTGTCAGGATTTTAGAAGCTTAGAAGTTCTTTCCTATTTTTTACTTTTTGCCACAGAAAAATAACTTCAGACCCCTCTGCTTACACAGCCCTGGTAATAATCCCAGCACTTTGGGAGGCCGAGACGGGTGGATCACGAGGTCAGGAGATCGAGAGCATCCTGGCTAACACGGTGAAACCCCGTCTCTACTAAAAAATACAAAAAACTAGCCAGGCGAGGTGGTGGGCGCCTGTAGTCCCAGCTACTCGGGAGGCTGAGGCAGGAGAATGGCGTGAACCCGGGAGGCGGAGCTTGCAGTGAGCCGAGATCCAGCCACTGCACTCCAGCCTGGGAGACTGAGCGAGACTCCGTCTCAAAAAAAAAAAACAAAAAACAAAAAGAAAAGCATCATATTTATTTAAACTATGTTCTATAGGGCAAATTAATATTTAGAAGTTTCTTTGTAAACATTTACATACTACAATTTTCATGTTAACTAGTAATTCCTAAAAATTAACAAATTGAGAGGGCTTAAGTTCTTTTCTGCTAACTTGACAACCAAGAGTGCCCTGGTGTTGCTTCCACTCTGTGACCAAGAAGAAAAGCAAGTCCTCCCCTCCCGAAAAGTGACTCCTTGGTAACATGGGAACACACATCGGCCTTGCATTTCAAGAAGTCAGTTTTTACTGAGAAGGGAGAATTAACAACCCAGATTTTCTTAATAGAGTTAACAGTCTAGGTGAAAATTGGAACAAGTGTCTAATGCAAACACTTACTGGAAACTTGTTTCTCTGACTTACAGAGAATGTGGGGTTCTAAGAAGTTACTTTAGATTAAAAGGTCATTAGTTATTTCAGATTAAATTTGAGGGCTAGTGGCTTTTTGATTTAGCTACTAGCCCTCAAATTTAGCCCCCAAATGGAACTCCTGACTTGACTGAGGCATCCCTCCAAATAAAATGCCTTTCATGTCACCTTGAACGAGCTGAGGTGACCAATGGAAAGGGTCACTGGCACAACTCCAATAAACAGGACAAAGAGTTCATTCATCACTACCTGTACATTTCATAAGGAGGCATACGGGCTTCGGGAAAAGGTGCTGAAATTTGTTTTCTGCATGAGAGAAATTAAACAGTTGCTAAATAGACCAAATTAAAGTTACATGCCATTAGAGAAATGAGAAATAAAGGAATGAGTATTTACTAAAAAGACAAGAATATCCTAGTTTCACACATATGCACACCCCTTTTCACTTTACAAGTTCTTGGATGATGTTGCTAGAAAATATTGTGGAAAAGGAAATCCAAATGTGTAACCAACCCAAACTTGGCATTTTACTGCAGCCCAAAGGTGAAAAACTGAAGACGAATGCTGACTGAGACATAGTACACAATCAATTAACCAAATCCAATTCCACCGGTTTTAACTCAATTGCAATTTAATCTTGGCCATGTCTTTCCACTTACAGTCAGATAAAGTCTTATTAACTTTATCCAGTACTAAAAACAAACCTGGGCTGAGCTGGGGAAAGACTCCCTCATCCTACATAGCTCTGACAAAGTGCTGACAAATAAGAGAGGGTCTGATTATTAAATTCAACGTGAGAAATAAGTAGAATGGTTTACTCACAGGCCAGTACTTATGCTGAGCCAATCCTGTAGCTACGCTTCATAAGTGGATACAGAAATAACTTGAATTTAACAGAGTGAAATAAAATAATCTGAATGATACTCTAAGGCCTCCTTGCAAAGAAACAGTCTGGTGTCCTGTTTGAGATTCCACCTATCACCTACTAAGTCCTAAGGAGGGAAGGGCAAGGGTGTTTTGGTGTTTTTGGTGTTTTAGGTTGAACTCCTTGGACTGGGTAAATACTGAAACTCCCAGTGTAACTGGATAGGAAGGGGGTTGGCAATTAACCATTTATGTGCCTACAAGACTCCTAATAGATCATCTTTCTTGATGTGGATATTATTTTACAGGTTAAGTAACTGAGTTCCAAAGGCATTAACGTGTAATAAATGGTAAAGCTAGTATTTGAACCAGAGTTA
Organism: Macaca nemestrina; assembly: GCF_043159975.1. Lineage (NCBI taxonomy): Eukaryota > Metazoa > Chordata > Mammalia > Primates > Cercopithecidae > Macaca > Macaca nemestrina. Next base: position 143,316,666 of record NC_092126.1, on the reverse strand, counting down.
CATTACAAAGTCTTTGATATCGTCACCATGCCACTCTATCGCCCTATATGCTAAAGTCCTTTGAAGCCATAGAGGCCTGGAAAACAATTAAGAGAGACAAATCCATGTCATCTAGAGGGAAATGGAAGTAGGAGGCCCAGGAGCAGTAATACAAGACACACGTGAAGAATGGTCTTTTCGTTGCTTATATTACAGCTTTCCATTAATGGTGAGTTTAGAAAAAAGTCATAATTTCTTTGCTAAGTGGCTTTCATAAATGCATATGTTATTTATTCATATGAGTAAATGTGAGTGAGAAATCTATGTGCTTCTTAAAACTAAGATGCGGCCAGGCGCGGTGGCTCACGCCTGTAATCCCAGCACTTTGGGAGGCCAAGGCGGGTGAATCACGAGGTCAAGAGATCAAGACCATCCTGGCCAACACGATGAAACCCCGTCTCTACTAAAAAAAATAAAAAAATTAGCCGGGCATGGTGGTGGGTACCTGTAGTCCCAGGTACTCGGGGGGCTGAGGCAGGAGAATGGCGTGAACCCAGGAAGCAGAGCTTGCAGTGAGCTAATGTCATGCCACTGCACTCCAGCCTGGGTGACAGAGAGAGACTCTGTCTCAAAAAAAAAAAAAAAAAAAAAAACTAAGATGCAAGAATAAAACTAAAATGTCAGGTCTAATCTTTTCTAAAAGAGAAATTAAAATTTATCAGGGACACGAGGGGATCTGAGTGAGTAAAGAGACTGTAACTACAACTGTACTATAAATCATGCCTAGCCTTGAATGGAGTAGATACTCAATAAAAGTTTTGCTGTGTTTCACTTTCTAGTCCAACAGTTCATACCACAGATGAAGAAGCAAAGGCCCAGACAGGTCAAGAGCGTTGCTGGAGGTCACACTGCTAGTCAGGGACAAACCAAAGACTGGGACTCAAGTCCTCTAGCTCCTATACCAGGGTTGTTTTCCGAACACTCAAAGTCAGCCTTCAGTGGCCCCTCTCTTCCCTGGTCCTATCTTATGAGCCCACACTTCTTCACACAGCACTTTCTCCAGGGTGGGCTGTCAAGATTTCATCAGAATGCAGCACAAGATCATTCAAAAGGATTAAAAAAAAAAAAAAAAAAAAAAAAGGCCAGAGTTGGCTTGGTTTATATCACTGAATTTGAATCACCACCCTACACCTCTGCTATTAAATTATTTGTCTACCCTTAAGACAGATTCACAACCTTTTTAAGTAGATGACGTTTTAAGAAGAAACAACACAAAGGACACTACTGCTTGCAGACTTCTGTGGCTGAAGGCGGAGCACGCATTTGCTACTGACTGGTCAGAGGAACGCCAGATAGAGCGAACGGTGCAGGAGCTCTGTCTGAGGCAAGAGCTCCTGGAGAGGAGGAAAGATTCAGGAACTCTTAGCTCCAAGTCTTGGCTCTACCTCTGGCTAGAATTTTTAGTTTGGGCAAGTTTCATAACCTAGGAGGTCATCCTCTTTTGGCTGGAAAATGGGTATAATTCACCAACTTCACAAAATTGTATGGTTCCTCAGCTGGAACCAAAGGCATGCGCCACCAAGCCCAGCTAATTATTTTATTTTCTGTAGAGATACGGTCACACCATGTTGCCCAGACTAGTCTCAAACTCCTGGGCTCAAGTGATCCTCACATCTTGGCCTCCCAAAGTGCTGGAATTACAGGCATGAGTCACCGTACCCAGTCCAAATTCTTTAATATACCATAAGCAGCCTCCATATACAAGTATAGAAATAAGAACAGGAAGGTTTGCACACTGTTTTCTGGGAAAAACTACTTCCTCCTTTAGGATGAAAAGGAAACAAAATATTAAAGTGGAAATAGATCAACTAACTCATTTTGGACTTTTCTCTCATCTATTCGAGGGTAAAAATTATTAACCAAACTGTTCTTGATTTTACCAGGGAGCTTTTGATTCATAAGAAGTTCCAGGCTGAGTATAGTGGCTCACACCTGTAATCCCAGCACTTTGGGAGGCTGAGGTGGAAGGATTGCTAGAGACCAGGAGTTCGAGACCAGCTTGGGCAACACAGGGAGACTCCATCTATACCAAAAATAAACAAAATTAGCCAGGCATGGTGTCACACGCCTATAGTCCCAGCTACTTGGGGGCTGAAGTGGTCAAGGCTTGAGCCTGAGAGGTCAAGGCTGCAGGCTGTGATTGCACCACCACATGCACTCCAGTCTGGGCAAAAGAGTGAGACCCTGTCTAAAAAACAAAAAGTTGTTGTTGCAATGAAAGCAAACCTATGGGCAAGCTAAGAGAATGACTCTTTGCCAACGCCATCACTTAAAAGGGATGACAGATAAAGAGAAAATCTCAGACTACGCATTTCCCTCTGTGAAGTTGGCAATGCCAGTCCAAAATGATTGAGAGGATCCCTCCCAAACTTGGTCTTGTGTATAAAATGCTTTTTTCTTTACCTAGCCCCACTTATCTAGCCAAACTAAGGCATCACTAACAAAAAGCAGAAACTATTAGCTTGGGTACTTCTCAGATGCAAGCCAATAAAACAAATGAAGTGGCTATTACTCCTTAAAGCCTCTGCTGTCACTAATACTCGTACTATTAATGGTGAATACTGGCATCAGGTGAATACATATGGTTGCTTGCATCCATTTGAGATGGTTTTTTCATGGGTAACTTCAACTATAATAAGAGCTACTTGCTCCTATGGACAGTTACATTACCTGTACTGTCGACAAAAGCTTATATTCTTCAATCGCCAAGACACTAAAAACTAGATAGAAGGAGAATCGCTTGGATCCCTCAATGTGCAATCAATAAACCACCGTATAGAAACCTTGTTGTCACCCAAACGATTTCCAACATACAGTGCCCTGGCTGCTTCCTAATATAGAACCTGAAAAGACAAAACCTCACTTCCCCTCAACTCTCTGCAGCTAGGAATAAGCATTAAACCCAATTTTGACTAATGAAATAAAAGTAGACTGCTAGAAGCATGAAGATAAGTTTTGTTGCATTAAAAAAAAGGGACAGGAAAGAAAGGAGAGCTCACTGTGTTGTCCCCACCCCTTACTCCTTACCATGAAAGGAAACAGGATGCCTGGAGCCACTGCAGCTATTTTGTAACCATAAGGTGACAAGAACATGGTGGGGGCGGCGGGGCGGTGGGGCGGGGTGGGTGGGAAGCCCATACACTAAGGATGTGGAGCAAAAAGACAGGATTGTGAGACTTTCACTACACAAGATATTGCCTATCTCTAGATTTCTAAGGAAACAACAAATGCCTTTATGTTTTAAGCCACTATTAGGTGGATTTTCTCTCTTACTTGCAGTCAAAAATCATTCCTAACAGACTTACATATGGCCATGTGTGGTGGCTTAAGCCTGTAATCCCAGCACTCTGGGAGGCCGAGGTGGGCAGATCACTTGCAGTCAGGAGCTCAAGAGCAACCTGGCCAACATGGTGAAACCCCATCTCTACTAAAAATACAAAAATTAGCCAGGCATGGTGGCACGTGCCTATAGCCTCAGCTACCCAGGAGGCTGAGACAAGAGAATCACTTGAACAAGTATCATTCTTTATCCTTTGATTACCATCACAGTGGATACCTGGACTGTACATTTATTACCTGTTTTGTTTTGTTTTTGTTGTTGCTGTTGTTGTTTTTGGAAACTGAGTCTAGCCCAAACGGTTTTCTTGGAGCTTCCACGTTAACACAGGTAATCCAAGTCCCCAGCCTAAGCAGATTGACCCAGAGGAGCAAATCTGACCCAAACTCAACCACAAAGTTCCTTACCTAGAATTGCTGTTTTCTTTTTTTCTTTTTCTTTTTTCTTTTCTTTTTTTTTTTTTTTTTTTTTTTGAGACAGGCTCTTGCTCTGTCGCCCAGGCTGCAGTGCAGTGATGTAATCACACCTCACTGCAGCCTTGACCTCCTGGGGTCAAGCAATCCTCCCACCTAAACCTCCCAAGTAGGTGAAACTATAGGTGTGAGCCACCACACCCAGCCACTTGTTTAAATGTTCAAACAGAGATCAGTCTCTCTCCAATGATTATAACTGCAAAATTACACATTTTAAGAGCTTTGGGTAGCCATGTTTTCAATCACACAGAAAATGACAGTGAGACAAACAAGAAGCAGGAAGCAAGGATGCATTTCTTACAGTACGACGGCCAAAATACCCAGAACAAACTTCTCAATTAAAACACAGAAAAAGCTGGACGAAATATTAAAAAACATTTGAAATCACGTACTGAAGTAGTTAGCTAGAAGGGAATCCAGAGAAGCTAGTAATGAAGTGGAAACAAGACCCCTGGAAGGTATGTCATTTCTAAAGCCAGAACTCTGAGAATATCTGTAGAACCTAGTAACCTTAACCTTCCATTATGATACTAGTGCCACGTAGAGGGGATAAAGCTCTGCACCTACTCAAGATCAAAAGTTTTCTAAGAGACCACTGCATAAAGCTCAGACCACCACTACCACCTTAAGAGACCACTGCATAAAGCTCAGACCACCACCACCACCCCCCGCCCTCCGGCAACACACAAGAAGCTACAGCTTCAATGCAATGGTGAACAACAAACCAACCAACTCTTAAAATAGGAAGGTAAGGTAACTTGTTTGTGAACTACTGGGAGAGTTATACCTAGAGCCAAAGTCAAGATAAACAAATTACCCTCATACCCGTTTGTCACCCTAATTGACAGGTATGGGAAATCCACAAAATTTAAGCAGAAAATACCTAAAACAAAATTTTAAAATTTTCAGGCAAAGAATTTGATTTAAATAGAGTCTTGAGTTGGCAGCATCTCTGGCAACTGGCAAAAGGAAACAATTTTCTGGGGAGAAACATAACTTTAACCCAGGCCTCAAACAATTCCCACAGATGAAATGCCAAAAAAACACAAGCTGATAGTCAAAATCACAAAACACACAGGGAAATAAGATACCATTTTTAGAAACAGCCAATGTAGAAAATAGAATAAGATCTGTAGAGATAGCACCTACTGTAATTTTTAGAGATAGAATATATTTAAAGTATGCTTTTTTGGTAACAGGAAGTAAAATAGAAGCTTGAAAATATAGAGCAATGAGAATGACCAAACGTTTTCAGAAGTCCCAAATAGAACGTTTAGAAATGGAAAAATATAATTAAAATTAAACTCTCAAAGAATAAAGAGCAGATTATAATAGAACAGAAATAGTAAACAAAGATAGATGAGAAGAAATTACCTAGAGTCCCGCCTATGGAGCAAAGATGAAAAAGATGACAAGATAAAAAGTAGCCTAAAGCGCCAGGCGCAGTGGCTCACGCCTGTAATCCCAGCACTTTGGGAGGTCCAGGCACGGGTATCATGAGGTCAAGAGATTGAGACCATCCTGGCCAACATGGTGAAACCCCATCTCTACTAAAAATACAAAACTTAGCTGGGCGTGGTGGCGCGTGCAGGCAGTCCCAGCTACTTGGGAGGCTGAGGCAGGAGAACCGCTTGAACCTGGGAGGCGGAGGCTGCAGTGAGCCAAGATCATGCCACTGCACTCCAGCCTGGCAACAGAGGGAGACTCCATCCCAAAAAAAAAAAGAGGGGTATTTGAATGGATAACAGCTCAGAATTCTCTGTAACTGCTAACAAAAAACAACCTCAAATCTAGGAACCTAATAAATATCATGCAGGATAAACAAAAAGAAACTGACACCTATATTCATACTAGTAAAACTACAGAAAATCAAAGGCAGAGATTACCCTAAAGTAACCAGAGGGGAAAAAAAGTACTGAGCAAAGGCTCTGCCACTTGCTTTCAACAACAATGAAAGGCAAAAAAACAATGATGCTGACAGAAAGTACCCATCAGTCTACAATTTTAAACCAAGCAAAACTGTCACCTGAAAATAAAAGTAAAACTTTCAGAGAATTAAAACTGAATATTTTCAAATAAAATAGAATTTACCACTAACAGACTCTCCAAATTCTAAGAATGTGCTTGAGGCAGAAAAAAATTATCCAAGATAGGTGTAGTAAATACTAATACATAAGTCAATTTTTCTTATGACAGTATAAAACAAAATCATATCTAATATGCAAGTTTTAACATAAAACAAAGCACTAACATCATGAACAAGAGCATAGACTGAGAGAGTATGACAGGAGTTTAAATATTCTATAATGTCCTAGTATTGTAGGAGAGAATAATGATAGTTATTAACTTTAGGGTTAAATATGCACGTTAAAATATCTGAAGTAACTTCTATTAAAAAAAATACATATAAAGTATAACCTCCAAATCAGTATAGGGGAAATAATAGAATGGAGAACAACAATGAAAAAAACCTTCAATGAAACACAGCCAGGTGTGGTGGCTCACGTCTGTAATCCCAGTAATTCGGGAGCCTGAGGCAGGTGGATAGCTTGAGCCCAGGAGTTCAAGACCAGACTGGGCAATATGTTGAAACCCTGTCTCTACTAAAAATATAAAAATTAGCTAGGTGTGGTGGCATGCCTGTAATCCCAGATTCTCAGGGGGAGAACCACTTGAACTCAGGAGGTGGAGGTTACAGTGAGCCAAGATCACGCCACTGTACTCCAGCCTGTGTGATACAGTGAGACCCTGTCTCAGACACACACACACACACACACACACACACACACACACACACACACACACACACACAAGCCTTCAATGAAACTTAAAGGGGGAAAAAAGATTTTTAAAACCCCACAAATTAAAATCATAAATACACATTACATCAAATGTAAATGGACTAAACATTCCAATTAATAGGTAACAGACAAAGATGGTCAGAGAGAGTAGTTCTCTAGTTATGTACAGTTTATGAGATACATCTCTAAAATAAAATGACAGAATTTAAAAGTAAATAAAACGTATACTAAACAAACACTAACTAAAACAATTCTGGTGTGGGTATATTAATATCAGACAGAACAGACTACAAGACGTAAAACACTATTAGAGAGAAAAATGTTTCCTACATAATGATAAACATTTACTTCACCAGAAAGTGATAATAACTGTATAAGTCTAAGCATTTACTAATATAACCTCATTATACATAAAGAAAAAACTGAGGGTGAGGTAAACGAAAAAATGTTTTTTAAAAACTTAAAAACGACAAGGCAAAATTGCACATCTGTCATAGTGAGAAATTTTGTAACCCTTTTAACTGATTTACTTACAGTAAAATTCACTGTAAGTAATTTTCCTTACCCCCCCCTTTTTTTTTTTTTTTTTTTTTGCATCTTAGTCACTTTCCATTGCTTATAACGGAATACCTAAAACTGGGTAATTTGTAAGGAAAAGAAATTTATTTCTTAAGTTATAGAAGGTAAGAAGATCCAAGTCCAGAGGCCACATCTGGTGACAGCCTTCTTGCTGGCAAGAACTCTCTAAAGAGTCCCTAGGCAGCACAGGGTATCCCATGACTATGGAGCTGAGCATGCTAATGTCCCTCTTCCTCTTCTTATAAAGCCATCAGTTCTCTTTCCATGGTAACTCATTAATCCATTAACCCATTAAATCCATTAATCCATGAATGAATCACCTCTTAAAGGCCCCACCTCTCAGCACTGTCACATTGGAGACCAAGTTCCAACCTCAGTTTTGGGAGAGGACATTCAAACCATAGCACCGTATACAGTTCTATGAGTTTTAACATATACATAAATTCATGCAACCACCACCATAATCAGGAATAGTTCCATAAGCCCCCCCACAAAAAAAAGAAAGAAAATTTTAACAAATGTCTTTCAACACTGGATAGATCAAGGAGATAAAAAACCTAACAAACTCATATATAGCACACTGTACCTAAGATTAGAAATATACATATATTCTTTCAAGCACAGTAGAAGATGCATAAAATTTGATAACATGCTAGGCCACAAAGCAAGCCTCTCAAGTTGTAAAGGACTGATAAAACAAAGATATTATCTGACCAACACACAACTAAGTTGTAAAACATTTTTTCAAAAAAGAGAACTAGAAACATCTCTTAAAATCAGAACTATAAAAATACTTCTAAATAACTCATAGGTATAAAAAATAACAGACGTAAGAAAATAATTACAACTCAATAAGAAAAATACTGCATGTCAAAATGTGTAGGATGAAACTAAGGCAATTTTTTTAAAGTCGATGTTTATAATTATTTCATATGCATACATACACATTTTTTAAAATTTTAAGTTCTGGGATACATGTGCAGGATGTACAGGTTTGTTACATAGGTAAATATGTGCCATGGTGGTTTGCTGCTCCTATCAACCTATTAGCTAGGTATTAAGCCCCGCATGTATTAGCTATTTATTCTGATGCTCTTCCTTCCCCCACCAAAAGGCCCCAGTGTGTGTTGTTCCCCTCCCTGTGTCCATGTGTTCTCATTGTTCAGCTCCCACTTATAAGTGAGAACATGCAATATTTGGTTTTCTGTTCCTGCATTAGTTTGCTCCATCCATGTCTCTGCAAAGGACATGATCTTTTTCCTTTTTATAGCTGCATAGGATTCCATGGTATATATGTACCAAATTTTCTTTATCCAGTCTATCACTGATGGGCATCTGGGTTGATTCTATGTCTTTGCTATTGTGAATAGTGCTGCAATGAACATACATGTGCATGCATCTTTAGAACAGAATGATTTATATTCCCTTGGGTTTAAACCCAGGAATGGGATTGCTGGGTCGAATGGTATTTCTGATTCTAGGTCTTTGAGGAATCATCACACTGTCTTCCATGATGATTGAACTAATTTACATTCCCATCAACAGTGTAAAAACATTCCTATTTCTCTACAACCTCACCAGCATCTGTTGTTCCTGACTTTTTAATAATTACCATTCTGACTGGTGTGAGATGGTATCTCATTGAGATTTTGATTTGCATGTCTCTAATGATCAATGATGTTGAGCTTTTTTTCATGCTTCTTGGCCACATAAAGGTCTTCTTTTGAGAAGTGTCTGTTCATGTCCTTTGCCCACTTTTTAATGGGGTTGTTTTTTTCCTTGTAAATTTGTTTAACTTTAAGGCAATACTTTAAGGGAATTTGTAGGTTAAGATGCTTAACATTACAATGTGAGAAGTCATATTTGTAAATTGATTATCTAATTTAAAAGAATAAAAGAAGAACAAAATAAATCTAAAGAAAGAGAAAGAAGAAAATAATAAAAACAAAGGCAAACATTAATGAACTTCAAAACTAACCTACCGTAGAAAGAATAAAGCCAAAATTTGTTTCTTTGAAGAGTAATAAGACAGAAAAAACATGGATCAGTGCTCATTCAAGAAAAAAAAGAATGCACAAATAAACAATATTAGGACAATTATTACTGTATTATTACCGATGCTATAACAAATAACCAAAAACGTAGTGGCTCAAAGCAACACAAATCTACTCTCTCAAAGTCATGGAGGTAAGAAGTCTAAAATCAAGGTATCGGCAGGGCCGCATTCCTCTGGAGACTTCAGGAGATAATCCATTTTCTTGACTTTTCCAGTTTCCTGCATTCCTTGGCTCATGGCTGCATCACTCCAATCTATTGTTTCTATCCTCGCATCTCCTATTAACTCAAATCCTCCTGCTTCTCTCCTATAAGGACCCTTGTGATCAGGCACACCTGGAAATCCAGGACACTCTCCCCATCTCAAAAGCCTTAATCACATCTGTGAAGTCCCTATACCATATGAGGTAACATATTCACAGGTAACATATACTAGAATGAAGACATTCAGGGGCCATTCTTCAGCCTACCACAAGGACAAAACCAGTCGATCCAGGAACAAAATAATAAAAGGAGACTCCAGATTTGAAAACTTAGATGACATGGGTAAATTTCTAGAAGAACAGACCTTACACTATTTACCCAGGAAGAAATAGCCCTTAAAAGACATAAGGAATGTGAATCAGTAGTTAATTTTGACATAAAGAAAACAGATGGCTGGGATGACTTTACTCACGTGTTCTACCAAACTGTCAAGGAACAGATAATTCCAATATTACACAAACTCCCCTAGAGAATAAAAAAAGGAAACACTCTACAACTCGTTTTCAGTGTGGTATAACCTTGATACCAAAACCAGAAGAGGAAGGACAAGAAACCAAAGTAAAAGACGCACAGAAAGAAGACACGAGATATGGATGTAGGCTGCTGACAGCACTCAAATGCCTGAATCTGTGTTTTCCTGAGCTCCTGCTGCACTCCTGTCCTTCATGCAGTTCAGCTGTTCAACTGGGATTGTTTGACCTCCCAAAAAATCCCCCTTCTGTTTAGGTTTAAGCTATCATCCAAAATCAAGAGTCCTGACTAGTTCACCATTCCAACAACCAACCTGACACATCTAACCTCTTTAATGGTATTTGCTAAATATCAACTCAATTATCCATATTCATGGAAGGGCCCGTGGATATTTGGGTAATGAAAGCCAGGTCAACTAGAAGTAATTTAAAATGCATGCTGTCACTTTTCCAGCAAGCTCTCGTACTGCATTTTTTGTAAGCTATTATTAACATGAATTCAAATTATTTGGCCACAGTGATCTGATGGCATAGATAAAAACAATGAACACCAGGGGACTAGAAGCTTGTCTGGGATTCAACATTCTCCAAGAATAATCCACAAAGTAGTTCTCACTCATCTCTCCTCATAAAATTGCAAATTCCTTAAGGGCAGGGAGCATTTCTATTCGTTCAGGTAGGTGACCTTGTAAATAGTCAAGAAGCTTGCACAATCCAATGACCTTTGGGGCTGTGTTTCTAAAAGTCTTGCCAAGGACATATTTTCCATTGCAACGGTTGAGATGCCACTACAGAAACATGCAAAATTGTAAAAACGTCAAACAAAAACATTTATACTCCCTTAAATATACCTCACCCTTCCAATTCTATTAGTTATCTTAAAGTCCAATTAAAAAGCTGAAATCATAAAACTGAAATTAAGAAACTGTATCAATATGTAATTGACAAGGAGATACAACAATAGAAGTTCAAGAAAACCCAGAGCAATGTTTCCAATTGGTGATAAGCCTGGCAAACAATTCAACTCAATTGCACCTCTACACCCTCCAGGGCAGGTGATAATAAAATCAGAGAAGAGTGTCATCGAAGGACCAGAAACCTCTTGGTCCTGAAATTACAAAATCTGGAAGCCACTTCATTCCACAAGTGGTACCACAGCTTTCTAAGTTCACACAATATTGATGACATTTCCGGCCACTGTCAGAAAGAGGAGTTGCTGCTGGGGCTCTTAATAAGCAGATGAAAAGAGATGTCAGATTTTACATAATCTTCACATAGATTATTGCTTACAGCCTGTGGAGTTGGGGGAGGCAGATATAGCTGTACTCAGAACAAGGAGATGCTGGCCCTGCTTAATCACACATTAGGCATTCAAAGGAACAAGAGTCTAGAAATTAGTTGCTTTAAAATGCCCAAATTTTGGAGAGAAAATAACTTTCCTGGCTGGGCGCGGTGGCTCACACCTGTAATCCCAGCACTTTGGGAGGCTGAGATGGGCGGATCACAAGGTCAGGAGATCGAGACCATCCTGGCTAACACAGTGAAACCCCATCTCTACTAAAAATCCAAAAAAATAATTAGCCGGGCTTGGTGGCGGGCGCCTGTAGTCCCAGCTACTTGGGAGGCTGAGGCAGGAGAATGGCATGAACCTGGGAGGCGGAGTTTGCAGTGAGCCGAGATAGCGCCACTGCACTCCAGTCTGGGCAACAGAGCGAGACTCCATCTCAAAATAAATAAATGAATGAATGAACGAATAAATAAATAAATAAATAAAATAACTTTCCTTCACATCAAGCCATCTAGAAGATCACCAACAAGTGTCCTTATCAGAATCCTGGCCCAACATCATTTTCGCATCTTGCCTTGTTAGTTTGTACCCTGCAGGGGACAACTAGAAATAATGCTGAATGTTTTATTTTGCTCTCTCAGCAAGCTGTATAAATTCATTCCTGACAGATCTGAAAATAAAATGAATACTAACATTTTTAAAAGAAGTAAAGTTCTTGTAGCTTGCAAGAGATCAGTAAAGGAGCACTGTGGGTTTCCTCCCTCCCCCTGGCCCAGATCAAGGGACCGCATTCCCTTGGGCTTTTATATCCTTGTATAATATTTAATTAAATACTCTGTTCCTACTGGTTTATGTACTAGAGAACACTAATTTTAGAAAACCGATTAGCTGGTTCTTTCTAACTGTATGTTATTGTAGCTAAGGTCAAATTTTTCACTGAAACTATGGCAACAAAACCCCAGTATTCTTTGTCGACAAGAGCGAAGCAAAGTTCTCAAGTGATAGTCCTCCACTTGATTGCTAAACCTAAGTTGGGTTATTCTATTTCCTACCTTTACCTCAAATGCCACATTTCTGGGAATGGTTATGGGGGGAGGAGAGGACCTTAGTCACAGAAATTTGCTAGCATAAGTCCAAGCGAGCTTATATATAAGTGTCATCACTGATAACATTTTTAGACACATATAATTTTAGCAGCACAAAACATCCAGACATTTCAGAAGCACCCAAATTGGAACTCAAATGTACCCGGAAAAATACCAGACGAAGAAAGGAACTTTTAAATCTTAGTTAGAGGAATAATTGCCCAACTTATTTTCTCAATTACTGCAACTGCTCAAGTTGGAGTTTTTCTACACCGACCTCCAGTTATTGTTTTGGAAAGGAAAACAGGTGGGTTCTTTGAAGAGATGTATTCTTTCCTTCACATCTATTGCCCCTCTCCACTTATCTCTCCCAAGCCAGTGCCAATGAGAATAAGCACAATTTTTGCCTTCTATAAGAGCCAGGCTGACCTCTCACCTTGGGGAGAGAGGCCTCCACCTTGGTCAATAATATAGAAGTAGCTGCTGCTGGGGGAGCTAAACAATGGGTACACATGGACATATAGAGGGGAATAATAGACACTGGCGATTCCAAAAGGTGTAGGGGTGGTACGGGTTGAAAAATTACCCACTGGGTACAATGTTCACTACCAGGGCCATGGGTACACTAAAAGACCAAAGTTCACCACTACACAATACACCCAAGTAACAAAACTGCACTTGTATCCCCTAAATCTGTTAAAAGAGAAAAAGAAGTAGCCTCTGGACATCCCTTCTGCAAATGCAACTGCCCTCAAAGCCCAGGAGAGAATGCCACTTGGCAGGCTGGCTGGCAGAAACCTCTCTAAACATGCAAGGAGCATGTGGGGGGCAGGGAAGGGCAGCTTTTGGGAAAGAGCAGATTGGCAATATCTTCCTCCTGTCCGTCAAGAGTCACTGGAATGCCTGCTGTTTGGGGTAAGATAAACACAACTTCCTCTCTGGCTAGGCTTGTAATTCTATACAGAAGGCAGGATTACCATCTCGAGCAAATGACCCGTCAGTAACTGAGGCTCTGATCAAGCCTTGTGTCAGGAGAGAAAAGACCTGATGGCTTCTTTTCTAATAGCCCCAAACTCTGTCATAGCTGGTTACCAGGTCCACTCAATAAAATATAAAAAATTCAGGAAGGCTAAAGTCTGCCTGGCTATGGATTCCTTTGTATATACTCCACGGACTGAGTTTTTAAAACAGACTTAACAATGTTTTACAAGATGGCAAAGGCCGTGTCTGATCTTCCTAAGAGATGTCCCAAAAGCTGCTAATTGCAAATTCAGTCACAACAGCCACCCTTCACTGAGTGCTGAGGCTGTATTGCAGGTATTTGCTGTGTTACACACGCACCGACTCATCCTCACACAAGCCTATCAGCTCCACAGTGTTATTCATCATGGCAGCCAGGTGGGGAAACTCAGGCATAGACAGGTTCAATGGCTTGCCCATGGTCACATAACTAGGAAGAGCAGGGCAGGGACTTGAACCCATGTCTGACTCCAGAGCCTGTGCTCCTAACCACCATGCTCTAGTGTCTTCCCAGGACATCCTACCCACTCATTACCAGATTCGGCAGGACCTTGACTTAGAAAGCTATTGTTTTTTTCTGTTTGTTCATGTTTTCAAATATTCAATAATGCCATCTTTCCACTAATGTTCTCTACCAATTAGATTGAACCCATTCAGTTTCCAGAGAGCTTCTTGTCTCCAGTGTATCTGTGCTCTCCCCAGCTGTTTATTGACCCAATGCTCCCAACCATAGGGCTTCCACAGGAAGCAAAAACAGAAAGAACAGCTGGGTCCTTCGGTGGGAAAACACACACAGTCAAATGGAATCATTCATCTAACCTCTGTCCCAGAGCAGAAATTCCCTCTGCAAAATCCCTGACAGATGGTCAGCCCCGTCTGACTCGGGGGAAACTCAGTAATTTGAAGCAGGCCTCTTCTTGGAGTAACTGCTCAGCACTAACAGTCAGAATTAAGTTCCTTAAGCCTCAAATTCTACCTCTGGGCACTTTGATCCACTAGCCCTCATTCTCTATTGCTCTGGGCTCAGAACATCTGTCTTCTATACGACAGCCCTAAAATAAAAGAAGACAACAGTCAGTGGCTCGTGAGAGCCTTGCAGGAGCATGACGACTTGTTAGAAATGTAGAATCTCGGCAGGGTGCCGTGGCTCACGCCTGTAATCCCGACACTTTTGGAGGACAAAGCAGGAGGATCAGTTGAGCCCAGGAGTTTGAGACCAGCCTTGGTAACATGGCGAAACCCCGTCTCTACAAAAAAATACAAAAATTAGCTGGACGTGGCGACACACGCCTGTAATCCCAGCTACTCAGGATTAGGAGGCTGAGGGGAGAAGATCACTTAAGCCTGGGAAGTCAAGTCTGCAGTGGGCCTTGATTACACCACTGCTCTCTAGCCTGAGCTACAGAGCAAGACCCTATCTCAAAAAATAAAAATAAACATAAATAAAAAAGAAATGCAGAATCTCAGGTCTCACTCCAGACCTACCTAATTAGAATCTACATTTTAACAAGATTCCAGGTGGTTCCTGTACGCAGTCAGGCCTCAGAAGCAATGCCTTAGAGGTCTCTTCTCATTCATTCCACAAACATTTTAGTGTCTAATATAGTCCAGAACCTGTGCAAAGCCTTGAGGAGACAGGCATGGTTTCTGTCCTCACAGTTAATGCAGTAGGGCGGAAGAGCTAAGTCAAAACCAGCAAGTTAAAAGTCAAAACCAAAAATTAGCAGTGTTATGGTATTTAATATGGGCCAGGTAGTCCATTAAGTCCATTAAGTGCTTTACACAGATTAACTCATTTAATCCTCATAAAAACCCCATGAGGCACATATAATAATTTCTCCATTTTTCCAGATGAGGAAATGGAGGCACTGCGAGGTTAAGTAATACATCTGAGATGACATGACCAGTAAAAAGCAGGGCTGAGAGTCAAACCCACAGGGTCTGGCGTCAGAGTCTGTGCAAAAGGAGCAGCTGCTTGTCTGCACACGAAGGTTCAGTAAAAGTGCCCCAGAGGAGATGCCTGAGATATGAAGGGTGAGTGGGCATTAGAAAGATTGGGGGGTCCAGGAAGGAACAACAGAGATAGGGAGATATTTCAGACGGAAGAAAAAGGACAGAGTATAGAGCAAGTATGCTGACTGCCAGAAGGAAGTCAATCCGTCTGGCTGGAGCACAGAACCTGGAGGGGTTACTGCAGATGAGGCTGAGAGGTAAGCAGTGGTGACTCATGCAGACTGCTGGGAACCCTGAAAATGTGTCTTTATCCTGAGCACAACTGGGGAACCCCTAAGAGGTTCCAAGCAGCTGAGTGACATCTTCAGATCTGTGCTGATTCCCCTACCCGCAGTCAATGGTGGACTGGTGGACTGGAGGAGGTGTCCACACTCAGACACAAAGGAGGCAAAGGTGGAATTACAGAAACAGGTGAGGAGTCTGTGCAGCAACTTTGGTGAGAAATATTGTTGCTGAAGCTAATCTAAAATGTCATCATTCAATATCGAATGGAGCCCTGGCCGCCAAGTTACCCCTGCATTAGCTTTATTCCCACCAAGCAATATGCCTTTTAAAAGTGGAACCTAGGACATCAGAAGCCTCAAGTGTTTTCTGAGCAGCACGACTCTATGATTTCATTTAAGTGGCAGACACTCTGCGATCCTCCAGACATGGGTTCAAATCCCAGGTCTACCTTGATTCCAAACCCTCTGTGGGCTCAGGGTGCCCAACCGTAAAATGGGGACAATAACAGTACCCATGTCACAGTGTGCTCCAATGGTCAAGAACAAAAGCATGCATGACCCTGTCAGAAAGCCAAGCACAAAGGAGGAAGGTACTTAACAATTATTTGTTTTTCATGCTCATGTACTGAATGCAGCCAAGGAATCTCAAAACTATAGGCATGAAAGAGAGAAAAAGATCAAACATTAAGAGTCAAGGAGTCTCAGAGAATGAGACCAATAAGATCCACTTTCCAGGGAGAAGACAAGTCAACTACGAGAAAGTTTTAGGGGTTGTTGTTGTTGTTGTTGTTGTTTGAAACAGGGTCTTACTCTGTTGCCCAGGCTGGAGTACAGTGGTGCAAACATGGCTCACTGCAGCCTCAACCTACTGGGCTCAAGCAACCCTCCTGCCTCAGCCTCCTGTGTAGCAGGGACCACACATGACCACCACCACGCTTGGCTAATTTCATTTTTTGTAGAGACAGAATCTCACTTTGTTGCCCAGGCAGGTCTCGAACTCCTAGGTTCAAGCCATCCTTCCGCCTTGGCCTCTCAAAGTGTTGGCATTGCAGGCATGAGCCACCATGCCCAGCCTACAGGAAAGCTTTTCAAGAGTAACAGGCTCAGGTAGTTTGGAGCAAGATGACAGGGCAGCGTTAAGGAATCAGTGTAAAAAGATCAGCGGCCATTCAACTTAAAATGTCAGCGAAAACACTGTTAGAACTGGGAGCAGTCAAAATCATATCAGAAAAAAACACCAATTCCTTGTCAATCAGTATTTAAAGAAGGACCAACATTATGCCAGATGCTGGGCCAGGAGTGCAGGGCAAGATGTGGTCCCTTTGAGTGCTCCAAAATCTGGCAAGGAGAAAACAGTAGCTGTGTATTTATCAGACTGTGATAAACATTATACTCAAGATTGTTAAGTAGGCAGTTAGCATGCCCCTCTTGTCTATAGACATTTGCTCCTGTGCCAATGCAGCTCACAATGACATATTTTGGGGTTGCAGAGGAGGAAGTTAAGAAATCGGGTAATTTTTGTCAAAGAATATTTCAAGGCCAGTCCACTTCTAAAGGCAGTTTAGGGTAGATGTTAAGAGGAGGATTTCTGGTTATTAGATTGACTGGGTTCAAATCGCAGCTCTGCTACTTCTAGCTACGTGATCTTGGACCTGACACTAAACATCTTATATGTCAGTTTCCTCATCTGTAGAAAAGTACCTGCCTTACTTATGGGGTTGTTATGAGAATTAAATAAATGAGTGTATGTAAAGTATATTAAATAGATTATATTCACTAATATCTGTTAGCACTAGACAAAGGTATTCACTATTATTTGCATTTATAAAAATTAGGTTATCATTAATTACACAGGGTGATGGAGTCAAAAAAATTTTTTAATTCATGGCTCAAACACAGTAGCCTAAAAGACAGTGTGAGGAGAAACTGGGGTTGTATCCCAATCTCAGTTTTGGCACAGGATTGCTCTTTGACCCCAGGAGACTTTCTAAATCTCTCTAATGTTCTCACTTGTCAAACAAGAAAGGAAAAGAGTTATCATAAGCTCAAGTGATTCACCACACATCTTCATCAATGCTCTGAAGACAGGATTATAAAACCCTTTGCCAAAAGAAAAAGTCCTTAATCAACCACAGTATACTGCTTTCAGGAGAACCATATAACAATATGACAATATGACCCCATTACGCTTGCTGAGATTTCCAAATCAATTTCACCCTCAATGGAGGAAGTCCCAAAAGCAATACTGTGATTCAATTAGAGGACAAGGTAAACTTATTTATTGCACTAGAAGCATTTTATGCACATAGAGCTGAAAATGGTTCTCCATTAGCAACTAAATTATAAGGGTAAATGACTATAAAAGAGGGGTCTGAGGTCTACTTTCCAGGGTGACTCAGGTATGCAAAAAAGAACAGATCCAGGGCATCAAAGTAAACATAAATTCCCTTATGCTCATTTTCAGGGTACCAAGAGCCTTCAGACATGCATCTCACAGCCTGAAGCAAGTAGGCAGAAATCCAGTGAGGGATACGCTGCAGTGTGTGGGACTCCAGCATAATCAGGCAGCAGGCACCATCCCCAGTGATTGTGTAACACACAGTGAGCATTCTATGTTGCCCAGGGAATTGACTTAAATTACAGTTTTGTTCCCTTTAAATGGAGTCTGTTGGTCCAAGACTGAGATAAACTAGTAAATCTGAAATGAAGATTATAAAAAACTATTAATCTTTTTATTAAATTTGAATTGATTTTGTGAATAGAGAACAAGTTGCAGGAGACTCTTCTACAAGGCAGCTGCACATACTCTTGAAACCTGCAATATGCCTTGAGGCATATACTTGACAAGCACCTTAAATAGACTGATTTTTCTGACTTATTTAACAAGACAGGCAGAAAGTAAGTCCTGAACCCCTACTGCGAAAGGCCTGTCATGGATTAGAATCAAAAGCACAAACAAAATTTAAGTTAGGCCCTCCCCTTTGCAGGAGGGTATTTAAAACTAAGATATGGATTCATTCCTTCGATGCCTTGCCAAAAGAAAAAAATGAAAGAATACTGTTGCTTAGCAACAACTAAAACAATGTGCAGCAAAGGAGAGTGGTCTGAAAGAAAGCTAAGCCGGTGAGTTTGTTACAGCCACCCCAGATGAACTTTGTGACCCAAGACCCTGCCTGTGTCCTCATCTGGCCTAAGGGTAAGGTTAAGGCCTGGCTATTACTGGCACTCAACTATCTTGACAAAGAGACCTGTAATCCCAAAGAAATAAGAACCTACTACTGGACAGCACAAGGCTTCTAACATTAACCTGCCTGTTTCCGCCACTAATAGCAAAGTTTCAAGCTGCATGAAATCTTGGAAAAACCCCATTTAACAGGTAGGGAAACTGAAGTTGAGAGAGATGAAATGACTTCTCTAAGATATTGTTCATGGCAGATTCTGGGCTGTATGCTAGCTCTGGCATCCAGAGGTTGCTCTTTCCCCTACAGTTAACCTAAATTGCAGGCAAGACCAAGATCAGAGAAGCAGACTACTGACACTCAAGTGTTTCTTATCGCTCAACCATGAAAAATGCCATTCTTATTTGAGGACCCTTCCTAAGCCGCTGGGAGGTTTCAAAGTCAATTACAAAGAGCTTGAATGATATGTGAAACCCTTCTCTCTCTCAATAAAATAATCCTACTAAATCCACCAGCCCCCTACTAGAAGGGGCTAACATAGTGCCAGCACTCTGGGACTGGGGAAAGAAGGCTCCAATAAAAATAAAAAGGCCACGAGTCTGATCCTCAAGTTCATGGCCATGCTTTAAGTCCAAGAGTGGCTCGTTATAGCCAAGCAACATACTCTTCTCCATGCCAGTATCATGGTGACCGCACAATACTCACCTGTCATTATTTCTAGCCGGGCATATGTTGAGGAACCTGGGGTCTTCCACCAACATTTTACTCTGGAAATGCCCAGAAACTGGATTATACTGCCCCAGGCCAGACCCTCATTTGTACTACAAACAGGACTCATTCTACTGTAAGTAACATACTGCGCATCCCACAGCTGGTCGGGGCAATGGCTAAAAGTGTATTAAGTGTGGCAGGATACAGCGGCTCACACCAGTACACAACTACTTAGTACACAACTACTGTGTGCTAAGCACTCTATTCGGCTCTTTATGCATATTATTTTTATAAGGATGGAATTGTTTGACCCTATTTCACAGGTGAGGAAACAAGCTGAGAAATATTATGTAATCCCAGCAATTTGAGAGGCCAAGGTGGTGGATGGCTTGGGGCCATGAGTTCAAGACCAGCCTGAGCATCATAGCAAGACCCCCATCTCTACAAAAATTTGAAAAGAACTCAGGCATGAAGGGTATATCTGTAATCCTAGCTACTCAGGAGACTGAGGAAGGAGGATTGTTTGAACCCAGGAGGTCAAAGTGAGTGAGCCATGACCACACAATTGCACTCCAGCCTGGACAACAGAGTGAGACCTTGTCTCTATAAAACTACAAAGGAAGAAAAGCACTGGGCCCAGCCTTTGAAAGAGGGCTCTGGCTACGACACTCATAAGTCACATGGCACTGGGCCAGCTCGTAACTCTTGTCATCTCAAATGGCATCAGGTACCAAATAGATGTGCTCTGGTCTCAGGGGGTGCTGCACAGCGAAAGATTAGGACATGAGAAGCATCCTCATCTACTTTTCCCCAGTAGGCCAGGTTTTATACTAGGTAGGAAGAAATTTCACCTGCTTTGCTTCTACTTATATATAAACAGTTGCAGTGAAGACAACAAATTATACTAAACAAGTTCCTTAAAGATTTTCACTACATATTGATGTAATTTGTTGTCTTCACTGCAACTGTTTATATATATTATATATCATTTTTTCCTGCCCCAACTTCTCCTCATTTTGAACTGTAAGTTCCCCTTCCAACAGCTTTTATTCTGAAACTAAGGGGCTCCCTGTAAGGTTAAAAGCCGCACACTTTGATATTATTGATATGGTAACATCTGTCCAACGTCAAGAATGTGGAGCCATGACTGGCCTCTTGATATGAACAGAGAAGATCAGGTTTTGAAAGCAAGAGCCTGACTACTGCCCCAATCTTATGCAATAATGGCATGATCAACACTAAAGCCTATCTAATTGCCCAAAGGTCCAGTTCCCAACAACCCTGGAGGTGATTTACATTTAAAAAGAGCAGAGATTCTGGGAGCAAAATGAAGACTGGTTGTTAGTTTCCACCTTTTCTTTGTAGAAGATGCCTTTACATTTAGCATGAGGGAGCAGGGGGAGGGACTGGTAAAAGTGGGAAGAGGAAAAGATAATACAGAGAAAGGAATTCACTAACCACCAAGTTCCTATTCCCTGTTTCAATCTGATGTTTGCCTTCTCTGTTCTTTCAAGATTATGGGCAAAGACAACACAAATCAGGGAGTAGAAGAGGTTCTGCCTTACCTTCCATGGACAATGGGGCTTTAAAATGGTACCACATTAATCAAAGAACTAAAATTGCTGCATTATTCTAAGTCTCAGCTCTCCTCATCACTTACGAGGACAATGATATTGTCCAAAATTCATTCAGATGAAAAAGATGTGGCTTATGTGAAACACACGTGCAGCCAACCTTTTCTTTCTACAGAGAAAGTGAGAGGCAAGAGATATATTCAAGGAAATCACACACAAACAAAAAAGCAATACACTTTGGAAATGTACTTTCAGCCATCAGAGAAAAAAAAGCAAGTGTGTTCGATGTTGAACTCTTTTACATCTACTGCAAAAATTAACAGCAACCACTCACTGAACAACTACTGTGTACTAAGCACTCTATTCGGCTCTTTATGCATATTATTTTTATAAGGATGGAATTATTTGACCCTATTTCACAGGTGAGGAAACAAGCTGAGAAATATTATGTAATCTATCAAGGTTACTTAGCTTGTACACAGGGGCAATGGGGTTCAAATCCAAGCCCAGGGGTTCATGTGCATGTCCCCACCCACAAACAATTTGAAGACAAAAAGAATAGCAATATATAATTATTCTCATATAATTAAATATGAGATTTACAAGTACTAGGCTCTGTACTAAGTACTGGGAACACAAAGAAAAGAGTAAGTCTTACCAAACTCTTAACTAAGGGTCAGGCTCCCCCAGTACTAAATTCTTAACACACAATTAATCTTCCCAATGACCTTATGAGATAGAGCCTATTATCCTCTCCCATTTTACAGGTAAGAAAATCAAGGTTTGCAAAGGTGAAGTAATCTGTTCAGGGTCACACAGCAAAGAATTCATGGAACTTGGATACGAACCAGGAAGCCTGATCCAACAGCCTCTTTTATTAACCGTCAGGGCTGCAGATCTCAGGAGCTCACAAAATTAAAGACGCAAAGTCAGAAGCCATGGGGAATACTGCATAAACAGGCCTTGGATTTCCATTTACTTAAGAACAGGTTATGATGGTTCTCAATATAGGAAATAACTTGGCAAGGAAACAATGGAAGCAAGAACAAACCCAAATGACTACATGCAGCTCTGCTGATTGCTCAGATAAAGACTCCATCATCCCATTCGGCTGCTTGCCAGCATCTCGCTTTTCCATATGTGTTTGTTAAACTCTAGAGTGCAACGGGTCCGTGAGGAAATGGACTAGAAATGCCTCCAAATTGCCCAACTGCCCTATGCACAATTTCTAAACATCAAAATGACTTCAGCTCCAAAATACACTTATATTTGGAAAGGCAGCAATTGCTTCCAAAAGAGAGATCTTTTTCTTCATTTTAGAAAAAAAAAAAAGTCAAAGAATGCTGCACCGCAGTTGAAGGAATGCATTGGAAAATTTTTTTAAACCTCACTGCCCAACTTCCATGGTGAAGGAGCAGATCGTTCCAGCACTGAGGCAGCCTGCAAAGGCAGAGCTGCCTGGGCCCCTCACCTGGGTGCAGGGGGCCTCTGGTTGAGCACGTGGAATTAAGGAAGTCCTGACCTACATTCCCAAAGCCTGCAGCAGAGCTTGTTTTGAACCAGATTTTCCCACAAGGACAAAGCAGCTCACAACCCAGAAACCTTTATTTTTAATTTAGGGAGAAAGGCAGTCAACAAATCAAGTCACTGTCATGTGACCACCTGTAGAACCAGGCCAGGCTGTAAAAGGAATTTGCTTCCTTCCAAATAGCTTCTGTCAGACTATTACTGTTATCTCAAAACAGTCGCTTCAAATCAGCCACCACATACACACCCAAGCACCAGGCACCTTTACAGTCATGCCAGAAAAACATATCTCCTCCGACTTCCACTGCTATAGTCCTATTTATTTTTAACATTCTAACCCTGTATTCAAACAGCCCCTGGTTCATTTGTGACAACATGGATGAACCTGGAGGACATTACGCTAAGTGAAATAAGCCAGGCACAGAAAGACAAGTACCACATGATCTTGCTTATATGTGGAATCTACAAAGATTGAACTCCTAGAAACAGAGAGTAGAATGCTGGTCACCAGGGACTGGGGTGGAGGATTGAGATGTTGGCCAAGGGATACAAATTTCAGTTAGGAGGAATAAGTTCCAGAGATCTATTGTACAACATAGCGACTACAGCAAATAACAATATACAGTATACTTGAGACTCACTAAGAGTAGTTTTTAAATGTTCTCACCAAAAATAATAATAAGCATGTGAGGTAACGTATATGTGAATTAACTCAATTTCACCATTCCACTATATATACATATTTTAAAACATCATGTGTTTTAAATATATGTTGATTTAAAAAATAAAATTTCAAATTACGTGCATATATTTGTAAAAGACAAATAGCCATTAGTTAACTTCATACAGTACATTAGAATCTCTCCCAGGTTCATCTCCCAGCTCCCCAGGCCTGTTTATAGAACAAGATAAGAGGTCACACTGGACCAAGCAATGCCTTCCTGATGCATATCCCTCCCCTTGGTTCCAGCTGCAAAAGCCAAATCTAGACCAGCTCTTCCTTGAATAACAAAGTCCAGGTTTTATTAGCCTACATTTCATTAGCCATGGTTCTTCATCTTGGTGGCACAAGAGAAATACCTGAGAAGCTTTCAAAAATCCCAATGTCCATTTAACTCAAAATCCCTGATCTGGATTCAGATATCAGTGTTTCTGAGAGTTCTCCAGGTGATTTCCCTGTGCAGCTAAAGTTGAGAACCATGGCTCCCACTCCATCTGTCACCAGCCATGTGACCTCAGACAAGGTTCTTAAGTTCCGAGTGTATCAATCTCTTCCTAGGGAGGAGGGATGGCTCCCTGAGCTAATGCAGGCAGAGTGCTTAGCACAGGGCCTGGCACAGTCAATTGATCTTGTCCCTTTCAATATTCACGGTGGGGAAGTAATTCTATGAGTGACTGAATTATGATCATTGGACGAAATCTTTCATTTCTGCAGCACTCAAGATTTTGTCTTGTCTTGCAAGAAAACATGAAAGAAGCATTGAGAAGAAAAAGGCGGTGGAGGCAATAGCCGCCTTGGGTTCCTCTTACAGCTTATATCAACAACTCTTTTTCCTTCTGTTTTTTTTAACAGTCTCCCCCAACCCCCACCCATCCTCAGGTGAAAACATTCTCCTGATAGCCTCACGCCAACTGGATGCAACTCAACACCAAATGTCTTCCAAATGGCTTTTCTCCATCTGAACGTCTGCGTTCTATTTTATTCTAACGTATTTAGCTTTTATCCAAAAAAGTCAACCAGTTTCTAAACCACTAAACAATAAGAACTTAGAACTCGAATTATATAATCTGCAAATGGCAAGATTTGAGCCCTTTGGGACTGAGGCCATCAGTCAAATACCTAACCCAGTGGTTTTCCACCCTGGCTGTAAAGAATCAGCCCTAATTCCAGAGTTGAGCTTAACTGATAAATAATTTAATTATTAAATAGATGCTTAGGGCTCCCCAGTGGATCCCTTAGTCCTAAGCTCTACAGTGGAGCCCCAAGCATCTATTTAATTTAAAAGCTCCCGGCCGGGCGCGGTGGCTCACGCCTGTAATCCCAGCACTTTGGGAGGCCGAGGCGGGCGGATCACAAGGTCAGGAGATCGAGACCACGGTGAAACCCCGTCTCTACTAAAAATACAAAAAATTAGCCGGGCGCGGTTGTGGGCACCTGTAGTCCCAGCTACTCGGGAGGCTGAGGCAGGAGAATGGCGTGAACCCGGGAGGCGGAGCTTGCAGTGAGCCGAGATCGCGCCACTGCACTCCAGCCTGGGCGACAGAGCGAGACTCCGTCTCAAAAAAATAAAAAATAAAATAAAAAAATAAAAGCTCCCTCAGATAATCCTAATATGTGGCTAGAGCTGAGGACCACCAACCACAAGAACAGAAAAGAAAAACCACTGTTTATCATATAAGACACCAAGTGTACTTCAAAGACCTCCTACAGTAAACTCAGTTACCTTTGGAGAAAGATACCAAATTCAGGAGGCCTAAAGAAAAAACTAATTTGGGTAGAAAAGCTGCCCTGCCTATGCCTTTTCTTTGTTTTTGTGTTTGAGACAGGGTATCACTCTGTCGTCCAGGCTGGAGTACAGTGGTGAGATCTCGGTTCACCGCAGCCTGGAACTCCCAGGCTCAGGTGATCCTCCCAACCTCAGCCTCCTGAGTAGCTGGAACTACGGGTGCATGCTACCACACCCAGCTAATTTCTGTATTTTTAGTAGAGACAGGGTTTCACCATGTTGCCCAGGCTGGTCTCGAATTCCCAGTCTCAAGCAATCTGCCCACCCCAGCCTCCTAAAGTGCTGGGATTACAGGCATGAGCCACTGCGCCCAGCCT
This sequence comes from Macaca nemestrina, assembly GCF_043159975.1. Lineage (NCBI taxonomy): Eukaryota > Metazoa > Chordata > Mammalia > Primates > Cercopithecidae > Macaca > Macaca nemestrina. Next base: position 143,291,203 of record NC_092126.1, on the reverse strand, counting down.
GCCTACATCTTTTAACTCAAAAAACAAGCGCAATAATTAAGAACATTTCATTCCAGTGAGACGTTCAGTAAGGTATCATTACACACCTCCTTAAAGAAGGTATCTAAGAATATCAGCATCCCCAAAGGGACAGTGAGATCCGCTAAAATAATGAATATTCCCTGTGACTGGATCCATAAATCCTATTTGTTTGAAGAAATATCCATACAAATGTAAGACTTTAAACCGAATTAGCACTTGTCAATACATATTCAATAGACAAATTAAGGACCCAGTGAAAGACATCACAATCTTGATACTAAATTTATGTATGTATTTTTCAAGAAGTTGTAAAGCTGAGAACTGAAATCATACTCCAAAAAAAACATAATAAGCCTATCTTGCTTATAAACACACACGACACACACACACACACACGCACACACCAACAACACACTTCATGAATTTTCAAGTGAGTCAAGGTGACCACTCCAGGAAAGCTTACCTCTGAATTTCTTAGGTGGATTGTTAAGGTCCCCGGTTTCTGGCTGTACAACACAACGATCATCAACCAGGCTGTAAAGAAGACAGATAAATGCTCTGTCAAGTTAAGTGTATGAAAATGAAACTCTTAGCACCATGCAAAAATCAGATATCCCAGGGCTTTTCCTGTGCAACATTTAGACTACCATATTCTCCTGCCAGGAACTCTTTACACTAGAGACTTCCTATGCATGGATCTAAACCTAATCCAAAAGCCCAGGGTTCTGTTCTGTGAAGGACACATTAAGCTACTGTTTTCCGTGGCTCCTTTCCCATAACCACGTCCATGGGAGATTTGAGTATAGCATGCAAGGTGGCTGAAGTCGTGAGACACAGCAAGGGGCAGTTGCATTCAACTAAGGGTAGCTGAGGAGCTGACTTTGTGCCCAGTGAAGATGAGTCAGGCCCTTGCCCTTTGGGAGCTCAAGGCTAGTGCAGGAGCCTTAAGAACAAACTGATAAGGAGAATATAATCTAAGGGCTGTAAGAGAAGGAATAAAAAAAATAACAGCCAGAAGCGAACTGTGCCTGAGGTCATCTGAGAAGCTGCAGACAGAGGAAGTTCTAATGGAACTACTGGAAGAGTGGAAATAGATGTGAGAGGCTAGAGGGGAGCGTTTCCAGGTGGAGAGAACCATGAGTGCACACTCATGAAGATATGAAAGGACTCTGGAGCATCAAAAGCAACTAGTGGGGAAAGCACAAAAAAATTACAAATAAATAAGCCGACATTACATAAAGACTCAGTATTTGAAATCCTGACTGCTAAGTCTAACTTGCACAATTCTTTTAGAAGAACCACTTAAAAATATATTTTTGAACAGATGAGGGAACTGAGACTCTGAGAAGTTACACAACTTGTCCAAGCTCCTAAAACTGGTACTGATAGAACTGGCTAATCTTCCAAGTGACCACAGAACTTGCACTTGTTCCCAGCTAACATGCTATGGTTTTCCAGGGTTCCTCCATTCATCTGTGCTGCCTCCTCTTATCCCAAATGCAAGGTACCATTAAATATTCAGCCTTTACCCTTACTGTTCTATTCTCCAAGATTCCCTTTTGCCTCCTAAAGTCCTGCCTGTCTTTCAGGACTCAGATTAAGAGCCCCACCTTCTCCACAAAGCCCCCCAGGCCTTTCCTGCTTCAGACACTCTCTGCCTCTCCTTCTCCGTCCTCCCAACCTCACTGACTGAGACTCCAAAGGTGCATCAGGCTACCAGCTCCATGAAGGCCAGAAGATGCCCAAGGCTGGCAGCTCAGTATCTATTTGGTAGGTAAATCGAAGTATCCATGGTACCCCACCAGCAGTTTGCCTCCTTCAGCTTCACAGCACAAGACCTCACTGTATCAACAAGAGGGACAGTGTAGCCAATGGCCTGAGTTCTCATGTAAAAATCAAGAGCAGAATATACATATATAAAACCCCCACCCTGAGCTCCTGTGAGTGTAAGTACAGTAATGCCCCCAGAGCTAACATAATGCTTGACAGGGTGAGCTCAGAATCCAAGGTAGGGCTAGGTTAATAAATAATCAAGTTCTCATGGCCAGGCGTGGTGGCTCACACCTGTAATCCCAGCACTTTGGGAGGCTGAAACGGGCAGATCACGAGGTCAACAGATCGAGACCATTCTGGCCAACGTGGCAAAACCCTGTCTCTACTAGAAATTCAAAAATTAGCTGGGCGTGGTGGTGAGCGCTGATAGTCCCAGCTACACGGGAGGCTGAGGCAGGAGAATCGCTTGAACCCAGGAGGCAGGAGGCGGAGGGTGCAGCGAGCCGAGATCACGCCACTGCACTCCAGCCTGGCGACACAGCGAGACTCCGTCTCAAGAAAAAAAATAAATAAATAAATCATCAAGTTCTCAAATGGGGAGGAAGTGGTAAGAGGAACCCCAGTCAAGCTCAGAAGACAAATGAATTGTAGATGGCACTCTGCCACCTACTAGTGGCATGATCATGACTATGGCATTTTACCCCTACTGGTCTCAGTTTTTTCATCTGTGTAATGAAAGTTGGTCTCAGGGATTCTTAACGAGGGGGATGTTCATCAGACTCATTGTTTCCAAATACACTGACACCAGGACTCTGTCAACCCAGCTTACTAAAGCTGTGCTACAGGATGAGGCCCAAGAATCCCCCCGCCTTGTTTTTTTAAAGAGGCAGGGTTCTTGCTATGATGCCCAGGCTGGTCTTAAAAGCTGGTCTTGAACTCCTGGCCTCAAAGGATCCTCCCATCTCAGCCTCCCAAGTAGCTGGGATTATAGGTGTTAGCTACTGCACCAAACTGAACCTTTATTTTTAACAAGCTAAAAAGGCAATTCAGAAGCATGCCACTGAGTAACGTGCACACATACACACTTGCCCTCCAAGATCCTATTGGAGTTCTAAAGTTTAATCAGTAGATGAAGCCATTTGGAGGTAATCACCATCTATATAAAAGGGATGGGGCTGGAGTGCTACACAGTGAGTCCCATTAACAACTGGCAGTCACTCATTGTAGTCCACAACAGGTCCTCCATAAATGCTAAAAATATTAAAGACAGAAAGGTTGTCAAACTTTCTTTCTAACCCCATTTTTACACTGCTATCCTCAAATATGTGCAAGCAACTGAGAAAATAAAGTATTCATCTCAATAAAGTATTAGCAGCCCAAAGTTCAAAAAGCAGCCCTCCTCACTTTAAAAGGGCAGGAGGGACTCACCATTAATTTGTTTGCAATGTTTGAGGAAAACACTTAAAAAGCAATTCATATGATTTTCAAGAAGGGATGCCCTGGAAGAGAAAGAAGGTACTAAGATCTCAGGGGCTCAGGAGGTACCTGGGTGACTGGGAAATCAAGACCCCCAGGGGAAACATGGGCATAGAGTGGGTTGAGGTTTAACCCGGCATCCAGATAGAGGCTGTGCACAGCCAAGGAGGAGGGAGAGCTGTGGGCAGACAAGGAAGCCGGAAAGAGAGAAGCTGGCCTGCAGAGAGCAACTGTTGGCAGCCCTAGCCTTGCAGTCTGGAATTTTCTGAGCTGTGAAATCTTGGGCAAGTGACTTTGCCTCTCTGAAGCTCAAAACTTTTGCCTCCACAAATGGTAATGATGAGAGTGTTCACCATAGACAGTTGTGTAAGAATTAAGGAAGATGTAGGCACAGTATTTAGCATAATGCCTAGCACACAGCAAATACCCACTGGGCTCATGTAGTGCTTTCCATTTATTACTGTTGCTGTCATTGCTGAAAATAAGAAGAGGGTAAAAGAGTCAACCACAGACGATGAAAAGAGGAAGGAGCCAACCATGAAGAAAGGAGGGACAGTCAGAGGCAGGGCAGAAGGAGGCCTCTTTGCCAAAAGCCACAGAAGATAAATTGTTAAGGGTAGGTCCATAACGGAGAGAGGTCAAATGTAGAAAGTCACTGGATCTGGTGATCAGGCAGCCATGGATGACTTCTTTTCACTAGATGGCATTTGAAACAAAATCTCTCTACAGTGGGAGCACAAGTCTAATTGAGCTATAATTCTGTATCTATAATAATTTGCTCCCTGAGTGTGGAGTAACCTGCATGACAGCCTAGAAATACTCGTTCTGCACAAATACCAGAAAACAAGCATGCTTTAAATAATAGCTGTAATTAAAAGGAAGGTCTGGCTGCTGTAAAAATGAGGTTCTTGGAGAAGCTGCTGGTCTTCCTTCCCCCAATTTATTTGAGACCAGCTCTTGCCAGATTCAACAGTGCCACCCGGGGGGCCTCACTACTCCTTTCTACACAAAGACAATGTAGACCATTCGTAACTATTTTGGAGTTAACCATCTTGATTCTCCATTCTGCTTCTGTCTGCCTTTGGGACTATTTCACCTCTCATTTCCTCTTCTAGACAATAGGCGTAGGAGGAGAAGGGAGAAGATAATCAAATGAGTACATTATGAAATATATTTACACCCTTAAAAGTTGTATAAAGATTGGGAAAAAAGCACAAAAGAGCAAAAATCTGATTTACAGAACTTTATGCAATTTATAATTTTCAAACGTATACAGCAATGTAAAGTAGGAAATGTCTGCTTCAAAGAAAAAAGATAGGCAGCCCAGGAGGTTTGGTCTTTGCTTATATTATAAAGGAGTCACTATTTGAAAAGAAGAGCCGTTACAAAACTAAAAAGCACTTCTTTGGGCTCTGTAAATATTCATCCTTACACTTTATTCCATTTAAACTGTACTCCATAGTGGAATAAAGGCACTCCCTTTTATATAGAAAGGAAGAGCAAATTTTAATAAACTCGGAATAGTGTCCTAAATAATGAGGTTTTACTCTTTCAGAAATATACAGAAAATTGTGTTTTTGTATGAGAGGTTAAACTTGGCTAATATGGGATTTGGCGTTTGTGATTTCAACCGCACTTAGAAAGCCAAGTAAAATGGTAATGTTCGTATGTTAGAAAAATCAGTTTTAAGCTGATGTTATGATGTCTTAAACAAATCCTGCCACAAAAGAAATTGCATGCTCTTACCCCAAGGTGCTAATAAATCCATTTGTCGATCCCTCCGCGTACAGAGAACAAATGTCTCCAATATGCAGGAAGCTAGACATTTTGTCAGACATGTCTTTCTTGAAAATCCTAGACAAAGTAAAATATGCAACATTGTTAGAAGAAAAGAAATGCTCAGAGGGGGAAAAAGTCACTAAGAGTTGGCTTAGCTCAATTTTCCAAAGCGCCTTACTTAAAAGCCAAATTTAAATAAGAGTTTGACAGGCAGGCAATTCAATGAGCCAAGTAAAGACATATGCAACAACATTTTTTCCCCGTATATTATTTAATTTCAGGATATTCCAACCACAGTAACATTTGTTTCTAACAAAACCATGCCTGAATCAGATTCTACAAGTTGAGGACCCTTGATAATAAAAACTGCAGTGAGTAGAAAGCCTGCAGGGAACTCAGCCAAGAACGTTGCAGTGATTAGGGAGTTACTTGGAAAGTCTGACTTATGAAACATTAACATATTCAATTTGCCTCAGGGAATGTTAAGTCAGAAGGAAACACCTGGTATAAAAACTTGCTTCTGGCAAGGCCACAGTGCCTGGGCTAAGGTACCAAACCAACAAAATGACATTAATAAAAGGAAACCTGGTAATAAATACCACAAATTTCCAGCAGCCTTTTAGGACTTTTAAGAATTCCACAACTGTAGGCACTTCACCCAAATGCTACTTAAATGTCTTTCCTTCTCATCCTTCACCAAGAAACACTTCCAGAGGACGAAAACCCTTTAGACAGAACCTGGCCCAGATCCTTCAGTATTTGGGTAAAAATAATAAGGTTCCCTGCCCAGGAACACACAGCTATTGAGAGGCAGTCTTACAAAAAGCTCTTAAGTCTCAGGAAATCTGTACACAGCCCAGAAACCATTAAACACACAAACACATATAAATATCAACAAAAATATTGATGTGACTCCTAGAAACAGCTTTCAACAGGGCCATAAATATTGAGGAGTGGGAACCAATTGTAAAAAGCTAAATTGACATTTAAAAAATAAATGTCAGTTATGTGGGAAGATTGGGTGCTGGTGTGGACTGCAGCTAATCACCCCGTGTTTCCTCAGGCACCTGGTGTGGAGATGCCCAGGGCAACCCAGGTTTTCCCAAAACCCCTCCTCCAACCCCAGACACCTTTATCCATCAATTTACTCAACTTCCCCTTCCAGAAGCCATTTACCCCACACAGTCACAAGAGTTGTAATGGTGTGGAACAGTATTGTGTCTCCTTCAATTGCTTTCTGGGTGCCAAGTTTTCTTTCGGGAAGAATTATGCAGCAATGATCAGCATGACACTTCAGGAAGCAACCTCCTACCTTAGCAGCAATGTCAGCTATTGAAAGCAAACTCATGTTAAAGAACCTCAGTTCACTGCTTGTGAGAAGCTGCAGGGAAAAGCTAATTTGTCATCCCCTTCCCTCCCCTCCAACAACCCAGATATTGCAGTGGAGATAAAGAGCATTTCATTAAACATGAACTTATTTACAGAGGGAGACAGCAACTGAGAACACAGAATAAACTCTCAAACAAAAGAGCCAGTATCTCTAGACCTTGAGGGAAGACACATAAATAATGTGCAGAAGGACAGTTTGCCAAGTACCACTCTCTGGAATCATGTCCGTCATTGTTTAATTCTTCATAACTACATATTTTATACCTAAAGGCAAACCAATGTTTTAAATAGCATCCAGAAAAGTGGCACAAATGGAACACATCAAGGGAGATTAATATTTCCCTCTGTGCTTATATTGTAAAACTTTATCTTAAAGGGTCAGGAAGTCAGCATACTTCTAAGATCAATTATTAGAAGACCATTTGTTTGAATTTTGAGCCAGACCAAATTTGTGTCTGTACACCCTGGCCTCCCGAAAGGACACCAGGGAATTTCCAAATGCAGGAGAACAGGTATGTGCTCCGGCAAGAGGACTAGGGCCTTGTCTAGTGCGACTAAGGCTCTCCTTTCAGGATCACCCTTCAGATAAGCATTCAGCCCCCAGTAGAGACTAGGCCAGAAAATGCCTGCTGTCTTGTGAACTATCACCACCACCTGGATACCTTGCTGAAAGATTCCAGGCTCTTAATGGGAAGAAGCAGACGATTCAGTGTCCTCAAGTGACAAAGCATGATGTACCCCATGTTGCTTGCAGCTGATCATTGCAATAGATGTCTGGACATTGCATTCCTACAGCACAGTTCTGCATTATTTTCTTTTCTGATAATAATAGCTGGCATTTATCAAGGATTTCTCATGCCCACCATTGTGCTGAGTGCTTTACAAACGTTCTCTTAGTGAATCCTCATGACCACAGCAGGAAGTAGGCACCTACCATTATTGCCATTTTGTTGTTGAAGACACCGAGGTGTAATACAGAGAGGTAAGATGCCCACGTCACATATAATTAGCAAGCAGGAGGACCAGGGTTGTTATAACCCAGGTCTATCTGACGTTTTTTTTTGAGATGGAGTCTTGCTGTGTTGCCCAGGCTGGAGTGCAGTGATGCGATCTCAGCTCACTGCAACCTCTACCTCCCAGGTTCAAGCGATTCTCCTGCCTCAGCCTCCTGAGTAGCTGGGATTACAGGCACCCACCACAAAGCCTGGCTAAATTTTTGTATTTTTTGTAGTGATGGGGTTTTGCCATGTTGGCCAGGTTGGTCTTGAACTCCTGGCTTCAAGTGATCTGCCCACCTCAGCCTCCCAAAGTGCTGGGATGACAGCCATGAGCCACCGCACGGGACCTAGGTCTATCTGACTCTTCAGTGGAGGTGTTTATCAACAGCGATCCTGGGAACATAGGTTAAAAAGTTAAATGTTCTTATACTCCAGATGATTACAGAGAACTGATGCACAATTCTTATGCACAATTCTGTTTTCTAATTTTTCTACCATGGCTCTGTAATACTTTCAGAAGTCAGAAAAAAAATAAGCATCTTCTAACCAAGATACTTATTAAGTGGCCGAGATAACTGAACAAGTAACCTTTAGCTACATTTTACATCTCCCCCTGAAATCACAGGCCAGTCCACCCACCACAGCTAATGATCCTCTGGGCAATCTGCCAGGGGTACTAATTAAAAACAACCAAAAAGTGGGGGAGGACAGATCCTTCCCCAGGGGTCTCATGTGATAATTCCCCTCACAAAAGACCGGGCAGAAAGCTTGCTGGTCTAGTTAGAAACCTCTGGAGATCTCCTCTGGCCTCCCCTTAGTGAAGTGGAGGAAGAAGATGGGGGGAGGAGGATAGGTTTTAGTGCAATTATCAGTGATGTCCTGGAAGGAAAAACAAAGGTCGGGAAAGTCAACAGAACAGGCCTCTGTGGCCTGGAGGGGTGGAGGTGGAAAGTCAGTCCAGAAGTGATGGGCCTAGGAGCAATCTTCTGGAAGACTTCCTGTTGTTCAGAGCTGGGTGGGAGAGCCCGCCTTTTTATCTGATCATGGACCATTTGTGCCTGTGAACTTCTAGCAGCTGCACTCAGGGCTCCTGTGTCACTCACACCATGACAAGGACCACCTCAGAGAAAACAGAGCTGGCGCCAACCTGCCATGGAGCTGCGGAACTTCAAACGCTTATGGACACCCGGGGCTCTGCTGACAAGCCATGCCTGACATACACAAGGGCAGGCTTAGGCACTCAGCTCCCGCGCTCCACCCTGGCTCTCTGTCCCTAAGTTCTTCTTCTTCTTATTATTATTATTTAGCTTATTATTAGGAGCCCATAGCCACCGCTCTGCTTTCATTTCCTCCTCTGTTAAATGGGGATAATACTCACTTCAAGAGGCTGTGGTGAGGAATGGATGAAATAATGCTTGAAAAGCACCTGGTACAGTGGCTGACATACTTGAAATTGCTCTATGCTCGTTATTTTTATTTTTCTTCCATGAAAGACAAAGTGGAATTCTGAAAGATTCCAGGGCGTCAAAATTTAAACTCAGTAAAGGATCCCCTGTTTAAAAAGCCATATGTGTATCATAACAAATGAACTCCTATATGAACCACGATGACAGATTTTACTTCAGGGAAGATAATTTATCCTTCCTAATTCCCCTGATGAAAAAAGGTGAACAATAGTGAATTACACTCAACTCCCAGCCACAGAGCATTCTAGCCTTTCAAAAAACACAGAATCACGGAATAAAAGTTGGAAGGAACCCTGTAAAGCATGTAATTCCACCTCCTGCCCAATAATGGAATCTCCCCATCATGCTGCCTATGGATGGTCTCACTGGGCAATAGAGACTACTCTATGTTCAAACAGCCTTGTTCAAACAATTACTCCTAAACCAGGCACAGTGGCTCATGCCTGTCATCACATTTTAAACAGCCAAGACAGGAGGATGGCTTGCAGCAAGGAGTTTGAGACCAGCCAGACCCATATCTACAAAAAATAAAAATAAAAACAAAAACACATTAGCAGGGCATGGTGGCACACATCTGTAATCCCAACTACTTGGGAGGATCACTTGGGCCCAGGAGCTCCAGGCTGCAGTGAGCTGTGATCGTACCACTGCAGCCCAGCCTGGGCAACAGAACAAGACCCTGCCTATGAAAACAATAAAACAATTACTCCTGTCCCCTCCCTTAGCCCCACAAAGGACAGCTGCCTGCCAGAACTTTTGCTATTTATCTGTCCTCTGACGCATCTAAGACCTCTGCATATGTGAATGCTATCTAGATTATTTCTCCTTAAGGCTTTGCTTCTTTTCACAAAGCATCACCATCCTCCCCACAATTCCTGATGCAGCATGACGTGAAGACCACTTCTCAGCCCACAGCAGGCAGGAACTGAGGCTCCAGAGTCAAAGTGCCCAGGTTCAAACCTCAGCTCTGCCACTTACTCACTGAAGAACTTCAGGCAAGTTCCAGAACTTCCCTAAGCCTCGCTTTTCCCAGCTGTAAAATGGGGAAAATAAGAGCACCTACCTCAGCAAGCTGGCATGAGGTTCAGCAAGATGGTGTTTACGAAACACTCAGCAAAGCATCAGGCATGAAGTAGGCGTGCCATCAATATATGTTATTACTATTAAACTGCCACTGCCACCCGCCACCATTCTGATGGGTGGAATCACCTGTTAAAACAGGGTTCTTCCAGGGTGGCTTTGGCCAAGGCAAAGAAAAGTAGATCACTGCCTCTGGGAGATACTCTTGCAGAGGGGCTGTGGCAGCTTTGTTGAGCCTCACACCACCCTCTGGCTGAGTTTCCCTTTGCCCTGTATTGAAACTGCTCCCAGAGCTGTGCATTAAAAAAGGGGGGGCAGTGAGGATTTGATTCTATTCCCAAGAAAGGTGCAAATAAAGAAAAAAAAAATGCAGAGAGATCTCTTTGGGGAAGAGAAGCCAGAGCTGCCCTTCAGAATCTGTATTGCTCTCTACCTTCTCTATACCTTTCCTGGTCTTCTCGTCCACTCTGCTGGCTCCAGTCACTGTTACATGACGAGGATTCCCAAATCTGTCTCTCATGACCCACAGCGACTAGAGTTTTGCTCCTGGCGGCTCACGGCATCTCAATGTACCAAAAACAATTTACCTGCCTGCCCAATCTGTTCCTCCTTCATAGCCATTTCTCAGTGACCACCAGCAAAGCCTGGTGGCTCCTCCAGTCTTCCCTCTCTCATGTTCCCTCCCACAGGGCCTTTGCCTGTGTTGTTTTCTCAAGCCCACAACACTCTCATCCCTACCCCACCCCTTGCTCTAATTATAGCCAAGTCACCCTCCAGCTCTAAATTCAACTACCATTTCCACCAGAAAATCTTCCCCATCCCCTCAGATGAAGTTAAATTCTACTCTTACAAACTCTGCACCATGGATCTCTCCTTCCCAGCCTTCATCTCAGTTACAAGTTCACATTTATTTGTGCAATTCCTGTCTGACACCCTACAAGGCACAAGCTGTATTCTAGAGATCTGATGTGTTTTATATACAACTGTATTCCAAACACCAATGCCTAGCACATAGTAGATATTCAGTAAATATCTGTTGAATAAATGAATGAAAAAGTCTAATCCAGCATCAATTTTTGCTGACTTTAAGCTTTACTATCTCTCTTGAATCTTCTAGCTCCCCCTGCCCCTGCTAACCAGTCTCAGCCAGTATCATTTCTCAACTGGACTCCCTAAGGCCTTCCTACTCATTTCTCTGAATCTGTCTTTCCTCCTCAATCTATTCTGCATACAACATCCCACATGATATTTTAGAAACATAAATCAGACCATATCATTTCCCCGCCTAAAAGCTTCCAACATCTCTTTGGAGCTCTTCATGATCTAGCCCTGCCTACCTTTCCCCCTGCTCTCCATACTCCAGACATAATGATTTTTTTCCAGGCCCCTCACCATGCTCTGTTCCCCGGGCCTTTGCACATGCTGTCTCTGCAGCCTGAGGTATTTCCCTCCCTCCCCCACCACCACTTGTGGCTAACTGCCACTCACCTTCACAGTCCCAGTTTGATGTCTCCACCTCTGGGAAGCCCTCTCTGACCTCCCAAATCTGGGTTATATGTTTCCAACATACTCTTCTATATAGCAACCTGGGTCTACTACCACTGTCCTAACATTGCTTATTCACTTGTTTGTCTTCTCCACTAGGCTGCAAACTCATGAGGGCAAGAACCTTAGTTGTCTTCTTCCCTGTTGCATCCTAGTACCTGGTAGTACCTGGGATACAGCAAGCAGTCAAATATGGGTTCAACGTCACTTTAGTGCCATCTTTGCTGCTGCCTAGAAGAGTTTATACTGGTTTTGTTTTAGAGTCATGGTCTCACCCTGTCACCCAGGCTGGAATGTAGTGGTGCAATCATAGCTCACTGTAGCCTTGACCTGCCAGGCTCAGGTGATCCTCCCACCTCAGCCTCCTGAGTAGCTAGGGCTACCGGTGCATACCACCACGTCTGGCTAAATTTTTCATTCTTATTTTTGTAGAGACAAGGTCTCACTGTGGTGGTGCCCAGGTTGGTCTTGAACTCTGGCCTCAAGTAATCCTCCTGCTTCAGTGTCTCAAAGTGCTGAAATTACAGGCATGAGCCACCACACCCGGTTTGTTTTTTAGGTGACTGTTTTCCAAAACAAATTAAAGCCAAATTTACAGTGTTGGATCAAGAAGAACAGAAGCCTACCTGGCCCTTTTCAATAGATTTCTATGAGAAATTTGGAAGCAAGAAACAAAATATCTAACTTTTATCCCTGGAAAGATACTGTAACTTTTATCCCCATTGACCATCCCCTCCACATGTCCAAAATGGCTTGGAGTACTGACAAGAGTGTACACTTGGAAACAGACTCAGAACATGTGAGTCTGAATTCTAACCTCATAAATTACCAGCTGTGTGTCCTTAAGCAACTTCCATAACTTCTCTGAACCTCAGCTCTCTTATCTGTAAAAAAGGGGGCAACCTTTCATATTTCTCAGGGTCATTGTAAGGAGTAAACCAAATAATTCACATAAAATGGTCAACACAATACTTGGCCCTTTATGCTCATTTTCTGTATGTCTGAATGAGTCTGAAATGAAAACATTCGTTTTTGTTCCTTCATAGTCTTCATTCACCTCTGTCGTATGATTCCTCTACTTGATGAATGTTGCTTACCTGGTCAATACTGTAGGAAATGCATCTGGAGAAACAAGGATCCCAGAAATGTTTTAATCCTCTGTAAGCCCACGAGGTGGCTGATACTTGGACAGCATCTCCAAAGTACTGTTGTTTTTCAGTACCCAAACTCACAATACCCAAGCTGGCCAGACCTCAACTCAACTCCCCCGCCTTCTAACATCAATCTAGGTCCCCTGCTGGCAGTGGGGGTGGTAGAAACCTCTTCAAAGGGATAGTAATTCAATATTTAGAACCTCTTCCACTTTGGTGTTAAAACAGGCCAAAGCACAGCCTCACTAAAAAAGAAATATGTTCATTTAATTTTAAGCAGCAGCTCAAGATAGGTTTGGAATTTTTTTTTTTTTTCTAAAAGCTTTTAGTATGATAGAAAACTCACTCATTTGACTGTGGCAGAAAACTCATTTATTGAAATTTTTCCATCTATTATTTCTCCTGCACACACTTAACTAATTGCATTACATTCATTAAAAAAAAAAAAAAAAAACTCGATTTTCACCTACACAGAATTCCAAATTTAAAAGTTAACAACTCCCGAAACTGAGGCTAAAGTAGAATACTTCATTAACCAAGAAGTTACCTAAGGGATCACTTAATCCTCAAGGGTGGACAGGCTTGGGAGGAAATGAGAAACTGACTCTATTCTAGTTAAGGGACGCCAAAACCACAGACCTGCCGGTTTTCACCAAGACACAAAGGCAAGCCTCCTATATTTAATTAAGATGAAGTCGCCTGGCTACTGGGGCGGAACAGTCTGACTTTCAGTAATAGGGAGGCAGGGCAGTCCCACTGACAGTCTGACCTTAAATGAGACCCTTCTAAGCATGAGAATCAGGTACTTCGGATCCCCTGCCATGCCTGCACCCCCTCACCTCCTCCCCACAGTGCACCTTTAATTTCCTGATGACCAAGCTCCTCTGTATTTTACCACACAATTACCTTAACAGTGAAAATCTTATATATCACTGACCCAAGACACATGCAAAATACTCCCCAGAGACCTGAATTTGTAATCATTTAACCTCCTTAAACAGCGAAGCTGGCTAGCACAGAATATAGCTCATCTATTATTAAAAGCTTCTACCCTGGTTCCTTAAACACCAGTTATGACAGAACCTAAGAGCAATAGGCATCAATCTAATTTCTATTGTAGGACACAACTTCATCTGAGGCCAAAAGCTACAAAAAGAATCAAGTAAGGGTTGGAGACTAACAGTTACAAAGGAAGTTACACTTGAAGCTGCTATTCTCAGACACAGAGAGGAACCTATGCTTTATAATTTTTTAATGACCCATCCCACTGCAGAGCTTCTGGACTGCTTGGTATAATCTTGCTCCTAAGAAAAAGATGAACGTAAGACAAGTACCACTAGCTTCCACATTCGCAGCTTTCCTTTGCATTTCAGAAGGAGCTTTAACTAGGAAGCAAAACAACTATTTTGCTTTGTTACAAAAACAACTGAAAAGTATCCCCGTGCATTTATTTCTGAACAGGAAGATCTGATACAATACCCAGACTTAGAGATGGTCAGTTGCACTCTGTCTCTTAAGCCTTCAATTTCTCCCTCTCTCTAATGTTCCATGCCACAACCCCACATTTCAAATTACCTATGTACTCTAGGAGCTGGTGGCCCTCAATGGTGGCCCAAGAGTCAGGGAAACTTCAAGGTCAAAACTATTTTCACAATAACATCGAGGCATTATTTTCATTTTCACTCAGTCTCTCACACATGTACAGTGAAGTTTTCCAGAGGCTGCAAGGCACATGATGTAACAACAGACTGAAGACAGAAACAGATATAAGATCTGTGAATCCAACTATGTTCTATGAAGCCAGATCTCAAAGTGATTCGCAAAAAAAAAAAAAAAAAAGCTACTCTTCTCACAAAATTTTTGTTTGGGAAAATATTCTTATTGTTCATTAAAAATATGTCAATAGGTTAATGTGTAATGGGTTTTTAAAAATATTTTTTCAGTGTTCATTTTCTCAGTGTTAATTTCTAACATGGTAAATATAGACAGATGTAACTCACATCAATAGAAGTTCTTTAGGGTCCTGAATTGTTTTTAGGCATGTAAAGAGCTCCTGAGAGCCAGAAGTTTGAAAACTGTTGCCATAAACTTTTCTTTAAGAGTTGCCCTGGCATCGACTGTATGCTTAGGACTCTCACTGTATAAGTTTGGAAACTTTATATATTAACAGGAAGAAAATGTAAAATATACAACTGAACAGCCAGGGCTCTAGAAAGTGAACTGCTCGATTTGAAACTTAAATCTTTCTTCTTATAGAACATATGTATTGATACCTACTATACGCCACCACTACACTAGGTACTGGGGATACAGATCAAAGCAAGACGTATAAAGTCCCTGCTCCCATGATACCTATATTCTAGTGAGGGCAGACAGACAGGAAACAGATGAAATAAGCAAGACAAATCAGATAGTGATGAGTACATACAAACAATTAAAACTGGGTGATATGATTAAGTGACAATGCAATTTTGGCTGGTCAGAAGAAACGAGATGAGACGTTTAAGCGAAGACCTGAAAGTCAAGATAGAGGCAGTCATGAAAAAAAAAAAAAAAAAAATCAGGCGGAAGAGCATTTTAGGTAGAGCAAACAGCTAGTACAAAGGCTGTAAAGCAGAAAAGAGCTTAGCAAATTCCAGAAACAGAAAGCCAGCCCAACGTCTGCAGCATTAATGGGGAAAGGAAGAAAGTAGAGGTTAAAGGCAGGGTAGAGAAGACAGAGTCAGTAGGACTTCACAAGCCAGGGTAAAAAGTTGGCCTTCTATTCTAAATGTAATGGGAAGTTTGTAACCTCAATCAAGTTACTTCCCTTATCTGGCCCTCAATTTATTCATCTGCAGAATGGGGATAATGAGCGCTTATCTCATAGTTATGTTGACAATTAATTGTGAAAAAGAAAATAGAAAGGGGGACACAGGAAGCATTCCTATTCGCTGTCGTAATTCTACTTTCAAATCTGTTCTATTTTCTATTCTCATAAACTACTCTTTCTAAACTTCTTAGGCTTATAATCAGCAGAGGATCAGCTCTGCCAAAACAGCAAAGTTCAAATGACAAGTGAATATACAAAAGGGACACATGAGATGCACTGACCTGGACATGTCAATGCCAACTCCAACAGAATGTTTTCCCCACTACTCCTAATAAAACCAGAACCAGCAAAGCACAGCCAGGTGAGGAGTGAATGCCAGCATCTCACTCACACAGCACCCTTTGCGTCTATCTCCAGTCGCCAAGCTTTGCCACCTGGCCCCAAAGCACCTGCATTTGGACATTCTTCTGCTAAAAAACGTAGCCAACAACAAATCCATCAGCCTTCCCCGTTCTTTCTTGGTATATCCACACTACCTCCACCTCCTAAAAGACAAAAGCCCCTTGCCAAAGTCCTTTGGTGCTGGTTTTCTTGCTGCTTGCTTTAAAAAATAATAAAAATCAAAGAGCTTCCTCAAGGCCAGGCACAGTGACTCACACCTGTCACCCCAACACTTTGGGAGGCTGAGGTGGGTGGATCACTTGAGGTCAGGAGTTCGAAACCAGCCTGGCCAACATAGCGAAACCCCATCTTTACTAAATATACAAAAATTAGCCAGGCATGGTGGCTTGTGCCTGTAGTCCCAGCTACTTAGGAGGCCAAGGCAGGAGAATTGCTTGAACCTGGGAGGTGGAGGTTGCAGTGGGCTGAGATCATGCCACTACACTCCAGCCTGGGTGACAGAGGAAAACTCCTTCTCAAAAAAAAAGAAAAAAAAAAGCTTCCTTTAAAGTTAGGTGCAAAGAGAGGGGCTTACACACAGGGCTTTTGCTCAAAGCACCTGGCGAGCCAAAAGGCCTTAAGGCGGTTGGCCCCTCAGAACCGTAGATAAGGATGAAGACAAAAAAGCACCGTTTCACTTTTTAGGTCAAGCAGTACCCAGCAGGGCAGGTTAACGATGGGCCGAGCCCAGCAAACCATGAGGTCTTTCACAGGAAAAAAAGGAGTATGCCCAGGAAAAGGAAGAGCTGCTGGCATTTGATCAATCTCCTGGCAAGAGGCCAAGGAAACTCCCTCCAGAGTAAGCACAAGTCTCCCTGCGATGTCCTCACCCAGGTACATATATGGTAATATGGCTGTAAATACGGGGTAGAGAAAACCTAACACGTTTACGGTTGACTTGTTCAAGGGGGAGAAAAAGGCTCCCTTTACAACAGTCTCTGCTTCTGTTCCTGGGCACTCTCAGGGTTAATTTTGGACTTCCTTTGAGCAAAGATGCTTGGCGATATCATCTTTATTGTGAAATGAGGATGAACAGCACATTTTTGACTTGGACACAATGCCACCCTCCTCCCCACACATTTTCACACAGCTCCCCCTCCTTGCCTTCTTGTCCCACTAGCTGCTAATCAGATCGTCCTCAGAAATGCAGCATGTCCCCATCATCAGATAATTTATTCTCTTGCAAAAAGCACTTCTCTGGGAGCATAGAAAATCGTATTCTGCTTTCGTTTTCAGGCAGTCCCAAAGGAAGTCACCAACTCAGAAGTTTCAACTTTAAGCAAGGCCCTTCATGACATCCCAGAAATAGCAGCTGTAAATCTGAAGTTCGGAGGAATGATTCTCTAGTATAATACAATGTTGCCCATTCTCCATTCCCCCTGCCACACACACATACACATACAAAAATTAACCTACTCACTTTTTCAGACATGTCTGCTAAGTAACCTTTTCCCCAACCAGGTACAGTATCTACAGTTATTTCTCAAAAAAGATGCCCACTCTGACATTCGGTCTCATGGCTTCTACTCTTCAAGGCCAAAGTAAGAGAAGCCAACCCAAAGCTCAACATTTCCAAGGCAGAGAGCTGCAGATTTGGTGAGTGGAGAGCATTTAGCTAAAACTCCTTATTTTACGAGTAGAAAAAACAAACCTGAGGCCCAGTGATTTCTTGGAGGTCACACACCCGACGAGTGGCCAAAGCTAGACCACAGGGCTCCAGATACCAAGGCCAGTGTTTTTTTGGTTTTTGGGTTTTTGGGAGGGGGCGAGAGGGGGAGGGTTCTTATTTTGTTAAAAAGTTGAAGTCAGTCCCAGCCTGAAAAGACACCCCTCTGCCCACACAGCCCAAACCTCAAAAAAACAGCAAATCTAGTTAGGTCAATATCCTCAGAGAGGGATAAAAGTCTCACCAAGCCTGAAAAATTCACTCAAGGACAGGGTTTCTCAACCTGTTCACTACTGACATTCTGGGGCAGAGAGCTCTCCGTTGTGTGTGTGTGTGTGTGCGTGTGTGTGTGTGTGTGTGTGTGTGTGTATTGGGGTCGGGGGGCTGTCCAGTGCACTGTTGAGCAGCATCCCTGGCCTCTGTTCACAAAATGCCAGTAGCACCCCACCCCTGCCTGCCAGACAGAACCACCAAAATGTCTCCAGATGATACCAAATGTCTCCTGGAGGACAAAATCACCCTCCCTCTCCCCATTGAGAACCACTGCTCTAGGACATAGATAGGTTTTGCTTTGTTTTTTATCTGTAAGGCCTTCTGCAAACATTTGTTTTTAGACAACTCGGCAGCAATGACCCGAAGCAGGTATTTTTATTTTTACACCTATTCTACAGAAGAGGAAACAGATGCACAGATGTTCCATGTTTTGCCCCTTACCCAAGAAGCAGTCAACACTCGGTACTGCGGAGTCCCTATCCTGTGGCTCACCAGGGCAACACCATTATGACCTGAGAGCAGCTTGGTTTCACTACCTGATTTTTCCACTCCCTTTTATGAATACTCAACAGTTTCCCAAGACGAATGTCCTCTAGAGTTGTACTGAACAACACCTCAAAAACTATCAAAAGGAAATGCTTAATATATCTCTTCACAGTCCTCACATCACCCTCTGCAATAAAGGGCTTTTCTTTTTTTTTTTTTTATTGAGATGGAGTCTCACTCTGCCACCCAGGCTGAAGTGCAGTGGTGCCATCTCAGCTCACTGCAACCTCCACCTCCTGAGTTCAAGTAATTCTCCTGCCTCAGCCTCCCAAGTAGCTGGGACAACAGGTGTCCGTCATCATGCCCAGCTAATTTTTTTTGTATTTTTAGTAGAGATGGAGTTTCACCATGTTGGCCAGGCTGGTCTCAAACTCCTGATCTGAGGTCATCCACCCATCTTGGCCTCCCAAAGTGCTAGGATTACAGGCATGAGCCACAATGCCTGACTGTAAGGCTTTTCAAAGAAAGATGCCAGTTTAAGAAATATTTAATCAGGAGAGGGGTACAGGGGCCAGGTGCAGTGGATCACGCCTGTAATCCCAGCACTTTGGGAGGCCAAGGTGGGCAGGTCACGAGGTCAAGAGATCAAGACCATCCTGGTCAACATGGTGAAATCCCATCTCTACTAAAAATACAAAAAATTAGCTGGGCATGGTGGCACATGCCTGTAGTCCCAGCTACTCAGGAGGCTGAGGCAGGAGAATCGCTTGAACCCGGCAGGCAGAGGTTGCAGTGAGCCGAGATCACGCCACTGCACTCTAGCCTGGTGACAGAGCGAGACTCCTTCTCAAAGAAAAAAAAAGAAGAGGGATATAGAAAATCAGTTTTTCCAAGCAGCCTTCAAAGGGAGAAAAAAACATATACAAATTACTTAATTGTGTAAGCACTTCCTGTGTGCCAGGTATTCTTATGAGTTAAAAAAACAAAAGGCCCATAAGGAAAATAGGTTTCAGGGCCCTGGAGTTTCGAATGACAGATTTTCAAGTATCAGAAAAAGCTTCCCAGAGGAGGAAGCATTTGGGCTGGGCCCTAAGGAATAGAAGGATTTGGCGAGGTGGACAGAGGAGGGTGGGGAGGGACACATGAGGCAGAATATACACACACACAACAAGGCAAACAAATGAACGTCCATTGTCTGGGTGTCATATCAGCTTTTTCTGTTCAGAAATATGTGCCTGGGATGCTTTTAAGCTGTTCTTGCAAAAGAAAATCATTTCCCAGATAAAGCTCCTTCTGAAATGAAAATGAACAGCAAGAAACTTGGAGGCTAGTGATATTCTTCTTATGTTCACCTTCTTCTGATGAGCTGCATTATATCAAGCAGTCCAGAAGTTATGCTGATGGGACAGGTCAGAAAGTATGATGAAACATAAATTCCTCAGTGTCCCATGACAGCAGGTGAACAGCAGTGACTGCACAACTCTAAGTAGGGGTACATGTACCTTCTGGTCTCTTTCTGTCTTCATCTGAAGAGCCAATAAAAGCATCCCCAAACATAAGCATGAAAGTTCCCATGTTTGTCGGAGAGGGAACCATGCGAGAGCTACTTACTCTCACCTCAGGTTGGTGATTAGCCTACCTTTCCAATTCACTAAAAATAAGACTGCACGGGAAAAGTACAAAGGTCAGCTTCAGCTTCAACAAGTGAGAGCTAGCCATGAAAAAGCAAAGGAACCACTAAATGACAAGGACTGAAAAAGCACAGGAATAGGCATCCTCCAATGCAGATCTTCTCATATTTTCACGTGTGTGTAAATCACTTGAGGATCTTGCAAAAATGTAGGTTCTCATTCATTGAATGTGGGGTAGGGTCTGAGAGCCTGCAATTGCTAGCAAGTTCCCAGTTAATGTCAGTAACGCTGGTCTGGGGACCACACTTGGAGTGGCAAAGATGTAGTATAGTGTTTCTCAAACTTTTGACAGCAGCTCAGAGTAAGGAAAATATTGAGCTTACAAACCAATGTTCATTGTGCATGTGAGACAAAGAATTTTGTTGTGACGTACATAGTTCTTCTTAAGTATCCATGCAATACACTTCCATGTTTTCTATTCTAGGTTATGTCATTAAAAAAAAAGTTTGGCCGGGCCTGGTGACTCACACCTCCAGTCCCAGCACTTTGGGAGGCCAAGGCAAGAGGATGGTTTGAGCCCAGAAGTTCAAGGCCAACCTGGGCAATATAGGGAGACCCAATCTCTACAAAAAAAAAAAAAAAAAAAAAAAAAAATTATTTAGCCAGGAGTGGTGGGGCACACTGGTGGTCCCAACTACTCAGGAGGCCAAGGTGAGAGGATCGCTTGTGCCTGGGAGGTTGAGGCTGCAGTGAGCCAAGATCATGCCACTGTACTCTAGCCTTGGCAACAGAGCAAGACCCTGTCTCAAAAACTAAAAATAAAAAGTTCATCAAGGCCCACTAAATTAATTTAACAACCTCTTCGTGGGTTGTCACAGAGTTTGAAAAACATGTATACAGAACAAGAGTAACATTCCTGCCCATCTGGGGAGAACAACGATGTCTCAGCCTCAGGACACGAAGGCTAAACCCAAAACGAATTTTTTTAAAAAGCTTAGATTATGTTCAGAATTCTTTGCAAAAAGGCAAGGATAGGTCAATAGCATTTTGGAAATGCTTTCACCTAGGAAATTCAAATTTTAAGTTTTCTTCATTTTAATTTGTTTTCTCGTCTGTAAGATGAGGATGATCTTGGCCCTAAGTGGAGATCTCCAAATACCATTTTGGCCAGGCGTGATGTCTCGTGCCTGTAATCCCAACACTTTGGGAGGTTGAAGTGGGAAGACTGCCTGAGTCTAGGTGTTTGAGACCAGCCTGGACAACATGGCAAGACCCCATCTCTGCAAAAAACACAAAAGATTAGCCAGATGTGGTGGTGAATGCCTGTAGTCCCAGCTACTCAGGAGGGTGAGGTGGGAGGATAGCTTGAGCCCAAGAGGCAGAAGTTTCAGCGAGCTGAAATCGTGCCACTGCACTCCAGCCTGGGCAGCAGAGTAAGACCCTGTCTCGAAAAAACAAAATTTAAAAAATTCCCCTCTTAAAAGAGCAAAGGCTCCTTGAAGAAAAGGCTGATTCTTGGTCTGGGACAAGAAATAGAGAAGATGAGCCTAGAACATCTTGTTATATAGAAATAAAAAAAGCTAGCACAGACTACAAGGGCTGTGTCAAAATCTCAAGAACTTTACCAGCCCATTTCTCACAGACTAAAGAACTAATGGATTCGGGTAGTGAGCATCAAGGGGTGCTAATATAACAAGAGTAGACATCCAACATCTTACACCCAACTAAGCAAAGTTTACAGAGTAGACTTACTGGAGTCCCAGCTACTGGCAAGGCTAGGGCAGGAAGACTGCTTGAGACCAGGAGTCCAAGGCCAGCCTAGGCAACGTAGTGAGACCCCTTCTCAATTTAAAAAAGAAAAGAACCTAACTTTGACCAAGCCTCTACATCTAACTACCAAATTATAGTAGACCAAGGGGATAGAGAAACATGTTAAACCACGTTGCACTGATGCAGTCAGCAAAGTCTAAACTGTGGAGATGTGTATCACCCAGTTTCTTCAATAACAACAACAACAAAATGCACGGAAAAAAGATTTGTAGAAGAAATACAGAGATTAGTGGATATCAACCATTTGTAACGTATTTACCCTATTTGGATCCTAATTCAAACTGTTAAATATGTTTATGTGTAAAATTATTATATGTATTTTTTACAAATATCTATATACATATGTATATATATCTAGGAAGTATAAACATAGACTCAGTAAAAATGAAAGGCCATCAAAGGGGTAGACACATTTAGAAAAGATGTTCCAGATGTATAAAAGGTGATTTACGGCCGGGCGCGGTGGCTCAAGCCTGTAATCCCAGCACTTTGGGAGGCCGAGACGGGCGGATCACGAGGTCAGGAGATCGAGACCATCCTGGCTAACACGGTGAAACCCCGTCTCTACTAAAAATACAAAAAACTAGCCGGGCGAGGTGGCGGGCGCCTGTAGTCCCAGCTACTCAGGAGGCTGAGGCAGGAGAATGGCGCAAACCCGGGAGGCGGAGCTTGCAGTGAGCTGAGATCCGGCCACTGCACTCCAGCCCGGGCTACAGAGCAAGACTCCGTCTCAAAAAAAAAAAAAAAAAAAAAAAAAGTGATTTACCAAATGAGTGGTACTATATAAGTCCCTTTTTACGAAATTTAAATATATACATACATTTTACATATACATGCTTAGAGGAAAAGCCTGAAACCCTAATCTCGAATAGTTGGAATTGCTTTGTTTTGTTTCATTGCTCATCTTTATTTCCTAATGTTGCACTACAATGAATATGCTATCATTTTCTCCTTAAAAAATTTTTTAAAATAGAGATGGGGTCTTGCTATGTTGCCCAGGCTGGAGTACAGTAGCTATCACAGATGCAATCATAGTGCACTACAGCCTCAAACCCCTGGGCTCAAGAAATTCTCCTGCCTCAGTCTCCTGAGTAGCAGAGTCCAGGGTGTGTGCTACATGAATATGACTATCTTATGTATTAAGTAATAAAATTTGAGGTTTGCTTTAAGTTTGCACATACGCAGGGGTTCACTTCACTTATTAGGGAGAATCACTGATGTGAAGCTTCTAATTCCCCAAGGATGCTGGAGAGCAGAATATTAGTCCTCCTTGTAAATATCTCTTAAAATGACACGGGATACACCGCAGGGTGGCGGTAGGACATAGAAGGTTTGTGCTGAAACTCCATGATTATCATTGAGTTCTTAGAATTTGCTCTTCAAGTCAACTGTATGTTCACCTATTTGTCAAACTTTCCTTTTCTACTGAAGTGAGTTACAATCCCAGGTAAGTCCTGTCATTAACCAGACAGTCCAGAAATCTGGGTTTTACCCCCTATCGAGTTCCCATCTGGTATGTGATCCTGCCAACCTTACCAGAGCCTCTTCGGAAAGGACAATGTAGTTTTGTGATGTTGAAAACCACACTGAGAATTCTGTGAGAGTTTACAAGTCCTCAGATAAACCACTGTTGACCTGCAAAATCTGGTCCCTACAGGTCTGGACCTTGACTCCCTCTCCCTCCTGAACTCGGAGCACTCTCCCCTGGCCTTCTTCTCCTACCTCCAACATGTCACACCCACTCCTATCTCAGGGCCTCTGTACTTGCTGCTCTGACATTTGAAATACACTTTTTCCCTGATATCTATAGGGCTAACTCGTTTGCCTCCTTCAGATCTGTGCTGAGATGTCATGTAGTAAAGATCTAATCCCCACCTGAGTACTCCCTTAATACCCCTCATCATGTTTTGTTGTTTTAAATTACCGTAAAATATACATAACATAATATACCACTTTGAAATGTTATAACTCAGTGGCACTAAGTACGTTCACACTGTTGTGCGACATCACCACCATCCATTTCCAGAACTTTTTCATCTTTCCAAACTGAAATTCTATCCTCAATAAACACTAACTCCCCCTTCCTGTCTTCTCTCTCCCCCAGCAATCACCATTCTACTTCTGTCTGCAGGGATCTGACTACTCTAGATGCCTCTGTAAGAAAAATCATAAAATTATGCATCCTTTTGTTTCTGGCTTGTTTCGTTTAGCATGTTTTCAAGGTTCATTCACATTGTAGCATGTGTCAGAATTCCCTTTTTAAGGCTGAATAATATTCCATTGTACGTATATTTCACATTTTGTTTATCTACTCATTCATCAATAGACTTGGGTTGTTTCTACCTTTCGGCTACTGTGATAATGCTTCTACTGACACAGGTGTACAAATATCTGCTCACGTCCCTATTTTCAATTTTTTAAAGTATATACCTTCAAGTGGAATTGTTGGGACATAAAGTAGTTTTATGTTTAATTTTTTTTAGTAACTGCCATGCTGTTTTCCACAGCAGCTTCATCATTTTACATTCCCACTAGCAATGCACAAGGGATCTAATTTCTCCACTTGTTATTTTCAGTTCCCCGCTTAACCAGTTTTCTTTTTCTCCGTAGCCTTTACTACCTCTAATACTGTAATACTTACTTATTTATTTATATTGGCTACCTCCCACTAACTAGGATGTAAGCCTCTTGGGAACAGGATGATTTGTTCATTGCTATATCCTGAGCACCTGGAATACACCTTAGTACATAGCAGGTGCTTAAGAAATTTGTTGAATAAAGAATAAAACACTTGAATCATACACAACAACTTGAACAGGCCTTAGAGTCTGTTAAATAGATTTACCACACCATGTGCCTTAAACTACATCCAATTCAGAAATCTCAAAGTTGAATGGGTGACGGTTTCAGTGGTGTATTTGGCTTATCCTCATTAGCAATCATCTCAGAACCACAGACACCAAGACAATTGTAAGGAAGCACAGGAGTTACGTCATTCACATCACTGACTTCAAGCCTTAATTGCATTCATCAATTGAGCTATGCACAAACCTAAAACAGCAAAAATGAAAAAAAAAAAAACAAAAAAACAACTGCATGCACTTCTGATTGACAGCCTGCAAATGCAATGTGTTTTGTTTTAAAAAATCAAACCAATAGTAAACAAGATAGACACTGGCCTTGCAGAGACTCCTTAATGAAATGTAGCCAAAGACAGCTTGACCTAGAAACCTAACTTCAGGCCTACTTTTATTTTGGCTGTTTTTTCTGTTGTTCATCTTTGGTGCTTGTTTCATTTTGGTTTGTTTTCTAAGAGCTGCTTGTGAAGAAATCAGACAGAGTTTCCATGATATCTTTATAAATGAGTTGAAAAGCCATGTGATGTTCCCCCGCCTCTGGAAGTCAGTTGGTTGCACACCATTGGATTAAAGGTTTCTTTTTTATCTTTCTCTCTGCCCACTCTCCTTCCTCCCTGTAATACCAACACTCTGATCTTCCTCACTTGAAAATATTTTGAAGAAAAAGACTGCTGATCTTTCTGTGGAGTTCATCTATCTCTTTTTTTTCTAAGCAGCCATTCCACTTCTCATTCCTAAAGAAAAGACGCCAATTCCCTCCAAAAGACAATCACTTTGTTTAAAGCGATACCATTGTCAACCCCAAATGACTTTCACGGGTCTCAATGCAAGAGCCAGAGTAATTCATTTAGAACATGAAGAACTTTCCCTGCCTGATAAGAACGGTATCTTGAAAGGATTTTCTGTTCTGATTTGAATTATTCAAAGAGCAGATTGTACTTTCAACGTACATGTGCATATACACACACACACGAACTTGAAAGAAAAAATGGAGAACAAAAACATCTGCACAACTGGCTGCAAAGCAAACTGCAAGGTATATGAAAAGGTATCAATGTTTCACATTGCAGACTAACTGCAGTTTAAACTTTCGAATTATTCAGATGGGGAAATGCCTGATCCTTTTAACCTACTCAGATGCTTTGATGTAAATAATCAAGAGGTATTTCAGCCAGGAGGTGAGCCTAATGCTTAACTTACATAATGTTCCTTGTGGTTTGGCTTTGTTTCTTTTTACTCTTCCCATTCAGATTTTCCAAAATGAACTCATTACACATCTAATACCTCCTCAAATATCTGCACTCTTTTATCCCTATGTTTGTGGCTACATCCTTTCCTTCTTATATCAATGTTAAGTACTATTTCGTCATTGGTGGGCTGTAAGCAAGTTATTTCATCAATAGCAGTAAGTTTACCACTTTTCCTTGCTTCCCTCTCACCACCACCATCCCCAATTCAACTTAGGTCCATTTGTGGGATGCAGTGCAGCCTCACCACCTGAGGTTATACCTTGCTCCTACTTTGTACTAGCTACTGGGCAAGTGATTTCACTCTCTGCACCTCAGTTTCTTCACCTGCATCTGTTGCACAGAGTTTGTGAGATACATTGCTGTGGACCCGGCTTACAAGTACTTAATGTGTCCATCTTATTATTTTTAGCAACCAGTTAGAAAACAGTCTGTGGACCAGTTTCTCCTTGTTGTACAGCTAATTCTGAAGAGGGGAACTGGACCTAATCTTTGGCTTTAAGAGCACCCACACAGCCATGTGAGTCAATAAAAGAACAAGAAGAAACTAGAGTTCTCACATCCAAATGCTTCTCACTCTGCCAGTACTCCTAAGGATCTTATCAACAGGAAACAAAAGCACTATACCACTATAATGAAGTGTCTGACTTTTATTTTCTCATTAGAAAAGCCCAAAGATTGTAGCCCAGGGAACAGCTAAATATTTAGAATGTTATAAAAGTTACAAAGACCCAGCCACCCACCCCTACCCACCTCTGTTACCCTGTTATTTACCATGTTCCTGAGCATTTTAGGAGAAAAAACTTTTGATGGCCAAATCTGCAGCAATAGTGATGTACGTGCACCCGCTGAAACCTCCCACTCTTCAAATGCAGTCTGACCATTTTGGGGAAAAAATAGGAACTGTTGTGTTTACAGATAAATGCTGCTCTCAGCTCATATTCCACCACAGGCCCCAAAACAACAGGGCCCTGCCAGATTCCTTGACTTTCAGGTGGCTCGAGTCAAGGGCTGGATGCTACTATCTTAAGCTCCAGTAACTCACTTCCCTTTTTAAAGTTCTAATTCTTTCAACTTGCAGCAACCACTTTCATTTCTTGCAATCCAACCTACTCTGATTAAGCACACGTTCAAAATTAGAAAAGAGTGACTATTTTTTGAAGGAGAGAAGCAGTTAATATTGCTTACACATCTTGGCATATGAAATGCACTGCGTCCTTTAGAATTTAAATAATCAGCACGCTTTTCAGACCGGCAATGGGCCGCCGTTTTATTGCTCCATTTAATGGCCTTTCCCCCCGCCTCTTTCATAAACCTTCAGGCTCCTTCAGTTCTGAGCTACGTCCAAGAAACGGACAGTCCACTGGACCTCTGCTCCCAAAAGCCCTCACCAAAGGCAGAGGCAAATTTTGAAGGCTGAGCCACGGAGTTTCTTTTTCTTTCTTACCCCCCACCTCACTGGCGATTTAGATAGAACTTAAAATAGGCTTAGGACAAAAACTCATTATTGACTATAGCACTCAGGCTTCCACACTCACCTGACCCGGTCAGGCACTCTGTTGCCAAAACAAGCCCAGCGAGGGGTGCAAATCCTGCTCCTCTGTAGTCGCTCCTAAATATTTAGAAAGAAAGAAGACTGAGTACCAGACCGCGGAAGATGAGTCTCTAACAGAAGTGCTCCAAATTACAAGTTTCCAACTTCTTTAGCCTCCTTCCCTGGGGAGACCCCTCCCCACCCCACCCTCCAAATTTGGCAGGCAGGTTGGTGGGATCGCTTGGGCGACGATTACAGGTAACTACTCTTATTTCCAGGATGTAACTGACAAGTGAGACTAGGCACGCACAAACTTCGAACGTGCGGGAGGCTGGAACTAAGGGAAGTGTTTGGCAGATCCCAAAGCACTTGTTTCCCGGTGAGGAGGCCAAGTATCCGAAGCCCGCATCCTCACTGGACATGAGCTTCGTCCACACTTCATCCCTCACCGCTTCCCCGGTTTTCTTCCGTTTTTAAAAACCCTCCCCACGGGGGCCCCCCACACATGCATTATTCTCCCAACCATGGAGCGCAAGAGAGGGCTACATTTTTAGAAAGATTATTTCCTTGAGCAGGCTCACATATGACACCCCCACAACCTCTCTCCGAAAAAAAAAAAAAAAAAAAAAAAAACTATTTCCTGCAGCTGCAGCAACAGTTTCCAACTTGGGGGAATGCCACACCAGTCCAGAATAGGGAGCCCCCAAAGCCACGCACTAGAGTCGAGGATATTTGTTTTTTAAGCCTCAAATGAGCTCCTCCAAAAACAGTGCCCGCAGTAAAGGAACCCCCAAATGCATGCCAAGTGCATGCACATCCATCGATATCTCCCCGAGACCGGGGCAAAAACTTCTGCGCCGGGGGAGCCAGTGCCAACTCCCCGCGCCCTCTGCCCGGCCCCAGCCGCTACCTTGGTGCCCGGGGAGCCACGCCGGTTTGGGGGAGCAGGGCGAGGAGAGGGGTTAGCAGCCGCTGGGTAATCCCATGTCCGCGAAGAGGGAGCTCGTTCCGTTAGGATGGAAGCGGAACACCCACACCTCCTCTCGGCGTGCGCTTTCTCTCTCTCCACCCCCTGCCTACTCCTCCACCACCACCACCTCCTCCTCCTCCTCCTCCTCTCCTCCCACCCCAGCGAGCTTGAGGAAACGCTTCAGCAGCACATCCACATGGTTACTGCACTTTGAAGCGGCTCCGGGCGTCTTATATAGGCCGGGAAGCTCCCTGGGCAATGTAGTCCGAGTACCGGGTGGTGGCGGCGCCTGAGGCAGCGGGGAGGGACTACAAGTCCCAGAACCCCCTGGGCGCCCGGGCTGGGCCCTAAATAGACGCGCGCGGGGACAGGGGAGGGGCGTCCTGCGAGGCTTTCAGGCTGCTTGTCCCGTACCTTGGCTGGGTGGGTAGGTCTTGGAGCCTGCCATCCAAAACCACCCCTGGGAAGCGCCCGCAACCCTTGGGGACGCCTCTCCTCCGGCTGCCCCCCTTCCCTGGAATCCAGGTGTCACTGGGGCCGGGGAGGGGCTAGGAGCTCGGATTTCTGCTTTGGGAAGTTTTTACAAGCCCACCCTCCCCCTGCCTTGGGTCCCGAGCCAAGAATTTCAGAAATCCGGGGCACAAAAACGCCAGTGTTTGCGGTCAAGGATTAAAGGCGCGAGGTTGTCTTTATTTAATCTGCTCCGCCCTGCTCGGGTTTGCACGAAAAACCAAGCCTGGGAGCGACGGTCCACGCAAGCGGAGACACAGGCAAGTCGCGTGAGAGCACTTTTCTGAGCCCGAGTTGCGTGTCTTTTGTCGCCCCTCAGGAGGTAAAGAAACGCAGACCTCTCCGGTGCACAAATAAAGGAGCCGTGTTGTGACTTGCGGGCTCTGAGATTGGGAGGCAGAAAATACATACCGCGACCTCAGTCCTGACCCTACCTCTAGCAGTCCCTCTGCTCCTGGGAGCTGTAAATGCTTAAGTAAATAAACCGCAAACCAGAAAAATAAGGGCTTGGGAGAGAGCCGCTCACACAGAGATGCGCGTCCAGGCGGGGCGCTCTCCAACAGCTCCGACTGGGGCGAGGTGGGTTTCACCCGCTGCCAAGTAGTGCCTGGGCTCCCGGGTTACGGGCTGCTTCGGGCTCCGGCTTTTGCGAGGAGGGGAGAGCTAAGCCCGGAGGCAGTCAGCCGACTGCCCTCTCTTGCCTCAAATGACGTATATTCATTCCTCAAACGTTTCCTGAGTGTTTACTGGGTGCCAGGAGCTGGGGCATAGTGGTGAGCCAAACGCATTATAGCATCCCAGACAGGCACTTCCTGACGCCGCCTAAAGATCTGTTATAACAATAGTAATAATAATGATAATAATCAATGGAGAGGCTGATTTTATTGGGCCCAGACCACACGCAGTTTTCATACTTCATGCTATTGAGTTTCACCAACTGTAGGTATATTTATTATACCTATTTGGCAGGTGCACAATCCAGGGCTCAGAGAAATCAGGTAACTTCCCAAATGACGCCTCGAGTTAAGTGGTACAGCCTGGATTCCGGTTCCATACTCTACGTGTATCAAACCCTTGTCTTTGGAGAAATCCATCACCATTGCCTTAAATAGCCTCTCTCCCCATTTTAGGAGCAGCCTCTGAGCCCTTGGGCAAGTCATTTTCATCTCTTTGCCCCAGTTTTGCCATCTTAAGGAGATTCTCATTAGAATATGTCTACTTTTTAGCAGGATTCCTTAATATAGAGTCGAGTCTTATGCAACTTTAGGAACAAATTAGAGGAGCATCATATCTAATAGTTATTACTGACATAATGCCAAAACGAATCACAATTATTGACATTTATTGGATGAATGCCATATGTCAGGCATTGGTCTAAACTCTGTATAGCACCTAATTAAATCCTATTAAGACTTTTTTTTACTTATTAGAAAACTGGGGGTGGTGGGGTACAAAGCGGTTAAATTACTTCCTCCAAAGTCACACAAATAGCTGACTCTTGAACCCTAGACCTAAACTACTACTCTCCGCTACCTCCCCAATGTAAACACGTGCACTGCATTTACCTGCTCAGATATGCATTTAATACCAGTCCAGGAAGGGGCAAAGCTCTTGAAATAGACAAAGTTTGTGTTCACGATATTCGCTCCTGCCCTCCCTTCTCTTTCAGCATTATCCCCTGGTCACTGGGCGCTGGAGTCTAGTGCCTAATACCTTAAGCTGCCTCTCCCCATCATCAAGAAACTCCCACATCTGCCATATAAAGGAAATGTTTCTCATTCACCCCCTCTCACCTCTTCCCCCATGATAACTTCTTCCATTTTCAAAGGATCTTCGGCTCTACTTTTCAAGCAAATTCAACAAATCAGTGTATGCCTATGTAACTGGTAAATAGTGAAGGGTAATTATTTCATGTGCTTCTAACTCAGAAACAATGGAATATTAACAGGGGTTTTCTGAAGATCCAGTTGGACAATTTTCATCTTCATCATATAATGGACATTTATCTCCTACCTGTCTTATCCACTGTCTTCCCTTGGAGACCTTCACTGAAGGCAGCATCTATGTCTTATTCATGCTTGTGCTCTCTACCTCCCCTGACTCAGAAGGACTTACTCTTCTTTCTGCACATTTTAGTAGATGGGTAAAAAAAAAAAAAAAGTTTGTTAAAAAGATGTTTTAATGGAAGGTTTGTCAGGCATATAGCAGGATACATGACCATATTTTTGGAGCATGCACACCTTGTAGCCCATCTCTATCATAGCCTGTTTTCTCTGCCTGTGTGTATGGATCATCCTATTCAACATTTTGTAAGGTCTAGAAGCTCTCCCCATCATGAAGAAACTCCCGCATCTGCCATATAAAGGAAATGTTTCTCATTCACCCCCTCTCATCTCTTCCCCCATGAAAACCTCTTCCATTTTCACTAGGTCACTGGAAAGTAATTTTGTTAATTTTGCTGTGATGTGAAGAGGTTCTCTATGATGATGTATGACTGATAAATTATGATGATTAATGTCAGAATAAAAGAATCACTGCCTAACTCATTCTCCATTATCAGTAGAGGGAAAGGAGCTGCTTTCTCTTCACTGTATTTTTTTCTAGAAGAATTTTCTATCCCTGTGTTTTCCAGTACAGTGACTGCTAGCCATTTAGCCACGTAAGATGTGGCTAGTTCTGCGATGTGAAATAGATGTTAAACACACATTGAATTTCAAAGACTTAGTACAAAAAAAGCAAAATATCTTAATTTGTATAGTGATTACATGTTGAAGTGGTAATATTTTGGATATTTGTGTTAAATAAAATAGATTATTAGAACTGATTTTACCTGCTTTTTCCTTTTTTAATATAGCTACTAGGAAATTAAAAATTACTTATGTAGCTTCTATCATATCGTATCATATTATGCAGGACTGATGTAGAAAACCAGGAATCTGATTCCTAGGATCACAATTTGAGATGATGACCAGCCCATTAAGATGGCCATTTATGACTTTGCCCTTGAAATGTTCATGCAGGGAACTAGAAGGGCTTTGCAAGGTCAGTACAGTATCATAGACTGAGCAAAAGTCTGAAGAAAGTCCAAAACTAGCACTCAAGCCTACCTCCACGGAAGACCTAAAATAGAAGCATGTTTTGTCAGCATTACACAGCTGAAAACTATAACTGAATTCATCTGCCTAGAAGCCCACCTCAAATGCTGCCCTGGTTAAGAGAGCAAGATAAGCTGGAGAAAGAAGGGATTGGAGAAAATCGTTTTGACACCCAGCTGTACCATTTATATCCTGTTTTGTTTTGTTTAATAAAGTAATACTAACAATCCTTGCCTTGTCAATCTCACTGGGTCAGTGGGTCATAGGACATGAAAGGGCTTTACAAACTCACCCTAGCTATACTAAAGAAAGAGAACATTATCAACAAGAATGAAGATAATGTTAATGTGTCCTGATACAGTACTCAGTTCCAAACCAAACTTCAGATTAGTGGGGCAGCCCTATTCCCAATTTTCTCTCAGGCATAAGATTTCAATTGCCTATGGAGTGTAATTGGATTGTAACTCAAAAAATAAATGCTTGAGGGGGATAGATACCCCATTCTTCATGATATGCTTATTTCACATTGCATGCCTGTAACAAAATATGTACCCCAAAATATATACACCTACTATGTACCCGTAAAAAATTAAAAAGAACAGAATCACCTATGAATGTCACGATGAGCCTTGAGTGCTTTAATTAATAACGCTAAGTCACGTTTAAATGGCAAGAAAGAATGTCCAAAACCCAATCATAGAATTCAATCTGTATTTTGGCGCTGACACTGTATTTTCTAGCGTGATGGACTACCATTGACCATGGGAAACATCAGCAAAGAGAAATAGCTACTGTATAGCTAGTCCAACTTGTCTCTCTTGGTCATTGTTAATGTTTTATGGTGGAGGGATAGGGTCACAACCCTCATTGAAACTCATAAAATCCATGGACACTTGCCCCAGCACAACACAGATACTGCAAATTTCTGCACCAGTTCTTTAAGTTTCTTGTACCAATCCTCTAAAAACCATTCATAGATACCCCCACAAGCTTAGATTATCTTTCAGCTCCATTTTTCGGTGATTTTTATCTCACCATTCAGATAACCTCTTTGAAGATAGGGACTAAGTCCTTTAAATATAGGACCCTTTGTAGCATCTAGTTCTGTTCTGGATACAGAGTAAGCATTCAGCACTTACTGGCTAATTGGAACTTACAAAGATGACCAGAAGAAATGACCTGCAGACACTTAATCAACGCTACTTGACATGGAAAAAGTGGAGTTGCTGTTCGAACAAGGGCAGGAGAGAGGACAATTTGGTATGGAGCTATAGAAAGTAAGATGTTTTCTGAATCCAGGCTCTAGATGTCCTGTGAGAATGACAGAAGACACAGCAAGAGGGCCTATTTTTGTTATCCTATCTCTGAAGTGTGGAAGAAACTGCTGGTCAGTCACCTTGTGAGTCGAGGGAACATGGACAAAATGTCAATAATTTAAAATCTGTAAGGCAGCATGATAACTACAAAATAATGCAAAAATTAAGGAGTTCCTAGTACTCTATGCTTTATGGAAGTAGCTGCTATACCATCTCTGATGATTGCTGCCAGTATTGTCTAGAATCATGTAAGCATGTAAAGAGAACTATTACTTTCTTATTCATTATTTTCCTGTAAAACATGCAGAGCCAGGGGTCTATTATTAACTACCCCATCTCCTGCCTCCCACCTGCAAGACTGTCATCCTAAATTGCTCTAGTAGACAAGCTAGATCTGGAGACTTGAAGAAATCTTGGGAAAGGCTTTTTTGTCTTATCTTAGTGTTTAAACTGAAATGAAATCTGCGTATCAAAGGAAAAACATAAAGCTCTTCCTTACAGAATAATTCAGCTAATACATGTAGGAGAAATAATAACATTAGAAAATCACCATTTTGCAGCTTCCAGTATAATGATTTATTTAGATAGGCCAGGCACAGTGCCTCAAGCTTATAATCCTAGCACTTTGAGAGGCCGAGGCGGGCAGATGACTTGAGCCCAGGAATTCAAGACCAGCCTGCGTAACACGGCAAAACTACGTCTCTACAAAAAATACAAAAATTAGGTGGTCATGGTGGCATGCACTTGTAGTCCCAGCTACTTGGGTGGCAGATGTGGGAGGATCACCTGAACCCAGGGATATAGAGGCTGCAGCGAGCTGTGATTGTGCCACTGCACTCCAGCCTGGGCAACAGAGCAAGACCCTGTCTCAAAAAATAAATAAGTAAATAAATTAGGCAGCTTATCAATAGATGCCAAATGTGGGGAAAATGTTGATGAGTATGTGGTCCTAAAAATCACTCTATACATCACACATGAATTCTGAAGTGAAAAATGGACCTTTACAGTAAAGAGATAATGGCAATCACCCACATGATTCACCCACGTAGCCATGTGATCAAATTTATTACCAGCAATACTGGGACAACTAGACACTATTTACATACATATATGATTCTATAAGAAGTACACAACATCACATATGAAATGTTCTTGCCAAAAATGTTCGTGAGGAAGCACTCAAACAAACTCAGAATGCAGGACATTCCACAAGACCATTGGCCTGTATTCTTCAGATAAATCAGTGTCATTTAAAAAAATATGGCAGGAGGATTATCTAGATGCAAATGTTTAAAGTGATGCATTTGGTAATTATGCTGATTGGATCATTATACTATGTATACATCCATTGAAACATCACATTTTACCCCATAAATATGGATGATTATGTGTCAATTACAAATTAAAAACTAAATTTAAAATAGAGACTGAAACAAACTTTACAACTAAATGCAACATGTGACCTTTGAATTTTGGATTAAAAGAAACATTAAAATGAATCTATAGAAGACTTTTTGAGCAACTGTAACAATTTGAATATTATAAAAATTGTAAATAATTTTATTAGGTGTGATGATAGCATTGTGGTTATGTATGAAAATGTCCTTGTCCTCAAGAGATGTATACTAAAGCATTTTGAAGTAAAATCTCATGGTATCTGAAACTCACTCTCCAAAAATGTGTGGTGGCATGCACCTGTAGTCCCAGCTACTCTGGAGGCTGAGGCACAAGAATCCCTTGAACCCGGGAGGCAGAGGTTGCAGTGAGCCAAGATCGTGCCATTGCACTCCAGCCTGGGTGACAGAGCAAGACTCTGTCTCACAATAAATAAATAAATAAATAAATAAATAAATAAATAAATAAATAAATAAAATGCATGCCCATTTAATCTAAAAAGTATATATTTTTATGTTTACACTTACCTATCTTATTCAAAAAATTATCTAAAATCTCACCACATTCATAGAAATGTTGGTGCCCATTTTTGTGATAGTTTTACAGTTATGCTGGAGAAATAATTATTTTTTACTTTTGAAGGTGATAGCCATGTTTCAACAAATGATTGAAAAATCTACTCTTGGCTTTTTGGGTAAAATGCAGAACAAGCTACTTACTATAACTAAGCAACTTTTGTGTCAGTCTCCAAGTTAGGAGTAATTGTATTTGTTGCAGTATTTCCTTCTTAGTGTCTTTTCAAATCAACCAGAAAAGCAAAAAGAATTATGCATAAGAAAACGGAAATGGAAGGCCAGGCACGGTGGCTCATGCCTGTAATGCCAGGACTTTGGGAGGCCAAGGCAGGAGGATCATTTGAAGTCGGGAGTTCGAGACCAGCCTGGGCAACATGCCAAAACCCCATCTCTACTAAAAATACAAAAATTAGCTAGGTGAGGTGGCACATGCCTGTAGTCTCAGCTACTTAGGAGACTGAGGTAGGAGAATCTTGGAACCCGGGAGGCAAAGGCTGCAGTGAGCCGAGACCGCACCACTGCACTCCAGCCTGGGCAATAAGAGCGAGACTCCATCTCCAAAAAGGAAGTGGAAAACTTGAGTATTGCAGGCTTCATCTTTCCCTTCTCCTGTGAAAGTTTTTTAATGATCAACAGACTTAGTTACTAAACTGGGCAGTGAATTCCACTATGTAATTCAGTTACCAGTGAAGTGAACTTACAGCTTTTTTCACTTGCCATGCTCTATCAGTGTAGACTCTTGCAAATTAACTGCTTTCTTTTGCTTCCACTTAATTTTATTTTGAGATTTTTAAGTAATATTTCCCCCTCTAACTTTAGCTTTAGGATATAGGTAACCTGTGTGATGAGTTCAACTCAGAGAGATAATTTGAGTCAATCCTTTATGAAACAGATCATTTAGGTAGGGTCAGCCCAGGGAAGTGGGATTGGAGTGGTGAGGAATAGGGTAGAGGGAGCTATTAAGAACATTTTGTTGGTTGCATGTCTGTCATTATTAAACTGATATTGAATGGGTACCTACCTACCCTACCGGGTGCTACACTAGGCACTAAAAAGACTGAACAGAATGCAAAGTACTTTTGCGCTCTGCCTTTTTCTTGATCACTACCTTTCCTACAGATGAATTTCATACATGGTGCTTAGAGGATGACAAAGAAGACTGGCTGCTTTTTAATCAGAGGTTATTGTCATCAGCTGGTCTTTCATGCCATTTCCCTCCTTGTTTCTTCTTTCAAGTAATAGTTTGCAGACCTAGTAGATGTGACCTAGGAAACAGCTAGGTGCTGTGGTCCTCTGATCTTCCTTGGTTTCTTCACCACCATCCAGGCACCTGTCTATTCACACTGGAATATTTCTCCATTATAGGTCATATTATCAAGATGATTCTTTGTCACTAAAACATTTATGTTGAATATAATATAGCAAGTGAATGAGGGAAATAGCTTCTTCTAAGTAGTTTCTTTGCTCAACTCTCCTCCAAACAAGCCCTTTTATTTCAATTTTTAACTGTGTTACCGCTTAGAAGGAAGAAGGGGAGGAGGAGGAGGAGGAAACAGAAAGTGCATCGATTTAATTTAAAAGTAGTCTAAGTCTTACTCAATACCTGAAATACCTTAAGAAACAGAAGGCGGCCATGGCTCATGCCTGTAATCTCACTTTGGGAGGTCGAGGTGGGCAGATCACTTGAGGTCAGGAATTCGAGACCAACCTGGCCAACATGGCGAAACCCCATCTCTACTAAAAATACATTAAAAAAAATTTAGCTGGGTGTGGTGACACACACCCAGGAGGCTGAAGCAGGAGAATCACTTGAACTTAGGAGGCAGAGGTTGCAGTGAGCCGAGATCATGCCACTGCACTCCAGCCTGGGCAACACAGTGAGTCTATCCAAATAAAAGGAAAGGGGACAGGAAGGGAGGGGAAGGGAGGGATTGGCTATCTTAAAGCAAATTAACCATTCTGTAAAGATCAGTGTTTATTAGAAAAAATAAATAAACAGCAAATAGTACTCTTATAATCAAAAATAAATAAGGGTGGTGACTCAGGCCTGTAATTCCTGCACTTTGGGAGGCCGCGGTGGGCAGATCACCTGAAGTCAGAAGTGCAAGACCAGCCTGGCCAACATGCCAAAATCCCTTCTCTACTAAAAATACAAAGAATTAGCCGGGCGTGGTAGCAGGCACCTGTAATCACAGCTACTCAGGAAGCTGAGACAGGAGAATCGCTTAGACCCAGGAGGCGGAGGTTGCAGTGAGCCAAGATCACGCCATTGCATTCCAGCCTGGGCAATAGAGCGAGACTCCATCTCAATAAATAAATAAATATATTTAAAAGAAAAAGATTGTTATTTCCAAAAGAATCTCACTCATAGGCAGATCAAGACTTTTCTTTCTAAGTTTCTGAATATACTCTTTTGTACCTGAATGAGGAAACATTGTTATAAGGCTCAATGAAAAAATTTCCATGCGGTAATATGTAAATAGATTTGGTCTTTCCAAAAAAGGATTCAGTCCCAGCACTTTGGGAGACCAAGATGAGCTTGAGCCCAGGAATTCAAGACCAACCTAGGCAACATAATGAGACTCTTTCTACAAAATAAAAAATAAAAACATTAGCCCAGTGTGGTGGCACAAACCTGTAGAACCATCTACTTGGGAGGTTGAGGCTGCAGTGAGCCATGATTATGCCACTGCACTAGCCTGGTCAGAAGAACAAGATTTTGTTCCAAAAAAACAAGGGGGGTGGGATTTGTTAATCATTTTTAACTTGTGTATTATTGAACACTCATTTGGCCTTCAGAAAAAGCAAAATGGTCCTGGTACAGTTGCTCATGCCTGTAATCCCAGCACTTTGGGAAGCCGAGGTGGGCCGACCACTTGAGATCAGGAGTTTGAGACCAGCCTGGCCAACATGGTGAAACCCTGTCTCTACTGAAAATACAAAAATTAGCCAGGCGTGGTGGCAGGCGCCTGTAATCCCAGCCATTCAGGAGGCTGAGGCGAGAATCGCTTGAGACTGGGAAGCGGAGGTTGTAGTGAGCCGAGATAGGGCCACTGCACTCCAGCCTGGGTGACAGAGTGAGAGTCCATCTCAAAAAAAAAAAAAAAAAAAGGAGTTTAAGTCCATCTGGTTTTGGAAATTTTCACTTGGTTAGAGAAGTAGGGTGAGAAGTTGCTATTATTAGGTTGGTACAAAAATAATTGCAGATTTTACTTTCAATGGGAAAAACACAATTACTTTTTCACCAACCTAAAAAAATAGAAAATCTTTGTATTATGTTTGTTGTCCTTACTTTTTTTTTCTTAAAGGAAGAATGTGTACATTCTGACCCCAAATCAGTATTAGAAACTAGGTTCTCAGATTAAATTGGCCTTTATTTCTCTTCCACTTAAATTATTTTCAGAGCATATCACAAGGGAAGAGGCACCAATGTTAAAAAGAAAAGGGAAAAAAAGACTTCTTATAATGTTAACCTATTTTAGAATGATGTTTTGAAGCAACAGAGTGGCACTTGGTAACATATTAATCCATACCACAAGGTAAAGGAAAAGGAAAAACACTTCTCATGGGTTTCATGTAATAACTCTTAATAAGTAAACTGATTAATTGTGATATTAAATTATGAGTCATATTTTGTGTCACTGTCTCACTTAAAATGCAATAGAGGTTGGGTGAGGTGGCTTAAGCCTGTAATCCCAGCAATTTGGGAGGCTGAGGCGAGTGGATCACTTGAGGCCAGGAGTTCGAGACCAGACTGGCCAACATGGTGAAACCTTGTCTCCACTGAAAACACAAAAAATTAGCCAGTCGTGGTGGTGGGTGCCTGTAATCCCAGCTACTCAGGAGACTGAGGCAGGAGAATTGCTTGAACCTGGGAGGCTGAGGTTGCAGTGAGCTGAGATCACGCCACTGCACTTCAGCCTGGGAGAAGAGCACGACCCTGTCAAAAAAAAAAAAAAAAAAAAAAGCAATAGAAACAGAAAAATTCTTGGTGAAATAAGGAAACAGTTGAGTTTGTCTTAAAGGTCTATTTTGGGTGAAAGAAATCATGGACCTCTATCATTACTCCATAAGGAAGAAGCCTATTCAGGAAATGTAGAAGACTTTCTGCCGTAGGATGATATACTCTTCTAGAGAAGTATATTTAGCAAATATTGGCATACATAAAACATACAATAATAAAGAGATTTGGGTAGAATTTAGAATGCACATGTGGATTTCAGGATAATTTTCAACACTATGCCTTTTTATTTTGTTGGTTCTTGGGTTCCTACCACAATGCCTGGCACATAGTGGATACTTTATATATGTATTTATTATATAGGTATGTGTAGTCAACATATTTATGGGTCTCTAAAGTGATAATGAAGATCCTTAAAATATTATAAACAAACTAGGTGACCCTGGTTATTTAATTTTCAATTATATATATTAAGCAAAATTCATTCACTTAGAAATTTTAATTAAGTTAAGATACAGCCAATTGGGCACAGTGGCTCATGCCTATAATCCCAGCACTTTGGGAGTCTGAGGCAGACTGCTTGAGTCTAGGAGTTCAAGACCAGCCTGGATAACATGGTGAAATACCATCTCTACAAAAAATGCAAAACTTAGCCAGGCACAGTGGCACATGCCTATAGTCCCAGCTACTGGGGAGGCTGAGGTGGGAGGATGGCTTGAACCTGGAAGGTCAAGGCTGCAGTGAGCCATGATTGCACAACTGCACTCCAGTCTGGGTGACAGAGCAAGACCCTGTCTCAAAAAAAAAAAAGAAAAAAAAGATATAGACAATACTGACTGGTAAGCTATCTGTACCCTAGACCGGCCAGACTTCAAGAAGCTTACCATGCCCATAAGTACAGTAGACTCAAAGTGCCTAGATTTTCCCACTCCTAGTTATCTGTTTACTCAAGAGAAATGAAAACATACATCCGCACAAAAGCTTGTACACAAATGTTCATCGTAGCATTATTCGTAATAGGTAAAAAGTGGAAAGAAATGTCCACCAACTAAAAAACAAAACATGGAATATCCATACAATGGTATATTATTCAACTATAAAAAGTGAACTACAGATATATGCTATACAACATGAATGAACTTTGAAAATATTATGATAAGTGGGGGTCAGGCACGGTGGCTCACTCCTGTAATCCCAGCACTTTGGGAGGCTGAGGCGGGTGGATCACCTGAGCTCAGGAGTTCGAGACCAGCCTGGCCAATATTTC
Organism: Macaca nemestrina; assembly: GCF_043159975.1. Taxonomy (NCBI): domain Eukaryota; kingdom Metazoa; phylum Chordata; class Mammalia; order Primates; family Cercopithecidae; genus Macaca; species Macaca nemestrina. The sequence continues at coordinate 143,250,658 of NC_092126.1, read as the reverse complement.
TACTAAAAATACAAAAAGTAGCTGGGTGTGGTGGCAGGCACCTGCAATCCCAGCTACTTGGGAGACTGAGGCAGGAGAATTGCTTGAACCCGGGAGGCGGAGGTTGCAGTGAGCCGAGATCACACCATTGCATTCCAGCCTGGGGGACAAGAACGAGATTTCATCTCAAAAAAAAAAAGAAAGAAAATATTATGCTAAGTGAAAGAAGCCAGTCACAAAAGGTCATTTATTCTATGATTCCATTTATATGAAATGTCCAGAATAGACATATAGAGACAAAGCAGATTAGTGGTTGCCTAGGGCTGGTTGGTGGAGGGGGTACTGTGAGGAAATGAGGCAAATTGCTAAAGGGGATGGGATTTCTTGTTGAGGTGATGAAATTGTTCTGAAATGGATTGTGATGATGATTGTAAAGTCTGTAATTATCAAAAAAATCATTGAATTGTATACTTTAAATGGGCGAGTTGTATAGCATGTTAATTTTTCTTTTTTCAGACAGGGTCTCACTCATTCCCCCAGGCTGGAGTAAGGTGGCATGATCACAATTCACTGTAGCCTCAACCTCCCCAGCCCATGTGATCAACCAGCCTCGGCCCCCAACTCAGTAGCTGGGACTACAGGTGTACACCACCACTCCTGGCTGATATTTTAATTGTAGCCTAGGCTCATCTGGAACTTCTGGAATTAAGCCATTCTCCTGCCACAGCCTCCCAAAGTGCTGTAATTACAGGCATAAGCCACCACACTCAGCCCAGTTATTTATCAATGAAGTAGTTACCAAAAAACAAAAAAGTTGAATCTGAATCCTGGGATTTGCCATTTACTAGTTTAGGTAAATTACTTATGTGAAAAGGGACCAATATAGTTTCTACCTCACTGGATTGTTGCTATAAAGAGAAAATCCTGGTAAAAAGCCTCTAACTTAAAAAGCAAAAATAAGTAGTAGCTATTATTATTATTATTATTATTACTATTATTATTATTATTATTATTATTGACAGAGTCTGGCTGTATTGCCCAGGCTGGAGTACACTGGCACAATCTCGGCTCACTGCAGCCTCTGCCTCCTGGACTCAAGTGATCCTCTTGCCTCAGCGTTCTGAGTAGCTGGGACTACAGGTGCATGCCACCACGCTCAGCTAATTTAAAATTGTTTTTTGTACAGATGAGGTCTCACTATATTGGCCAGGCTGGTCTAGAACTCCTGGACTCATCAGGCTATTATTAATTAATTGTTAAAGGACATTGGTCCATTCACAGACCACCCTGCTTTACTTTGTACCATTCAGGATGCATCTCAGGTCCTATGCCTGACAACCTGCAGCACTGCCTTATGTAAAATGTGCCCTGGGTCAATCAAATTCCTGCTCTTTAGATTTAAGTGGTGAAACACAGACTAGGGCAAATGACTGTGAGGCCTGAATTTTCGGTCATAGGGGTTGGGTGAGCAACAGGCAAATTGTCATGATGAGGGAGCAGAAGTAACCATGAACTGTGAAAGATAGGTAGGTAGTGAGAGGAGAACACAGACGCCATGGAGAAGGAGAAATTCTGTGAGTGATGTCCGGGTGGACAGTCCCGAAAATTATCTGAATTCCTGGTAATTTACAGATCCAACCCCAAGCCATTTGGAGCGTTGCAATACGCCACCACCATTGTGTGAGGTGCCACCACCAGACTGCAGAGGTTCAAGACCCACATTCAAACCACAGTTTACCACACCACCTACTAGACTTCTGACTTGGGCAAGTCATTTAAACTCTCTGAGCCTCACTCCCCTCATCTGTCCACCTGGCATCATGATAGAACTTCCTTCACAGGATTGTTGAAAGAACCACATGAAATCTAAGCGCTCAGCACATAGTAAGTACCAATAAATGAGAACTATTATTAATTAATACTACAGTCTATTTTTATTAATGTGTTTTTACTCCGTGCAAGCAAAGATACTTAATTAAATAGCTGGTTATACAAAGTTATTCACAATGTGAAGTCTTTTGGTTGAAAACTGATTTTTATAAAAGGATACTTGGTAATGAAAGTTTTAGAAATGTTAGTGATCTACTCAATCCCTTCTTGTACTGGTAAGGAACTGACACCTAAAGATCCTTCCAGATCACACAACCAAACAGACTATGCCGGGATGAGAGGCTGAGCTTCCTGACCCCAGGCTTGAGTTCAGTCTGTTGACTCTCAGATTACTGGGATTTCAACTACTAAATACATTTAGCAAACTTTTCTATACCTATTCTCTTTTCCAGTTATTCATTCATTCATTCATTTTTTGAGACACACCCAGGCTGGAGTGCAGTGGCACAATCTCGGCTCACTGCAACCTCCACCTCCCGAGTTCAAGGATTCTCATGCCTCAGCCTCCAGAGTAGCTGGGAATACAGGCATGTGCCACCACAGCTGGCTAATTTTTGTATTTTGTAAATTTTATATTTTTAGTAGAGACGGGCTTTTACCATGTTGGCCAGGCTGGTTGCAAACTCCTGACCTCAGGTGATCCACCTGCCTTGGTCTCCCAAAGTGCTGAGATTATAGGTGGGAGCCACTGTGCCCAGCCTAGTTCTTTATTTAAAAATTTTTTTTAAACAAAGGCATGATTAAAGTCCTAATGCTACTTACTGTATTATACACATGTTATGTTATAATAAATTCACTGTTTATTACAGCAGTTTTATTCCACTGGGTTATTGTCCATTGATATGCCCAACTGTCACCAGGAAAGAAACACTTTTCCATGGGGGAAATCACAAGACTGTCCTAGTTTCCCAGTGACCTATCCTGTTCTGCTGCTGCTGTGACCCAGAGAATGAATTCCTCATAGCGGAAGGAAAATGGGGTCCTTCCACGGATGGCTTTTTCTTTTTTCACATAATGATACCAATTATCCCAGAACAAGGAGGAGAAAAAACCAAAGTTCTTACTTTCTTGTCAGATTTCCCAGAGGAAAGAGCATGGCATAGTTCCTTTTTCTTCTCTGAAATTATTTCCAAATTAGTTTGCTCCTGGCCCAATTTACGTCTATTCATTTCTGTAGCCATTGCATCACACCCAAATGAGTTTCCTCTTTCTATTGTTGGACAAATTTTCACAAAATATTTGAAAATTGTCTGCTTCCTCTTCCTTCTGTTCTGTGGGTAAATCATTATATTCAGACTCTTTCCTCTGGGAGTCCTTTGAGTTACAAAGTTAAATGACATTCCATGGGCGGGAGACTTGGAGAAAGCTCTCACTGTTGGGAGGTGAGCGGTTTGTGAGTGGACATTTATCATCTCTGTTGGCTTATCCATGGGTGTGCCTCTGGTGCCTTGTATGCTACTTAGGAACTTGTCATTAATTATAATAATGGTAACACATTATAATAGAAACTATTAAGGTCTTACTATGTGCTAAGTCCTTCACATAGATCATCATATTTAATCCTCATCACAATCCTAGGAGGTGGGTTTTATTTGCTCTATTTGATAGATTAAGAAAATTAAGAATTCCAAAATGTAAGTAAGCTGTCCAAGATCATTCAACCTGGAAGCAGCAAGGATGGCCTGAATCCTAAACTCTTATCCACTATTCCCATGGTGCTCAAATTGTGGTCCTCAGACCAGGAGCATCAGCACTACCTGGGAAACGGACAGAAATGCAAATTCTTGGACTGGGCAGTGGCTCATACCTGTAATCCCAGCTCTTTGGGAGGTCAAGGCAGGAGGACTGCTTGAGACCAGGAGTTCAAGACCAGCCCGGGCAACCGAGTGAGACTCTCCATCTCTGTAAAAAAATTTAAAAAATTAGTTGTGCATAAGGCTGCACAGTGAGCTATGTTGTGTCACTGTACTTTAACCTCTGTGACAAAGTGAGACTCTGTCTAAAAAAAAAAGAAAAAAGCAAATTCTCAACCTGCACCTCAAATCTACTGAATTAGAAATTCCCAGGGTGGGGACCAGCAATCTATGTTCCAACCAGCACTCCACGTGATTGATGGATGCTGAAGTTAGAGAATTAATTGCACCTTGCTATGCTTTACATGCACAAAGACATCACACATATAACCAGAGAACTACAAAGATTGTCTGGGAAATGACTCCAAAAACTCTGGGTTGTTGGCCAGGAACTTGCTGGGAACTGAGGTTTCCTATCTCTCAGTGGGAGGGCTGAGACCCCCATGGTGTTTCAGAGACTCCCCCGGCATCTCCAAGTCAGGGAAGTTAGCATTTTTCAAAATTCCCATTAACGCTGACATCTGAACTCAGACTATCTGTGCCTGAGCCCCAAATGGTTATCACCACCTCTACCCTATGCAAGACCACTCTCCCACTTTCCTGGCAAAAAATGGAGAGTGGTGAGAGGTTGAGGGGCAGAGTCCCTCCTCTGGTCACAGTCCCACTGTGGTCCAGCTGTGTCATAGCCAAAGCACATTGTCTGACTCGCCAAAGGATGCCGAGAGGATGGAGGACACACATCTGTTGACCCTTTTGCCTCTGAGTTCCAGCCTGCACCTAGTGATGATGGTGGAACTGAAATATTTGGATTAGTTTCCCCTTGTTGCCATTACAAATGATCACAAACTTAGTTGCTTAAACAATACAAATTTATTATCTTACAGTTTCATAGGTCAGAAGTCCGATCTGAGGCTCATTACGCTAAAATCAAAGTGTTACCAGGGTTGTGTTCCTTTCTGGGGGCTGTAGAGGAAAATGTTCCTTTGCCTTGCCCAGCTTGTGACAGCCGCCCAATTCCTTGGCTCTTGGCTTCCTTCCTCTATGTGCAAAACCAACAATGTTGCATGTTTCTGAGCATTGTTCCATGCTTTCTGACCACATTGTTGCATCTTGCTGACCACAGCCAGGAGGGGTTCTCCTGCTTATAAGGACGCTTGTGATGACATTGAGACCTTCAGGATAATCCAGGTTATCTCCCTATCTCAAGGACCTTAACTGAATCATATCTGCAAAGTCCTTTTTATCATGTAAGGTGGCATATTCACAGGTGAGATAGGAAAAAAAAGAGAAAATGAATTCACATATTATTTATCAATAAGAGGAATATATAAAGCCATTTTTCCTTTATTCCAAGACCATTTGCTAAAACATATATCTCTGCTTTAAAAACTTTTTTTTTTTTAGGGAAGAGGAATTATTACCACATTATAGGCATTTGTAGCTCAAAAAAATACGTCTAGATTTCAGAAACCATAAGCTGGGACAGAAATTTGTCTTATAAGCAAAATAATATGATAATAATTTCATCTAGTGTTTATTTTCCTTCTTATACCTGCCTGCTTGATTTCAATGGAGCGCTGTTATGAAGTAGGCAAGCAGAGGAAACTCAGGCTTACAGAAGCTTTGTGACTAAACCTAAAGTCCCCTAAATAAATTCCAGGACCCAAAGTCCAATCTTTGACTCTTAACTCCAGGACTCTTTGTATTATAGTAGGCAAGACTGCTCTAAGTAAAGTAAGTCTTCCTGGAAAGAAGTTACTTCCTCGCTGATCCCCTAAGCTTTAGTCACAGACCCCCGGGAAACCACAGAGTAATTACAAGGATTGAGAGTTCACTCATATGTTAAGCACTAGCTGAAGTCTGAAAAGGTGATGTATATTTGTACCTTCAAATATATACAGGTGCTGCTGATGTGATTTCATGTGCAGTTTCCTTTGCTAATGCACAGCCTCACAGCAGCATCTTGACATTCCATTTTCTAAAAAAAATGAACACGTAAAGTAAAACTGCTATTGAATGAACATCTGAAAAAAATACATATATACACACACAAACACATATATATCTCCTCTCTACAATTAAGCTCTCATTTGTGAAAAACTTGGGAATCATTTTTCTTCCTCATTTTATTTGACTTCAAACATTGTGATAGCTAGGCTCTAAAAGAGACTCATGACTGTGATTTCTGGTATTATTTCTTCCTCTTTCTTTCCGAAGGCACATAAACCATCTTTCACTTGCTCTAAATTTGTTTTGGTGCCATTCTGGCTACTTCTCACCCTTCTCTCCAAACACCACTGTCCAGAAACATCAGGAAGATAAACGGTAAGTTTTGAGGAGAATAATTATAGGCTGTACTAGAGTAGTCCATCACAATGCCTGCAATGCTGCTAGCATTGCTAAGAGAAAAGTGCCCCACCCAGCACAGGTAGTAAGGCGTAGAACTAGTGGCTTATTTTGTGAACACAGTAGTTTGCAAAATGTATGGATTAGCATCATTTGGAGCTTGTCAGAAATGTGAATTCTTGGGTCCCACCCAAGACCTGCTGAATATGGTGGCATCCCCAGCAATCATTGCTTTAAGAAGGCCTCTAAGTGAGTCTGATGCAAGCTACAGATTTGCCTGACCCAATTGCAACTGATTGGACCAGAAATAGCTACCTGACTCAAATGCAGCTAAACCATAGGCTTCCTATTGGTCTATGGTGTCTTATGGCGAGAGAAAGAAGAGCGGGGCAAACCAGGCTTCCCCTTTGTAGCGGGTGAATGGGGAAACAGTGATGCTGAATGAGGCTGTGCAGTAGCATTGAGGCCATGAAGGGTCATGAGCATGCTGGGAACAGAAACTGTGACTAAGCAGAAGCTGTGAAGCCAAAAACAACAATGACAAAAAGACAACGAGGAGAGGGTGAAGAAGGCAAGCCAACTGGAAGAGAAGAAATAAGTGTGCAGGGAAAAGCAGAACTTGGAGAGCTGGGGAGTGAACCAGGACAGCAGGAGAGTGAAGTTCAAGAAAGTCCACTGCTGAGCTCCCAGAGCTGCTGCAGCCTCTAAGCCTGGTTCTGTTTTTCACAGTGTGCCAGTGCCTTCTGAAACTAATCATTCTGTTGTCTGCAGCTTCTGTCCTCTGTATTCTTAAAATGTATCTTTTCTTTGCGTTTTCCTTAAGGAAGGCTTTCCCCATGCCCTCCACCCTCTACCCCAGTGCTTTCAAGGAGTGGGGAAAGTAAGACCAGAAGCATTAGAAAAAGAAAAGAGGGCCGGGTGCGGTGGCTCACGCCTGTAATCCCAGCACTTTGGGAGGCTGAGGCGGGTGGATCACGAGGTCAGGAGATCAAGACCATCCTGGTTAACACGGTGAAACCCCGTCTCTACTAAAAATACAAAAAATTAGCAGGGCCCAGTGGCAGGCACCTGTAGTCCCAGCTACTCAGGAGGCTGAGGCAGGAGAATGGAGTGAACCCGGGAGGCGGAGCTTGCAGTGAGCGGAAATCGCGCCACCGCACTCCAGTCTGGGCGACAGAGCGAGACTCCATCTCAAAAAAAAAAAAAAAAAAGGAAAAGAAAAGAAAAGAGGAAATGAACAAACGAAAATGAAACATTCTCTGTACATAACTTTCTCTAAAGCGTGAACTAGTAAAACTAAAAAGCCTAAATTAATAGGCTTTCCAATCATGATTTCACCAATAAAGGGCTCCGAAGAGAGTCTAAAGAAAGAACCATATGGAACAATTTTTTTCTGCATCTAATTATTTGGACTTCTCTCTTTCACTCTCTAAGTATAGAGGAAGGTGTCCAAAAAAAAAAAAAAAAAACTACTTTGAAATGCTCAGTTTAGATATTAAATGGGTTGATAATAGAAATAATCATAACTAAAAACTCTTGAGCTATTCTTATGCACCAAGCAATGTGTAAGTATGTCACATGTTTAAGTTATTTAATGTCATTTTCACAAGGGCAAGAATTCTTTTCTGTCTTTTTTTTTTTTTTCACTGATGTATTCTCAGTGCCTGGAATAGTGCTTGGCTACTAGTTGACACTCAATAAACACTTGTTAAATGAATTAATGAGAATCTTCATACAATCCTTGAGTACTATTATATCCATCTTGCAGGCCCTCCTGACCGTAAAAATGGAAAGCCACATTTCAAATGTCTATGTGAGCATAACACTGTCAGGCAGCAAGTTTCTACTTGGACCAAGACCATGAAGGTTTTTATTCATTTGATGATATATTCATTCATTCAGTAAATATTTACTTAGCACTTATACATACCAAGTATTGTTCTAGCCATTGAGGTTACACTATTGAATCCTAAAGATGCTATAGCTGCCCCCATGGGGAGACAGAGGAATAAACGAAGTCACTTCAGGTAGTGACAAGTGCTATAAAGACAATAAAAGAGGTGAGGTAAAAGAGCAGAATGGGAAAGGGTTATTTTGCATTTGACAATCAGGGAAGGTTCCTCTGAGGAGATAAGGTTTGTGCTGAGACCTACATGACAAGAAACAGCCAGCTTTGAAAAAAGTAGGATATTGCAGGTAGAAAGAACAGCAAGTGCAAAGACCCTGAGATAGGGCTGTGCTTGATATGTTCCAGGAGCAGTAAGAAGGATACCATGGCCAGAGCATGGTGAGTAAAGGACAGTTCGATGGAAGAGATCAGAAAGGAAGGCAGGGGCTAGATCATGGAGGACCTTCTTGGCCACGGTGTGGCAGCCTTATAGTATGGGCTGAGATTGCTCTCCAAGACAGACCCTGCCTCAAGGTGTACAGTCAACGGAGAGCCCACAGCAGAGCTCTCGTGGGATTGACCAGTGTTCCAACTGAGGCCACGCTCGCTTTTCCTGGGCAGCTCCAACAAATGATTGAATCTTGTGGGAAGAATAGGGCTCACCATTTTGGCTCAATGCATACCTCCTCTAATAAGCAGCCTTTGCTCTGGACTTCTGGTTGACCCGGACTAGACTTTCTCAGTGCAGTACCAGACTCAGAGGCTTTTCCTCCTCCATGTTCCTTCCTGCCTCCCTCCTTCCACAGGTATCAGACTTGTATTCAGTTTGGAGGCTTTCCCTTCTGACTGCTTCCTATTCCCTCACTCCTTGGGGTTTCACAGGTGCGACTTCTATGCCCCCCCGCCGGCCCCATTAAAATTTCTTGTATTTCTTTTTCTTTTTTTATTCTCTTTTTTCTTTTTATTTTCCTTTTCTCTCCTTTTTTTGCTTTTTCATTTTTTCCTTTTTAATTTTTTTTCTTTTCTTTTTCTTTTTAGAGGTGAGGTCTTGCTGTTACCCAGGTTGGCTTTGAACTCCTAGGCTCAAGTGCAACTACAGGTGCACCACCATGCCTGGCTTTCTCTTGCATTTTAATGACATCTTGGCATCTCTTTTTAAGAGGAACCACACTGAAACAATTGGTAGTGGGAATGGTCTGAGAAAGCAGGTGGTAAAGTGGAGTTTGGGGACTGGGTCACCCACTGCCTGCCTGATGATAAGGATCCCATCTTGAGTAGAGTATGACTATTTTTGGGCACGAGGCCCAACTGCTAAAAATGTTACCGGCAGTGACCCGGGAAAATGTCCAGGTGAAAAGGAATGCCTGCGCCAGCATGCTGACTCAGGAGTTTGAAAAGTGTACAGGAACAACGAATGAAAGGATAATGGAATTGGCTGATTATTACCAAGCTGCACTGACCCTCCTACAAGGGATAATGAGAAACTGAGAGCATTTAATAAACAGCTGAGAACCAAGTGTGAGAGCCAGAGGGCCTCTTTGGTAGCTTGCAAAGAAGTCTTCTTCTCCTGCTGTGCAAGAGCAGGCCCAGCCGAGCGGCAGGCTGATGATCTAACTGTCAGAACCCAGAGCTCTACAGATGTTTGGATGCTCAGCCAAAGTAGTCTCCTATGCTAAAGTCAGGAATCTGGTTGGAAAAACATGGGGCCTGGACCCTGAAAAGTGGGGCAGCAACATCTAGATGGATGGCCCTGTGAAATGTGGCTCTGCAGACTCCTTTGGGACCCCGGAGGGAGCTTGCAGAGGTAGCCTCCCTGTCGAGAACCAGTAGTTTCCACATGGGGAAAATACTGCATATACCAGAGCTTTTTTTTTTTTTTTTTTTTTTTTTTTTTTGAAAAAACAACAGCCTCCCAACCCCAAGAAAGTGCCTCCACATCCTCTTGTGGCTGCCGGGTTATAACCAGGGTCAAGTTTCAGTATAACCTGGCTGAGGGTAGGCTGGGCCTGATAAAGGAGAAGAGATTTTACTCTAAAGGAAGTGGAAGAATTAACTACATCATGGAGAAATTGGATGCCTCATACATTGTTAGTGGGAATGTAAAATGGTGCAGCCACTTTGGAAAAGTCTGGCAATTCCTCAGAAGGTTAAACAAGGCCAGGAGTGGTGACTCACACCTATAATTCCAGCACTTTGGAAGGCCAAGTCAGGAGGACCACTTGAGGCCAGGAGTTCAGGACCAGCCTGGGCAACATAGTGAGACCTCATCTTTACAAAAAAATAATAAACTGACCTGGGCGTGGTAGCAGCCTATGATCCCAGTTACTCTGGAGGCTGAGGTAGGAGGATTTCTCAAGCCCAGGAGGTTGAGGCTGCAGTGAGCTGTGATCATGTCACTGCATTCCTGCCTGGCAGCAGGGCAAGATCCTGTTTATTTGTTTGTTTTTTTTAAAAAAAAAAACAACAGCAGCAACAAAAAACCCCAAAAGGTTAGAGTTTCCATATGACCCAGCAATCCCACTTCTAGTATATATGAAGACAAATGAAAACATTTGCAAACAAAAACTTGTAAATGAATGTTCATATCAACATTATTCATCACACCCAAAAAGTGGAGCCAACTGTCCTTCACATGCGAAGTAGATAACATTTTGACCTGTGCCTTTCCTACTCCAAGAGCCTCAGGCAGCATCACTGTCTGAGGGCTCTCAGAATGCCTTATGCACAGGCATATATTCCTACACCACATGGCATCTGACCAGGGGACCCACTTCACAGTGAAGGAGGTGCAGGGGTAGGCCATGATCATGGAATCCAATGGTATTATCTCATACAATATGAACCCAAAGCAGCTGGCCTCATAAAAGGGTGAAAATGACTTACTGAAGGCACAGCTGAAATGCCAGCTTGGATGCAATTTCCTGCAAAGATGGGGCCATCTATAAGGATGCAGTATATGCACTCAATTAGAGATGTCAGACGTGTCCCCACGTAGGAAGAACATACAGGTTCAGGAACCAAGGGGTAGAAGTAGAAGTAGCCCCACTTACTATTACTCCTACTGACTCACTGGGATTTTTTTTCTCCCATCCCTGCGACTCTGAGCTCTGCAGAGTTGGAGGTCCTGATCCCCAATGGGATGCTCTCTTTCTGTGGATACAACAAGGATCTCATTGAACTACAAGCCATGGCTACCATCAGGGCACTTTGCATTCCCCGTGTTCAGGAACCAGAAAGCAAGAGAAGCCTCTAACCTGGAAGGAAAGTTGATACTGCTCAGCAGGAAGAGTGTCAGGTGTCTTCTCAAAACTGCAATGGCACCAACTTTCACAGTAAAAGCTTACCAGATCCTCCATAACCTGGCCCAATGTTACCTTTCTGATCTCCTTTCTTTTTTTCTCTCCCGCTTGCTCACTCCACTGTAGCCATGCTGACCTCTTTGATGTTCAGTGAGCAGACAAGGTGCTTTCAGGACTGGGGTCTTTCATCCAGCTTCATGAGATAGAAGAAACAAGAAAGGCTACAAAATGCAGAAGGAGCTCAAACGAGAGATGGAGGGTGGGAGATATTTTATATAATTACACTAATTTATTCAGAGCCAATGACAGAGTTGGACTTTTTAACTCTTAATTTTTAGAACAAGCATCCTCACTGAGAGGAGGAAAATATTAGTGTGGAAAATATTGATGAGAGAAACCTCTCATCAGTGTTTCTCTCATCAATATTTTCCACATACTCATTGATTAGTGACTAAAAAGTTAGACTGAGACAAAAGAATGATCTTCCTGGAGAACGAACAAAGTTCCATCTTTGATAATGATTAGTAATAGCAAACTTATTTTTGAGATATGCTAAATGTCAGGCACCAAGGTAAGCCTTTTACATACTTTGTCTTATTTAATCCCTATGAAATCTCTAAGAAAAAGGAATTATTATTCCCATTGTGAAATTCCCTTTCCTACACATGAAGAAATAGAGGCTCAGAAAGGTGAAATACTTTGCCTAGGTCATACTTCATGTAGTGGCCAGCTTTAACCACAGCTCTTTCTGAGTCTAAGACCTATATTATTTTCTCCACGATTTGCTTCCCCTTAAGAGAAAGAGCTAATCATTACTTCATTCATGCATTCACTTATCCATAATTTAATAAATGTTCACACTGAGTGTTCATGTGCCAGGCTTGGCCTGATTTTGCTGATACAGTGGCAAATGAATAGGCAGGAGCCTTACCTTCATGGAGGTTATTGCCTAATGGTGTAGCTGGACCGTGAATCAAAGAAGTTCAGGTCTCTGAAGCGCAGCTGACACAGCATGTGCTGAGAATGACATTTGAAGGAGGCGAACAAAGATTACCGTTGACCTAGACCTTGACTATATATTATGCACAGTAAATACATACAACCTTGGTTAAGACATTGACTTTTTAGCTTCATCAATTTTGAAATGGGTATAGTAATAATACATTTCTTGCCAAGTGGGTGTAATCTCAAATGAGAAAATGTGTGAAAGGCCTTGGCAAACTGTAAAATAGTCAACAAGGAGAAAGGGTCTTTTCTTTCCTTTTCCTTTTTGAGACAGGGTCTCATTTTATCACCCAGGCTGGAGTGCAGTGGCACAATTACGGCTCATTGCAGCCTCCGCCTACCAGGCTCAAGTGATCCTCCTGCCTCAGCCTCCAAAGTAGCTGGGACCACAGGTTTGCATCACCATGGCCAGCTAATTTTCTTAATTTTTTGTAGAGACAAGGTCTTGCTATGTTGCCCAGGTTGGTCTCAAGCTCCTGGTCTCTAGTGATTCTCCTGCTTTGGCCTCCTAAATTGCTGGGATTACAGGCATGAGCCACAGTGACTGGCTGGTCTTTTCTTTATGCTAAAAAAATTCAAACATATACTACATTAGAATAGTGCAATAAACACCCAGACACGTATCAACCAGCTATGACCAGTTATCAACTCATGGCCAATCATGCTTCATCTTTAGCCAGACCCTAATTACCCATTTTTTTGGGAAGCAAATCTTTGACTGCCTATATTTTTATCCATGTATATACCTCAATGAGGGGATTATCTTAAAAAACATAGCCACAAATACCATTATTACTCCTAAAAGCATAAAAACAAAATTTACAGCAATTCCTTAATTTTATCAAATATCATAATTTGACTTAGTGGTCAAAAGTCCCTGATGATCTCAAAATTTTTGAAATCAGTAGATGTGAATTAGTATTTAGATAAGGTTCATATATTGCAGTTGGCTGCTATTTTTGTTTGTTTGTTTTCTTGAGACACCGTGTTAGCCAGGATGGTCTCAATCTCCTGATCTCGTGATCTGCCTGCCTCAGCCTCCCAAAGTGCTGGGATTACAGGCGTGAGCCATCACGCCCGGTCTGCTATGTTATTTTTTAATCTGTAAGTTTTTCCTTAATCTTCTTTTTGTTTTGTTTTTGCATTTTGTTTGCTTACGAAACTGTAGAACAGTGGTTCTTAAACTTAAGTGTGCATTAGAATCATCTGGAGAGCTTGTGAAACCCGGGATTGCTGTGTCCAGTCCCCAGGGATTCTGATTCTGTATTGCATTTTTTTTTTTTTTTTGAGACAGAGTCTTGCTCTGTTGCCCAGGCTGTAGTGCAGTGGCCTGATCTGGGCTCACTGCAACCTCCGCCTCCGGGGTTCAAGCGATTCTCCTGCCTTGGCCTCCCAAGTAGCTGGGACTACAGGTGTGCCCCACCATGCCTGGCTAATTTTTTGTATTTTTAGTAGAGATGGGGGTTTCACCATGTTAGCAAGGATGGTCTGATCTCCTGACCTCATGATCCGCTTGCCTCGGCCTCCCAAAGTGCTGGGATTGCAGGAGTGAGCCACCATGCCCCACCTCCATATTGCATTTCTAACACTTTCCCAGGTGATGCCAATACTGCACTCAGGAAGGACACTTTGAGAACCATTGTTTTGCATATCCCACAGTCTGGATTTCCTTATCCCTTGGTAAAGTATCCTTACACATGTTCATCTTCCTCTCTATTTCTTGTTAGGAGGAACTTATTTAATTGTCTGCAGTACAAGATAATGGTTAAAACTCAGGGTTTAAAGTTAGATTCCCTGCATTTAAATCTTGCTTTTGATATTTATGTCATGATGTTGGGCAAGTCACTTCACTGTTCTGTGAACACAATATTACAGGGTCTTTGTGAGGATGAAATGAGATTTTAAAAAGTGAAGTGCTTAGCATAGTACTCTGGCACTTAGCAAATGCCCAACAAATTTGATTGTCATTTTTCAACCAAGAAATCATAAAGGGGTGCACGGTCTGTGGAAGGCCTTGAGTTTTGTGTTTTGCTGCGTTTTGATGTCAGCACAGGCAAGCAGCAGCGCCAAAAAAGAACCTATTTAAAAGTGAAGAACAACTCTCCTGGCCACTTCGTGTCATCTCAAAATTCTGCCCCTTTAAGGAGGGCTCAGCCACGTGACCCAACGGGTCACATGGCTCGCGGGACAACATGGCTGCGCCCGCACTAGGGCTGGTTTGTGGACGCTACCCTGAGTCGGGTCGCGTCCTCTTGCTGCTGCTGCTCTCGCTGCTGTGTGGAGCGGCAGGGAGCGAGGAGGCCGGGACCAGTGCGGTCGCGGGGTCCCTTGCGGGTTCTTGCGGCTGCGGCACGCCCCAGCGGCCTGGCGTCCATGGCAGTTCGGGAGCCGCTCACCGATACTCGCGGGAGGCTAACGCTCCGGGCTCCGTACCCGGAGAGCGGCCGCTCGCGCACTCAAAGGTGCTCCATCGATTCTTCCAAGGCGGGTGGGGGCTGCTGGGTTACTGGACCGGGTTGGAGTAGGCAAAGCAAGGGACTAGTAGGAAAGGAAGTAAAGGTTATAACCACACCCCAAATCGAGCACCTGCTGATCCCATATGAGGAGTTCTTCCTCTGTGCCTCACCGGAAGACTCCGTTTAATTGACCATTAGGGAGTTTGGTTTGAGGATTATTGTTACTTCTTTACCCCCTATTTCTTCCTCCCTCCAACCTATTCTCTTGATGAGGGTCTCAGAATTTTAAGTCAATCAAATTATGGTTTAAATCACCATTTCCTCTCTTATTAACGGAATAAATTAGGATCCTGGGTCTCAGTATCTTCAACAGGGTTGTATACTTATCTGTAGTCTCCTCGAGTACACTCTGCTTGAGGACAAGGGCTTGTATTGTTTAGCCTGCTATTCTTAGCACTTTAGCACATAGGAAGGACTAAGCAAACTGTAGTTGTTTTATTACTATTATTTATCTGTGTCTTGCTTAGCGCCTCTATGTGTTAGGTGCCAGGATATATAAATAACTTACTGACCGGGCGCGGTGGCTCACATGCCTGTAATCCCAGCACTTTGGGAGGCCGAGGCGGGCGGATCACGAGGTCAGGGGTTCGAGACCAGCCTGGCCAACATGATGAAACCCCGTCTCTACTAAAAATACAAAAATTAGCTGGACGTGGTGGCGGGCGCCTGTCATCCCAGCTACTCGGGAGGCTGAGGCAGGATAATTGCTTGAACCTGGGAGGCAGAGGTTGCAGTGAGCCGAAATCGTGCCACTGCACTCCAGCCTGGGCGACAGAGCAAGACTCCGTCTCGGGGAAAAAAAAAAAGAAAAAACAAAAAACTATTACTTCATTCTGTCTGCCCGGTATTTTGCATGTTGGTGTGTTGTCGAAACAATTTATGGAACTAGAAGTCAGGTGTTCTGACTCTTAAACTAGTGCTCTTTCTTGTTTTCTTAGCGGACCCTATCCTTTTCCCATTCCATTTTTCTTTTCTTTGGGTTAATCCTGACTAATATTTAGGGCTTAGGTGAGAGGTAACATCCACAGCAGGTTTTACCTGACCGCCTCTCTTTCTCTCTCCTTCAGTATTTCCATATCCTGCCTCAGTAGTATGTGTTTACTCTGACATAACAATTATTAAAGATGTTTTTCTGCTGATGTCTCTCCCCAGTTGGACTGTGAGGGTGATAGGGTCAGGACCATGATTTAGTCTCTCAGGTGTAGAGTGTAGGAGGTTGATACATGGGCTTCTCATTGTTTTTCCATCCTGTGTAATTTTTGGTCTTTAATTTTTTTTCTGTTACCCCTTAGAGCATGCCCTGCAGCATTGTGTATCTTCTGTGTGTTGAAGACTCCTGATTACTGTTTTAGTGTGTATTGGCCATACTTGATTTTAATTCCTCTCTAACTTGCCGATAATTGATAATCAATCTCTCCCTCTTTCTTTCTTTTTTTTTTTTTTTTCAGAAGGAGTCTCGCTGTGTTGCCAGGCTGGAGTGCAGTGGCACCATCTCTGCTCACTGCAGTCTCCACCTCCTGGGTTCAAACGATTCTCCTTCCTGCCTCAGCCTCCCAAGTAGCTGGGATTACAGGCACAAGCAACCATGCCCAGCTAATTTTTGTATTTTTAATAGAGATGGGATTTCACCATGTTGGCCGGATAGTCTCAATCTCCTGACCTCGTGATCCGCCCGCCTCGGCCTCCCAAAGTGCTGGGATTACAGACATGTGCCACCGCCCCCGGCCAATCTCTCCCTCTTTCTAAGGAGAAATCCTTACATCTGTTTATCTATTTTTTAATAGGGAGCCATCTCATTTGCATATATGCATTGGTCTGTCTCATAATTTTGTCTAGATTCCTCTGGCAAGCCCTGAACATTTCTCATTTTTAAACATTCTGTTTTCCTATGGGTTCCAGAATGGATGTGGATGCTAGAATCTTTTGAATTATGTTTACAAGATGTACATTTTTCATCCCTATAGAGTGGTTTTGTGTCTTGATTGATGCTATATGGGTCATCTTTGGCCAGTTCTTATAGTCTGCTTTCTACACTGTTTAGGGGCATCTCAATTTATTAACAAATTAGTGGTTGATGAGAATATACCTTCAAGCCTTCAAGGGCACAACCTAATGACTGAACCTGAAGTAGTCTTGTTGCAAATGTCTTAGTTCATGTGCAGATGACTTTGGTCTAATTCTGACACTTTGCCATTTATTCTAAATTCAGGAACTCCAATATTTCAGGAGAAGTAAATGATCATAGTGGTGGTTCTGCTTTTTTTTTTTTTTTTTTCTCTTTGTTTTCTGTTTATTTGGTTTAATTCAACAAATGTTTATTTGGTACATTACTGTATAACACTTGTTATATAAGATTCATCCTATGTGCTGGGCATACAAAAAAAGACCCATACACTACCCACATGGCATTTACACTCTGGTAGGTGTTTCTCTCTCTCTCTCTCTCTCACACACACACACACACACACACACGTACGTAAGCATCTTTTTTCTGTAGTGAGAATACTATAGGAGAAATATGTCCAGAGTACCTGGAGAGGAAGAAAGAATTCATTCTTCATGGACAAGTCAAGTAGTGCCTCAAAGAAAAGGTCACATTTGAGCTAGGCCTTGGAGGAAATATTTTTAGGAGCTGGGAATGGAATTTCAGATTCAAGGACATTCCAAGAAGGAGAATAGTATCAACACATGGCACACTGTGGAAATGCATGGTGTGTGCTGGGAAACATAAGTGATTTAAGATCTGGGAGTGACCTGTTCGCACTTTTTAATGTAACACTTTTTCGGTAAGTCTTTTTTGTTTTTCTATATTCATACAATGAATGTGTGGCAAGGTGAGGGACACAGAGAAATAACACTGGGCTTTGCCCTCAAGAAATTTTCAGTTTCACTGGAAAGTTATGGCAATTAGAATTGTCTGGGAAACAATATAGACATTTAAAAATTTGATGTGTATTCCCTCTGGTTATAAAAATACAATTCTCATTGAGAAAATTATCTTAACAGTTTTCTGCACGGCTTATGATTGTGTAACAAGGAAGCAAAATGTTTTAGTCTGCTTTTATCTTTTAGAAGAGTTATTTGAAAGGCATTTAGGATCATCGGATGCTAAGATTGTAGGTAGCATGTCTGTACTTGTGGATAAAGTCAGTCTTGATTTCCTGTCTGAGGAGGTTTCTGTCTGGTAATGCTTCCCTGGGCATCCAGGCACAATCGAATGTCGTCTCTTCCATGAAACCTTTCCACCTCCTACAAAGAAGTAGTTTTTCTATCCTCTCAGTTCCCATAGCTTATTTTGTTGTTGTTTGATGACAGCTTGTATATTTTCTTTAATATAGTGCTAGTGTTTTTTTTGTTTGTTTTTGTTTATGTTTTGTTTTGTTTTTGAGACGGAGTCTTGCTCTGTCGCCCAAGCTGGAGTGCAGTGGCGCAATCTCGGCTCACCACAACCTCTGCCTCCTGGGTTCAAGTGATTCTCCTGCCTCAGCCTCCCAAGTAGCTGGGACTACAGGCATCCACCACCACGCCTGGCAAATTTTTGTATTTTTAGTTGAGATGGGGTTTTACCATGTTGGCCAGGATAGTCTCGATCGCTTGCCCGGCCCTAATGTAGTGCTAGTTTTGTAGTTTTCTGATATTCTACATTGGAAGCATTTTTAGATGTTTTAATCTCTATATCTTCCACGTGCCTTGTACATTTTAGGCATTCTGTAATAATTTCTTGAATGACCTGTTTCCTTTTATGGTGGATACAATATTGAGAAACTGCCTTGGGAATAAAGAAGGTCACATCCTCTTTCAAGAAACATTTGTAAAGTATTCTTTTGCTCTATTCATCCTCCTGAGAATCCTGTGAGAGAGATTGTCTCCCACTTTACAGTGAGGCAACTGCGGCTTAATGGAATCATATAGCTCAGAACTGCAAGAAACTTTGAATGTCATTTCATCTATGATTAGTGTCTGTTTGTAGAGGCAGGAGGGTGACAGAATGGTAAAGATAGATAAGCCCTGTATAGATAGATAAGGCAGGGGTTTGTGGACAGATCCAGAGAGCATACTTCTCTTATTCACCCAGCTTTCTCATGAGCCTTTAGCTTATTTTATTTTATTTTATTTTATTTTATTTTATTTTATTTTATTTTATTTTATTTTATTAGAAGGGACTCAGAACAAGAGCCTTTAGCTTTTAATGTTAGGGCTGAGGAGAGGAAAGAAGGAAAAGGAGAAGTTACACAAAAAAGTTATGTATGATCTTATTTCATCTTTGTGTACAAGACAAAAATCACTAGCAAGTGAAAAAAAGACAAGACTGGCTTAAGCAGGAAAAAACTGGAGGGGACATTTATAGCTCTCCTGGTTGGAAGTTCAAGAGTAAATATGGTCCCAGACACACCCGGATACAGGGCCTCAGGCAGCATCTCCAAGGCCTTTCTCTTTGGCTATCTCTTGGCTCTTCTGCTCCATTGTCAGGTAATGTCCTTTCTCCTACTGATAAGATAATGAGAAGAGAAAAAGTTCTTTCCTGGTAGCTCCAGCAAAAGTTCAAAGATGAACTTTGATTGGGTCTTGGGCCTATCCCTAATTACATCTCTGTGATCAAAAGAATGCTATGGTTGGCCAGGCTTAGTGGGTCGTGGGAAGTAGGATAGAGTTATCCAGTACCCCTGGGCCACTTAGAAAGCTTAAGAAATGGTTTTGGAAAGGAACTTCAATATTTTACAAGTAGAGGGAGTGGGTGCTGGATGGACCAAAATAGCAGTGCCCACTGCACATGGCCTAAATGTGTAGCCCACATATGGTGCTGTTATTCCAATGAATAATAGAGTCATTCTTGACTTCACTTACACTTCTGGCTTGAGTGGCAGTGGCAGAAGCTGTGGTGTGGCGGGAGGGGTTTATCTCACCTTCAGATTGGAGGAGATGTGGATTCTTTGAATTTGGACCTTCAATGAAGAGTTGACTAAAATGGTCCTTTTTATGTGGCTTAGGATCCTACAGAGTGAGACACTTGATGCTCTGGTTTTGTCCTCTTAGGACTGCGCTATCTTGTGTCCCAGCATTTATAGTGAGAATAATGGACAAACTTAGTTCAGTCCTTGACCTGCATCTGTTAAACAGGTTTCACTGTGATGTTGACATGTTATGCATGTCTAGGACTATTTAAAATTAAATAGCATTTTTATAATTATGCATAATTCAAATGATAAATTGCTGATTACAGTCATGACCTCATTCAATTAGTAAAGATTTTTTGTGTCTACTGTGGACCATGCACCATGCTAGGCACTGGGGATATAGAAATGAAAGATTCATTTCTGGTCCCCAAAGAGCCTAGGTTCTAGGGAAGATGAAAACACAGAATTAAGATACTTTGGGTGAGATGCGGTGGCTCATGCCTGTAAGCCCGGCACTTTGGGAGGCTGAGGCAGGAGTATCACTTGAACTCAGAAGTTGAAGACCAGCCTGGGCACATAACAAGACCTCGTGTCTACTAAAAAAAATTAGCTGGGTGTGTTGGTGTGTTATGCCCAGACCCTCTGTTCTCTAAAGAAGACCACCAGAGTCCAGAGTCAAAGCCAAGCGGCAAGGATCTTTACGACAAGTTCGAACTTGGTCCTTCCATTACACAGCATACAAGAGGGCCCCGAACAATGCGAGTGTTTGCTTTTTATAGCCCGAAAGTTACAGGGGAACAAAGGAATTCTTTTGGTTCCCGCGCTTTCAGTAAAACTTTGAACGGCTGCCTCCTTATCGGAGACTTTTCCAGGTGGTGTTTGTACTGGGCTCAGGAAGTTTGAGAGATATATGGCGATATGTGGTGGGATGGGAGGATGGGATGTGTTTGTACTGGGCTCGGGAAGTTTGAGAGATATATGGCGATATGTGGTGGGATGGGAGGATGGGATGTGTTTGTATTGGGCTTGTTTGTTTTGAGCCCGGGGCTGAGGAATGTGCCCGGCTCCTCTCATTCCCCCCTTCTTTTCAGGTATCTCTAGAGCCAATCTTGGGTCTTACAAGTCTGATTCTGTTTCAGCGTCTACAGGTTGGTATTGGGCTCTGAGGACCATGAGTTGTACAGTGTCAAATCTTTCTCTAACGAACCGCAAAATTCTGTTAACAACACAAGGTCCTACGGTAAGCAGAAATAGAAGACTCAGCAGGGGTCTGAGGAAGGGGGCTAACAGAGAAAACATAGATGAGTTCCACCATTGGTCTGCAGCTGAAGCAAACTGCCGTGTTCTTACTTCTGTGCTTAACTTGCGTAACTGTTGGACCCGGTCCTCCACAAGTCCTGATTCATTTATGTAGAAACAACAGTCTTCTTTTAGGAACATACACGTACCTTCTTTTTCAGCAGTGAGTAGGTCTAAGGCCCTCCGGTTCTGCAAGGTTACCTGTGCTAGGGACATGAGCTGCCGCTGGAGGGAGGCAAGGGACTCAGCTGACTCCTCTATAGCAACGGCAAATTGTTGGTACAGCTTGTTACTTTCTATGAGGGTGTGACCTAAGGCTCCCCCCGCCAGTCCGGCTGCCATGAAGGATGCGGTGAGGGAGATTCCTGCAATGAGGGGGAGAAATATGGCTCGTGCAGGTCTCGGTCTAGGGACTGGGTGAATAACAGCACTAGTCCAGTTACCGGTATACCTTAGGAACTCTCCGGCAGTAAGTAGAGTCAACTGGGGAACTAATGTGACAGGAAGACACAGTAGGTTGGTAACAGAGGGGCTTGATAGGTTTTTAGATAATGTTCTATTACACCAGAAGAATATGCCTGACGGAGCCCTTAAGGTGATATTAGGGGGCGTTGCAGTGATGCTGCAGAGGCTGGAATTAGTTCCTGAGAAACAGTAGGGAAACTTTTCTTGACTGGGGTTTAGGTATAGTGGCACGTTAGGGATAGGGGCATATGAGAGGTTTCGGTGGTTGTTAGCTTGGGCAGAAGTAGAGGATCCTCACGGCAGGGGGACAGTGGTTAGTGGTGGACGCCCTAGAGTGGCACACAGAAAGCAGCCAGACAGGCTGTGAAGTCCTGTAAGGTTAGCAAGTTCTAATCCTTCTTGCAATAATTTTAACCAGGAAAAAGGACGTAAATCTTGTGTCAGGCGGTTTTCTTGTCGCTGGATATTTCCATGGACCAGGGGCCGTATCTGCACTAGACCCCGCCACAGATAGAGGTGACCGCTAGGCCATGTGGAGGCGGAGGAGTAGTATACAGCCTTGTGTTGAGGCGTGGTCCAGCGGGAGTTCTAGGGGTCTCTAACAATCCATGTATATGAAAGGTCTCCATCTCGTCTACGATGGAAGGGCCATCTGGGATCTATCTGTTCTTTTCCACCCCACCATTGGTATTTATGGACGATACAATAGTTATAAGGGCAGCCGGCACTTTGGTGCCACCAATAGTGCTTACAATTGTATTGAGTCTGATCATACTCGAAGCATATCATTGGTGCCACTGGTTTGGCTATTGGGAAATCGGTAAAATTTAGTAAAATTGGGCTATTGCACCCTGAGGAGGGGCAATCTGCACTGGCCACTAATTTCCTGGGCTTATGAGGTTGCCCAGGGTGGGTTTGGTTTTCATAAAGCCAGAATCTCCAGACAAAGGGATTAGGAGCTGGCTTTATGTTTTCCCTAGCGGCCACTAGGGCGACCAACGTTAGAGTCAGACTACCTAACTGCATGTTTGCAGTGAGCTATGCTGTCGGCTCAGGGTGAGTTTTAAGGGGTTGTTCTTAGCTCTGTCCACAGTCCACGTGTCCGGTGCTTCAGCCGCCACCGTGATTGGTCCCAGGAGGTCGGAGGTTGGGTCCACTGGCTTGACGTGGGTGTAGTGGATCCACGACGCGATGCCTTCTACCTTTAGGGCGGTGGGTGTGGTTAGGAGTACCTGGAGTGGTCCTTTCTACCTGGGTTCTAGGGTCTCTTGTCGGTGTCGCTTGACCAGGACCCAGTCTCCCGGCTGGTACGGATGGGGTGTCGGCGGGGGACCGGTCTCATATAGTTTTTTCAGCTTGGGCCAGATTTCTTGATGAATTTTCTGCAAGGCTTGTAGGGAAAATAAGAGTTCAGAGACATTTTCTGTTTCAGACTTGAGCAGATCATCTTTTAAGCTGGGAACTAGGGGTGGGGGTCTACCATACATGATTTCATAAGGGGTAAGGCCCAGTCTGTAAGGGGTATTATGGGCCCGGAACAGAGCGTAGGGGAGAAGGACTACCTAATTAGAGCCAGTCTCCATAGTCAATTTAGTTAAGGTCTCTTTTAAGGTCCGATTCATCCTTTCTACCTGTCCTGAACTCTGGGGCCTGTAAGCGCAATGGAGTTTCCAATTTGCCCTAAGGATGGAAGCCAAATCCTGACTTACCTTAGCGACGAAAGCGGGCCCATTATCTGACCTTATCTGGACGGGGAAGCCATACCTGGGAAGGATATCTTCCAGAATTTTCTTTGCTACGACCTGAGTAGTTTCTCTTTTGGTTGGGAATGCTTCAGTCCACCCTGAAAAAGTATCTACAAAGACAAGTAAGTACCGGTACCCGTACTTTCCTGGCTTTATTTCAGTAAAATCTACTTCCCAGTAGATACCGGGCCTGGTTCCCCTGAGCCTTGTTCCTGTTGCAGCTTGAGATTGGGGGTATGCGTTGTTAAGCTGGCAGACTTTGCAACTTGTCACGATACTGCTGGCCGTCTCAGCTATATGTCTGATTTTGAGCTTGGAGCGTCTGATCAGGTCTATCATCCGCCGGGCCCCCAGGTGGGTGGTTCGGTGGATGTGTTCTAACACCTGTTGTCCTAATTTTTCTGGTAGGATAGTTTGGTCATTAGTATCAGTCCACCACCTATTCTGGACTTGTTTCAGGGGAAGTTTGTCAATCCACTGGAGATCTTGTTCTGAATATTCAGGGAAATTTGGCAAGTCCTGGGAGCCCGGGTCAGGGAGCTGGAGTGTAAGGAGTTGGCTGGGAGCCTTTGCCACATTCCTTGCAGTTTGGTCTGCCAGAAAGTTGCCTTGAGCAGTTGGAGTAGTTGGTTTCTGATGCCCTGGGCAATGCACAATGGCTAACTTTTCTGGCCTCCATAGGGCTGTTAGCAGGGCTAGGATCTCTTGCTTGTTTTTTATTTCTTTTCCTTCAGCCGTCAGTAACCCTCGCTCCCTGTAAATGGCCCCATGTATATGCGCCGTTGCAAAAGCATATCGGCTGTCTGTATATACTGTCAGCTTCTTCCCCTCCCCTAAGGTAAGAGCTTGGGTGAGCGCTATCAGTTCGGCCTTCTGGGCCGATGTCCCCGGGGGCAGGGGTTCCGCCCAGATTACCTCAGTCTCTGAAGTCACTGCCGCTCCAGTGTACCTCTGGCCTTGATGCATGAAGCTGCTCCCATCAGTGAACCAGATGAGGTCGGCGTCAGGAAGTGGGCGGTCCTGCAGGTCTTCTCGAACTCCGTGCACCTGAGCTAGTATCTTGGTGCAGTCATGGAGTGGGGCGTCCAGGTCCGGGTTGGGCAGCAGCGAGGCAGGGTTTAAGGTCGTTGGGGGCAGGAAAGTTATCCTGAGAGGATTTAGTAGTAGTCCTTGGTAGTGGGTGAGCCGGGCGTTACTCATCCATCGATTAGGTGGCTGTTTGAGTACACCTTCGATGGCATGTGGAGTAACGACCCGCAATTCTTGTCCCATGACAAGTTTATCAGCATCTTGCACCATCAGAGCCGTGGCCGCAATCATTCGGAGACAAGGGGGCCACCCGGCAGCCACTGGGTCTAACTTCTTTTACAGGTAGGCAACTGGCCTCCGCCAGGGGCCTAAGTTCTGAGTTATTACTGCCTTGGCGACACCCGTATTCTCGTCCACATATAGGTGGAAGGGCTTGGTAACATCAGGTAGCCCCAGTGCAGGTGCAGAGAGTAAGGCAGTTTTAATCTGTTGGAAAGCCGACTCGGCTTCATCTGTCCAATTAAATGGCTGCTGCCCCTGGGTTGCCTGATACAAGGGTTTAGCCAGTTCTGCGAACCTAGGTATCCATAGTCTGCAAAATCCCGCCGACCCCAGGAATTCCCTCACTTGTCGGGTGGATTGTGGCCTGGGGATATGCAGAACAGTTTGTTTCCGGGTGTCTGTTAACCAGCGCTGCCCTTCTTTGAGCAGGTACCTTAGATATGTTACCTCTGGCTTACAGATTTGAGCTTTCTTTGCCGAGGCTCGGTAGCCCAGATTCCCCAGAGCTTGTAAGAGACCTTTGGTCCCTTGGATGCAAGCTTCTTGGGTCTCAGCAGCAATTAGGAGGTCATCAACATACTGTAGTAAAGTTATTTCAGGGTGTTTGCGTCGGTACTCACCCAGGTCTTCATGGAGGGCCTCATCGAACAGGGTAGGAGAGTTTTTAAATCCCTGCGGCAGCCTGGTCCATGTCAATTGGCCAATTATGCCCTTATCAGGGTCATTCCACTCGAAGGCGAAGAGCTTTTGGCTCTGAGGGGCTAAAGGCAAACTGAAGAAAGCATCTTTCAAATCTAAAACAGTGTACCATTGATGTTTAGGGTTTAAGGTACTCAGGAGGGTATATGGGTTAGGCACAGTTGGATGTATGTCCACAACCCTCTTATTGATTTCTCTTAAGTCTTGTACAGGTCTGTATTCTCTACTATTAGGTTTTCGTACCGGCAACAATGGAGTATTCCAGGGCGAGTGACATGGGCGAAGGACCTCTTGGTCAAGGAGCCAGCGGATATGCGGGGCATTTCCTTTCTTGGCCTCTAGGGGCATCGGGTATTGGCGTACCCGCATGGGGTCTGTCCTAGGCTTAAGTTCAACAAACAAGGCAGGCCGGTGTTTTGCTAGTCCTAAGCCCCCCGTTTCCGCCTAAGCTTCTGGATATTGCTGGAGCCAGGTTGCTATGTCCTGGTGAGGGGCCGCTCGCTCCTGGTGGAGCCGGTACTCATCTTCTAGGGTTATAGTCAGGACGGACACGGGTTGATTGTGGGAGTTGGTCACGACGGGCCCCTCAGGGAGGAAATGGATCTGTGCTCCCATTTTAGTTAGCAGGTCTCTCCTTAATAGGGGACAGGGGCTCTCAGGGATGACCAGGAAAGAATGGGTTACATTCTTGGCTCCGAGGTTTACTGTCCTTTGTGTTGTCCATGGGTATTTTTTAACTCCTGTGGCCCCTTGTACCCACGAGGACTTGGAGGACAATTTCCTATTAGTTTTAACTAAGACTGAGTGCTGTGCTCCCGTATCGACCAAGAACTGGACTGGGGACCCCTCCACTTGCAAAGTTACCCTAGGTTCGGGGAGGGGATCCGAACCCTGTCTTCCCTAGTCTTCATCTTGAGTGACTAGTACGGGTGTAGACTTAGGGGGTCCCTGTCCTCGTTGTTTCTTTTTGGGGCAGTCTCTTACCTAGTGGCCAGCCTCCTTGCAGTAGGCACATTGGTCTTTTCTCAGGTTATCATGCCTGGGGGGCTGCCTAGGTTGGGTGTACTCTGGCTGTAGATGCTCTTTCTGTACCACTGCTGCCAGGACCTTGGTCATTTTTTCAGTGGCCTTAAATTGCCTTTCCTCTGGAGTATCTCTGTTATTGTAAACCTGCTGGGCTATCTGAAGGAGGTCTTGAATCCACTTTCCTTCCAAGTCTTCTAATTTCTGGAGTTTTTTTTGAATATCTGGGGCTGCCTGATTTACGAAAGACATTACAACAGCTGCCTGACTTCCTGGAGCCTCTGGATCCATGGGGGTGTACTGTCTAAAAGCTTCCATTAATCTTTCTAAGTAGGTGGCTGGGCTCTCTGTCTTTCCCTGCAGAATAGAATATACTTTAGCCAAATTAGTGGGCTTGCGAGCAGCTGCCCGGAGACCTGCCATTAGAGTCTGGCGATAAAGGTGTAGCCGTCCCCTACCTTCTGCCGTGTTGTAGTTCCACGCTGGCCTGGTCAGAGGAAAGGTCGCGTTTATGAGGTCAGGGTTGGCAGTCGGTTGACCGTCGTCCCCTGGGACCAGCTTTCTAGCTTCTACCTGTATTCTCTCTCGCTCTTCCATGGTAAACAAGATTCGGAGGAGCTGCTGGCAATCATCCTAAGTGGGCTGGTGGGTGAACATGACACTATCCAGTAAAGCCAGTAAATCTTTGGGGTTGTCTGAAAACCGAGCACTCTGAGTCTTCCAGTTATACAGATCACTGGTGGAGAATGGCCAGTACTGGAGCCTGGGGATTCCTGTGTCATCTGGGGGTCCTATTTCCCGAAGGGGTAAAGCCACCGTGGAGTCAGGCGGCTGGGGGGGGGCTAGCCCGCGAAGTGCGCCTTCGCGTCCACCCCACTGGCCCTTCAAAGTTACCTTCCCTGTCAGCGGGCCCGTGTGTGCCGGCCGCCTCCCCTCCGCCTGCTCCTTCCCGCGACTCAGCCCGGGGGGTCGGGGCCTGGGTCCCGGAGGGGTACGGAGGGGGTTCTGTGAACAGTGGGTCCCCGCTATCAGGTAGAACAGGATGGGGGGGGACAGTTGGTTGCTTGGATTTTAGTGGTCGAGCAACCAGTGTCTTACAGGGTTCAGAGGCTAATTGGAAAGGGGACAGCCAAGGAGGCGGGTTCTCAACAAGGTCCTGCCATATGAGGATATATGGGATTTGATCTAAGTGGCCCGCACGCCCAGGTAGGAAAATCTTGGACTTTACCCTAGTGATGACCGCAAGTTGGAAGGTCCCTTCGGGTGGCCACCTTACATCAAAGGCAGGCCATTCGGAGCGACACAGAGTAATTAGCTTTCCTTTCCTGATTTCCATACCAAGATCATGGCCCCTTGCTCTTACTTCTTTGAAATTATTCGTAAAGAGAGATAGAGGAGTGCTCTGGGTATTACCCATCTTGTAATAATTTGTAGTCCCTTCCTGTAAAGGAATGTGGGTTTGAATCCCTGCAAAGGAAATCTGATCTGACTTACTAATGATATTTAGTCGCGATCGTGCTCCGACAGCCCAGATCAGAGACAGTTACTGCCCAAACCGCAGACCGGCGCTCGGGGCAGTTCAGGTCAGAGACAGCTACTGCCCAAACCCCAAACCGGCGCTCGGGGCAGTTCAGATCAGAGACAGCTACTGCCCAAACCCCAAACCGGCACTCGGGGCAGTGCAGATCAGAGACAGCTACTGCCCAAACCCCAAACCGGCGCTCGGGGCAGTGCAGATCAGAGACAGCTACTGCCCAAACCCCAAACCGGCGCTCGGGGCAGTTCAGATCAGAGACAGCTACTGCCCAAACCCCAAACCGGCGCTCGGGGCAGTTCAGATCAGAGACAGCTACTGCCCAAACCCCAAACCGGCGCTCGGGGCAGTTCAGATCAGAGACAGCTACTGCCCAAACCCCAAACCGGCGGTCGGGGCAGTTGAGATCAGAGACAGCTACTGCCCAAACCCCAAACCGGCAGTCGGGGCAGTGCAGATCAGAGACAGTTACTGTCCAAACTGCAATCGCGCTCGGGGCAGTTCAGATCAGAGACAGCTACTGCCCAAACCCCAAACCGGCGCTCGGGGCAGTTCAGATCAGAGACAGCTACTGCCCAAACCCCAAACTGGCGGTCGGGGCAGTTTAGATCAGAGACAGCTACTGCCCAAACCCCAAACCGGCGGTCGGGGCAGTGCAGATCAGAGACAGTTACTGCCCAAACCCCAAACCGGCGGTCGGGGCAGTTCAGATCGTAAGCTAGATCAGACGAGCGCCAGGGGACGTCTCCTACCGGTCTCCGCTGGCCGTCCTATAGCGCGTCCGCCAGGACTGTGCCAGCTCCAGTTTCAGACCTCGCGAGTCACAGATTCAGATTCAGAACAGACACAGACAGACAAACGGAGACGAGCCGGCTCACCTATCAGTAGATCGATCCTAGTAGATCCGTTGACCAGGGGTCTGGTGGGCTTGGGGGAATCCCGGACGAGCCCCCAGATGTTATGCCCAGACCCTCTGTTCCCCAAAGAAGACCACCAGAGTCCAGAGTCAAAGCCAAGCGGCAAGGATCTTTACGACAAGTTCGAACTTGGTCCCTCCATTACACAGCATACAAGAGGGCCCCGAACAATGCGAGTGTTTGCTTTTTATAGCCCGATAGTTACAGGGGAACAAAGGAATTCTTTTGGTTCCCGTGCTTTCAGTAAAACTTTGAACAGCTGCCTCCTTATCGGAGACTTTTCCAGGTGGTGTTTGTACTGGGCTCAGGAAGTTTGAGAGATATATGGCGATATGTGGTGGGATGGGAGGATGGGATGTGTTTGTACTGGGCTCAGGAAGTTTGAGAGATATATGGCGATATGTGGTGGGATGGGAGGATGGGATGTGTTTGTATTGGGCTTGTTTGTTTTGAGCCCGGGGCTGAGGAATGTGCCCGGCTCCTCTCAGGTGTTCACCTGTAGTCCCAGTTGCATAGAGGCTGAGGTGGGAGACTTGCTTGAGCCCAGGAGATAGAGGGTACTGTGAGCTATGATCATGCCTCTGCACTCCAGCGTGGGGTGACAGAGTGGGACTCCATCTCTTAAAAAAAAAAAATGTATATATATGTGTGTGTGTGTGTGTGTATATATATACGTGTGTGTGTGGGCTGAGAGTTTTAAGTAGAGGGGTATTGTTGGTTGGAGGGGTGAGGTGGGGGGGATGCTGTTGGTGATAAGAAATCCTGTGATTATGCTGCCTATTGTGAGGCGTTTAATTGGGTTTAGTAGGGCGGGGTTGTTTTCGTTAATGCTTGTTAGGGCTGGGAAGCGGGGTTGTCCTGTTAGGGTGAAGAGGATAGTTCAAGTAGTATAGGCGCTTGTTAGGGAGGTAGCGATAAGAGTAATAAATAGGGCTCAGGCGTTGGTATATGATGTATTTGTGGCTTCGATAATGAGGTCTTTGGAATAGAAACCTGTGAGGAAGGGTATTCCTGTGAGTGCCAGGCTGCCAATGGTTAGGGAAGTTGAGGTGAGGGGTATTGTTTTAAATAGGCCTCCTATTTTTCGAATATCTTGTTCGTTGTTTAGGTTATGGATAATGGATCCGGAGCATATAAAAAGTATGGCTTTAAAGAAGGCATGGGTGCAGATGTGTAGGAATGCTAGGTATGGTTGGTTGATGCCAATGGTGACTATTATTAGGCCTAGTTGGCTTGAGGTGGAGAAGGCTACAATTTTTTTAGTGTGTGTGTGTGTGTGTGTGTGTATATATATATATATATATTTTTTTTTTTTTTTCCTGCAGGCAGGAAAGGCCTCCTGGAGGAGGTGATCCTTGAACCATGACAATATTTACAAAGAGACAAAGTAGTTTATGAAAATGCAGGTGAAACACAGGGCAAGAGATAGTGTGAGAGATGAGCTCTGATGTTTATATATGTTATTCTGAAAGGTGATAGGAATTCCTGACAATTTTAAGTAGGAAAGTAGTATGGTCAGATTGACACTTTTTTTTTTTTTTTTTTAAACAAGAAGTACATTTACGTGGTTTAAAAATTTAAAAACATATAAAAAAGTATATAGTGAACGATTTCTCATTTACCCAATAACCTTCCCCTCAGACAACCACTGCATGCATTTCTTGTATATTTCCTCAGAGCTATGTTCTGCAAATATAAGTAAATACAAAAATATGTGAACCTATGTACCTCAACCTGCTTTCATGCTAATGACAGCATACCTTACTTACCATTTGTGCACCTTGCTTTGTTCATGTAGCTCATCATAGTGAGATCTTTCCATATCAATACATCAAAAGCTTCCTTTGATATCCCCCTCTTCTTTTTTCTTTCCTTTGGGCTGCTTAATTTTCCATTTTATCGAAGGCCCACAATTTACTTAAAATGAGCCTACTATTGATGGACATTTAGGTTGTTTCCAACCCTTTTCTGTTGGAAAATTGTGTTGGGTACAGTAGACTAACATTTTTAGAAGGATTAGTAGGGGCTTAAATATTTGTTGAATGAATTATTGAATGGAAAATAGATGACTTGGAAGCAAGTGGGGATGTGAAAGGGAACTGAAGACAGCAACACCAATTACAAGGCTTCTGCAGTTATCTGGGGATAGAAAAGAGGGAGAGATTAGAGAGATACATACTTAGGAGATCGAGTGAGACTAGGTGGCCTGTGTAATGTTGGGAGTAGGGGATGCGAGTAGTCAAGGTTGATTTCTTGGGATAGCAGTAATACATTGGACAAACAAAAACACATTTATTACTAATTTATCATAGATGAAAACAGCACAGTTTTTATTGGGAAAAGCATGCATAGAATCAAAGCAACCACTAACAAGGAAAGTCAGTAGAAATAGAAAGTAGAATCAATGATTGTGGATTCCTAATTTGTTTCTTCTGATGTTATTTTTTTAATGCTTCTGCCCTTATTGCTAAGCAACTCTTTTTTTTCCAGCTAGTCGTCTCTCCTTGACTTCTTTTTTTCCTTTTCTAATTTGAGCCCTTGTTTTTTAAAATTTTATTTTTAATCGACAAATAATTATATAATAATTTGTGGGGTACATTGTGATGTTTTGATATATGTTTACATTGTGGAATGAGTCAAGCTAATTAACAAATCCATCAGCTCACATACTTATATTTTTTGTGTGTGGTGAAAACATTTAAAATCTATTTTTTAATAATTGTGAAATATATAATGCATTATTTATTATAGTCACCACTCTGTGCAATACATCACTAAAGCTTATTTCTTCTATCTAACTGAAATTTTGTACTGTTTGATCAACATCTTTCTTTTTCCCATCTTCCCCACTCCCCTAGCCTCTGATAACCACCACTCTACTTCAATTAGTTCAACTTTTTTCGATTCCACATTTGAATGAGATCATCAAGGTATTTGTTATTTTGTGCTTGGCGCATTTCACATAGCATACCGGCCGCTAGGTTCATCCATGCTGTCATAAATGACAGAGTTTTCTTCTTTTTTTTTTTTTGAGATGGAGTCTCGCTCTGTTACCCAGGCTGGAGTGCAGTGGCGCAGTCTCTGCTCACTGAAAGCTCTGCCTCCCGGGTGCATGCCATTCTCCTGCCTCAGCCTCCTGAGTAGTTGGGATTACAGGTGCCTGCCACCATGCCTGGCTAATTTTTTGTATTTTTAGTGGAAATGGGGTTTCACTGTGTTAACCAGGATGGTCTTGATCTCCTGACCTCATGATCCAACTGCCTTGGCCTCCCAAAGTGCTGGGATTACAGGCGTGAGCCACCGCGCCTGGCCGTTTTCTTCTTTTTAAGGCTAAAATGTATAAATAAAATATATGTATATGCATATATATATATCATTTTCTTTATCCATTTATCTGATAAGGGACACCTAGGTTGCTTCTGTATCTTAGCTATTGTGAATAATGTTGCCATGAATATGGGATTGTAGATATTTTTTGAGCATACTGGTTTTATTTCCTTTGGCCATATACCCAGAAGTGGGATACCTGAATCATATGGTAATTCTGTTTGCAAATTTCTGAGGAACCTCCATATTGTTTTCCATAATCACTGTATTTACATTCGCACCAACTGCCCAAGGGTTCCTTTTTTTCTACACCTTCTCCAACACTTGTCATCTTTCATTTTTTTGATGATAGACATTCTAACAAGTGTGAGGAGATAGCCCATTGTAGTTTTAATTTGTGTTTTCCTGGTGATTAGTTGTGATGAGCATTTTTTCTTATATTTGTTAGCCATTTGTATGTCTTTTGAGCAATGTCTCTTCGGGTCCTTTGCTCATTTTTAAATTGAGTTCTTTGTTTTCTTGCTATTTAGTTGAATTCCTTATATATTTTGAACATTAACTCCATATAAGATGCATGGGTTGCAAAGATTTTCACTCATTCTGGGATATCTTTTCACTCTGTTGTTTGCTTTGCCTTTTGGTTTGATGCAATCCGATTTGTTTATTTTTGCTTTTGTTGCCTATGCTTTCGGGGTCAAGTCTGAGAAGTCTTTGCCAGGCCTGTCTCATGGAGCTTCTTTTCCCAATGTTTTCTTGTAGTAGTTTTACAGTTTCAGACCGTACATTTAAGTCTTTAATATAGTTTGAGTTGATTTTTGTATATGCTATGAGATAAGGATCTAATTTCATTCTTCTACATGTGGATATTCAGTTTTCCTAATACCATTTATTGAAAGATTGTCTTTTCTCCATTGTGTGTTCTTGGTGCCTTTGTTGAAAATCAATTGATGGTAAATGCATGAGTTTATTTCTGAGCTCTCTATCCTGTTCCATTGGTTTTTGTGTTAGCTTTTATGCCAGTACCATGCCATTTGATTAGGTTTGTATTTATTTTGAAGTCAGCTAGTGTGGTACTCCACCTTTGTTCTTCTTGTTCAAAATTGCTTTGGGTCTTTGGGGTCTTTAGTGGGTCTGTACAAATTTTAGGATTTTTTTCCTATTTCCTTGAAAAATGACATTGGAATTTCGATAGGAATTACATTGAATCTGTGGATTGCTTTGGGTACTATGGACATTTTACTATTAATTCATTTAATCCATGAACATAGGATGCCTTTCCATTTATTTGTCTTTTTATACTATTTTTTTCATCAATGTTTTATAATTTACAGTATATAGGTGTTTCACTTCTTTGGTTAAATTTACTACTAAGTGTCTTTTTTTTTTTGATGCTACTGTGAATGGGATTAATTTCTTTTTCTTTTTTTTTTTTTTTTTTTGAGACGGAGTTTCACTCTTGTTGCCCAGGCTGGAGTGCAGTGGCACGATCTTGGCTCACTGTAACCTTCGCCTCCCGAGTTCAAGCAGTTCTCCTGCCTCAGCCTCCCAAGTAGCTGGGATTACAGGCATGCACCACCATGCCCAGCTAATTTTGTGTTTTTAGTAGAGATGGGGTTTCTCCACTTTGGTCAGGCTGGTCTTGAACTCCTGACCTCAAGTCCTCAGCCTGCCTCGGCCTCCCAAAGTGCTGGGATTACAAGCGTGAGCCACCGCGCCCCGCCTGGGATTAATTTCTTAATATCTTTTTCAGATAGTTCATCATTAGTTTAAAGAAATGCTGGCTGAGCACGGTGGCTCATGCCTGTAATCCCAGCACTTTGGGAGGCCAAGGCGTGTGGATCACCTGAGGTCAGGAGTTCGAAACCAGCCTGGCCAACTTGGTGAAACCCCGTCTCTACAAAAAATACAAAAATTAGCTGGGCGTGGTGGCAGGCACCTGTAATCCCAGCTACTCGGGAGGCTGAGGCAGGAGAATCACTTGAATCCGGGAGGTGGAGGTTGCAATGAGCTGAGGTCACGCCATTGCACTCAAGCCTGGCCAACAGAGAGAGACACCGTCTCAAAAAAAAGAAAAGAAAAAAAAAAAGAAACGCTGCAGATTTTTACATATTGATTTTTGTGCCCTGCAACTTTGCTGAATTCATATATCAGTTCTGACAGTTTTTTGGTGGAGCCATTAGGTTTCTGTATGTAAGATCATGCTGGCCGGGCACGGTGGCCTGTAATCCCAGCACTTTGGGAGGCCGAGGAGGGCGGATCATGAGGTCAGGAGATCGAGACCATCCTGGTTAACACAGTGAAACCCCGTCTCTACTAAAAATACAAATAATAATAAAAAAAAAAGATTAGCTGGGCGTGGTGGCAGGTGCCTGTAGTCCTAGCTACTTGGGAGGCTGAGGCAGGAGAATGGCATGAGCCTAGGAGGCGGAGCTTGCGGTGAGCTGAGATCGCGCCACTGCACTCCAGTCTGGTAGACAGAGTGAGACTCCGTCTCAAAAAAAAATCAATCATGGCATCTACAATCAGGGACAATATAACGTCTTTGTTTCCAGCTTGGATGCTGTTTCTTTCTTTCTCTTGCCTGATTGCTCTGTCTAGGACTTCCAGTATTATATGGAATAGAAGTGGCAAGAGTATGCATCCTTGGCTTGTTCTGAATCTAAGTGGAAAAGCTTTCAATTTTTCCCCATTGAGTATAGTGTTAGCTGTGGGCTTTTCATATATGGCTTATATTAAGGTACATTCCTTCAATGCCTAACTTGTCAAGAGTTTTTATCTTGAAAAGATGTTGAATTTCGCCAATGTCTTTCTGCATATATTGATGTGAACGTTTGGTTTTGCCCTTCATTCTGCTAACGTGGCATATCACATGTGTAGGTTTGCATATGTTGAACTACCCTTTGATCCTAGGGATAAACCCCACTTAATTTTGGCATATGATCCCTTTAATGTGCTGTTGAATTCACTTTGCTAGTATTTTGTTAGAATGTTTGCATCTATGTTCATTAGGGATATTGG
Organism: Macaca nemestrina; assembly: GCF_043159975.1. NCBI lineage: Eukaryota > Metazoa > Chordata > Mammalia > Primates > Cercopithecidae > Macaca > Macaca nemestrina. Next base: position 143,215,649 of record NC_092126.1, on the reverse strand, counting down.
CCTGTGTGTATATATATATATTTTCTTCTAGTAGTATTCTTGTCTGGCTTTGGTATCAGTGTAATGCTGGTATCATAAAATGAGTTTGGAAGTGTTTCCTCTTCTTCAATTTTTTGGAAGAATTTGAGAAGGATTGGTATTAGTTCTTCTTTAAATTAGAATTCTGCCATGAAGCCATCTGGTTCTGGGCTTTTCTTGATGGAAAATTACTGTTGTTATTATTATTATTATTATTACTTGAGATGGAGTCTCACTTTGTCACCAGGCTGGAGTACAGTGGTGCAATCTTGGCTCACTGCAACCTCCGCCTCCTGGGTTCCAGTGATTCTCCTGCCTCAGCCTCCCAAGTAGCTGGGATTCCAGGCGCGTGTCACCACACCTGGCTAATTTTTTGTATTTTTAGTAGAGATAGGGTTTCGCCATGTTGGTCAGGCTGGCCTCAAACTCTTGCCCTGAGGTGATCCACCTGCTTCAGCCTCCCAAAGTCCTGGGATTACAGGCGTGAGCCACTGTGCCTGGCCAATTTTTAAAATTATTTATTCAGTTTCCTTATTTGTTATCAGTCTGTTCAGATTTTCTACTTCATCTTGATTTGGTCTTGATAGGCTTTATGTTTCTAGGAATTTATCCTTTTTTTTCAAGGTTATCAAATTTGTAGATATATAATTGTTTATAAGTAGTTTCTTATGATCCATTTTATTCTGTAATATTGAGCCCTTGTTTATAGATGAGGGACTTGACAGTTCCTAAGCTGCTGTGGAGTCTATTAATTGACTCACTCAAATGATTTGAAAATAAGACATTATGTCTGTTAAGAGTGTATTTCTGACAGATGGTATGGTTGAAGCCCTGTGGTTTTTGAAAAAAGTTGAGATAGAATTCATATAGCATACAATACACTCTTTTAACATGTACAATTTAGTGGTTTTTAGTATAGTTATGAGGTGTTACAACTATCACTGCCTAATTCCAGAGTACTTCATCATCTCAAGAAGAAACCTATGCCCATTATCAATCATTCCCCATTCCTGCCTCCCTCTAGCAACCACTAATCTACTTTGTGTCTCTTTGGATTTGTCTATTCTGGACATTTCATACGAATAGATTCATACAATATGTGGCCCTTTGTGATTGGATTCTTTCACTTAGTATAGTATTTTCAAGGTTCACTCATACTGTAGCATGAACCAGTGCTTATTTCTTTTTATGTCTGAATATTATTCCATTTTATAGATATACCATATTTTGTTTACTTATTCATCAGTTGATAGACATTTGGATTGCTTCTGCTTTTTGGCTATTATGAATAATGCTGCTATGAATGTTTTTGTACAAGTTTTTGCATGGACATATGTTTTTATTTCTCTTGGGTATATACCTAGGAGAACTGCAGGGTCATATAACTCTTTGTTTAGCTTTTTGAGAAACTGCCAGACTGTTTTCCAAAGCAGCTGAACTATTTTACATTCCTACCAGCTATATGTGAGGGTTCCAATTTCTTCACATCCTCATCAACACTTGTTATTGTGTCTTTTTTGTTATAGCCATGCTAGTGATCATGAAGTGGAACCTCATTATAGTTTTGATTTGCATTTCGCTAATGACTCATGATGTTGAGCATGGACCTGCATTTTTTAACTGAACATTTTCAGTGTGATCCTCAGACCCTGTGCTCAGTGTTGGGAACAGAGCTGTGAATAAGGCAGCCCCAGTTGCTGTCTTCTTGGAGTTTAGAGTTCATGTGGGAAGGTAGGTAGGAACAAAGTAATTGCAATTAGGGTTTTTATAAGGAATTATACAACACATAGCCCCTTAGTAAACTTTAAAACTTTCTATTTTAGTGAGGTAAGCCTTTTTCATGATTGTTGGAGGCCAAAATTCATGCAGTGGTTATTTAAAGATAGAGATTGCATTTTTACATGTGCTTTTAAAAATAATTCAAAGAAACAAAAGCATATGCGAATAAAATATGTATAAAGAAAACAGTGGGGCTGGTCACGATGGCTCATAATCCCAGCAGTTTGGAAGGCTGAGGTGGGAGGATCACTTGAGCCCAGGAGTTGGAGACCAACCTTGGCAACACAGTGAGACCCCATGGCTTAAAAAAAAATTAGCTAGGTTGGGCGCGGTGGCTCACACCTGTAATTGTAGCACTTTGGGAGGCTGAGGTGGGTGGATCACCTGAGGTCAGGAGTTCAAGACCAGCCTGGTCAACTTGGTGAAACCCTGTCTCTACTAAAAATACAAAAATTAGCTGGGCATGATGGTGGGCACCTGTAATCCCAGCTACTCAGGAGGCTGAGGCAGGAGAATTGCTTGGACCCAGGAGGTGGAGGTTGCAGTGAGCCATGATCATGCCACTGTACTCCAGCCTGGGTGACAGAGCAAGACTCCATCTCAAAAAAAAAAAAAAAAAAAAAATTAGCTGGTCATGGTGGCACATGTCTGTACTCCAGCCATTTGAGAGACTGAGGTGGAGGGATCTCTTGAATCTGGGAAGTCAATAGTCAATGCTGTAGTTAGCCCTGATCATGCCACTGTACACCAGCTTGGTCAAAAGAGTGAGAACCTGTCTCAAAAGAAAAGGAAAGTTGAATATTCTCCCTACCTCTGCATTCCAGCCATTAGCGGCTTGGTGACTGTTATTCCAGACCTGTTTCCAGTACAGGTATAGATTTGTATCAGTAGAGGTTTGATTAAGGAGATTACCTTCCTAAAGAATTTTCACTTCTTTTTGAGAGACTTGTGATTCACCTTCTTTGGGGTATAGAGAGATTTTTCCTAATTTTACAGTTATTACTGTGGTGAAGATTTACTAACTATTGAGTGCTTACTGGGTGCTAGGAACCTTACCCCTACACAGGTACACCTTGGTTGTGATGCATGACTTCCTGTGTTTCACCTTTCATTGTAGATGGTCCCCATCCCTGCCGGAGTATTTACAATGGGCACAGATGATCCTCAGATAAAGCAGGATGGGGAAGCACCTGCGAGGAGAGTTACTATTGATGCCTTTTACATGGATGCCTATGAAGTCAGTAATGCTGAATTTGAGAAGTTTGTGAACTCAACTGGCTATTTGACAGAGGTAATGGGATTGGGGAAAGGAGGGAGAACTTGTTCTTTTCCAGAACTTTTAAGAATGCTTTAATAGCAGCTCAGAGTGACTGACCACTTTTACCACATTCTGTGGTAGAACTGTGTGAAGCATTTTATTGTATATATTTCATCTTAATTTCTCACAACAACCCTATGAGGCCGGTTATTTTTCAGGTGACATACTGAGGATTAGAAAAGTGATTTGCCCCACATCACACAGCTAGTTGGTGGTAGAGCTGGGATTCCAGCCTGGCCAGTGTGACCTCAGAACCTGTGCTGTAACTATTATACTATATTGTGTTAATGCTTAATGTGTCAGAGAATACCACTGACCACTAAGGCTTTTTGAGATAACAGATGGCATGCAAAGTAAGACCACTTTTCTTCTCAGTAAATCGCAGTTTGGTTTTTCCAGAAGCATTTCATATTTTTTAAGTGATAAATGCAGAAGTGCAGTTTTTCATTTTTGTGGCTTTATTCCAACACCTTGGCGACTCACACACACTGTGCTGTGGCAGCTCCAAACATTATGTGGTGGTCACTGAATCACAAAGCAAGATTCTGAAAGTGGATGTTGTCCTAAATGGGAATAGGAAGAGGAAGGCTTTCTAGTCTATGAATGTTTATGTCACTTTCTGAAATACACTTATTTTATTTGCTTTCTAGTTTTCTCTCACAAAAAAACTTTACTCTTGTCTTCAGTTCGTGGAGTCCCTGTTCCTTTTTTTTTTCTTTAAGGCCCCAAATGTCTTTTTGTAAATTATTATTAAGTGAATAATTTGAGAGTGAATGTATAAAGTAAAACAACTTTCAAATTTGGTTTTGCATTGTCACATTTCTTTGGAATTTCCTCAAATATACAAAGTGGTTAGAAACCTTTTTTGTACACATTTCTAGTAAGCAGAAGTCCTTTTCCTTTTGGTTTCACAGGATATTCTCAGCTCAGGTTCCTCATTAGTTTACTTAAGTTAGAAAACTTCTAAAGAACAGGGTTGTCCATGAAGATTAGATAGAATAAGCAGAACTTAGGGCATCTAAAAACATGGATGGGGAAAAGTTATAAGTTGGTACAAAAGTAATTACGGTTTTTGTCATTGCTTTTAATGGCAAAGACCGTGATTACTTTTACACCAATCTCATATATCTGGTTATTTACTACCCTCAAGCCCAAATGTAATATTTCCTTTAATTATGATGCAAACAACAAACCACAGCAGTAGTAGCAGTACCTCTGACTTTGTTACCAGTAGAAATCACAGACATTTTTAATCATATTTTTGTTGTTGCAGAGATCTTGAAAGATTGTCTGCATTCATCCCCACTTTGAAATATGATAATTATGAGACCTGCCACTAGATCTTATTTAATATATTAATGAAGAGCATATTTAATACTATAGCACTAATTTGCTTATTAATATTTTGATATAATGACTTTTCCTCATAATACTATTGATTTTATTTTATGCATTTAAATGTTTTATTCTGAGAAGGGGGTTCTTAAGCTTCACCATACTGCCAAGGAGCTCAAAAAGGACCAAGAACTGCCTTGGACCATATGCTCTATTTTTTTTAATGGCACTCTATAGACTTCTTCTCCCATCTCTCCAGCTTCACTTTATATCACACTCCTCTTGTGAACCGTGTTCTAGGCCTGCTGGTTTTGTTTCTATTCCTTGAAAACTCAACATTCTTTCCCACCTCAAGAGCTTGGTCCTTATTTTCTCTCTGCTTGGAATTCACAGTTCTCTTGCTTATCACCCTTATGCATGACTGGCTCCTTCTCATTCTTGAGTCGTCTCATCTTAAGTGTCACTTTCTCAAGAACGTTTTTCATGACACTCTTTACCTTACAAGGTGAAGTAAAGTTATAATTATTTTCTTCCATTCTTTGTTTGCTTGATTTTTTCTGTGCTCCCACACTTAAGCACAATAAGGATAGGGACCATGGCTATCTGATATTGACCTTATATCCCCTAATTTAGCCCCAAACTAGGCACAAGGTAGGTGTTTGATACACATTTGTTGAATAAATAAATGGCTTAGGTAGTTAGTCATGGCAGTGTCACAAGGGAATGCAGGAAGAAGATTGGGGTGAAGAAGAGATGGTAGCCTCCCCTCCGGAAAAGGAGTTGGAGGTGCTTGTAAGATCTGCAATATAAGATCCGGTACTCAGTTAATTTCATCTAGTAAGAACAGGACAGAACTAGAGGTAGAGATTTGAGAGTCATTTGGAGTACTGGCTATAGTTAATTTGATGAGGTTGAAAGAAGTTGTCCATCAACAAGCATCCATCAGTGTATCTCAAAGTGTATCTCTTGAGCTACCTGTATTAGAATGACTAGCTGTGTGCTATTTACACATACAGACTCCTTGACCTCACCCTAGAGCCCCAGAATCAGAATCTCTGGGGTTGGGGAGCAGCAGTATATAGTTTGAACCAGCTGATTACATAATCTCAATTGCATAAAGCCTGAGAGCCACTGGTGTAGTAGAAGTGCAGAGAGCCAAGGGCAGAGCTCTGGGGAACAACAGTGTTTCAGTGGCTGAAACAAGAGCCCACATATTTTAGGAGATGAATAAGAACACTCAGAAATGTAGGAGGAGAGTCATGGTTACCAAGGGACAAATGACCTAATTTTCAGAATAGGGTTACATACAACAAAAATAATCAGGTGGATGAAGACTTGAGACACTAATGGTAAATAAAATCGTTAAAATACAGATTTCTATTTGGTGCTTGAATTGGCCAGTTGAGATTTGTAAGCACATTTGACCCCTTAGTGGAGCTAGAACGTGTCAGAATATGAGCAAACAGTGCCGTTTTTTTCATTTAGCTAGATTCAGGACAAAGGACAAAACTTGATTATGTAATCTCACATGTACAGAATACTATTTCCCAGAGTCATTTGTAATACTTGGGGAAATGTATTTCCTTCAGGAACAGTCATGTTCTCAAAAACTAATCTTGTTCAGTCTGCATTCTTATCAGCTAAGTGAGTCTTAAACGAAAATAGTCTCTGTAAGTGACATTAACTTGTTTTAAGAGGAAGCCAGAGACTTTTAGGTCATTTCTGAGTCCCCTGGGAAGTCATAAGAAAGACCCAAGTTCAACCGGACAAGAGGAATAACTTTAATAGTGTGGAGAGAAAATGGCACACATGAAACACATTACCACAACCTTTTCTGGATTTTTATTTCCTACCTTCCTTATAGGCTGAGAAGTTTGGCGACTCCTTTGTCTTTGAAGGCATGTTGAGTGAGCAAGTGAAGACCAATATTCAACAGGCAGTAAGTAATGTTTCAATAGGCTCCTGTATTTCTCAAAGGCTCATTGAAAAGGGTTTGGGTGAAAAATCCAAACCACACATGTCACCCCCCTCTCCCCCTGACACCTAACCATTCTCCTGCTGAGGCCTGACCCCAAATAATAGGCCCATGGACCAGGACGCCTTATCTTAAGGAAAATGGGACAAGACGGTATCTGAGGAAGTGCTGGGTCTGCCTTGAGCTTCTGTCTCATGTGCCAAGGAACACACTGCATTGCTAGGTAGAGCTCAGTAGGCTCCAGACACTTCTGAGTTTCATTTACTTATAGCCATTTCTAGAATGGAGAGCTCAGTGAGAACATTTTAAAATTCTGTTCTTAAAGTCTCCATCTCTTCAGGTGCTGGTGTGGAGATAGAGCTTCTTTAAACATTTTTGAATTCATGGGATCAGAGTAGCATTCAAGAAAGGAGCCTTTTGTTCTGGATATTCATAAAAAATGGAGGTGGTGAACTGGTTCTTACACGCAGGGGTATACCCTCTCATATGGAGGATCCAGGGGATGCAGATGAAGTGTGTTTTTCTCAGACATCATGGAAACAAATGGTGGAGTAGACTTCCACAAGCACCTTTGTGATGAGTGGAACTTGGGATTCTTGTTCCAGACATTTTAGCAGGTTTGTGTATGTTTGAGTATTTGCTTGCTTACATGTCTCTTGAAAATATAAGAACAAGGGATGGAGTGAGGGTAAGTTGGGAAGTTGAGGGTTCACAAAACAAAGAGGGTAGAGAATGCAAAAGAGATAGGAGATGGTGAGAGAGGGAAGGAAATGAGGGTCTGCCCACTCAAGGGAAGCTGATGAAGCTAGAGGCATTGAAGACAGAGGAATCCAACCCTTATCTTCCTTTTTAATGCAAGTTGCCTTTTAGTTCCTGTCTGCACTTCATCTTTATGGGTGGGCCTCACTCTGTCCTCTCTTGTGAGCATCAGTGCAAGAAAAATTAAACTGTCCTGGCTTATGTTTTCTTTCTCTTAAAACTGACGTAGAAAAACGGGGGAAATGGTGAGGTAAAACAAGACTTGTTTTCAGATCATATGTAGGTGAATCGAGCCACTTTTTAATATGTGTTTTAGATAAATGTTTGAAAAATGTGATTGAGTTCCATTCGAATTCACAGCTTGCTTTGCTCCTTACAAGTTTATAAGTCTAATATGGAATCTGATACCTGCCCCCCCCCACCTTTTTTTTTAAAGGACTTTGAGGTCAGTTTAGGCTAGTGTTGATGAGCCAGCAACTTGGGACAGAGGGCCTCATTTTAAGATACTGAGTTCAGGTGAGGGAGGGCGTTTGTGCTTATATTTGTAATTTGGGTTTTCAGGTACAGGGCCTCTTGTCACTTGAGAACCTCCAAACACATTAGGTGTGAAGACAGAGGTGGGTCATTGCTAGGCTCTGAAGGTGCCTGTTGAGTACATAGTGAAGTGTGTGTGCTTGTAACTAGGATGAGGACAAGCAGCTCTCACTGGGTTGTAGTGTCAGTCACTTGCTTAAATGCTTATAATGGAAAAGCAAACCTTTTAAAGCTTATTTAGAAAGGGCTGAACGAGTAACATAAATCTGTTGATGATCAGGGAGAGCAAAGTTTTTGTTTTTTTCATCCTCCTCATAAGGCCTGACTTACCTTCATTCACTGCACCAGAACTCTTTTTTTTTTGTAACTCATTGTCTCCAGAAGAGTAAGATGTGAGCTGGCCTACGAAGTAGATTTAAGCAGTAGGGAAGATGATTTTGAGTGGTAGATAGGCAAGCCTCCCATCTCCCTGAATCACATAGTGAGAAAGTGCTTTCCTTTTAGGTGTCTTTCAAGACTTGATTAAGTTAAAAAGAAAGACTCTTGAGTGCTAGCATATCCTTAACACTTGACTACACTTCTTATTCTCCATTTTAACATAGAAAAGGGCTTGGAAGTGTCCTCAGGCTACCGCAGCTAGTTAATAATATTATTTTCATGTAATTATTTTAACTGTTGCATTCTATTTATGACAGGTTATAAAAGTGAGATAAATTCTCCTTTTTTAAAAAAAATCTTTTTTTTTTTTTTGTAAAATTAGACAAATACTGAAAATAACACAACACAAATGTGCAGCTTACTGAGTTATCCTAAGGTGAACACACAATTAGAATTTTTCTGCCTGGCCTAGCAGCCCCATCCAGGTGCCACATCCTAATCATCACCCCTCTCTGTCCTTAAAGTAGCCACTACCCTGCTTCTCAAAGTAGACACTTGTTTGCATTTCTTTATAATATTATTATCCAGGTGTACATCTCAAGTTTAATCTTGCCAATTTAAAGGAAATTTGTGTCTTTTAAGACTCTTCTAATCTACAGGTTTCCCTTTCATTGCGTTGCTTCCCCTTACCCCCTAGTTTTTCGTCCAGTGATTTATCTGTTGAAGAATCTAGGACATTTAGCCTTGAGACTTTCCTACAGTCTGGATTTTGCTGAATGCTCTATCATGGTGCTGTTCACCTATTCTCTCTGACCTCTGTATTTCCTGCAAATTGGTAGCTGGATCCCCAAGTGTCATCAGACTCAGGTATGAACCCTACAGTAAAGACATCAGATAATTGGTGGGTTCTTTCCCCAAGAGGCACCTGATGTCTGGTGCTGTTTCTTTTTACGATGTTAGTGGCTGTTGATGCTCAATGTCTAATCCATTAATCCATTGGGGGCCATAAGATGGTGTATTACTCTCTTCTCGTGCTGCTAATAAAGACATACCCAAGATTAGGTAATTTATAAAGAAAAAGAGGTTTAATGGACTCATAGTTCCACACGACTGGGGAGGCCTCATAGTCATGGCTGAAGGTGAAGGAGGAGCAAAGGCACGTTTTACATGGTGGCAGGCAAGAGAGTGTGTGCAGGGTGACTACCCTTTATAAAACCATCAGATCTCATGAGACTTATTCACTATCATCAGAACAGCACAGGAAAACCTGCTCCCATGATTCAGTTACCTCCCACCGAGTCCCTCCCATGACAGTTGGCGATTATGGGAGCTATAATTCAAGATGAGATTTGGATGGGGACATAGCCAAACCTTAGATGGTGATAATCTAATCTTTTTCATTTATTAATGGAGATTCTTTCATAAAGAGATAGTTCCATTCATCTACTGTTTCTTAACTATTGTTGCAGGTCATACAGGAAAGATAGGATAAATGCTTGATTCTTTACTAGCTTTTAAGATATAGATTTGGTTCCCTACTGTTCTTCAAAGGTGACCAGTTAGAGTATTTTTTGATTAAATATTTCATCTTCAGATAATCATATATTCTCATGCATTGTAAGGAATAATACAGAGAGATCTGGTGTACTTTTCACCCAGTTTCCTCCAATGGTACCATCTTATATAACTATAGTACGGTTTCACAGCTGGAAAATTGAGCATTCATATGACCCACTTGTTTTTGTCTGATTTCACCAGTTTTATATTATTCATTTGTGTGTCTGTGTATATATTTAGTTCTGTACAATTTTACCACAAATGTAGATTTGTGTAATCACTGGATTTAAAAAAGTCTTCATGAACTCATGGATTTAAATATATTTTATGGCCAGGCATGGTGGCTCATGCCCATAATCCCAGCTGAATTTTGGGAAGCCGAAGCAGATGTTCGCTTGAGGCCAGGAGTTCAAGACTAGCCTGGGCAAGAGAGAGAGAGACCCCATCTCTACAAAAAATACAAAAAATTAGCCAGGTATGGTAGCATGTGTCCATAGTCCTAGCTACTTAGGCTAGCTACTTAGGCGACTGAGGTGGGAGGATCACTTGAGCCCAGGAGTTCGAGGTTTCAGTAAGCTGTGATAGCACCGTGGTACTCCAGGCTGGCTGACAGAGTGAGACCCTGTCTCTGGGGAAAACAAAACAAAACATATTTTATTTTATTTTATTTTACACTGAAATCATGATCCCTTTTGAAGGTTTGGGCATATCTTTTTTTCCAACAGCTTTATTGAGATGTAATTTACATACCATAAGTTTCAACATACTAAGTGTACAGTTTCATATTTTTTATATAGTACAGTTTCACAACTAGAAAGCTGACTGTTGATACAACTCACTTATTTTGGGTTTGTATCAAAAATTTATCTATATCATCACAATCAAATTTTAGAACATATCTATCAGCCCTAAAAGAAACCACATGCCCATTTGCGGTCATCACCGATTCCCATCCCCAGCTTTAAGCAGCTGTCCTGTGTCCTAGCAGTGACCCTGGTGGTCCTTCATGGCTTCATGGCTTCATAGCTTTGCTTTTTGTAATGAAAAGATCTGCTCCCATCCCTACCCTCACCCTTAAAGCCATTTCTTTAAGAATCTCTAGTATCTTTTAGTAGGAAATAGTATTTCGAGGACCCTGTCTAGGCCCTGGGTGTGCTCATTGCTATTAGGTTTCTAGGCCACTGCAGTGGACAGACTGAGATAAAATGCCAAAATCAGTTTACACTGATACTTCCATTTTGTGATTTTTAGTTTAACCTGTTCTGTATTACATCTATCCCCTTTCTTCCACAGCAGGAATCCTGGTTTTCAAGGACACAGGGGATGATAGACTACTCCATAATCACTCATTTATTTTATCCCAGATTATATACATAATGGTCTCAATAATACTAATGCTACCATCCCCAGTGTAATTACTGAGAATAGGTTTTTAAAAATCCAAAAAGTTTATATCTGCTTTTGCTGTTTCTCCCCTAGTTTTAAAATATTGTACTATTTCTGTATTATTGAAACATATGTCCATTATAGAGAATACTCTTTCCATTTTAGCTCTCAACTAATCTCAGTTCTATAAGTAACTACATGTTTAATGCTCTCTGTGATCATGTCTCTGTAGTCATTTGAATTGATCAAGCTCATTCTCAACTGGATTCTTCAGGAAGTGGCCATGGGAACAATATGCCCTGAGTTTTTGCATGTTGATAACAGTTTGTTAGTGCTCTTTATACTTTGAAGTCAACTTTTCTGGATATGAAATCTTTGGTTCACATTTATTTTTCTTGAGTAGCTCACATACTTTATTTTATTTATTTTTTTTGGAATGAAGCATTGCTATTGAAAAGCCTGATGATAATCTATTTTTTTCCCTTGAAAATTCGTTGTTTTTGCCTAAATACCCATTATTTTCTTTTTCTCATTCTCTAGTGTCCAGTGATTTCATTAGACTGTGTGTTGGTGTTGGACGTTGTGGGTCAGTATTCTCAGGTATGGGGTAGAAGCTTTCAATATCTAGTTTCATAATTTTTTTTTAAACTTCAGGAAATTTTTATATTATTACTTTTTATCATTTTTTGTGTCCTTACTTTTATTTTATTCTTTAGGAACTTCTCATATCTTTCTTTACATAATTCTTTTTACCCATTTCATTGTTTATCACTTTCTTTTTAATCATTTTTATCTCTCTCTCTCTTTTTTTTTTTTTTTGAGACAGGGTCTTGCTCTGTCACACTGGCTGGAGTGCAGTGGCACGATCTTGGCTCACTGCAGCCTTGACTTCCCGGGCTGAAGTGATCCTCCCACCTCAGCCACCCAAGTAGTGGGGACAACAGGCACATGCCACCATACCTGGCTAAATGTTTTGATTTTTAGTAGAGACGAGGTCTCACTATGTTGCCCAGGCTGGTCTCAAACTCCTGGGCTTAAGCAATCCTCCCACCTCAGCCTCCCAAAGTGCTGGTATTACAGGCATCAGCCACCGTGCCTGGCCTCTTCTTTTTATTTTAATTTTTTCTTCCTTTTTGTCTTCTGTGTCTTTTAATTATCTGTTTATTTTTGAAATGACTTTTTATTTTATTTCTAGTTACCACTTGACTTCTCTACCTCATCTGAGTTTGTGGATTCTGATTTATTTTGTTCTCTCATGCATCATTTTCTTTATGCCATTTACCTCATTTTATTTTTATTTTTATTTTTATTTTTTGAGACAGAGTCTGGCTCTGTCACCAAGGCTAGAGTGCAGTGTGCAGTCTTGGCTCACTGTACCCTCCATCTCCTGGGCTCAAGCAATTCTCCTGCCCCAGCCTCCTGAGTAGCTGGGATTACAGGGGCCCGCCACCACGCCCGGCTAATTTTTTGTTTTTTTTAATAGAGACGGAGTTTGGTCATGTTGCTCAGACTGGTCTCTAACTCCTGAGTTCAGGTAATCCATCTGCCTTGGCCTCCCAAAGTGCTAGGATTATGGGCATGAGCCACTACGCCACACCATGTTGTTATTTATTTATTTATTTATTTATGAGCATGTCTTCCTGACTGCATTTGTTATTCATAAGGATGTTGTTCTGCTGCTTCTTCTCTTACTTCTTATAGAACTTTGGATTGCATTTGAGCTTGAGTCATTTCTGTTGCTCATTTCTATTTGAACTCAGTTTTTCTGAACTTATAGAAAGAGATATGGTTCAGGGTAGCTTTGTAACTTCACTGAGCTCCCTCTTAGCTGTTCTCAGCATAGTGTTTAAACGATGGCCTCCTGTCTCCTGAGATTTCCTGGATTTCTTTCCCTCCTCCACTACTTCTCTTTCCTTTTTCTCTCTTGTCTATCTATTTCAGGAGTTTGGTTTTGTCTCTTGAGATTTCTCCTTGGTGTGAGGTTGTATTCTGGAAGGGAACCCTGGCAGGTCAGTTTCAAGAGTTCATGGTGCACAACTGCTTGGGCGCCTTCACAGTTTCTTACCATGGGCCCCTTAAACCTACTCCTTATTGGAGTGGACAGAATTCCTTCCAGTGTGAGCTACTATTGTCAGACTGTCCCTCTATGTTTTCTAGTAATGCCTGTTGGCTCTTTTGGAATTTTCCTTTTCACAGGTCTGATTGCCTGTTGCTTTGTTTTTCCTGCCCAGCCACTGCCCAGCCACAGACACCGTGCAGGTTATATGGCTGTTGGTGGTTTTTCTTCACCTTTTTGTGTTCTGGGTTTGGTGAGGATACTTTGTCACATGGATTTGCTGTGCACATTATTCCTGGGTTTTGGGTATTGCTCTCTAGTTGTTCTGTCTGGTTTTATACGTAGAGAGGAGAGATTCAAAAGCTTTGCTGATGTTGTTCCCATCTTAGCTAGTTTTCTTTTTATGTAAAGTTTTGAGGTGAAACATTGAGCTAACTTTCAGAGTTTGTGTGTCAAAATATCTTAAACTGGTGAATTTAATGGTTTAAAACAGAGTATGATTAATTCATGATTATTATTTGGACATTGAATTTGAGACAAGAATCTTAAAAGGTATAGATATTAAGTCCCAGAAAGGATTAAGGTTAGTTTTGCAATTGTGGCAGTGTTTGCTTTTTGGGGGATATTATACTATAGATCAGCAGTCCCCAGCCTTTTTGGCACAAGGGACTGGTTTTTGTGAAAGACAGTTTTTCCTTGGATGTGGGGCAGGGGAGGGAATGGTTTTGGGATGATTGACGCACATTACATTTATTGTGCACTTTATTATTATTAAATTGTAATATATAATGAAATAATTATACAACTCACCATAATATAGAACCAGTGGGAGCCCAGAGCTTGTTTTCTTACAACTATGTGGTCCCATCTGGGGGTGATGGGAGACAGTGAGAGATAATCAGGCATTAGATTCTTACAAGGAGCCAGCAACCTAGATCCCTTGCATGAGCTCTTCACAACAGGATTCGCACTTCTGTGAGGATCTAATGCCACTGCTGATCTGACAGGAGGCAGAGCTCAGGCGGTAATGCAAACAATGATGAGCAGGCTGTAAATACAGATGAAGCTTTGCTTGCTCGCCTGCCACTCACCTCCTGCTGTTTGGCCCGGTTCCCAATAGGCTACAGACCAGTACTGGTTTGTGGTCTAGGGATTGGGCACCCTTGCTATAGATAACCCTCCTTTCTTGAAAAAACGGATAATATTTAAGATATACTTCCAGTATTTAAGATGAAGACTGTTTTGATTTTATAATTGTGTTATTAATATGCCTCATAAAACTTTGACCCAAGGGATAGCCATAGGCTGGGTAGAAAACAGTTGCTGTTAGTGGGAGCTTGAGGAACAAAGATTATCTCTTCATTTGTAGCTTGGCACTTTCTAGATTAACAGTTTAAGGAAACAAATTCCTGACTAGGTATCCTTGACAAATGAGAGGAGTAGGCTATTTTAAGTTCTTTTCAACCGAAAGTCAGTTTCAGTGAAGGATGAGAATTACCAGGCATCTTTTTTCCCCCTGCAGTAAAAAGTAATTTCTAGGCAGTCATATCCTGCCCAAGTGGTGCTGGGTGCTTTGTTATGTGGATGACACTGGACTGGGACAGAAGGCAAAGAATAATGCAGTCTGACCTGCTGTTATTTAATCACAACTGCACAAAAACTCTAAACTAGAAAGAGAACTGTTAGTAAGGATGCCATCCAGTTATCTGAAGGTGCATGGGTTGTAATGAGAAATGCCTTGAGGTCCAGCAGAATTCTGTCACACCCCCCAAAATAATTTTTAGAAAAGCTTTACTAAGTTAACTTCAGTGTAAACCAAGCCAGAAAGTATTCAGGAAGGCAAGTTTCAGTACATAGGAAAAGTAAATTAAAATAACTGAAAACACATGTAAGTCAGATAAATTGCTCAGCGTTTTTTTTTTTTTTTTTTTTGAGATGGAGTCTGGCTCTTGTTGCCCAGGCTGGAGTGCAGTGGTATGATGATCTCAGCTCACTGCAACCTCTGCCTCCTGGGTTCAAGTGATTCTCCTGCCTCAGCTTCCCAAGTAGCTGGGATTACAGGCTTCTGCCACAATGCCTGGCTAATTTTTTTGTATTTTTAGTAGAGATGGGGTTTCACCATGTTGGCTAGGCTGGTCTCGAATTTCTGACCTCAGGTAATCCACCAGCCTCGGCCTCCCAAAGGGCTGGGATTACAAGCATGAGCCACTGTGTCCAGCCTGCTCAGCATCATTTTGAATGTTTGAACTTTCAGTTTTCTAGTAGTTTAAGCAACACCTTCTTGAAAACTTCAATTCTGCTTTAAGAGTTTTTTTTCTTGGCTGGGTGCCGTGGCTTCTGCCAGCACTTGGGAGGTTGAAGTGGGAGGATTGCTTGAGGCCAGGAGTTTGAGACCAGTTTGAGACATACTGAGAGCTCATCTCTAATATTAAAAAAAATAATAAAAATTTAAAAGTAAAAAGAAATTTAAGAAAGAATTTTTTTTTTCTCTTATAAGACCACTAAGACTTTTCTTGCCGAAACTCACTTGTTTATTTGGAAAAGCCATGTGGAAAAGATCATAGCCTTTGAATGAGAGAGATTTGGTTTTGAATCTGAGCTCTGCCATTTATCAAATGATTTTGGGAAAAGCCACTTAACTTTTTAAATTTAATTTTATTTATTTATTTATTTTTTTGAGGCAAGGTTTGGCTGTCACCCAGGCTGGAGTTCAGTGGCGTGATCTCCGCTTATGGCATCCTTGACCTCCTGGACTCAAGCCATCCTCCCACCTCTGCCTCTCGAGTAGCCGGGGCTATAGGAGTATGCCACCACACCCGGCTAATTTTTGTATTTTTTTGTAGAAATGGAGTTTTACCATGTTGCCTAGGCTGTTCCCAAACTCCTGAGTTCAAGCGATTCACCTGCCTCAGCCTCCTAAAGTGCTGGGATTACAGGCATGAACCACCACACCCAGCCTCACTTAACTTCTTTGCTCTTCTTTTTTTGACTTCTTAAGTTTAATACATAGTTTAAAATTGTTGAGTCTTCTTTGCTAATGTAAACATTTTAGTCTGCATATTTCTAAGTGACCACTACAAGTGTTATTGTAGTTTTGTAATTGTTTATTTCTAAATGTTTTGTAATGTCCATTAGCATTTCTTCTTTAACACATAGTTTATAAGATTTTTACTTTTTAGCATGCAGCTATTTTGCTATCATTTGGTGCTAAGATCTGACTCAGTGGGGCTGTAGTCAGAGAATGTGGCCCTCATGATATTGATCCCTGAAATGTGTTGGGACTGGCTTTAGCACCTACCAGGGGTCAACTTTCATAAATGAATCCTGTGTATTTGAAAATAATTTTTTATATTAATTGGGTGCAATATTCTATACATATCCATTATAGGAAGTTGTTAATTCTGCTGTGCAAATTTTCTATATCCTTACTAATTTTTTCCTTCTGCTTGATCTTAGTAATTGCTGAGAGAGTTGTTAAAAATCTCCATTTAAGATGGTAGATTTGATAATTTCTCTTAGTCATTCTGTCAAGTTTTGCTTTATATATATTAAAGCTATGTTACTAAGTGTATGTAAGTTTGGAAGTATGTCTTCCTCAGACAGAAAATTACTAAGAGGAAACATCAAAGATAAGTAGAGGTTCTGGCTCAACTAGCCTAACAGGATTCTTGCTGAAGGCAGGTCAGTGTGATCAGACATCACCTGGGGGACTGGGGAGGATGAGGAGTTTGATCAGATATCAAGGGTGATCACGCATTTAAGGGTAGGCAAACTGACTTAGCAGGATTCTTGGTGCAGCTGGACAATGCAGAGATGAGATTGGAAGCCCAAAACTCAGGGCCTAGTTGAAAAGAGAGTTCAGAGGAGCCTCATTAGAGTTTTGCCAAGGAGAGAATCTTTGTCATTAATGAGGTGCATCTTTCATTGTAATCTATGTACTTCTATGAGATGTCTCTTTTTTTTTTTTTTGCTCTTATAGCTGTTGAAACTAAATATTGAAATATTTTTATTGAGAAAAAAGTTTTTATGCTATTTATAAAATGAAATAATTAAAATAGTAAGAAAAGCATGTCTTACCATTGAATTGAACATTTTATTATTATATAGAGATTCTCTTTTACTTTGATAATGATTTTTATCTTAAAGTCTATTTTGTCTGGTATCTGCTATATAGGTATATAAGCTTTCTTTTGGTTAGTATTTGTCTAATATATACTTTTTCTTTTTTTCACTTTTATTTTATTTATTTTATTTTATTTTTGTGTTTTGAGACAGTCTTGCCCTGTTGCCCAGGCTGGAGTGCAGTGGCACGATCTCAGCTCACTGCAATCTCTGCCTCCAGGGTTCAAGAAAGTCTCCTGCCTCAGTCTCCCAAGTAGCTAGAATTACAGATGTGCACCACCACGCCCAGCTGATTTTTGTATTTTTAGTAGAAATGGGGTTTCACCATGATGGCCAGGCTGGTCTGGAACTCCTGACCTCAGGTGATCCCACTACCACAGCCTCCCAAAGTGCTGAGATTACAGGTATGAGCCACTGTGCCCGGCCTTCTTTTCACTTTTAATTTGTATCTTTATGTTTTTAGGTATATCGTTGTAAATAATATATAGCCACATTTAAAAGTAATTTATTCTTTGTGTTTTAATTAAGACTTTAGTTCATTTATATTTATTGTGGCTACTGATATTTTTGAATTTAGTTCTACCATCTTATTTTTTGCCTTCTGTTTATTCTGTTTTTCTCTTCTTTTTCCTTAATTTCTGGCCTGTGTTTTATTTTTCTTCTCATTCCAACTTTGCTTGTCTTCTTAGAAGTCATACACTTTATGTCTCCTCATTTAGTGATCAATTTTAATACTTGAGTATAAAATCTAAAGTTTATTATTCCATTAATTTTTCTGTTGTATAATCCCATAACCTTACTCTAGTCATCCTTATCCAACTTACGTATTACTGGTGTCCACTCTTTCATTCTAATTTGTTTTCTTCCTCCACTAATTAGACATTGTTAATACTTTTTTATATAGTCAGTATTTCTTTACTCCTATAATTACTAATATCTGTACTCTCCATTCCTTTCTGCATCTCTGGGATTCTGTCTGAGATCAATTTCTCTTCTGCCTAAAGGATTTCCTTTGGCAGTTAACTTTCTTGTTATTGTTTGAAATATCTTTAAGTACCTCATTTTTGAAAGATATTTTCACTAAGTAAAAATTTTAGGTTGGCAGTTATTTTCTTTTGGCACACTAAAGGCATTATTTCACTGTCTTCTAGACCTCCTCACTCCATCTTCCAACATCTCTTAACCTCACTTTTGAATATTTTCGTTTATATCTATATCTATGTCTATATCTATATGTATTTAGCATTCTATTGTAATTCTGTTGTCTCTTTGGCTATATCTTTAGTATCATTTTTAGTGGTAGCTTTAAGGATTACAATATAATATATATACATAACAACTTACACTATAGAGTTAACATTTTAACACTTTAAGTAAATGTGTCCTATAACCACATAGATTCCATTACCCTATCCCCTGTGTTAGAGTTGTCATATATTACATGTACATACATTGGAAAAAACCTAGACTATGTTCTGCATTTTTTCTTGCAATACTCATACATATTTAATTTAATTTATTTATTTACTTTTTAAAAATAGAGATGGGGTGTTGTCATGTTGCCCAGGCTAGTCTGAAACTCCTGGCCTCAAGTGATCCTCCCACCTTAGCCTCCCAAACTGCTGGGAATTACAGATGTGCACCACTGCATCTCACCTCGTACTTATTTTAAAGATGAAAAATAGTCTGTTATATCTATCCAAACCATTTCTGTTGCTCTTCCTTCATTCCTAAAGTTCCATGTTTCCTTCTGGTATCATTTCTCTTCAGCCTAAAATAAAACCCTCTAGTACTTTTTTTAGAGTAAGTCTTATGGTAATGAGTTCTCTTAGTTTTTCTTCATCTGATGTTTTTATTTCACCTTCATTTCTGAAGGGAATTTTCTGAGCTGACAGGTCCTTTCTTTCATCACTTTACAAATGTTGTTTCACAATCTTTTCTGGTCTGTGTGATTGCTGATGATAGTCATTTCAAACACTTTTCTTATATGTATTGTGTCATTATTTTATGTCTTCCTTCAAGTTTAAAATTTTTTTGTCTTCAACAGTTTGATGATGATGCATTTGGACATTGTTTTCTTAGGGATTATCCTATTTGGGGTTTGTTGAGATTCTTGTGTGTGTTCATTTATGTTTTTAACCATATTTGGGATATTTTCAGATATTGTTTCACTTGTTTTTTAAAACCAATTTCTCCTCTCTTTTTGGGACTCCACTGTATAAATTTTAGACCTTTTGATAGTATTCCAGAGGTTCCTTAGGTTTGTTCATTATTTTAAAGTAGTCATTTCTCTGTATTCTTCAGATTGTGTACTTCCTGTTGATATGTCTTCAGATTCCCTATTTTCTCTGTCATTCTCTTGAGTTTCTTCTCCATTTTTTTGCAGAGGTTATCTAGTAAGGTTTTAATTTCAGGTGTTGTACTTTGCAATTCTAAAGTTTCATTTTTTAAAGATAGCTTTTTTTTTTTTCTGCTGAGAGCTCTCATCTTTCCATTCGAGACCATTCACCTTTGCTTCATAGCCAATGATTGTAATAGCTCCTTTAAAGTCTTTGGCTGGGCATGGTGGCTCACACCTGTAGTCCCAGCACTTTGGGTGGCTGGATCACCTGAGGTCAGGAGTTGGAGATCAGCTTGGCTAACGTGGCGAAACCCCATCTCTACTAAAAATACAAAAATTAACCATGTGTGGTGGCGCAGCCTGTAGTCCCAGCTACTCGGGAGGCTGAGGCATGAGAATCTCTTGAACCAAGGTGGCAGAGGTTGCAGTGAGCTGAAATCACGCCACTGCACTCCAGCCTGGGCAACAGAGTGAAAGTATCTCAAAAAAATTAAAAAAATAAAGTCTTTGTCTGATAATTCCAACTTCTGGGTCATCTTGGGGTTGGCATCTGTTCATTTTCTTTTTCCTCCAGTATTGGGTCTCTAGGGCTTGTTATAATTCTCTGGGGAATTTTTTAATTTTTTTTTTCCAGCAAAATCAACCTTGTTAGGAACACACTGTAAGTTTTGTCTCACCTAAAGCTCGTGATCATTCTGCAACTCTGTTCATTCATGTTTTTCATGCCAGCACAACATTGTAGTTTTTTATTCACTAGTATTTTACTTGTTTTAATCATAGAAAGCCTTTTAGTAAGTGGCATTGTTCTAGTTTCTTCCAGTGGACTATCTCTTTGCTTGATATAATTGAATATTAAGTTAAATTTCCTTTACTGTTGCTTATTTGTAAGATTTGGTAATGCCTCATATAGTATTCTGCCAAGTTACAATGGTGTTTTGAAAAGATTTGCTATTGTGGAATACCAAATTGCGAAATTTACTATGAAATAAGTCCTCTTAGATTATCTCAGAGGCCTTGGCTGGAGGAATATACTAATAACATACATTGTATGTGTGTGTATGGTACACTATACATAACATAAAATTTACCATTTTAACCATTTTTAAGCATAAAATTCAGTGGCACTAAGTATAATACCAGTGTTATACAACCATCAACATTACGCATTTCCAGAACGTTTTCATCATTATAAACAGAAGCTCTATGCTCATTAAACAGTAACTCTTCAGCCTCTGGTGACCTCCATTGTACTTTGAGCCTCTATGAGTTCTCCTATTCTAAGTACCTCACGTAAGTGGAATCCTTGTCCTTTTGTGCCTCACTTACTTCACTCAGCATTACGTCTTCAGCGTTCATCCATGTTGTAGTATGTATCAGAATGTCCTTCCTTTGAGCCCCTGCTTTCACTTGTTCTGGATCTATACAGTGACATATCTCTTGATCTATCATTTGTATTCATGCCTTCTTGAGGTCTGTTATCCATCAGTGGGGTGTGTTCTTTGACTTCCAGTGATGGAAGTGAGTCTAATTCCTTCTGTGACAATTTGCTTTCTGGCTTAAGATGTGGTCTGTGTGTTTAGCATACAACTCTAGATGTCCCACTGTCTTCCAGGTACTATGGTGTTCTGTTCCTGAAAATAAAGGGATGAAAGATACCCTCCGTGCCTTTTAGCTGCTCAAAGTCTGGGAGATGCAGTAACACACTGAGCCAAAAGTAGGTTGGATTTCTCCCCCAATTTATACATTTTAACATCAAGTGTATTAGAGAAATAAAGTGAAATATATATATTTTAAAAATTATGCAATAATTATTCAAAAGGAACAAGAGTATGTGAAATCCACATTATCCTGGAGTGTCCAGGTCGTATGAAATAACAAATTGAGAATAGTATTAGGATGGGAACCAGCAAGGTGCTGTAGTCAAGAGTACCAATAAGGAGTTGGGGAAGTGTGTGGAAAGCAACATTTGTTTATCTAGGAAGGCCTGGGTGAGGAAGAGGCATTTGAGGGGAACTTTGCTGATGAGGAAGAAGTCATCTTGGGAACACTTGGGGCAGAGCATCTGACAGAGGGTCTGCTGTGTCCACATGCTTTAAGTGCGCACCTTTAGCTTTGCAGCATCAGATCTCAGCCACACTTCCTCTGGGATGTCCATTTGGAACACTGTTCTGTCATCCACATCCCAGATTTAGACGATCTGCATGTGTTACTTGTTCCTATGGTTTCTTGTGCCTTCCTTTCATATCATTAGTCTCACTTATGATAATTATTTCTATACATGTTTCTTGAATGTTCTTCCCTTTACTATAGGAGTGTTCAATCTTTTGGCTTCTCTGGGCCACATTGGAAGAAGAAATATCTTGGGCCACACATAAAATACACTAACACTAATGATAGCTGATGAGCTAAAAAAATTGCAATAAATCTCGTAATGTTTTAAGAAAGATTACGAATAAGTGTTGGGCTGCATTAAAAGCCATCCTGGGCTGCTTGTAGCCCATGGGCCATGGGTTGGACAGGCTTGCTTTAGTAGTTATGTTCTGTGAAGGTGGTGGGATTGCATCTGTATTAGTCACCACTTTATCCCCAGCACATTAACTGTTACTTAGTAAGCACTTAATACATATTTGTCAAAACATGAAAGAATGCCATTTGAATATCATCTATTGGAGCCTTTAGTTTTTGAAAGCAGCAGGGCTCAGACCTGGTATGACCCATCTCATGTTGTAAAGTCAGCTTTTCCTTGGCGAGAGAACACTGGCCCAGTCACCAGGGTGAAGGTGGGTTCACAGTAACTGAGTTATTTGGGAAGGGCAGGCCAGGGCTGGCTGACTGGATGAGATAAGAAGGTAACACTGTCTTTTGTGCCTTTTTTTGAAAAGAGTAGTTGTTCACTTGACTTAGGAGCCAGTGTGTGGCATAAGCTCAGGAAGCAAAACATGATAACCCTGGAAGGTGAGAACCTAATATAATAGGATAACAGGGCACACAATATTTTTTTCTAACCTGCTGCAAGAGACCTGATCAGAATGAGTATGTGTGAGGCCTGCTGGGGTCCCAGAGGTGCAGGTTTGAAATACCTGTTTAATATGACCTTAAATTTCTTTTCATGTCTTGGTTCTTTTGAGGCCAAACTTAGATTAAGAAGTAACAATGATTTTGATATTCCCCGCCCCTCGAATATTGGACTCTGTATCATTGGCCTCTGTGGGAAAACAAAGGTAAACTGTTGAGTAGAGAGTCATGCCCAGGGATATCTAGCTTTAAGAGAAACTTATGAAAAAATAAGAATTTAGAATGAATGAAACTTTCAAAATTATCTGGCAAAAAATCCTCTTATAGATGAGGCAACAATGGCCCACGAAGGGGCACAAAAGGATATCCCACTGAAAGACTGTATTCGAAATTGATGTTTATGCAGAAGAGGGTCACCTAGGGATAGGGTGGGTTTGGAAATCATGCAAACCTAAGGAACAGATGAATTTTTTCATTAAAAGTATTGTTTATCCAGTATGTACTATGGGCTAGGTTGTGTTTTAAGTGCTGTAAATACAACAGATAACTAGATATAAATCCTTATTCTCATGGAGGTTATAATT
Source organism: Macaca nemestrina (assembly GCF_043159975.1). Classification (NCBI taxonomy): domain Eukaryota; kingdom Metazoa; phylum Chordata; class Mammalia; order Primates; family Cercopithecidae; genus Macaca; species Macaca nemestrina. The sequence goes on along the minus strand of NC_092126.1, from coordinate 143,192,492 downwards.
CTAGTAAGGAACAGATTCTAAACAGGTAAATTTATAACTGACTATGATGATGGACTGCGATTAAAATAAAACAGAATAATGGAAAAATGATTGGAGTATAATGCAGTTGAGCTCTTGGGTCTTTTATTTGTAGGATTAGTGATGGCCTGTCTGAGGTGATGACTTCTGAGCTGAAACCTAAACAATGAGCAAGGCTAGCATGACCAGGAAGGAGGGAGTTAGGAACAAGGGGGACTGTGATGTGGGGTCAGGGTTAGGTTGGAGAAGTAGGCAGGGTTGGATTACACAGAGCTTTGTAGGCCTCAAAGAAGTTTGATTTTCATCTTAAACACATTAGAAGCACATTTGAAAACACATTTTCATCTTAAACACTTAGAAGCCATTGGATCTAATTAACATTTTAAAGAGACCCTCTGGTTCTGTTTGGGGTTTTGTGATAGTCCAGGTGAGAAATGATGGGTCTGAGGAACAAGGTGGTAGGAGGAGAGAAGCTAAGAAGTGATCCGATATTTGGAAGTACCTCTGAAAGCATAGGGAGAAAAGAAAAGACAGGAATCCAGTATGACTCCTGGGTTTTGGGGAGATGGCGATGCCCTTAATTTGAGATTGGAGTGCCTGGGAAAGGTTGAATAAATTACTGAACCTAAAGACTAAGAGATAAATGAGTTATGATTATTCTACAAATGTCTGAAAGATGATGGAGAAAGAATTTGATCTATTCTGTGTGATCTCTGGGAACCTAGAAAGGGACAGCAGAGGCAAGGTCTCCAGGAGACAGATTTCAGTTTAGCTAAAGATTAGGAACTCTGTTAGAATGATCTGAACATGACAGGGACTGCCTACCAGGAAGTGATATCTGTCACCCAAATTGTTCAAGCTGAGACTGTGGGACCATCTATTCACAGAGTGACTTCATAATTTATTGTCCAAATCAAGGCACTTTTGAGAGTGAAATGGGATGCTCTTAATTATGCTTGGATAATAGTGACTTAGGACTTTTCTCAATCACTTTTGCCAGCTGGAGATACCTGGCTGGCAATGCCCTTGCCCCACCTTGGTCTGTGACTTCAGGGCTAGCTTGGCCTCACCACCATTTTTGTCATGTGGGGTGGCTGCTCTCTGCTGGTGAAGGGCAGAGGGCATGGTGTTACAGCCTTTTCTGCACCATGTTCAGGGGGTCCCAAGCTCTTGTCCCACATCCAGGAAGAATGAGGATATGCTGACAATCAAAGACTGAGGAGGCCGGAGAAAAATTTTGTTGAGCGATGCAACAACTCTCAGTGGAGAGAGGACATGGGGGTGGTCCCTACCCTCGCAGTTGGGTGGTTTCTCTCTCAGTGTGCCTGAGTCCAGGGCTTTTATGGGCTCGGAATAGGGGAATGCATGCTGATTCGTTTGTGTGTATGCAAAGAAAGGCTAAAGCAAAGAAACCACTCAAAGGTGGGCATGGCAGTGTAGAAAACCAGTTAGTAAAGGGTAGGTATATGTAAAATTAGTAAAGGGTAGGGATCAATCATAGGAAAGTGTGCCAAATGGGAAGGCAGGTTCTCAATCTGGTCTGTGGCTTTGACTTAAAGCTTGGCTTTCAGGCTTTAAACTGTCTTCCACTTTTAGGTGGGGTTTCACCTTGGACCTGCCTCTATCTGCCTAGGCATTTGTCTGCTTCCTGCCACTATCAACAGGTATAAATTTGGACTGCCCTTGTCAAATAGGGAACAGTATTCATCCTACCTTATTTCTGTTCATCCTAGAGACACTATAGAGGGAATGCTTTTAGGTACCTGTTAAAATCAAGTAACCTTTTGGCATCCTTCCAGATCTAAGGTTCTGAAGATCTTTGGTACATTTTATTTAAAAAAAAAATATTGATGCCCAAATTTTCTGGATTAGTTCAAATCCACCTGTAATACAGGTGGCCTCCTGTGTGGAACACCCTTCCCACTCCTGCCCTGCCTTACTTGCTCCTCCTTCTCACCTCCTGCAGGAAGCACCTGCAGGGCATCACCCCGCTGACTTTGGGTGCCCCACCTTTGGCTACCATAGCTCATTGAGCTTCTCTTGGCCACAGTACTTAGAACAGGCTTGAAATCATCTGCTTGTTTGTCTCTTTTCCCTTCTCAATTATGTATTTTGGTTGTGTATCCCCGGGGGCTAGCACAGGAGTGGCATAGAGAAGATGCTCACCAAGTATTTGCAGAATGAGTAGATAGCATCATGAACCTATTCTATAGATTTGCAGTCATGTGCCAGTACCTACATAATACCTAACTACATGTTGAGTGCTTTTTATGGTATATCCTCATAACAAGCCTGTATGATAAATTTTCATAGATTACTAATTTTACCGATTGAGGAAACTGAGGCTCAGAGAGGAAAGTAATTTGTCCAACCAACATTACATGGCTAGTGATGTAATAGGAGAGCCAAAATTGGCACCCAGAATTAGCCACTTGGCTCAAGTGCCTACTATCTGTCCTGTTACTCAAGACTTACCATACACTTTATAAGATTCTTAGAAGTCCTGCCGTTAAAAATTAGTTTAACTTTGAGTAACCCAGTGCTTTCGTAACTAGTGTGACTCCTTTGATGGTGGAAATCTTTTATTCTCTGTACCTTCTACCATCTTATGGAAAACTGTCAGGAAAGAGCTGTTGGGAAATGCTTGAATAGTGGAAAAAGTTCTGAATTGTAAACATGCAGCCGTGGGTTACTTTCCTGGCTCTGCCACTATCTTCCACTTTTCAAGGGCCTATTTTCCCATTTATACAATGAGGGAATTTCAGTAGATATCTTCTCAGATTCTTCCCAACTTTAAAGTCTTTGCCACTTTTAAAATCCTTTAAAAGTATGCAAATGTTTCCTGCATAGTTTGCCTCCACCAGGAGGAGAATCAGCAGTCACCATCTTGCCACTGGTGCGGTGTCCTGCTGCAGGGTGAAATGAGATGTGCCAGGCTGGCAGCCTGAGGAAATTAGCTTTGCAGAATGTTCAGAATTTGTTCTGTGCTCTTGTGGCCATAGGCTGAGATTGGCTTATATAGTACCAGCCTCTTGTTTGAAGGGCCAGCAACAGAGCCGTGATGTTATATAGTCATCTGCAGGTGTGTGTCTCTTACTATTAATGTTAGTAGGAAGTACATCATCTCAGGCTGTGAGCCTGTGCTGCCTTTGCAACTAGAGCCCCTGTCCCTTGAGGATGCTCTTTTTCCTGTCTTTTACAAATAATAGATGAGATTATTTATATTGTTGTTTACCTCCAAGACAACGTGTGTGGGAGAATTTCCTGTTCTTAGAATGCCTTTTCTATGTTCTGTCTTCTCTTTGACCCCTCTTCTCAGAAGCTTGAGAGCTTATAAGGCGTGAAAAAATAACATAGGAGCAATCAGATGGCCTTCCAACTTTCTGTAATTTCCCTGTTTTAGACACTGGAAAAGATCTATAAGTAAGCTACTAGCAATGTAAGGAACCTAATGGAGCCTTCTTTTAGAGTTGAAATAAATACCTTCATCTTGGGTGTACACTCAGACGTCTTTCCAGAAGGAAACTAACCATACCATCTAATAATATTGAGGATTTTTGTAAATTATTTTTAGCAAGGGCTATGAAGACACGCTGTTAGGTTGCAGTGATGCTACTTGTGGAAATTTAGCAGAAGCAAAAAATGTACATGAAGGTGTTTGAACATCTTCATTGTAGTGTTATCTATAACAGCAAAAAAAAGCACCAACAGACAAACTTGAACATAACCTGAATGGTTCAATGTTAGGAGACCGGAAATTATAGTGTATTGACAAGACAAAAATATTGGCAGCCACTAAAAGTGAACATTATGAAGTTCAGATAAAACATAGAAAAATATTTAATAAAATCAGTGAAAACATTTAATATAAAATTTGGAAAAACTGTAAAAATGTGTATGCTTACTGATGAAACTGGAAGGTGAATATAAAAATGAAATTTGTAGTAGAATGATGAATATAAGTAATTTTTAATGAACACTTATTTGATATTGCTTACTTTTGTTTTTTTCAATATAAAATTAAGCCTCAGCTCCATTAAAAGAAGAAACTAAATGAAACTAAAATGAAAATACGAATAAAAAAATATGTTCACTGTAGGCGTTTCAGACATTAAAAATGGAACAGGACCTAGAGAGGTGGCTCATGCCTGTAATCCCAGCACTTTGGGGGGCTGAGGTGGGAGGATTGCTTGAGGCCAGAAGTTCAAGTCCAGCCTAGGCAACATAGCAAGACTCCATCTCTACAAAAAATGAAAAAAATAGCCAAGTGTGGTGGCATTTGCCTATAGTCTTAGGTACTTGTGAGGCTGAGGTGGGAGGATTGCTTGAGCTCAGGAGTTTAAGATTACAGTGAGCTGTGATAGTGCCACTGCACTCCAACCTGGGTGACAGAGCAAGACCCTGTCTCCAGAAAAAAAAAAAAAAAAGGCACAAGAAGAACATTAGATATACCCATAATCTCACCACCCAGAAATAATCATTATAAACATTTAAATATATGTTCTGCTAATATTTTCTTGGGATGTGTGGGTATGTGTGTGGGTGTCTCTATATATTGATATATTTTTAATTGAGCTTGTACAAACATTTTTGTAAATGGCATTTTTCACTTTCAGTAAAGGGTAGACATTCAAATTTTAGTTTTTCAGCATATAATTTTTAATGACTACGATGTATTCTTTCAAATGGTATAAAATAAATGATTCTGAATATTGTCACATTGCTTTCAAGGTAGGTTATACCAATTTACAGTTACTTATTTGACAAAAATGAGTAAAACTTATTTTTAAGTAATAAAAAGTGTTTTTCTTTCATTTTTGTTAATTTTTTTTACAAGCCCCAAATCAGTTCCCCCTGCCCCCTGATAGTCATGCGGGTCTTAACTGAAAATGAGTAAACTAGGTCAATTTTAAGACTTCTTTAAGTCCATAGATTCCTTGGGCCATTTTTTGCACATTCTCAATAGTGCCTAGAAATTCTGCCTAGAATTTCCACTCCTCTCTTCAGGACATGAAATGTTTTGAGTATGCTGATTACTGATTGTGTGCCTTGGGAATGCAGTGTATTATAGCATGAGGAATTTCACTAAGAACTGAACCAAAAAGTATTGCAAAAGTTCAAGTCTGCCTGAAGTTTCATAAATATTTTTACCCTATTTGAAAAAGCACGCATTTTTGTCTCCCATGCAGTCTATTAAGTCGTCAAGGAACCTGATTTAGGATTTAACTTGAAGTAAGCTGTCAGACTTGACTACCTATTTTCATGATGAATTTGTTTTTAGCCTTTATTCAAGCCTCATTCTTAGCTTTCCACACTTGTATTGGGTACTTAAGAAATATTTTTACTGTGTGCTCTTTACTCCATTTAATTCCTTCAGTTGCTAAATCCTCTTCTGGTTTTATTTACACTTCATGAATTTGAGCAGATCTGTAATTTCTCATTGTTCACTGATGCCAGCTGAAAAATTCTCCTGGGTTGTTTTTATAGGGGTAGCTGTCATGTTTATACTACATTTCAAGAGACGTCCATCTTTTAAATTTGCTTGTCTAAATGCATTTAAAATTTTTTTTTTTTTTTTTTTTTTTTTTTTTTTTTTTTTTTTTTTTTTTGAGACGGAGTCTCACGCTGTTGCCCAGGCTGGAGTGCAGTGGCGTGATCTCGGCTCACTGCAAGCTCCGCCTCCCGGGTTCCCGCCATTCTCCTGCCTCAGCCTCCTGAGTAGCTGGGACTACAGGCGCCCGCCACCGCGCCCGGCTAATTTTTTTTTTGTATTTTTAGTAGAGACGGGGTTTCACTGTGGTCTCGATCTCCTGACCTTGTGATCCGCCCGCCTCGGCCTCCCAAAGTGCTGGGATTACAGGCTTGAGCCACCGCGCCCGGCCAATGCATTTAATTTTTAAGAGAGCAGTTGTAAAGTTGTGAACTTGACATCTTTACACTTGAGTATGCATAATTATACAGAGCTTTCTTTTTTCTGTGCTGATTTTATCCTGGGCTGTGTGTGTATAAGAAGCATAATTTGCCACCTCTGGCAAGAATAAAGACACCTTTGCTGTCTTGTTTCCTTTTCTTTAAGCTGCTACTACAAGTCTGGTTATGTCCCCAGGGAGAGGTGGGAAATACGTCTTTGCTCTCTGAAGCCCATTTCTCAAGGGGACTTCAAAACTCACATGGGTCCTATTTACATTGTAATTGGTCACTGGCTGGCTCATACAGCTGTTTCAAGTTAAACCCTAGACAGTTGCTATGGAGATGGTTGACTAGAAATAGGTCATGTTAAAGTACTTTTTCCTCTGGATATAAGGGGGTGCTGTAACTCTGGAAATTGTCTCAGTTGAGCAGAGAATGCGTAGGTGGAAAACCACATCCAAAAAAATGTCTCTTTTTAGGTTGAGGTTTATCATAGATGCCAGTCCATTCATGTTGCTGCTTCTGCTCTGTAAACAACACACCTGAACACTATTCCTGTTAAAAGGAATTAGAGATGTCACAATCTGCAGTATAGCCTTGATAAAATGCCTAATATATGACTCTTAAAAGTTGTTTATTTTGTTAAGTTCCGAAACCTAGTAGAATAGCACTTATTTTCAAGACAGAGTCAGGATTTCAAGAACAAGTTATTTGAAATGTTTAGAAACAGTGACACTTGGAAAAGGAAAGCATTTAGTGAGTTTGGATGGGATTTGCCCTAAATTTGGCCAGAAAATATTTGACATTCCAAGGGAAACTTGGGCAGGATGAATAAGGCCCTACCTCTGATTTTGTCAGTCCTCAGTTGTGGGGTGACTTTGATTACTTGTCTTTCCTTCTTCATGTGTGAAATGGGAAAATGGTTTCTGACTGTGCATCTGACCATCACAATGGTGACTTATGATCTGTCTTACAGACAAGTGTGTAGTTTTGTTCCCTTACAGGGGCCCAAGCTTTCTGGAGTTTAGAGGTTGAGGAATGTGGATCCCTCCTGTATTGTGTTTACCCCTCACACCCTCCCTGATATGGTTTGACTGTGTCCCCAACCAAATCTCATCTTGAATGAATTGTAGCTCCCATAATCTTCACGGGTCGTGGGAGGGACCCGGTGGGAGGTGATTGAGTCATGGGGCTGGGTTTTTCCCACACTGTTCTTGTGAGAGTGAGTAAGTCTCACAAGAGCTGATGGTTTTATAAAAGGGGGTTCCCTTGTGCATGCTCTCTTGCCCTCTTGCCTGCTGCCATGTAAGGCATGCCTTTGCTCCCCCTTCACCTTCCACCATGCCGTGATTGTGAGGCTTCCACAGCCATGTGGAATGTGAGACAATTAAGCCTCTTTCCTTTGTAAATTACCCAGTTTCGGGTATGTCTTTATTAGCAGTGTGAAAATGGACTAATACACTCCCCTTGCCCTACCCTCATAGTGCTGCTTGCTTTAGAGAGTGGGTTAGTTCATGTGTGGATGGTTCTCACATCATGACTGTGATGGAAGATGGTACGTCTTCTTGAGAAGTCTTTGGAAGTGACACATGTTCCAACACTTCCTTCACCTCTTAGCACTTGGTCACTTTTCTCAGCTGATCAGTACTCTGAAAAGGGTGAACTGGTGGGTGGAGGGGGCTCAAGCTGAAGAGATATGGGGGTAGATTTTCACTAATTAGCATATATGTTCTTTGAAAGCTCTAAGAGAATATTGTAACTTGTAATAACATAAATGAATAGTAGTAATAATGACAGCTAACATTCTGTACCAGGTGCTTTTCTAAGCACTTTACATGTATTTTAAAATTTAATCCTTATAACAACCACAGAAAGTAGATAGTAGTATTTTATCCCCACTTTGCAGATGAGTAAACTGAGGCCTGAAGGGGTTAAATAAGCAGCTAGAGATCTTGTAGGTTGTAAAAAGTGGTACTGTTGTTCAAGCTTAGGCAGCTTGGCTTCAGGGTCAGATACTCTTACCACTATGCTACTAAGAACTGTATATTAATATTTAAGAAGAGTAATCTTTTTTTTCCTAATTATCATAATGCAGTAGATAATTTGCTCTCCCCAGAGGACATTTAGCAATGTCTGGAGACATTTTTATGTGCCACAGTTGGTGTGGGAGTGGGAGGATGCAACTGGCATCTAGTGGGTAGAGGTCAGAGACACTGCTAAACATCCTGCAATACATAAGACAGTCTCCTATAACAAGGTATTTGGCCTTAAAATATCAGCAGTACTGAGGTTGAGAAAACCTGTGATAGTGATGCACACTCACTCTAAAAATGTCGAATAGTACTCTCCTGATCCTTTGCTCATGTTAAGTTTATGTATAGTCTTTCCAGACATTTTTCTCCTGATGATACTAACAAAGATTGTTATGCATACATTTTACAGAAGCGGAATCAGATGTGTATTCCATAGGTTACCTTTGTGACAGTATATTATTTTCATATTTCCATATTAGAGTATATTTTGATAACTAGCCATATAGTATTCCTTTTTTCATGGACACCAAGGACAGTTGGGTTATTTTGTAATTCTCAGTTAGAAATAATATTATGTCTAGATTTACTATACATATATCTTTGCATACTTGCTTCAGGTCTTACTGTTTTGGACCAAAAAACTAGGTTGCAGCCCTTGGTCAAGGATAGTGTTATCGTGGTGGTGTTCTCTTTCTCGTGCTCCGGCTAGTGTGTTGACGTGTTTTTTCCATCTTACTGTGCACCTCATTGAGATTGGTGATCATCGTATAGCTCCATGATGTTAAGCTAGTAGTGTGTTTTGGGTGGGTTGCTAGGGTAGCATGAAAGATTTCAGAAAGAATAGATCCTGAGAAAAAAGAAAAACAGGTGTCTAGAATGAGAGAAAGTGTGAGTGAGTAGGTGTGTGTATAGCAGAGGGTGGGGTAGCGGGTAGAAGGAGATAAAAAACCTATAGTACTAACATGTGTAAGGTGATATCTGGACCCACCAGTTTGAATTTTAGAGACATTTATCAAGGAAAATGAGGTGATTAATTGCACACTTTCTGTCCCAGTTATTGCAACTGAGGAATTAATTGTTGTATTAAGCCATTCTTGCATTGCTATAAAGAAATACCTGAGGCTGGGTAGTTTATAAAGAAAGAGGTCTAATTGGCTCACGGTTTTGCAGGCTGTACCGGAAATGTAGCTCTGGTATCAGCTTTTGGGGAGGCCTCAGGAAGCTTTCGATCATGGCAGAAGACAAAGTGGGAGCAGGCGCTTCCCATGGTGAAAGCAGGAGCAAGAGAGTGAGGTGGGGGAAGATGCCACACACTTTTGACCAGATCTCCTGTGAACACAGTGAAAGCTCACTCATCACCAAGGGGACGGCGCAAGCAATTCATAAATCATACTCGGAGGATTACTGGGACTTGTAGATCCCCTCCAAGAATCAGGTTCAGTGCTAGCCATATAGTGGGTGCTCAATAAATATTTGTAACCAGATTGAATTGAGAGGAAAAGGAGAGTAGAAGAGTATGGGCCGAGAGGCCACTAGAGAGAAGCCCTGGGGACTTCTATACATAAACTGACTTGAGGGAAAGCTCCCCTTTGAAAAAGGGGTAGGCTCCAATCCCATCCAGGTTGCTGTGAATGCCCTTAATTCATTCCTTTTTATGGCTGAGTAGTATTCCATTGTGTGTGTGTGTGTACGTGTGTGTGTGTATCACAGTTTCTTCATTCACTTGTTGATTGGTGAGCGTTTGGGTTGGTTCCACATTTTTGCAATTGGGAATTATGCTGCTAGAAACGTGTGTGCAAGTATCTTTTTCACGTAATGACTTCCTCTGGGTAGATACCCAGTTGTGGGATTGCTGTATCAAGTGGTAGTTCTACTTTTAGTTCCTTAGGGAATCTCCACGCTATTTCCATTATTCTAAGTGAAGTAACTCAGGAATGGAAAACCAAACAACATATGTTCTCATTTATAAGTGGGAGCTAAGCTATGAGGATGCAAAGGCATAAGAATGACACAGTGGACTTTGGGGACTCAGGGGAAGTGATAAAAGACCACAAATTGGGTTCAGTGTATACTGCTTGGAAGATGGGTGCACCAAAATCTCACAGATCACCACTAAAGCACTTACTCGTGTAATCAAATACCACCTGTTCCCCAGAAACCTATGGAAATAAAAAGTTTAAAAATAAATAAATAAATAAATAATTTAAAAAAAAAAAAGAAGAAGAAAAAGGGGTAGGAAATGGCAGGGGCCTTCTCCTGTTTAAGGCTTGTGTGTGTTTGTCTCTGCTAAAGCTGTGCACATGTGTATTCTAGGACCCAGCTGTTCCACTCCACCATGTACTGGCGGCAAAAATGCATACATATATTTGCCAAAAGCCACAAACTCTTTTAAGAATATCCATAGAAGCAGTACTATTCATAATAGCCCCAAACTGGAAACTACCCAAATGCCCATTAGTAGTAGAATGGATAAACAAATCATAATTTAAAAAAAAAAATCACTAGTGACGAAATATTCTCATACCCACAAAAGGGTATGAGAAGAAAAGTCGTTCTAGTATCTACCACTCAGATTTCACAGAGGTTAACATATTGCTATATTTTATCATTCTTTTAAGCTTTTTTGTTTTTAATTTAAGAACTAGAACCTTCTGGTGGTGGCGTTAGTGTTGGGGACAGGGTAGAGTTGGGAGAATGATCTGAGGATCCTCCTGAAACACAAGTGTGGACTAACCTGAGCTTTCACTGCAGCTCCTCCCTTGACACTGAATGAGTTACCTGTCATGGGCACCTAAACCTGCACAGCCCAGTCAGTGAGAACAGCCCCAGATGAGCTTCTACAGCACCACAAATGAAATAGAAAGAAGCCATGCCTTTTCACTCTCCTGTTCTCTGTAAAATAAAACACCTTTCCGTAGTGTCATTTAAGGACCTAATGCCTTCTTTAGTTGAAATATTTTAAAAATTGGTTTTTCCCATCAAATTGTGATTGAGATATCATGAATGTTCTGATTGTGTTGGTGTGAAAAGAGAATGAACAAGAATGCGGCTTGGTGTTTTCAGTGATTGCTGTAATGGTTAGCAGGAACATGTTCTCCCTTAACTTCTACTCAGACAAACTCAAAAGGATGAAAACAATCAAAGAGTAACATTGTTGTGGGGATAACCGTGAGTCACTTTCTTTTGTATTTGTATTTGTATTTGTATTGGAAGAATCATTTGCAGGCCAGGTGCAGTGGCTCACACCTGTAATCCCGGCACTTTGGGAGGCCAACTTGGGCAGGGATCACTTGAGCCCAGTAGTTCAAGACCAGCCTGGGCAACATGGCAAAACCCCGTCTCTACAAAAAATACAAAAAATTTAGCTGGGCATTGTGGCGCACATCTGTAGTCCCAGGTACTTGGGATGCTGAGGTGGGAGGATCACCTGAGCTGGGGAGGTCAAGGCTGCAGTGAGCCATGACCGTGCCAGTGTTCTCCAACCTAGGCGACAGGGTGAGACCGTCTCAAAAAAAAGAAAAAAAAAAAAAGAATCATTTGCAACGTCTGTTCTTTAGCTAGTATTAGCAGCAATGATTAGTTTTGTGGCTCTCCTTGTGACTGAGTGTCATGGGGCCATAGTGAGACTGTTTCCCTTTACTGAGTGCTTGCTAAGTCATATTAACCTCAGTTGCTAAGGGCATAGTCATAAGTCCTGTATGCGTATTATATTTCCTCCTTGTAATAACCCAAGATATAGGTTCTGTTACTATCTCTATCTCCACATGAGAAAACAGGCTTGGGGAAAGAGGTTAAATAAGTTGCCTTGGGTCACACTGTGAACAGCAGAGCCATGATTCAAATCTCATTTTGACTGGCTCCAAAGCCTGTGTTCCTAACTAAACCATTCACTAAATGAGGACCACTGACTGTTGTTATTTTGGTTAACAGAACCATAAAGTAGGAGTTAAGGTTCTAGTTGCAGTTTGCTGAGCATTTTCCAATCTTACCTCATTTGACCTCTGTATTCTGAGTTAGGTGAGGCAGGTGGGTGTGCTCCCATTTCACAGACAAGGACTAGGAGGGTCCAGACAAGTAGTGAACTTGCCCAGGGTCACCCAGCCAATGTTGGGTTGGAAGTTTAATCAGGGTATTTTGAAAACACACCCCATTTTTTCCTCTGTGCTTCAGCTTGATCTCTGACCACCATGGTTGACCTTCAGCCTCACATTTAATTGTAAGGTTAACTCTGTTTCCCCATCTTTTAAATAGGAGCAGCACTACCTGTCTCACTTGTTAGAGATTATAGAGGATTGACTAGCCATGCACTTTTAAAAAATTCTTACAAAGGCCGGGCACGGTGGCTTACTCCTATAATCCCAGCACTTTGGGAGGCCGAGGTGGGTGGATCATGAGGTCGGGAGATTGAGACCATCCTGGCTAACACGGTGAAACCCTGTCTCTACTAAAAATACAAAATATTAGCTGGGCGTGGTGGCACATGCCTGTAGTCCCAGCTGCTTGGGAGGCTGAGGCAAGAGAATCAGTTGAACCTGGGAGGCAGAGGTTGCAGTGAGCCAAGATTGTACCCCCTGCACTCCAGCCTGGGTGACAGAGCAAGACGCCGTCTCAAAAAAAAAAATTCTTACAGATAAACACCATTTAAATATGTATTTATTTGTTCACTCTGATGCTTTATGATATTAAGTAATACTTTTTTGTTAAAGATTTATTTACATATAAGTCTTTTTTTTTTTTTTGGTATTCTGGCAAATGTATTTGTTTGGTAACCCAAATGGAAGTTGAAGACATTGAGATTTTTGCTGCATGCACTAAGTTGATGTTTTTCTAGAGTTGATGTTAGTAGCTAACATCAGCCTGTTCTGGGTTGCTTTGAGGTTGCAGCTGCTCCCTGGTGGTTACCTGTGAAAGGCGCTAACTGGAGACACCCAGAAGGGCCTGACTCTACTATTCGGCACAGGTGAGGCTGGTCCCTCCTTCCCCAGTTGACAAGTTCCATTGCAAAATAGATACCCTTTGCTCTGGCAAAAGAACTCAGTGGGCGTCTTCATCTGTAAAATGGTGAGAATGACAAACTGTAATTGGTAGGAAAATAAGATGGCGGGAAATAATGTATGTAAAGACCCAAACATTGCACCTTGCTCATAAGAAGGCTCTTAATTAGTGGCCTCTTTCCTTCCTCATTTGGCCTGTCAAAGAGTTGCCTCTTTCCAGTTTCCCTGCTCCTTTTGAGAGGCCTATTCCAAATCTCATGACATGTTTAATCTTTACATTCTGTTTCTATTCTCTCTTATTAGTGGGTCATTATGAGGAAGAAGACATCTGTCTTATGGATAATTAATTGTGTCCTGCCAGGTTGCCACTGTAGAAGCCTAGGCCTTGGGTATAGGATTCACATGATCTTTAGTCCCGGATTGGAATTCTTTGAAGCCACCATCTAACTGGAAAACCACAGAGAGCCAAGTCGGTCAGCAAGTCTCCAGGGTGGCAAGGAAATAATTATCTCAAGCAAAAATAGAGTAACACTTCAAACTCTGGAGTTGGAGCAAGGTTTGGGTTAGGACTCAGCATCTCAGCAGCCCAAGAAACCTGCTCTTCTAACCTAATTTTTCAGATGCCATTTTTAAGTCACTATTTTTAACAACATTCCTGGTTATTGCCCTCATTGTCAGGGAGCTGGGAGTATAGGAAGTTCAGCTTTAGGGATATAGCCCCTTGACAAAAGTCAAACGTCTTTCAAAGCCTGAGTTGGAAACCTCTGTGCTGAAATTAGTCTTCAAGGTGGAAAGTTATAGGATTCCTGGGCTTCTCAGGTGGACTTGGCTTCTTAGCTCCCAGTTAATATCTGCTTTCCTGAATTTAGTAACAGAGGAAAAAGCTAAGGGAGGAAGGAAAACCCAAAGGGAAATGTATGTTATTCATGCAGTCAACACCAATGGGTCTTCTGAGAAGAGTACATCTCTTGTCTGTGCTGGGAAACAGTGACTGGCACGTGATGGGTACTCAGTAGATGTTTGTTGAAAGAATAAATGGAAGGCCTGGTGTAATTACTGTGGGGAATTGAAAGGTGTATAAGGAATGGACTAGGAATGTGTAGCCCACTTTAAGAAAAGTGAGCAGGGAATTCATCCAAAGCCATCTAGTGCTGGGTGAATAAGTCTATCCCCTTTTTCTGTGTGTGTGTGTGTGTGTGTGTGTGTGTGTGTGTGTGTGTGTGTGTGTTTAAACCAAGCTTCCACACCCTTTATACCCTCAGGAAAAAAAGACTGGCCACCTGTAGAGGAAAATAGAAAGACACAGAATTGAAAGCCAAGGGTCACAGGTTGGGTTCTCTGGAAACAGAGGCTGAGTTGGAGTTTAGGATGCAGAATGGTAGGGCTCCACACCTGTGGAAAGGAGGGGGCCAGAGCAGGACCAGGCAGAGGGAAAAATCAAAGCCACAATGCAGGTCCAACCAAGCTCCAGCCAATACAGGAGCCTCTAGGGTGTATATGGCCCTTAGGTTGAGCCACTATAGGCTGAAATGGCTGGGTCTGTATGCCCCTGCTGTGGTTGGTTAGTCACTGGTGGCTCTGAGATGGCTGTCAGCTCTGCTAAACCCCAAAGGAGCTAGAAGCTTCTGCTGATGGCCCTCCTAGCAGCTGGAGTATCTCTGCATCTGCCATAGCAATGAAATTCTGTGGGAGTCCAAGCCTACAAAGTGAAGAAATGTTTTCAGTCTAGTTCCCAGTGGAACTGTAACCCATTTTGGAGCCTGGGTTGTCAGAAACCTTTGGTGGAGTGTGACAGATGTAGCATGGCTGGGGTTTGACTTCAGGACCAGGATGACCTCAGTGTCACAGATTGAAATGAGGGGGATTATGGGCGCTTTGCTGAAGCCAGTTCCTGCTTCCTGTTCTGTTGCTGCTTTTCATTCTACTTTTGCTGTTCCCCAGGCCGGATCATCCAGTTCTCCATGTCTCCTGGAATGATGCGGTTGCCTACTGCACGTGGGCAGGGAAGCGGCTGCCCACGGAAGCCGAGTGGGAATACAGCTGTCGGGGAGGCCTACACAATAGGTACATAGAGGGTCTCATCTTGCCTGACAATATGTTGATCATTTGAACAAACAAACAACAACAAAAAACTCCATGGAACTTACTTTGGTTAGAAAGTTAGTAACGACAATAATTCTTTTTCTTATTTTTCCACAAAATTACTTAGAAGACACTGCAGAATGGTTCACAAATCTTTTATCGCCCCTAAACCAAGTGTCTGGCCAAGTGGGCTCCCTGCAGCCCCAAAGCAAGTCCTAGCAATTCAACCCCCTTGAGTTACATATCACTGCTTAGAGCTTGGCAGACTGCCTTGCTTTTAGCATTTTCTTATTTTGGGCATCTCCTGAAGCAGCAGTATTTCTCTGCTTCTAGAGCCATGAGACAGAAAACTCATGTTGGGTTCACATCTTCTAGGAAAGGCTCCTTAAAATAGCGCAGGCTTTATAAAAAAGTGTGGTGTGGTGGTGCCTGATCACGCTACCATATAAGTCCAAAGTGAGGTCTACTCTCCCAGCTTTCTATAAGTCCTTCTTTTAGTTTTGTGATTTATTTCAGGCCTCCTGAGTACCTGGGCAAGACTGAGGCTGTTGTGGATGTGACATGAGAAGTTATAAGGAAATTGAAAATAAATCTTGATTAAAAGCTTTATTTATTTATATATATATTTGAAAAGGCTCACTCAGAACAAGTGAGCAATGTTCTCTTTTTCATTGCATCCCTTCTCTTGACTTTAATCCAAAACCTGTGCCTGTTTGACAGGCTGATGCCTATGTCTCTTCTGACAGACTTTTCCCCTGGGGCAACAAACTGCAGCCCAAAGGCCAGCATTATGCCAACATTTGGCAGGGCGAGTTTCCGGTGACCAACACTGGCGAGGACGGCTTCCAAGGAACTGCGCCCGTGAGTAATGAGACCTCTGCAGGAGGGTGGCAGCTGCTGAGAACTGCGGCTCCCAGTAGACATGGGTGAAAGGCATTGCTCATTTTCTGACTCACATGGTGTTCCCTTCGTGTATGCATTCACTGTTGCACGTAGTAAATACTAATAATTAATCAGATGCTCTTTTTGTATAATGGATTTTCTTTTCTAATTCCATAATACTTATTGTAGAATATTTGGAAAAACAAGAAGACTATAAAGGAGAAAGCTAAACTGACCTGGAATTCTACCACCCAGAAATAACCCCTGTTAGTATATCGGTGCATTTCTTCCCCGTTTGTTCTCTGTGTTGATGATGCTAATAATGACTTGTAGTTGTTGAGTGCTTGCAACGTGCCGGGCATTGTGCTAAGGCATTTGCATGAATTGTCTCATTTACTGTCCATTCAACTCTGTAAGGTAGGTACTATTATCCCCATTTTCCAGGTGAGCATTCTGAGGCACAGAGAGGTTAACTAACTTGCACAAGGTTACACAGCTGGAAAGCGGCACAGCTGGAATTTGAACCAGGTCGGTTTGTTTCCAAAGCCCATGCTCTTAACTACCATATTTGCCAGCATATGTGTTTCTGGGGTATATGTATCATATTTTTTTACATATTGCATTTAGGTCAGACTGGATACAGTATTTAAAATCGTACTATTTTAAATAGTTTTAAATTATAGGCAGGGACTATATCAGAAACGTTTCATCTGTCATTAGCAGTATGCCACAAATACATTGTCTTTCAGCAGCTGGGTAACCTATCATATAAATAAGCCCCAATGTATTTATCAGAAACAGGTTATTTCTGTTTTTGTTTTTGTTCCTACAGTGAATATCTTGTACATAAATATTAACCTACATCTTTGATGATTTTTGAAAGATAGATTCCCAGCAGTGAAATAATTCAGTCAAAGGCTAGAAAACTTTCTTTTTTTTTTTTTTTTTTTTTTTAATTTTTTTTGAGATGGAGTCTCACTCTGTCGTCCGGGCTGGAGTGCAGTGGCCGGATCTCAGCTCACTGCAAGCTCCGCCTCCTGGGTTCACGCCATTCTCCTGCCTCAGCCTCCCGAGTAGCTGGGACTACAGGCGCCCGCCACCTCGCCCAGATGGTCTCGATCTCCTGACCTTGTGATCCGCCCGTCTCGGCCTCCCAAAGTGCTGGGATTATAGGCGTGAGCCACCGCGCCCGGCCTAGAAAACTTTCTTGGTAAGAGTTTCAGATATATGGCCAAATTGTTTTCCAGAACGCTTGGGCCATGTTTTCCTCTGTGGATGTATAAGAGTTCTTTTCTCACCGTTCTTTTGTTGGCATAATCATATACTCATAAAGCCATGACTTAGTCTTAGTCCCTTTGTGCTGCTATAAGAAAATACCACAGACTGGATAATTTGTAAACAACAGAAATTTATTTCTCACAATTCTGGAGGCTGGGAAGTCCAAGACCAAGGCACTAGCATGATTGATGTTGGCTGCATCCACCAGAAGGAACTCTCCTGGCAGAAGGCAGAAGAAGGGCAAAAGAGCACTCACTTCAACCTTGAGCCATTTTATTTGCTTAATTATCTATCTATTTATTTATTTAGTTTTGAAACGGAGTCTCACTCTGTCACCCAGGCTGTAGTGCAGTGATGTAATCTTGGGTCACTGCAACCTCTGTCTCCTGGGTTCAAGCAATTCTCCCATTTCAACCTCCCAAGTAGCTGGGATGACAGGTGCACACCACCATGCCTGGCTAATTTTTTTGTTTTTATTAGAGACAGGGTTTCACCATGTTGGCCAGGCTGGTCTTGAATTGCTGACTTCAGGTGATCCTCCTGCCTCAGCCGCCCAAAGTGTTGGGATTATAGGCATGAGCCACTGCACCCAGCTCTTTGATGATTTTTTAAAGATAGATTCCCAGCAGTAAAATAATTGAGTCAAAGGTTAGAAAACTTTCTTGGGAAGAGTTTCAGATATATGGTTGAATTATTTTGCAGAACACTTGGGGCATGGTTTCCTCTATGGGTGTACAAGAGTTCCTTTCTCACCGTCCTTTTGTTGGCATAATCATACACTCATAAAGCCGTGTTAAAGAGTGTCTTAGTCCCATTGTGCTGCTGTAACAAAATACCACAGACTGGATAATTTATAAACAACAGACATTTATTTCTTACAGTTCTGGAGGCTGGGAAGTCCAAGACCAAGGCACCAGTATGATTGGGTTGACTGTATCTGCCAAAGGGGACTAACGCTGTGTCCTCACCTGGCAGAAGGCAGAAGAAAGACAAAAGAGCACTCCCTTCAACCTTGAGCTCTTTTATAATGGTGCTATTCCCACTCGCGAGGGAGGAGCCCTCATGATTTTGTCACACCCTCAGAGGCCATACTTGCATTGAGGATTAAGTTAATCCCCAATGGGGCACAGTGGTTCACGTGTATAATCCCAGCACTTTGGGAGGCCGAGGCAGGTGTATTACTTGAGGTCAGGAGTTTGAGACCAGCCTGGCCAACACGGCAAACCCCTGTCTTTTGTAATAATACAAAAATTAGTCAGGCGTGGTGGCAGGCACCTGTAATCCCAGCTACTCCGGAGGCTAAGGCAGGAGAATCACTTGAACCCAGGAGGCGGAGGTTGCAGCGAGCCGAGATTGTGCCACTGCACTCCAGCCTGGGTGACAGACCAAGACTCTGTCTCAAAACAAACAAACAAACAAAAACAACAACAACAAAAAATCAAGTTAATTCTGTTGCATTGGGGATTAAGTCTCAGTATGAATTTTCGAGGGGACACCATTATTCACAGCATAGCAAACACATTTTTATTTTTTCTTAACACTGTGAGAAAGGAAATCTTGTGGTGGAGAAATAGCCCTTTACTAGGTTTGTTGTTACAGAGACTAATTTTCTTCCAACAACCCTTCTAACAGTAGTCATTTAAAAAAATATTTGTCTTTTTGTTTCATGCAGTAATTGTTCTTCCAAAAATTTATTTCTTTTTCGTTTCCTTTTTTTGAGACGGAGTTGCACTTTTGTTGCCCAGGCTGCAGCGCAGTGGCACGATCTTGGCTCACGGAAACCTCCACCTCCCAGGTTCAAGCGATTCTTCCACCTCAGCCTCCCAAGTAGCTGGGATTACAGGCACCTGCCACCAAGCCCGGCTAATTTTTTGTATCTTTAGTAGAGATGGGATTTCATTGTCTTGGCCAGGCTGGTCTCAAACTCCTGACCTCAGGTGATCCACCTGCCTTGGCCTCCCAAAGTGCAGGGATCAAAATTTATTTCTAAGTGTGACACAGACAAGCTATTGGAAACATCACCAAGTGATTCCAAGATTTAAACTGAAAAACTAAACAAGCAATAGAGAAAGAACAAGAGATTTTTAGAAAAGATGAAGAACAAAGAGGCACTTGACCTAACAGAAATGAAAGATTATTTTTAGCTATAGTAGTTAAAACATTATAGTTGTGGCCCAGGCACGATGGCTCATACCTGTAATCCCAGCACTTTGGGAGGCTGAGGCTGGTTGATCACCTGAGGTCAGGAGTTCAAGACCAGCCTGGCCAACGTGATGAAACCCTGCCTCTAGTAATAATGTAAAAATTAACCAGGCATTGTGGCGGGCACCTGTAATCTCAGCTATGTCGGAGACTGAGGTAAGAGAATTGTCTGAACCCTGGAGGTGGAGGTTGCAGTGAGCCAAGATTGCACTACTGCACTCTAACTTGGGCTTCAGAGTGAGATTCTGTATCGAATGAATGAATGAATGAATGAATGAATGAATGAATAAATAAATAAAGCATTATTCTTCTTAGGGTGGAATTAATATAAGAAACAAAATACTGCATGAGAGTATTTGTCCCTTAAATAAGTATATGAGTGCATATGTGTATAAAATTCCATGTATGTGAGTTGCATATGTAATAAACCAACACAAACTCATGGGAAATGGATGCATTATTTGGTAGCGGCAAATGACTTATCAAACCTAGTAGCTGTTTCCTCTGATGTTTCCCTTAGAATGAACTACTATTGCAGGTGAATCATTTTATTAGAAAAAGTGACTGATTAGAGGTCTTGGGAAAAAAATGATCTCAACCTTTTCTCAAACTTTAAATGGGTAGGAAGCCCGGCTTGCTGGTATAGAGCTGGGTGTGGAATGAAGGTGCCCAGCGAGCTACTTTTGGTTCAGCAGAAGTGGTACTGCAGGATGCACAGAATGTCAGTGAAGGTACCTGCTGTGGATGCTCATTAGACACCAGGAAAGGTATTGGTTGTTACAGACAGCAGGACAGTAGCCATTAAAGTCAGAATCTGCTAAGGAGTGTATAACAACTGACCTGTGGATGCATCTGACCCTGAAAATGGATGGCACTGGGCCACCAGGCCCATATTCGGCCTTCTTAGGCAGTGGACACACTAGAGACGCTGGCAGGAAAAGGGCCTTAGCCGCCTGGATCCCCCTCATGCATGCCGGGGTGTGACAAGCAAGGCAGCTGCAGTACAGCTTGAAGCCTAGGTATGGGCCTGGGTGGAGCTGTAGATGCAATTCTTAGTTGTCCTAGTAGCAAATATTCAAATAAGCGCTTTGAAAGCCAAAGAGCAGGAGGGTCCATGTGATCAGCAGTTGAACAGGATCAGTTGGTCCTGAAAGATAGGTGAGCTCTGTTCCAAAGACACCGGCGATGGCCTTTTTGGCCCTCATTTGGACAAGACCGTGATAATCATTTCTTTTCTTTTTCTTTTTCTTTTTTTTGAGGTGGAGTCTTACTCTTGCCGAGGCTAGAGTGCAATGGCGTGATCTTGGCTCACTCCAGTCTCTGCCTCCTGGGTTCAATCGATTATCCTGTCTCAGCCTCCTGAGTAGCTGGGATTACAGGTGCACGCTGCCACGCCTGGCTGACTTTTTTTGTGTTTTAGTGTGTTTCCCAGTCTGGTCTCCGAATCCTGAGCTCAGGCAATCCACCTGCCTCGGCCTCCCAAAGTGCTGAGATTACAGGCGTGAGCCACTGCGCCTGGCCTGTGATAAGCATTTTTGATGAACCAAACAAATGATATAAGTGCCTGTTCATTTTAGCAAAAGGCCATGACAAGGTTTTCTTGGACAGTTATGCATATTTGACAGCACTTGCAGCTACAGAGTTTCTTTTCTATTTAATTACATGAGCTACCAAGGAATATAGAGCCATTTACTCTTTTAAAATCAGTGTACCTTTTCAAAAAACACGTTGTTCAGTATGAAATAAGGACACTCTACAGATGTTTAGAATTGGAATATTTAACTGGAAGTTCAGCATATGTGTAGGAAATTAACCTGAAGAAGTTGCCATGGAAGTTACTAAAACAAATTAGAACATTTACTGGGAGTCCTAAAGGAACCAATTTGACAAACAGGACTAAAGGAAAAAGCAAGCAAGCCAGCCAGAGAGACAGCTGCCATCTGTGTTTAGAATGAGACTTAATGAGATCTCTATCTTATGGAAATCGTTTACACGTAGTATCTCAAGTCCACCTAAGCTGCTCTTTTGTATCCACATGCTCTGGTCAATTGGAGCAGGAATTTAACTTTGATGATGAAATGGACTACAGGGAAATAGCTTCCTGACCTGATATTTCATGTATTTATTATTTCAGGTCTGATTTTATTTATTTGAGACAGGATCCTGTTCTGTTGCCCAGGCTGGAATGCAGTGGCATGATCACAGCTTGCTGCAACCTCAGCCTCCTGGGCTCAAGTGATTCTACAACCCCAGCCTCCCAAGTAGCTGGGACTACAGGTGCACACCACCATGCCCAGTTAATTTAAAAATTTTGGTGGGGCAAGGCACAGTGGCTCATGCCTGTAATCCCAGCCCTTTGGGAGGCCGAGGCAGGTGGATTGCCTGAACTCAGGATTTGGAGACCAGATGGGAAATGCAGTGAAACCCCGTCTCTACTAAAATACAAAAAAATTAGCCGGGCGTGGCAGCGTGCACCTATAATCCCAGCTACTCAGGAGACTGAGGCAGGAGAATCACTTGAACCCAGGAGGCAGAGATTGCAGTGAGCTGAGATCAGGCCACTGCACTCCAGCCTGGGTGACAGAGACTCCATCTCTAAAAAAAATATATATTTTTTTTTATGGAGGTGGGGTCTCATTGTGTTTCCTAGGTTGGTCTTGAACTCCTGGCCTCAAGCTATCCTTCTTCCTCAGCTTCCCAAAGTGCTGGGATTACTGGCATGAGCCACCAGACCCAGCTAGATCTGATTTTATACTGAGCAAACTATTTTGACCCCAGTGAGCCTAAAGAATTTACATTTTGCTATGCTGCTTGTTACACAATGATTAGTTTTGGCTTTAATGCATATCAGCTCATTCATCTGAAAATGTGCCAGGAGTATTCTCATATACATTTGTTTGCTTTTGAGGCTCCTGAGAGGAAGCTTTAGTTAGTGGATTGGTTTAACAGCAGGCAGTTAAAATTTTTATTTTCCTTAGTGGTATACTCATGTATGGTAATTTTAGGGGTGGTGACCTCCACATTCTACCTCACTTAAACATCCAATTATTTAAGGTGGGTAAAGAAAAAAATACCCAAACCCTTGAGTAGGTACTATTATTTTTCCCATTTTACAGACAAAATATAGGTTAAGTTACTTAACCCATATAGGTTAAGTTGCTTGCCTAATGTTAGCTGTTAACTGTTGGTGTCACTGGGTCTGGTGCCTCATGCTTATAATCCCAGCACTTCGAGAGGCTGAGACAAGAGGTTTGTTTGAACCTAGGAGTTCAAGACCAGCCTGGGCAACATGGGGAGACCCCATCTCTATAAAAAATTCCAAAAATTAGTTGGGTGTGGTCGTGCACACTTGTGGTCCCAGCTACTCAGGAGGCTGAGCTGGGAGGATCGCTTGAGCTTGGGAAGTTGAGGCTGCGGTGAACTGTGATCGCATCACTGTACTCCCGTCTGGGTGACAGAGCAAGACCCTATCTAAAAAAAAAAAAAAAAAAATAGTGTTGGTGCACAGATAGGACCTCAGGCAGACGGATTTGAGAGCACTTCCACCTGTGCTCTTTGAGTCTGGAAAATGATTCCTTCCTCCAGCATGTGTTTCATCTGTTTTTGTTTGTTTGTTTGAGATGTAATCTCGCTGTGTCACCCAGCCTGGACTGCAGTGGTGCCATCTTGACTCACTGCAACCTCCGCCTCCTGGGTTCAAGCAATTCTCCTACCTCAGCCTCCTGAGTAGCTGGGATTACAGGCATGGGCCATGCACCTGCCTGGCTAATTTTTTTGTATTTTTAGTAGAGACAGGGTTTCACCATGTTGGCCAGGCTAGTCTTGAACTCCTAACCCCAGGTGATCCACTCACCTTGACCTCTCAAAGTGCTAGGATTACAGGCACGAGCCACTGTACCTGGCATGTTTCATCTTTTAACTGCACTTGCTCCCCTGGCTCCTTTCCTTTTCTTCCTAAAATAACTGAATTTCTTCTTTTCCTTCCTACTCCTTCCAGCTATTACTCTACCAGGTTTTTTTGGATCCTCTCCAAATTGTTGAAAAAGTTGTTTATGTCTGTGGCCTCTTCTTTCTCTTTTGAACTCTGAGCCCTATTCGAAATCTGCCCACACAGCTCTACTTTTGTAAAGGAGAATGCCTTCAGCCAGAAATTTCTCCCTCTTGTGAATTTCTCTGACATTTTATTTCCCTCTCTTACCCTACTCATCCCATTCTGCCTTTCAGAATTGGATTTTGAGTTTTGGGCATATTCTTTTTTTCTCCCTCATTAAACTAGTTGAGGTCATTCATTATTTGTCATTGAAGCCTTCCCTGTCTTTAGTCACTGTGCATGGAATTACTGAATGAACCAATGAATAAGTACTGCTGTTTCCATAATGATTGCTGATTTTGGAAGCAGTGTGGTGAGAATTTTCAGCTTTCCAACTCATCCAGATTAAGTTCTTTTCACACTAGCTTCGTGACTTTGATTGGAGTGCTCTGAATTGCCCAAGCATCAGATGCTTCCATATTCATGTGTAGATGTGAAACCATCTGAAGCCACATGGAATGAATTTTAGTTTATTCATTCCTTCCATTCTACTTCATTTAGTATGGAAAAAGCATGGATTTACAAAAAGATTGTTAAACCCCCAAGGATTACTTGATATATGTATATATATTTTTCATTTTAAAAATGAAATTTTCCTTTATGTTTGAGAATTTCCATTTTAAAATGTTGAGAAAAATGTTAAGCCATTAAGCCAGCAAAACTTTCTGCATTTACTATTGTTCAGTTAGATTTTTTTTTTTTCTCTTGCTCTCCCCGCTTTTATAAAAACTCTACACTTTGGTCCCGTGTTTGTGACAGTATTATGTGGCAGACTGTCTGACCTGCCTTTGAAATGTATAATTTTCTGCTGAAGAATACATACACTTTGCCTGAGACTCAGGTTTCAGAGACTGAAAACCCTCTATTACCAATATAGTTGATAATGAATTCACATTTTCTTTATAAAAACAAATCCCCTTAAGTTTTGAGGCTTAAGATAAGATGATGAGTTGGCAGAAACTTGTGGAGAGGACAGAGCTGACTGACTTGGGGTCTCTCAGTGCTGAAAGACATTTTGTGGCCAGGAAAGTTGAGCTCTGATGGCAAGACTCATATTGGGTCCAATGGGATTTTCCTGTGAATGATTTTGAAAGTCTAAGTATCTTCTATCCTCCCCCTACTCACCCAATGTTTGATACAAATTTTTAATTTATGATAATATTAGTAACTCTATTAGGAATAATTTATCTGACTTTCATGCCATTTAATATGAACTCTCTTTAGGTTTCTGAATTCTCTAAGAGCTCAAAGCCAAAAAAAAAAAAAAATGCCCCTTTCTTTGTCTTTATGTTGGCCGAATTGTACTTTGACTATTGGAATAAAAATCAGTATTCATACTCTGAAATTAAAGCTCTTGTTGCATTTCTGCACTGAAGACTTTTTGTAAACCAGGTGAATAGTTTGACAGCATTTTTCCTTTCTTTATTTTTAGGTTGATGCCTTCCCTCCCAATGGTTATGGCTTATACAACATAGTGGGGAACGCGTGGGAATGGACTTCAGACTGGTGGACCGTTCATCATTCTGTTGAAGAAACGCTTAACCCGGTGAGTATTATTCGCAGAGCATGTATCTTGGAATGGTAGCATCTGTCCTCTGGGCAGTCTGCAGCCAGACTTTCATGTATTTCCAAAGGGTATTTCCATACTCTGGAAATTAATCTTGGGATTTCCCTAAAGGGGCGTTAAGCACATGTTTCTTATTTCAACCTTAGAGCATTTTGTAAAAATGTCTGTGAGCATCTTATCTTTTCCAGGATTGTGATGGTGATAACTATTTGAGGAAATCTGCCTATAACTTTAGAAATTGTATTCAGTCTCGTAAATTTGATCAAAGCGTGATATATAAATAATTATAAAGTTTATTACTGTTTTATTATTAACTATTAAGATCTGTTAGATGGTATTTATCATGCCTCTAGTTGCCTGAGTTCTGATGGGTTGAAATTTTGATTCAGCAGCATTGTTTGGAGAGAATGAGAAAGGGTGTTTTCTGGTTAAATGTTGAAGCAGGAAGTTGTGTCATTTAGTGATTAATTCCTGAACCTCTTAGTATGTCAGGTCAAGGCACCTTATACCTTGGGAACAGAAGACAATCATGTTTGTCTCAGTTTTACTTATTCTGGCATGTGAAAAAAGTTGAATGCAAATAGTATACTACCCTGCCTCTAAAACCAAACTATCCCAGCAGAATGTATACAAATTGAGACACTACATGGGCATGTGTGTGGAAAGTGCTTCCTTTAAAAAGAACATCTCTGAATATTTTTTATGGTGTGAACAGATTGGGGGGAAAATATCATGCAAAATCCTATCTCTAGCAAAGTAGCCATTCATAAGTCAGTTCCAGGAATGTATATTTATAACCAAACTAGCTAGACTGGGTACTTGATGTGCTTAATTTTAAACCTGAACCTTTTGAAAAGACTCAAAGGGTAATGATAAAGAAAATTAATTCTTAAGTATTTTCTCAATATAGGATTATAGAGCAATTGAAGAAATAGTCAGACTCTGCCTGAGGTTCATTTTTCAGAATATGGGAATAAAGTTGTTTGATATGCTTAATTTTTCTTCACAGAATAACACATGGGCTGCTCATGAATAATCTAGAGAAACAGATCTACTTTTGGGGGGGGTGCAGATAAAAAAGCTGAGTTCTTCAGAAACTGTCATCCCTCCTCAGTTTCTTTTAATTTCCAGCAGGGCTGGTGGAAGTAGTGGTCAAAATGAAAATAAGGTTGTAAAATTTTAGGTGGGTTTGTGGTTGGGAGATGTCATTCTCTACTGGCAAGATGTGACTTGGCATTTGCTGTCAGAATCAGAAGTAGAATTTTTTTCCTCTCAGATAAAAGCATCTGCATGCTTGGAAGGGGGTGCACAAGGCCTTAGAATGCTGGCAAGTTGTGAATGTATCTATCTGACCATCTGGTGTGGAGCTGAGTGCTTGTTAGCTTTCAGTTTTAGAACTACTTGTGTTTCTTCTAAGGATTTACAGAAAAATTCACATTTTTCTTTTTACCAATCCCAGGCTTTATCCTGGATGTTGCCCTTGCTCTAATGAAATTGTTCTCATTTTAGGTTTCTCTTTGTCCTAGTGGCCTCCTTTGCTTCCTCATTTGACTGGGATATAATTTAGCAGTTTTGAGAACTAAACCCCAAATCCTTAGACAATTCATACTCTGTAATTCAGGTCTTTACAGCTATTCTTCATTGCCAGCAGAAAAGCCATGATCATCCCTTATCTGGGTTACTGCAGCAGCCTCCCAGAGGGCTCCCTTGCCTTCCCTCTCTTTGTCATATTGAGACTAGACTGATCTATATAGAGAGCAAGTCACATGCGGTCACTCCGCTGTTTAAAATCCTTTAATGCCTTCTTATTACCTGAAGAATAAAGTGTAAAATATTTTTTAAAAACTTATTACTTTTATCTTTTTATTATTATTATTATTATTTTTTGGAGAGAGAGTCTCGCTCTATCCCTCAGGCTGGAGTGCAGTGGTGTGATCTCAGCTCACTGCAGCCTCTGCCTCCCATGTTCAAGTGATTCTCATGACTCAGCCTTCCAAGTAGCTGGGATTACAGGTGCCCACCACCACACCCAGCTAATTTTTGTATTTTTAGTAGAAATGGGGTTTTGCCATGTTGGCCAGACTGGTCTTAAACTCCTGACCTCAGGTGATCTGCCCGCCTTGGCCCCCCAAAGTTCTGGGATTACAGGTGTGTGAACCACCATGCCAGGTCTTATTACTTTTATTTTTAATTTTTGTGGAGATGGGGTCTTGCTCTGTTACACAGGCTGGTCTTGAACTCCCGGCCTCAAGCAATCCTCCCGCCTTGGCCTCCTAAAGTGCTGGGAGTACAGATGTGGGACACTGCACCTGGCTGATTAAGTATAAATTCTTGCACATGACTTCTGAAGGCTAACATAATTTAACCCTCGCTGATCTCTCTAGCCACATCTTTTTTTTTCTTTTTTAAACAGTTAATTATGAAATGTTACAAAAATTCAGAATAGTACAGAAAATAGTATAATAGATAACTGTGTACCTACTATATAATGTTAATAGTTTACTGTGTTTACTTTCTGTCTCTTTTAGCCAAAGAAAAAGAATAAAAACTGTTCTTCTCATCAGTGCTTGATATCATCGGTATGTTTTATTTAAGCTGCTCTGGTCAGTGTGCAGGGCTATTTCACTGTGTTTTTCAGTCATCATTTTTTAAACTTTGTCTGATAACTCTGATATCTGGCCACCAGGTTGATCTGTTTCTGTTGTTCTTGGCTTTCAGTCACATCTTTTTCTCTCACATGCCTGGTTAGTTTTGACTGAGTGTCAGACATTTTATGTGAAAATTTGTGGAGGTAATTTGAGATCTAGATAGTGTGATGTGTCTCTGGAGAGGATTTACCTTTGCTTCTAGAAACTTCTATTTCAGATTAGCTTTAATCTAGTCAGGAATTGAGATGATTTGAAGCAGAGCTTCAGACCCTGTAATGGCCGGACTATTCCAAGTTCCCCCTGGGTATGGTTCTTCCGGGTGCCAGCCAAAAGTCTAGGGGTTTTACCATAGATCCTCCACCTTGGAGGGCCTTGAACTCCAATGTTTTATTTCCTCAGGCCATGAGTCTATTGAAAGTTCTGCTCAGCTTCTCAGCCTTACATCTGCCATTTGAGGCAGTAGATCTCTAAGGACAACAGTTTCACCTCTCTAGGATTTGAGCCCTGCAATTCTTCACAGCTGTGGTAGTTCTCATCGGGTCTGGTTAAGTCCTATTTCTCTTTGAGATCTTAATTTATTTGCTTTTCTTCCCTAATGGACTGTGTATCTCTAGTGCTTAGCAAATAACCTGTATATAATTATTGACCCTACAGTAATACCAATTCCAGATATACGGAATTGGGGGAGTTTGGTGACTGTCCAGACTCCAGGTGTTTCATAAGCAGAGGCTGGTTAGAAGAGACATTTTCAGGGAAAGT
This sequence comes from Macaca nemestrina, assembly GCF_043159975.1. Classification (NCBI taxonomy): domain Eukaryota; kingdom Metazoa; phylum Chordata; class Mammalia; order Primates; family Cercopithecidae; genus Macaca; species Macaca nemestrina. The sequence continues at coordinate 143,164,029 of NC_092126.1, read as the reverse complement.
TTAGAACCAAAATATCCGTGTGGTTAGTAAATATTTCAATTCAGGAACTGACCTCTTCTATGTCGTGTATTTATGTTAGTTCTGTGACTAACTCACAACGGCAAGTCATTTTAAAGCTTCTTTGGAGAGCTTGGGAATATCAGTGCCCTATATGCAAAGGCTATTCAGGAAATATATTTTTCTTATTCAGTGATTTCCAGGGCACAAAAGTTAATCATTAGTTTTTATTTTATTGGGCAGTCATTTATGGCAAAAGCAGGTTGTGGAAACAGCCGTGTGTGCTTTGTACACATCTAAAAGAAGATGAGGTATTTGTCCATGTGAAAAAAGGATCAGCTTGGTTAGCATGTGTGTGTGTGTGTGTGTGTGTGTGTGTGTGTGTACTATGTGTGTGTCCTGTGGAGGTGCTACATTAAGATGGCCTCATTCCCCTCCTCACAGACACAATCTAGTATATGGCCAGTGCTGCAATGTATTTTAACCCAATAATTGGTTTTTGCAAATGTAGTTTGTGGTTATTTGCTTCTCAGTTACCTAAGTCTGAGACGAATATTAATCTGTGGCGCCATGTAGTGCTTTCAGTTAAAGAAATATGTAGAGGTTATATAGCATTCTAATTTCCCACATCTGCGTACTCACTTTCAGTACCAAGGTACCCTGCTGACTTGTTCAGTTGATGATGTGACAGGATGGGGTGATCTGTGATATCTTTCCCTCTCTGTTAGGGACACAGTTGCATTTAGGTGGCGTCTTTTTCTCAGGGAAAGAACTCTAATTTTGTTTTTGTTTTATTTGAGGTGGAGGCTTGCTCTGTCACCCAGGATGGAGTGTAGTGGCACAACCTTGGCTCACTGCAACCTCCGCCTCCCAGGTACAAGCAATTCTCCTCAGCCTCCCGAATAGCTGGGATTACAGGTGCCCGTGCTACCATGCCCAGCTAATTTTTTTTGTATTTTTAGTAGAGACGAGGCTTCACCATGTTGGTCAGGCTGGTCTTGAACTCCTAACCTCTGGTGATCCACCCGCCTCTGCCTCCCAAAGTGCTGGGATTACAGGTGTGAGCCACCACGCTTGGCTGTCAGGGAAAGAACTCTAATTTTGGACTTAACCAAAATAACTTGGATTACAGCTCTGCCACTTAATGTTAAAGGACTACTGCTAAATTTGGAATATATCTTCATTTTCCTTGTCTACAAATTGGAAATAATTATACTGGATGAAATTGTGTGAAATTTAATTTGTCACTGTATGTGCAAACTTTATATCACTTCCAGACCACTGTTGTTATTTTACTGTTTTTGTTTATATTATGTTTTGGCTATCTAATTATAATATTGCTTACTTCCATCAGCAGAGTTAATGAGAAACGTTGGTCTTCAGAGGCATGGGGGAAAAAAAGAAAAAAGAAGCAGAGGGGAAGTAAATGATATTTATAAATACTGATTGCTGATATTCCTCTTACCCTTACCTTTTGTTGGCTTATCACATACTCATTCTCTCAATGAAAACCTTGCTCATCAAAGCCCAGTGAGATCAAAGTTTTCCAAAACGTATTCCTCCTCTGAATGAATCTCTGCTACTTACCACATTTTAGCCAGAAATTCAGTTTGTTTTGCTTCCGTTAATGTGGAATTTGATTGTCTAATAGATTGTATAGCTCTCGATATTTTGGAAAGTGTCCTCTGTTTCTCAGGGTTGTTTGATGTATGGAATTGACCTGGGATATGCTGGGTGCAGTGGCTCATGCCTATAATCCCAGCACTCTGAGAGGCTGAGGTGGGAGGATCGCTTGAGCTCAGGAGTTTGAGACCAGCCTGGGCAACATGGCAAAATCTCATCTTTACAGAAAACACAAAAAGTTAGCTGGGCATGGTGGCACATGCCTGTAGTCCCAGCTACTTGGGAGATTGAGGTGAGAGGATGGTTTGAGCCTGGGAGGCGGAGGTTGCAGTAAGCCGAGATCACACCACTGAACTCCAGCCTGGGCAACAGAGCCAGACCCGGTGTCAAAAAATAAACAAAATACACACAAAAAATAAAATCGACCTGGGATAAGCCCTCCTTGTCTGTCCTCCGTGGTGTGCAGAGGCCACCCCTCTGAGCTCTTGCCTATCCACACATAGCACATTAAGTACATTTGGGGCACATACCAGTTCTCTGGCCAGAGATTAGCATGTATACTCATGCTTGCAGATGCCATACTTGTTGACCCTGCTCAGATCCTTCTTTGTCATTGCATGATAGGGCTTAGGGCTTGGACTCACAGTAGTTTTTTAGATCCTCTAAACTCCACACTTGATTGTTCCTCTTCCCTGTGATCCTCTGGCCTCCCACCACTGTGTCTCAGTGTGCAACAGAAGCATGAGACTGTTACTTAGCTTGCCTCCTGATCTTCTTCTGCCCAGGCGATGAGACTGCCATTTTCTCAGTCTGGCAAAAACCAGTAAATATCATGTCATCTTTCTCCTTAATTAAGACTTTCATACCAATTGATGGTCCCATCAACAGTCTCATCATTTCAAGCAAGCATTCATTGAGTACCTAGTATGTGCTGGGGGCTGAGGGAGGAAGTTGATTGAGAATTTCTCCCTGCCCATAAGGCCTTCACTCACATGTTTTTTGTTTTGTTTTGTTTTGATTTTTGGAGACAGTTTCCTTCTTGTTGCCCAGACTGGAGTGCAGTGGCACTATCTCAACTCACTGCAACCTCCACCTCCTGGGTTCAAGTGATTCTTCTGCCTCAGCCTCCCAAGTAGGATTACAGGCATGTGTCATGTGCCACCACGCCTGGCTAATTTTGTATTTTCAGTTGAGATGGGGTTTCACTGTGTTGGTCAGGCTGGTCTCGAACTCCTGACCCCAGATGATTCACCTGTCTCAGCCTCCCAAAGTGCTAGGATTACAGGCATGAGCCACTGTGCCTGGCCCACTCACATGTTTTTGATCAGGACATTCTGAGGACATGAATAAATCAGTTTGATGGAGAACTAACCTAGTGTTCAAAATGAAAAGAAGCATAAAAGTGATAATGAAGTTCACCTGATAATAAATTTAATACGGCTACAAGTTATACATAGTAAATGCCAAGGGCAAAACAAGGTGATCAAAATAACAGCCTTTTGGGGCTATGTTTGGGAAAATAGTTTTATCTCCTTATCCCTAGTGGAAGATGAATGTCTTCTGGAGGAAGTACTAATATTTGCCCATTGTAATTTTTCACTGTGGATCAGTTGCAAGGTTCTTCATCCAATAAAATAGAACTATTGAGAAGTAGAAATAAACTCAAATGTATGGTTCAGATATTTAGATCCTGCAGACACATTTCCAAACACGTTATCCAAACATATGCTTCTTGCTTGAAAAGAACGAATTCTAATTCCAGTTACTCTTTGGACGATGTTAGAAATACCATTTGTTTCCAGTTCGGGACAAAATTACCCTCAGAGCCTCATGTTACAACTACTGATTGTTCCTGAGCAAAAAGAGCAGAACACCAAAATGTACCATGGCCTCCTTAGTTTGGAGGGTCAGGGGGGTATCTGAAAGGTGGGAAGTGGAAACCTCCTCTAACCTCTCACCCTGTAGGAATTCCTTCTTTGATACCCCTGACAGCTGTGGTCCTGCAGCCTCTTGCTAAAAGCTTCTTGGTGAATAAGCTCTCCCTAACACTTGGGGCAACTTACTGCCTTGTCAGATGTTCTCACTGAAGGTTCCTCTGTCCAACTCAAATCCTCCTTGAAGTGTCAACTCAGTGGCCCTCATTCTGCCATTGCTGAGAATAAGAAAGTATCTTCCTTCTGCCTTGTACATACAAGCTCTTGAGATACCTAAGGACAGTTGTCGTGTCTCCCCTGCCCCACCCATTTTTCTGTTTCTAGATAAGCATTCCCATTCTTCTGCTGCACCTGGGATAACTGGGTTTGCAATTCAGGGCAACCCAGTTACATTCCTCTGAATAACATGAATTGGGGGAAAATGTCCCTTTTTGTAAATGGACACCCAGAATTATACACAGTGTTCTTATACACAGTGTTCTAGATGTTGTTGGATAGATGCAAATAATAGTGGGGCTATCCTTTTTTTATTTATTCTGTCTCATCAGGTCTCAGATTATGTCAGCAGTTAAGGGTTTGGTTAGTGGATGCCAATCAAGCTGGGTTTGAATCTTGTCACTGTAACTGTGGCTTGCCAGATGTGTGACCCTGTGCAAGTCACTTAACTGCTCTGAGACTCAGTTTGCTTCCTTCTTAAATGGAGATGAAGATTCCTACTTCATAGAGTTGTAAGGAAGTGAGAGAGTATAGTACGGTACTTAGCACAATGTTTGGCAAATAGCATGTGATACATGGTAGCTTCCATCCTAATTGCTATCAGTGCTACACTACCACTACTATGGGCACTACTACTGTTACTATGAGTAGTAGCTGCAGTAGTAATGAAGAACAGTATCCCACTGATGGTTCCTGTTAAGCTTGTAGCCAAATAAAACTTGCATTTTTCTTCCATGTTGATCTCAGGCTAGGTCTCCCCTAATGTTGTTGTTACACGGCAATTTTTTTTTTATGTAGCTATTTTTTACATGCAGTTATTTTTTAAGAAATATTTTTAAAAATTTTGAATCTTTTCTTTGTTTTGTACGTGCATTTTGAAACTTCATGCAATGCCTATCTCATGTCTCCATGAGATTTCATTTTGTTTATGGGTTTCAACCTTGAGAGACAGCTTATAGAAATCATTCTGGCTATCAGTGCTGTCTTCAATGGTGGTAGCTTTCCCTTCCAATTTATTATAACCAACAGATTTGGCTGTTTTAAAGTCATTGATATAGTATGAATGGGACAGGGCCCAAGGCAAAGCCCTGTAGCACTGGAGTCAGCCTACATTTCCTGAGTATCTACTGTAGTATCAGGATATATATACTCTTGGGATACAGAGATGTGTAACACAAGTCTTGCTGTTAAGAAGCTCCTAGTTTGTTGAGGAAAGATTGAGTGCCATTCAGATGAATCAAGATGCACTATGGTAAGATTTGTTATGGATATGATTGAGGTGGAGCCTTGGTGACCTCTCTACTCTCTACCAGTTGGAGCTGTGAAGGCTTCTTGGAGGAGGTGCCTTTAGAAAGAATGGCAGCAATTGGCAAGGTAACTATGATAGGTCCGAGGGATCCAAAGATGAAGAAGACAGGGTCCAGCCTTTTGAGGAATTCAAGGTAAGTGGTGAAAGGATTTTCTTCTTTCTTTCCCCACTTCTTTTAGTTTCTTAAGTAAATGCCTAATCAGTGCCCTGAGCCATAGCTGCCCTCCATTTACCCTTCAGTCCTGAAGCGTGATGACTTTTCCATACCCAAAGTAAATACAGTGAGAGGGAAGCATGTGTGTATGTGCACTTCTTTCTTCTCGTTTTTCTGCAACATATTTTCCTACTTCTTACGGAGCAGTAGAACTGTTTCAAGAATTTCCTTTAGCTTACCAGCTAGAGGCTTTGGAGAGTGACTGGTAAATTGTCTTCCTTACTTCAGTGTGCTGAAGAAAGGGGCTTTTATTGGTTACCTTTTCACAGTGTTCACACTCCTGGGAAGGGAGAGCCATATGCTATAAGATTGGGATGGCAGCAAGTGAGCAGAATGGGTTGGGCTTATAACAGAAACATTAAAAAAAAGAGCAGAGAGTTTGCTAATGTAGTTATTCGTCATTCTCAGTAAAGTTATTTCTGCTGCACTGAATAACAGAGTCATGGTTAAGTGATGAAAGTGAGGTCAGTCGCCTGGGTTTCCATCTGAGATTTAGCTTTAAAATGTCGTGGGGCCCTAGGTGAGTTATGTCACCCTTGTAGGCTTACTGCTTCATCTATAAGTTGTGCTGAGGATGTAGCAAGCCATTCCTAAGGGTGCATTAATCTGGGGAACTGCCCTTGGGTCTGCTGCTGGCTTGCAAAGTAGGCAGTGATGGAGGCTGCAACTGACAGTAACATGGTTAAGAGGGTGGTTTTAAAATGATTTCCACAGAGTGTAAACTAGTTCAACCATCGTGGAAGACAGTGTGGCAATTCCTCAAGGATCTAGAACTGGAAATACCATTTGACCCAGCGATCCCATTACTGGGTGTATACCCAAAGGCTTATAAATCATGCTACTACTATAAAGAAACATGCACACGTATGTTTATTGGGGCACTATTCACAAAAGCAAAGACTTGGAACCAACCCAAATGTCCATCAATGATAAACTGGATTAAGAAAATGTGGCACATATACACCGTGGAATACTATGCAGCCATAAACAAGGATGAGTTCATGTCCTTCGTTGGGACATGGATGAAGCTGGAAGCCATCATTCTGAGCAAACTATCGCAAGGACGGAAAACCAAACACCGCATGTTCTCACTCATAGGTGGGAATTGAACAATGAGAGCACTTGGACACAGGGTGGGGAACATCACACACTAGGGCCTGTTGTGGAGTGGGGGGAGGGGGGAGGGGTAGCATTAGGAGAAATACCTAATGTAAATGACAAGTTCATGGGTGTAGCACACCAACAAGGCACATGTATACATATATAACAAACCTGCACGTTGTGCACATGCACCCTAGAACTTAAACTATAATAAAAATAAAATAAAATAAAATGATTTCCACCTAGGTCCACATCCCAGCTCTGCTATCTTAGGGCCAGGGGGTGAAATCCTTTGCTTCTGTTTCCTTGTCTATAAAATGGAGTAATAGTAAGATTCAACAATATCGAGCTGTTCTGAGGATTAAAAAGAAAGGTTAACTCACTGTGCCCACCACACAGCAAGCACTCGGTAAATGAGAGCAGATTATGGTTTCTAAGTGCCTCTCAGTCAGAACATCTCCCTTTGGAAAATCCTTTCCCCTTCAGCATTGCCTCTTGTTGTGTAGTAGACCAGATTATGTTCTTTTTCTTTCGTTTATTTAATAGCATTTTTGAGCACCTGCTCTGTGCTAGTGGCAACCATAAACATCACACAGTCCTTGCCTTCAGAGAATTTGAATCTCAGAATTCCTAATGGTGGTTTCTTATCATTTCCATGGTAATAGGCACTTTTGCTCCACTGATGCTTAGGAAGCCAGAACCAAAGCCCAGGTTTTTGAATTTCTTTCAATGAAAAGATTGTTTATTCCTTTCCTGTACTTTTCTTCACCTGGAAAGGCCATGGGGAAATTTCAGGGTGACGGCTTGAAAGCCTGTGTCTCTTGGCTCCCTTAGTTGCATCCACAGCTGACAGGCCATGTCTGAGCAGCTTTTCTGGGCAGAGGAAGGGTACTCTGGGAATTCAGGTAGAATTAGGCCGCCAGTTTGGGTCAGTTGCTTGAGGATTTTTATCTCTTGTCTTGGTGTGGTTTGAAGTATGAATTGAGAACATAAATTTAGGCTCTCGGCTGGGTGCAGTAGCTCATATCCGTAATCCCAGCATTTTGGGGGGACCAGGTGGGCGGATCACATGAGGTCAGGAGTTTGAGACCTAACATGGTGAAACTCCGTCCCTAATAAAATATACAAAAATTAGCTGGGTGTGGTGGCATGCACCTGTACTCCCAGCTACTTGGGAGGCTGAGACACAAGAATCACTTGAACCCAGGAGGCAGAGGTTACAGTGAGCTGAGATCGTGCTACTACATTCCAGCCTAGATGACAGAGCAAAACTCTTGTCTCAAAAAAAAAAAAAAAAAAAAAAGAAAGGAAATGTATGCACTGTTTGGAGGGCCAGACCCTTTGCCAGGACTGGCATCCTGTCTTCCACTTCCGTGTTCCTTCCTTTCCATCTTCTTCATGACCTGGGATCTCCCTGGACAGATTGTTTTTTCTTGGCAGTGAATTACAGTTAACCCCAAATGTTCCTGCATTGTCTCAGCCTGTGATTGCTGCTTAATATTTTCAGATAGAGTTCGGTCTCATCACTCTTGGCTGTAAGCAAAGATTAATATACATATATACTCCAACTCACACAATAATTCTCTTCCTTACATTTTCTCACATACAGTAGTCCATATTCATAAACAGTTTTCCCACAGTACTCCTGAGTCATCACAAATGGTTTGGGGAGGAAGAGTGGTCTCTGTCAACTTAAAGATGGCCCCCAAGCCCTTCCCCACTGTAGCTTTATAGATTTTTAGTGTGAAATGTGTTTCGGGTTAAAAGTATATGCCTCAGACCCTGCATCCCTGTGTAATAGTCCTGACTTTACTCCAGACTGCGGTGCTTCTGGAGTGAACAAAATGAGGAGTGAGGAGTGAAGTCAATGTCTTAAAGCTTTGCATTTATATGGGACTTTTCTCCCCTGAAGAGCTCTAAGTGTTCACGCATGCGTTTTCCCCACCGCTCCGCCCCCTCTCGTTCTCATATCCTCAAAATATTCCTGATTATGCAAAAAAGAAGACGTGGTCTTGGACTCATTTTTTATGGTGTGGAGCTCTAGAGGTTTTGACTTAGCCGAGATTTTGAACTTGATTTGTGGTCAGGATTAAATCCCAGATCTTCTGATCCCCAGATTGTTAATGTTTACTGGATTCCAGATGTTATTTCAAATACAAAATACGAAAGTCTACTTATTTCCTTCTAGTAGTATTTTGTCACAAGCCCCATATGTTAAATCAGGCATCTCAAGACTTGTTATAAATATAAAGATAATTTAAGAAATGGGAATTGCTATGTCATACAGTGGCTTCTTCCAAAAGCAAGAGAGAGGCAGTGAATTTTTTCTATGGTTTTCGATCTCTTGAGATTTTAAATCAGTTTCTTGTCCTTCTTACCTTCCTAACCTCTTATTTCCATTAGATTATTTTTTAAAATTATTGATTTGGCAAGCTAGTTTTTGTATCTGACGTCTGACTTGTTAATGAATTGTAAAGTAATATAGTGCCATTTCCCATTCCTATAGCTTACTTTTAGTGACTTCCCCATGTCATAGTATGACTCATTTGTTCTTTCCCTAAGGATCTGAAAATAAAACCAGGTTATTAAGAAGAGAAAATAGAATAGTTAAATTGTCTTTTTTTGTTACCAAATTATGCTATGATTTTTTTCATGTGGATGTATGGATGCCTTTTAAATATGGGAATATGCAGATCCACACATAGAAGTTTTATGCAAGGGTATTCTCCTATCCATTCAGCAAAATTTACTGGCAAGCTACTGAATGCCAGATTTGTGTGCTGGGTTCTGGGAATCTAACAGACAAAATCCTCTTTTCTTAAGGAGCTTGCAGATGTTAAAAGAGCAAGCAAAACCCACCTCAGTGGGTTTACATACATATACATTTATAGCAATAAATACATATACATAATTAAGGAGGAAGTATAGCATGATGGTTAAAAGCATGCAGTTTGGAGTGGGACCTGGATTTAGGTCATAGCTCAGCCACCTACTTGCTGAATAACCTGGAGCAAGTTAGTTAACCTTTCACCCAGCTTCCTCATCTGTAAGTGAGGAAATAGTAAAACCCTTTATGGAGTTATTGGAGGTTTCAAGGAGATGCTACAGAGAAAAGGTCTAGGATAGAGGCTGTCATGTAGTAAACACTTGATATATGTTAATTATGAGTATTATGTTTTATGTATAATGAAAATTCAAATAAAATAAGCTAGCAAGCTATGAAATTATACCTTACTCTGGAATCTAATCCATGGAAGACATTTTTTTTGGACCTTTTTAGGGATGTGGAAAGGAGATAGGCCATCTGGTAGCATGCGATTATAAATAACACTTCTTTCCATGGACAGTCTCCACTTTATACTCAGTAAAGGAAGTAAACATGGCATCTAATCAAGCAGCAGAACATACAGAATTGGGCTCTTAGCACTTATCCACTTTCAAAACGTCCACATAAAATCATGGAAGTCTTCAAGTGGTTCTCTGAAAATAATGTTTAAGTAAAAATGCCATTTGGTATAAGCTAATTGCTTTATTCTCTCATAACTTGCTAATGAATTGTCACAGAAGAACACAGAAGATTGTGAGAATAAAAGAATGTGATAGATCCGTAGTGAGACTAAACCGTGTCTACTTTTCTCACTTCAAGTAATACTTAGAACCATATGTGGCCTTGCAGTCAGGACTGACAGTTTTATACAGCTATTCTAAGCAATATAAGTGATTGATTCTGGAGCAAATCTTTCAGTGAATGTAGTCTGTACCCTGTGTTGTTGGTGGTTTGGTTTTAGTTGACCTAGAAGTCGCCTTTGCATTTCGGATGCTGCTGCTGTATAACATGCATTGCTTAGGATAAAACAAACTGATTTCTCTATACCTTAGATCTAATCTGTCTGAAATTGGACAAAGCAGGCATGTTCTTTTGTGTGGCATATTAGTGTGTTACACTTTCTGAAGTTAAAGAACCACCTGCATTATTAGGAAACTAATTCCATCTAGCAGTCTACTGCATTCCATCTGACAGTCTACCACTACCAGTAGGTGAGGAGGTTTCTTCTTTGTTGCAGAAATCTAATGTGTTATATGTTTTCTCTTAATCGTTGCTTCTTCTGTGTTTAGGTTGACTGGTTTTCAGCACATAGATGCTTTATAGCCTTGTGTTTCACAGCTATAATAATTCATGCTTCTTAAACAGAGCATATGTATCTACCGTTATACAGGTCAGAGAATTAACCGTTCTCCTGGGGCCTCACTCTTTTTTCTACTCTCTTTCCTTCCTGTCTCGTAGTGGGGAGAGAGGCTGCAAAACTTGAGGCCCTCGAATGAGGCACCTCAAAGAAGATTGTAGTTGCTTATCTCACACCTCAGCAAGAAACCATGGAAAGTTCCCTGAAGGAAGTGACACAATTTGGGATGGAGAAGCTCCAAGATGAAAGGATTTGGACATGTGTCCACCAGCTCATATCAAATGGTTGGCAGGGAAGGACCTTATAAGGTCTCTAGAGGAGCACAAATGAGGGAACTCAGGCCAGGAGGGAAAGAATGGAGCCCAGACTAGATACTGGTTCTGCCAACTACCTGGCCTATACGGTGGGTCCCCGGTGATGCCTTCTGCCTGGGCTCACCCTGTGGAGTCTCTGCAGGTTATTTTGCAGGCACTTTCTACTTGCAATCTCTTGTAAGACTTTTTATTGTGTGCTTTTAGGCCTTGTGAAACTTGTGAACTATAGAGAGGTTTGTGTGTCTGAAACTAGAATAGTTGAATGATTTATTTGAAAAATGTTACAGTCTATGAGTTAGCTCAGAAGGGGCACATGGCAGAATGGCTGAGTATAGTGCTGAAGCCAGACGTCCTGGCCTTCAACCTGGCTCCTCTGCTTACTAGCTGAGTGACCTTGGGCATACTATTCAACTTCTCTGTTCCTTAGTTCTTTAGCTGTAAGATAAGGCCAATGAGTGGGTATCCAAACATTCCTGGTTTGTATCTGTGCCTGGCACAAGTGTTAATAGTGCCACCTTTCAATCTCTAAAGTATCCTTATTTGGATGATCAGTTATATGTCTGCCATACCAATAAGAGAATCTATATCAAAAATTTTTTTGGAAGACTAAAAATATAGAAAACAATACCCAATTGTAACATGCTCAGTAAATATTAGCTGCTATTGTTTTTTTATGTGCTATTTATTTTACAAGTAGACTGGTATTTTAAATACCCAATTTCATGTATTACTCCAGGAGCAAAAACTGTTACCACAGACTTTGGGATCTGAAAGTGACTTATATTATTGGATAATGAGGAGCTAACAAGGTGTGAGCAAGTGTAATACAATTTCAAAAATTCTCTTCCTTTCTAATCTGGCGTGGGTGAAACAAGTAGCATGGAGGAAATGACTGTTTTCATTCATTTCACTAAAATGGTAATCACCTCAATGGCATGCTGGTTTTACAGAGAAAATACAGTGGAGGTTGCTAATTTGGTTCGTGTGTTTTACTGCACTGTTCTTTCCAATTTGATCTCTAGTTTTCTTTCTTTGACCTTTCTTTGGGTGTCACCTTTTCCTCTCGCAGGAGAGGCTAGTTGCAGTCCCTTCTTCATTGATCCTTGTCTCCAGAGATAAATAAAATTAAACATAATTCAGAAAGCTTTATTTGAAGTAATGGTTTCATCTGCTCACTCTTAAAATATTTTTTCATGTTGGACATTAGGTAAAATAAATACAAAATATTTGTATTTTGACTTTATTTTTCACAAATATGTACTTTGGGTAGAGATGCTGCTGAACCTAGAAGATCCTCTATCTGGTTAGGCAGGGGGGTGGGATAAGCTTGCGGAGGCCATGGTGTGATGGACTTTGACTCCTGGTTCTCACTTGCTAACTGTGTGATCTTGGGGATGCCATTTATTTAATCTCTCTGAGCTTCAGTATTTTTCATCCTTAAAATGAAAAGAATGATACTTCCTGCTCTACAGGGTGATTATGAGGATGAAATAGGATGATAAGGATTAGTATACTCTCAACAAATGGATGGTATGGTAATTAACAGTTGTCAGTCATTTTAAATTCTAGGATATTTGGAAACAAAGAGTTCCTTTCTCAAAAGATGGTTGAGGTGATTGAAAGAGACTTCTTTTAGGAGGAAGATGTGCAGAGGCTGTGTCTCTGATGATAAAAATGCTTTGATGATGTGGGTTTCATACAGGAGAAGCTAGTGCTCTTCATCACAGAGCTAAATACAGACCTGCCCAGGACCTGGAGAAGCTAAAGGAGGATATAAGGTCAGTGAGAAACAGCTGTAGCCCCACCTGGATCCCTTGTATCAGTCTTCTGAGAATAAAAGCACTGTGGCTATTGCTAGTCTTTTGTCTTCCAGATCGCTCAGTAAATGTCTTTTGTAGCACACCCTAACCAGAAACATAAAAGGAAGAGAATTCTGGGAAACGAGGTTCAGTCTAGCCAAGGTGACACATTACCAAACTGGCACAGTAACAGTTATCCAATCTAGTTTAATCTAACACCTTTAAATTATTTTAAAACCAACTCCAAATAATATATACCTTTTTCCCTAGAAAACTTCAGTATGTGGCTGGGTGCTGTGGCTCATGCCTGTAATCCCAACACTTTGGGAGGCCGAGATGGGAGGATCACTTGAGCCCAGGACTTTGAGACCAGCCTGGGCAACATAGTGAAACACTGTCTTTACCCCAAAATTTAAAATGCTGCATGTGTCTGTGGTCCCAGATACTCAGGAGGCTGAGGTGGTAGGATTGCTTGAGCCCAGTAAATTGAGGCTGCAGTGAGTCATGATCATGCCACTGCACTCTACCCTGGGTAACAGAGTGAGACCCTGTCTCAAAACACACAAAAAAGCACTTCAGTATGTGACTGTAAAAGCTAAACACTCTTTTTTTAAAAAATAAAAAAAAATAAAAACAAAACTAGAATGACATTATCAAATCTCAAAAAAACTAAAAATAATTCCTTAATATTATCAGATACCCAGTCAGCATTCACATTTCCTTAATTATCTCATGAATGTTTTTCTGTAATTGGCTTGTTGAGAATCAGGATCCTAATAGGTTCCATTCTTTTTGGGATCCTAATTACATTTGGTTGAGTTCTTATTTTGGTAATTGCAATGTCAGAAGTCAAGTGATTCACTAATACAGAAAACAAGTACAAAACTGAACAAAATTGTAAAGATAAAAAAACACACACCCAACCACTGGAAACTGAAAATCCACCAAAGCGAGGTGAAAAATTGAGAAGTGTTGATTCTTGAGAAGCTTCTGTAGCTTTGGCCAAGAATGGGTGAGAATGTGGCATTCTTGCTTGGAACTGATTCCATATCCTCTTCCTGCCACACTCTATTATTTAAAAAAAAAAAAAAACGGCCAGGCATGGTGGCTCACTTCTGTAATACCAGTACTTTGGGAGGCTGAGGTGGGATGATCACTTGAAGCCAGGATTTCAAGACCAGCTGGTCAATATAGTGAGATGCTGTCTCTGCAAAAAAATAAAAAATTAGATAAGTGTGCTGGCGTATGCCTGTAGTCCCAGCTATTCAGGAGGCTGAGGTGGGAGGATAACTTGACCCCAGGAGGTCGAGGCTATGGTGAGCTATGATTGCACCACTGCATTGTAGCCTGGGTGACAGAGGGAGACCCTGTCTAAAAATAAAATAAAATTTTAACTCAGTTCAGGACTGGCGGCGAAAACCAAAACCTTACAGCCAAAGGTAGACTTGATTCAGGGTGGAGGATGGGGGCACTGAAAGCCTGTGGCTTTGTGAGCTAAAAAAGCAGACTCACGTTAGAATATTTCAGGAAATCCTGCAGCATGACTAGCCCACGGTAGCAGTTGTGATTTGGGATGGGTGGTAGACCAGCCAGAATTTAACAGGGAGATCGTGCAAGTGAGAGAGACATTAAAGGTGTGAAATAAGCTTTTCTAGGCTTTCTGGGAAACTAAACATAAGCAGGGAAGACCCAAGAGAGCCCAGCAAAAAGTAAAAGCCAGGGAGACCTGCGATGACTGCCACTTTGAATGCCATTCCTCAATCCATACACCTTGGTTAAGGAAGGGTGAAAGCACAGTGAGTTCAGGGTGTCTAAATTATTGGTCAGCTGTTCAAGTATGTAACACAAATATGACCTCAATGGAATTGGAAAAAAAAATTCTGAACAGAGACATCAGTGGGTACAGACCATGGAGAATGAGATTCTACAGTTTATATTCAGGTAAGTTATCAAAACAAAACAAAACAAAAACCTTCAGAAAAATAAGGTAATCAAGTGTTGATGTTACATATACATGTGCTCTCTCTCTCTATATATATATGTGTGTGTGTGTGTAGATATATATACACACACATATATATCTGAACATATAAACATTTAAGATTATATATGTAATCTTAAATTATGTATATTATATATATAATCTTAAATGTCTAGTTTTCAGCTAAAATGCAATAAACATGCAGACTAACAAGAAAGTGTGACCCATACTAAAGAAGATGAGTATTTAAGTTAAAACTAACTCTGAGTAGGCCCAGATGCTAGATTTAACAAAGACTTAAAAATAGTTATTATGATTATATTTAAAGAACTAAAGTATATTTGAATAGTTGCTATAAAATATGCCAACTGTGAATCAACAAATAGAGAATCAAATGGAAATTATAAAAAAAGAACCAAGTAGAATTTCTAGAATTGAAGAGTATACTACTAACTGAAATGAAAAATTCCCTAGTTGAACTCAAGAGCAGATTAGAAATGGTAGAAGAAAGATTCAGTGATCCTGAAGGTAGATCAAGAGAAAGTATCCAGGACAGGTGCAGTGGCTCACACCTACAATCCTAGCACTTTGGGAGGCTGAGGTGAGTGGATCGCTTGAGCCCAGGAGTTTGAGATCAACCTGGGCAACATGGAGAAACTACGTCTCTACAAGAAATAAAAAATTAGCCAGGTGTGGTGGTACACATCTGTAGTCCTAGCTACTTGGGAGGCTGAGGTGGCAGGATCACCTGAACCTAGGGAGGCTGAGCCTGTGGTGAACCAAAATCGTACCACTGCACTCCAGCCTGTGTGACAGAGCAAGACCCTATCTCAAAAAAAAAAAAAAAAAAAAAAAAAAAAAGGAATTATCCAAACCAAAGAGCAGAGAGGGCTGGGCATGGTGGCTCATACCTGTAATCCCAATACTTTTGGAGGCTGTGGCAAGTACATCACTGGAGCCCAGGAGTTTCAGACCAGCCTGGGCAACATGGCAAAACCCTGTATCTACAAAAATTAGTCAGGTGTCATGATATGCACCTGTAATCCCAGCTACTCAGGAGGCTGAGGTGGAAGGATCTCCTGGGCCCAGGAAGTTGAGGCTGCAGTGAGCCAAGATCATGGCGAGTACTCCAGCCTGGGTGACAGAATGAGACCCTGTCTCAAAATAAATAAATACATAAAAATTTAAAAAGCAGAAAAAAATTCAGAGAAAAATCAACAGAGCCCTGTGCAACAACATCATGTGTCCCAACATAATTTTAACACCTGTGTAATGGGAATCTCAAATGGAAAGACGCAAAAGGGACAAAAAAATTGAAAGAAAAATCTGAAAACTTCCCAAATTTGATGAAGATTATCTATAGATCCAAGAAGCTCAGTGAACCGCAATTAGCGCAATTACGATAAACCGCAAAAAAACCAAAAAACAAAAAACAAAAAAAAAACCATTTAGACAAATCATATTCACACTGTTGAAAGACAAAATCTTGAATATAACAAGAGGAAAACAAATCATCACATACAGGGCAACAATAATGTGATTAATAGCTGATTTCTGATCAGAAACAGTGGAGACCAGAGGATGATGGTGTGACATAATCAAAGAGCAGAAAGGAAAAAACAAAAAACCTGTCAACTAAGAATTCTATATCCAGGAGAACAATCCTTCAAAAATGAAGGTGAAGGAGGTTTGACTCATGGTTCTAGAAAGATGGAGTAAATGTACATTTACTAGTTGTATCTTACTAAATACAACTAAAACTCTGGACACTGCACATAAAAGAATTGTAAGCATAATTATAACCATGGAAAGTTAAAAGAAAGCAGAGTGGCTAAAGATCTGAGTCCTAGAAATCACATTATGGTGAGCCCGGGAATTCGAGACCAGCCTAGGGAACGTGACCAAACCTGGTCTCTACAAAAAATACAAAAAGTAGCCAGGTATCATGGTATGTGCCTGTAGTCCCAGATACTCAGTAGGCTCAGGTGGAAAGATCACCAGGGCCCAGGAAGCCGAGGCTGCAGTGAGCCAAGATTGTGCCACTGCACTCCAGCCTGGGTGACAGAGTGAGACCCTGTCTCATATATTTCCTTTTTGCTGCGTATATCCCAGACTTGGACCTAAAGAAGCAAGCAACTCAGAAATGCTAACAGGTGCAGACAAAGGAAGTCTCAACAAAAGCCTGCTCTCTCTAGCCAAAGGAGCAAGTAGGAAATGGGCAGTCTAGCAATACAGAAAGCTTTTAGACAATAACCACTCTACTCTATCTAAACACCAAAGAAAAAACTGTCCAGCAAAGGTTGAATGGGGAGCCTAGGCTTGTACCCTCGTGAGGCTGTATTTAGGTGCCAGAGAAGGCCAAGTAGGTATTCAGGTCTTTCATATTGTCTAGTAGTAAAGAGGTTACCTCTACCTTGCTGTAAACAACCAGGTGGGGAGCCAAAACGCCTACCTACATCTAGTAGTAATGAGGTGTCCCTTTTTTTTTTTTTTTTTTTTTTTTTTTTTTGAGACGGAGTCTGGCTCTGTTGCCCAGGCTGGAGTGCAGTGGCCGGATCTCAGCTCACTGCAAGCCCCGCCTCCCGGGTTCACGCCATTCTCCTGCCTCAGCCTCCCGAGTAGCTGGGAGTACAGGCGCCCGCCACCTCGCCTGGCTAATTTATTTTTTTGTATTTTAGTAGAGACGGGGTTTCACCATGTTAGCCAGGATGGTCTTGATCTCCTGACCTCGTGATCCGCCCGTCTCGGCCTCCCAAAGTGCTGGGATTACAGGCTTGAGCCACCGCGCCCGGCCGAGGTGTCCCTTTTGAGTTGTTAACGGAGGCTGAGCAGGGAACCTGAACTTCTACTTCTGCCTGGCAGTAACAGGATCACACCTCCTCTCTTCACCTGCCAGGGTGGTATCAGAGAAAGACAGCTAGAACTGGGTGTTTAATAAGATCTAGAGTCTTTTAACATAATAAGAACATGTCCGTTTAACATAATAAGAACATGTCCAGGTTTAAGTTGAAAAGTCACTTGCCATTCCAAGAACCAAGAACTTGCCAGGAAGATATCAAAGTAAATTTAAATAGACAGCAGATGCCCACACTGAGATGACAGAGATGTTAGACTTACCCACCAAAGACTTTAAAGAAACCGTGGGAGAAAAAAGAAATCAGTGAGCAACTATGATCACACTTGAAACAAATGAAAAAATTGAAAGCTTCGGCAAAGAAATAGAAAATATAAGAAGAACCAAATGCAAATTTTAGAACTGAAAATTGAAAAATCAAACTAAAAAGCTCAGGGTATGGGCTCAGCAGCAGAATGGAAGGCACAGAAGGGAAAAATCAGTGAACTGTAAACTAGAACAAAAGAAATTACCCAATCTGAATAATGGAAAGAAAATAGTAAATAAATAAAGAAATGTTGACAGCCACAAGGATCTACGTGATTATAACAAAAGATCTTACATTTATGTATTGAGACTCCTAGAGGAGAAAAGAAAGAAGACAGCACAAAAAGAGTACTTTACAAAATAATGACTGAAAAGACCTCCAGTTTGGCAAGAGACTTAAACTCACAGATTCAAGGAGCTAAGCAAGCCCCAACGAGGGTAATTCCGAAGAAGTCTACAAGAAGGCACAGTTATAATTAAGCTTGTGAACACTAAGGACAAAACTTGTAAAAGCAGCCAGAAAAAATGACACCTTACCTATAGGGGGAAAAAAAAACAATTTGAATGACAATGGATTTCCCATTGGTGACCATGAAGATCAGAGGAAATGGCATGATGTTTTTTAAGTGCTAAAAGAAAAGTACTGTTAACCCAGAATCCTTATCCCGTGAAGTATCTTTTTGGAATAGGGAGAAATCAAGACATTCTCACATAAAGGCAAACTAAGAGAATTTGTTGCTAGCCAGCCTATCCTAAAAGGATGGCTAAAGGAATTTTCTTAAACAGAAAGAAAATGATTAAAGAAGGAACCTTTGAATATCAGACTAGAAGGAAGAACATGGTAAGCCCAAATATGAGTATATACAATGGGCTTTCCTTCCTCCCCGGAGTTTTCTAAATTTTATTTGACAGTTAAAACAAATTATAACATTGTCTGATATTGTTCTAAATGTACTTAGAGGAAATATTTAATATGATTATATTATAAACAAGGGAAGCTAAAGGGATTTAAAGAGAGTTATGGTTTTGTTACTTCACTGGAATTGTTAAAATGACATGAGTAGACTGATACATTTATGACTATACATACATGAGTAGAGCGATATGTTTATGAATATGCATACACCTTTTAGCAGCCACTAAAAAAGCTACACAAAGAGGTATGCTTAAAAGCACAATAGGTAAATAAAAATGGAATTCTTTTTTTAAAGTTTAGGTAACCCACAGGAAGTCAGAAAAAGGAAAATAGACAAAAACATAGAGAACAGACAGAAAACAAAAAATAAAATGACAGACTTGTCGACATATCAATAATTATATTAAAAGTACATGGCTTATTATATCAATTAAAAAGACAGATTGGCATAGTAGAATAAAAAAACCAACCCAATTATATGCTGTATACAAGAAACTTCAAATATTATGATATATAAGCAAGTTGACAAGAAAATGATGGGGAAATATATATTATGTAAACATTAATCAAAGGAAAGTCAGAGTGGCTATATTCATATCATGTAAAGCAGACTTCAAAGCAAAGAATATTACCAGAGTTGGGGAAGAACATACATAATGATAAAATGGTTAATCCGTCAAGAGGACGTAGTAATACATATATGCCCAGTGAATGGAGCTGAAACATGTGAAGCAGAAACTAATAAAATTGAAAGAAGTAGACTAATCCACAATTTTAGTTTGGGACCTTACCACTCCTTTCTCAATAATTGATAGTACAATTAGACAGAAGGTCAGCAAGGATATAGAAGAACTCAACAATACCATCAACCAAAGGATCTGATAGAGATTTCTAGCACTGTCTAGCACTACCCTATAACTACAGAATACCCCTTTTCAGGTATGCCTAGAACATATACCAAATTAGACCATATCCTGTGCCATCAGATGAACCTCAATACATTTTTAAAAATTGAGGACATACAGAATGTGTTCTCCAACCACAATAGAATCAAACTAGAAATCAGTAACAGAAATATAATAGGAAAATCTCCAAACAGATGGCAACTATGAAACATGCTTCTAAATAATCCTTAGGTCACAGGGGAAGTTCCAAGGTGAATCAAACAATGTGCTGAACTGGGTGAAAATGAAACATATCAAAATTTGTGGGATACAGTGAAAACATTGCTAAGAGGGAAATTTACAGAACTGCATGTGTACATTAGAAAAGAGAAAAAGTCTAAAATCAGTATGTTTCAACTCAAGAACCCAGAAAAAAAAGGAGAAAACTAAACCCAAATCAAGCAAAAGGAAAGAAATAATAAAAACAGAAATCAATGAAATAGAAAACAGAAAAACAGAGAAAAATCAGTTAAATGAAGAGCTGGGTCTTTGAAAAGATTTATAAAATTGACAAACCTCTAGCAAGTCTGACAAAGCAAAAGGAGAACACCCAAATTACTAATATGAGAAATGAAACAATATATCAATGCTAACTCTGTAGACATCAAAAGGATAATGAGGGAATACTGTGAACATCCATATATACACATAAATGTGACAACTTAGACGAGGAACAACAATTCCTCAAAAAACTCCAACTACCACAGTTCACCGCCTATAACTATTAAGGAAATAGATTTAGAAATTTTAAAACTTCTCCAACAAACAAACAAACAAACAAACAAACAAAAAACTCCAGGCCCAAATGGATTCATTGAAGAATTTTACTAGACATTTAAAGAAGAATCAACACCAATTCTACACAATTTGTTTAGAAAATAGAAAGAAGGGAGCACTTTCTAATCATTTTATGAAGCTAGTATAGCTTTGATTCCTAAACCAAAATCAGTTAAAAAAAAAAAAGATTACTACAGGTGAACATCCCTCATAAATATAAACACAAAAATCCTTAACAAAATGTTAGCAAATAGAATTCATCAATGTATTTTTAAAAACATGATAATTGAGGTTTATTCCAGGAGTACAGTCTGGTTAAATACTTAAAAATCAGTCAGTTTAATCTACCATAATAAGAAGCTAAAGAAGAAAAAAAAATCACATGATTATATCAGTGCAGAAAAAGCATTTAACAAACTTCAACACTCATTTATAACAAAAATTCTCAGGAAAATAGGAATACAAAGATTTTCTCAAACTTAATAAAGAGCATCTACAAAAAAACTGTATAGTTACCATTATATTTAATGGTAAAAGACCAAGTGCTTTTCCACTAATATCAGGAAAAAGGTAACTATGTCTGTTTCAAGAACTCTTATTCAACATAGTGCTGGGATTTCTAGCCAGTAGAATAAGGTAAGAAATGGAAATAAAAGGTATACAGATAAGCAAGGAAGGAATAAAACAGGCCCTATTTGCAGATATATGAGTGTTTGTTTACATAGAAAGTCCCAGGGAGTCTACCAAAATCTTCTTAAAACTAATATATCAGTTTATAAAGTTTATAAGACACAAGATAAACATAAGTTTATTTCTGTAGACTAACAACAAACACATGGACATTGAAATTTAAAATACAATACATTTACAGTTACCAAAACCAAATGAAATGTTTATGTGTAAATCTAATAAAATGTGTATAGTACATGTGTGCTAAAAGCTATGCAACACTAATAAAAGAAATATCTGAATAAATGAAGAGACAACGCTCATGAATTGGAAAATTCAGCCTAGTAAAGATGTCAGTTCTACCAATTGTTTAATGTAATTCCTGTCAAAATCCCAGCAAGATTTTTTGTAGACATTGTCACGATTATTCTGAAATATATATGGAAAGGCAAAGGAACTAGAATTGCTAAAACAATTTTGAAAAATAATAATGTGAGAGGAACCAGTATACCCAATTTGAAGACTTACTACATAGCTACAGTAATCAAGACTGTTTGATATTGGTGGAGGGATATGCTCATAGGTCAGTGAAACAAAATAGAGAACCCAGAAATAGACCCACACATATATGATGCCCAACTGATTTTTGACAAAGTTGCCAAAGCAATTTAATGAAGGAAAGAAAGCCTTTTCAACATATGGTGCTGGAACAATTGGACATCCGTGGGCAGAAAATGAACCTCTACCTTAGTCTCACACCTTACACGAAAATTAACTCCAGATGAATCACAGAGTTAAAATTTAAACTGCAAAACTCTAAAACCTTTAGAAAAAAACACAGGAGAAAATGTGAGATCTAGGGCTAGGCAAAGAGTGTATATAGACTTGACACCAAAAAGCGTGATCACCCACATATGGAAAAATAAATAAACTGGACTTTATAAAAATTAGAACTTTTTTGCTGTGAAACATCCTGTTAAGAGGATATAAAGACAAGCTACAGAGTGAGAGAAAATATTCGCAACCCATATATCTGACAAAAGCCATGTATATTTACAATATATAAAAAACTCAACACTCAACAGTAAAAAACCAAACCATCAAATTAGAACATGTGCAGAAGACATGAAGAGACACTTCACAGAAGAAGATATACAGATGGCACTAAGCACATGAAAAGATGCTCAACATCATTAGCCATTGGAGAAATACAAATTAAAACCATAATGAGATACAACTATACACCTATCAGAAGGGCTAAAATTAAAAAGTAGTGACTGGCTAGGATACAGATAAACTGGATTATTTATCCATTGCTGGTGGTTATGTGACAGAGTACAGCCATTCTGGAAAACAGTTTGATGTTTTCTTTAAAACCTAGACATTCGACTGGGCGCAGTGGCTCACTCCTGTAATCCTAGCACTTTGGGAGGCAAAGACAGGCTGATCACATGAGGTCATGAGTTCGAGACCAGCCTGGCTAACATGGTGAAACCCTGTCTCTACTAAAAATACAGAAATTACCTGGGCCTGGTGGCGTGTGCCTGTAATCCCAGCTACTCAGGAGGCTGAGGCAGGAGAATCGCTTGAACCCAAGGCTCAACCCTTGGAATGAGCCAAGATTATGCCACTGCGCTCCATTCTGGGTGACAGAGCGAGGGACTCTGTCTCAAAAAAAAAAAAAAAAAAAAAATCAAGTAAACATTCGACCACCATATGCCCTTCTTCGGCACTGATTCCAAAGGGATGAAAATTTATGTTCATACAAAAACCTACACATGACTGTTTATAGCATCTTTATTCGTAATAGCCAAACAAACAAACAAACAAACCTAGAAACAGCCGAAATGTCCTTCAGTGGGTGAATATTTAAACAAACTGATACATCCCCACCATGGAATACTACTCAACCGTAATAAGGGATAGACTGTTGGTACGCGAAGCAACCTGGATGAATCTCTGGAGAATTATGCTGAGTGGAAAAAAAGCCAGTTCAAAAAGTTTACATACTGTATGTTTCCATTTATATTAATATAACATTCTTGAAATGACAAAATTATAGGAGTGGGAAGGGGTTAGTGTTTTCCAGGGGTTAAGAAGGGGTTGGGGGATGGGAAGGAAGTGGTCGTAACTATAAAAGGGCAACGTCAGGGATCCTTGTGATGGAAATGTTCTGTGTCTTGACTATGTCAATGTCAACATCCTGGTTGAGATAGAGTACAGAGTTTTGGAAGATGTTGCCATTGGGGAAAACTGGATATAGAGTACACCAAACATAAGATTGTTTAAAGCAATAATGGTCACACTGTGTTGTTAAGATTTTCACGTATATAACTGGAATATATATGCCAGTAATACTATGCATTTTGTTTGTTGATATGTCTTCATCAAGACTATGAAGAGTCTGAAATTTTATCCTGTTTGCAAGCTCATGAGTTAGGCCACTACAGTATCATGGATGCTGGCAGAAGACATGAAGTTTCTGTGTCAGAGTTACAGATTTTTCTAGTCACAGCACAGCAGGCAACATGGACTTCATGTTCACATCGCTTCCCCTTGTCCCCCAAGTCCCACAAGGATGACACAGTAGGTCTTTGTCACAGCTAGATAATCCTGAGCTTAGGAGACTTCCAGTCTTATAAAGAGGTTTATAATAAACACACCCAACCTTTGACATTATTGTTCTGGCCAGGAAACAAACCTGCCTTCTTCTGTCATCTTCTGAGACTCTTGGTTACACAAACATCCTTCAAAAGATAATCCAAGACAAAAACTGCCACAAGGCATATAGAATTGCCCCATGCCACCACCACGACCAGAGAATATTTTAAGTCTCTCAATTTATAACTTTTCTCTTTTTCCTCCCTTGTTATTTATTTGTTGAAAACATGTCTAATCTCTTCTTATTTTTATTTATTTATTTATTTATTTATTTATTTATTTATTTATTTGAATTGGAGTCTTGCTCTGTCGCCCAGGCTGGAGTGCATGGTGCAATCTCGGCTCACTGCAGCCTCTGCCTCCCAGGTTCAAGTAATTCTCTTGCCTCCCCCTTCCTAGTAGCTGGAATTATAGGTGTGTACCACCATGACTAGCTAATTTTTGTATTTTTACTAGAGACATTCACCATGTTGGCCAGGATGGTCTTGAGCTCCTGGCCTCCAGTGATTCATCTGCCTTGACCTCCCAAAGTGCTGGGATTATAGGCATGAACCACTGCACCCGGCCCTGATCTCTTTTTTTTTTTTTTTTCCTTTTTATTGTACTTTAAGTTCTGGGGTACATGTACAGAATGTGCAGGTTTTTTACTTAGGTATACACATACCATGGTGGTTTGCTGCACCCATCAGCCCATCACCTGCATTAGGTATTTCACCTAATGCTATCCCTCCCCTAGTCCCCAACCCCCAACAGGCCTCAGTGTGTGATGTTCCCCTCCCTGTGTCCATGTGTTCTCATTGTTCAACTCCCACCTATGAGTGAGAACATGTGGTGTTTGGTTTTCTGTTCTATTGTTAGTTTCTTGAGAATGGTGGTTTCCAGCTTCATCCATGTCCCTGCAAAGGACATGAGCTCATCCTTTTTTATGGATGCATAGTATTGCATGGTGTATATGTGCCACATTTTCTTTATCCAGTCCATCATTGATGGGCATTTGGGTTGGTTCCAAGTCTTTGCTATTGTGAGCAGTGCTGCAATAAACATATGTGTGCATGTGTCTTTATAGCAGAATGATTTATAATCTTTTGGGTATATATCCAATAATGGGATTGCTGGGTCAAATGGTATTTCTGGTTTTAGATCATTGAGGAATCACCACAAATGATCTGTTTTTAGAAGAATTTCCCATGACCTGGGTTTTGTTCATTGCATCTTTGTGGAATCATTTTAGAATATTCTTCTATTCCCTGTATTTTCTACAATCTTTATTTAGATTTAAAGTCTTGATTATATTTAGGCTTTAGGTAGGGGGTGTGTGTGTGTATGTGTGCATGAATGAGTGTGTGTATGTATAAGAGTAATTAAAAATACTTCATAGGGCTGTGTACATTCTTTATATCATATCAGGAGGCATATTATGCATGGCTTTTATTGTGACACTGATAAGATTATGTTTGTTAATAAGATTGATCAGTATTTAAGTAGACATTGTCAGTCTGAACCATCTGTTACAAGGTTCTTCATTAGCCTTTCACTCACTGATTTTAGCAGCCATTGATACTCATTGCCTAGATTCAGTTCTTTAGGAGGGTTTGTTTTTGTTTGCTTGTTTGTTTGTTTGTTTTCCTGAGACAGGGTTTCTCATTCCTGTTGTCTGGGTTGCAGTGCTGTGGTGCAGTCACCGCTCACTAGAACTTCTGCCTCCCAGGTTCAAGTGGTTCTCCTGCCTCAGCCTTTTGAGTAACTGGGACTACAGATGTGCCCCACCACGCCTGGCTAACTTTTGTATTTTTTGTAGAGATGAGGTTTCACCATGTTGCCTAGGCCGGTCTTGAACTCCTGGGCTCAAGCAATCTTCCCACATTGGCCTCCTAAAGTGCTGTGATTACAGGCGTGAGCCATTGCACTTGGCCAAGATTTTTGAAATAATGATATTCTATTACTCTTTCTGCATTAATTATCTGGAATTCCTCTATAAAGAACATTCACTCATAACTCTTCTATTTTCCTGAGGCATAGTTTGTGTGAGGAAGTCAGAATAAATGCTTGATGCTGTTATTTTCATAGTAAAAAAGTGATAGTAATGTGTACACATACAGAAGTGCCTCATTCTTTTTAATGGGTGCTTAGCATTTCATTACTATGGATTGTGTCAAATAACATGTTTATTATTTGTTTTATTTTTAAAATTTTTATTGGTTATTGGGGAACAGGTGGTGTTTGGTTACATGGGTAAGTTCCTTAGTGGTGATTTGTGAGATTTTGGTGCACTCCCACCTGAGCAGTATCCACTGCACCCGATTTGTTGCCTTTTATCCCTCACTCCCTTCCCACCCTTTCCCCCTGAGTCCCCAAAGTCCATTGTGTCATTCTTACGCCTCTGCATCCTCATAGCTTAGCTCCCACTTATGAGTGAGAACATGTGATGTTTGGTTTTCCATTCCTGAGTTACTTCACTTGGAATGATAGTCTCCAGTCCCATCCAGGTCGCTAGTAGTGCCTTTTGACTGTTCGCTGAGTGATGGAAATTTGTCACACTCTCCATCCCTTCTGTTGCTTTCCTTGTCAATGTATTGGGCATGATAAGGAGGGAAAGGAAAATGTCTCTTGACTACACAGAGTGCAGTCATTGTGCTGTGAAAAATGTCCTGGTAGCCCTCAGCAGGATGGCCACCCCTCTTCCTTACAGACTCATTCCTCCTCTAAACAAGCCAGTCTCACTGATTCGTGGTTCTGTGGCATCTCCAGTGGATTTGACTCATTGTTAAACATGCCTTCCCAGGTGTTTTAAACAGGAGTAGATTTCTCTGCACTAATGCTGAGCGTTGCTTCTTCATCTCTTTTCCTGAGAACTTTAGCTTTACCTTGGCCTTTTGAGATTATTGGGACTGATATGTAGAAACCTGTGTGTTTGGCTGTTCTTGCAACCATGCAAGCATTGGAGATGTGTTAATATTTTGGTGTCTATGGGACTAGAGCAGTTACGGGCAATAGTACCTTTGAAGATAGCATTCACGATGGTTCCTGCCTGGTTATAGGCAGAATCCCTATGTTCCATGTGTTTTTCCACTGAGACTTTTTTTTCTTTCCAACTTTCATTTTAAGTGCAAAGGATGGATGTGCAGGTTTGTTACATGGGTAAATTGTGGGCTGAGGGGGTTTGGTGTACAGATAATTTTGTCACCCAGGTAATCAGCATAATACTCAGTATGTAGTTTTTCAGTCCTTATCCTTCTCTCACCCTCCACTTTGCTCAAATAGGCCCCAGTGTCTATTGTTCTCTTCTTTGTCTCCATGTGTACTCAATGTTTAGCTCCCATTTATAAGTGAGAACATGGAGTATTTGGTTTTCTGTTCCTGCGTTAATTCACATAGGATAATAATGGCCTCCAGCTCCATTCAGGTTGCTGCAAAGGACATGATTCATTCTTTTTTATGGCTGTGTAGTATTCCATGGTGTATATGTACCACATTTTCTTTATCCAGTCCACTGTTGATGGATATCTAGGTTAATTCCAAGTGGTTTCTTATGCATCCCTGAGACTCTTGAGCACAGGAGGTGGAGGTGGTAGGGCCCTGCGGCTGCTCTTCCTGCTGCGGTATACAGGCAAACAGATGAGGTGTTTAAACACCACCACCAGTAGCCACTTAAGTTGTTTAGCCTGCAGTAATAAACTTGATCATGAGAGAGTGTTAATTTTGATTTATTAATGTTTTTTTTCCACAAATGGATATGGAGATACCCGTCTTCCCCAACTCTCCGGATTAGTCTGCTAGGGCTGCATAACAAACTACCACACACTTAGTGTTTTTTTTGTTTTTTTGTTTTTTTTTTTTTTTTTTTGAGATGGAGTCTCGCTCTGTTGCCAAGCTGGAGTGCAGTGGCGCGATCTCGGCTCACTGCAACCTCTGCCTCACAGATTCAAGTGATTCTCCTGCCTCAGCCTCGTGAGTAGCTGGACTATAGGTGTGTGCCACCACAACCAGCTAATTTTTGTATTTTTAGTAGCGATGGGGTTTCACTATATTGGCCAGGATGGTCTCTACCTCTTGACCTTGTGATCTGCCCGCCTTGGCCTCCCACACTTAGTGTCTTGAAACAACAGAAATTTATCCTCTCACAGTTCTGGAGGCTAGCAGTCTGAAATCAAGGTGCCAGCTGGGCCACACACCATCTGGAATATCTAAGGGAAGATCCTTCCTGGTGGCTTCCAGGAATCCTTCGCATTCCTTGGCTTGTAGCTGCCTCACTCCAGTTCCTGCCTCCATCACCATATAGACTTCTCTGTGTTCCTCTGTGCATACTCTCCTCATCTTACAAGGACACCAGTCGTTGGATTTAGAGCCTGCCCTAATCCAATATGATCTTATATTAATTACAAAATTTACAATCTGCAAAGTTCCTATTTCTGAATCAGGTCAGATGCTAGGGCTGTGAATGAACATTAATTTTGGGAACATTTTTCAACCCACTACACCCTCCTAGTAATTTTTCTGTTTTTTGGCAAAGTGGCAAGCATTTCAAACAGTTTTAGTTAATTATCATGTTGTTTGCTAGCAAAAATAGTTTTATTTATAAGAAGCAGCTGAGCAGTCACCTAAATTGAGGACTGTGTTAGGGGCTACAGTTGTGTCAGTCTGGGATGACTGTCATTAGTACTCGCGTCACTGTGGTAAGTGTCGTAGTTATTGATTGCAGACTTAGTTCATTGAAGTTGATGATGAAAGGGAACTATTTTGTTCCCATGCCTTCCCATTGGCAAATCAGCTCCTCCTTGTTCCTAGATCTACTTGAAGAGTCTAAATTGCATGCTAGCAGATACTGTGAAAGACTTGAATCACAATTTGATACATTGTAACAGAGCATGCAGAGAACCACCTAAAGCAGTGTAATGTAAGAACTGTTAAGCAAGAAACAGTATAGGAGAGTGTGGCCGTTACATGGAAGAGTTCCACAGTTTTAAATGCTTTCATTGATGCCACGGTGAATTCTCGGTAATTGTCTTACTTTTATAGAGTAATAAAAGTGACTCAGAATGTTTGTCAGATTCTAGATATTCCTGGGAAGAAAACTGCTGCCAGCCATTATTTTGACATGTAGCTTTTCACGTTTGCAGTGTGTCTGTTTATAATTAACAAAAGTTTATTAATATAACATTAAGCATTTAAGGCCTTGGAAAAATTGTAGCCCTACAGATGAAGGAGGACTAGCCAATGGCTTTGTCTGTGATAGTTTCTAAGCACAACAGTCCCCTACTTACAATGGTTTGACTGAAGATTTTTTTTGAGTTTACAATTGTGTGAAAGTGATATGCCTTCGGTAGAAACTGTGGTTTAAGTATCCATACAACCATTCTGTTTTCCACTTTCAGTTCAGTATTCAGTAATTTACATGATATAGTCAACACTTTATTATAAAATAGGCTTTGTGTTGTTAGATGATTTGGCCAGCTACAGACTAACGTAAGTGTTCTGAACATGTTTAAGGTACGCTAGGCTAAGCTATGATATTGGGTAGGTTAGGAGTATTAAATGCATTTTTGACTTAATAAATAGTATTTTCAACTTATGATGGATTTATCAGGACAGGACCTAATCCCATGCTAAGGAGCATCTGTACCTGGAAATGCTTAGAAGATAATGTGCACTTCTGCCCACATGGTTTACATTTGCAAGAAAGTACATTAGCTATGCTTCGAGAAAGCGTGGTTCTTTTAACTTCTGCCAGTTAACTAAGGACCCTTTTGATTCACAGGAAAAGGAAAAACTAAGATGTGAGCGGGGTTGTCCCAGCTTCTTGCGTTTTTGGAGCAAATAGTAGACGGGTGTGTGATTGTCTTTTTGAACCAAAAAAAGGAGATAAATCCCTCTCCCCACAGACTCCCCTGATATCGTTCTGACTTATTAGAGCCTATTTATTGGTACCTTTCAGATGCTGTGTATGGCTTACCTGATATTGAGGCTTTTATCTTGGCAACTGATGCCTTAGGATTTTCATTTCCTTTGAACTTTTATCTGAAGCCCTTCCTAGAAAAAAGTCTTGCCATTGTGCTGGCTCTGTGTAGATCTCAATTATTATTACAGCGGTAGACATTGCTCTTTCTTGCCTCCTTTTAAGCACTACCTAATTTCCTATACTTCTTGTCTCTAAGTGGGTGCACAGTGGAGTGCCTCAGAGCTTGGAGTCTGGAGCAGGGCTTCCTGGTTGTGCCACTTATTTTGCTGGTAACTTAACCTACCTCCAAGATTGGATGGAGAATACCTGAGTTAATATTTGTAAAGTGTTCAAACTGTGCCTGGTTCATAGTATGCATGTGTGTCTTTTTCTTTCTTCAAGATAAACCATGTTCTATATCTTGATTGTGGTAGCGGTTACATGACTATATATGTTTGTCAAAACTCATTGGAACTGTGCACTTAAAAAGGATGAATTTTGCTGTATACTAATTATATCTTAATAAACCACACCTAAATTTTTTGTTAAGGCTAACAAACAAACTCTTTCATTCAATCAGCAAAGTGTTTATTAAGTGTTACACAGTGGGATTATAAAAACATATAATTCTGGCCTGGCATGGTGTTGCATGCCTGTAATCCCAGCACTTTGGGAGGCTGAGGTAGGAGGGTCACTTAAGCCCGGTAGTTCAAGACCAGCCTGGGCAATAGAGCAAGACCCTGTCTCTACAAATAATAATTTTTAAAAATTAGCTGGGCGTGGTGGTTCATGCCTGTGGTTCTAGCTACTTGGGAGGCTGAGGAGGGAGGATTACTTGAGCCCAGGTGGTCAAGGCTGTAGTGAGCTGTGATCATGCCACTGCACTCCAGCCTGGGTGACAGAGGGAGACCCTGTCTCAAAAAAATTTTTGTTTCAAAAAAAACAAAACAAAACATGTAATTCAAAGACGCTTGCCAGTGTAGATGAATAAACTAATTATAACACAGGATAAATTTGCTTATTAGCATGACATGGTAAGAGGTGCGGCCAAGCAGCTTATTAGTCATCCAGGCAAGAAATGCTGTAGGGGCTTAGAGGCAGGATTGCTTCCTGTAGTCACGAAGACTTCACCAAAGAGTGGGAACGTGAGGTGGACCTTAGAAGATGGGTAGGATTTAGGGAGGTGGGCATTTGGGAGGGCCCATGAATACAGATACAAAGCCTAGGGGTGGAAACACATGTGGAGAGTTTAGACAACCATGAGAGAGCCGGTTGGATCAAAGTGGATTCTCTCCCACTGTGTAAGGGGCAGCTTTGCCTTCTGGTCTAACACAGCCTTTTTTCTTCATCCGTAGAAAGGTCCCCCTTCTGGGAAAGACCGGGTGAAGAAAGGTGGATCCTACATGTGCCATAGGGTAAGTCATGTCACTAAACTATTTTGTCGTTCTTGTTCTGATAGCAGTTTTATGGATCCATTGTAAATGATAGCCCCGAATGTCTCATTCACTTCTGCAAATGCATACCTAACCCCACTGAAACCAGAAAAAAAGGAGGATAGTCATCTCAAATTTGGTTACAAGCACGGAGAAAAGTAACACAAGTAGCAGAGGTTGTGAATGACGTATTGTCAACCACATTTCATCTATTGAATCTTGCCCCTTTGAGAGACCTTTGTTGTCTCGTGAACTGCGTGGGGGTGAGTGTATATACCTTTTCCAGCATGTGAGTCTGAAAGCACACCCTTAATTTATTTGAGAATCCTGTACATTTGTGGATTTTTTGTTGAGATTCAGGTGAGAGTTATATATGGAGGGCAGATTGTGATATACTGAAATGGAAGCATCCCGTGTTCTAGGTACAAAGTGTGCCTTGTGAAATGAGCATCATTCCCAGAGTGTTTCTTCTCTTCGGGCTATGATTTTAGTGTCTGAGCTGGCTTTCTTCATCAGTTAGAGTGACTTGGTGTTTCATAAATAACCTTTATAAGGAATTTGGAAATAGAATACCTTCCCTTCCCTTTTTTCTTTGAGTCATGTATTTTTCACATCTCCTGAACTCCAGCTTTCTCTCCCTGTGCAGAGATGGCATTTTGCAGATTGTTATTGCTGCAAAGCTTCCCCTAGTAATTTATTCAGTCCAGGTGGTTAGAGACTTAAAACCACCTATAATGGCTCCAAATTAAGTTACTAATTTGATAATGATGGCATTATCGAATTTTGTCTTAAAACAGTGGTTCTCAAACTTTATTCCACATTGTAATCATCTGGGATCTATATAAAATACTGATGTCTGGTTCCTCACTCACCCCCATTCTGATTTGATTTTTCTTCAGTGTGAGCTGGGCATTGCATTTTTTAAAGCTCTCCAGGTGATGAAAACATACGTCCAAGTTTGGGAATCACTAGCCTAAAGCAAATCTCTCTAGATTATATATATATATATGAGTTTGTATGTATGTGTATCTTCTGTATTTCTTAGGATTTTTAATCCAGTGATTCAGGTAGAAGTTCATAAAGCAGAGCTCAATTGATGCTTTAGACCTACACTGATAATAAGATGTAGACCAATTTACCTTCATAAAATCTTTTTTTTTTTTTTTTTTTTGGTGACAGGGTCTCACTCTTCATCCAGACTGAGGTGCAGTAGCACAATCACAGCTCACTGCAGCCTCGACCTCCTAGGCTCAAGTGATCCTCCCATCTCAGCCTCCCAAGTAACATGGCTAATTTTTAAATTTTTTGTAGAGATGGGGTCTTGCCGTGTTGCCTAGGCTGGTCTTGAACATTTGGGCTCAGAAAATTCTTCCTGCCTTTGCTTCCCAAAATGTTGGGATTCACTGCGCCTGGCCTAAAATTCTAGTTTTAATTTTAAATTAAAAGCGTTGTCCCAGGTCTTCCCAATATATTTATATGTTCACATATACATCAGAGTCTTTAATCCCAGATTGTTTCTCTATTTGAAGTTGTTGCTACAAATGTACCTGGATCTTCTTGCCAGGGAAGCAGGCTTCCATGGAAAACAGGTGAATCTCTCTTTGTACAGTAGTGTCTCAAAATCCTAATTGTCACCAGTTATGTCTCTGACATATGGCACTTTTCTAAATTGAGAATCCATTTACTTTCTAAGTAATTTAGGACCAGAAGATTTTTCTTCAAGAATAAATGGGGTAACAGAAGCTTGTAAAAAACATTTTAAGCAAGTAAAGAACATTAACTATCCTAATTCCATGCATATGAATGTATCTACTTTCATGTTTATAATTTTTAGCTTACTTGTAATCTACATTTTTATAAGCTTCCCAGTAGATTCTTTAAAAATATCTTTTAACCTCCTACATGCTTTATTAAGTATGCTTACATGGTACTGATTTTTGTATGTTCATCTTGTATCTTGCAACCTTGCAAAACTCATTTATTAGTCCTAGTAATGTTTTTGTAGATTGTATTATATTTTCTACATAGGTGATCATATGATCTGTGAATGTTGACAGTTCTTCCTTTCTAATCTAGATGCCTTTTATAACTTTTTCTTGCTGTATGTCATTGGCTAGAACTTTCAGTATAGTGTTGAGTAGGAATGATAAGAGTAGACATTCATACCTCATTCTTGATCTTAGGAAATAAACATTCAGTTTTTCAAAATCAGATATGTGTTAGCAATAGCTTTTTCATAGACGCCCTTTACAGCTTGAGAAAGTTTTTTTCCATTGCTAATTTTTTGTGAGTTTTTTTTTTTTAATCAGCAATGGATGTAGATTTTGCTGGGTGCTTTTTCTGCATCTATTGAGATGATAATATGATTTTTCTTTTTCTTTTTTTTTTCTTTCTTTCTTTCTTTATTTTTTATTATTATATTTTAAGTTCTAGGGTACATGTGCATAATGTGCAGGTTTGTTACATATGTATACTTGTGCCATGTTGGTGTGCTGCACCCATCAACTCGTCAGCACCCATCAACTCGTCATTTACATCAGGTATAACTCCCAATGCCATCCCTCCCCCCTCCCCCCTCCCCATGATAGGCCCCGGTGTGTGATGTTCCCCTTCCCGAGTCCAAGTGATCTCATTGTTCAGTTCCCACCTATGAGTGAGAACATGCGGTGTTTGGTTTTCTGTTCTTGTGATAGTTTGCTAAGAATGATGGTTTCCAGCTGCATCCATGTCCCTACAAAGGACACAAACTCATCCTTTTTTATGGCTGCATAGTATTCCATGGTGTATATGTGCCACATTTTCTTAATCCAGTCTGTCACTGATGGACATTTGGGTTGATTCCAAGTCTTTGCTATTGTGAATAGTGCTGCAATAAACATACGTGTGCATGTGTCTTTATAGCAGCATGATTTATAATCCTTTGGGTATACACCCAGTAATGGGATGGCTGGGTCGTATGGTACATCTAGTTCTAGATCCTTGAGGAATCGCCATACTGTTTTCCATAATGGTTGAACTAGTTTACAATCCCACCAACAGTGTAAAAGTATTCCTATTTCTCCACATCCTCTCCAGCACCTGTTGTTTCCTGACTTTTTAATGATTGCCATTCTAACTGGTGTGAGATGGTATCTCATTGTGGTTTTGATTTGCATTTCTCTGATGGCCAGTGATGATGAGCATTTTTTCATGTGTCTAAAACATGTCTAAAACACCAAAATGTCTAAAACACCAAAAGCAATGGCAGCAAAAGCCAAAATTGACAAATGGGATCTCATTAAACTAAAGAGCTTCTGCACAGCAAAAGAAACTACCATCAGAGTGAACAGGCAACCTACAGAATGAGAGAAAATTTTTGCAATCTACTCATCTGACAAAGGGCTAATATCCAGAACCTATAAAGAACTCAAACAAATTCACAAGAAAAAAACAAACAACCCCATCAAAAAGTGGGCAAAGGATATGAACAGATGTTTCTTAAAAGAAGACATTCATACAGCCAACAGACACATGATTTTGCTTTTTCTATCTGTTCATATGGTGAATTACATTGATTTTCAAATATTAAGCTATCCTTGCATTCCTGGGATACGTATCATTCCACTTAGTCATGATGTATTATCTTTTTTATACATTTTGGATTTGATCTGCAAAAATTATGAGTGAGTATTTTTGCATCTAGTTTATTCTGTGTTTTCTTGTAATATCTTTGTCTGATTTTGGTTTCAGGGTATTGGTGTCTTCATAGATTGAGTTAAATATTAACTTATTTTACATTTTTTACAAGAGTTTATGTAGAATTAGTGTTATTCTTGAAATGTTTGATAGGATTCCTTGGTGAATGCATTTGGGCCGAGAGTTTTAACTATTAATTAATTTAGAAAACAGGATCGAATTTCTGAACTCAAGCAATTGTCCTGCCTCAGCCTCCCTAGTGGCTGGGACTATACATATGAGCCAGTATGCCGATTTTTTTTCTTTTACTATAGGCCTAATTTTTAAAATAGATGTGGGACTATACAGCTTATCTGCTTCTTCTTGAGTACATTCTGGTAGTTTTTATCTTTTAAGGAATTTGTCCATTTCATTTGATTTATTGTATTTATTGGCATAATCTCTGCCTTTCTTTGGGTGTTTAGACTATTTATATTTAACGTGGTTTTTGATATGGTTGGGTTGAAATGTGCCATCTTGATTTTTTTTTCTCTTTGTCTCACCTGTTCTTGTTCTCTGTTTGTCTTCCTTTTGATTGCATACTTTTTATCACCCTATTTTCTCTCCTTAATACTTATTAGCTGTAACTCTTTGTTTTATAATTTTAGTATTAATTTAAAGTTTATATTACGCATTTTTATCTTTTCTTAGCTTACCTGAAGGATTTGTTTTAATTTAGTTAGGTTCCATATGATGGGGATAACATTTTAGAAGAGGAGAATAGCAGAGTGACAAAACTGAGTGGGATCCACAGGATTTTCCATAGAAAAATGGCACTTCCAGGATCTTGGTCAAGTGAATTGTTTATTAGGTTGGTCTTTAACATCAGTCTGATTATATCTGTAAGGTCAGGAAAATAGCACAGTGTTGATTGTGAATTATTTTCAGAGTGCTTAGCCTTTCCAGTAGATTAAGAGTGACAGCTTTTACTAAATTATTGGGATGTGGATTAGGGAATTACATCTGGATTGGAGTTCCTATATCTGTTTCTTGCCAGGTATGTGACCTTGGGGAAATTACTTAATCTTTCCAAGCCTCAGTTTTCACATTTGTAACATGCTATAATTATACCCATTATAAGGTTCTGGTGAAGATGCTATAATTATACCCATTATACCCATTATAAGGTTCTGGTAACATGCTATAATTATACCCATTATAAGGTTCTGGTAAATGAACCAACATATATAAGTTCTTGGTACAGTGCTTAGCTTGTGGTAAAGGCTCAGTAAAAGTTAGTTGCTCCTATCAGCATCATCTTTATTGTAATTAGATTATTTCCCCTCTTCTTTTTTGAAGAAGGAACTGACTAATAAACTGCCAACTAGACAGGCAAAAACAATGTTTATGGCATAGGTGAAAATCAATAAAAGGAAAAAAAATCAATAGAAAGAATAATGTTATAATTCATTTTTAAAAACATTTTCTTGCTTAGATGATAACTTATTTTTGATCATGGGCCAACACGAGTTTGTCTGGCTAAAGTAAATTCTTTTTTTTGAGACAGACTCTCACTCTGTCACCCAGGCTGGAGTGCAATGACATGATCTTGGCTCACTGTAACGTCGGCCCCCCAATTTCAAGCATTTCTCCTGCCTCAGCTTCCTGAGAGCCGGGATTACAGGTGTGTGCCACCACGCACGGCTACTTTTTGTGTAGAGATGGGGTTTTGCCAAACTGGCCAGGCTGATCTCGAACCCCTGACCTCAAGTGATCCTCCCGCCTTGGCCTCCCAAAGTGCTGAGATTATAGATGTGAGCCACCATGCCTGGCCTGCCTGGCTAAAGTTAATTCTGATGATCATTCATAATTTTTTGAAAATCTATCCAAAGTATAGCTTCAAGAAGGAGATAGGGGCACAGAAAGAAAAACTATGAGGCAACATGTCGTCTGGTTAAGGGTGCAGACTTTGTAATCAGATTGAATAGGCTGGAACCTTGGATCCACCATTTATAAACCATGTAACCTTAGGCACACTATTAACATCTGTGTGCCTCAATTTTTCCTCAAGTATATAGTGCAGATACTAATAATGCCTATCTCATAGGATTGTTGAAAGGATCAAGTGAATTAATACCTAAGAAGTTCTTAGAATAGTTCACATAGTAAGTACTCAAGAAATACTCGTTGTTGATGTTGTTAGATTAATCCCTCTGGGTCTTTAGCTCAGCCTACAACATTGAGGAAATCCTCACCTTCCTGCCAAGATGAAGAGCGAAAGGAGTTGGTCTAGTGTCAGTGGCAAGTGTAATGGATGGGAAATTGAGACATCTCTTCTGTTGTGGAGTTCTCAATAATGATTTTGTTTAACATGAGCTACAATTATCTTTAAAATGCCCTTTGTCCCTAAAAGTCTTCCTCTCATAAAAACCATATTGCTGTT
Organism: Macaca nemestrina; assembly: GCF_043159975.1. Taxonomy (NCBI): domain Eukaryota; kingdom Metazoa; phylum Chordata; class Mammalia; order Primates; family Cercopithecidae; genus Macaca; species Macaca nemestrina. The sequence goes on along the minus strand of NC_092126.1, from coordinate 143,126,765 downwards.
CCACTTGACTTTGAAGCCCCAAGGCTGGTAAGTCCTTATCTTAAATGGATTGTTCCCAAGTCCAGGATCACATTCTTAGCACAGACATGGAGATCAATTTCACACAGTAATTAGCCATCTTGATGAAATAGGACTAAAACAGGTCCTTCCCACTTGCCCTGTTCTTAATTAATAGAATGACCCATTTTTCAGCCACCTAGACCTCGCATCCTTAAGAACCACTTTTGGTGCTAAAAATAAAGTTGGAAAAAAAGAAAGAGCAATGAGGACATTTATAATGAGGCCATTTACCTCTTTCATTATATGCTTTGAACGATTAATAAATGTTTGCTGAGTGAATGAGTGCATTTGAAATGGAATGATGTGTGAATTGACTGTTTTCTCAACTGATGGCTCTGACCTCTCAATACTAACTTTTGTAGTGAGTGTTGCTTTTTAGGGTTTAATTTTTTATTGTCATTTTGGCTAATGGACAGTGTCAGGGATTGCTGTGATCTAATAAAAAACTTTTGGTGGTGGGGAAGGGAGAAGCACTGATTTTAAACTTTTTATTATACAAAGAAAACATTTTCATAGCATACAAATTAGAAAATATATAATAAAGATCAAAACGAAAATGAAATCATTATGTTTCCTAAAGAAAACAATTGATAGTATTCCAGCAAACTTAATTTTTGTCTTTCAAGAATGGAATTATTCTGTATATTCCAGGGTCTTCAGATACAGCCCTGGGAATAATCTCTTATATATCTCTTTTCTACTGTCCTGTGTCACAGCTGTAGAATCCTCAACACAGTGCTTTGGGCAGGTCCCACCAGTTCATTTGAGTTGTTATATGCTAGGTTTTGTGGCATATGAACATCATCTTATTTTAAAATAGTTTCTGATATAATTTAAGAGATAAGTGACAGGTAGAAATATGCCGTTCAACAAAAACCTAAGTCCTATGCCCTATCACCAGAGAGATTTCTTAACTTTCCCATTTATGCAGCAATTGTATATCCACATTCAGATGCTGGCAGGGGTATTACCATCTTCCTGCAGTTGAACACAAGGTTTCTAAGACCTACTTAGAAGCTGGCTAATACCTTTGTTGTTTTAGTGAGGAAGCCAGTTACCCCAAAGACAGTCATTGCTCTTGCCTGGAATTCTCATGCTCCAGATCTTTGAGCAACTCAGCCCACATGTGATCTTAGAGGGGCCTTTCCCGACCACGACCCTATCCAAAGTAGCTACCCAGTCACTCTCAGTCCTCTTTCCCTATTTTCCTTCCTGCAGAGGTGACTACTCCTGGAAAACAGCTTGAATGTATTGGTTGATTTATTGTCTGACAATTCCCTGTTGAATGTCAGCTCCCTGATAACAGGTATCTTGTTTGTCTTGTTCTGATTGTATCCGCCATACCTAAAATAGCATCTGGCATATTGTAAGCTCTTATATATTCAATGAATAATTAATCCATGCTCTGATATTATCAGGCTGTGGCCTTGCTATCCTCTCAACTTGCCCTTCTAAATCCTATAAACCAGTGTTACTCAAAGTGTGGCCCATGGGCCTGTAGCATCAGCAGCACCTAGAAACTTGTTAGAAGTAGGTTCTTGAGCCCCATACTAGACTTCCTGAATCATAGTTTCTGAATGTGTGGCCTAGGAACATGGATTTAAGCAAGCTGTATTGGCCGTTGTTATGTATGCTGAGGTCTGAGGACCACTGCCATGATCATGGAAATCTCATCCACATCAACTTTTGCTTTCTAAAAAAGCCTTTCCTAAAATCTGTGGCATTCTACAAGGGACAACTCCTTCACCTGAATTACTAATTACCTCAGAATTGTTTACCCCTACATGCTTTGTAGCTGTTTGATGTATAGTCTGTTTCTTCAACCAGTCTGAGATCTCCAGCAAGACGGGAACATAATTCTACTCTGATCTTTTCTGTGGGTGTAATGAGTGAGCAATCAGGAAACACTTGATTGTTTTGGTCATGTGTGTACATTTATGGGACAAGAATGTTATGTCGTCTGTGTAGCTCCCCCGAACCTGATCTTTGCTGCGGTGTGGAATTGGCCACACATGCTTGGTTGCATGGGGCCCTGGATTATCCACAGGAACTTGGTTCTGGAAATACCAAAGCACTGTTGTTTCACAGCAGCCCAATGAGTAGGCCCTGCATGGGATGAGGCTTTTGCTCTCTCTTCCTGCATGGTCACCTCTAGTCATTTGAGAGCTTCCGTTGCATGCGCATCACCTATAGTAGGAGATGCCATCAATTTATCAATTATTTCAAGCACATTTTAAATTCATCGTCCCTCTGTCTACCTGAGAATTGCTAATGTCATATTCTTCACTGACCACAAGGCAAATTAGAAAATTGGTTGCTATCATTTCACTATCTATAGAAGACAAAGCACTGTGTCTCTCTTTTTACAGTAGAAGTGCTCCAGAGAATTTCTGTATCAACTTTAGAGATACTTTTCATAAAGATAAGAAGCATTTTATTCTTCTGAGAGAAAGGAGAATAATTAAAAAATAAAAAAACCTTTTGCATGCTGACTTCCCCCTGACTCCAAATTATCGCTTCTGCACAGATTCTAAAGTTATTCCACACGTTTCTTTGTGAAACTTCTTTAACCAGCTTGCGGAGACTTGAGCTGTACTGGGCCAACTCATAGTGTATGCTCATGGCACACAGGATGACTAGTTTATTTTTATTCTCCGTTATTTTGGATCGGAGAACAATCCTAGGGCACAAGAGTTTCATGCGTGGTTATTTTTGGCATGTGGAGGCTTTTGAAGTAATCTGTGGTTAATCACTGAATACCTGCTAGATAGGCAGGGATATGTGCGTTAGGCTGTCTTATGTTTGTGCAAGTGTACAAGTGCATGCAGGGCTTGTGTATTGGGCAGTGGGAAAGAAGACATGAGTTGTGATAACCTTCCCTCTGGAATGTAGAATCTTGCCAGGAAAGCAAGCACACCAGTTAGACCTGAGCTGGAATTCTGCTTTCTTTAATAACTGTGCAATCTTGGGTAAGAGTTTCTCTGGGCTGTTACAATCAAATGACGTAACAGATGAAGATGCCTAGCCCCATGTCTGGTGTGTACTAGGTGCTGAAGGTCTGTGTTGGTGTGCATGTGTGTACTTGTGCCTGGCTCTTATTTAATAACACAGATGTAAAACAAACTGCACACAACATTGTATAGCTTTATTAGTTACTATGTTTTAAACTCCCAAAGCAACACATTTTTAAAAAGCAATGTTGTCCCACAGCCTTTCCTACATTTGATGTTCCTAGGCTTATTGTTTAATTTTTTGCCAATCTACTGTATTAAATGAGATCATAAATATGATTTAGATAGTAAATGATATCATAAATATTATTTAGATATTAAATGATATCTTAGTGTTATTCTTAATATTTTTTCAGTGGCCATCTATCACTTATTACTTAGTTTAATTTAAAAAATTAATATATATTAATTCTTATTGTATAGGAATACTGCATAGGTTTCATATAGGAAGTATGAAACTCAGGTTGCTTGAGGGATAACTGCTGTGCACACTGTGGTGCATTCAGAACCTTCCAGTCTTTTCTTCTTGGCATATGTAGTTATCTACACTGAGGTCATACCACATATACAGCTTTATATTCTGACTTTTTCATTTAACTTTTTTTTTTTTTTGGAGACAAGATCTTGCTCTGTCACCCAGACTTTAGCACAGTGGCTCAGTGATGGTGCACTGCAGCCTCAAACACCTGGACTCAAGAGATCTTCCCACTTCAACCTCTCGAGAAGCTGGGACTACAGGTGCACATCACCATGCTCAGCTAATTTTTTGTAGAGATGGGGTCTTGCTGTGTTGCCCAGGCTGGCCTTGAGCTCCTGGCCTCAAGCAGTCCTCCCATTTCAGCCTCCCAAAATGTTGAGATTACAGGTGTGAGCCAGTGCACCTGGCCTCATTTTACATTTTGTCATGAAAAAGTCTTGTGCCATTAAATGTTATGTAAAAACATGACTTTCAATGGCTGCTTGCTTTTCTGTTATATGGATGTGCCTAAACTTAGGCAATCACTGGTTTTTATGTTTTTCTTTTTTGCTGTTCTATCTAACGCGGAACATCTTTGTACTATATCTGTGTTACGTTTATAAGGTAAAGGATGTTGGAAAATATGTGGTTAATTCTTGAATGTACTGCCCTTTTTAAAGCATACATGTGAAGTATCCATACAGCCAGGGTTGTGGGGAAGCACTGTCTGCAGCTGGTGCTTTTGTGTAACATGCATCTGACAGGTTAGAGCCCTCAGCTGAGAGTCCCAGTAGCACTTACCTTGCTTTTTCTCTCTGCACAGTCCTATTGTTACAGGTATCGCTGTGCTGCTCGTAGCCAGAACACACCTGATAGCTCTGCTTCGAATCTGGGATTCCGCTGTGCGGCCGACCGCCTGCCCACCATGGACTGACAACCGAGAAGAATTTTCCCAATCCAAGAAGGAGTCGTGTCCGACCTACAGAACTCTGAACGATCTCATGCAAAGAATTCCCACCCTGGGGTGGGTTACATACCTGCCCAACGGCCAAAGGAACCGCCTTGTGAGACCAAATCGCTGACCTGGGTCAGTGCATGTGCTTTATTGTGTGGTGCATCTTTGAAGATCATCGCCATATTTTACTTTTGAGAGTCTTTAAAGAAGAAGGGGAGTGGAGGGAACCCTGACCTAGGCTTCAGGAGGCCCGCATCCTACACAGGCTCTGCCACAGGGGTTAGACCCCAGGTCTGACACTTGGCCTTCCTGGGCCTCAAGTTCCCTCCCCTATCAAATGAGGGGATGGACAGCATGACCTCTGGGTTTCTCTCCAACTCATCAGTTCTAAAGAGGATATCAGATTCTATTGTGACTTCATAGTGAGAATTTATGATAGATTATTTTTTAGCTATTTTTTCCATGTGTGAACCTTGAGTGATACTAATCATGTAAAGTAAGAGTTCTCTTATGTATTATTTTCAGAAAAGGGATGGTGGTGACTCCTTTATATTCATACTGCACTTTGTTTTTCCAAGGAAATCAGTGTCTTTTACATCGTTATGATGAACCCCACATGGGCCAGTGATGGTATGCTGAAGTTCAGCCATTGAACACACAGGAATGTCTGTGGGGTGACTCTACTGTGCTTTATCTTTTAACATTAAGTGCCTTTGGTTCAGAGGGGCAGTCATAAGCTCTGTTTGCCCCTCTCCCCAAAGCCTTCAGTGAATGTGAAATGTGTGCTAAATGGGGAAACCTGTTTAATTCTAGGTATAGGGTAAAAGGAATGAGGACCTTGAATTAGCTATATTCAGGGTATCCGGTATTTTGTAATAGGGAATAGGAAACCTTGTTGGCTATGGAATATCAGATGCTTTGAATCATGCACTATGTTGAATAAACTTATCTGCTAAATCAGGCTTCACTCTCATCAGCTTCTTTTCTCTTTCTCTTCTTTGAGTTTTCTTTTAAAGAAAGGACTTTGTGATATGCATGTTTTATTTGCTAGAAGACTTCCATGTTTATTAGCTAGTGGATAACTTTGATATATAGGTAATTTGTGGGAATTTTTATTCCAAATAGCAAGGCTATTCCACCAGGAACCCTATCATGACCTTGCTGCTTGTTGCCACAGTAGATAAATGCCAAGTCAAAGGCACTGCCCCGGTTGGTGGTCTTGTAAAACCCAGCATTTGCTTCCCATGCCAGGAAAGCACCTTGTTTTAGAACAAATGGATTTTGACCTAAGGTCCCTCTTATCAAAGTTCCCATCCTGATTCCTCAGTCCTGAGAACCCCTAAGCCATTTCTTGCATGCCATTCAAAAGAAATGTTTAAATCAAATAATATTCAAAAGTGTTTAACCAACACATTTACTACTTTTGTGCTTCGCCTCTTAACATGTTAAAACATTTCACTTGAAAAGCAATTGTGTAGGCCAGGCTCAGTGGCTCATGCCTGTAACCCCAGCACTTTGGGAGGCCAAGGTGGGTAGATCACTCAAGGTCAGGAGTTCGAGATTAGCCTGGCCAACATGCCAAAACCCTATTTCTACTAAAAATACAAAAAAAAAAAAAAAAAAAAAAAAAAAAAATTTTGCCAGGAGTGGTGGCATGTGCCTGTAGTCCCAGCTACTCAGGACTGAGCCAGAAGAATCGCTTGAACTCGGGAGGCAGAGGTTGCAGTGAGCCAAGATCACGCCATTGCATTCCAGCCTGGATAACAGAACAAGACTTTGTCTCAGAGAAAAAAAAAAAAGTCATGTAGCTGGCATGTTTAGCCACATTTGTGGTTCATTTTGTGGATATTAAATGTTTTTCTACAAACTTCCACCTACTGATGATTAATCCCGGGGCAGGGGGGAAAAAAACATTTGTAGCAAATAACTAATGTAGGAAATAAGAGATTTTATTTTTAAAGTCGTCCTACTCCAGTACAGTTTGTTTTTACTTGTTACCTCCCACCTGCATATATTTTTTACATTGTTATATTTATAGTGTGTATATTTTGAATTCTTCTCTTGTTAATTAATGTTATATTGCATAAATATTTTTGGTGTTTTGGGTATACTTTTTAGAATTGCATTTTTAGCAGCAGCACAATACTGGAAGGCATTTAAAATGAATTCCTAAGTTGGGGACAGTGGCTGATATCTATAATCCCAGTGCTTTGGGAAGTTGAGGCGAGAGGATCATTTGAGGCCAGGAACTGAGACCAGCCTGGTCAACTGATATGGTTTGACTGCGTCCCCACCCAAATCTCATCTTGAATTGTAGTTCCCATAATCCCCAGGTGTTGTGCAAGGGACCTGGTGGGAGTAATTGAATCATGGGAGCAGTAACCCCCATGCTGTTCTTGTGATAGTGAGTTAGTTCTCACAAGTTCTGATGGTTTTATAAGGGGCTTTTCCCCCATTGCTCAGCACTTACTCTCCTGCCACCCTGTGAAGAGGCGCCTTCCACCATGATTGTAAGTTTCCCCAGCCATGTGGAACTGTGAGTCAATTAAACCTCTTTTCTTTATAAATTACCCAGTCTCAGGTATTCCTTCATAACAGTGTGAACATGGAGTAATATAGCAACAAAGCGAGACCCCATCTTTACAAAAAATGAAAAATCAAAATTAGTTGGGCATGGCAGTGTGTACCTGTCATCCCAGCTAACTGAGAGGCTGAGGTGGGAGGTTTGCTTGTGCCCAGGAGCTCAAGGCTGCAGTAAACTATGATTGTGCCCGTTTACACCAGCCTGGGCAACAAAGAAAGACCCTGTCTCTAAAAATACATAAAATAAAATGACATCCTAACAAGCCATTTATTTAAGAACTACATGTCTGGGTTACCAACTAAAGAGTACCCTAAACTATGGCCAGCTATAGTCACTACGGTTTATAATGCTGGATAATGACATATGAGCAGACCAACAAAATGGGACTGTGAAAAGTTCGGTTTGAATGCCATAAGTCCTGAAAAGCCTCACTTTCTGTAAAATTGCACACAGAAAAATAGAGGCATAAGGGGAAAATAGGGGTAGAGGCAGATTACTCAAAACTTAAGGAACTTTGTACATTGTACCATAGCACTAGCAAAATAATAACTATCCTAACAAAACCAGTAGCTTAATTCAATCTCCACTGGCATTTGCAGCCAGCATTACAGCCCAGTTGATCCTTTGCAGCCTTAAGCCTTGAGGCACCTTCTTTCTTCTCCAAGATGTAAGACCTTCAGGACATATGCTTCTAATGGAGACCACTTCCATCAAAAGTAAAAAATCTGATCTGGGATGTAGATTTCTTCATCAGTCAACTTCAAGAGGGGCAGTGTCTTTGCAGCGTCTTTACCTGCACTCTGCTTAACGCAGAGAGAGCTTAACACAGTGGAAACTGTAGCAGTTCTTGAAGCCACTAAATAAATCACTAGATGCACTAAAAGAAGGCACTTTCATAGGATTATTTTTTTTTTTCCTGAAGGTCTTCATATATTGCTAAGGTTTTCTCTTAAATTATGAGAAAGTTTGTGCCTGCTTGTTTCAATACATGTTTTAAACCACATGTGATCCAACATGACTTCCACATTCTACTGTCCTCCATTCTGTTTATTAATCGCTTGTGAGCTATTTCTGCTTTAAACAAACACTTGGAGCAGAGCAGACCATTTGGTCAATGTGCCAGTTCCAGTTGCAGTATTAAAAAACTGTTTTTTATTGTTGTTGTTGTTGTTTTAGGAACTCTTATATCTAGAGTTGGTTTCTAATTCTCGTTTCTTGCCCCATTGAAACATGGAAGGAATTTGAGGTTTGTTCTCAAGTCTGCTTTAGTCCTGAATCCTGGATGGTCTTTATTTTTGGATTGTACGTGACAGTTGAGTGAGAAGCAAGGTGTATCTCTGTTTTTTAAAAGCTGTAAACATGATTAGAAGAAGGTAGGGGCTGGGGGAAATAGGGGTGGTAATCAAGAGGGACCTCTTCATGGAAAATGGGCTGCATAGATGCCTCAAACTACATGGTTCAACCTACAGCTTAAAATGGAGTACAGCTCTGTGTCAATATGGACATTTTCTTTTCACCCTCACCTTCTACCTTTTTTTGAACAGAGCATCTCAATTGTCCATATGACCCTTGAGGAAAAAAAGAAATGGAAGCTACCATTTATTTTAGTAAGAGTTTGTTGGGGCCAGGCACGGTAGCTCATGCCTGTAATCCCAGCACTTTGGGAGGCCGAGGTGGGTGGATCAGCTGAGGTCAGGAGTTCATGACCAACCTGGCCAACATGGTGAAACCCCGTCTCTACTAAAAATACAAAAATTAGCTGGGCTTGGTGGTGGATGCCTGTAATCCCAGCTACTCGGAGGCTGAGGCAGGAGAATCAATTGAACTCAGGAGGCGGAGGTTGCAGTGAGCTGAGATCACGCCATTGCACTCCAGCCTAGGTGACAAGAGCAAAACTCTGTCTCAAAATAAATAAATAAATAAAAGTTAGTTGGGGCAGGGGTGTGGTGGGGGTGGTGGCTTCAAAGTAGTGCATTGGTAAATTCTATTTTTCAGGGACTGTCTTTACTGAGAATTCTGTTGATAAAAAATAATGACTGAAATTTCATCCATGAGAATCTAGTATTTTAATTCTCTTGCTAATCACCTTTTCAAAATAGATCACATTTTTGTCCTCAGTATTCAAGCTGCAAACAGAATTTTTGCATGTGGTAAAATCCATAGTTGACTTCAGGAATATCTTGAAAAAAACACCGTAAACATAGTGCTTTCTGTTCTGAAACTTCAGGAATTTTGTGAAAGGGATTAGTGTGGGCTTATGTTTTCTTTTTTAAATATTTGGCATTTCTGTCTCCCTCCTGCCCTCCTTCCTTCCAACAAATATTAACATTCTATTATCAGTATTTCTCATAAGGGAGTTAACCTGCAGGCTGGTTATGGAGGAACAAAGGAAGTGCAGAGCCAGGCAAGATGTGTCAACAGGTGAAGCAGGCTGGGCGTGAGTGAGGCCTGTTGTAAGCGTGCTGCCACTGCTCTGTTCTCGTCCATGGCTGCCCTGCAGAAATGTCAGCCGGGAGTTGCTCAGTTATCCAGTTTCCAGGACTGGCTGGATGTTTGCATTTTCGTGTGAAGTCTTCTGAGTTTTTAATGTTGGCAACCAACTAAGATTTTAAAAAAGCAAACACTGTGAAGACCTAATAAATTGCTTCTACAGCTCTGTTTCATCTGTGGGGTGCCAGTTTGCATTTGCAGCCTGGATTATGAAGAGTTGACACAGAGCAAAAAAAAAAAAAAAAAAATTTGTATGTATTTATATCTGAAGAATGACTGATGAAGTAAGTAATGTACTAGTAAGAAATGTATAAATGTGAAAAAGGGCCGTGGCTTGCCCAGGGACCTCATCTTGCCTAGAAATGCCTTACGAGACTCCTCTCTTCTATCCCCACGCCGTCCCCACCAAAAACCATTTAACAGCGATGGGTAATCTCAGCAGAGCCATGGACAGCCCATTTTCATTAACTTGAGCACTTATGGCTAAGTGTGCAGATTAATATCAGAGAATAGCAAAATTTTAATTTATTGACTGTTGATTTACTTTTATTTGTTAAAACTTAATTCTCTGGATACAAACCACCCTAGAGCAGGCCTCATTTTTATAGGTTTTCCAGAGTCAGTTGTGCTATTAGTGAAAGCTAGCCTTTGTTGTTTCAAATGCTTAAAACACCATGGAAATTATTAACTCCGAGAGCCTCAGATGGAGCTTTGGCAGGTGGCCAGAACTTCCTTCCTCTGACTCTTGTGTTTAGACCATTAGAGCAAGAGTTTAATTAATTTTTTGATTAAGCAAAATCGTTACAGACAATATTCAGGTAGGCTGTAAAATGAGAAATGCTCTTTCCTGAAACTTGCCCTATTTAGGATTGGAAAGTTCAAGGGATTAGTACCAAGGGAGCGGAATTTTTCAGCTTCAGATCAGATTCTAATCTGTCCCCAAAGTAATTGACCCCAAAGTCATCATTACGAGCAGGCTGGTTAGGCCTTTGGAATTAGTCACAGTCGTCAGGGAAGAAGGCGATTCCAGTTCAGAGTAATTGAAGGTCGGATAGGATTGCTCTCCCACCCTTGGGTGTGGGCCATATTTGACAAACCCCTTGTTTTCTTTGCCAAGGGAAATGGAAGACTGATCAGAGCGACTCTTTTCCAGCATGTCAGCTTGGACCTCAACAGGGTAATGCCAGAAGCTGTGAATCAACGCTTAGGGGAAAAGTGAAACCACTAACAGACTAGCAGGGGAGAAGAGATAAGGCTTTCCTTGTCAGGTGGCACTGATAAAAGGTTCGCCTACATTTACTTTGGTGCCTGTGGGGAAGAGCCATTTGTTGCTTTTTCAAAGTCCACCATTTTTCTCTGCTCTACACCTTTGCCAAATAAGATTTTATTTATTTACCTTTAAATGACATGGGAAGGATGGCCTTTTAATCTCTTCAGTCACTGTGTTTTATTTTTATTTTTATTTTTTTGAGACAGACTCTCCCTCTGTCATCCAGGCTTGAGGGCAGTGGTGCAATCATGGCTCACTACAGCTTCTACCTCCTAGGCTCAGGTGATCCTCCCACCTCAGCCTTCTGAGTATCTGGGACTACAGGCACATGCCACCATGCCCAGCTAGTTTTTTGTTTTTTTTTTGTAGAGATGGGGTTTTTCCATGTTGCCCAGGCTGGTCTTGAACTCCACGGCTCAAGCAATCCACTTGTCTCAGCATCCCAAAATGCCGGGATTATAGGCGTAAGCAACTGTGTCCGGCATCACTGTCTTTAAAAGGCAGTTTAGCACCGTGGGTAGAGAGCCTTGGGATAAGATTGTCTGGGATCATATCCCTGCACCACCACATACGTAACTGTGCCACCTTGAGGCAAGCAATGTCCTCTAAGGTAAAATGGAAATAATAATACCTCCCTTGTGGGGTTGTGAGGAGATATGAGACAATGCAAAAACAAAGTGCTTAGCACAAAGTACTGGGATACGTGCTTCCTAGGTACTTGGACAAGTGCTTCCCAGGTACTGGGATAAGTGCTTCCTAGGTACTTGTTCCTGTTACAAATATGATTATTAGAAGCAAAGGAGCAGGAAGGTACTACCAGATGGTCCTGGGCAGTCATGGAGTTACAGCCACAGAGCAGAGGACAAAATAGGCTAAGAGTAAGAAAGAACGAAGAGACTGCATAGAAAAGCTTAACCTTGACCCCCATATCAAACATTAAAAAAGAAAAAAGCTGGCATGATTAATCCCCAAACTTCTGTTAGTACTTGAATTTGGAAATACCTGCTCCTGCATGATCTGTCTGTCCTACAAAGTTCTCACGGAAGGGGAAAGTGAGACCTGGTTATTTCTACATAAATCGTGAAACTCTGGGACTTTTCCTCTTGAATCCACCTCACAAAGGACCTCTAGCAGGTTTAATACCAATGGAAAAGTCATTCGTGGGCATAACAATAATTAAAAAGAAGGAATAAAGAAAAGGGAGGATAGTCTGTTGGCCCATGCTATGTTGATCAGCCCGTTCAAGGTTTTCTGTGGTGTCCTCAGTGCTAATTTGCATTTCAGTTTTAGAGAATAGTTGTTTGGGTAGTTCTGCCTAATTGTTTACATTCTTCTTATTTAATCCTTCTTTGAGATTACTGGTCCAGGATCTTAATTCTAACTACATAAATTACCAGATTTAAAAGTCAAGATGGGGGCTGGGCAGGGTGGCTCCTGCCAGTAGTCCTAGCACTTTGGGAGGCCACGGCAGGAGGATCACTTGAGGCCAGGAGTTCATGATCGGCCTAGGCAACATAGTAAGACCCCATCTCTACCAAAAATAGAAAAAATAGCTAGGCATGGTAGCACAGTCCTATAGTCCTAGCAATTCAGGAGTAAGGCTGAGGTGGCAGGATGGCTTGACCTCAGGAGTTTGCTATGATCACACCGCTGCACTCCAGCCTGGGTGGCAGAGCCATACCCTGTCTCTAAAAATCATAAAAATGAAAATAAACAAATGAAAATCAATATGATGTCCAAGGAGAGGAGTTCAGGATGTGGCAGACAGAACTCATTACAACCTGTTGTAGGAGGTTTTTTCTAGCTCAGCAGTTCTCCAAGTGTGGTCTGGAGACTCCAGAGACCTCCAGCCTCCTTTCAGGGGGCCTGTGAGTCAAACCGATTTTCATATTAATATTAAGATGTTGTTTGTTTTTTAAATTATCTCAAGAGTGTGCAGTAGAGTTTTCTAGAGATTACATGATATGTAGCCTGAGGGCTCACAGAATATGAGCTTGTATATTTTTAAGTTAAAAAATTTCCTAATCTTAATTTTTTCTTAAAATGCAAAGGGGGGGGGGGTCTTCCTGTGTTGCTCAAACTGGTCTTAAGCTCCTGGCCTCAAGCCATCCTTCTGCCTTGAGCTCTCGAAGCTCTGGGATTACAGGTGTGAGCCACCGTACTTGGGTGAATCTTTTAATATGTTCAATGTCTGTAGATAAAATGCACATTACAGACATTCTGTGGGGTCCTCAATGATTTCTAGGAGTGTAAAGGGATCCTGAAACCAAAAAGTGTGAGAGCTGTTCATCTAGTAGAAGAGCAAGGTCTGAGGGTGATTGAATCTGTCTTGGGAGAAAATGACAACCTTTCTCCATCTCGTCTGAGGATGGTCAAAAAGAACTGGGTTTAAATGACCACAAGAGCAAGTTAAATTAACTGTTAAGAAGCACTTCCTTCCTGTTTGTTTTGGGAGACCTATGAAATGCAGAGGTGAATTTCCTTCCCTGGCCCCTTCACAGACAGATGGCCCTGCCATGGGTTGTCACACTTTTTTTTTTTTTTTTTACAGGCAGCAATAATGGACCTACATCCTTTGGAACATAATTCTATGCAAGGACTGCCCTCAACAGTCCTGTAGTTGGAATCACTTTGTATACAATGACTCCCAAAAAGGGCTTTGCAAGTATTCGGTGCAAGTCATGGAAGATTCCCTATTGCAGCCTCCACTCAAGGTGACGTGGTGGTGGGACCCTGCGATGTCCCCAGCCATCTTTCCCCAGATGGTGGCTGTATTATAAGGCCAATGAGGAAGGTGAAAATGTTACTTTCTGAAACAGCTCTTTTCTCCTGGTAGACTGTGTTCATTATGTGATAAATTGTGGTTGTTCTATGTCTTCTCTTGTCTTGGCTGGTTTGCTTTCCAGCCAACGGGCACCTCTCAGGTGCCAAGCACTGTGCTGGAGGCTTTGTGTAAATGACCTAATTTAATTTGCAGAGCAGTCTTGGGGGAACTGGTTATTTTTGGTTAATATTCCCAATGTGCATTTAGAAAACTAGGACTCAAGATGCCCTAGGTGACATGGTTGAGTGAGGCAGAACCAGGACTCACACCATTTTTGTGACTTCCATTCTCTCCACTGTATCATTGAGTCCGTTGTTTTATTGTGAGTTTGGGGTGGGGAGCAGTGGACTGAAGACAGGAGATTACTGGGGCAAGGGATAGCTTTCAGGAGAAAAAAGGCAAAGAGTGAGGAGGTGGAATGGATTAGTGGTTAAGAACATGGGCTCTGGAGCCAGACTGTCTGGGTTTAAATTCTTCTCCTACCACTTACTAGATTTGTGACTTTGGACAAGTTACTAAATCTGTTTCTTCTTCAGATTTTGAAAATTAAGTGCAAGTACTTCTAGAAAAGGTAGAATCAAGGCAGGAGGGTTAAAGCAGTAAGTATAGAGGGATCTGAGTGTAAACCTTTGACCTGCTTTAAATCCACTCCAAACTTCAAGAGCTAATGCTTAGTCACAATGCAGTAATTATTCTCAATATGGTAATGAAATGGCCAAGGCTAAGACTACACATTTTTGAAAGACGTGTTTTCATCACACCTCCCTCCCCACCCATGTGTCACTTCTTTTTTAAAATGATTATGTTACCCTAAAGAAATGGAGTATTTTTTTTTTTTTTTTTAGGGGCGGCATGGGAGAAGACTAGGGTGCATGGAACACATTCATCCACTGGAAAAAATGATCAAAAGGTGCATTATCAGCTAATTTGTTCCAGGCACAAATACATAAAAAAAAATGTGGCTGATAAAGATGACTGAGATCAGTGTGTGAAGAATGAAAGGGAAAGTGTGCTGCATCCTCATTAAATAGCAGTCTGAAAAAGTATACGAGAGGACTTCCTTGATAAGATTAAATCCCCTGGTCTTTGTAAAATGAGGCTGAAGTTTCTTGCTTGCTTCTAACTCTGCGGCTGGGCTCACAACTGGGTATTGTTTCTTAAGACTCAGTTTCAGGGCAGCTTCCAACTCAACATTTGCTTCTGTTCCAGAACATTTTGTAAAAATTTAGTTCAGAGCAGGGAGGGTAGGGGGACTTCGCTAATATGGGAAACATATTTGCATTTGTAATTTTATATTTATTAACAAAACCCTTTGCTTCAGGACATATTAGGCAAGCCAAAGACTGAATCACATTGATGATTGCTTGTGGGCTTTTAGCTTTGAACAGTCTCTTGTGGAGCCAACCCTTGTGCCTCCGTCTGTGGGTATGGTTCTCCGTGGAGTGGGAGCTCAAAGTGGTTTTATGTGTGATGTTCTCCCTCTAGTGGCCAGTTTGGGTTTGTTGTATTGATTTGATTGGATTTTTTTTCTTTTTTTGTCCTACAAATGATCTCTAGAGTTGGCAAACCTTTTATTTAGGGGTAGTGTGGATTTGGGAAGGCTAGGGGGTGTGAGTAAAAAGTGAGGGGGTGCAAAATTTTATTCCATAGGTAAAACAATTGTTCTAAAGTGTCTGTTCCAATTGCTAGCTTTTTAAAGAGGAGAAAGAGAAGGAGATAGAGAATGTGACCTGCAGAGATGAAGAGAGCTCTGGAATAATTTGTCATCTTTTTACTCTAATCATTTTCTGAACTTCTACTGCCTTTACTAAGAATTATCTCATTTTTAACTACTTATCAAGTTTCTTTGAAAATTTATTATTTTTTAGTTATCAGAGCATTGAAATGCATAGATAAAATTAGAAACTCAAAACATAAGTAAAATATATATAGAAGCTCCTCATTCTGTGAGTTTCTGGTCTTCTCCCACATCCATGCTAATAGGCGACTACTATCAACAGTCTATCTTTCTGGACTTTTAAAAAATGTATTTACAAACATCTATACTATATGTATATATGGATATATATTGAATACAATTACACACACACACACACACACACACACACAGAGAAAGTGGTGGCTCACTCCTGTAATCCCAGCACTTTGGAAGGCCGAGGTGGGCAGATCACGAGATCAGGAGTTTGAGACCACCCTGACTAACATGATGATTTTATATAGTAAAAAATGGTGATTTTTTTATACTAAAAAAATACAAAAATTAGCCGGGTGTGGTGGCGGGCACCTGTAGTCCCAACTACTCGGGAGTCTGAGGCAGGAGAATGGTGTGAACCCTGCAGGCAGAGGTTGCAGTGAGCCGAGATCATGCCACTGCACTCTAGCCTGGGCGACAGAGCGAGACTCCATCTGGAAAAAAAAAAAAAAAAAGGGAAATAATACGTAATATATACAACTTATTTTTTATTTCTTCTAAAAAAAATGGATACATGTACAGAACGTGCAGGTTTGTTACATAGGAATATGTGTGCCATGGTGGTTTGCTGCATCTATTGACCCATCCTCTAAGTTCATTCCCCTCACCTCCTACCACCCAACAGGCCCTGGTGTGTGTTGTTCCTCTGTGTCCATGTGTTCTCAATGTTCAACTCTCACTTATGAGTGAGAACATGCAGTGTTTGGTTTTCTGTTCCTGTGTTAGTTTGCTGAGGATAATGGCTTCCAGCTTCATCCATGTCCCTGCAAAGGACATGATCTCATTCCTTTTTATGGCTGCATAGTATTCCATGGTGTATATGTACCACATTTTCTTTATCCAGTCTATTATTGATGGGCATTTGGGTTGGTTCCATGTCTTTGCTATTGTAAATAGTGCTGCAAGTAACATACGTGTGTGTGTCTTTCTAGGAGAATGATTTATATTCCTTTGGGTATATACCCAGGAATGGGATTGCTGAGTCAAATGGTATTTCTGGTTCTAGATCCTTGGGGAATCACCATACTGTCTTACACAATGTTTAAACTAATTTACATTCCCACCAACAATATAAAAGCATTCCTATTTCTCCACAGCCTCACTAGCCTCTATTGTTTCTTGGCTTTTTAATAATCTCCATTCTGACTGGTGTGAAATGGTATCTCATTGCATTTCTCTGATGATCAGTGATGTTGGGCTTTTTTTCATATGTCTGTTGGCTGCATAAATGTCTTCTTTGACAAGTGTTTGTTCATATGCTTCACCCACTTTTTGATAAGGTTGTTTGTTTTATTCTTGTAAATATGTTTAAGTTCCTTGTAAATTCTGGATATTAGACCTTTGTCAGATGGGTAGATTGCAAAAGTTTCTCCCATTCTGTAGATTGCTTGTTCACTCTGTAGTTTCATTTGCTGTCCAGAAGCTCTTTGGTTTAATTAGATTCCATTTATCAATTTTGGCTTTTGTTAAAATTGCTTTTGGTATTTTTGTCATGAAGTATTTCCCCATGCCTATGTCCTTAATGGTATTGCCTAGGTTTTCTTCTAGGGTTTTGTTTGTTTGTTTGAGATGGAGCTTCACTCTTGTTGCCCAGGCCAGAGTTCAATGGTGCAATCTTGGCTCACCGCAACCTCTGCCTCCTGGGTTCAAGTGATTCTCCAGCCTCAGCCTCCCGAGTAGCTGGGATTACAGGCATGCACCACCACACCTGGCTAATTTTTTTTTTTTTTTTTTTGTATTTTTAGTAGAGACAGGGTTTCTCCATGTTCATCAGGCTGGTCTCAAACTCCTGATCTCAGATGATCTGCCTGCCTCAGCCTCCCAAAGTGTTGGGATTACAGGTGTGAGCCACCGCACCTGGCCTCTTCTGGGGTTTTTACGGTTTTGGGTTCTACATTTAAGTCTTTAATCCATCTTGAGTTAATTTTTGTGTAAGGTGTAAGGAAGGGGTCCAGTTTCAGTTTTCTGCATATGGCTAGCCAGTCTTCCCAGCACCATTTACTGAATAGGAAATCCTTTCCCCATTGCTTATTTTTGTCAGGTTTGTCAAAGATCAGATGGTTGTAGATGTGTGGTGTTAATTCCGAGGTCTCTGTTCTGCTCCATTGGTCTATATGTCTGTTTTGGTACCAGTACCACGCTGTTTTGGTTACTGTAGCCTTGCAGTATAGTTTGAAGTCAGGTAGTGTGATGCTTCCAGCTTTGTTCTTTTTGCTCAGCATTGTCTTGGCTATACAGGCTCTTTTTTGGTTCCATATGAAATTTAAAATAGTTTTTTCTAATTCTGTGAAGAATGTCAACAGTAGTTTGATGGGAATAGCATTGAATCTATAAATTACTTTGGGCAGTATGGCCATTTTCATGATGTTGATTCTTCCCATCCATGAGGATGGAATGTTTTTCCATTTGTTTGTGTCCTGTCTTATCTCCTTGAGCAGTGGTTTGTAGTTGGAGAGGTCCTTGCAGAGGTCCTTCACATCTCTTGTTAGCTGTATTCCTAGGCATTTTATTCTCTTTGTAGCAATTGCGAATGGGAGTTCATTCATGATTTGGCCCTCTGTTAGCCTATTGTTAGTATAAAGGAACGCTTGTGAGTTTTGCATATTGATTTTTGTATCCTGAGACTTTGCTGAAGTTTCTTATCAGTTCAAGAAGTTTTGGGGCTGAGATGATGCAGTTTTCTAAGTGAAAAATCATGTCATCTGCAAACAGAGACAACTTGACTGCCTTTGTTCCTGTTGAATACCCTTTATTTCTTTCTCTTGCCTGATTGCCCTGGCCAGAACTTCCAATACAGTGTTGAATAGGAGTGGTGAGAGAGGGCATCCTTGTCTTGTACTCGTTTTCAAAGGGAATGCTTCCAGCTTTTGCCCATTCAATATGATATTGGCTGTGGGTTTGTCATAAATAGCTCTTACTATTTTGAGATATGTTCCATCAATACCTAGTTTATTGAGAGTTTTTAACATGAAGGGATGTTGAATTTTATCAAAGGCCTTTTCTGCGTGTATTGAGATAATCATGTGGTAATTGTCATTGGTTCTGTTTATTTAATGGATTATGTTTATTGATTTGTGTATGTTGAACCACCCTTGCATCCCAGTGACGAAGCCAACTTGATCGTGGTGGATAAGTTTTTTGATGTGCTGTTGGATTCAGTTTGCCACTATTTTATTGAGGATTTTTGCATCGATGTTCATGAGGGATGTTAGCCTGAAGCTTTCTTTTTTTGTTGTGTCTCTTCCTGGTTTTGGTATCAGGATGATGCTGGCTTCATAAAATGAGTTAGAGAGGAGTCCCTTCTTTTCAATTGTTTGGAATCGTTTCAGAAGGAATACAAAGCTCCTCTTTGTATTTCTGGTAAAATTCAGCTGTGAATCTGTCTGGTCCTGGGTTTTTTTTAGTTGGTAGGCTATTAATTATTGCCTCAATTTCAGAGCTTGTTATTGGTCTATTCATGGATTCAACTTCTTCCTGGTTTAGTCTTGGTTGGGTGTATGTGTCCAGGAATTTATCCATTTCTTCTAGATTTTCTAGTTTATTTGCATAGAAGTGCTTATAGTATTCTCTGATGGTAGTCTGTATATCTAAGGGGTCAGTGGTGATATCCCCTTTATCATTTTTTATTGTGTCTGTTTTATTCTTCTCTCTCTTCTTCTTTATTAGCCTAGCTAGTGATCTTTTTGTTAATTTTTTCAAAAAACCAGCTCATGGATTCGTTGATTTTTTTGAGGGTTTTTTGGTGTCTCTATCTCCTTCAGTTCTCTGATCTCAGTTATTTCTTGTCTTCTGCTGGTTTTTGGATTAGCTTGCTCTTGCGTCTCTAGCTCTTTTAATTGTGATGTTAGGATGTTGATTTGAGATCTTTCTAGCTTTCTGATGTGGGCATTTAGTGCTATAAATTTCCTTCTTAATTCTGTTTTAGCTGTGTCCCAGAGATTCTGGTACATTGTCTCTTTGTTCTCATTAGTTTCATAGAACTTCTTGATATCTGCTTTAATTACATTGTTTCGCCAGGAGTCATTCAGGAACAGGTTGTTCAATTTCCATGAAATTGTGTGGTTTTGAGTGAGTTTCTTAATCCTGAGTTCTAGTTTGATTGCACTGTGGTCTGAGAGACTGTTTATTATGATTTCAGTTCTTTTGCATTTGATGAGGATTGTTTTACATCCAATTATGTGGTCGATTTTAGAGTAAGTTCCATGTGGCACTGAGAAGAATGTGTATTCTGTTAATTTGGGGTAGAGAGTTCTTTACACATCTACTAGGTCCAATTGATCCAGAGCTGTGTTCAAGTCCTGAATATCCTTGTTAATTTTCTGTCTTGTTGATCTAATACTGATAGTGGAGTGTTAAAGTCTCCCACTATTATTGTGTGGGAGTCTAAGTCTCTTTGTAGATCTCTAAGAATTTGTTTTATGAATCTGGGTGCTCCTGTATTGGGTGCATGTCTATTCAGGATAGTTAGCTCATCTTGTTGCATTGATCCCTTTACCATTCCCTTGTCTTTTTTGATTTTGTTGGTTTAAAGGCTGTTTTGTCAGAGACTAGGATTGCAACTCCTGCTTTTTTTTTGCTTTCCATTTGGTTGGTAAGTTTTCCTCCATCCCTGCATTTAGAGCCTATGCATGTCTTTGCACATAAGATGGGTCTCCTGAATACAGCATGCTGATGGGTCTTGACTCCTTGTTCTATTTGCCAGCCTGTGTCTTTTAACTGGGGCATTTAGCCAATTTATATTTAAGGTTATTATTGTTATGTGTGAATTTGATCCTGTCATCATGATACTATGTGGTTATTTTGTGCACTAGTTGATGCAGTTTCTTCGTAGTGTTATTGGTCTTTATAGTTTGGTGTATTTTTGCAGTGGCTGGTACCAGTTTTTCTTTTCCGTATTTAGTTCTTCTTTTAGGAGCTCTTGTGGGGCAGGCCTTTTGATAATGAAATCCCTCAGCATTTGAATCCCTCAGCATTTGCTTGTCTGGAAAGGATTTTATTTGTCCTTCGCTTATGAAGCTTAGTTTGACTGGATATGAGATTCTGGGTTGAAAATTATTTTCTTTAAGAATGTTGTATATTGGCCCCCACTCTCTTCTGGCTTGTAGAGTTTCTGCTGAGAGGTCCACTGTTAGTCTGATGGGCTTCCCTTTGTAGGTGACCTGGCCTTTCTCTCTGGCTGCCCTTAACAGTTTTTCTTCATTTCAACCTTGGAGAATCTGATGATTATGTGTCTTGGGGTTGATCTTCTCGTGGAGTATCTTAATGGTGTTCTCTGTATTTCTTGAATTTGCATGTTGACCTGTCTTGCTAGGTTGGGGATGTTCTCCTGGATAATACCCTGAAGTGTGTTTTCCAGCTCGTTTCCATTTTCCCTGTCTCCTTCTGGTACTCCAATCAATCATAGGTTTGGTCTTTTTATGAGGTCCCATATTTTTTAGAGGCTTTGTTCATTCCTTTTCATTCTTTTTTTCTCTATTCTTGTCTGTGTGTCTTATTTCACTTCAAAGTCTTATATCCTTTCTTCTGCTTGCTCTATTTGGCTGTCGACACTTGTGTATGCTTAACGAAGTACTTGTGCTGTGTTTTTCAGCTCCATCAGGTCGTTTATGTTCCTCTCTAAGACTGGTTATTTTAGTCATCAATTCCTGTAACGTTTTATCACGGTTCTTCGCTTCTTTGCATTGGGTTAGAATGTGTTCCTTTAGCTCATCGTAATTTTTTATTACCCATCTTCTGAAGCTTACTTCTGTCAATTCATCCATCTGATCCTCCATTCAATTCTGTGCCCTTGATGGACAGACGTTGCAATCATTTGGAGGAGAAGAGGTAGACACTCTGGCCTTTTGGATTTTAAGCATTTTTTCACTGATTCTCATCTTTGTGAGTTTGTCTAGCTTTGGTCTTTGAGGCTGCTGACCCTTGGATGGAGCTTTTGTGGGGGGCCTTGTTGTTGTTGTTGATGATGTTGTTGTCACTTTCTGCTTGTTTTTCTTTCACTAGTCAGGTCCCTCTTCTGTAGGGATGCTGCAGTTTAGTGGGGGTTCACTTCAGGCCTTATTCGTCTGATTTGCTCCTGTGCCTGGAGATGTTACTCAAGGAGGCTGGAGAGCAGCAAAGATGGGTGCCTACTTCTTCTGGGACCTCTGCCCTCAAGGAGCACCGACCTGGTGCCAGTGGGGGTTCCTCTTCCCTGTGTGGCTGTCAGGTAGGCCGCCACACCACACTGCTCTTCCTTCTCTCCATGGGTCATGGCAGCCTTCTAGTCAATTTTGATGAGAGAACCTGGATACTTTGGTTGCCAGTGAAGGATTCTCATGCTTATTATGGTTTTTTTTTTTTTCAATGGGAGCCTCATTATGCTGCTGCTTCTAGTCGGCCATCTTGGCCTGTCAATCACAACTTATATATGGTTTTTATAAAACAAAATTGAACCATACTGTAAAGGCTATTTGTTTAATTTATTTTGTATACCTCATGAAAGTTCTATACAGGTCTAGGTCTTTTTAAAATAGCTGAATTAATTTATTTAAGCATTTCCCTACGGATGAATATGTGAGTTATTCCCAGTTTTCACTGTTAAAATTTTTTCCAATGAACCTATTTGTACCTATTTATATCTTTGCCAATTTGTACAGCTATTTCTGTGAGATAAATTCCTGGGAGTCTAGCTGCTGCATCAAAACATATGGTTATGTCAAATTGTGTTGGATATTGACAGCCCTCCAAAAAGGTTTTACTGGTTTACCAATTTACATCCATGCACAGTGAATTTGCAGCATTTCAATGCTTCTTTATTCTAAAACTAATTTGAGAACAGCCAAGGTAGCTCAACATAGGAGAAATTCTTCTGTAGGGTGCAGGCATAGTTGTCAGGGGAGATGAATGAAATCAAACTGAGATCTTCATCTGGTCTCAGTTCTAGAGCATTCTCTGCTTTCTGTGGCTGAAATACAACCCTAGGGTATGCTAATTGGTCCAACTATAGTTGCAAATAACTCCAGTCTGCAAAAGTGACTCACTGTTAATGAAATCAGTCTTCAGGAACAAATTGTTTGCACTCCCCTCTCTGCCTCCAATCTACAGTGACCTCTAAACTGTCTGTAATTGCCATGCTCTTTTTCTCCCTGTGGTTTGGTGATCCGGAGCTCCTCACTGAGTTAATAATTCTGACCTTTCCTACATATGGCTTGGTTGGGAATGCTTCTGACCTCACGTACTCGTGAAAGTTAAAAAATCATGTTCTGTAGGCCAAGGGCCTTATGTATTATCCAGTCTCATCAGCCTCCTCTCTCCCATCGCCCGTCTCCATGTTATAGTCCTCAGAGCTGGTCCCTGGCCTAGGCCTGGCTTGTGTTAGAAGCAGGGGAAATGGTTCAAAATGCACCTATCTGAGCCCTCCCTCTAAAAGACTGAGTTAATAGGACTAAACTGAGACTGGAGATTATATACTTTTAAAGTCCCTATTTGTATCCCCTGAGCCGTGGGGCTTTTTATCCCTTGGGAGCTTTAGTTACATTATCTATAAAATGAGGACTTGAATTATATTGAGCTCTCCTGTAGGAGAAAGAGGAGAGAGGGTTGCCAGGAAAATTCTGCCTGGAGACTTGAGGACAGCTGTTCCTGGGAGTCACTAGTGAGTCCACTTTGGTGGTTCTGTGACTGCAGATATTGGTGGGGTGCTGCTTCTGTGTTAGGCTCTATTTCTCGAGTAATAGTAAACCAGTTGGTGAGAAAACAAGACTGAAAAAATGCTCCCTTGACATAAACCTGTTGTAGACCCCTCATTGTACATTCTTTGAGGACCTTCCACTGTGGAATTCTGTAACTGAAGTCCAGGGGTAAAGGAAGCCCAAATGTGAAACCAGCCATATATAACTAAGGAGTGACTTTTGTTTTATAATTATTATTGTTATTATATATTTTTTGAGACAGAGTCTTACTCTGTTGCCCAGGCTGAAGTGCAGTGGCATGATATCAGCTCACTGAAACCTCTGTCTCCTGGGTTCAAGCTATTCTCATGCCTCAGCCTCCCAAGTAGCTGGGACTATAGGCATTTGCCACCACATCTAGCTAATTTTTGTATTTTTAGTAGAGATAGGGTTTCACCATGTTGGTCAGCCTGGTCTTGAACTCCTGGCCTCAAGTGATCCACCCACCTTGGCCTCCCAAAGTGCTGAGATTACAGGTGTGAGCCACTGCGCCTGGCCAACTTTTAAAAACAACAATGACAACAGAAAGCTTAACCATGATGTTGAAGCACCTCAAAATAGCTGGTATGTAGTGAGTGCTTAAAAAATGTTGGCTAAATGACCTGAGTTTTGACATTTGTTGGAATTGAAGACCTAAAGTTAGCCTGCTAGATTACATTTGGCATGTGCTTTCTTTGTTGGAACCTGTGGGTTTTTCAATATAAACTTGGAGTTTTAGAACTTTAATGTCCCATAATCTCTATAAGACCCTTATAATCAAATTGGATTTGTGCTAAAGTATAAATTATTACTTATTGCCTTGTTTGTCCTTAGAGTGGCACTATTTATAAACGAATAAGCTGCAACTGGAATTGGAGTATTTTCAAATGAAAGACTTCTTATTTTAAAAAAACCGTATAAATAGCATTTGATATTTTGTGACAGTGTCTAGGCAAGGAAGGTAAGAAGTCTAATAGTCACAAAAGCCACAAGCCATGTATAGGTGTCTTGGGAAAGAAATAGGGGTTTTTAAAATGTAGATAAGAAATACACATTCTTTTAAATGGGCAGTGAATCCATTTGATCTTTGTCCAATAGCAAATGACTTATAAATGCTTGTCATACCTTAAACCATTTCAAAAGACGAGTGTCAAAAAATCTCTCTTGGATGTAGCCTTGTAAGTCTCTTAAAATTCTGAAATTAAAAAAAAAAAAAAGATGTCTATTTGATGTAACACTATTGTATTCTGGAAACAAAAAACCCTTTGTCCATTTGGCAGATTAAAAAAAATATAAAAAAGCTGTGTATTCATTCACAGCAGAACTAAAGAAAGAGTCCTAAATCTTACAGGTTAAAGCCTGAAAATTCCTTTTAAAAAAACCAAAATGCCCCTAGTTTACCAGGGTCATTATTATTCTAAGAGCCACTCCGGCATGGTAGGAGGTATGCTTGAATCGTATCGTGATGTCTACACTGTTTGATCATATTCTTCTTTATGTCAACTCTCTTATTTTTCTTTTTTTTTTTTTTTTTTTTTAATGTTGTCATCATAGTGGCCAGAGCTTGACTGAGGAGAACAAATTTGGCAAGATGCTGATGTACTTTCTGGCAATAATGCCAGCCCATGTGATGTTCTTTGTTACTTTTTGGGGGGTACAGACAGTTCAGGACACAATGTTCTCTTAGGAGACTTTAAATCAGGTTTTGACAATGAAATCTTCTTAAAGCATTTGCAACTTGATGCTTTAAGGAATTAAAAAAAAAAAAAAAAAAGTTGTAAAAGCCCTGTAGATGAGGCCCTCATGTTCTACAAGCTGTTTCTCTTCCAGTGTTCGGGAAATGGCGCTTCAACACATGTTCAGCTGTGTGAGCAGAAACTGCAGAGTCATTCTTGCCCTCACAGGATCTCCCTTCCCTGACAGCTAGTCCATCTCCAGGTCCTGTCACTATTGCCTCCTGAATATCCCTTGAATCTCTCTGTTTCTCTCCATCTTCATTAGTGCAAGCTCCTCCTATTTATTAACTCTCCCCTGGACTACTAGAACAAAACTCCTAATTCCACCTGAGTCCTCTCTGGCAACATCCCTTTGCACTCCCATAGCAAGTCAGTTCTCTTCACTGTAGCGAAAGTGATCTTTTTGAAATATACGTGTGACCCTACCCCATGCAGCTCAGATTCCAGCAGTTGCTTTCCATTTACTTTCATGAAGACCATAAACTATTACACAGTCTGTAGAGCTCTGCATTCTCAAAAGGATGTAGCTCGGGAAAAGACAACACAAATAACATGGCACCAAGCAGCAAGTGGTAAGCGCAATGTGAATGATCAGAAGTTACATGGGTTGAGGCTTTGTGTGGGTACAGTGTGTGGTGCAGTGGTTCTTAAAGTGTGGTCCTGGGTTCAGCAGCGTCAGCAGCATCTGGAAACTTGTTTCAAATGCAGATTATCAGGCTCCACTCCAGATCTACTACATTAACAACTCTGGAGTTGGGCCAAGCAGTGCGTGTGTGTGTTTGGTGTGTGTGTGTGTGTGCATGCACATTGGTGCCTGTGTGTGTGTGTTTTGAGACGAGGTCTCACTCTATTACCCAGGCTGGAGTGCAGTGGTGCGATCATGGCTCACTACAACCTCGACATTCTGGGCTCAAGTGATCCTCTTGGTCTCAGCCTCCCGAGTGGCTGTGACCACAGATATGTGTAACCACACCTGGCAAATTTTTGTATTTTTTTGTAGAGATGGGGTTTTGCCATGTTGCCTAGGCTGTTCTTGAACTCCTGGGCTCAAGCAATCTGCCTGCCTGCCTTGGTCTCCCAAAGTGTTAGGATTACAGGCGTGAGCCACCATGCCTGATCCAGTCTGTGTTTTAAAAAGCTTCTGGGTGATTTGGATGGGTGCAAAACTGTGAGAACATTTGTACAGCAGTTGCTGTGTGCATTGCCCAGATGTCCTAGAAGGACTGAAAGATTTATTCATCTAATTGCTGAGAGTGCTCTCAGCCTTCCTACCCAAGACCTCTTTCCAGGGGGCAGTCTACATCCATTGACTGGTTGATGCAGAAATCTAAAGCCCTTGTCCTCAGCTACAACATGGAGCCACCCTAAAAGGCCACCTTGGCTTCAGAGCTCCCTGTGAGTTGGCTGAGGTCTTCGTTGAGATTTCATTGCACCCCAACTCCTCCTTTGCCCAGCCTGCTTCCTTTCCTTCCGTTCCACAGGTGGGAATCCTAACAGCACCTCTTGATCTTCCCATGCTCCAAATTTCCTCCCAGAGACTGCTTCCTTGGGTACCCCTGAGCTGTGGGGCGTACTCCATAAGGAAAATGGGACAAGTTAAGACTTTAAAGAGGATAGGGAAGAAGTCAATAAGTGATGAAGGGAGGGGTGGAAGGATTGGACATGGGAGGTGTCCCAAGAGAGGAAAGCAGCATGAGTGAAACATATCCTAAGGCCCATTAGGAACAGGAGAATCACAGAAACGGGCTAGGTCACAGGATCAGGAGGGAGTAGTGGGATATTGCCAAGTAAGTAGTTTGTGGAAGGTATTAAGGTCCCCAAATAAATAATTTGAACTTGATTGTAAAGTTAACATCAGGCTCATCACACTAACATTAGTTGGCTCAGTCAGCAATACCCATTCAGTGCTGGAGAGGCACTGGAGAGCAAAGACAGACCTGGTCCCAGTCCGCAAGGATCTTACAGTCTCACAGAGTAGCTAGACATAACTGAATCACATGAATGCCAAATTTGCACACACTAAATTATAGGGGTTCAAAGACCCCATGAAAGGTATACCTATGTACTAGGTATACAAATTTTGTTGTGGTTTTTCCCTTATGAGACTCTGTCATTAAAATTTTATTGTGGTTTTTCCCTTATGAGACCATGAATTATTTGAGAATGAAAATTGCTTTGGGTCCTGATTTCTCCAGAATGTAACAGTAGTTGCTTGAAAACATTTGTTGAATGAATTATAAGCTCAGGGACTCAACTTCCCACCACTTAACACGTACTAGATTCTTGACAGACGTTTGTGAATGAATGAATGAACGGTTTTGGTGTCAAAGTGGTTCAACAAGAACTACTTTCAAAGTGCTGATAAGGTGTCATGTTGTTCATAAAGTCACACTGACTTTATTTTAAGAACTGCTGAGAGATTTTAAGAGACCTTCCTTGTGTCAAGATGCCTTTTCTTTTTGAATGGATAGGGATAGTAAATATTACTTTATTTTTAAAGTATCTTTTTTTTTTTTTTTTTTTTTAAAGAGACGGGGTCTCACTTTGTCCACCAGGCTGGAGCGTGTGGTGTGATCATAGCTCACTGCACATTTGGACTCCTGGGTTTAAGTCATCCTCCTCCTGCTTCACCTTCCTGAGTAGTAAGGATTACAGGGATGTGCCACTGTGCCAAGCTCTTAAATATTCTTACTACTCAAAATAGTCAATAATTTCATTGCCAAAATTAATTTTTGAACTAGTCAAAAATTTGGAAGCAATTTCTGCAAAGCAAGTTGGGATAGAGGGGAAACCTGGTGTCTGTTGAAGATCAAGGATTAATCTTTGAGCTGCCCTTGATTTTTTCATCCTTGAAAAAGTTGAGGATGTCTATGATTGGGGGTTTACTGGGAGGAAGGTGAGGTGATTACTGGAGAGGAAAGGGAAACAAGGTTATTTTCAAGAGTTGGGTAGGAGATACAGATTGGCAAGAAAACACTTCCAAAATAAGCAACAAAAACAAACCCACCTTGTAAAACTGTTTGAGGGCAGATGAAAATTCTAACTGAAGAGATTCAATTATGTTCAATGCAAGTTAGGAGAAATCGGTTTTAGATTCATTTGAAAGCACCTTTCTGTATCCACCTACTATGCACAAATGCTTTGATGTAGTGGTAAGTTAGGAAAGAGGAGGGAAATGGTCAAGGGATGGAGGGAGGGTAGAGTGTGGGCTGCTCAGGAAGGTACCATGGTGAGCAGAGGTTGTGGGCATGTGGGGTTGGAATTAGTGGGATTAGCAGTTTGTAACTGACTGCCCTTATAAATTCGGGAGCATTAAATATGTCTGGATGAGAGGACTAACAAAAGTTGGCAAAGCGATACATGGTAGAGATGGTCATTCAGTAATCAAGTAATTTGTGTTTTCCCCGGAGTGTAGCAGTGAGGATGAGGCTGGGCAGCTGGCTGCAGAAAGATGAATGACAAGGGGACAGCAGGTTGATGGAGGTGATGGATAGTTGGTTGACAGCAAACAGGAAGAAACAAAAGGAGGGAGGGAGAGAGTGAAGGAGGGAAGGAAGGAAGGAAGGAAGGAAGGAAGGAAGGAAGGAGGGAGGGAGGGAGGGAGGGAGGGAGGGAAAGGAGACAGAGAAATAGAATATATTGCTAGATGTCTTGTTGTTTTAGCTGCCTAGTGGCTATGTAAACAAGAATCATAAGAGATGAAGTATGGGAAATCCCAGCAATATCCAAAAAAGAAACCACGACAAAGAAAATCCAGAGTGTTTTGCAAAGAAGGCAAGGGTAAGAGCGTGTAGAGTTGGAATTAGTGGGATCAACAGTTTGCAATTGGTTGCTCTTATAAATTAGGGAGCATTGAATATATCTGGACCAGAGGACTAAGAAAAATTAGCAAAGTGGTACATGGTAGAGATATTTATTCAATACATCAAGTAATTTGTATTTTCCCAGATTGATGAAAGTGTCTTCCTAACCACAAGAATGAAAAACATGTATGAAGCTATGGTTTTTATGTGACTAAAAGTTGGCAAAATATCAAATGTATCTAAATTGAATTACCTTTGATCATGCCTGGGCATTCAGCTGAGCTAGTGATATTTGGATGGGTAATAAAATAATAACCTATCTGATTAATAAATTATGATATGTTTTTCCATAAAATTTGTTCTTCTTGGCTTCCTTTCAGCAAAATCATAAATTGTGTTGTTGTAAAAGAAAAGTAGAATATCAGGACTTCAAACTCACTATGCCAAAGGGAAAGTTAAGTTTGGGAATTGAGCCACCAATACTGTTTTCCTTTTGTACCCAAATAGATAACTGTAATTTCACAACCGGTGTCATAGCCTCCTTTGCTCTACTCCCTCTTTTCACATGCTTACTTTATCTTATGTAAAATGTAGATTTACTGAGCATGAGACAATACACAATTGGCTCTCCCACACTCCCTCTTTTCACATGTAAAACGTAGATTCAGTGAAGCTAATCAGAGCTTCACAAGACTGTAACCATCTGCCTCATTGCCTACCCTTCCTCCCATTTCCTTTTTTTCTCCTTCTTGCTTGCTCTTTCCCCTTTAAACACTAAAGTTCACAAAATCTCCCTTGGAAAAATCATAGGTCAAAGATGCTCCTGGGATTTGTGTTTCTTCCTGGGCACATCCTCAACCTTGGCCAAATAAACCTTGAATCATTTAAGACCTGCCTCAGTCACTTTTTGGCTTCCATTTTGGTAGCCACAGAGGGATTGTCTGGGTAGAGTTGGCCCTTGGACAGCAACAACTCTCCTATCAATGCCTGGTACTGGCTGGGGGTAATTTTTTTTTGTTTTTTTTTTGAGTTGGAGTCTTGCTCGGTCGCCCAGGCTGGCGTGCAATGGCATGATCTTCAGTTCACTGCAACCTCTGCCTCCTGGATTCAAGCAATTCTCCTGCCTCAGCCTCCCGAGTAGCTGGGATTACAGGTGCCCACAACCACACTGGGCTAATTTTTGTATTTGAAGTAGAGATGGGGTTTCACCATATTGGCTAGGCTGATCTTTTGGCCAGGCTGGTCTCGAACTCCTGACCTCATGATCTGTCCGCCTTGGCCTCCCAAAGTGCTGGGATTACAGTTGTGAGCCACTGTGCCTGTCCAGCTGGGGCTATTTTTATTTCTATGACTACTGGGATGATTTGCTGAGATCTGGGAGCTTCTCCCTTCAGAGGTCCCTGACTTCCCCCAAATTTTCAGTTGAGATGAGGTTAATTCTGCTGCAGACCTCCTTTATGGGAGTTTTGTTTACTTTCAACAAGGAAGATGAGTTTCCCACTTCCATGATTGTGGAGAGCAGCCTTTAGCTTAGACCCCATCTCCAGGTAAGAGGCTGATTTGGGGAATCATTTTGGTATTTGGTAGCTGTAGGTCAAAGTTAATTGTCAGCTGCCTATCACTTCTCCTTATGATCAGAGATCTAGGCTATATGTAAATTTTAAGAGGTGAAGTGAAGAGGTAGGTAGGGGCGGTCTGGTCTCGTTAAGTTTGAGCATCATCTTTCATCTGAGAGTGATGACAAGTCATTGAAGAGTTTAAAGGTGGAAAATGCATTGTGAGGAATGGGTGGGAGGATGGCTAGGCTGCAGGCAGAGATCACTTTTTTCTGTTTTTGTTTGTTTGTTTCAGCACATCTTTTGTTAGATTTGACCAACTTTTCGTCCCCTCTTATGTCAACTGAAACCCCTGCAGCTGCAGATGAAAGGACACAAAGATAGATGTGTACCCGCCCCCCACCCGCTACACCCTTGTTCTGCTCTCTAATCTTTGCACATACCAGAGATTTCGTAAGTTCTGTGAGTACCTGGTTTTCTGCACGTACCAGAGATTTTGTTTTGCACATACCAGAGATTTTGTAAGTTCTGAGGCAAGGTCACAAGACGTGTTTAAGTAAGATAAACTCTTGCTGCCATAAACCTGCTCTCCCGCCTCAAAGTTTGAACCAAAATATCAGAAATGGCAGGAACCAATCATAGTTAGCCAAATCGCCTTGTTCAAACACTAGCCAATCATATATCTGATTTTTATAATAACTCTATGCCCACTTTTCTTAGACTATATAACATCGTTCGGAGCTGAGTGGGGGAGCTCTCCTGCCCGTCTTGTTTCACGAGCGAGGGAGAGTTCCAGGTTCGAACCTGTAATAAAGATCCTTGCTGCTTAGCTTTGACTCTGGACTCTGGTGGTCTTCTTCGGGGAATAAACGGTCTGGGCATAACAAATGGGGGCTCGTCCGGGATTTCCCCCAAGCCCACCAGACCCCCAAGTCAACGGATCTTAATCTGTAGGTAAGCCGGCTTTGTCACTGTCTCTGTCTTTGTCTCTGTCTGTCTCCCTGAAATTTCGCGAAATCCGTAATCTGTAATCTGTATTGGTCTGTTCTGTAAGTGGCACGGTCTTGGTGGACGCGCTAGAAGACAGCCACTCGGGACTGGTGGGAGACGTTCCCCAGTGCCCATCTGGGGGCCTCCATCCTTGGTTGCCCCGTCTGACTCAGGTCGGAAGTCCGACACGCGCTCGCGAATGCTCATCGTTATTACTGTCTGTCCGTTATTGTTAAGTGTTAAGTGTAAGCCCAAAACGAAACATAAAACCTTTTCTTCCCCTTCCAGGACCGGACCTGTCGGATACTCCCCTCTGCTTCACACTCATTTTCGTCCCCCCTTCTCTTTGTAGGAGCAGTCCAAAGATGGGCAACAACCAGAGCACGCCGCTCTCACTCCTTGTTACCAATTTTAAGGATGTGAAGGCTCGGGGGCGTAACTTAAGCGTAGAACTAAAGAAGGGAAAGCTAGTTACTTTCTGCCATTCGGAGTGGCCCTCTTTCGGCGTAGGGTGGCCCTCCGAAGGAACTTTCTGTCTCTCTATTATTACTAAGGTAAAAACTAAGATTTTCCTGCCAGGGCAGTCAGGACATCCTGATCAAGTTCCTTATATTCTAGTGTGGCAGGATCTTGTGGAAAACCCACCACCCTGGATAACTCCATTCATCCCTGAGCCCTGCAAAGTCCTAGTAACGCGACCTACAAGACAAAAGACTCCCTCTGCCCCCTCGGCCCCTGTGCTGCTGGACAGCCAGGACCCCCTAACGTTAGAACCCACATTTCCCCCACCATATCCGCACCTTATCCCGCAGGACCCAGTCCCCCAGGGTGGTGCTTCCGTAGAGGGAAACCGAGAAGCGGAAGCAGCCGAGAGCGAAAGTAACCTGGGGGGGCCGGCCGGCCGAACACGAGGCCGCGTACAGCGGGACCAAGCTTCCCAACTCCCTGACTCCACTGTAGCCCTGCCTCTCAGAGAAATAAGATCGCTCGATGATACCGGGCTCTCCCGTCTCATGTATTGGCCTTTTTCCACCAGTGATTTATACAATTGGAAGTCCCAAAATGCTCGGTTCTCAGATAATCCCAAAGATCTAACCTCGTTGTTAGACAGTGTCATGTTTACTCACCAGCCGACCTGGGATGACTGTCAACAGCTCCTCCGAATCCTGTTCACAACGGAGGAGCGGGAAAGAATCCAAGTTGAGGCCAGAAAACTGGTTCCAGGAGATGACGGCCAGCCAACTGCAAATCCTGACCTCATTAATGCGGCTTTCCCTTTGACCCGGCCCAGATGGGACTACAACACGGCAGAAGCGGCCAGGTCCCCGGAAACTTGTGTTCAAGGGACTGAGGACCTCCTGAAGACTCTGGGGGAGCTAGGCTACCGAGCCTCAGCAACAAAGGCTCAGATCTGCAAGTCGGAGGTAACTTATCTAGGGTACCTATTAAAAGGGGGGCAACGCTGGCTAACCAAAGCCCGAAAGGAAACAGTCCTACGCATCCCTAGACCCCAGTCAACACGGCAAGTGAGAGAATTCCTGGGGTCGGCAGGGTTCTGTAGGTTATGGATACCCGGATTTGCTGAGTTAGCCAAGCCCCTATACCAGGCAACAAAGGAACGGCAGCCCTTCAATTAGACGGAAGAGGCTGAGCTGGCCTTTCAGCAAATCAAAACTGCCTTGTTATCAGCCCCCGCGCTGGGGCTCCCTGATGTCTCCAAGCCCTTCCACTTATACGTGGATGAAAGTAAAGGTGTTGCAAAAGCCGTGTTAACACAGTACCTAGGCCCCTGGCAGAGGCCAGTTGCCTATTTGTCAAAAAAATTAGATTCAGTGGCTGCTGGCTGGCCACCCTGCCTCCGGATAATCGCGGCGACCGCCCTAATGGTCCGAGACGCTGATAAACTTATCATGGGGCAGGAGTTGCGCGTTATAACCCCGCATGCCATTGAAGGCGTCCTCCGGCAGCCGCCGGACCGATGGATGAGTAACGCCCGGCTCACCCACTATCAAGGACTGCTGTTAAACCCCCTCAGAATAACTTTTCTGCCCCCAACCTCTTTAAACCCTGCTTCACTGCTGCCAAATCCAGACTTGGACGCCCCGTCCCATGAGTGCACTGAGATACTGGCTCAGGTGCATGGGGTGCGGGAGGACCTGCAAGATCGTCCGCTCCCTGACACAGAACTCACCTGGTTCACTGATGGCAGCAGCTACGTCCACCAAGGCCAGCGGTATACAGGAGCGGCTGTAACGTCAGAGACTGAGGTAATCTGGGCGGAACCCTTGCCTCCAGGGACATCAGCCCAAAGAGCCGAACTGATAGCCCTTACACAGGCCCTCACCCTAGGGGCAGAGAAAAAACTAACAGTATACACGGATAGCCGCTATGCTTTCGCTACTGCGCACATACATGGGGCCATCTACAGAGAAAGGGGACTATTAACAGCCGAAGGCAAAGAAATAAAAAACAAGCAAGAGATCCTAGCTCTATTAACTGCTTTGTGGAAACCAAAGAAATTGGCTATCGTACATTGCCCTGGGCATCAGAAACCAACTACGCCAATTGCTCGAGGCAACTTCTTAGCCGACCAAACCGCAAGGAGCATAGCAAAAGCTCCCAGTCAGCTCCTCGCGCTCCAGCTCCCCGATCCTGGCCCGCGAAATTTGCCATGTTTTCCCGACTATACCGAACAGGATCGTGAATGGATGAACACGCTTCCCCTAAAACAGGTTAAAAATAGGTGGTGGACTGATATAAATGACCAAACCATCCTACCAGAAAAATTAGGACGGCAGGTGTTGGAACACATCCACCGGACAACCCACCTGGGTGCCCGGCGAATGATGGACTTAATCAGGCACGCCAAGTTTAGAATCAGGTGCATAGCTGAACTGGCCAGCGATGTCACAACAAATTGCAAAGCCTGCCAACTAAACAACGCTTGCCCCCAAACCCAGACCACCGCAGGAATTAGGGGTAGAGGAACTAGGCCTGGTATCTATTAGGAAATAGACTTTACTGAGATAAAGCCTGGAAAATATGGGTATCAGTACTTACTTGTCTTTGTAGATACTTTTTCAGGATGGACAGAAGCGTTCCCAACTAAGAGAGAAACTGCTCAGGTTGTAGCAAAGAAAATTTTGGAAGAAATCCTCCCCAGGTATGGCTTTCCCGTCCAAATAAGGTCAGACAATGGACCAGCCTTCGTTGCTAAGGTAAGTCAGGATTTGGCTTCCATTCTGGGGGCAAATTGGAAATTACATTGTGCTTATAGGCCCCAAAGCTCAGGACAGGTAGAAAGGATGAATCGGACTCTGAAGGAGACCTTAACTAAATTGACCATGGAGACTGGCGCTAATTGGGTAGTACTTCTCCCCTACGCTCTGTTCCGGGCCCGAAATACCCCTTACAGACTAGGCCTCACACCATATGAAATCATGTATGGCAGACCCCCACCCCTGGTCCCCAGTCTAAAAGATGACTTACTCAAACCTGAAACTGAAAATGTCTCTGAGCTCCTGTTCTCCTTACAAGCCTTACAGAAAATTCACCAGGAAATTTGGCCCAGACTACGAGCGAGGCAGGACCTCCACCGACGCCTCATCCGTTCCAGCCGGGAGACTGGGTCCTAGTCAAGCGCCACCGGCAAGAAACTCTTCAACCCAGGTGGAAAGGACCACTGCATGTACTCCTGACTACTCCCACTGCTCTCAAAGTAGAAGGCATCGCTTCGTGGATCCACTACACACATGTCAAACCAGTGGACCCAACATCCGACCTTCTCGAGCCGTCTGGAGCACCGGTTACATGGACTATATACAAAGCTAAGAACAATCCCTTAAAGCTAACCCTGCGCCGTCATCCCCATAGCCGTAACCATGTCTAGCTTACCTATGCTTTTATGCCTTATGCATCTGACTCTCCTCACTGCTGTGCCGTCTAATCCCTATGTCTGGAGGTTCTGGCTCTATGAGAACAAAACTCACCCCGGGGAAACCCCCCAAGCAGGTAAACTGCTAGCTAGCGCAGACTGCCCCCTCTCAGGGTGTAATACTATAGTTTACCTCAATTTCACTAGGTTCCAGATTGCCCAACCAGCAATACCCATGATCTGTTTTGAATATGATCAAACTGAATATAATTGTAAAAATTATTGGTGGCACCAGAGTGCAGGTTGCCCATATAGCTACTGTAAGATGCACTCTGTCCGATACTGGAGAGAACGACAAGGGTGGTATTTTTACAAAACTGAGTCTCCCGTCACTTACACTTGGATAATTAGAGACCCATGGGACTCTCGGTGGACAACCCCACAACATGGGGGAGTATATTACTCATCAACTAGTACCTGGCCCAGTAGCCATTTATATCTGTGGAGAAGTCTAGTCCAGATTCAACCCTTAATCCACACACAAATCCACAGGCAAGAAACCAAGCCATCACAAGACTTGCAGCCCTTCTCCTGGCTAACTCTATTACGGGAAGGGCTAGCATTCGCCAACCTCACTGGTTTAGGCGACCTGTCCTCTTGCTTTATGTGTGCAACCCTAGGAAGACCACCATTAACGGCTGTTCCTCTATCCTCCCCTCCCACAAACTATACAGGTTTTAACTCATCGATAGTCACGATACCCAATGTGGCCCTGTACCGTGACCCATACCAAGAGAAATACCCCTATTGTTATTCGGCATTTAGCAACAGCCTCTGTAACCAATCGGCTACATACCCTAATAGTCCCATATATGCTCCCCCTGGTGTGTTCTTCTGGTGTAATATGACTCTGTTAAAAACTCTGTCCAAAAGCATCTCTGACGGACAGTTGTGTATCCCTGTTACCCTAGTTCCCCGACTGACACTGCTAACCCCGGCAGAGTTCATAGGCTGGGCAAGGACCGCCCCAACTAAAACTGCGCGAAATAGACGAGCAGTTTTTCTACCACTAATTGCCGGAATATCCTTAACCACCTCTGTCATCGCAGCGGGGTTAGCAGGAGGGGCCCTACAACACTCCATGATAGAAAACGACAAGCTGTTACAACAATTCTCTGTTGCTATGGAAGACTCCGCCTATTCCCTAGCCTCCCTTCAGCGGCAGCTCACCTCCCTAGCACAGGTCACCCTTCAAAACCGCAGAGCCTTAGACTTACTCACGGCTGAGAAAGGAGGTACCTGTATGTTCCTCAAAGAAGAATGCTGTTTCTATATAAATAAGTCAGGGTTAGTTGAGGAAAGAGTCCAACGCCTACACGAACTAAGCTTAGAAATGAAAAAGCAACAATTCACTACAGCCGCTAACAATTGGTGGAGCTCCTCAATGTTTTCCCTTCTGGCACCCCTTTTAGCCCCCCTAATGTCTTTACTACTTCTATTCACTATAGGCCCCTGTGTGGTAAATAAAATTTTACAATTTGTCAGAGAAAGGTTTAATACCATCCAACTAATGGTCCTCCGTAGCCATCACCAGCCTCTCCTGCACCCAGAAAGTGAGGCTATATTATAAGACTCTGGAAATCCAAGATTGGACATCCAGTTACTTATGAGAAGGGGGAATGAAAGGACACAAAGATATATGTGTACCCGCCCCCCACCCGCTACACCCTTGTTCTGCTCTCTAATCTTTGCACATACCAGAGATTTCGTAAGTTCTGTGAGTACCTGGTTTTCTGCACGTACCAGAGATTTTGTTTTGCACATACCAGAGATTTTGTAAGTTCTGAGGCAAGGTCACAAGACGTGTTTAAGTAAGATAAACTCTTGCTGCCATAAACCTGCTCTCCCGCCTCAAAGTTTGAACCAAAATATCAGAAATGGCAGGAACCAATCATAGTTAGCCAAATCGCCTTGTTCAAACACTAGCCAATCATATATCTGATTTTTATAATAACTCTATGCCCACTTTTCTTAGACTACATAACATTGTTTGGAGCTGAGTGGGGGAGCTCTCCTGCCCGTCTTGTTTCACGAGCGAGGGAGAGTTCCAGGTTCGAACCTGTAATAAAGATCCTTGCTGCTTAGCTTTGACTCTGGACTCTGGTGGTCTTCTTCGGGGAATAAACGGTCTGGGCATAACACAGAAAGACAAATTCTACCTCTAAAATCCCTGGCCGGTTAAGAAAAATCAAAATTTGACTACCTGAGAGGTTTTATTTACATAAGACTGCCTTCCCAGCCTCTCTCTCTGTCTCTGTGCTGTTAAAGACTTTAGAGATCTCTTATACTAAGCAATTAATGAAAAAGATAAACTTTTTACAAGGACACATAGTAGTGTTAAGGCTAGCCTAAAAAAATTCTCTTGACTAAAATAGGTGCAAAGAAGTCTGACCTAAAATAGCTCTGGTAGTTAAAATTCCCATCAGGGCTTGAGTTCGTTTCTTAATCTGGGAACAAGAAAGGCTACTCTATCTTGTGGCCTAATAGTTAAAATTCTGCAGTTTTACCTCCACTGCGTGGGTTTGATTCCTGGTCAGGGAACCTACCCCTCTTGGTTTGATACTTGTGTGAATGTCTTTTGGGGTACCAATTTATTATTGATCCTTTCCCTTTCCTTGGGAAGCTTTTGATTTCCTGTTTTCTTCTATCTGTTTGGGGTCACATAAGGCGTTTGAGCCCTTTGTGTGTGGACAGTCAGCTGAGAAGCTAAGATCCTAGAGTACATGGCCTGACAGAAATGTGGTCTATACCCGCTTTATGGATAGTGAAATTTTCCTTCTCTGAGTTGTCTTTGGGGTGATTCTGGATCCTGCAAAAAACTGCTTGCCACCTCTTTGGAGACATCTCCTGTGTTTGTGGTTGTTATAACCTTGATTAAAACACTTGGGAGGATACCTTTGCTTAAGAAGTTCAAATGCAAGAAAAATCATCCGTTTATCCCAGCTAAAATCTGATAATAAAAGATCTGAAAGGATTTTTTTTAAAGAGCTCTATGGTTAGAAGTCAATATAATTAGAAACTGATATCTTGCCTTTATGCTTTCAACACCTTTTGTTTCCTGTTTTTTGGGATTTTGTTTTAGTTGACTAAAATCTTTTTATTTAATTTTATTTATTTATTTATTTATTTATTTATTTATTTTCTAAACATGGGTCTTGCTTTGTTGCCCAGGCTAGAGTGCAGTGGCACAACCATGGCTCACTGTAGCCATGCTCTTTGGGGCTCAAGTGATCTGCCCACCTCAGCTCCTCAGTAGCTGAGACTACAGGTGTGCACCATCACATCTGGCTAATTTTTAAATATTTTTGTAGAGATGGGGCTCACTATATTGTTCGGGTTGGTTCTAAACTTCTGGTCTCAAGCAGTCCTCCCACCCCAGCCTCTAAAAGTACTAGGATTACAGGTGTGAGCCACTATGCCTGGATGGCTAAAACTTAAAAAAAAAAAAAAAATTATGAGCTTAGTACCTTTGTTTGCTTCCTTTAAAAGAAATTGTTCTCCTGTTTATATTTACTCCACTCTATTCCTCCTTCTTCTTTGCCATTTTCATTGCTCTGAGTCCTCATCCCATGGGATACGGGCTGATCATAAAATCGGCTGATTGGGTTGAGTTGTCCACCAGACTTGAAGGAACGTCCTTGCAGTGAGGTGCACTGCGGAAGCATTGTCCTGTATTATCCCATGGCTTTTGCTTCTTTTTGGGGACCCAGGATTTGGTATAAAAAATGGGATCCTTGAAATTTTGGGGGACCTGTGTTTTGCCTTCCAGCTATGCCTGCTTCTGACATATTTAAATATTAAGCCCTAAAAATTGCATGCTTTCCTTTCTGTATTCACTAAATGGCTCCACCTGATGAGGTGGGAGAGTTAGTTCCCTGATATCCCCCAGAGGACATATGACAGGGATGTGGCATGTCTGTTTGGTCATCACCGCTGCTCAAACCCCTTATGGGAGGGGGAACATGCAGACGGACAGGTGCAGGAGCCGAAGTGGGCATATGTTACAGTGTGCTCGTTTAGCCTTGCCATCCGTGGATGGCTTAAGTGTTAACCAACTCAGTGGACCCTCTGCCTTTCTGCAAGGGCAGAGGGCAAGTGTGACAGCTTCCTGTATCCTGAGCTCTTGTCCAGTGTCCTGGAAGAATCAGGTCACACACAAACTTAAAGGATGGTGAATATTGCGTTTTACTGGGGGTGGAGGTGGCTCTCAGCAGGATGGATGGGGAACTGGATAGGGGCTAGAGTGTGAAGCTAATCTTCCCTTGGAGTTTGGCAACCCAGTGGCCGATTCTCCCCAGCCAAACTCCTCCCAACGTTTCTTATCTTCTCTCCTTCTCTGCCGCGCTGTTCTGCCATTTGTCTGTTCATTGCCTCCTGGAGCCAGGGGTTTGGGGTTTATATGGGTACAGGATAGGGGGAGTGGTGGGCCAAAAGGCAACTCCAAAACAGGAATGCCTGTTCTCTTAGGGCCACAGGTATCCAGGCTTGAGGGTGGGGCCTTTGCCAGGGAACTGCCCTCTTCTACCCAGTATTTCCCTGTCTCCTGTCTGTATCACCATGAAACCAGTAATCTAATTAAGAAAACAAGCTAGCCAAAAATCCCAAATACAACTTTCAGGCATTTAGCTGGTTATCTTTAAACTCCTTTGTAAAAGAAACTTCTTTAAGAAAATTCCCATTTTGTAAGGGTGTCATACCATTAATGTCAAAACATTAAAACATTTACCATTGTTTTAATGTTACAAGTCATTCCTTTGCTTAAGGTGGTTTTCCTGGCCTCTTAATTGAACTTTTACTTACACCCTTTAAAACCCCTTTGGTTTGAGCAAATGATGGTACAATATTGGTGCTTTGAGATATGAATTTTCTACCTTGTTTCACATAAGAGCTGTCTCTTTAGAAATGCAAATTTAGGGTTGCCTAGCTAACAATTGTTTAGGGCAGGAAACAGGTAATCAAGAGCCTGATAGTCTAAAGTGGAGGTGAGATTTTGAAAACTGGCAATTGAAGAATCTGATATATATAAGATCTGCTACTGTCTATCTGTCTATGTGTTTATATGTGTGGTGTGCATGTGATGTTTCACTACCAAAATATATTAAAGGGCTCTAATTAATTGGCTTAAAGAAAAAAGTAAGTGCTTAAATCAAATGTGTTATCACAAAAATAGAAACTTTAATTCAAATGCCTCATAGTTCACATGACTTTACTAATCTTTAGTAAATTAAGACAATTTAAAAATTATTGGTAAAATAAAAAGTCTTCAGAATTTAATTTAGACATTTTGTCTGAGTCTATTGATCAGATACTATCTCTACTAGATGTTTTAAGGCATAAAACTTGCTTGTATGATTTGTTTTGATACCTAACTTGTATATAAGCTTATGTCTTTAGATTTGTTTATTTGTTTAATTTTTTTGGTGATGCAGTCTTGCTCTGTTTGTTACCTACGCTAGAGTGTGGTGGTGTGATCTTAGCTCACTGCAACCTCCGCCTCTTGGGTTCAAGCAATTCTCCTGCCTCAGACTCCTGAGTAGCTGGGATTACAAGTGTGTGCCACCATGCCCAGCTAATTTTTTGTATTTTTAGTAGACACAGGGTTTCACCATGTTGGCATTGGCTGGACTTGAACTCCTGACCTCAGGTGATCCACCCGCTTCAGCCTCCCAAAGTGCTGTGATTACAGGCATGAGCCACTGTGCCCAGCCTTATGTCTTTAGATTTAAGTTTTTAGGATATGACAAGGCCTAGCTCCAGGCATTGTCCTTTGTTCTGGACTTTGCATCTGGTACATAATTAAAACTGCTTATCTCCTGGGTTTTTCACTAAAAATCAGAGTTACTAACAGTTAACATTGTAATAAATGTATATAATTAACATTACTAAATACAAGAGAAAAATTCTCCATCGAAAATATATAAGGAAAGTAGGATATGTTTTTGGTTAAAAAAAAGTTATCAGAAGGCACGAAAATGTGTCTTTTGTTAAAAGGAAAGTAATTTTGCCTAGTTTAAAGGGTTTTTTAAATTAAAGGAATAAAAAAAGGACAGATAAAACTAAACAAATATAAAAAGTTGGGAAAAAAGGTCAATTTTTGTCCTAAAGTAAGATGACAGGACAAAAGTGAAGGTTTAAGCAAATTGTAGAAGACTGACCTTGTGAAAGGAATTCTATGTGCAGTTAAGTTGGCTAAAATTTAAAATGATTATTTACTTTTTCTATACAGTAAATATTAATATCAAAAGCACATTGATGTTAGAGTCTGGGCCCTTGTATTGGAATAACAGAGTTTTATAGGAGCATTGATTTGTTCTTTAATAGAAAACTGTAAAAAGGTTATAAAAAGACTTATGGAAATCTTACCTTATGATCAAACTGATTGAGATTGAGATGAATTTGTTGAAAATATTTTAATAAGAATTGGCTTTAGCATTAATAATACACTAACGTAAAGGTAAAATTTGCTTTTCTCTTTTAAATAAGATTTTTGTGAAA
This sequence comes from Macaca nemestrina, assembly GCF_043159975.1. Classification (NCBI taxonomy): domain Eukaryota; kingdom Metazoa; phylum Chordata; class Mammalia; order Primates; family Cercopithecidae; genus Macaca; species Macaca nemestrina. The sequence continues at coordinate 143,084,940 of NC_092126.1, read as the reverse complement.
TATTAAGAGATAAGAAAACATTTATCTTTTGAATGAGCTGGAAAAAAAACACAGGTGAGAGACAAATTCATCTGGCCTCATGCCATCTGATTTGGTTTGGCTGTGTCCCCACCCAAATCTCACCTTGAATTGTAATAATCCCAATGTGTCAAGGGCGGGGCCAAGTGGAGAAAATTGAATCATGGAGGCAGTTTCCCCCATACTGTTCTCGTGGTAATGAATAAGTCTCATGAGATCTGATGGTTTTATAAATGGGAGTTCCCCTGTACAAGCTCTCTTGCCTGCCACCAAGTAAAATGTGCATGGTCCTCCTTTGCCTTCAGCCATGATTGTGAGGCTTCCCCAGCCATGTGGAACTGTGAGTCCATTAAACCTCTTTTTCTTTATAAATTATGCAGTCTCAGGCATCTCTTTATTAGCAGCATGAGAACTCACTAATACAGTAAATTGGTACTGGTAGAGTGGGGTGCTGCTGTAAAGATACCCAAAAAATGTGGAAGAGACTTTGGAACTGGGTAACAGGCAGAGGTTGGAATAGTTTGGAGGGTTCAGAAGAAGAAAGTAAGATGTGGGAAAGTTTGGAACTCCCTAGAGAGTTGTTGAATGGCTTTGACCGAAATGCTGATAGTGATATGGACAATAAAGTCCAGGCTGAGGTGTTCTCAGATGGAGATGACGAATTTGTTGGAAACTGCAGCACAGGTGACTCTTGTTATACATTAGCAAATAGACTAGTGGCATTTTGACCCTGCATTAGATTTGCAGAACTTTGAACTTGAGAGAGATAATTTAGGCCATCTAGTAGAAGTAATTTCTAAGAAATACAAAGTGTTCAAGAGGTGACTTGGGTGTTGTTCAAAGCATTCAGTTTTATATATTCACAAAAATATGGTTTGGAATTGGAACTATGTTTAAAAGGAAAGCAGAGTATAAAAGTTTGGAAAATTAGCAGCCTGACGATGTGATAGAAAAAAAACAAACAATTTTCTAAGGAGAAATTCAAGCTGGCTACAGAAATTTGCATAAGTAATGAGGAGCCAAATGTTAATTGTCAAGACAATGGGGAAAATGTCTCCAGGGCATGTCAGAAGACCTCACGGCAGCCCCTCCCATCACAAACCTGGAGGCATAGAAGGAAAAAATGGTTTTGTGGGCTGGGCCCGGGGCCTTGCTGCTGTGTGCAGTCTAGGGACTTGGTGCCCTGTGTCCCAACCACTCCAGCCATGGCTAAAAGGGGCCAACATGGAGCTCAGGCCATTGTTTCAGAGAGTGAAAGCCATAACATATACACACACACACACACACACACACACACACACACAGGCCATATTTGTGCCTGCCACTGATGTATGGACTTCTCAGTAGTACAGCCTGAATTGGTTTTCCAGGATTGCTTTCCCTTTGCTGCTACAATTTGTCCTTGGTCCCTTTTCTCTTTCTTTTTTTGGTCTTTTTTTTTTCTTTCTCTCCCTATCTTTCTCTGTGGGGTATAAGACTTCATGACATCTTAGAAATGAGCCTTCCTAGCCATGTGGATACTAACCTTCTAGGAATAAATCATTCCAGTGATGATTTATTTTCTTCTACAGTACTTTCTTTGAAATATTTTGAAGAAGAGTGGTGATATGGTTTGGCTGTGTCCCTACCCAAATCTCATCTTGAACTGTAGCTCCCACAATTCCCATTTGTCATGGGAGGGACCTGGTGGGAGTTAATTGAATCACAGGGGTGGCTCTTTCCCATGCTGTTCTTGTGATAGTGAATAAGTTTCATGAGATCTCATGGTTTTGTAAGGGAGAGTTTTCCTGCACAAACTCTCTCTTGTCTGCTGCTGTGTAAGGTGTGCCTTTCACCTTTCAAAAATGATTGTGAGGCCTTCCCAGCCAAATGGAATTGTGAGTCCATTAAACCTCTTTTTCTTTATAAATTACCCAGTTTTGGGTATGTCTTTATTAGCAGCATGAAAATGGGATAATACGTGGGGGGAAAGTAAAAGAAAAATAGAATTACAGGGCCTCCAAACTCACTATGCCAAAGGCAAAGTTGAGCTTGGGAAATTAACTTGGTAATCACCAATACTGTATTTCTTTTGAACCCAAACAGATAACTGTTATTTCACAACCCCATGTCATAGCCTCATTTCATCTGCTCCTTCTTTTCACATGTTTACTTCATCTGATGTAAAAATGTAGATTTACTGAGCATGAGACAATGCATAATTGACTTTTTCCTCTCCTCTCACTTTTCACATGTAAAATGTAGATTTAGTGAAGCTAATCAGAGCCTCACAAGAATCGAACCATCTACCTCACTGCTCATGCTCACTCCCACCTCTTTTTGTCCACTCTCCTGCTTATGTTTTCCCCTTTAAATATCCAAGTTCACAAAATCCTCTTTGAAAAAATCATAGGTCACAGACACTCTTGTGATTTATGGTTTTCCTTGGCACTACCTCAACCTTGGCAAAATAAACCTCTCATCAATTGAGCCCTGCCTCAGTCACTTTTTGGTTTATATTATAAAAAATATTTTTACATAGTTGGTGTTCTATTAACAATGATACCAAATGAGGCCATCTTTCTTCAGTCAGTGTAGGTCTTTGACAGTTTTTTTAAAAAATTAAGTTCAATTTGAGAAAGCTTCACTCTGCTGAGACACAGTTGAAAACAAACCATGAAATTTATGCATCATGTTCAAACATTCTAATGGGGTCACATTTGGTAAATTATTATTGCAGAAAACAAAAAATCTTAATTTTATCACATAAGCTATCACTTATGCTTTCATTTTCATCATCTGTTAAATCTATACAGTAATATAAAGAACCAGTATCAAATTTCTAGACTTACACATACACAGATTTAAAATAGGAATTGGAATTCTAAGTAATAGTAATAGGAATTAAAAACTATACATTGTTATTCATGAATCTGTTAAATTTATGCTGAGAGGAACAGCTGTCAATTAATGTGTCTCTTACCTATTTAACTAAGCACTTCTGTCCAAATTCTCCCTGCACTCCAAAGCTGTGTCACCCTCTGATGGTGGTAATGGCCCAACCCAAAAAGGTTGAGAGCATTAGGCACAGTTATGTTTTGTTTTTGAGGACAGAAAGTAAGTGGAATAGCATTTTCCTGGGGCCTAAAGCGTTCTCCCAGAAACAAATGTTCAGAGTCACAAGTTACCAGTCTCCAAACCAGAGGTACCAGGTGGTGGTTGTCCTCCTCCTCCTTCTTCTGCTCCTCCTCCTTCTCTTTCTCCTCTTCCTTCCTTTTCTTCTTTTTCTTCTAATACCTTTATGGAGATATAATTCACATACCATAAAATCCACCTAATTAAAGTGCTTTTTAGTGTAGTCACAAGTTGTGCAACGATCACAACTAATTCTAGAATGTTGCATCACCCCCAAAAGAAACCATGTACTGCTAGTAGTAACTAGCAGTCAATCCCTATACTCCTTCCTGCTCCCAGCCCTGGTAACCACTAATCTACTTTGTATCTGTATGGAGTTGCCTATTCCAGAGAGTTCATGTAAACAGAATACCACAAATGTGACCTGTTGTGTCTGGCTTCTGTCACTTAATGTTTTCAAGGGTCATCCATATCAGGGCATTTTTTGGTATTTCATTCCTTTTTATGGAATGGCCAAATAATATTATGACCAAACAATATTCCATTGCATGGATACTACATTTTTCTTTAATCATCCATCAGCTAATGGATATTTGGGTTGTGCCTACTTTTCTTGCTCTTATGAATAGTGTTATATGAACATTTGCATGTACTTTTATGGCTAAATAATATTTCACCATATGGATACTACATTTTGTTTATTCATTCATTGGCTAATGAATATTTGTGTTGTGTCCACTTTTTTGTTGTTATGAATAATGCTATATGAACATTTGTGCATACTTTTTTTTTAAGACAGCATCTTGCTGTGTCATCCAGGCTGGATATGCATACACTTTTTGTAGATATGTTTTCAATTCTATTGGATCCATGCCAGGGGTGGAGTTACTGGGACATGTGGTAATTGTATATGGGCTTTGAGAAACTGCCAAACTGCTTTACAGAGTAGTTGCACAATTTTGCAGCCAACCAACCAACCAATAGATGAGGCTTCCACTTTCTCCACATCCTTGTCAATGCTTGTAATTGTCTTTCTTCTTTCTTTCTCTCTCTCTCTTTTTTTTAATAGGCAGGTCTCCTTCTTTCACCCAGGCTGAAGTGCAATGGTAGGATCATAGCTCACTGCACCCTGAGCTCCTGGGCTCAAGGGATCCTCCTGCCTCAGCCTCCTGAGTAGCTTGGACTGAAGGCATGCAGGCATGCACCACCATTTCTGGCGCCAAAACATTTTCATTTACAGTAGACTTTCATGGAACAGTTTTAGATTTTCATAAAAATTGAGAAAATAATACAGAAAGGTCCCATATATCCCACAGCTGGTTTTCCCTATTACTAACATTAGTTATGGTACATTTATATTACATTATTATACACATCATTATATATTATTATATATTGATACATATATATGATATACATATCATTACATGATGCTACATTTGTTACAATTAAGAACCAATATTGATACATCATTAACTAAAGACCATAGTTGATTCAGATTTTTAATTTTACCTGTTTTGATTCTAGAATCTCACCCAGGACACCACATTACATTTACTTATCATGTCTTCTTTGACTCCCCTTGGTTGTGACAATTTCTTAGACTTTTCTTGTTTTTCCTGACCTTGACAGTCTTGAGGAATGTTCAAGTATTTCATAGATGACCCTGTATTTAAATTTATCTGATTCTTTTCCTCATGATTAGTCTTGGGTTAAGGGTTTGGGGAGCAAGACCAGAGTTAACGTACCATCTTTATCACATCCTGTCAATGGCATATACTACCAACATGATTTATCACTGTTCATATTGACCTTGATCACCTAGCTGAGGTAATTTGTCAAGTTTCCCCAGAGTAAAGTTACTCTGCTCCCCTCCCTTTCCTCCACCCTCAACTTTCCATTCTACACTCTTTGGGAGGAAGTCACTATGTATAGCCTACACTAAAGGAGTAGGAATTTATGGTCCCCCTTTTTGTGGGCAGAGTAGCTACATAAGTTATTTAGAATTCTTATGCAAAGTTAGATTTGTCTTTACCCCATTTATTTATTGATTCAATCATTTATATCAGTATGGGCTCACAAATATTTTATATTTTGTATTATAATCCAGTACTACTTTATTTATTTTCTTGCTCAAATTATTCCAGATTTGGTCACTGGGAGCTCTTTCAATTTGTTTCTATACTCCTTTGACACCCCCATCAATGGTTTCTTTTTTTTTCTTTTTCTTATTTTTTTTTTTTTTTAAACATTTCCTTACTTTCTGGCACTGCAAGATACTCCAGTCTCAGCTTGTTGATTTCCTTCTCTAGTAGCAGAATTAGCCATTTCTCCAAAAAGCCCTGATTTTTGTTGTTGGAGAATGGTATAAAAATCAAGATCTGGGTGCTAAGTGTGCTCCTTGCTACTGGAGCATCATTGCTTCTAGACTCTCTGAGCTGACAGAGAAAGGAAATATATGTGTGCATACTAACTGTAATACAGACACTAATCTAGAAATATTTCTATATGTAACCTTCTGTATCTATATTAAGCTAAATGTGAGTTCATGCTGATGTCTCAAATTGATCTATTACCACATGAATCATCCTTCCTTTGCTTAAATGTAAATTCCCAATCCAACAGTGAGAAACCTGGCTCCCACGATCTGCAATCAATTTGTTTAATTCCAGTATATACGTAAGGCAATAGCAGAGTTGTTAATATCAGAATTGTACCCTGTTAAGGCTCAGAAAATGATACCCCAATGTATAGTCTTTTAACATTCCTCTAACAAGCACTTAGAATTAAAGGAAATTGAAAAGCCTTCGAAGCTGCCCAAGAATCGAGGCCTGTCTGGCTTTCTCTTGTTTCTCATCCTACTCCCATAAGTGCAGGGAGGGGCTCTCCTGAAGTTCCCTTCTCTGACTGAGGAAAGTTCTTCCAAAAGGAATACATTTGTTTGGAGCCTCCTCCCTAGGAATTTCAACAAACAACCAGGAAAGATTTATCACCAGAGGAGATTAAAAGTTGTCACCACACCAAAACAGGCTATTGCCTATTCTTCAGCAGCAATAAAAAACTCCTAAACAACTTTTATGACCTGAGAGACTTTATTTACATAAGACAATCTTTGTTCACCATGCAGTTCCTCCCCTTTTCCTCCCATAACTTGTCATCACCTCCCCTTCAAGCCCCTATTCATTTTATGCTATAAAGCCTTCAACCATCTGCCCCCCTCTTTGAGTCTCATATTTTTCTGAGGCTTCCACGTGCATGTACATAATTAAAATGGTGTTTCTCTTCTTAATCTGTTTATTGTCAGTTCATTTCAGCAGACTTAATTATCAAACCTCCAGAGGGAATGTTTAAACTTCCCTACCCCATGGGAAACAACTTGTATCAGCTAGGAACTGCTTACATGCAGTTCCTTTTGCCTTTAGTCTTACAAACTCCAGTAATTTCCAAAGTTACTTAGATCAGCACCTTTCACCCCTACTCTCGAGTTTGTTTCTACATTTGTACTAATAGTTATGTTCTCTTGTCACAGTCTGCATTCCTATGATTCCCTGACTTCTTAAATGATTAAAATTGTTTACATAGAATTTTGACCCTTTGTGCAGTAAAGTTCTATGTTTTCACAAATACACAATGTCATGTATACACCATCACAGTATCACACAGAATTGTTTCATTGCCTTAAAAATCTCCTGTGCTTCACCTATTCATTCCTCCCTCCCCTCAAACTCTGGCAACCACTGACATTTTTATTCTCTATTGTTTTGTCTTTTCCAGAGTGTCATATAGTTGGACTCATAGTATGCAGCCTGTTCAGAATCACTTCTCTTAGCAGTATGCATTTAAGGTTCATACGGGACTTTTTTTGTGGCTTGATAGCTCATTTCTTTATTGTTGAATAGTATTCCATCATATGGATGTACCAGTTTGTTTATCCATTCACTTACTGAAGAAATGTGTGTTGCTTCAAGTTTTAACCAATTATAACCCTGTTATGAACATGTGTGTACTGTTTTTATGAGGACAAGTTTTCAAATCAGTAAATACCTAGGAGTGAAACCATTCCAACTGTCCCATAGAAATGATATTTAAAAGTTTTGACATAAACATGGAAATTGACCCTTCAGGTCTTAAAACTTGAAATTTACATTTGTCTCATCTGAGTTCCTTCCTCAGCAAACAGATCCTCAGGCAAGGGACTTAAAACTCACCAGATCACCACATCGAAACAAGATGCCAGACACCCTCATTCATCATAATTGCTTTTTTTACCCTCAATTTCTTCCCTCAGTATATAAGCCTCCCCAGTTGTAGTTGGTCAGGGATTTGAGACTTTATCTCCCATTCTCCTTGGCTGCAGCACCCAATTAAATACTTCTTGGCAACATTCATTGTCTCAGTGATTGACATTCTGTGTGGTGAGCAGCAGGACTGAACCCCTGTCATTTTGGTTAACAGGAGCATGATTGCTGGATCAATGCTATGTCTAGCTCTTTAAGAACCCACCAAACCGTCTTCTAAAGAGGCTGAACCATGTCACATTTGAATGAGCAATGAAGAGTTCCTGTGTCTCCACATCCTTGCCATCTTTTGGCATTTTTAGTGTTTTCGCTTTCTACCATCCTAGTGGGTGCTAAGGGATAACTTATAGTTTTAAGTTGCAATTCCCTGATGACAAATGATGTTGACCACATTTTCACATTCATGTTTATTTTTGATGTCTATTCAGATCTTTTGCCCATGTTTAAATTGGGTCATTTGTCTTATTTTTTTAAAGTTTTTTTTTTTTTGAGAGGCAGTCTCACTCTGTCACCTGGACTGGAGTGCAGTGGTGTGATCTCAGCTCATTGTAACCTCCACCTCCCAGGTTCAAACGATTCTCCTGCCTCAACCTCAGGAGTAGCTGGGATTACAGGTGTGTGCCACTAAGCCCAGCTTGTTTTTATAGTTTTAGTATAGATACGGTTTTGCCATATTGGCCACGCTGGTCTTGAACTCCTGACCTCAGGTGATCTGTCTGCTTTGGTCTCCCAAAGTGCTGGGATTACAGGCATGAGCCACTGCACCTGGCCCTGAGTTTTAAGTTCTTACCTGCTTAATTGTCCTTGCTAGAAACTCCAGTACAATGCTGAATAGAAGTGGTGAGCTTGGAGATCATTTTCTTGTTCCATATCTTAGGATAAGAGCTTTCAGTCTTTCATCATTATGTATGATGTTAGCTGTGGGTCTTCATAGATGTCCTTTCTCAGGTTGAAGAAGTTCCTGTTTACTTTAGTCTGTTCACTGCTTTTATCACGAAAGGCTGTTGGAGTTTGTCAAATGCTTTGTGTCTATGGAAATCATTATATATTTATTTTTTGTGAATTATCCCATTAACAGACTGGATTTACTGATTTTCATATGTTAAAACAACCTTGCTTTCCTGGGATAAATCCCACTTGATCACGGTGTATAATTCTTTTTACATCTTGCTGAATTTCATTTGCTAGTACTTTTTTTTTTTTTTTTTGCCTCTATATTCAAAAGGGATATTGGTATTATTTTTCTTTCCTAGTAATGTCTTCGTCTGGTTATGGTATCCATGTCTTCTTTATGCATGTGTGCCTATGTATGTAACCCTAGGCACTCTAAAACGCAGGGCTCAGGGCATGAAACTCTCTTGCTCAGCTCTAACCCTTCTGGTCACCTCTTTGTGACTTTTTCCCCCTTTAAGTCTGCCATTGAAGGACATTATATCCTAATTACACCTGAATAGAAGGGAGAACTTTGGGTCACATGCTACAGACAGTTCTCAAGACTAATAATTTACATTTATTGAATACTTTCTATGTACTCAGGCATTGTTCTAACCCCTTTGCATGTGTTAACTCAATCTTCCCAACTAAGGAAACTTTCACTTGGAAAGGTTCAGTGATTTGTTCAGTGGTAACACACTGGAGAATGACTACATTTTAATTAGGGCAAAATTTTTCATTTGGCCAAGAACAAAATCTAATATCACTGATACTTTGTGAATAGTAATTTGAAAATTAAAAAAAAATTTTTTTTAAAGAAAAGCTTTGTTCTTCAAGTGTGATTGTTATTATTCTTGGGCCAAAATGTTTTTCAAGGTACATATTTCTACTCTTTTAAAAAAAAATTATTTTATTAGAGTCGGGGTCTCACTATGTTGCCCAGGGTGGTCCTGAACTATCAGACTCAAGTGATCTGCCCACCTCAGCCTCCCAAAGTGCTGGGATTACAGTTGTAAGCCACCATGCCAGGCCACATTTCTACATTCTTAATGAAGTCTGTGGAATCTACTTCAAATGCAATTTTAATTTATGTTTCAATTCTATGAAGATATTGGGTTGGTGCAAAACTAATTGCGGTTTTGGACCGTGAATTTTAAATCATTATAACTAGGCTCAACACATTTTTATTAATCAAAATAGGCACCATTACAATCAACACATTTTTGCCAACGAGAAATAAGTTGGTTTATTCCTGTAGCATAAAAATCCGTGCTTCGGGATTTGACAAACTCTTGGAAAGCATTTTCTGCATCCTGCTGGTTGTGGAAGCGTTTTCCCTGCAAAAAGTTGTTGAGATGTTTGAAGATGTGGTAGTTGGTTGGCAAGAGGTCAGGTGAATACGGTGGATGAGGCAAAACTTCATAGCCCAATTCATTCAACTTTTGAAGTGTGGGTTGTGCAACATGCGGTCGGGCATTGTCGTGGAGAAGAATTGGGCCCTTTCTGTTGACCAATGCCAGCTGCAGGTGTTGCAGTTTTTGGTGCATCTCATCGATTTCCTGAGCATACTTCTCAGATGTAATGGTTTCACCGGGATTCAGAAAGCTGTAGTGGATCACACCAGCAGCAGACCACCAAATAGTGACCATGATCTTTTTTGGGTGCAAGATTGGCTTTGAGAAGTGCTTTGGAGCTGCTTCTTGATCCAACCACTGAGCTGATCGTCGCCGGTTGTCATATAAAATCCACTTTTCATCGCACGTCACAATCCGATCGAGAAATGGTTCGTTGTGGTTGCGTAGAATAAGAGAAGATGACACTTCAAAACGACGATTTTTTTGATTTTCAGTCAGCTCATGAGGCACCCACTTATCGAGCTTTTTCACCTTTCCAATTTGCTTCAAATGCCGAACGACTGTAGAATGGTTGACATTAAGTTCTTCGGCAACTTCTCTTGTAGTTGTAAGAGGATCAGCTTCGATGATTGCTCTCAGTTGGTCGTTGTCAACTTCTGATGGCCGGCCACTACGCTCCTCATCTTCAAGGCTCTCATCTCCTTTGCAAAACTTCTTGAACCACCACTGCACTGTACGTTCGTTAGCAGTTCCTGGGCCAAATGCGTTGTTGATGTTGCGAGTTGTCTCTGCTGCTTTACGACCCATTTTGAACTCGAATAAAAAAATTGCTCGAATTTGCTTTTTGTCTAACATCATTTTCATAGTCTAAAATAAACATAAACAGCAAGTAAGATGTCATTAGCAAAAAAACACAAAGAAATGCCCATTAAAATGATGTATATGACCACATTTATTTAAGAATGTATTCCAATATTAAATGCCAAATTCCAACAATGCAAAAACTGTTACTACTTTTTTTTTTTGGAGACAGAGTCTCGCTCTGTCACCCAAGCTGGAGTGCAGTGGTACAATCTTGGCTCACTGCAATCTCTGCCTCCTGGGCTCAAGTGATTCTCGTGCCTCAGCCTCCCGAGCAGCTGGGACTACAGACATGTGCCACCACATCTAGCTAATTTTTGTATTTTTAGTAGAGATGAGGTTTTAGCATGTTGGCCAGGCTGGTCTCAAACTCCTGACCTCAAGGGTTCTGCCTGCCTAGGCCTCCCAAAGTGCTGGGATTACAGATGTGAGCCACTGCACCCAGCCCCATCTTTTAAAATTTGAATCTTATAATTATAAAAATGTTACTTTATCATGGGAAAATAGGCAAGTGGAAGTATATTTTTAAATGTTTTCTCTCAAAAGAAGTGTCAACATTCTTAAGAATATGGCACTGAAGCAAACAAATGCAGTTAACTTGCTGCTTAGAAAAGACTTGGAATAAAGACTCTTTGACTCTTACCTTAGGAATCGGGTTTCTAGGACTAAGTGCTATATAATAAACTAGTGCCTGAGTACAAAAAATTTTCAGGGGTCCACATTCAGTCAGTTGTCTCTGGCAGAGGCACTGAGTTGGAGGGGGCTGTTTGTGTCCTTGTCTCTGAATGGAAGATTGTCCTCTGGGAATATCTCTGCTGTTCAATAGAGAAAGGCAAAAGGACATAGAAAAGGGTATCTGCAGAATCAAATGGTGAGCCAATCATTTTCCTTCTGACCATTTCTGTATTGCTTCTGAAGCAGCTCAGTTATTAGGTGAGCTTGTGAGTGAGAAAAAGCACATTTTCGAGTGAGGGATACAAACTACCTTACAAAAAGCAGGACTGCTTCAGAGACATTGAACTAACAGAGGAAAGTTGGCATGGAGAAATGATTAATTTGGAGGAAAATTTTTGATACTATATATTTGTAATTTGGGGCATGTAACTAGGACCATTTGTTCACAGAGAACCATTCCATATAACGTTATATGAACACGAAAACCCTAAGATACTTAAAAACAACCCAGCTTTATTGAGATATAATTCACATGCTATACATTTCACTCATTTAAAGTGTACAATGTACTTATATTACAGAGGAATAGTGTTATATATAACACGGATTCCTATAATGTTGAAACTGCAAGGCCTCCTAGTGGTAGGGTTTAAATGTACTAGAGAAGAAATTAAATTACTTAATATCATAGGGGCTCTAGTAATTATTTTAGCTTTCAAAATGTCTGATAAACTTACATAGTAATTTTTTTGGCAACATCCCTGCTTTAAGGAAGGTAGTTAGAGATGTTTGATGCTCTAGAAGTTTAAATGGGATTATAAAACTCCCATCTCCTTCTGTGGTGTGGACAGCGTTATTTTTCTGTTATTTATACAAGAAGTGAGGCTGTTTGAAGTTTTGAAGCATAACTTCACAAGATTTGGAGTACAGCCAAGTATATAATGAAACATTTACAATGTGTTTCCTTTTCTGACTTTTGGTTACAACATGTAAGTCATTTTCATGGTTATATTTTTCACTACTGGTGGTACTTATTAGGGTTTTAGCAGGTGATGGTTAATAATGCGTTTTTCCTTGATTCATGCTTAGAAACAATTAAGTAGGATACAGGAGTCAGACAGAAATCAAAATGTCAGCTTTATTACTGTTAAAATTGGTTGGAAAGCAGGTTTAGGTATGCAGCCACAAGGGTTTCTTGGATTATTAGGTTCGATGTTAGTGCTAGAAAACTTACAATAACAGTGGCTTAAACAAGGGAGACACCATTTCTCACCTGAAAGTACAATGGTGTCAGACCATGACTGGCAGGATATTCTACAGTACCAGACACCTAGACTCCTTTTAATCTTGTTGATTTTTCTATGCAATGGCTTCCTTTCCCAGGGTCATCCTGGGGTCTAGGATGACTGCTCCAGTTCCAGTCATCATGTATACATTCCAGCCAGAAGGAAGAAAGAGGAGGTGAAGGGCAGGATATCTCCATTTAAGGACTTGTCATTTTTGCTTATATCCCATTAACTAAAACAGTTACTAAGACAAATCTAACTAGGAAAGTGAATATTCTGGGTAGTCATGTACTCATGTTAAATGGAGAATTCTATTACAGAAAGGGAGAAAAGATACTGATGGACAACTTGTAGTCTCTGCCACATTCCTGAGTTCAACTTACATAACTAGGCAGAGGCAAAGCTAGCCAACCACTGTCTTCCACTAGAGGGAGGCGCAAGCTGCTTATCACTGAACAGACTCACCTCAAGGGTCAATCGCTTGCAGGAGGGGAACACAGAAGGGGCTGAGCCACACATGCTGGGTTCCTTCTCATTTCCACAACTGATGTTCGACTTTTCTAAGGGGCAGTACAGAGAACCGTCAAAAGGCAGGAAAGCAGTACATGATTTGGCACCACAGTAACAAGGTTTTCTTAGTTTCCCATTATCTAGCCTTTCTTTGTCTTCACTGCCTGTTAGATTAAGATATCTTCCTGAATAATCATAAGAGAGTTCTTCTTCTGGCACAATATCTTTGGCTGCAAAAAGTGCCAACTTAGGTACCATTGAGTCAATTCGGACAGGAATCATCAAAAGGTTTGGCTCACAAGAATGATTAAGGAATCTTCCAATATTTCCTATATAAGTAGGGTCAACAAATGTTTCCATTACCTGCCCAGTATAAACATGTTCCCTGATGGCTATAATGTAGTTAGAGTCAGATTTTGTTTGTAAGTGAATTCTTCTCTGAACTTCAGAGAATCCTAAAACCTCACCAGCATATTCACAGACAAACCTTCCTTTTGGTATAAATTCCAAGGTACGAAGCCCCCAGCCTTTTCTATGCGTCTTGAACACTTGGAAGTGGAACTGCAGACCTTTCTGGACCACTCTGTTTCTGCAGTGGTCACTGCATCGGCACAGGACATTGCATTCAAAAACAGGCTCTGCATACTTTCCTCCAGATCCTATATCTCTAAGGCATGAGTTATCATCATAGTTCTCTCCATGGCGGAGACAGGAGCAAGTGCCAGGGAGGCAGGGAGTTTTGACACAAATGCATCCGGGAAAGGTTATTTGAGTGGGATCAATGTCTGCTCCAGGTCCAACTACATGATCAGGAGTGTACTGTAAAAAATATACACACTGTAAGTGAGCATGGCATGTCATATATTTCCTATATATTCCAAGTAGTTTTTGACTGGGACCCATTCTAATTCTAACATATATAAAAACAGTTCAAAACTGACAAAACACAGTGTACTAAGATATTGTCCAAAAAGATCTTTCTTCAATAAAACAAGAATTTTTTTTTTTTTTTTTTTTTTTGAGACAGGGTCTTGCTCTGTTGCACAGGCTGGAGTGCAGTGGTGTGATCACAGTTCACTGTAACCTGGGCTCAAGTGATTCTCCTGCCTCAGCTTCCTTACTTGCTACAGCTACAAGTGGGAACAACCATGCCCAGCTAAGATTAATTTTTAGAATTTGTGGTTTTATTTTAGGTTATGTATAAGGATGAGTTGGGCATTATAATACTTAATGTATATAATAGTATGTTATATATAGGTATGCATAATGACATATACATGTATTTATATATGTATTATGTACGTATAAGGACAATAAGAAAAACAGTATTTTTTTCTCTTATCAGAAACGGAAAGTTTTGTAACTTATTTTGTTTCACTCTTAGCTTTGGATGTCAGAAAACTCAGTGCTGAATTTAGTGTCTGAGTACAGTTAAGCATTTTATCCTTAGCTTTTGATCTCTTTTACCTTTACCTTATATACATGCATATATGTATTTTAATTGTGAGTTACCTCAGATACTAGTTGGGGATGAGAAAGTCATAAATGACAAGTCAATTGCACACAGAATTCCAAAAATGCTATTTCTTAATTAGATATTACTAGATATTTAAATTTATTATAGATGTACACTTGTAAAGAAATTCTGTTCTAATTAAATGGGAAAGGAATATAAAAAATTACATTTATATAAAATATAAAAACATTACATTTATAAAATGTTATATAAAAAGAAGACAATCCTCAATCTAAACTCTATGTGAAGCCTGATCTCTGGTTAGATCCTCATTAGCATCGTGAAGCATATTTTCAAACTGTGATTTCATATTAAAGTATCTCTCATGAACCCAGATTTTTTTTATGTATACAGTAATTCTTGCTTACATAAAACCGAATCCATTTTATACCTGCTTTATTCCAAAAAGGATTTAATGAGACTCACAAACAGGTAAGATAAATGAACAAGTAAGGACAGTAAGGTGAAAGGGAAATAGAGCAAACAGGTCCAGTGAGCTTAGACACACAGTGTGTGGTAGAAGTAGACTGGACATTTGGCTCTGCCTAAGAGCTGCCAATTCAGAGAAGGATATATGATTAGATACGCAGTTTGCCCTGCCCGTAAGGAATAATCTCATTGTTCAGAAGCGGCACTGACTTTTTTCAGTATTGATACCAGGAAGGAATTCCACCAATGTGTTCTTCTAAACCATTCTTTTCCAGGAAGCAGTTTCATGGGCTTTTAAAATTCTGGTCCTCAATAAAGGCTGCTGGGATCCCACAACAGCAGAGTCGGGTAAGAGCAGTTCTGCAAGGAACGAGTTGCATGGCCTTTCATTGGGGATAGATTTTAAAGCACCTGGAGGAACGTTTGCACCATGTCTTCCAGTCAATCCTCCATTAATATTTTGTCTCCAGTCCAAGCTTTAGAAAGGTATTGAACAGCAGGTAGTTATACTCCTTGTGGAGGCCTCAGGTGGAGCTATGTAGTTAAGTGCAAAACCCTATGCTAAAAAAAACTCTGAGCTGGGGAGGATTGACATCCTCTTGTGAAAGATGAGGAGGACAACCAGTGGGAGGAATTGTGGGGGAAGGCCAACATTCTGCTTAAAAAGTCATTTGGGGGTGGAGAGAGGAAATAGCTTTTGTTTGTGTTGTTTCTTACAGCTTTAGCTTAGCAGGAATATCCTAAATGGATAAAGGATGGGTTAGAAAATGATGCTCTATCAGTCAAACTCAATGACTGCTGTTTTATATAGAATCTACCTTCAGCTTTTTAAAGGTTCAGTGTTGAAATGTAAATGGTTACTCAGACATTTTAAAAAGTACTTGTAAAACGAAGATCTCTGTTAAACTTTTCATGTTAAACTTGATTTGTCATTAAAGGCGCACATAGTTTTAAGGTATATATAAATCACTAAACGCTAAAGTTTTTTTTTTGACATGGATAACTTCTTTTAAAATCAAGTCTGACTTACTGCAGTTTTCTAATCAGGAAAGCAGGTGAAAAACAGTTTTATTTAGTTATTTTTACTTACAAATTTAAAAAGATTTTGGAGAATCTCATGATATTTCTTAAAATTCTGCAATTAAACTTGCTGCACAATCTATAATCCTCTAGGGACTTATAGATGGTAGCTAATTCCAAATGAACTGCAGATACCTTCCAAAAGGTAACAGAGACTTCTGGGAAAAATTCCTGTTTAAACAAATTTTTTCCCCTTGATGGATATAATAACTGATCCTGATACCAATAATTGCTTTGAGTCATCTTATCTTCATGTTTCCATTTTCTCCTCCATAAAAGGTCAATAAAATATCATTTCAGATGATAATGACTTATAAAATGACTATACTCAAGAATAATCTGGCCGGGCGCGGTGGCTCAAGCCTGTAATCCCAGCACTTTGGGAGGCCGAGACGGGCAGATCACGAGGTCAGGAGATCGAGACCATCCTGGCTAACACAGTGAAACCCCGTCTCTACTAAAAAATACAAAAAAACTAGCCGGGCGAGGTGGTGGGCGCCTGTAGTCCCAGCTACTCGGGAGGCTGAGGCCAGAGAATGGCGTAAACCCGGGAGGCGGAGCTTGCAGTGAGCTGAGATCCGGCCACTGCACTCCAGCCTGGGCGGCAGAGCGAGACTCCGTCTCAAAAAAAAAAAAAAAAAAAAAAAAAAAAAGAATAATCTTTTGAAAACCTTAGTCTAATTTAATATCTGATTATGTAATTACCCATCTTTAAAGGTATTTACATATTGAAAAGCTATTTATTATTTTCAGAAATAATGTTAGGTCATTGTCCTAACATTCTATTCAAATATTTACATGCCATGTGGTTAAACTTTGAGTAGTCATGTGCTGCGTAATGACTTTTCAGTCAGACTACATATATCTATATACAATGGTAGTCCTGTAAGATTAGAATACAGTATTTTTACTGTATGTTTTCTATGTTTAGATACACAAACACCACTGCATTACAAGTATCTACAGTACTCAGTGTAGTAACATTCTGTGCAGGTTTGTAGCCTAGGAGTGATAGGGTATTATCATACAGCCTAAGTGTGTAGTAGGCTATACCATCTAGGTTTGTGTAAGTACTGTGCACTCTATAACATTTGCATAATGATGAAACTGTCTAATGATGCATTTCTGAGACTGTTTCCCCATAGTTAAATAATAGTTGTTTCTGGAGTATAACTGTATCTGAAAGCTAATGTAAAGTAGGTTACAAACTGGGAGTCAGCTGATATGACCTAAGCCAGACTTCTGCTGAAACAATTAGGGAAGAGGCATTCTCTTTCCACTAGAATTGTTCAACTGTAGTGTTTGCCTGGCATTTCCAAGTTCCGCCACATAGATGAGGCCTACTGAGTGGGTAGCCTACCACAGAAATGGGGAGCAGGGGTGTGAAGGGGGAGGGTGGTGGGAAGAAGTATCTGACAATACTTTTAGAATTATTGGGTCCAGACATGCCTATAGTTACCACTTTTGGACTTTTCTGATTTGAGGCAATTCCTTCCCTTTTTTGTTGGAGCCAGTTTGTATTGTTTATGTTTCTTGCAAACAAATGAGTCCTGACTGATACACCCTGGGTAGAAGCTGAGGATGGTTTCAGGAAATGGTTAGAAAATGTACTCTGTTAACCAAAAATAAAATTCTAAGTCTCCTGATCATCTGAACAGACCCCTCCTCTCAGCAAGAGCATTCCAAAGCTAACCTGAAAAACTGGTTCAGGTCATGATGGGAAGGGGGCGGGGGTCAGACATGCCTCATTATACCCTCTTCCCTTTTGGAATTACTGATAGAACAGACTCTTTAAGTCTGATAAAAAACATTTACAATCTATTCTCTCTGAAGCCTGCTACCTGGAGGCTTCACCTGCATGATAATAAACCTTGGTCTCCACAACCCTTTATCTTCCCCAAGACATTGCTAAGTTTTTAGATAATAACAATTCCTTCAAGCAAACTGTTAATCAGAAACTGGAAGCTTCCGCTTCCAGCTGTGCTGTCTTTCTGGACTGAACCAATGTACATCTTACATGTATTTGACTGTTGTCTCATGTCTCCCTAAAATGTATAAAACTAAGCCATATCCCAACCACCTTGGGTGCATGTTCTCAGGATCTCCTGAGGGCTGTGTCATGGTCCATGGTCACTCATATTTGGCTCAGAATAAATCTATTCAAATAGTTTGCAGAGTTTGACTCTTTTCATAGACAAGTCAAAGGTGTAAATGGTCAATGAACAAAGATGTCTTCAATTAGGAGGTTAGACTAGAGCAAAGTATGCAGGAGACCACTCAGGAAAACTCTATGACTATGGTCTTGAACTGTGAGGAAGCAGCGGAGAGCTTCCTAGTGTAGAACATGGAATGCTCTAAAGGAGATACAAACTACAGCCAAGTATTAGCACTGTGATTCTGGACAAGTGACTTGTTAGGCTTCAGATTAGTTGCTATAAGACAAGGATAATACCCACATTTGGGGTGCTATCATGAAATTTTAATGAAATAATGCTGGACTCCATGTCAGACACTTTATAAAAATATTGGCTTCTTTCAGTTCTTCTAGATATTACTTTTAGATGTGATATTTAAAACAACATATGTTTCTGGCAAATTACTTAACATTACTAAATATCTTATTTATTTCACAGGTTTCTGTGAAAGAAAAACTGACAGAACAGGCTTAAAAAGCTTACTCTAGGGATTAGCACATATATGTTCGATAAAAATTTTGCAGGTAGTATATAGTAGGGTAGTGAAGAAAATAAGTTCTGGAGTTAAACATTCCAGGTTCAAACATATTCAAACCAAAACTGTGTCTAGGAAGTCATCGGACTGTATACCTTTCCTCCATTACTTCTCCATTTGAGTGGGGAAAAGCTAAGAGCTGACCCAGACCAGACTTCTTTCATTTATCAAGTATTACCTTACTGTCTGCAATATGCACATACAGGGATTTAGAAACAGTCAGAAAAGTATAAAGGACATGGAGAATGGGATTTTTTTTTTTTGAAGATACTGCTGCCCAGGCTGGAGTGCAGTGGCATAATCATAGCTCACTGCAGCCTCCAACTGCTGGGCTCAAGGTCAGCCTCCCAAGTAGGTGGGACTACAGGCATGCACCACCATGTCTGGTTAATTTAAAATACAACGTTTTTGTAGAGATGGGGTCTCACTTTGTTGCCCAGGGTGGTCTTAAACTCCTGACTTCAAGTGATTCTCCCACCTTGGCCTCCAAAAGGGTTGGAATTACGGGAGGGAGCCACCATGCCTGGCTGGGATTTTTAAAATTTCCTGCATTTTTTTTTTTTTGTTGTTGTTGAGACGTAGTCTCGCTCTGTCACCCAGGCTGGATGGAGTGCAGTGGCCGCATCTCAGCTCACTGCAAGCTCCGCCTCCCGGGTTTACGCCATTCTCCTGCCTCAGCCTCCCAAGTAGCTGGGACTACAGGCGCCCGCCACCTCGCCCGGCTAGTATTTTGTATTTTTTTTAGTAGAGACGGGGTTTCACTGTGTTAGCCAGGATGGTCTCGATCTCCTGACCTCGTGATCCACCTGTCTCGGCCTCCCAAAGTGCTGGGATTATAGGCTTGAGCCACCGCGCCCGGCACGTTTTACTTTTTCTTCGTATGTATCAAAGCACAGAATTACTCATGCAAGAGCTGGGAATAAATGCAAAATGATCAGGGCAAAATGATATATTGGAAACAAGCACTGGGTGAAGAGTTCAAGTTTTCTGACAGAAAACTTAAGAGAAAATACACTCTTGTCTTGGCTATTCCTGTCTGCAATACTTTCTTTCTTCTCTGAAATAGACTTAGTTAATAGCATGAACTTCAGGGTCTAAATGACACAGACTGTAGGGCTCTCTAATTGTGTTGAATGTGTAGGTCTTACCTTTCTAACAGATATGTGTCTCAGGGAAAAGCATGGTTATGAGGTTTGGAGTGTGGCATGCTGATGGGGGTGGGGTTCCTATCCATAGGACCAGGCACACAGCAGGTGCTCAAGAAGCATTTTTTGATTGCCAGATTGCAGCTCTTGATACTTTTTTTTTTTCTTGATACTTATTAACGAGAAGTTTGACTTTTCTGAATCACATTCTGTACTGAAGACCCAGAAACTGAAGTATGACACTATAATATTCTAGGCCTAAAACCTGGGCCTCTGAATTATAAAGAAGTGCTGTGAAAATCTTCATTCCTTTTTTGGTTGTGTTAAAACCCCAGCTACAAGAATCTTTGTACTTGGCCTCTAGCCTCATAAGTTTGTTTTTCCTCCAAGCAGCTATTAGAAGACTGTGAGCCAGATAATTCTTGTCAAGGCCTGCTGAGATCTTAAAAATAATGTTTGAAGCTGGTTTCAGAGACCTGAAAAATGGTTAGATCCAACTGTTAGCTCAAGAAAATCAATTAGTTTATTCTCTACTTGGCTTTCAACACTGATGACATTATGATATGCTTGTTTCCAATATGAACATTTGAATTTCTTTTTGCTTTTTCACACAGTAGCCAAAGGCAAAACAGACACAAAGTTATTTTTATCTTGAAAGTTTTTCATGCCTTAATTCTTATGTGTGCATATGCCTGTGAAGGCAGGGTTTGGAGCAAGCAAGCTGTTTTGACCTTTTATAAGAGTGGTTTTGTGTTCCATGAATATATGGAAGAAAACGACTTGAATGCACTTTTAGGCTTGTCACTTAAATGTTTTAAGCATGTTTGATCTTCTTGGTAAGAAAGACAATAAGGTCTCTTAGGAGGGGATCCTGTCTTATTTTTGTAACTCTATCTCTATTGAGAACTGTGCATGTACAGAGATAGAACACTGGGGGACTGGGTTTTAATGTCCCAGTTTTCATTTATGCCTACCAACTGTAGACATAACAATCAATCATAAAGCTTCCTCTTGTCACTCCTTTCTCCCCTTTTAAAAATAGATGTGTTTAATATACTCTGCGAAATATAAAACCTCAAGATTTTATGGACATTAATGATTACAGTGATTCTAAGGGAGATACTTATATTACTTATTTTTAAATAATGCTTAAAGTGAGTTAATTAAAAAATATGTCGGGCAGTTTTACAGATTGTTCTTGGATATGGCAAAGAAAAATATGACCCAAGATTGTAAATAGAATAGCCTCAAACACACACACATACACACACACATATATATATATATATACACACACACAGGCACAGCAGGAATATTGAAGCTAATCATAACAGTTGTAAACACCTTGAGGGTAGAATGTGTTTTTCTGTTTGTTGTATTCTTTGCAGCCCAACCCACCACCTTGCATATATTTAGCTCTCAATTTGTTGAATTAAGAATGGACTAGAACAGTGGTTTTTTTAATCAGTGTTTTTGACCAGGAACTCAGCAATGCTTAGTGCTGAGTAAGTTTTCAGGGACCACTGTTTAATATTGGGCCAGCCAACTGTATTATTAACATAAATTGCCAAAGGTAGTCTGGGGAACAATAATAATTTCTGACATTAATCTTATTCTACTCTTTTGAGGACTAAACTCTGATTTTTTTTATCTTGCCCAAATTCCTACCTAAGGCACCTGAGGAGTCATGCCTCACAAACCATAAAATCTCATCAGAGGAGTTTTAATTTTAACCCTATATAGCATGGTCTGCTTTCTAACCTGACTCTGGCATAACATCACATAACAAATAAAGGAAGAAATCAAAATATTTTAACCCCAAATATATTTCCTTGCCATATTTTGACATTGCCCTGGAGGGTTGTCTCTTGTGGGAAAAATCCACACTCTATTATAGAGAATCCCCTTTCCCCCTCTTTTTCTTTCTTTCCACAACCAGGAGATAATAAACTAAGAGCGAGGCACCTTTTTAAGTTCGGTAAGAAACACTTTCCAAACTGCTCCCTCTGAAGTCGGCTGAGAGTTTCCTCCGCACAATAAAACTTGGTCTCTACTTGGCCTGGTGTGGTGGCTCACTTCTGTAATCCCAGCACTTTGGGAGGCCGAGGTGGGCGGATCACTTGAGGTCAGGAGTTTGAGACCAGCCTGGGCAACATGGTAAAACCCTGTTTCTACTAAAAATACAAAAATTAGCTGGGCGTGGCTGTGGGTGCCTGTAATCCCAGCTACTTGGGAGGCTGAGGCGGGAGAATCGCTTGAACCTGGGAGGCGGAGGTTGCAGTGAGCTGATCGCACCACCACTCTAGCCTGGGTGATGGAGTCAAGCTCCGTCTCAAAAGAAACCCCTTTATCTTAACCTAAACATTTCTATTGATCCCAGGTCTTCAGATAAACTCTACCAATTGTTAACCAGAAAAATTTTAAATCTACTTATAGTCTGGAAGCCCCTCTACCACTTTGCGTTGCCCTGACTTTCTGAACCAAACCAATGTACATGTTAAATGTATTTGATTGACGTCTCCTCTCTCCCAAACGAGTATAAAACCAGGCTGTGCCCTAATCACCCGGGACACATGTTCTCAGCATCTCCTGAGGGCTGTGTCACAGGTCATGGTCACTCGTATTTGGCTCAGAATAAATCTCTTCAAATATTTTACAGAGTTTGATTCTTTTCCTTGACATCTTTGAAAGCTGCTATTGAATCTATTATCTTAACTGATCCTCACAAGATTCCTAGGAAAAAGAAAGGGCAGATAGGGTTCATTGTTGATAATGGATGGCTATGTATTTTTAAATTATTATTTTCATTTTGCAGATGAATAAACTCAGGCTCTGGGAAGTAGCTAAGATGGCTAAGCTCTGAACCATGCGGATTACCTGAGGTTGGGAGTTTGAGACCGGCCTGACCAACATGGAGAAACCCTGTCTCTACTAAAAATAAAAAAATTAGCCGGGTGTGGTGGCACATGCCTGTAATCCCAGCTACTCGGGAGGCTGAGGCAGGAGAATTGCTTGAACCCGGGAGGTGGAGGTTGCGGTGAGCCGAGATAAGAGATAATGCCATTGCACTCCAGCCTGGACAAGAGCGAAACTCAGTTTCAAAAAAAAAAAAAAAAAAAAAGAGTAGAAAGGGCTTTGAGAAGTTAATAGCAGCGAACATTTACTGAGTTCTTAGAGCAAACCAGAAAGTGTATTTTCCTTGCAATTTTCAAAGCAATCCGGAAGAGAGGTACCGTTAGAACTGGAAGACTCTAAGGCTTAGCCAAAGCTAATTTATACTTGCCCAAGAGCCCACAGCATGAGGGAGACCACAGCTAAGGCTGACTCGCGGGGCTGTTTTTATGCACGACACCGGGTGCTATCCACTAACAGGCCCCACGGCTTATCCTACCTGTGAGAGACACCTGAGACCGGAGAGGTAAATGACTCCCCCCTTGATGCCTCCTTGAGTTCTGAGGACAGGTCTGGGACAAAAAGCCGGGTTCTCATAAGGCCTCTGGTTCTGCGCTTCAGGGAATGGACTGAAAAGGACAGCACCCTTGCTAAGGTGATGCCGTGGGTTAACAGAAAAAGGCCCAGGCCGGGGCATGCACACCTATTCCCGCGCACCACCGGTGTGCTATAAGAGAAGACAAAAGGTCGCGATTGGGAGGCCGTCCCGGCGAGGCTGCTTGAGAAGGAGACCACGTGGGGGAGCCGCGCGTCTGCCTCCCGCGCCGCCTGGCCCCGCCCCTACCTGGAAGGGCGCCGGCGCGGCCCCCGGGGGCCACGCGCCCACCGGCAAGTTTTCCTGGCCGCACGCGACATCCAGCTGCTCAGTCGGGGCCTCAGGCTTCTTCTTAAACTCCGCCATCCCACAAGACCCTGTCTTCTTCGCCGCTTCCGCGAACATTTACCCGCCTCACGCAGCGCTTACTACCCTGACAGGCCTGGGCCGCGCAGTGGATGCTGGGACTTGTGGTCCCTTGGACCCACCGCCTCATGGGAATTGTAGTTCTTTTCTCCTCACGCGAGGCCTGTGAAGGCGCTTCCCTTCCTTGACTTTTTGGGTCTGGCTCCCGCTTTGATTTGAGCCAGAGGCACCACAGATAATTACAAAGCCGTGTAAGGTACGGACAAAACAAACTGAGGTGCTTTCGTTTTTCCTGGGAGCATCAGAGAGGGGGCTTTGGAGGTGAGGTCATTTGTCCGGGTTTTTGAGGACTCAATGGACGTTTGTGGAGTGGAGGCAGGGGTGCGTCCTAAGCCGAGCAGGGAAATACACACCAAGGTTTCTAAAGATCTGCGACTTGCCGGGAAGTTGACTGACATGTGATAGGGTTTGTGCCAAGGCGATAGCCTCACAGGTTGCCT
The DNA here is from genome assembly GCF_043159975.1 of Macaca nemestrina. Lineage (NCBI taxonomy): Eukaryota > Metazoa > Chordata > Mammalia > Primates > Cercopithecidae > Macaca > Macaca nemestrina. The sequence goes on along the minus strand of NC_092126.1, from coordinate 143,060,637 downwards.
TAAGGAATTTGTGTGGGGCATGCTCACTCCCTGATGGAGATATCTGTGCCCCTTTGCCTGTCCTTTTCTCTCCTCTCCATCCCTCTACCCTCACCCCTCCAAGCCCCTACCCTGCCAAAGGATTCTGATAGCTTAAAGACTGCTGAATCTGGTGGAGCATTTTCAGCCTCACTGAAGCTCTCTGACATGATTGTCCTGCTTCTCCTTGAAACTGTAAACCAAAAATAAAATTCTAATCCTCCAAATCATCTGAATGGACCCCTCCTCTCTGCCAAGGTTAACCTGAGAAACTGGTTCACGCCATGATGGGAAGGGGGGTCCAACATGCCTCATTATGCCCTTCTTCCTTTTGGAATTCAGGAAAAGCCAGCCAGCATCAACATCAACACAGACCTTAAGTCTGATAAGAAACATTTACAATCTGTTCTCTCTGAAATTTGCCACTTAGAGGCTTCATCTCCACGATCATATTTGGTATCCACAACCTCTTATTGCAACCCAGACATTTGTTTCTATTGTTTCTAGGTCTTTAGATAATAACCAATTGCCAATCAGAAAATCTTTAAATCTACCTATGACCTGGAAGCCACTTCTCACCCACTTCTAGTTGTCTGCCTTTCCAGATCCAACCGATCTTACGTGTATTGATTGATGTGTTATGCCTCCCTAAAATGTGTGAGAGTAAGTTGTATCCCGACTACTTTGGGCACATGTCATCAGGACTGCCTGAGGCTATGTCAGGGACGCATTCCTAAGCTTGGGAAAATACTCTTTCTAAATTGAGACCTGTCTCAGATACTTTTGGGTTCACAAATCCTTCTGACCTTGCAGTTTCTGAAGTCCCACTGGCCTAAACTTGCTTCCATCTTGCAGACCTTTCTTTGTTAGTATCCTCTTGTTGTTCTCCTGTCTGACTGTTTCTGAAAAGTGGGTGTGATTCTGGGTTCTGCCCTTGACTTTTTTTTGGTTGCCCTTCCCTGGTCTTTCTCATTAATAACATCCACTCCCACGGCTTCAAATATAAAGGATTAGGTCACCAGTCTCCAACTCAGATCAGACATTTCTCCTCAAATCCAGTTATGCGTATTCAGCTAATGATTTGGCATTTCTGTTTTCTGTCCTACAGGCTGCTTAAACTCAAAATAATCTGAATTGACTTCTTCTTCTGCCAATCTTGCTTTTTCTTCTTTAAAGTTAACTGGGAAAATAATTTGTCAGCTACAGAGCCACTAAAGCAACACACCAGTTACTCTGTATTCCTTCTCTTCGCTAGACTCATATAGCTAAGGACGTGGTGGGTAAGTCTTGTTGATTCTGCCTTCATCATGTTTTCATTTTTGTCTCTTCTCACTTAGTCCTAGGCTCTCTCATTTCTTGCTTGGACTTTGGAAGTTACTTTCTTTAAGTCTGTCATTCTTCATACCCCCAAATCACCCTACTGCCACTGCTACAATGACCTTTGAAGATGCTTGTCCAGTTATTATATTTTGCTGCTTAGAGTCTTGTTTGCTCCATTTTCTCTTAGTTTACCTTCTATGTGCTGCGTTATAAGCCTTTGAGGACCCAGACTTTACCTATTTCCTTGGTCTCTGTTGCTGCTGTTCTCTGTTGGAACCCCTTGTTCTGTTGATGTTCCTTCAATAAGCCATTCTACTTGGCCTATGGGCCTTTGTCCACATTGTTCTTGTATCTTCAGTGCCTTTACCCAGGACTGTCTGTCTGCTCAGCTCAAGTAGTCCCTTCTCTATATCCTTCTTTACCCTGTTTCCCATAGCATTGGTTACATTAGTTCTCCTACTTTATAAGCCATTTCTTATGTTCCCTGCAACTATGTAATGTAAGCACAGGCAAAAAAACCCATCTTATTGAACTCGTAAAAATTACATGTATATTGGTGGAGGGTGGGGAAATAGATAGGGAAACATTTTGTTTTAACTTAAATGATTTTGGTACATTTATATTCTAGTATTTTGGTTTAGGGCCAAAAGAGAAAGAGAGAGAGTGTGTGTGTATGTGTGTCTCTCTGTGTGTGTGATTTCTACTGATTAGAGCTCCAGGTCAAGCTTACTCTGAGTTTCGGCTTGCAATGTAACGGACAAATAACTATATACTTACAGAACGTGATAGAAACTGTAAGAATATTGTGAGAAAAGAATTATAAGAGCCATGAGGAGAGCCACACTCCTGTATTTGCTGACTGTTATGCCGTTTTTAGTTTTTGACTCTTTCTTGGTAATACTGTCTGCTATTTGGAAAGTTTTTTTGAAAGTTCCACTTTATTTTATTTTTTCGGAAGCTGTCAGCAGTGGTGCTTCCAGAATAAGATATTTTGTGCATATTGGCCCTTTTGTTTAATTTGTTTTTATCTTGCTGGCAAAGGATCCAAAAGTATTTTATAGAGTATGAGATTAAAATAATGAGAGGATGTTTGCAGGCTGATATAACCAATCTTCAGAATGCCAAGCAGTCGGTCTTTCAACTTTGCGGGGTCTAGAAATCTGTCTTATTTTCTCTAGACACCTGCTTTTCATTGACCAGGAACCTTGATCTTCAGAATTTGTTCTGAAAATGATAGATGGTGGGAAAAATGTATTTCTGGACATTAATGAATTGCCCTAATAGATTTCCGTATATAGGTTTTGGAACTGAATATTGCGTTGATTATTCAGATTTCTTTCGGATTTTTCACTGGCAGAAGAGAAACTAATCTGATCAGTAATAATAATAAAAAAAGAAAACAATGCAATATGGTAAAACTCTGACATTTCAAAAGTTCAGTTATCTTTGGCTAAATTATGAGGTATGACTATTTGAGCTTTACATTTATTAACAAAAGTGGTCTTTAGTTGGGGTGTTTTTATGCTTTTTGGTCAGGGTTTTTAAGAAGTTCTGCATGGCTTTGTATTCAGAAGGCATTCTTTTATGAAAGTTTCACTAGCATTATCTAAGCTTAATATTCTGGGATGTACTTTATTGCCAGTGATGAAAGGACAAAAGTCAGCAGAAATTACTTACGTATTTGTTAGCATTTGAAACATCTTAGCCTTTTAATAAGAACTATCACAGCCAGGCACAGTGGCTCATGTCTGTAATCCCAGCGCCTTGGGAAGCTGAGATAGGAGGATGGGGGATGGCTCGAGGCCAGGAATTCCAGGCTAGCTTGGGCAACATAGCCAGACTCCATCTCAAAAAAAAAAAAAAAAAAAAAAAAAATCCAGGTATAGTGGCTTGTGGCTGTAGTTCCAGCTACTAGGGAGGCTGAGGTGGGAGGATTGCTTGAGCCCAGGAATCTAAGGCTCCAGTTAGCTATGATTGTGCCACTGTACTGCAGCCTGGATTGGGCGCCAGAGAGAGACCTCCTCTCTAAAACAAACCCCAAACACTTGATACCAGTAGATACCAAGTAGGCATAGTATAGGAACTGAATCCTCTCATGAAAAAAGATTATTGCATGAAATCATTTTGAAAAGAATCATGGTAATTGATACTTTTGGGATTTCTGTCCAATTTGGTGACCATTTCCCTCGTGAGAGCATGCCATCCCTCACCCAGCCCATCTAATGGGGGTGGGCTCACAGGCAGTCATGCTTATGTTACACAGTGAACTCCTAAAAAACCTCGGCCCAAGTTTTTAGCCTACAAGTGCACACCTTTTTTCAATCTAGGACAATTAGATTCTCTTGGTCAGGAGCTGAGACCAAATCACAGCTAAAACTATTATTTATAATTCTGGAGCTGAGAGGTAGGTTTATTTGGTATATAGACGGAGAAGCAGAGTAAGGTCCATCATTCAAGAGAAACATAAAGCAGATGAGTGATAAGGAGAAAGGACAGCTATCTATTTCTGGTTCCAGTCTCTTTTGATTCACATTACATAACTATATTCTTATAATAAATTCTTCCTTTGGGTTTAGGTTAAGTCGGAGGGGTTTCTGTTACTTTAAAGAATTTTAGCCAGGAAAGGTACTGTGAACATTTATAATGACATTATTATTATCATTGTTATCATTAGAAAGTGTGGGTTGGATAATTAGCTACTTTGCCCTTGATACGGTTTTGCTGTGTCCCCACCCAAATCTCATCTTGAATTGTAGCTCCTACACGTGTCATGGGAGGGACCCCGGGGGAGGCAATTGAATCATGCAGGTGGGCTTTTCTCCTGATAGTGAAAAAGTCTCATGAGATCTGATGGTTTTATAAAAGGGCAGTTCCCCTGCACACACTCTCTTGCCTGCTGCCATGTAAATGTGCCTTTGCTCCTCCTTCACCTTCCACCGTGATTTTGAGGCCTCTCCAGCTATGTGCAACTGTGAGTCCGTTAAACCTCTTTTTCTTTATAAATTACCCAATCTCAGGTATGTCTTTATTAGCAGCCTGAGAACAGACTAATACAGCTCTGTATTGAAGTTTTATGATCTTTATGAATTTTAAAAGTTGGGTAAGCTAAGCTTTTTATTTTTTATTTTATTTTTTATTTTTTTAAACTACTTTGCCTTTCTGATGTGTCTTCACTAAAGAGTGTCTTCCCAAAATAATATTAATAGAATTTTATAACATCAAACAGTAGTACAAAATAAGAAATTTCTATCTGGTGGAAGGAATAATAATACAGTAATAATGGCTAATGCTTCTATAGCACATAAGTCATACCCAATATCTTCTTTTTTTTTTTTTTTTAAAAAGGCATATGGGTCATTTTTTGATAAGGAAAAATATGGCAATTGATTAAAATAACTTGAAACTTTTATCTTACAAAATTGTGACCCTGTGTTATTTGTGTTTTCCAAAAGACAGCAGCTTACATTTTTGTGTTTAGACTGCTAGTAAATACGTTTTCAGCAGAATAAAAAACTCTTCCATATTGTGCTGGGTTTTTATCATTGCATTATGGTTTCAGGAAACCCATAATTTCCCTTGTTGATATGATTAAAAACATAAAGATAAAATCACAATCAGAATATTGTTAGTGTAAGTACTTTAGCTGTGAAGTAATATCCAGGATTGATGATTGTAGACTGTCTCAAAATGTTATGCAGTCAAATGTGGATTGTTTGATAATATGTGAAGAGGTGAAAGAAAAGTATTATGTATTTATATAACCTGCAGTGTCACCAGCAAGAAATTAATTTCACTCACGGAAAACATATGAACAAATTTATTATCATGCATATTCAAATACTGTTATCAAGGCTATGAGAGCAGACTTGCTTTGTTGGCAGTTTGACCTTGAAAAGCACAGCCCGCAGTTATGTTCATTTCATGTTCTAGGTAGTAAGCTTTGCATACCACCCATAAGTACAGCATCTATAAACAGATTTTTTTCTGAAGTACTAGATCTTCCTTCTCATCTGTAAAAGGCACACCGCCAGCCTTTTCTACTTGCAGTTTTGAAAGCAAAGATGTGTAACCTTTGAAGTTTAGTTCCACAGGTGTCCTATTTTAGAGCAATCTACCCAAAACATTCTAAGCCCAGATCTACAAGTATCTACAGGATAATGTCGCCGGATACCCCCAAATATCATTTGAGACTAGAATCCTTCTTATAGACTGTATTAATTTTCTGCTTCTTATAATACAACGTTTCTGCAACTATATAGGCCCCTGGCATTCTCACTCTGGTAGCTTCACAGCCCCAGTTCTAGCATTTGGGTGGAGAAAGGAAATGAAACCATGGAAACAAAAAAAACAAATGCAAAAAATTTTACTCAGTGGCCCAAGACTAACTTGTCTAAAGCATCTCTTGGAAAAATGTTGATGATCTATAATTATTTTTAGATATTTCAACCAGGAAAAGTTTGGCATAAAAAGAATTCCAGAGAGGGAAAAGTTCTTTTCTTTTTCATTATCTCAGTGTTAATGTGTTAAAGTCAGCGTCACTGCAGACAGTGGATCTCTACATATGGATTGAAGAGTACTGTGGAGACTCCTTTTTACTCTCCTCACACATATAGTTAGTCCAAAAGACCTTCTTCAGTGTCTGACTACCGTGCCTGAAATCCTCATCATTAGAACTCCCATTTGCGATCAACATTGCTGTTTCCATGTCATGTTCTTTTAGAACTCCAATGTTCCTGGGAATGAAAAACATGGTAAACACAGATATGTTTTAAATACTGCTTTCTTTCCAGACAAGGAGAAACCTGGGCAGCCTGATAACTTAGAGGAATTGGTGAGGAGGAGGAAAAAAATGTCAGACACACCAAATTAACATTTGTTGTTGTTGAGACAGGGTCTTGCTCTGTTGCCCAGGCTGGAGTGCAGTGGCACACCCTCTGCAACTCAGAGGCTCATTGTACCTCAGAGGCTCACTGCAGCCTCGATCTCTCAGCCTAAAGCAATCCTCCTGCCTCAGCGTCCTTTGCAACTGAGACACACACTATGATGCCTGGCTAACTTTTTAAATTTTTTGTAGAGATGGGATCTTACAGTGTTGCCTGGGCTGGTCTTGAACTCCTGGGCTCAAATGATTCCTCTCCCTTGGCCTCCCAAAGTGCTGGGATTGAATTGATGTGGCCACGTGTGACTATTGAATACTTGAAATATGGCTAGTGTGACTGAAGAGCTGAATTTAAAATTTATCAATTTGAATTAAATTTGATTTAAATAGCTACATATAGCAATGAACAGCACATTCCTAGATACTGTAGTAAACATTACGCATATTTTAAATTTGATCCTCACAACAATTCCATGAAGTAGGCAGTATTAATATCTCCACTGCCCAAGATCTGAGAACTGAAATTCCGACAGATTCGGTATTTTAAAAAATGTATTTCACATGTATGAGTGGTAGGGGTGAATGTGGGCCTAGGTTTGAAACTCTGCCTTTCTGAAGATAAAGTTTCTCACTGTTTATGTTTCTAAGCCTTTGCCATATTCAGAGACTACTTTTCTTCTGGCTGCTGTGCAGGAAGGAAAGGATTAGAAATCACGAAATTAGAAAACATACACAGTTTTTCATCCCATTTGAAAGTATAGTGATTTATATAGTGAAGGGCATTATGTAGCTTGAGAGATGTTTTTACTAATGGTTGTGCTCTTGGGCTTTGAAAATATAATCACATTAATTAATCTGCCTCAGAGGAAACCTTGATCTCACTGTGAATATCCTAGTCTTACAGCCTGACTACTTAGAACAGTCTATTAGGCTACTGAGGTTTCTGCTTTGTGACATTCAAATGTTACTACTATGATTTTACTAATTGTGAGTTACCTGAGTGAGGGAACTGAATAATAAATCTATTGCATATATGATTACGTCTCTCTTAGTAGTAAAAATGTGGAGGAAATTGCCAATTTATGAATGGTCATAGAAATGATTTCTCGTTCTATTCTCTTTATCTTTTGGGGCTTTTAAAAATAAGTGAATGGAGGCAACAAACTGCTCTATGCCTGTGCCACTCAGAAGAGGCAAAAGAGGTGGCTCTTTGAACTCCAAAACCTTTTAAAAAGCTTCAGAATGGAAAGTCAAGGAGGTTGTGTTTTGGGAAACTGAGCTTTCTTTGCAACAGTGGAAAGGATTTTTTCAGTGTCATTCTAATCCTAACTCTTCCACTTCCAGTTACGTATTATAATTGCACTACGTGGTTGATGAATGATTGGCCATATCATGCAGTTCTGAATTCCCATCTCCGGAATCCTGACTCTAGCTTTAATCCCTCAGTTCGAAAGTCTTTCATTTAGTTGTTCATTTAGCTGTTCCCTTGTCATTTTAATTTGCAGTTTTTAAAAAACTCAAGTATTTTCAAACATCTTTGCTTTGGTAGAGTTTCAGCTCTGGAAGATTAAATTTCATGTTCTGGAACTCACCCATGAGCTTAGCTTAGAAGAACATTGAATATAATTGTTTTTTACAGAGCCTGGAAATTATAGGGTTAATGACACAGGAAACCACTTCTCACTGCAGATGAAATATGTATGTCTTTCTTCATCTCTTAGCAAATTAGGTAAAGTTTTCCCCCAAAGAGCATTTTTGTTTTTAGTTGGTAAATTAAGCAGTTCAGATTGCACTTTCCAGACCCTAAATTTTGTAGGTATTTGTTGCTGGGGCTTTTGTCTTAATGAAATCTGGCAGTACCTGTTCAGATGAAATAGCCAATTTTACCTTTGCTCTGGCACTTAATCCAGCCATCTTCTCTAGCTTTGGCTTTCAAGCACAAAGGGAAAGTACAAAGTATAGCTAACTTGTTGGTGACAGCTGGTGGGTAAAAGAATCATTGTGTTTGACAGTGTCCTTTGGAACAGACCATGAGGTGAATAAAATACAATATACTGCCTCATCTTATAGCTGCCTTTAGGTTAGTTGAAATTTAAATTTCTGACTCACCCACCTTATTTTCAGTTCTTAGGCAAAGCCCCTTCTTGTCATGTACTGCATAAGCCATATGTTCTTGGGTAAGGGCATTGTGTAGACCAACACTGAAGTAGATATTCCACTAAACAAAATGCCTTGCATTTAACCACTGACTTATAGACATGCTATTTGTTTTAGCCTATGTGTATTTTTAAACTAGAAATTATCATGGACAGCATTTATATATTCTAGGGCAAATGATCCTCTTAGAGAAAAACCAATACTTTAAATTTTTTTCCTGCATTTAAAAAATGTGCCAATGAATAATTGATAAATAAGGAAAATTTTATTTTTGATCAATAGATTTACATTTGAACAACTGGTGTTTTATTCCAAACATGTTTTTGCAAATAATTAGTTGTTTCAATCTTTGGTTTTATTTTTTAGTGAGAAAATGAAGCTATTGGCTGATCCTCAGACATACTTAACTATTGGAAGCAACCTTGTATCTAAAGAAACACCATGTTAGGATTGGGATAAGGTAGCTGAAGTGAGGTGAGAGGAAGAGAAGCTCACAGGAGAGAGTTGGCAAAAGACATTTGGCGGAAGATTATTTTAGATAGAATTTATTCTAATCCAGATCAGAGAAGCAGTGAGAGATTATATATTTGGAAATGTGGCCCACATCAACCTTTAAAGATAAGGACATTTTTTTGCTTCCCTTGGTGGAAAGTATTTGGAATTCATGGCAATTTAGTTTTCCACTTTGCACTTCGAAACTTAATTTCATCTTTCCCCAAAGGTCTATATAAAGAACCCATTTTCTGCCAAGGACCAATCAAACAGGATCATGGAATCACTGATAGAAGTGGTAAAAAGCAACTTCATTTCCTTCCCTTGGAGAAGTATAAAATCCTTACTCACTAAACATGAAACCAAGTTATCTATTATTCACTGCAAACCTTTTCTGGAACAAAGTGAGGCATAAATTATTTATTTTACATTATGAAATAAAGTGGTAAAAAGAGGAAGGAGAGAGGAAGGTACTTTAGAGTCAATAAAAATGGGAGAGAAATGCAGGAGACAAGCAGAGAGAGCAGAGATGAGTGGGGGAGAGAGATTGATTTAAAGCAGGAATAAGATGGGAGTCAGAGCAAGCGAAAACATCTGGATTATTTATAAGTCAACAGTTTATATCCCCTGTAATGATTTCGCCTATGTTAAGCTGGGACTACCATCAGTGTTAACATATCTTAAATTTCCCATTGAAATTCTTGACTGTCATTTAACAATTGAATGTTTATTGAGGACCTGCTACTTGCAATGCACCATGATAGAGTTATGGGGAATAATTATTATAATATTTGGTGGACACATACTATGTGCCTGACATTAGACAAAGCATTTTATGTGGGTTCTTTTATCCTTACAAGAGTCCTGTGAGGTAGGCACTATCACTACCTCTCCTCACTACACATTACTGTAGAGATAATGAGATATGAAGAAGTTAACGTTGGTCAACAAAGTTTTATAAGTGTTCTGATTTACAATTTGTTTTTTTTTTCCTTCTGACTTCCATTTTGTAAATGCACCTACCATGTCAAATTTTAAGCTACCAACACTTTAACAACCAACTTGCAAGCTTTCTGAATATTAAGCTATTGATGACAGTAGGTGTGGACTGACTTCAGTACACCTCTGAAGGTGACTGTCCACATATCCTCAAAATACCTACAGTCTAGCAGGGGAGATAAGACTATACAATATGAAGTAGAAAATAAGAACCAGATAAGGCGGCATGGAAATTTAAAGAGATACAGTTTGATTTAGAAGGTTCTATGAGGGGGACATTTAAACTGTGTTTTGAGGAGTGAGTAGGATTTGAAGATGTAGAATTGGGGCAGAAGAGCTGGAGGGGAAGGGAAAAGCATGAGCAGCCGATGTTCAATGTTACCTTCTCATTCTTAAAATGTGCTTTGGCTCTATAGCAGCAATACCCTTACAGTCCACGAGGTGGTGTGATAACCCTATCCTTTTGTCCATTTAATTACAAATGATAAAATACCCATTTTACATAAACTGGACAAGAAGTTTTTGCTCTGTTGAAAATAAGGAAGGAGTTAAAAAATGTTTATAGCAAATTGTGATGAGAAAATTCAGATAAACGTTTTCCTTTGCTGTGATTTGTTTAGACTCACATTTACACAATCTAAGAGAAATTTATGTTCAAGGTATAACGAGTACATATGCAGTTCTAAAATGACTGAGTGAATATGTTTGACAAAAGATGGAAAATACAGTCTAAAGATACTAAACTTGGGAATGTGTTTTATTCGAGAGTTAAAAATTGGGTATGTCTTTTAAGTTTCATTGTGATTAAAAAACCAAACCCAGCATAATTTAAATTGATCCACCAGATCTAATGGCCACAGTGTGCCACTCATTATGCCATGTGTGATTTGCCTATTATACCTTATACCTAGATCTCATATCTAGATCTGCCAATAGTTGCAAAAATGCAACTTAATCAATTATGGAAGAAGTTTTGAAACATTTTGTTGTTTTTGTTGATACCACAATTTATTTGATGCTAGAGTCATTCATAATAAAGAAAGATTTATTTTTAGCATTTGTTCATTTAGTTATTCAACATATTTATTAAGTACCAACTGTGTGTTGGCCATTGTGCTAGGTGCTATTTTAAATGGTCATTTAGTTTGCAGAGTGCTGTAGCTAGAAACCCTGCAACCAGATGCTTTACCTCTTCTGGATGATAGCAACAAAGAAAATGGGTTTAAATTAAGAGAAGTGATAGATCCAGTTGACAAAAGGAAAGGAAGTACTGTAATGGGAGATGGAGGGGGTTCCTTGTAGGAAATCTGTAAGAACAGAATTGATATAATTAAGATATATACTTGCTTGAAGGCAAGGGCTTAAGCCCTGACTCAGAGCTTCCTATCTTATTTCAGGTTTCTAATTGCTAGCGTAGTAATGTAAGAACACCCTTCAACAGACAGTCTATAGGTGACCAGTTTACACCACAGTGTCCCAGTGCGGTTCCTTGCTCTTTGGAGCCTGTTTCCTCACCCATAAAATGAGGTTGATAATAATGCCAGTTTCATAGGATTGTCCTGGAGATTTAACTGAGCAGGAAATGTAGGACTTACTTTGGAAACAACTTTGTAAGTGCTAAGAGGAGGAGATCCTTGGATTCTTGCCCCTCCCTAAGTGGGACTGTCTTGGCCTCCAGCTGCTCTGTCACCTCCAGTCTGAGTTTCCCAGGCTTCCTTTCTGTCACTGTCTTCCTCCCCATTTCCCTGAAACCTCGTAGTTGCTTTCAGTGTAGTTCAGTTCTGGTTTGGCTGGGATAGGGTTTAAAATAGCCCTCGCTCTGAATGTGGTGGCATTACAGCCCACCAGGAGCAAATTATGCTATGTACTGTAGCAGAAAAGGCTGCATGATAATGAATAAAGAGATGGAGTTGGTAGAAAGAACACCACCACTGTGGGCTTGAGGTCCTTCTTGATTTTCATGGGTAAAATGGTAAATAATAAGGAAGTTAAGAGAACGTTGTGAAGTTCTGAAACCATCTTCCTTTGGGGGCAGAAATTAAATTGTATTTAGAAACAACAGAGGGGCTTTGAAGGTTCAATTTTTTTTTTTTTTCTAGACAGAGTCTCGCTCTGTCGCCTGGGCTGGAGTGCAATGGCGCAATCTTGGCTCACTGCAACCTCCTCCTCCCGGGTTTCAAGCGATTCTGCTGCCTCAGCCTCCACTCTGAGTAGCTGGGATTATAGGCGCGTGCCACCATGCCCAGCTGATTTTTGTATTTTTGGTAGAGACGAGGTTTCACCATGTTGGTCAGGCTGGTCTCGAACTCCTGACCTCGTGATCTGCCAGCCTCGTAGCTTCTAATTTTTGAGTGGGGTGATTATATTGCAATACTAAGCTATGTTAGCGGGTATTAAATTTTTCATACTACTGTAGAGTTAGGAAAGGGAACTCAATAGGACTAGTTGTTTTGGGGATAGAGACCCATCATAGTAATTCTTTCAGAATGCTTTTACATCTGTCCAAAAGCTTTGGAATATTAATTTTTTAAAGTGGAAAGACACACAAAATAATAATTTCTGGTTCTTAATTCTTTGCCTAAAGCTGATGACATTTTTGTGCTGTGCCAACAGGAAGATTCTGTCCATGCATAGTTTTTTCCCTTGTCAGTATGTTTGCTTACTGCTCAGATGTATGACAGAAATTAGGAAACTGGCATCTGTGTACCAGTGATGAAGCAATTAAGAACTTCATTCATATTATCGTATATTCCTCACCTTCCCTAGGTGTTTTCTGGTGAGGTAATTCTAAATGGTCGCAGACCTAGATTGCAGATAGCAGGTGCCTGAACTCTCCGGGGTCATTATTTTGCCTTAGCATGGGATCATCTTTAAATTTTTCATACCACTGTAGAGTTAGGAAAGGGAGCTCAAAAGATGAGCAGAAGAGAAGTATGGATGTGAGAACAGTAGCATCAATTATCCAAATCCATGAATTATCAGAAAGCTTACAAAATATTCTATTTCCCTATATTGGAACATTTGCTAATTTACTTTAAGCTTTGCTTAGTTGATGATAATAGAATTTTCTAAGCACAAACAACTAGCTAATGCAGAACTAACAAGATGACAAGGAAAAGCCCTCTATTCCTTGCATCTATTGTTCCTAAACTGCACTGAGGCACCTTGGGACTCCAAAGGGAATATTATAATATATTTTAAATATTCAAGGAAAACAGCGATATTCAACATCTGGGCAAATTACTAGCTCTAGGTGGGTCATGGTTTCAATATTAGATTGTGCCACTTTCCTTTTGGTCATATATTTGTGAAACTGGGTTTTTGGTAATTGCCGTAATATGAAGCAAATACCAGTGAAAATCAACGTGGAACGGGAAATGAGACTGACAACATCCCATCTGATTCCAAAGTTAGAAGGTTGTGTGGTGACCAACAGGCACACACATCCCATTAGTAAGAAAATGTGTGAAAGATTTTTTTTAAAAATATAATTTATGTTCATTATTCTTCTAAATGGCTATTTGGAAAATAAATGTTTAAGTTATTTGAATCTAATGGAACTCTTAGGCATTTCCTTTGACTTGTAGACATCATGAAAAAATTAGACACAGAGGTCACCACAGACCAAAACAGTCTGGCAAACTACAGTTTAAACAAATTTAAAATACTGTATATGGTGGCCTGTTTTCTTAAAAGCTTTTGTATTTTTTCTCCATTATTTAATTTAAATGTTCAGATATAACCACAGACTTGTTTTAAAAATATCTTTCCTGTTTCTTCTAGCTTTCCTCTGCTTCCCCACTCCCCTACCAGATGAAATAGTAGCAACCTAGTATGTATTAAACGTAATAATTTATTCAACCATACATTGCACTTCAATGTATATTTCATTTCAACAGTGGCTGGGAAGGGCCACTGTTTTATGAAAATAAGATCATACTATTGCATTGCATCTTGCTTTTTCAACCTATCTGGTACATTTCTAATGTTTTCACTGAAAATTTTATTGAGTAATTTTAGTGATTTCTAATTTTAAAAGCATTTTATTCATATTGTGGAAAAATTAGAAGAGAAATAGGCAAAAAGAAAAAAGTTAAAATCATTCATAACTATTATTGATATTGTGGTATTGGAGCTTTTAAACTTTTAAAAAAAGTGTGTAAAAAATGCCTGAGTGGCTGATGCATATGTACGTATGTTTCTTTTCATGAAATAAAAAGCAGTACATACTTGTAAAAATTCAAGGAACGTAAAATACCTAAAGTGAAAGTCCTCTCACTTCTATCCCTCAAAGTTAATTTCTAGAACTTTGTTATTGTATGTATAAACATCCATATATGCATATATACTTTTTCCCTTTCCAAAATTGAATAATTTCATGTTAGTACAACCTGTAAAATATCTCATTCTTTTTAGTGGTTGTATAGAATTCCATTGGACTGGCCGGGCTCCGTGGCTCAAGCCTGTAATCCCAGCACTTTGGGAGGCCGAGACGGGCGGATCACAAGGTCAGGAGATCGAGACCATCCTGGCTAACACGGTGAAACCCCGTCTCTACTAAAAAAATACAAAAAAACTAGCCGGGCGAGGTGGCGGGCACCTGTAGTCCCAGCTACTCGGGAGGCTGAGGCAGGAGAATGGCGTGAACCTGGGAGGCGGAGCTTGCAGTGAGCTGAGATCCGGCCACTGCACTCCAGCCTGGGCGACAGAGCGAGACTCCTTCTCAAAACAAACAAACAAACAAACAAACAAAAAGAATTCCATTGGACATATCTACTATAATTTAACCTATTTTCCTAATGGTGAGATTTCCGGTTGCTTATAGGTTTTCATATTGGAAATAATGTCTTAATGAATATCCTTATGTGGGTAACATATGTTTTTATATGTAAATGAGAGTATTTGGTTGGTCATAATACTAGAAGTGGAATTTTTACCCAAATGATGTTCTATATTTTACATTTTGGTAGATAATACTAGGTTGTTTTCTAAAAAGGTGAGCCAATTTGTAGTCTAAATAAGTAGAGAATTTTATTTATATCAGTGATCTTGTTTGTGGTTTTAAATATCTTCCTAGTTTTTGATGAACTAACATAATTTACATTAATTTTTCTAACACTTATAATACCACCTGAGATTTCTATATATTCAATATCTGTGTTTCAAGTAAATAATCATTTATTGGCCTATCATGTATAATTAACTGGCTTAATTTATTTTTGACCACTTTTTTTTTTTTTTTTTTGAGACGGAATCTCACTCTGTCGCCCAGGCTGGAGTGCAGTGGCGCGATCTCGGCTCACTGCAAGCTCCACCTCCCGGGTTCACACCATTCTCCTGCCTCGGCCTCCCGAGTAGCTGGGACTACAGGTGCCCGCCACCATGCCTGGCTTATTTTTTTTTTTTGTATTTTTAGTAGAGACGGGGTTTCACCATGTTAGCCAGGATGGTCTCGATCTCCTGGCCTCGTGATCTGCCCACCTCCGTCTCCCAAAGTGCTGGAACTACAGGCATGAGTCACCACGCCCAGGCTTTTGACCACTTTTAGTTACGGAGCTTAGCAAATATCATTCAGCCAACTTTTTGGATTCAATAAATTGAAACAACTTAAAAAATTCATTATGTCATTCACTTTTATCATCAGAAACAAATGCAGTTTTACATCTAATAGTTCTTTTTTGAAATTGATTCCTTATTTCAAATTGTCTAACTTGTAAAAATGTCTGCTTTTTCTCTTTTTAGCTACTTTTAAAAATTTTATAAATTACATTTATTTTTGTCAAAGTAATGTGTTAACTATAAAAATGTGAGTGAGACGTTTCTTGAAGCTAAAGATAATTCTGCTACAACATTGTTTATTGAAACCAAATCTCCAAAAAATGGTGTATTTCCTAGGTTTAATTGTTCTTGTTTCATAGTTGCCTTAAAAGTGAATATATAAAGTCTGATACAATTTTCAAACTGCTTTTGCAGTTCTAGACTTAGAGCCTAAGTCTGGACTTAAGACTAAGGCCCAAATATTTCTCCATTTTTCATTATTTCAATTCTGAGCTCTTAAGGTATATTATTTAAATTTTTTGCATATTGCCTATTAGAGTATGGTAATACACAGAAAGCATGTAAGAAAAAATATAGTGAGAACTTGATTAATACTGTGCCTTTTATGGAATCACCCATAGGTAATTGAACAAGGTACCTTAGCATCAAATTAAATATTTTTTAACATTTGCTATAATTTTGGCTAAGCCTCTAGACTTTTTCCTTATTATATTGCCTGTAAAAATACAGTAAAGATTTATAATGTAAATATTATTTATTGGCATCATTTTCTCAAGAACTTACAAAATAATTTTGATATATTATATCAGATATTATTCCTCCCAGCTCCACAAAATCAACAGAAACCATTAAATAGTCTTCAAAAGTTTTAAATTTCATGTGACAATATAATAGGAAACATTTGAATATTCATTGTGAACAATTGATGTTTTACTGCCTTGATTTCTGAAAGGTTATTTTCTTATTTTGTTAGGTTGCTGGTTCTGAACTTTTTGGTTTCAGTTCCCTTTATATTCTTAACAATAGTTGAGGACCCCCCGAAAGCTTTGCGTTGTGTGGTTCTATCTACCAGTATTTAACATATTAGGAATTAAAACTGAGAACATATAAAAACTCAGGAACATACAGCACGCATTCCATTAGCTGTGAGAAAGATGATGTCATGTAGCCTCTGGAAAACACATACACTTGTGAGAGAACGAGAGTTACAAGGCAAATGACACTTACATATTATTATGAAAATAATTTTGATATTGCAGCCCACCTGTAATGATCTCAGGTATCCCAGGCATCCCTGGACCACACTTTGAGAACATTGCAATAGATAGTTTTACAATAACTGAAAACAGAAATCTAGGTTGCAGTGATACACCCATTGCATTGTTTTTTATTTTAAAGTCTGTGTAAATATTTCATGTCTAAAATGCTTAATAATTTTTATCTATAGTACACAGTTTTATAAGTGTATGTTAGGTGTTATATGTTATGACAGTGTTATGATGGATCTTAATGTTTTACATTTGCCTTATTGACACTGATAAAACTTCTTTGAACTTATTATTTTACAAGCTTTAACTTGTGAAACTTATTTGTAATATTCTTTTATATTTTCCTCATTAATGATTGCATTTTCTTTTGGAATCATGGGCTTTAACAGAACATGACTGCTTGTGTGATGAAAATGAAATTTAGACAATAAAACCTTCAGCACCATTTTACTCATCATTTTGTTCAGAAAATAAACCAATCATATTCTTTCTTCAAATACGTTTTTCATTCCAGAGCTAAAATTTGTTTTACTATGCACTGATTGTTGCACAGCATAAAAAGACTTTCTAGGCCGTTACTGCTTTTGTGCTATATTAGAAGATGTTCCCAGCCCTGGTTCTTTGTTAATACAGTTTTTACTTTGTTTTCCTATAGATGCAGAAAATTCACGTTTATAATATTCAAAAGGAACAATAAGAAACTTGCCCTAACTTTATAGTACTTTTATTCTGATAATTTGTTTTTAATATTTTATTGTAAACTTTTCCATTTATAAATATTAAAAAGCTACACTTATTACTTACACAAGAATTGTAGTGCGCTGACAATAAAAACCAGAGAAAAAACTAAACTATTTGAAAATAGAACTATGTAATTTAAGAATGTAACAAATGAATGATACTCTTAAGGAGTCTTGTAAAGAATGTGCAGTACGTTCTTACTGCATACTTTTGCTGTGGGCCAAACAGGTGGATATTTCTGCAAGTATTTCTAATTTCTCCCTTGATGGGGGACCTAGTTAGAATTTATTTTCACAACATGCTCTGACAATTAGCTTGAATTAATGAATTTGAATTATAATTTATGCTTTTAGTTATTATTATTATTTTTTTGCTTATTGCATTGCTATTATAGTGTTTACCAATTAGTATGGAAGTATTTCAACATTTGAGCAATTCTGTGCATATTGGATGAATAGATCAACTTTAACCTTTGTGTTATTGGAAGTATCATTCATCCCTCATACAGTCCTGATCACTTAGCAAATATGAGGCACTATGAGGTACTATAGGAGGCGACATATATGTGTAAGGCCCAAAATGCGTCCTCAGAGAGCTTGTAATCTATTACATACCTATACAAGGAAATATAATATATGGAACAAAGTACTAAATACTAGAAAAGAATTGTTAATATTACATACAAGTTGTATTCATGTAGAGAGATTAATCTTGTTTGGGAAATTTCATTGTCAAAGTTTAGGAACAACCATATACATTTTTTCCTTATAAGAATCATGCATTCTCATTGTGAAAAATTCATAAAGTCTAGAGACTCACAAAAAAGAAAAATCACCCGTAACTTTATATAACAATTACCATCATTAATATTTTGGTATTTAGCTTTAGCCACTTTATTATTCTGAGTAGACTCTTTAGAAAAGTGCCTTGTAAAGTTACTCATTCTGAGCATAGTCGTAGGAGTAATGCAAGTATTATATACAGCCCTTACTATTAGTGATTTCGAAAGAGGAGATACTATTAAGTCAAACTACTTTAAGCGTAAGTTATTTTGTGGAGAATAGTGATTTGGCTATAATTATGCCCATTATAATTATAATTATAATTGTACCCAAGAATTATGAAAGAGATAATGCAGCTGCCTTACTTGGTGACTTAGAGACAGGAGAACTACACTTGTGGAGTTCTAGGAATGTGATAGTTTCTATTGAGAAACAGAAGAAAGCCTCATCTTACTTCTGAGAAGATGATCAGCTGATTCTTAGAGACTTATTCTAAATGGCGTGAAAACTTAGCAAATCTACCATAAAGTATGTTCATATCAAAGTTATCAGCTAAATCTTTGTATTGGAAGTAACATTTGCTTACTAAGATACTCAATTTACCAGAAAAATAATGTATTAAATAATCCCTTTATCTTAGCTTTTCTCATTTACAGGGGCCACAGATAATCCCAAATAACAAATTACCCCATGCTTCTTTATATTTTGTGTTGGAATCTATGGTACTGTTTTTTTTTCAGTAGATCTTTTTGCCTTCCCTGATTTTTGAAGTAATTGTTGACACTAATGTGAATGCCTAGGAAGAGCCAGCTTAAAGACATTCTTGGTGGCAAGAAAATGTCACACTGGTGTGAAATATATGTCAAAGATAGTATTTAAAGTGGATCAATCACATGTGGGAAGTGCAAACTTGATGCCAGGGCCACCTGTAGCAAAATGGGAAAGCAGGGCAAACCTCTTCTTTTGTACTGTCTCTTCTCCTCCTCCTTCTCCTCCTCCTCCTCCTTCTCTTTCTACTCCTTCTCCTCCTTCTCCTCTTTATCCTCCTTCTCCTCCTTCTTTCATTTTTTATTTACTTATTTTTTTGGGAGGGGACAGGGTCTCATTCTGTCATCTAGGCTGGAGTGCAGTTACATGATCACAGCTCACTGCAGCCTCAACTTTCAGTGCTCAGGAGATCCTCCCACCTCAGCCCCGGGGTAGCTGGCACTACTGGCACGTGCCACCATGCATGACTTTTTTTTTTGTAGAAATGGGGTTTTGCCATGTTGCCTAGGCTGGTCTTGAACTCCTGGGCTCAAGCCATCTGCCTGCCTCAACTCCCAAAGTGCTAGCATTCTAAGCATGAGCCTCTGCTCCTGGCCTCCCATCTTCTCTGTTAGCACTTCACATTCTTAGCTCCTCCTTGATATTTTCTCTAGGGTTCTTGCTATGGTCTGAATGTTTGTATCCTCCCAAAATTCATATGTTGAAATCCTGACCCTCAAGGTGATGATAATGGAGAGTGGGACATTTGGAAGATGACTAGGTGATGAAGGCAGATCTCTCGTGAATGGGACTAGTGCTCTTAAAAAAGAGGCCCCTGAGAGATCCTGTACCTCTTCTACCATCTGAAGACATAGCAAGAAGGCACTGTCTTCTTGAAAGCGGTCCCTTACCAGATGCCAAATATGCTGGCACCTTGATGGTGTACTCCCCAGCCTCCAGAACTGTGAAAAATGAATTTCTGTTATTTATAAGCTACCCAGTCTACAGTATTCCATTATAGCAGCTTGAATGGACCAAGTCAATCCCTTTCTGGTGAGTAACACCATTCTCTTTAGGTAGTGGCAATTACTTAGACTTCTATTATGATTTTTTCCTTTATTAAAGCCTATACATACTGTTGGCCATTTTCTCTGTTATCATGTTGAAAAATAAGGCATACACTGATCAAAGGTATTCGTTACTTAGGTTATTTTAATTTGTTAATCGTTTGCTCTTATTTGAATTTTAACAAAGGGTTTCTGGAGTCAAAGCTTTAACCAAGAAAAGACAAATATTTAATGAAATTTAATGAAATTTCAGATGGGTTGGAGAATGTATTAATATTTGGAAACAGGCTAACATTAAGGACCCATAAGTTTATCCCACAGACTGTCAAATAGTTCTAGTTGAACGTATAGTTCTTTTTTGACAACAATAAAGGGATGAAATGATACTTGTGTCTTTTAATACAAATGGGCATTTGAAAATTCCTTTTCACAAGGTTTTCTGTGCTTCATTGTTGCCTCTAGAAGTTGAAAGTGGGGGTGGTTTTCATGAAGAGATTGGAGCCAAAAGGAACAAACTGGTAGCAGGTTTGCAAGCCTTCTCTCCTTAGCTATTTCTCTGAGAGTCTAAAGATCCTCAAGGGAGAGGCACCAAATGCAGGTCATCAATTCCATTCAGGTCCATAGTCTGAGCTCCTAAAATGGCATAATATGCAGTCTGAAAAAGAGAGGCAGTCATCTAATTCATTTTTTTCTCAGAGTAGAGAAGTGTAGTACATGATTACAGATTGAGCCTTTAGGAGATCAATAAAAATAGCTCTGACAGCCATTTCCAATAAAATTTTTTTTTTTCACTGAGCAGAGTAGCCAATCAATGAAGACATTTTTGGAGTTCTTGTTTGGTAGAATGTTTGGAGATATTAAGTCTCCAAAGGCAGTCATGGGAGAAAGGAACGTATGATTGATGCAGGACAAAAACGAGATTCCTTATTTTAAGAGAGTGTTTTATGACCTTTAAGTTTCAAAATAAGATTTTCTTTTAAAATCTGTCTCTAAATAAGAGTTGACTGAGCAATAGTTTTCCCACTTTCCACTCTTGTGCTGGTATCATTATTTTCACTGAAAGTGCCATTTAGTATAAAAGGGTTGAAATTGTAATAACTGTGGTCTGAGAGTCATTCATGTTACCATAAGGATTTTTCCCCACTCTCAGTGCCAAGTAGTTATTTCTTTGCTCTGATAAGGCAAGAATTAGGGAGTAGAGAAATTGTAGAAGGTTTGTGTGAATTGATTTTTATTCTAACTAATTATTGTAGAAATTAAGAATAGCAGTGTATTCACTTTACACCCTTTTCATCTGTATATTTCTTCCCTTTAAAAGACAAAATTTAAAATTCTTAGTACTGTATTTTATTAGCAACCATGCATTTCTTCTGGTAAAACCACAATAAAGCCTTTTCCCTCGTATTCATCTGAATGTGATTTCTTTCTGCAGCTGGATAAGTACATTGATTTTATGTTTCATGGAGATTAGAGGTTTAACAAAATGATAATAGGGATTACTGATTCTAATTTTTCCTACATTGTTATTGGATTTAGCTGTCTTTTTAACCCACACAGAGTCTTTAAAGATGTTTTCTCTTTGCTCTAGACAACGTTAAATAAAATGTATCATCATAATGACAAATCAGTCATGTTAAATAAACAAAATTAGGGTTGTAAATTTTTACCAAAAGACTTAAGCCAGCTTTTAAATGCCTATACAATCTTCTTCATTCTGGCTTGTCTTTGCTATTTTACTGAATTTTTCTTTCTTTCTGAAATCTTTTTTGTTGTTTTTTTGAAGAGGAAGTATGTTCACATGGATTAAAAACTCAAAAGAATATAAAAATATGTGTTAAGGAGTCTCATTTCCACTCCTGTTCCCACTTTTCTTCTTCTTTCTCTACTCCTTCCATTCTACCCTCCAGGTAATAACTTTTATTGGTTTATTGTAAACTCTTCCAATTGTTTCGTGTAAATACACCTATTTATTTTCCTTACCCCCGTTTTTTTCCCCCCCAAAGTTTATTTAATATGTAAATTGTTCTAAACCTTTTTAATTGTTATTTCTTCTAATTATTTTCTCTCATCCCTGAAACTGTAAACATCTCTCAAATTTTTTGGCTTTTTCGGTCAGACAAGTCTCTGAGTGCTGGTTTTGCTACTTACTAAGTGTGTGACCTTGGATTAAACTTGAGGGTCTTAGTTACTTTACCTGTAAAAATGGAATTATCAATATCTATGGCTTAGGGTTGTTATGAGGACTAAATGAGGTAACTTACAGCTAGTAGCCAATGTGGGTGATCAATATATCTCAGTTTCTCTTTTCTTTCCTCTGGCTTTTTCTCTCTCTCTCATAGTGAAAGCAACCCTCTCCATCATCCCTTCCCTGAATCAAAGCTATAGTAACATCACAGATGGTCTCCTTGTCTGTAGTATAGCTCCTGTACATCTATTCTTCACAGTGCAAGTAGAGTGGTCTTTCTGTGGCTTGTATCACCTGCACAGAGGAGATCCTTCAAAGGGCATGTTATACTCTTCATGATACTCTTCTTATCTGTGCAGTTTCATTGTATATGCTTTCCTCCTTGTCCAGAAGTCCCATTCCCAGCTTTTGACAAGCTCTTATGGATTGATTTGTGGCCCCCCACCCCCACTGTCACCCCACTCAAAGATGTTGAAGTTCGAACTCCTAGTACTTGTGAATGTGACCTTATTTGGAAATAGGGTCTTTGCAGGTGATCAGGTTAAGACGAAATTATTAGGGTGGGCCCTAATCCAACATGACTGTGCCCTTATCTAAAAAAAGAAATTCAGACACAGACCACACACACACACACACACACACACACACACACACACGGTGAATGCCGTTTGAAGATTGGAGTTATGCTGCCATAAGCCAAGGAACTACCAGAAACTAGGAGGGAGGCCTGGAACAGGCTCTTCTCTAGCTACCTTCAGAGGGAGCAGAGCCCAGCACGCACCTTGATGTTGGACTTCTAACCTCCACAACGGTTAGACAGTAAATTTCTGTTGTTTAAGCTTCCCAGTTTGTGGTGTGTTGTTAGGACAGCCGCAGGAAACCGATATGCAAGCCTTTTAAATTTTCGTCTCAAAGCTACCTTCTCTATAAAGCCTTCCTCTCACATAAGGGGTTCCTGCCTCTGTTTTTTTTTTTTTTCTTTCTCTATTAGATTATCTTGCTTTATAAAAAAAATTTAAGTTAAGGTACTTCAAGTTCAGTACCTCTAGACCATGAGCTACTTGAGGAGAGCCATTGCATCTTTTCATCTTTGAATTCCCAGTGGTCCATAACATATAGTATGCACCAAGCAAACCTAAGTTAAATGGAGTAGGCTAAAACTTTTTAGGACCCCAGGGTGTTCTTGGTTAGATCTTTGGTTACATTTGTAGTGCATTTATAAAATGCCTCTTGGAATTTTTAAAAACATTTTAATTTTTAATTGACAAACATTCTATATATTATGTACAACATGATGCTTTAAGATATGTATACATTGTGGAATGGCTCAAGAGAACTAATTAACATCTGCACTACTTCACATAACTTGCCTTTTTGTGTGTGGTAAGAACACTTAAAATCGACTGTCTTAGTAGTTTTCAAACTTGGAATTGTTGTCTTTTTACAGATGGCTAGTGTCATCTCTTATGTATGTGTTTTTACTATAGTTGAGTCACATCCTTTAAAGAATACAGCTTTAAGGATTCTTTAAAGTTAGCTTTAATATATAGCCAAAATTAAATTTAAAAAATCTTTAAAAAATGTCTTATAAAATATAGTACATACAGTTTTTTTGGTGTGTATGCCATCTGGTACACTAATTTTTGTGCATCCTAAAGTTGAGAATCTTAGGAAATGGGTTCCCTAAATAAAGCCAGAAACTGGGAAAAAGTAGTTCCATTTAAAAAATTATCTTCCAGCCTGCAGAGGTGGCATATGTAACTTGGTTCGTATTATGAGTCTCTTCTCAGAGTGTAAACACAACATGGCTTTATTTTTTTTTTGCATTTATTGCTTCCAGCTCTGCTGTGATGAACCTTCACCTCCCACAGAGAAAGCAGTCCCAGCTCAATGGCATCTCCTCAGATTTGTTCTCATATAAGTGGGATCATAACACCTACTATTTGTGACTTGCTTATGTACTTTCCAGTATATCTTGGAGACAGTTGTGAATCAGCACACATTAAGCTACCTCATTCTTCTTCATGGCTTTATAATATTTTGTTGTATGACTGTGTCATAATTTATGTAGTTGTTAATGGGCATGCAGGCTGTTTTCATTCTTTTAGCTAGTAAAAACACGTATGTGACTTCTTAGAGGCCCTTGATTGTTTTGTTTCTACATTGTGAGATTATGAATTGACAGAATAAAAGTTTAAAGGTATTTAGATGATTTTCTTCACATATCTGGCTTTTAATGAACTATTTTAGGTTACCATGACTTTCATATAGTACTTCAGTGTAATACTAATAATCTGTCAAATGAAGTGACTGGTGAATCATTCAGTGTTAGTCTAGAAATGTCTAACTCAGTCGTGCAGGGTTGAATTAGAGCAATTCTTCTCAAACACACATGTGGCAAAAGTCAGGTTTTGTTTTGTTTTAAAAAATTTTTCCAATCCTTTGTAGACCAATACTTTTGTAAAATACAGTAAAAACAAATTATCATAAAAATAAAATTAAAAATGCATACAAACTACAAAGCCTAGATGATTAATACAGACCAGTGGTTCTTAAAGGATACTCTGGTATCCTCAATCATTTGTCTGATGTAAAAGGCATCAAAAAATTTGACAACAGCTACTATCAGGAATTTTTATTATTTTTATAAGTTTTTGTTTTTCCACCATTATAAATAAATGAAATGTTAAAAGTGAACCCAGGGTTTCTTTTATTATATACCTATAACCCATTTTGAAAGAATACCATGTATATCAAGATTCAATGCCTTCGATGTGACAAATAAGCTTGCTTTTTGCTTGTTAATTTATCTAATCTTGGTTCGATTGATGACAGTGCCACTTGAGGGAGATAACGTATGTCTAAACTGTTTCCGTTGTCTGTTTTAATAACACTCCTAGTAGAGAAACCAGTCTCATAGAAGTATTTGATTGTTATATAAGAAGAGATTTTAAGAAAAGTTTAGCAAGCTCAGGATGTTCTTTTTAAAATTTTGCTCAAAATTAAGCAAGTCATCCTGTATTTTCAAAATTCATCTTCAATTTTTTATCAGTAGTTAATTCTAACAATTTGTCCTTTAAAGTTATAGCCAAATTTAAATGACCTTTCACTAGAGGTAATAGGTTTGAAATTAATGCATCTCCTATGTTTTGATCTCCTTTAATGGAAAACAAAATTCAGAAGTTTCATGAAATTAATAAGGTAATTGGTATAATATATCAATTATCACCTACTTCACTGATAATTATTGATAAATTATAGAACATGCCATAATGTTTTTCCAAGGTTTTAAAATTTGCTTTTCTCCTTTGATCTCATATGCCATCCCAAAAGATGTTGCAGTCCTTTTGTTCTATTGAAATATTAAGAAAATAAAAATGCCACAAATATCAGCTAAACAAATCTGGGTGTTCAATTAACATGTTTAAGTACTTGGGACCAAACTGCTCTCTTCTGTTGCAGCCAAAAAAGAAATTCATTTTGTAGTTCAAACATTCTCTACATAATTTTTCCCCTTGATAACTGCTGTAATTCAACTGCATAAGTTTTTTTAATTGATGATGATAATTTGATGATAATGATAGTGATGATTAGATTACCATTTCAATACATTAAAACTCTGGATGGGTCCTGCTTAAAGGTACTTGTGGAAATGGGAGACCCCAGAGGAAGCTCTTCCTGGGCTGCAGTGACCTGGTTATTGGCCTAGTATTTAATGGAGGTACTCTAACACTGCTGATAGTGCTCTGTTGCAATCTGTCCATCCACAGATTATTATGCTGATTGAGAAAGTATAATACAGAAATGCAGCATATAAAGTCATTCTCATTTATGCCAGTTCTTTTGAGCCTCCTAGATGTAAAGATTATACATGTTTTTCATTTTGAGTTTAATTCAAGGTCCTACTGTGTCTATTTTCCCTTACTAATTTGCATAGCATCCCTGTCTTTCCTGTCTCCTGCTTCTTTTCCTCCAGTTCCCTCTGTTCTTCTTATTAGGTCTAGATCTCTCTATATGATGTAAGTTTTCCTCTAGTTAATCCTCATTTTCTTGCACTGTCCTGGGTAATCTTTCTCCTTGGATCCAAAGAATTGTAACTGGTTTTTAATTTAATGTTAGGCATATTATTTATATGTAATTATAATTTATGTTGATAAGGTAGTGGAAAGAACACCAGGCTTTTGGGAAAGGAGGCCTGGATATTTTCATTTTGTCTTCATTCTTTATTTGAATTTTATTTTTCTCCTTTATTAAATAATGTGATTAGACTATATTGATGGTTCTTAGACCTGCCTGTACTTCAGAATACCTGAGGAACTTGATAAAAATACAGATGTTCAGTATTTTACTTTACTCCAGAGCTACTGAGTTTGTTTAGGGACTGGGGGATTGGGAGTGAGGGGGATAGTTTGTTAACAGCTTCCACATATAATAGACTTCATAACAAGGTTTGGGAATGACTGGATTAGATTACCTCCAAAGTCTTCCACATCTAAAATGATGTGTTTGATATTTTACCTCATCTTTCTTTCCTTTCAACCATCCCCATCTTCCATCAGAACATCTTGAAGGCTGAAAGTGTGAACTTATTTAAGACAGTGGGAGATTATTGTGTCCAGATCTATATACTTATTTTGTCAAGGTTTCTAAACATTGCTGTATTTTGCAAAATTATTTTTTAAATGACTAATAATAATATGCACAGTATGGGAATTTACCTAGAAAATAAAAAGCCACTAAAGAAAGACATACATTACAGGCATAAAGCCTATGAAACCATATTTGGAAAACATGAAAACAAAAAGAAATACCGTAGCTTGTTGCACCCAAGAACCATACAAAATTTATGATATGGCACAATATGACTGATTCCTGGAATCAATTATATCTTGCCATAATAAATTGTGAGGTTTAGAAGGAGCCTATAAATCATGTGCATTTTACAAAGGAAGGAATGAGGAGACCCCAAGAACTTAAGACCACCATCCAATGAGTGATGGAGCTGGAGTTACAAATGATTTTCAAAGAAATAGTTTCTTCTTTTAATGGAAACAAGACTACTTCTACAACAAAGTATTGGAATATTCTGCTGATTTTTAATTATGCTTAAAACTTCTCATTTGTCATAGTAGAAGATAGTTATATTTTGAATATAATAAAGCATTTTGAGAAATCAGTTAAACATAATATTATTATGTCTTTTTAGGTCATTTCTTCATTTAAATCAACTTGCGTATTCATAATGTGCTGTCTTACAGCCTCAGTTTTAGGAAATGCAATAAATATTATTATCTGTCCGTTCCCACAGCAGTTAATCATGCCTGTTGTCCCCTGTAAAAGATCTCTTCAAATCTCTTATCAGAGAATGATGCTGGGCCTTGGGGGTGGATTTCTGGTCAATAAATTTCCCTAGGGAAGATAGGATCTGAGAAGAATTAATGTCTTGTGCTTGAACTCATGAACTTGGAACCACACAGATCAGGGCTTGAGTATTTTATTTCTTATGGGTAGGTTAACCAGAACTACAGAGAAATGAAACTGATTTGGGAAATCAGCCTTCTAGGAGTTAAAGAAAATATTTTTAATGATCTAGGTTTTCTTCGGATTCTAGTATACAAGCAGAAACAGGCCAGTATGATTATTTTCTGTTACTGTTCTAAAGCTGGTGCTTCTGCTAGTTCTGATACTTGTACCATAGTTGCTTGGCTAAGTGACATTTACTGACTTCAGCAATAGCATCCTTAGGTAGAGAACATTGTAGGTTACATGCTCAACCAACTTTTTGCTTTTGTCTTCTTCCTGAGAGAATTCTGATTTTGTCCAAACATCCATCTCTCCTCCCCAGAACTAAGTGCTTTAGGAGAAGTTGGCTTCATCCCCAGTTATAGCAGACAGGTCCTGAACAGACTAAGCTGGTCTTGACTATTCCAAAGGGATCACCAGTGATTGGTTTAGGAGTGACATGTCTTGTTCTGACAAATAAGATGTGAGGGAAGGTCTGCTGGAATGCAGGTGGAGAGTTCTGGGAAAGGTTTTCTTGGTCTTATGAAGGGTGCACCAGAAGAGACCATCCCTCTTCTGCCTCTTGACATTGCCCTGTTGAATGTTATATCTGGAACTAGTCCATTTTACTACCATCCTAAGGATGAAGCCAACACAGAGGAGAGAACCCGTATCACAGAGGGAAGTAGTGCCCCAATCATGCAAAAGCTGCAGTTTTTCTGCCTGTGAACATCTCATATTGTATATGAGACAATACATATTATTTCAACAAATTAAAACTGTGTTTAGAGCTGCAGTGATTCTAACTACTTCATCTCTTCTATCATTCTACCACGGTCAGGTTTTTTCCTAATTTCTCATAGCACAACCAAGGCCAGACTATAAAGAAAATAATGTACAGTCTGGAGGCTAATTTTCAACTGCTCAAAAACCCAGACCAACCCTAGGGTCTGTTCCTAGGTTTGGGAGACATGCACATGCATCAGAGAACACTTCTGATGGGTAATGCTTGCTCCAGAGATGCCCTCCGGTGTGATCAGGGCTTCATCAGGCTTGTATGACATTTGGACTTTTTCCTTTGTCCAGTTCTGCTTCCTTGCCCCTCCTCTCACTGGTGTTATTCCCTAATAAATATTTTGATCCTAAACAATGTCTTGACAGCTGCTTCTGCAGAATTCAACCTGTGATTCCAGACCAGCTTCATATTACCTTCTGTCCTGCCTCTATGAGGCCAAGAGCAGGTCATCTCTTTTGATCATTCTAGATTTTTCTGAATTTTCGTCTCCTAAGCAGAGTGACCAGAGAGAAGCTTTTTTATTTCCAGAGATTCATTTTCAGCTGCAGGAAAAACTTCTTCCCAGGATGTTTTACAGTGGGATATTCAGTTTTTTCAGGGGAAAATCCATCCCTGTTCATAGGGGCAGAGTCTGGCTGCCTAACTCCAAAAAGACAATTGCAAAGTAGTCTGATATTTTTGTATTGTCTTGTTTATATAGTCTTACCTGTGTTCATCTTATTACCATCCTAGCTGATTTCAGATGAATGGCTTAATCCTCTTAGTCTCTACTTTCTTATTCATTAAATAAGAATAATGTCCCCCTCACAGAATTGTAGTTAGACTAAGTGACATAATATGTAACAAGTACAGTGCTGAATATAATATGCTTTCAGTAGAGCTTAGATACCTAGGCCTTCTCCCTCCCCATCCTCACTTCTCCCTTTGCCCCCCTATAAATTTAGTTTCTTGGTGAAATTGTGTAAAAATGAACATCAAGGTCAATCTTGAAAAGGGAAGTTGGTCAAACATGGTATTATTATTAAGCCTAGGTATATGTGTAGAAGGGAGGAAGAACAGTTTCATTTGTCAGACTGATGAAGATTTTAGAGATACATTGAAAGTATATATCTTAGAGTGGTTTGTTTGTTTTTAGCAGTTTGTTTTAGCAGTCTCCTACCAGCTGCTTTAGGGAGGTAACTGTCATACTGTTTATGGGCTCTGTTTATGCTGAGCTTTCCCCAAAGTGAATTTAGATCCTAAACACTGAGGTCCAGGGACCTGCTGATATGACGTATTCTGACAGATGCAGACTAGGCTATTATTTTAACCCCATATCCTATGTTTAGATTAAAAAAAAAAAAACAAAAAACTGATCAGAGTTGGCCACCTAGGAACATCATGACCTCTCCTCCCCTCCCATGCTCTCCCTTCCCGCATCCTCCCTTCCCGCATCCTCCCTTCCCGCATCCTCCCTTCCTTCTGCTTTATTGAGTGTAATTTACTTAATGTAAAATTTACTCATTTTAAGTATATAGTTAAAAGATTTTTAGTACATTCACAGAGTGGTGCCATTACAATTCATTGTTAAAACATTTCTATGACCTCCAAAGATTGCTTATGCCATTTTCAGTCATCCTCTGTTTCTGCCTTCAGCCTCAGGCAGTTGTTGATCTACTTTCTGTCTCTATAGATATTTTTCTAGATATTTCATATAAATGGAATCATATAATATGTAGTCTGTTGCTTTAGGGTTTTAAAGCATATTTTGAAGTTCATCCATGTTGTAGCATGTATCAGTACTTTGTTCCTTTTTATTGCCAAATACTATTTCGTTCCATGGGCATAACACATTTTGTTTGTCCATCCACAAATTGATAGAACTTGGAATGTTTCCATTTTTTGCCCATTATGAAAAATGCTATTGTGAACATTCCTGTATATGTGTTTGTGTGGACAAACGTGTTCCACTTCTCTTCCATCTAGGAGTGGAATTATTGAACCATATGGTAAATTTTATACACACACACACACACACACACACACACACACACACACACACATATATATGTATATATATATTTTGGAGACAGAGCCTCACTCTGTCCCAGGCTGGAGTGCAGTGGCATGATCATAGCTACATAGTAGCCTCAAATTCCTCCTGCCTTGGCCTCCTGTGTAGCCAGAACTACAGGTGCGTAACACAATGCCTGGCTAATTTTTAAACTTTTTTTGTAGAGATGGTGTCTGGCTATATTGCCCAGGTTGGTCTCAAACTCCTGGTCTCAAGTGATCCTCCTACTTTGGGCTCCAATAGTGCTGGGATTACAAGTGTGAGCCACAGTACTTGGCCCATATGGTAAATTTAATTTTTAAAGAAACTGCTAAATTGCTTTCCAGTGTGGCTGCATCATTTCCTATATTTATTACCTTTAGTTTTTGTAATCATTGCAAGATTAGTTACACTGTGTTTGCCACTGTGTTTATTAAGAAACACTTATTCACGACAGTATAGAATAATTATGTAGCAGACACTGTCATACCACCCCCAGGTTCTCCCTTAGGTCTGAAAGGTCTACTCTTCCTGCTTCCAGGTCTGCTGCTACTTGATAGTTTCCTTGTGACAGCCCCCTTCAGAAACTGTTCTTAGAGAGAGTCACTTTGCTCAGGGTCCTGGCTCCTTGTCCAGGGCCGTGGACGCCTGTATCCAAGGGCTGGTTGATGTGAGGATGTGAAGGCCTAGTCATCTTGTCCCAACTCAGAACAATTCTGAAGGTCCAGCCAGTTTCAGAATTCTCTGTGGTGTCGATTAAGGCCCTCGCTGGAATCACATTACAGCCCAGCCTCTGCGTTTTCCTCCCTTCCGCCAGAGAAGGGGTTGATCCCCAGAGCTCTCCCTAATGTTTCCTGCACAGTATTCTTCATCTCTCAGGAAACCAATCTTGAAAACAACAAATCTCTATCTTTTAAATATTACAGATTACTTTTACAGTTGCCTTATTAGGTAGATTTCCCTACTGGCAAGAATCAAGAATATTGTCTTGAAGCCTGAAGCCAAATTCCAATCCCGATCAGGAAATCAGCTTCTGTTATCTCAGCATCTACCAAGAGAGGGCAGTCATGTAGTGAGATAAAGAAGAATTTAATTATCACAGAAATTCCCAGCACTTTGTTCTTAATAAAAAAAAAATTTTTTTTGGCTTATCTTATATCAACCAGAGGCTATGTAGGAATAGTCTTCATTTGTGTGCTCTAAGAGAAGCAGAATTCTGAGGAACTCCTTTTTAGGGACACTTTTGAGCACAAGCTATGATTTTAGTTTTTAATTAATGTTTAAATTGATGGCATAGACCAGGTTGGCTCATTCTTGTAATCCCAGCACTTTGGGAGACCAAGGTAGGAGGATCGCTTGAGGCTAGGATTTTGAGAGTAGCCTGGGCAACAGAGTGAGACTCCTGTCTCTACAAAATAAAAATAATTAGCTGGGTGTGCTGGCATGCTCCTGGAGTCCCAGCTACTTGGGAGACTGAGGCGGGAGGATCACTTGAGCCTGAGAGTACAAGACTGCAGTGAGATATCATCATGCCACTGCATTCCAGACTGGGCAATGTTGAGATCCTCTCTGTCTCTCTCTATCTCTCTCTCTCTATCTATCTATCTATCTATCTATCTATCTATCTATCTAGATATAGATAGTATAAAACATTTGAATAGAGTAGTTTTTTAAACAGTCAAGGATGCCTTATGAAATCAGAGAATGTTAGACTCCAGAGTTGATCTGGCTTCACCTCCTTATTTAGTAGGTGGAAATATGTGGTACGTAAGACATGGAGTGGTTGGCCCAAGATCACCAAGGAGAACCAAGACTGAAATTTGGTCAAATGCTTTTTTATTATACCATGCTCCTTTTCTTGTATTTTAGGACTTTGGTTATTTCTAGTTTTTCAGGAGTTAAAAACTTTTCCTCATAAAGAAAATCACTGTTGAGATCCTCATGAAATGTGATTGGTGGTAGGTATTAGCATAATCAGACTGACTATATAGCACTTTCAGTGACTTTGAGTTTGATGTATTCTAGGACTTAGTTTTTATCCTCTGCATTTCAGTTATTTCTAATACTACCATTAACAAAAACGTTTGTGAGACATGTAAGTATTCAGACTTAAAAGTGTTTTCTCTTTGTTGCCTTCACAAATAGAAGAGTGCAGTCAGAGCTAGTTGACCAGTTTCCATTTTACATGATTTGGTTTCACTTTGTGGTGTCTATAACTCTTCTCTTGGGTAAAATGCTATTTAAGAATACAAAGCTCTTTAGGGAAGTTCCTAACAAAGTGAAAACCAAATACCCATTCCCTTATCTTTGTTAATATCAATATTAAATTATCTAACTTTTTTGCTTGGCAAAGCCAGGAAATGTCCTAGTTCCAGACCTGATTAATTTTTAATATCAGTTACACTTAGGGAGCACCCCACATGCTGGTATCCTTTGTTGAAATCTGAGGCAAAGTTCAACGCTCTCTATTTTTTGACGAGCTTCCTTCCCATAAATTGAAATTCCCCTTACACTCAATTCCCTTTGTCTCTGTAAATATATACCCTTGTTATGGCAGAATCCTTAAGAATTAGTAGTTGTAATTATAAATTCATTGCTTATTAAGTGGTTTAAGCTTTCTATTTACCTATATCCTTCGAATTTAAGTGGGTGGGGTGTGTGTGTGTGTGTAAGAGAGAGAGAGAGAGAGAGCAAAGAGAAGAGAAGCGAAAAGAAGGGAAGGGAAAGGAGGAGATAAGGAAGAGACTTTGCCCTCTTGATCTCCCTGTTTTCTTGCAGATGGAGACCTGGGACCACTTTATCACCTATAGTCAGTATTGCTTCAGTGCTTAATTATTTCAATACTGAGGCTCCTTTGAAAGGAGCCCAAGGTCATTGACTCAGCATCAGTGTATCGTCAATTTATTTCCCTGATAGTCCAGCTCTGACCCCAGATTCTTCATTTGTTCCTCCTGAACTTTGGGTAAATAACCTACCTTTTCTGGGCCTTGGCTTTCTTATACATGAAATGTGATTAAAAATACCTTATTTGTAGCACTTATATGGGGACTAAATGAGATGGTAGCTGTAAAAAGCTTAGCACATTATAGTTACTTAATATATGGTATCATTACTTCATCATCAGCTCTTCACCTTCAAAAAGTTCCCTCTTGTAGACTGTCCTTACGCAGAATGCGGGTAGCTAAGAGCAGCTTGTATTGTATACCCTACATTTTCTAGTCTGTCCAAAGAGGGGTGAGAATTCAATAGGGCAAAATCCTCAGAGGGAGGCATTTCTGGTAGAATTTTGTGCATTAATAGTTGAATGGAAGTGCCATTGTGAGCTTCATGGCTTCCAGTATTAT
Organism: Macaca nemestrina; assembly: GCF_043159975.1. Classification (NCBI taxonomy): domain Eukaryota; kingdom Metazoa; phylum Chordata; class Mammalia; order Primates; family Cercopithecidae; genus Macaca; species Macaca nemestrina. Next base: position 143,026,749 of record NC_092126.1, on the reverse strand, counting down.
TCTACTTAAAGAATTTGCCTGTTTTGCCTTTGGGCATGACTGTTGGATTTTGGGAAACGTGAATTTTTGTCAGGGTAACAACTCACCCATTCATTCTTTCTTACCCCCGCTTTTGGTCTTTGTTAACTCTCCCCTGCCCTGTAGTGCTGCCCTATCTTGTGCATATACCAAGTAATTGGGAATATGGCACTTTGGTTAAGATTGTTTGATATTTGCATGTATCTACTAAACACCCTTTAATTATGATTCATAACTAGCTCTGGATTAAAATCGTATTTCTGCATTTAAGGTTTAAAAAATTGGAATGCTATTATAGGCCTTTGGTAAGTATGTGTTGCTAATAGTGAATTATGAAGCACAAACGTTTCTGAGATAAAATCCTGTAATTCTTTCATTCTTTAAAAGAAAAACATTTCATTTTACCATGTAAAAGTAAATTGTGGGGTTTTAAAATATTTTCTGCTTTTGTAAAATAGCATAATTTGGAGGGTAGTTAGGTAAACTTGGAGCAATTAGCAGAGACACTGAGAATTTAAATAATATTGTGTGAAAAAGTGTTTTGTAAACTATAAAGTGTTATTTATATATGAAAAACCATGATCATTATTGCCAAAAAATTGACAAATCACACTGAAGTCACTGTTGTAAATAACTATAGGAATTTTAAATGAGCAAAAAATGTGGATTACACGTTTGTGATCTCTAAGCTAAAAGTTTGGCTACATTATCTTTAAGATACTCAACATTGAGATTCTTAGAAAACATGAGCAGGAATAAAATAGTAACAAAAATATTCACACAACCGGGGATCTTCCTGCTCCTGCCAGATGCATAGAACATATTTGTCCTAAGTGTTCTTTTTTTTTTTTTTTTTTTTTGAGATGGAGTCTCGCTCTGTCACCCAGTCTGGAGTGCAGTGGCGCAATCTTGGCTCACTGCAGCCTCCACCTCCCCAGGTTCAAGCGATTCTCCTGTCTCACTCAGCCTCCTGAGTAGCTGGAATTACAGGTGTGCACCACCACACACAGCTAATTTTCTATTTTTAGTAGAGATGAGGTCTCGCCATGTTGGCTATGACGGCCTAGATCTCCTGACCTCAGGTGATCCACCTGCCTTAGCCTCCCAAAGTGCTGGGATTACAGGCGTGAGCCACTGCTCCTGGCTATGTCCAAAATGTTCTTAACTGATGAGAGTTGGGGTCAGACTTGTTAGAAATTGTTGCTGTAATGATGTCTGATATTAGGTAGTTAAACGTCACTTTTATAGCCTGAGAGAGTCCAGGCTCTCCTCCCCTGACATATCTCACATTTGCAATAAGCCCACTTTCTGATGTGAAAGTACCCATTTTATCACCCAGACTTGATGGAAAACCTAAATGGGTGTTATTTCTCTCAGAAGAAAAGCACTTTAAAAGTAGTCAAAGGGCAACTGAGTTAGACGTCTACAAGTCATATCTATGGAAAAATAAAATGTGTGCCTTTTCCTGCTGTTTCTTGTGTATATAAAAAAAGTGTTCTGATGCTGAGAATTACAGAAACGTCCCATGGCTCATGAAATTTTCATCCCTCCAACCTCCCCTTCCCCATGTTTGTCAGTGTGGTGATGCTTGACGGTGAGAAAGGAACTGGGATATTTTGAAGAGGCATAACATGAATGCGATGACTTGTGGGGCTCTTTTGCTAAAAGTCTCGCTGCTCCTTCACAGACTCCCTCGTTAGCTCCAGGCTCTGGCCCAGAGGACTGTGCACGGCTGTATCTAACTGCCTCGGAAGTGTCTCTGGAAAGATGCTGGCTCAGCCTAACTGGGTTGTATCCTGGCTGCCTTTGGGTGGGAGCTTTATTTTTAACTCTACTCCCAATTTCAGATGATTGCTGAAGTCAGATTATAGCAAGGAGAGCTCAGTTTCATTCTTAGACCTTCTTTTCTTACTTAGTATGGATCATAACCATTTTCCTCTTCTCTTTTGCCACTAGGAGAAGGAAATAAAATGATAAACTGCTTCAGAAAGTGTTATGTGCGTAATAGGGAAGATTTGCTATTAGTATGTATTTTCCTGTCTGAGGTTATAGAGGAACAAGTCTATCTTCTTATCTTTGGGCCCTCTATCACTCAGTGAAACAATAAACAAAATAAGCAACTCAGTTGCAATCATCAGGGTAGGAAAGAGATTATAAATATATAGATATGGCCTTGCCTACTAAGTGCACAAGACGACTATAATTTTAGGCAGAATGGAATAAGGGCCAGAGAGGAGTATTCATAATATGCCTTGAGTATTCAGAGAACTTAATAAGTGGGCAAGGGAATATTTCCTAGAAAATGTGGTGTTTGAATTGGACCTTTAAAGATGAGAAGGATTTTATAGGCGAAGAATAGTCTGAGGGCATTTCCCAGTGAACTGGGTGAAAGAAGACAGGAATCATGAGAATGCTTGGTGGGTTGCTGGAATAGAAATGGACCAGTGTTGATGAGTGTGGCATACTTGGTTGAGTATACTAGGAGACAAAACTAGAGAGACAGATTGGGGCTGGATCAAGGAGGGTTTGGATCTGCTAGGCTAAGGAATCTTTATAGTACTAGATCTTTCCTCATAGCATTTAGAACCAGTTGAAATATCTTTTTCTTGGATTTTTTGAAAACATCACACACTTTTACCTTGAATTATTTTGGAACCATGCTCGTGGATTTAGAACAAGACAATTTAATGAAGCAGAAATCATTTGGAAGGCAGTTCATAATGCCATTTGTCTTAAGTCATCTTCAGAAGGAGTGACTTTTAAAACTGACCAAATGAGATTATACACATGGAGAGGCATTAAAAAGGATAGCCTAATATTACAGATAGGAGATTTTCTTATTCTGCAGGAAACCCTTGACCTTTATGTGATCGTATCTCCATATATTTAGAACTTATCATTGCTTTTCTTTTTCTTTACCCCATGCCCTATACCCCCATTAAAAAAATAAAGATAATATAATAACATTACAGAAAGTTTGGAAACAGGAGAAAACATACACATGAATTGCCTCCTCTCATAGAGCTAGTGCCATCATTCTGGCCCTAGGTTAGGGCACAGTTGTGCTTTGGTTGTTTCTGCCAGCCCAGCGTTAATTTCCTTTTCTTCTTTAAGTAGCACTTAGATTTTCCTTAGACAAACAAACTACTCTTGGACCATGTGGTTGGGGTGGAACTCACCTATTGATACATCTAGGTGGATCCTGTCATGGCCTAATGGACAGTTGCACCACCCTGGCTATAGTGATTGGTTTAGGGCGTATGGTCAGCCAGGCTATTGGGAGCCAGAGATTCACTTCTGTGACTTTTGTTGAAACTTTTAGAAAAGAGGCATGCCTTTCTGCTGGGGCTGCTAAGAAAATAGAATGTAAAGCTTAAAGCTGCTGGTAGCCATTGTGCTATGTCTTGGGTAAGAATGGAACCACATGGCGGAAAGCGAAGCCAGGAGCCAGAGAGAGATCACATTCTGATGATCTTGCTTGTACACCAGCCATGCCAGAATTTGGCACCTTAGTCATGGATTTTTTGGTTCGTCTACCAGTAATCATCTTTTTATTGTTGTTGCTTTGACCGCTTTGGCACATAGAGAAATACTAGAGGTGTTAGGGTTTGCACTCAGAGGGAAGAGACAGTCTCTGGGAGTGGAAGTGAACTGGGAAGTCATAATGTTGAAGATGGAATTTATAATGAGCCTTGCAGTGTGGCTAGGATTGCTTTGTTATGTTAGGCCCAACACTCTCCATCACATTTTGGAGGTTGTACTAAGCAATGTGCTTCCTCCTACCTGGCTCAAGGAAAGGGCACTTTCAGGTACCCTCCAGGTCTGTTTTTATGGCAGGAGGGGCAGTTACACTACCCGTTAGCTCTTTGCTTGGGTTGAGGCCTGGGCATAGACATACTTTGGCTTTTAGCAGCTCTGAGTGCACAGAGAATATCAGGGATGTGGTCAGTTTTGGCCATTTTGAAAAGAAGAGGGCCAGACCTTGTTATATGTTTGGTTTCCTTCCCTTTATTCTCATTCAGAATATTTATTTCTTGGTGAAATCTGGCTAAAATGTACATCAAGGGCAGCCCCTGAAAGGACAACCTGTAGGTTGCTTATAGAAGTGGAACGGAATGCTTGCTGTGGCCCTGCCACCTGACTCTGTACATCAGTACTGAGTTGCCAGCAGTGCAGGCACTAGTTGTGGGGCCTTTGGGAGAAGTCTGTATGTGGCACTGATGCTGGTTATCTACTGAACACCAGAAAGGGAAGCAGAAGTGAACATGGATAGATTTTTCAAGCAGGCTTGAGCTCTGATGTCCTTCACGCTGCTGACTCTGGCATTGCTGCCACCGTTGAGCTGTGATTGTAATCATGATCTCGGCAGGCATATCACAGCTCCAGTTACACTGCAGATGGTTGACACCTAAGCCAACAGAAAATGTGCATAATCCCTGGGATAACAGATCCTTATAAATCCTCCAGAGACAGCGGGACAAACAACCCATGCCCAGGCTGTTTTAATTTCTGCAAATTCCAAACTAGACAGCAAACTAAGTTCCCAGTTAGACAGCAAAGCATCAAAGGCAGGCGTTTAAGTAAAAGTAACAAGGTAAACTGATTTCATTTATTGGAGCAGCTTTGTGTTTTTGAACTGAATGTATCTTCTTTCTTTTACTTACTTGTCCTCTCAATCCCAAACCAGATGTTTCTATTCAAGTAAGTCCCAGTTAAACAGAATGTTTCTCCCCCTCTGTCTCTCTGCATGTTATTTATTCTGCCCTTATGAGAAAATTACATAAAGGCAAATACAAAATCTATCAAGGCAGGCTCATACAGTGGGAAGATCACCGAATGGGGACTCTTGAGATGTGTTTTTTCCCTTGCTTTGCCTTTATACTCTGTGGACCTTAGTTTTCCCATCTGTACAGTGTCAAACTAGGGTGAGTATTAGTTATTGTTGCCATAACAACTTATCACACATTTAGTGGCTTAGTGACAAAAGCTTTTATGGTTCTGTTGATCAGAAGACCAACACAATTCTCACTGGGCTAAAATCAAGGTATCACCAGGACTTCCTGGGAGATCTGGAGGAGAATTCATTACCTTGCCTTTTCCAGCTTCTAGAGGCTGCTGCATTCCTTGGCTAGTGGCCCCTTCTTCCATCTTCAAAGACAGCAATGGTGGGACAAGTTCTTCTCACATTTCCCTGACCTACTCTTCTGCCTTCCTCTTCTATTTTTTAAGAATTCATGTGTTTATATTGGGCTCACCAGGATGATCCAGGATAATCTTCCCATCTCAAGGCTTTAACTTTAATCACATCTGAAAAATCCCTTTTGCCATGTAAGGTAACATATTCATAGGTTCTGGGGATTAGGACACGCACATGTGGAGGGTTAGCATTAATCTGCCTACCAGTTGCTGAACTCCTAAGTCTCTGTCAATATTAAATTTTTCTTTTTTTCCTGAGATATGTTCTCAGTCTGTCACCCAGGCTAGAGTTCAGTGGCTCCCTGCAACCTCTGCCTCCTGGTTCAGGCGATTCTCGTGCCTTAGCTTTCTGAGTAGCTGGGACCACAGGCGTCACCACAGCCAGCTAAATATTAAATTCTCTTTATGGAAGCTTACTATCTGTCCAGAATTCTTCTACAAATAAGACAATATGATCTAGGTTCTGCCCAGGTTTATCCCAGTCTCTGATAATCAGGGCTGGAAACTGGTAACCAACAGGCCAAATTAGGCTCATAGTCATGTAGATTGGCCTACATATTTTAAACATTTCTGTTTACTTGAAAAATTTAAAATGTAGAAATTTCACGTAACGACACAGATTTTGGGCTCCTCTTTAAGAAACAACAGTAACAACAATTAGGAGAATGTGGTAACCCTAGGCTGTTTTATTGCCTGGTGGCAATTAACCAGAGCTGACTAGTGCCTGTTGGTTGTCTTTTATAGAAAGGATATTTGTACCTGCTTTTAAATATTACCAATATGTTTTATATCAGTCACTGTGTGAGCATTTGCATATTCAAGCCCTGTTCTATTCCTTTATGACTTCAGCCCTTGCATAAAAATTGATTTTCACCCTGATGATCCAGAAGTATTGTAAGTTCCTGAGTCATAAATTAGATTCTAGATTTCACTAATTCATTATTCCTGAATTATTGACCTAGATAAACATATTACTCTTTTTTATCCTTTTTCTGGTTTCAAAGTCAACACATATGTTATGACATTTGAGAAAACTTTTTAACTCACCACAACTATAACTTCTCCTCTGAGCATTCCAGTTAGTTGAGGATTTCAATATTATTGTCTCCATTGATAAATAATATTAAACAAATGGTAATAGTTGCTAAGTAGTAAATTATGGGTTGTTTTAATAGACTTCCCTTTGGAAATATATTTTCCACCTATCCTTGATACTTTTGTATCAAGGTGCAAATGATAGGTGCAAATGATAGGTGCAAATGATACTTTTATAATATGAAAAAATGTAATATAAGTTATTTATTTTAAAAATATCCTTTTGCCATTAGGCTTTGTGCTTTCACTACTGAGCTCTAGGCAAAGAGAGTTGAATAGAGAATTATTCATTGCTTGGTATTTTGAGATATGCAATTCCCTTCTTAGATTGTCCCAAGCTGTTTGTAACCCAAAAGGCAAGATGCTGAGATTTATTGATAGAAAAAACAAATAAAATAAAAATAAAAACCAAATCACAATCCCCAAAAACCTTATATCCCACATGGAATCCAAATATTTTGTCAAAAAAACAGAAGCATGTAAATAATTCACATCTGAGATTTTCATATTGTGTTGAATGATCATTTGATCATATGACTGCAGATTCTGTAAGTGCTGTCCTTTTGCCTTATGTAACATGTAGGTCAAATAAGGTGATATTAATGTAAGTTAACATCGCAATAGCCATGAAAGTACAGGAACAATGAAAAGAAACTTTGTTTCTTTCCCTTTTTTTCCAATGGAAAGAAAAAAGCAAGATTCATCCTCCAATTATGATCCCTTCTTGAGAGGAATACAAGAGATAGAAAGTGAACCAAATTGAGCTTGTGTCATAACCCAAAAGCCTTTTCACAGTGCCTTTTTTCTTTCATTATACTACATGTTATACATATAACATATAGCTAGATTTTTTAAAATTTTGAAACTCTTATGAGAAAACACATAATAAAGTGTAATTGGTGATAAACTGCATTGAAAGTTAGGTAATCTAAGTCAAATGTTCCCAATGCTGGTTTCAGAAGAGTAACGAGTCAGTGGAGAACTTGATATTTTAGATAATGAATATACCAGGATCACGTTTGTTTTAGGGTGCATTTTTGTGTTTAAATATTAAAAACAGGTGCAATTTTAGATTATCTATTGACTGCCTGAATATTCACTGCGTCAGGCCATTGGCAGTTTTTTTTTTCTTGGAGGTGAAGTTCTTTGCTTTGCTACTATTTTTCACTGTACTTGGTGAAAGAATGGATTTTCCCCATCATTAAAGGGGTTGGCCGGGTGCATGTAGCAAATTGGGAAGAAAGTGGTTTGATGGAAACTGCTTGAGCTCGTAACTTTCAGCTTTCCTAGTTTTTTGTTCTCTCTCTGAGACCTTTAAGTTCATTGTACCTGTAAAAATGGCAAAAAGGCAGGCTGGTAATGAGCTTGGCTGCCTTTATTCCCTACTTTTGCCACTCAGGGTTTGATTTTTCAATATTTGAAAGTTCAGCAGTCTCAAAGGGTGAATCTATTTAGAGATTATTTTATTTTTATATTTTGGGATAATAGACAATGCAGGCAGGTTGTGCCAATGTTTTAAACAGCCAATGGTGTGTGTGTGTGTGTTTGTGTGTGTGTGTGTGTGTGTGTGTGTGAATGCGCTTGTGTGTATTTGAAGGGAATCCAAAATGTCCCTCAGAACTATGATTTGATACTTTCTTGTTGACTTTTCGGAAGATTTGGCTGTCCTAGAAATGACACTTATATAGCTCATGGAGAAGAGGACATGGGGCAACCGTTAATTCCATCATCATTTGTAGCTACAATATATTTTGTAGGAGATTAGAATTGTTCTCAGAAACCATTGCTGAATTGTGCAGTGTTACTCATTTCTTCACTTAGGTCAGTGGGGTGAGGACAATGAGGAAATTATGATGGAAACTACCACTATCTACAGGCATACCTTGAAGATATTGCAGGTTTGGTTCCAGACCAGCACAACAAAGTGAATATTGTTATAAAGTGAGTCACATGAAAATTTGGTTTTCCTGTGCATATAGAATTTATGTTTACACTACTGTAGGTCTGTTAAGTGTGAAATAGCATTATCTCTAAAAATGTAGATACCTTACTAAAATACTTCATTGCTAAAAAAATTCTAACAATTAACTGAGCCTTCAGTGAGTTGTCATCTTTTTGCTAGTGTAGGGTGTTGCCTTGGTGTTGATGGCCCCTGACTGACGAGATGGCTACACTAAACAACAGATTTTCAATGTGGGTAAAATAGCCTTATAATAGAAGAAGATGCCATCTGGTATTTTCAAAGCTAGAGAGAAGCCTAGCTTCAAAGCTTCAAAGGATTGACTGAATATTCACCAGGATGGAGGTCACTGAACATTGGGGTGGCTGTGGTAATTTCTTAAGACAACAATGAAGCTTGCCACATCAATGGACTTTCTCTTTAGCAAAAGATTTCTCTGTAGCATGTGATGATGTTGGATAGCATTTGACGCACAAAACTTCTTTCAAAATTTGAGTCAATTCTCTCAAACCCTGCTGCTGCTTTATCAACTAAATTTATGTAATATTCCAAATCCTTTGTTGTCATTTCAACAATGTTGACAGCATCTTCACCAGAAGTAGATTACATCTCAAGAAATCACCTCTTCACTCATCGATAAGAAGCAACTCCTCATCAGTGAAAGTTTTATAATGAGATTGCAGCAATTCAGGCTCCACTTCTAATTCTAGTTCATTTGCTATTTCTACCACATATGCAGTTATTTCCTTCTCTGAAGTCTTGGACTTACAAAGTCAACCATGAAGGTTGGAATCAACTTCTTCCAAACTCCTATTAGTGCTGATATTTTTACTTCCACGCATCATGAATGTTCTTAATGGTATCTAGAATGGTGAATCCTTTCCAGAAGGCTTTCAATTTACTTTGCCCAGGACCGTCAGAGGAATCATTATCTATGGCAGCCATGAATATGAAATTTATTTCTTAAATGAAAGGACTTGAAAGTCAAGATTACTCCTTGATCTATGGAATGCAGAATGAATGTTGTTAGCAGGTGTGAAAACAACATTCATTTCCTTGTTTATCTCCATTGGAACTCTTGGTTAAACAGGTACATTATCAATGAGCAGTACTATTTTGAAAGTAATCTTTTTTTCTGATTAGCAAGTCTTAACTGTGGGCATAAATATCCAGTAAACCATGCTGTAAACAGACATGATTTCATCTAGGCTTTGTTTTTTTTTTTTGTTTTTTTTTTTTGAGACGGAATCTCACGCTGTTGCCCAGGCTGGAGTGCAGTGGCGCGATCTCGGCTCACTGCAAGCTCCGCCTCCCGGGTTCCCGCCATTCTCCTGCCTCAGCCTCCTGAGTAGCTGGGACTACAGGCGCCTGCCACCGCGCCCGGCTAATTTTTTGTATTTTTAGTAGAGACGGGGTTTCACTGTGGTCTCGATCTCCTGACCTTGTGATCCGCCCGCCTCGGCCTCCCAAAGTGCTGGGATTACAGGCTTGAGCCACCGCGCCCGGCCTAGGCTTTGTTATTCCATTTATAGAGCATAGGCAGATTAGAATTAGCATAATTCTTAAGGACCCTAAGATTTTCAGAATGGTCATTGAGCACTGGCTCCAACTTTAAGTCACCAGTTGTATTAGCCTCTAACAAGAGAGTCTGCCTGTTCTTTGAGGTGTTGAAGCCAGGCATTGACTTTTCCTCTCTAGTATGAAAATACTATATGGCATCTCCTTCCAGTATAAGGCTGTTTCTTCTACAATTAAAATCTGTTGTTTAGTGTCACTACCTTTATCAATTATCTTGGCTAGATCTTCCAGTTAGCTTGCTGCAGCTTCTCCATTGGCCCTTGCTTCTTCACCTTGCACTTTCATGTTCTGGAGATGGCTTCTTTTCTCAAACCTCATGAGCCAACCTCTACTAGGTTACTTTCTTTTCTTTCTTTCCCCTCCCTTCCTCCCCTCCCCCTTTCCCTCCCTCTTTCTTTTCTTTCTTTTTTTTTCTTTCTTTTCTTTCCTTTCTTTCCCCTCCCTTCACTCCCTTCCCCTTCCCCTTCCCTTTCTTGTCTTGCTCTGTTGGCTGGAGGGCAATGGCACAATCTTGGCTTCCTGTAACCTCTGCCACCTGGGTTCAAGCGATTCTTGTGACTCAGCCTCCTGAGTCATTGAGATTATAGGTGTGTTCCACCATGCATGGCTAATTTTTGTATTTTTAGTAGAGACAGAGTTTTACTATGTTGGCCAGGCTAGTCTCGAACTCCTGGCCTCAAGTGATCTGCCTGCCTTGGCCTCCTCCAAGTGCTGGGATTAGAGGCGTGAGCCACTGCCCCTGGCCCAGTGAGACTGTTTTGCATTCTTATCATTTGTGTTTTGACTGGAGTAGCACTTTTAATTTCCTTGGAGAACTTTTCCTTTGCATTCACAACTTAGGTAACTGGTACAAGAGGCCTACCTTTCAGCCTTTGTTGGCTTTCAATGTGCCTTCTTCACTAAGATTCATAATTTCTGGCTCTTGATTTAAAGTGAGAGACATGTTTTTACTTAAAAACTTAGAGACCATTTTAGGGTTATTAGTTGGCATAATTTCAATATTGCTGTGTCTCAGGGAATTGGGAGGCCTGAAGGAGAGGGTAAAGAGAAGGTAATGACTAGTTGGTAGAGCAGTCAGAACACATGCATTTATTGATTAAGTTTGCCATCTTATGCGGACATGATTTGTGGTGCCTCCAAACAATTACAATAGTAATGTCAAAGATTACTGATTGTAGACTACCATGACAAATAAAATAATAACAACATGTTGGAAATACTTCGAGAATTACCAAAATGTGACACAGAGACATGAAGTGAGCATATGCTGTTGGGAAAATGAGGCCAATAGACTTGTTCGACTCAGAGTTGCCATAAACCTTCAATTTGTAAACAATGAAATATCTGTGAAACACATTAAAATGAAGCAGAATAAAATTAAGAATGTATATTCTATTTGGTTTTGGCACTTAGTAGAATGCATAGTTCATAGCAGACTAAAATTCCTTTGATATTTGATATGCTAAGTGTCAAAGACAAATTATATTCACTCTTCTAGAGAACACAGAACTTATTTTCCCTACTAATTTTAAAGCCAATGCATTAGGAAGATACTTTCTGAGTTAGGGGCAGGTGACCCCATGTGCCTCATGGGCCAAGCGACTCCAGGCACATCAGCAAGGCCACTCAGTAAGAAGCGAAGGAGAAGGGGACCAAAGATGAACTGCCATGGCCACTGGTGGTTTGTTTGTCTTCTTGATCTTTGAGTCTGCTGATCCTCTCAGCAAGTCTGCAGGCCACAGTGTGGGTAGGTGGGAATGTCCAGTTTTCGTCCATACCACATGCAGGCTCTAGGAACGTATTGCTCTCATCAGCACTTTCTTTTCCTATACTTCTTTCCTTCTGTCTATAGTTCTCTTTTTCTTCGATAGCCACCCCATGTTGCTGGATTATACATTGAATGATTGCATTTCCCTGGGATTCCAGGTGGAAGCAGGAAAAAAGTCCCTTCTGCTTTTGGATTCTAAAGTGTAGCTGAGAGATGGGATGTTTCTTGTATCAATTCTCCCATTCCAGAAATGAAATCTCAGGTATGTGGTGATGCGTGGGGGGATGTGGCAGAAGCCCTCAATTATGTCTAAAGCTTCTCTTTTTATCTTGCCGCTCATTAATCCGGACTAGGAATGATTTTGAGGACCTTTCTTTTTAGTGGGAAATTGCTTTTGCCTTGTGGTCTTCTATGTTTTCTTCTCTACAGCTTACAGGAAAACAAAAAGTGATGTCTTGAATTAATGAGGTACTGGTTTTTAATATAAAGCGTGGCTCCTGGAATTCAGAAAACTTAAGTGTATGGTTCTTGTAGTTAAAACGAATTCCTTTCATGACTGGTATGCCTTTTATGATTTAAAACATTCTATTTTGAATGTTGAAGGTTTTGCTCTTCAGTAGTGGACATTTCAGCCTCAATGGCTAGAGCATCACTGGGCAATGAGACTTACCCAGGACAAAAATACATCAGTTAATCTTTAAAATATTATCCCATTAAATTAATACTAGTAATATCAAAAGCCATGATAATGCCATCACCACCACTAAATATTTTTGTCAATTTGCATTTTACAAAATATTTTCTGATGAAATAGGTAGTTTTCCCCCATGACTTTGCAAAGTAGTTTGAAAAAAATTCCCATTTTGTGTGAAGGAATTAAGACTCAGATCAAGGGACTATCCTAAGATCATATATGTGAGTTTTCAATTTTAGACTGGAACTGAGAAATTTTGATTTCAAGCACTTTTTGCACTTTATCAAGGTCTTGGTTTCTGGATCAATGGGCTTTATAAGGACTTGTCTGGATCATTACATTTTTCTGCTTGTATTCTTTTACGCCTAGTGGACTGCTATTCTTCCTTGGGTTCTCAACTGACTCCCTCTGTCTATGTTGAAACTTGTGCCTCCAGTTTTAGTCTAGATGTCAGCTGCTTACTCCAACTCATGTCTTAATTAGTCTCCAATAAATCTAAGCCAGTCTTTTTCCCCCAGCTAGTACTACAAATCTCCAGCTGGGCTTCTCACCCCCTCTTTCCCTTCTTTGTAGTACTAATCTACTGTAGTAGGTTATAATCAGATTTCCTGAATGATTAATGCAGTGAATGGTGAACATTGCCACTTTATAAAATCCTGAATTCTAATTTCAGAACCTAATATTGAATTTAATAGCTTTACATAGAAATCTTTATTGGTAATTTGGGGCCTGTTGACTTGACTGTAGCATAGAGTTGAATTGAATTAATGGTTTTTGCTGTTCCTGGAAATATCAAGAACATTTAGCTCAGAGTAGACTGGACCAAGAGTGGAAATTATAGAACACATGTTCTTAAATACTACTATATTCGATGCAGTGGAAGTTGCATAGTAAATTAATTACTTGGCCTTGACTCAGGTTTTGCTTCTGTTGCTGACTCACAGTTTCACCATCTGGGCAATGGGGCAGTGCAAAAATTGCCTCCTTTGCGTTGTATTGCCATACTCTCTTATTATTTGCAGAGAATCTATTTAAGTGGCAGGGTAGAAATTAATACTTAAAACATGAAGTCACCTCATGTATATGCCTTGAAACCAATTGTACATGATATATACTTAAAGCTGCATAGTTTCTAGGCACTCATGAGCCCTGAAAAAAACTGGTTAAACTTACCCAAAACCAAATTATGTGTTAAGGAAATATACAATTAAAAAATGGATCCATGACTTACAGAATTAGCGCTGAACTTCCTCAGGTTACTGTTGTATTTGCCCTTATTCTCATGTCATGGGGAAACTTAGAAAGGTCAAGATTTGAAGGGAACTTGGTTAAAGCTGCTAACTCAACCACTTCTCTTGGTGGTTAGTGAAATATCTTCAACTAAAAGACATCAAGAAACAGAGAAAAAGGCTGGATGCAGTAGCTCACGCCTGTAATCCTAGCACTTTGGGAGGCCGAGGCAGGCAGATCACGAGGTCAGGAGTTTGAGACCAGCCTGGCCAACATAGTGAAACCCTGTCTCTACTAAAAATATAAAAATTAGCCTTCATAGTGGTGTGCACCTGTAGTCCCAGCTACTCAGGAGGCTGAGGCAGGAGAATCTCTTGAACCTGGGAGGCGGAAGTTTGTGGTGAGCTGAGATTGTGCCACTGTACTCCAGCCTGGGCAACAGATGAGATTCTGTCAAAAACAAACAAACAAACAAAAAAGCAAACAAACAAAATAAATGTCCTCAAGATGGCCGAATAGGAACAGCTTCAGTCTACAGCTCCCAGCGAGACTGACACAGAAGACGGGTGATTTCTGCATTTCCAACTGAGGTACCTGGTTCATCTCACTGGGTCTGGTTGGACAGTGGGTGTAGCCCACAGAGGGTGAGTCAAAGCAGGGCGGTGCATTGCCTCATCTGGGAAGTGGAAGGGGTCAGGGGATTTCCCTTTCCTAGCCAAGGGAAGCCATGAGTGGCTATACCTGGGGGAACAGTACACTGCTGCCCAAATACTGCACTTTTCCCACAGTCTTCACAACCAGAAGACCAGAAGATTCCCTCCCATGCCTGACTTGGTGGGTCCCATGCCCACAGAGTCTTGCTTGCTGTAAGTGCAGCAGTCTGAGATGGACCGGGGACGCTGGAGCTTGGCCAGGAAAGGGACATCCACCATTGCTGAGGCTTCATTAGGTGGTTCTGTGCTCACAGTGTAAACAAAGTGGCAGGGAAGCTCGAACTGGGTGGAGCCCACTACAGCTCAGCAAGGGCTACTGCCTCTCTAGATTCCACCTCTGGGGGCAGGGCATATCTGAACCAAAGGCAGCAGACAGCTTCTGTAGACTTAAACATCCCTGCCTGACAACTCTGAAGAGAGCAGTTGTTCTACCAGCATGACATTTGAGCTCTGATAATGGACAGACTGCCTCCTCAGGTGGGTTCCCTGACCCCTGCATAGCCTGGCTGGGAGACACCTCCCAGTAGGGGCTGAAAGACACCTCATACAGGTGGGTGCCCCTCTGGAAGGAAGCTTACAGAGGAAGGACCAGGCAGCAATATTTGCTGTTCTGAAGCCTCTGCTGGTGATACTCAGGCAAACAGGATCAGGAGTGAACCTCCAGCAAATTGCAACAGACCTGCAGCTGAGGGTCCTGTCTGTTAGAAGGAAAATTAACAAACAGAAAGGAATAGCATCAACATCAACAAAAAGGACATCCACACCAAAACCCCATCTGTAGGTCGCCAACATTAAAGACCAAAGGTAGATAAAACCAGAAAGATGGGGAGAAACCAGAGCAGAAAGGCTTAAAATTTCAAAAACCAGAAAGCCTCTTCTCCAAAGGAACACAACTCCTCGCCAGCAAGGGAACAAAACTGGATGGAGAATGAATTTGACGAGTTGACAGAATTAGGCTTTGGAAGGTCGGTAATGACAAACTTCTCCGAGCTAAAGGAGGATGTTCAAACCCATAGCAAGGAAGCTAAAAACCTTGAAAAAAGGTTAGATGAATGACTAACCAGAATAACCAGTGTAGAGGAGAACTTGAATGACTTAATGGAGCTGAAAACCATACTACGAGAACTTTGTGAAGCATACACAAGCTTCAGTAGCCAATTCCAAGTGGAAGAAAGGATATCAGTGATTGAAGATGAAAGTAATGAAATAAAGCAGGAAGACAAGATTAGAAAAAAAAAGAGTGAAAAAAACCCAAAAATGAACAAAGCCTCCAAGAAATATGGGACTATATGAAAAGACCAAATCTACGTTGGATTGGTGTACCTGAAAGTGATGGGGAGAATGGAACCAAGTTAGAAAACACTCTTCAGGATATTATGCAGGAGAACTTCCCCAACCTAGCAAGGCAGGCCAACATTTAAATTCAGAGAACACCACAAAGATACTCCTCGAGAATAGCAGCCTGAAGACACATAATTTTCAGATTCACCAAAGTTGAAATGAAGGAAAAAATGTTAAGGGCAGCCAGAGAGAAATGTCGAGTTATCCACAAAGGGAAGCCCATCAGACTAACAGTGGATCTCTCTGCAGAAACCCTACAGGCAGAAGACAGTGGGGGCCAATATGCAACATTCTTAAAGAAAATAATTTTCAACCCAGAATTTCATATCCATCCAAACTAAGCTTCAAAAGCCAAGGAGAAATAAAATTCTTTACAGATGAGCAAATGCTGAGAGATGTTGTCACTACCAGGCCTGCCTTACAAGAGGTCCTGAAGGATGCACTAAACATAGAAAGGAACAATTGATACCAGCCACTGCAGCAACATGCCAAATTGTAAAGACCATTGACACTATGAAGAAACTGCATCAATTAATGGGCAAAATAACCAGCTAGCATCATAATGACAGGATCAAATTCACACATAACAATATTAGCCTTAAATGTAAATGGATTAAATGCCCCAATTAAAAGACGCAGACTGGCAAATTGGATAGAGTCAACACCCATTGGTGTGCAGTATTCAGGAGACCCATCTCACAGGCAAAGACACACATAGGCTCAAAATAGAGGGATGGAAGAAGATCCACCAAGCAAATGGAAAGCAAAAACAAAAAGTAGGGGTTGCAATCCTAGTCTCTGATAAAACAGACTTTAAACCAACAAAGATCAAAAGAGATAAAGAAGGCCATTACATAATGGTAAAGAGATCAATTCAACAAGAAGAGCTAACTATCCTAAATGTATATGCACCCAATGCAGGAGCACCCAGATTCATAAAGCAAGATCTTAGAGACCTACATAGAGACTTAGATTCCTACACGATAATAATGGGAGACTGTAACACCCCACTGTCAATATTAGACAGATCAAGTAGACAGAAAATTAACAAGGATATCCAGCACTTGAACTCAGCTCTGGATCATGCGGACCTAATAGACATCTTCAGAACTCTTCACCCCAAATCAAAAGAATATACATTCTTCTCAGCACTGCATCACACTTACTCTAAAATTGACCATGTAATTGGAAGTGAAACACTCCTCAGCAAATGTAAAAGAACAGAAATCACAACAAACTGCCTCTCAGACCACAGTGGAATCAAACTAGAACACAGGATTAAGAAACTTACTCAAAACCATGCAACTACATAGAAACTGAACAACTGGCTCCTGAATGACTAATGGGTAAATAATGAAATGAAAGCAGAAATAAAGATGTTCTTTGAAACCAGAGAACGAAGGAACAACATGCAACAATCTCTGGAACATGGAACACATTTAAAGCAGTGTATAGAGGGAAATTTACAGCACTAGATGCCCACAAGAGAAAGCAGGAAAGATTTAAAATCGACACCCTAACATTACAATTAAAAGAACTAGAGAAGCAAGAGCAAACAAATTCAAAAGCTAGCAGAAGGCAAGAAATAACTAAGATCAGAGCAAAACTGAAGGAGATAGAGACACAAAAAAACCATTCAAAAAATCAATGAATCCAGGAGCTGGTTTTTTGAAAAGATCAACAAAATTGTTAGACTGTTAGGAAGACGAATAAAGAACAAAAGAGGGAAGAATCAAATAGACACAATAAAAAATGATAAACGGGATATCACCATCGATCCCACAGAAATACACATTACCATCAGAGAATACTATAAATACCTCTATGGAAATCAACTAGAAAATCTAGAAGAAATGAGTAAATACCTGGACACATACACCCTCCCAAGACTAAACTAGGAAGACGCTGAATCTCTGAATAGACCAATAACAGGCTCTGAAGTTGAGGCAATAATTAACAGAGTACCAACCAAAAAAAAAAGTCCAGGACCAGGCGAATTCACAGTCGATTCTACCAGGGGTACAAAGAGGAGCTGGTACCATTCCTTCTGAAACTATTCCAATCAATAGAAAAAGAGGGAATCCTCCTTAACTCATTGTATAAGGCCAACATCATCCTGATCCCAAAGCCTGGCAGAGACACAGCAAAAAAATAAAAATTTAGGCCAATATCCCTGATGAACATCGATGTGAAAATCCTCAATAAAATACTGGCAAACCGAATCCAGCAGCACATCAAAAAGCTTATCCACCACAATCAAGTTGGCTTCATCCCTGAGATGCAAGGCTGGTTCAACATATGCAAATCAATAAACATAATGTATCACATAAACAGAACCAAAGACAAAAAACACATGATTATCTCAATAGATGCAGAAAAGGCCTTCAACAAAATTCAACAGCGTTTCATGCTAAAAATTCTCAATAAACTAGCAGAAGGCAAGAAATAACCCAAGATCAGAGCAGAACTGAAGGAAACAGAGACACAAAAAAACCCTCCAAAAAATCAATGAATCCAGGAGCTGGTTTTTTGAAAAGATCAACAAAATTGATAGACCGCTAGCAAGACTAATAAAGAAGAAAAGAGAGAAGAATCAAATAGACGCAATAAAAAATGATAAAGGGGATGATATCACCACTGACCCCACAGAAATACAAAGTACCATCAGAGAATAGTATAAACACCTCTATGCAAATAAACTAGAAAACCTAGAAGAAACGGATAATTTCCTGGACACTTTCACTCTCTCAAGACTAAACCAGGAAGAAGTTGAATCCCTGAATAGACCAATAGGAGGCTCTGAAATTGAGGCAATAATTAATAGCCTACCAACCAAAAAAAGTCCAGGACCAGACGGATTCACAGCCGAATTCTACCGGAGGTACAAGGAGGAGCTGGTACCATTCCTTCTGAAACTATTCCAATCAATAGAAAAAGAGGGGATCCTCCCTAACTCATTTTATGAGGCCAACATCATCCTGATAAAGAAGCCTGGCAGAGACACAACAAAAAAAGAGAATTTTAGACCAATATCCCTGATGAACATCGATGCAAAAATCCACAATAAAATACTGGCAAACTGAATCCAGCCACACATCAAAAAGCTTATCCACCATGATCAAGTGGGCTTCATCCCTGGGATGCAAGGCTGGTTCAACATACCCAAATCAATAAACATAATCCAGCATATAAACAGAACCAAAGACAAAAACCACATGATTATCTCAATAGATGCAGAAAAGGCCTTTGACAAAATTCAACAGCCCTTCATGCTAAAAACTCTCAATAAATTTGGTATTGATGGAACATATCTCAAAATACTAAGAGCTATTTATGACAAACCCACAGTCAATATCATACTGGATGGGCGAAAACTGGAAGCATTCCCTTTGAAAACAGGCACAAGACAGGGATGCCCTCTCTCACCACTCCTATTCAACATAGTGTTAGAAGTTCTGGCCAGCACAATCAAGTAGGAGAAAGAAATAAAGGGTATTCAAGTAGGAAAAGAGGAAGTTAAATTGTCCCTGTTTGCAGATGACATGATTATATATTTAGAAAACCCCATCATCGCAGCCCAAAATCTCCTTAAGCTGATAAGCAACTTCAGCAAAGTCTCAGGGTACAAAATTAATGTGCAAAAATCACAAGCATTCTTATACACCAGTAACAGACAAACAGGGACCCAAATCATGAATGAACTTCCATTCACAATTGCTTCAAAGAGAATAAAATACCTAGGAATCCAACTTACAAGGGATGTAAAGGACCTCTTCAAGGAGAACTACAAACCACTGCTCACTGAAATAAAAGAGGACACAAACAAATGGAACAATATAGCATGCTCATGGATAGGAAGAATCAATATCGTGAAAATGGCCATACTGCCCAAGGTAATTTATAGATTCAATGCCATTCCCATCAAGCTACCAATGACTTTCTTCACAGAATTGGAAAAACCTGCTTTAAAGTTCATATGGAACCAAAAAAGAGCCCAAGACATTCCTAAGTCAAAAGACAATCCTAAGTCAAAAGAACAAAGCTGGAGGCATCACGCTGCCTGACTTCAAGCTATAGTACAAGGCCACAGTAACCAAAACAGCATGGTACTGGTACCAAAACAGAGATATAGACCAATGGAACAGAACAGAGCCTTCAGAAATAATACCACACATCTACAGCCATCTGATCTTTGACAAACCTGACAAAAACAAGAAATGGGGAAAGGATTCCCTATTTAATAAATGGTGCTGGGAAAATTGGCTAGCCATAAGTAAAAAGCTGAAACTGAATCCTTTCCTTACTCCTTATACGAAAATTAATTCAAGATGGATTAGAGACTTAAATGTTAGACCTAAAACCATAAAAACCCTAGAAGAAAAGCTAGGTAATACCATTCAGGACATAGGCATGGGCAAGGACTTCATGTCTAAAACACCAAAAGCAACGTCAACAAAAGCCAAAATTGACAAATGGGATCTAATTAAACTAAAGAGCTTCTGCACCACAAAAGAAACTACCATCAGAGTGAACAGGCAACCTATAGAATGGGAGAAAATTTTTGCAATCTATTCACTGACAAAGCACTAATATCCAGAACCTACAAAGAACTCAAACAAATTTACAAGAAAAAAACAAACAACCCCATCAAAAAGTGGGCAAAGGATATGAACAGACATTTCTCAAAAGAAGACATGCATACAGCCAACAGACACATGAAAAAATGCTCGTCATCACTGGCCATCAGAGAAATGCAAATCAAAACCACAATGAGATACCATCTCACACCAGTTACAATGGCAATGATTAAAAAGTCAGGAAACAACAGGTGCTGGAGAGGATGTGGAGAAATAGGAACACTTTTACACTGTTGGTGGGATTGTAAACTGGTTCAACCATTTTGGAAAACAGTGTGGCGATTCCTCAAAGATCTAGAACTAGAAATACCATATGACCCAGCCATCCCATTACTGGGTATATACCCAAAGGATTATAAATCATGCTGCTATAAAGACACATGCACACGTATGTTTATTGCAGCACTATTCACAATAGCAAAGACTTGGAATCAACCCAAATGTCCATCAATGACAGACTGGATTAGGAAAATGTGGCACATATACACCATGGAATACTATGCAGCCATAAAAAAGTATGAGTTTGTGTCCTTTGTAGGGACATGGATGCAGCTGGAAACCATCATTCTCAGCAAACTATTGCAAGAACAGAAAACCAAACTCCGCATAGTCTCACTCATAGGTGGGAAGTGAACAATGAGATCACTTGGACTCTGGAAGGGGAAGATCACACACCGGGGCCTATTATGGGGAGGGGGGAGGGGTGGCATTGGGAGTTATATCTGATGTAAATGATGAGTTGATGAGTGCTGACGAGTTGATGGGTGCAGCACACCAAGTATACATGGCACAAGTATACATATGTAACAAACCTGCACGTTGTGCACATGTACCCTAGAACTTAAAGTATAACGATAAAAAAAAACAAAAAACTAGGTACTGATGGAACGTATCTCAAAATAATAAGAGCTATTTATGACAAACCCACAGCCAGTATCATACTGAATGAGCAGAAACTGGTGGCATTCCATTTGAAAGCTGGCAGAAGAAAGGGATGCCGTCTCTCACCACTCCTATTCAACATAGTTTTGGAAGTTCTGGCCAGGGCAATCAGGCAAGAGAAAGAAATAAAGGTATTCAATTAGGAAAAGAGAAAGTCAAGTTGTCTCTTCGTAGATGACATGATTGTATATTTAGAAAACCCCATCGTCTCAGCCCAAAATGTCCTTAACCTGGTAAGCAACTTTAGCAAAATCTTAGGATACAAAATCAATGTGCAAAAATCACAAGCATTCCTATACACCAAGAACAAGCAAACAGAGGGCCAAGTCATGAGTGAACTCCCATTCACAATTACTACAAAGAGAATAAAATACCTAGGAATCTAACTTATAAGGGATGTGAAGAACCTCTTCAAGGGGAACTATAAACCACTGCTCAATGAAATAAAAGAGGACAAAAGAAATGGAAGAACATTCCAACCTGACAAAAACAAGCAATGGGGAAAGGATTCCCTATTTAATAAATGGTGCTGGGAAAATTGGCTAGCCATACATAGAAAGCTGAAACTGGATCCCTTCCTTACACCTTTTACAAAAATTAACTGAAGATGGAGTAAAGACTTAAACATAAATCCTGAAACCATAAAAATCCTAGAAGAAAACCTGGGTAATACCATTCAGGATATAGGCATGGGCAAAAACTTCATGTCTAAAACACCAAAAGCAATGGCAACAAAAGCCAAAATAGACAAATGGGATCGAATTAAACTAAAGAGCTTCTGCACGGCAAAAGAAACTATCATCAAAGTAAACAGGCAACCTACAGAATGGGAGAAAATTTTTGCAATCTATTCATCTGGCAAAGGGCCAACATCCAGAACTTAAGCAAATTTACAAATAACTTAAACAAATTTACAAGAAAAAAACCAACACAACCCCATCAAAAAATGGGCGAAGGGTATGAACAGATACTTGTCAAAAGACAACATGCATCCAACAGACATATAAAAAATGCTCATCGTCACTGGTCATCAGAGAAATGCAAATGACAACCACAATGAGATACCATCTCATGCTAGGTAGAATGGCAATCATTAAAAAATTAGGAAACAACAGATGCTGGAGAGGATGTGGAGAAATAGGAATGCTTTTACACTGTTGGTGGGAGTGTAAATTAGTTCAACCATTGTGGAAGACAGTATGGCGATTCCTCAAGGATCTAGAACTAGAAATACCATTTGACCCAGCAATCCCATTACTGCGTATATACCCAAAGGATTATAAATCATCTACTGTAAAGACACATGCACACATGTTTATTGCAGCACTATTCACAATAGCAAAGAGTTGGAACCAACCCAAATGTCCATCAATGATAGACTGGATAAAGAAAATGTGGCACATATACACCATGGAATACTGTACAGCCATCAAAAAGGATGAGTTCATGTCCTTTACAGGGACATGGATGAAGCTGGAAACCGTCATTCTCAGCAAACTATCACAAGGACAGAAAATCAAACACCATATGTTCTCTCTCATAATTGGGAGTTGAACAATGAGAACCCATGGACACAGGGAGGGGAATATCATGCACTGGGTTCTGTCGGGGTTGTTGGGCTAGGGGAGGGATAGCACTAGGAGAAATATATATATATATATATACACATATATATATATCTCTCTCTCTCTCAGATGGCAATGGCAATTAAAAAGGAGTGTTATAAAGTGAATCTCATGAGGATAAGGGGCAGATTGATGGTTACCAGAGGCCAGGAAGGGTAGAAAGGAGGGGTATATGAGGAAAGGTTGATCAATGGTTAATCAACCATGAAATATGGTTAGATAACAAGAAATAAAACCTAGTGTTCAATAAATCAGTAGGGTGACTATAGTTAACAATTTGTTGTATATTTCACAACAGCTAGAAGATATGTTTAAGGTAATAAATATCCTAGTTATCCTGATTTGATAATTACATGTTATATGAATTTATCAAAATATCACATATACCCCCAAAATATGTACATCTATTATGTATCAATGAAAAAATAAAAAGTAACAGAATAGAAAGGAATATTGAGTGACCCTGGGAGTTCCTAATGAATCCTTGTATCATAAGGTCATATACCTAGACCAGCTCTTAAACAAATTGTAACCAAAGATATAAACATAATGACTTCAGTCGACTAAATAACAAAAGGCTATGGAGTATGGAAGAAGTATTTCAACAGAGTTCTCTATCAGAGAAACAAAAGCAGATATCTTCAGGAGAAATAAAACAAACCAGCAATTGGTCCAACCATATGCCATAATGGAAGAGGTCCTGATAATTACCAGAAATGTGAGTACACTTCAGAAAGATAGATGAAGAGAGAGATAGATAGAAAGATAGATAAGAGGCCGGGCGTGGTGGCTCACACCTGTAATCCCAGCACTTTGGGAGGCTGAGGCAGGTGGATCACGAGGTCAGGAGGTTGAGACTAGCCTGGCCAACATGGTGAAACCCCATCTTTAGTAAAGATACAAAAAATTAGCCAGGCATGGTGGTGTGAACCTGTAGTCCCAGATACTCGGGAGGCTGAGGCAGGAGAATCACTGGAACCCGGGAGGCAGAGCTTGCAGTGAGCCGAGATTGTGTCATTGCACTCCAGCCTGGGCCACAGGGCGAGACTTTGAAAAAAAGAAAAAAGAAAATAAAAAAAAAAAAAAAAGAAAAACAAGAAAAGAAAAGAAAAAGAGAGAGCTGGATCAAGATTTCAGTAAACTAGTTATCAGAATTATTTAATTCTTACAGAAGTTAGGGATTCCAAATTGACTTTGACTATGGATGAGGGAGACACTGTCACTTAAAGTAGTAAAAGTAATTTAAAATATTTTGATTCTTTAGGATACTGTGTTTTCCATTATCTTCTTTTGTGGTCTCAATATGATCTTTGCTTTTATGTTTTGTCTACTAATCTGAGGGACAAATTATCATTTGTTACATACTATAATATTGTGTATGTGGTAGGCACTCAATAACTATTCGTTAAATTGGATGAATGGCTGGATCAGTCAATAATTACAATGAAAATACAGGGATTTTGTTATTGTAATGCCTTGTAGTTTTACATTTGCCGTGATTGCTTGTTGACTGGCTAGGTTTAGGGCAAAAATTGATTGAGGTCATGGATCTTTCAGAGCTGATTTAGAGTTTGATGTTTCAAGGTGACAACTGTAGAAAAAGGGATGTATTTACTACTAAAAATGTAGGTTGTGAACGCTTTTACAATTAACTTTTTTTTCAAGTCCCTCATTTTCTAAATGTCTCTTTGAAACCCGCTGCTCCCAACAGGACCTGTTTAAACAATGCCATCATTTACTTGACATATTTGTAAGTCATGATTATCTGAGGCCATTTATACAAAAATAGGAGCAATTGAATTTTTTTTTTTTTTTAAAGCAGCAGGAACTTGAGGTTAGTATTACACAGCTGCTGCTTTTGGCTATTGTTTGAATAGAAGTATGATTTGGGTGGACAAGACTTCTAGAGCCAATGAGCCAGTTTGAGCACTGAGGCCACATTGTCCAAAAGGAGAGTTGTAGACTAATGAATATTTTCAGTTATTCCCCCAGATAACTACACTGTTCTGAGAGTGAAGAGATTATTTGAAGCAATAAGTACTCATTTCTAAGATTAAGAATATTGTTCAGTCATAACATGTGTAGAAAGGAAAAAAGAATCACATAAAATCAAGGGAGGGAATACTAACTATATGTAGAAAAGGCCACCATGGCTTTGTTACATGTATGTGAAACAGAAATCGTCTGTATTACCCTGTTGGTGAAAAGTGCTGATAGATATAAGGGAGAATGTATGGAAATGGACATTTATTTTGCCAGGATCCTTGTTCTTTCACATATATTTTCCCATATATGGGGGTCTCCTTAACAGCTTTGAGAAGTGGAAATTATTAGTCCTATTCATCTTATGTACATAAGGAAACCAAAACACACGGAGGTTAAATAATTGACCTGAATTCAAGCTGTTCATAATAGAGTCAGAATTTGAACCCAGGGGTGATTTTCATCCCTCCATCTGAAGCATCTTACACAATGAATGTTTTCTAGTTAATGTTCTGTTCTTTGTAGGTTTCCCTGCTTTTTAAGATTTCCTTAGGAGGTTGAACTCTCTGGTCACAAGAAGTGTGTGCGCCTTAATGGCTGCTGGCATACTCTTTTGTTTTCCCGCACCGAGCCGGGAGCCCACAATCTGGGCTGAAGTCAGATTCATTACCACTCTCTTCCTGTCCTCTGCACTCTCAGTGTTTGGTCTGTAGCTCTTATTGCCATTTTTTAAAAGCCTGGATTCCAATTCTTATTACTCTCAGTGTCTGAGTCACTGCTCCTGTGTTCCCTGTGTTCTCACTGAAACTCTTACTTCTAGTTCCCTTCACCCTCACTATGTGTTTATGCTACCCACACTGTGCTGAAAGCCAGCACCTCTTAACTCTTTTATGCTTACCTGTCCCTTCTTACTTGTGTTGATCTGCCTCTCCAATCTCAGCTGCCCACTTCACTTTACCTTGTTAAGGCCCTGAGACACCAGACTTTTTCTGACATGATGTTATTCCCATGCATATTACCCTTCCACGGATGCACCCAGATTTGGATAAAATCCAAACCACCGGGTTTTACTCATTTAGCATGGCATTCCTTAAGGTATTTTACTGACATGTAATACATTTTCCAATTTTATAATCTTAAAAATTATAATTTATATGGGAAAATCACTTAACATGACTAATCTGGTTTTTATCTTTACTTTAGGAGTTATGCTTTAATAGATGATGAAGCATGCAAGTCTATACTTCATTTTATCATGATTGTAAGACTTATAATTTCAAGATTTTAAATATGTTGAGTGGCTAGTATTACTATGAGGCTTGCTTGTCCTGTCATGTGGTTTTTTACCTAGAAATTGTAATTGTATCAGTATTAGCAGAAATATTCTTAGCATAATTTTCACTCATGTACTGAGTACATGTGTGTGGACCATTCATTCTTGCTTTCTTCTCTTTTTTTTCTAATTTAAAAATAAACTTTAATGTCAAAAATGCAAACCTGGGGAGGGCATAAAGATCACACACAAGGCTGCCACTTCACACTTAGAGGGTTGCACAGCCGCCCGGCAGAGGTGCTCCTCACTTCCCAGATGGTGGAGCGGCCGGGCAGAGGTGCTCTTCACTTCCCAGATGGGACTGCGGCCGGGCAGAGGTGCTCCTCACTTCCCAGACGGTGGGGCAGCCAGAGGGAGGTGCTCCTCACTTCCCAGATGGTGGGGCGGCCGGCAGAGGTTCTCCTCTCTTCCCAGACGGTGGGGCAGCCGCATTCATGCTTTCTTAATCTATGCTTGCTTTCTTAAATATTATTAAATATGTATGCATGTTTAAGAAGAAAAAAATAAAATTATGGATCACATATGGCACAAAAAAATTAAAATAGTTTCAACTACCGATAGTATATTAATGATGAGAAGTCAGTGAAGTTTTTAGCACAAATGAGAGTCTGTGAGTCTCCTATTTAACATAGTATTAGAAGTTCTGGCCAGGGCAATCAGGTAAGAGAAGGAAATAAAGGCATTCAAAAAGGAAGTACAACTATCTTTGCAGATGATATGATTCTATATCTGGAAAACCTAATTGTTTCAGCCTCAAAGCTTCTTAAACTGATACATAACTTTAGCAAAGTCTCAGGATACAAAATCAATGTTCAAAAATCACTAGCATTCCTATACACTAACGACAGGCAAACAGAGAGCCAAATCATTAATGAACTCTCATTCACAATTGCCACAAAAGAATAAAATACCTAGGAATGTGGCTTACAAGGGAAACAAAGGACTTCTTCAAGGAGAACTGCAAACAACTCCTCAAAGAAACCAGAGATGATACAAACAAATGGAGAAACATTCCATGCTCATTGACAGGAAGAATCATTGTGAAAATGGCCATATTACCCAAAGCAATTTATAGATTCAGTGCTATTCCCATTAAACTACCATTGACATTCTTCACAGAATTAGAAAAAACTATTTTAAAATTCTTATGGAGCCAAAAAAGAGCCTGTATAGCTGAGGCAATCCTAAACAAAAAGAAGAAAGCTGGAGGCATCATGCTACCTGACTTCAAAGTATATTACAGGGCTATAGTAACCAAAATAGCATGGTATTGGTACAAGACAAATATACCAATGGAACAGAATAGAGAACCCAGAAATAAGACCACACACCTACAACCATCTGATCTTTGACAAACCTGACAAAAACAAGCAATGGGGAAAGGGTTCCCTATTTAATAAATGGTGCTGGCAGAACTGAGTAGCCATATGTAGAAAATTGAAACTGGATTCCTTATGCCGTATATAAAAATCAACTCAAGATGGATTAAAGAGTAAATGTAAAACTCAAAACTGATCCCTAGAAGAAAATCTAGGTAATGCCATTTGGGACATAGGCGTGGGCAAAAATTTCATGATGAAGACACCAAGAGCAACTGCAACAAAAGCAAAAATTGACAAATTGGGATCTAATTAAATGAATGAGCTTCTATACAGCAAAAGAAATGGTCTACAAAGTAAACAGACAACCTACAGAATGAGAGAAAACTTTTGCAATCTATGCATCTAACCAAGGTCTAATTTTGAGCATCTATAAGGAACTTAAACAAAATTACAAGAAAAAAACAAGCAACTTCATTTAAAGTGGGCAAAGGACATTAACAGACATTTCAAAAGAAGACATACATGCAACCAACAAACATGTGAGAAAAAGTCTCAGCAGCACTGATCATTACAGCAATGCAATTAAAACTGCAATGAGATACCATCTTACACCAGTCAGAATGGCTATTACTAAAAAGTCATAAAATAACAGATGCTGGTGAGATTGGGGAGAAAAAGGAATTCTTTTACACTGTTGGTGGGAGTGTAAATTAGTTCAACTATTGTGGAATACAGTGTGACAATTCCTCAAAGACCTAAAGACAGGAATACCATTCGACCCAGCTATCCCATTACTGGGTATATACCCAAAGGAATATAAATCATTCTGTTAGAAAGAAACATACACACTTATGTTCACTGCAGCACTATTCACAATAGCAAAGACATGGAATCAACCTAAATGCCCATCAGTTTTAGACTGGATAAAGAAAATGTGGTACATAAACACCATGAAATACTGTGGAGTCATAAAAAGGAATGCGATCATGTCCTTTGCAGGGGCATGGATGGAGCTGGAGGCCATTATGCTTAGCAAACTAATGCAGTAACAGAGAACAAAATACTGGATGTTCTCACTTACAGGTGGGAGCTAAATGATGAGAACACATGAACACATGGGGGGCACAACACGCAATGGAGCCTATTTGAGGGTGGGGGCTGGGAGGAGGGAGAGGAGGATCAGGAAGAATAGTTAACGGATGCTGGGTTTAATACCTGGGTGATGGGATGATCTGTGCAGCAAACCACCATGGCACACATTAACCTATGTAACAATCTGCACATGTACCCCTGAATTTAAAATAAAAGTTGGAAATAAAAAAAAAGATTATTTAAAAAGATATAGTCTGAGTTATGCACACTTAACTGTGCTGTAACTGCTTCTTTTTCTTTCATTCAAAAAATATTTCAGAATATGAGTGAGAGTGAAGTTTAGAGGGATAGCCGTAAAAAGCTTGATCATCCACTAACTTCAGCACTTTGGTACCTTTGCTATTGTTAGGTCCAGTTACCTTTGATACCTTACAGTTGATCAGCACCTGTACTATATCTTAATATTGTGAGTAAGAACTTCGTTGTGGATGTTGTTGGTTAAATTTACAGTACTTGTTAGCATTTTCCAGTTTTTCTAGACTTCAGCCTTTGCCTGTTTTTATCTTTCTTATTCTTTTCATTAACCAAAACTTTTTGATATGCCATATTGGGAAGGGATGGGAAAAATGAGGCCAGAAGCTCATTATAGTTTATTAATTCCTCCTAGGATGTATTGATTATGATAGGATTCATTAAGAATGTCTTGCTATTTTTGTTCATCAATATTATTGTCTTATAGCATCAAGAAAATAAAGTGGTCTTCTGAAGTTAAAAAAATTTTTTAATGTTTTTTATTTTTCAGAGACAAGGTTTCACTCTGTTGCCTAGGCTGGAGTGCAGTTACATGATAATAGCTCACTACAGCCTTGACTTCCTGGCCTCGAGCAATCCTCCCACCTCAGTCTCTTGAGTAGCTGGAACTACAAGTGTGTGCATCTTTACAAAATTGTTTTGTAAAGATGAGATCTTGCCTTGTTGCCCAGGCTAGTCTTGAACTCCTGGCTTCAAGTGATCCTCCTGCCTTAGCCTCCAAAGTGCTGGGATTATAGGCATGAGCCACTGCACCTGGCCTCGAGTTAGAATTTTAATAAAACACTTTCAACTATACCAACTTATATGTGATTGTGTATGTAAAAAAAAAAACCTTTATGCAAATCTCATATTCATTGACCTGACTTTCTGATATATTATAGTCTGA